>NC_054848.1:26078711-27328711 GCF_018345385.1 Vulpes lagopus
TGCTTCTCCCTCTGCCTGTGTCTCTGCCTCTCTGTGTGTCTCTCATGAATAAATAAATAAAATCTTAAAAAAAAATGCTACTAAACAATGGAACTGGGAAACCAAAAACATGGAGACATATGAAAATGAAAATATGCTGGTCCAAAATCTTTGGAATGCAGCAAAAGCACTTCTAAGAGGGAAGTGTATAGTAATACAGGCCTACCTCAAGAAACAAGAAAAATATCAAATAAACAACCTAATCTTACTTTTAAGGAAGAAAAAACAAGGCCCAAAACTAGTAGGAAGAAGGAAATTATAAAGATTACTGTAAAAATCAATGACACAAAGACTAAAAAAAATACAATAACAAAAAGATCAAATAAACCAGCAGCTGGTTCTTCAAAAAGATAAAATTGATAAATATTTAGCCCGATTCATCAGGGAAAAAAAAGAGAAGTCAAATAAGTAAAACTGGAAATGAAAGAGAAGTAACAACTGACACCACAAAAACACAAAGGATTTTAAAAGACTATTACCAAAAATTTTACAGCATGAGGGACGCCTGGGTGGCTCAGCAGTTAAGTGCCTGCCTTCAGCTCAAGGCGTGATCCTGGAGTCCCGGGATGGAGTCCCACATCAGGTTCCCTGTATGGAGTCTGCTTCTCCCTCTGCCTATGTCTCTACCTCTGTGTCTCATGAATAAATAAATAAAATATTTTTTAAAAAATTATACAGCATGAAAATAGACCACCCAGAAGATATGGTTAAATTCCTAGAAACAGATCATCTTCCAAAACTGAATCAGGAAGAAATAGAATATTTGAACAGAATTATTAATATAGGTGCAATAAAATTGAATCAGTAATCAGGATGCCTGGGTAGC
Source organism: Vulpes lagopus (assembly GCF_018345385.1). Taxonomy (NCBI): domain Eukaryota; kingdom Metazoa; phylum Chordata; class Mammalia; order Carnivora; family Canidae; genus Vulpes; species Vulpes lagopus. Next base: position 26,079,577 of record NC_054848.1, read on the forward strand.
TCAGCGGTTGGCCGTCTGCCTTTGGCTCCAGTCATGATCCCGGGATCTGGGATCAAGTTCTGCATCGGGCTCCCTGAGGGGAGCCTGCTTCTCCCTCTGCCTGTGTCTCTGCCTCTGTCTCTCATGAACAAATAAATCTTTTTTAAAAACTGAATCAGTAATAAAAAAAACTCCCAATAGCACATGATGAAATGAGCACTGGGTATTATACTATATGTTGGCAAATTGAATTTAAAAAACAAATTCCCAACAAACAAAAGGTCTATGACCAAGACAGTTTTGAAGGTGAAGTCTACCAAATTTTTAAAGAGTTAATTCCTATCCTGCACAAAGAATTACAAAAAAGAGAAGGAAAACTTCCATAATCATTCTATGAGAGCAGCATTACCCGGGTACCAAAACCAGACAAAGATACTATAATAAAAGGAAATTAGAGAACTATATCCCTGATGAATATAGATGCAAAAATCGTCAACAAAGTAAGAGCAAAGCAAATTCATACTATATTAAAAGAATCATTCAGGAGCACCTGGGTGGCTCAGGCAGTTAAATGTCTGCCTTTGGATCAGGTCACGATCCCGGAGTCCTGGGATATAGACTCAAGTCGGGCTCCCTGTTCAGCAGAAAACCTCCTCCTCCCTCTCCACATGCCACTATCCCTGCTTGTGCATACACTCTCTATCGAAAAAAATAAATAAAATCTTAAAAAAAAAAATCATTCACTGTGATCAATTAGGATTGATTCCAAGGATACAAGGGTGGTACAATATTCACAAATCAGTGAGATACATTAAATAATCAAGAGAAAGGATAAAAACCTTATGATTGGGGCACCGGGGTGGCTCAGTTGGTTAAGTGTCTGTCTTCAGCTTAAGTCAAGATCCCTGGGTCCTGGGATTAAGCCCCACATCAGGCTCCCTGCTTAGCACAGAGTCAGCTTCTCCCTCTCTCTCTCTCTCTTCCCCTCCTCCAATCTGTGTGCACACATTCTCAAATAAATAAAAATCTTAAAAAAAAAAAAACCTTATGATTATCTCAACAGATGCAGAAAAAGTACATGACAGAGTACAACAGCCACTCATGATAAAAACTCCCAACAAAGCAGGATGAGAGAGAACATATCTCAACCCAATAAAAGCCATACACAGGGCAGCCCGGGTGGCTCAGCGGTTTAGCGCCGCCTTCAGCCCAGGGCATGATCCTGGAGACCTATTGAGTCTCACGTCGGGCTCCCTGCATGGAGCCTGCTTCTCCCTCTGCCTGTGTCTCTCCCTCTCTCTCTCCTCTCTGTGTATTTATTCTCATGAATAAATAAACAAAATCTTAAAAAAAAGTCATACATAAATACTCCACAACCAACAGCATACTCAATGATGAAAAGTGAGAGTTTTTCCTCTAAGATCAGGAACACGACAAGGATGTCCACACTCACCACTTTTGCTCAACATAGAACTGGAAGTCCTAATCAGAGCAATCAGACAAGAAAAACAAAAGGCACCAAATTACTAGGGATAAAGTAAAACTCACTATTTGCAAATGACATGATCCTATATAGAGAAAACCCTAAAGGCTCCACCAAAACATTATTAGAATTGATAAATGAATTCAGTAAATTGCAGGATATAAAATTAACATGTAGCAATCTGTTGCATTTCTATACACTGACGATGTAGTAGAAAGAGAAATTAAAACAATTCCATTTACAACTGCACGAAAGAGAATAAAATATCTAGTAATAGGGGATCCCTAGGTGGCTCAGTGGTTTAGTGCCTGCCTTTGGCCCAGGGCATGATCCTGGAGACCAGGGATGGAGTCCCGCGTCGGGCTCCCTGCATGGAGCCTGCTTCTTCCTCTGCCTGTGTCTCTGCCTCTCTCTCTCTCTCTTTCTCTCTCTGTCTCATGAATAAATAAATAAAATCTTTAAAAAAAAATGCCTAGTGGGATCCCTGGGTGGCTCAGCGGTTTAGCCCCTGCCTTCGGCCCAGGGCGTGATCCTGGAGTCCCGGGATCAAGTCCCACATCGGGCTCCCTGCATGGAGCCTGCTTCTCCCTCTGCCGGTGTCTCTGCCTCTCTCACACACATCTCTGTGTTTCTCATGAATAAATAAATAAAATCTTTAAAAAAAACACAAACCTAGTAATATATTTAACCAAGAAGGTGAGAGACCTATACTCTGAAAATGGTAAAATATCAATGAAAGATGGGACACCTGGATGGCTCAGTGGTTGAGCATCTGCCTTAGGCTCAGGGCATGATTCCAGGGTCATGGGATCGAGTCCCACATCAGGCTCCCTCTGGGGAGTGTGCTTCTCCCTCTGCCTATATCTCTGCGTCTCTCATGAATAAATAAAATCTTAAAAAGAAAATCAATGAAAGAAACTGAAGAAAAAAAACAAATGGAAGGATACTTCATGCTCATGGATTAGGATAATATTTTTTAAATATCCATACTACCCAAAGAAATCTATACATTCAATATAATCCCTATTAAAATACCAAGAACGTTTTTCACAGAACTAGAACAAATAATACTACAATCTACATGGAACCACAAAAGATCTGGAATAGCCAGAGCAATCTTAAAAAAGAATAAAGCTGGAGGTATTACAATCCTAGGTATCAGGACATACTATAAAGTTGTAATAATCAACCCTATGGTACTGGCACAAAAACAGACACAAAGATCAAAGAAACAAAAGAGCACAGAAATAAACCTAAACTTAGTCAATTAATCTATGACAAAGGAGGCAAGAGTACACAATAGGGTTAGGGTTAGAGTCTCTTTAATAAATGATGCGAGAAAACTGGACAGCTGCATGCTGAATGGACCACTTTATTACACCATACACACACAAAAAAAACTAAAAATGGATTGAAGACCTAAATGTAAAACCTGAAAATATAAAACTCCTAGAAGAAAACATAGCTAGTAATTTGTTTGACATGAGCTTTAGCAACATTTTTCTAGATATCCCCCTTGCAGGCAAGGGAAACAAAAGCAAAATTAAACTATTAGAACTACACCAAAATAAAAAGCTTTTAGGCAACAAAGAAAAGCATCAACAAAATGAAAAGGCAACCCACTGAATAGAAAAGATATTTGCAAATGATACTAAATAATAATAAGGAACCAATATTCAAAATATTAGAAAAACTTCTAAAAACTCAATGCCAAAATACACAAATAATCTGATTAAAGAATGAGAATATTTGGGCACTTTTCCAAAGACATAAAAATGGCCAAGAGACACATAAAAAGATGCTTAGTCATCAGGAAAATGCAAATAAAAATAACAAGGAGATACCACCTTAAACTTATTAGAATGGCTATTATCCAAAAGACAAGCAATAACAAGTGTTGGCAAGGACATGGAGAAAAAGGAATCTGCTTGCAATGTAATGGGTATAGCCATTGTGGGAAACAGTATGTAAGTTTCCCAAAAAATTTAAAAAAGAGATATTACACAATAATTTCACTACTGGGTACTCACCAAGAAAATGAAAACATTAATTCAAAAAAATATATGTGCCCTCATGTTTACTGAAGCATTATTTACAATAGCCAAGATATGGAAGCAATCCATATGTCCATCCATAGATGAATGGATGAATGAAGATATGGCAGGTATGTATATGTGTGCAGGTGCATATATAATGGAGTATTACCCATAAACAAAGATAGCTTGCCATTTGAGACAATATAGATGGGGACCAAGAAGATATTATGCTGGGACACCTGGGTGGCTCAGCGGTTGAGCATCTGCCTTCGGCTCAGGAAGTGATCCCAGAGTTCTGGGATCGAATCCGCATCAGGTTCCTGGAGGGAGCCTGCTTCTCCTCCCTCTGCCTGTGTCTCTGCTTCTGTGTCTCTCATGAGTAAATAAATAAAATCTTTAAAAAAAAAAAAAAGGAAGGTATTATGCTAAGTGAAGTCAGAGAAAGACAAATACTACTATGATTTCATTTAATGTAGAATCTAAAAAGCAAAACAAACAGACTCAAAAATGCAGAGAACAAACTGATGGTTGCCATAAGGGAGACAGGTGCAGGACTGGGTGAAACAAAGAGTAAGACCTGCAAACTTTTTTTTTTTAATGATTTTTATTTATTTATTCATGAGAGAGACAGAGACACAGGCAGAGGGAGAAGCAGGCTCCATGCAGAGAGCCCGAAGTGGGACTCTATCCTGGGATTCCAGGATCACGCCCTGAGCCAAAGGCAGACACTTAACCGCTGAGCCACCCAGGCATCCCAAGACCTGCAAACTTCTAGTTATAAAATAAGTCATTGAGGGCAGCCCCAGTGGCCCAGCAGTTTGGCGCCACCTGTGGCCTGGGGTGTGATCCTGGAGACCCGGGATCGAGTCCCAAGTCAGACTCCCTGCATGGAGCCTGCTTCTCTCCCTCTCCCTCTGTCTATGCCTCTCTCTGTGTCTGTCACGAATAAATAAATAAAATCTTTAAAAAAAATAAATACCAATGTAATATTATATGCTACTTATACTTCAATTTAAAAAAGAAAACGAATGCAGTCTTCAGTTCCCCAAGAGGCTATGTTAACAATACAAGAACTGACTAGATATTTCAGATCAACCAAGTAGCCCCACTGAATGAGGAAAAATTATTTTACAAAGAAAGATTACAGCTAATAATGGCAGAAGTGACCAAATTAGAACAATAACTACACTGTAGCATGCATGCATGTATGTATATATTTTTAGGTAAACTCCACCCCCAATGTGGGGCTTAAACTCAAACCCCCAAGATCAAGAGTTGCATGCTCTATCAACTCAGCCAGTCAGCCCACTCAATTTTATATCTTTTAATTAAAATAACTAATCCATGCATTGGTAATCAATGGATGGTAAAAGAATCAGGTAGAAAGTGGGGTTTCATGAAGGGATCAGGACGTTATCACCTGAGCCCTCTGACAAATCAAACTATGAAAAATTTTTCTAGAGAACCAGGAAAACTTCAACATGGACTAAATATCATATAAGCTATTAAGAAATCATTATCAGGGCAGCCCCAGTGGCCCAGCAGTTTAGCGCCGCCTTCAACCCAGGATGTGATCCTGGAGACCCCAGATCGAGTCCCACGTGGGCCTCTCTGCATGGAGCCTGCTTCTTCCTCTCCCTCTGCTTTTGTCTCTGCCTCTCTCTCTCTGTCTCTCATGAATAAATTAAAAAAATCTTTAAAAAAAAAGAAATCATTATCAGGTGTGTTGTATATGATAATGCATTACAGTAATATAAGAAAATGTGTTTTAGAGACATATTTAGAAATAAAATGTCTTGGGTATGCTATAAACTCTCAGCAAAATAGTAGGGTGGAGGAAGAGGAAACAAGAATGGTGAAATGTCGATGACTACAGCACAGAGGTTCACTTACTTTGTGTACATCTCAAAATATTCACAAATAAAAAAGGTGAAAATAAAAGTAATCAACTAGGAGTCACTACTGAGTCCTTTAAGAAGAAAACATCAATGAATTCATTTTTTTAATATTTTATTTATTTATTCATGAGAGACAGAGAGAGAGGGGCAGAGACACAGACAGAGGGAAAGGCAGACTCCCCGCAGAGAGCCCGATGCAGGACTCAATCCCAGGACTGGGATCACAACCGGAGCCAAAGGCAGATGCTCAACCGCTGAGCCACCCAGGCAGGCATCCCCATCAATGAATTCAGATGAATGGATAAAGAAGCTGTGGTCTATATATAAAATAGAATATTACTTAGCCATTAGAAACGACGAATACCCGCCATTTGCTTCAATGCGGATACAACTAGAGGGTATTATGCTGAGTGAAGTAAATCAATCGGAGAAGGACAAACATTATATGCTTTCATTCATACGGGGAATATAAAAGAGTGAAAAGGATTATAGGGGAAAGAAAATGAGTAGGAAATATCAGAGAGGGAGACAAAGCATGAGAGACTCCTAACTGGGAAACAAATAAGGGGTAGGGAAAGGGGACATGGGCGAGGGGATGGGGTGACTGGGTGACAGGCACTGAAGAGGGCACTTGATAGGATGAGCACTGGGTGTTATATGTTGGCAAATCGAACTCCAGTAAAAAAAAATATGTCAAAATAATTTTTTAAATAAATAAAAGTTGACCGTTTTCATTATTTTGTACAGAGACTGCAGAAAAAGAAGCTGGGGATATAAAACTAATGCAAAGGTTCTTAAGGAGACAGTCCAGAGATAAAATCCTTAAAAAGCCAACACTATTCTATTTAACTATCAATTTAATATTAGCATTAAAATTAGCAACCCTATTAATTATAATTATCACAGTATCACTTACAAATGATAATATTACATATATTAAGTATTTATTGAAAAGTTACCATATGCAAGGCTCTGCAATAAGTGATACAGAAAGATTGTGAATCCCATGCCCTGTTTTAAAGCTTCCACCTGAGCTGGTGAAAAAAAACATACTCCATACCCTAGTAACAAACAACAAACAGTTCACAGAAGGGAGAGATGGGTTCAGGTAAGCAAGTTTACTGAAGAAAAATAATCAAAATAAACAATAGAAAAGATAGAGGATTAAAAAAAAGGGGGGCAGCCCAGGTGGCTCAGTGGTTTATTGCCGCCTTTGGCCCAGGGCATGATCCTGGACTCCCGGGATCAAGTCCCGCATTGGGCTCCCTGTGCACTGGCTCCCTGCGTGGAGGCTGCTTCTTCCTCTGCCTGTGTCTCTGCCTCTCTCTCTGTGTGTCTCTCTCATGAATAAATAAATAAATCTGTCTCTGCCTCTGTGTCTCTCATGAATAATTTATTAATAATGTGTTTATTCATGAGAGAGAGAGAGAGAGAGAGAGAGAGAGGGGCAAAGACATACGCAGAGGAAGAAGCAGGCTCTTTGTAGGGAGCCCAACATGGGACTCGATCCCGAGTCCTGGGATCATGTCCTGAGCCGAAGGCAGATGCTCAACCACTGAGCCACCCAGGCATCCCAACATTTGTTTTTCTAAAAAAGATTTACTTGAGAGGGGCACTTGGGTGGCTCAGTAAGTTGAGCATCTGCCTTCGGCTAGGGCCCTGACCCCGGTGTCCTGGGATCGAGCCCCACAGTGGGCTCCCTGCTCAATGGGGAGCCTGCTTCTCCCTCTCCCTCTACTTACTGCTCCCACGCGTGTGCGTGCACGCTCTGCCAAATAAATAAAACCTTAAAAAATTTACTAGAGAGAGATCATGTGTGCACATGCACACATATGCACAAACAGGGACAGAGGGGGAGAGGGTAAGGGAGAGGAGGAAACTCCCCATAGAGTGCAGAGCCCCACACAAGGCTTGATCTCAGGACTCTGAGACCATGAACTGTTGAAATCAAGAGTCAGATGCCTAACCAACTGAGCCACCCAGACGTCCCTCTATCAACATTTCAAAGTATGATAGATCTGTCAGTGGGACAGGAGGCAAAACTAATAAATGAACTTCCAAGAAAAGAATCCTTAGACAGGGATCAAAAAAATATAGTCCTTGAAAAAAAATGGAGTAATACTGAATTTGAGGGCACATTCTTATACCCTTAAATACGTAGTAACTAAACGCTATGTGACTGAATATACTTCCAAGTAAAAAGGCCATCTGACATTCACAGACCTATGAGATAACTGTTCAAGGTTACCAAAACAAGAGCATTGAAAATGAAATGTGAGTACCATTTAGAAGCAGAAGCACCACCATACTTCTGGTGAAACACCAACTCTACTGCTGCAAAAAGGGTCCAAGGCAGAAAAGTTTTTTGTTCTCCTTAAGATCCAGATGATCAGAGCAAACAAGATTTTGGCTAGGATCTTAATTAAGAGTGACCGAAGTAGCAAGAAAAAAAAGCCTTACAGAAGATATCCAGTAAGGGAGTTAGAGAATTTGACTTTTTAAAATTTATTTTATTTTTTAAAAAGATTTTATTTATTCATTCATGAGAGATACAGAGAGAGAGAGAGAGGGAGGCAGAGACACAGGCAGAGGGAGAAACAGGCTCCATGCAGGGAGCCCAAAGTGGGACTCGATCCTGGGACTCCAGGATCATACCCCGGGCTGAAGGTGGCACTAAACCGCTGAGCCATGGGGGCTGCCCAGACTTTTTTTTTTTTTAAAGACTTTATTTATTTGACAGACAACACCAAGAGAGCACAAGCAAGGGGAATGGCAAAGGGAGAAAAAGCAGCAAGCTCCCCAATGAGCAGGGAACCCAATATGGGGGATCATGACCTGAGCCAAAGGCAGACACTTAACCAAATGAGCCACCCAGGTGCCCCGAGTGTTTGATTTTAATCATAAGAATGACACGGATGGCAAATGTGTTGGAAAGAAAAGAGTTATCTTTCAAAACTGGAAAAACTGAAGCATGTCTAAAGACAGGGAAAGGGACTGACTATACATGTGCAGATGAGAAAGGACTGGTAACAAAACAAGCTTTCCAACAGCGCAGAGGAGTTGGCAAATTCCAGAGCTACTGGACCCATGTTCTAGAAATGGCAGGGGGTAGAGGGGTGGCAATGAGCATGGGATATGAAGGAGTCATTTCCCAACTGTCTCATTCCTTAGGACATGAAACATGAAGTCATTATATCATTTACTTTATAGACAAAAAAGCATAACATGACAAAACTAAGCAATCAGTATCCATAGGCAAGCATTAACAGGTCATAAAAGATGAAAAAACACTCTAATGGGCACAAAGGACATATGCCTTTAACCAGGTGTAGGGCCACAGACAAGTCACTTAACTTCTCTCAGGCCCTGTTTCCTCATCCTTTATGTAATACCACATAACTATCGCACCACCTCACAAGGCTGTTGTGGAAATTACACAAAGAAGGAAAATGGTTCTCACTTATTAATTCATGAGGCTGTTTGAGAGCTCTCATAGGACAGTAAAAAGGAATCTCTGCAGAACAGCATCCTTTTTTCTATTTCAAAAGAACAGATATATATTTTATCTACAAACAGATAAACCTAAGACCAATGTAATTATGGTAAAAGTGTAGCTAGGAAAGCACTCTTTTCTATGACAGGAAAAAAAATTTACCTGATATTGTACATCCCAATTTCAATAGCAATTAAGAGGGATTTCATGTTCTGAGAGTCATTCCAGACACTATTTTTAGCTGAAACTTAAATACAACAAATCTGTCCATTGTCAAGGTCTAGAAACTGCCTAAAGTTGAAGAGACTTAAAATGCTGAGTATCCTGGTAAAATTTTATTTTGATCTACATACACACATACACACACAAACATAACCTTTTGATACAAACGTACAAAATTATCCAAGCATGCACAATTACATAAGACAAAACTTAAAGAGAACTAGGCGCTGAGTCTGAAGTCTTAAAGAAACATGACAAAAATAAAATTCTGCCATAAAGAGCCAACAGGAGGACTTCTCTTGGGTATGTCACTTTAAGTGATTTGAACCAATCTTCCTGCAGAAGACAAGTAAATAGAGCTGCACAGAATTTAAGAAATGACTTTTTTAAAAAGATTTTATTTATTTATTCGTGAGAGACACAGAGTGAGAAGGAGAGACATAGGCAGAGGGAGAAGCAGGATTCCCACAGGGAGCCTGATGTGGGACTCGATCTCAAGACCCTGGGATCACGCCCTGAGCCCAAGGCAGACATTCAACCACTGAGCCACCGAGGCATCCAAAAAATAACTTTGTTAATGGATTGAAGAACCAACAGGATAGTGCTTTTGGATTGATTAGAGGACAATCCAGAAGAAACTAGAAGTTAAACTATATCTGACAGCCTGACAGGCTGAGAGACAAAAGGAAAATCCTCTTCTCCCACATTCAGGTTAGGAACCTGAAGAGCAGCACCTTATTAGTAAGGCTGAAACAGAAATGAATCAGTCCATACACTGAATGCAATTTAGCCTTGAGTCATCTGGTTGGCCCAGAAAAATCTTGAAAGTTGAAATGAGACTAAGCAATTCTGGATTCTCTCAAGCAGATACACAAAAATATGGAATACCTGGATAGCTCAAGCGGTTAAGTGCCCCACTCTTCATTTTCGCTCAGTTCATGATCTCAGGGTTGTGAGAATGAGCACTCTGTCAGGATCTACACTGGACATAGAACCTGCCTTAAGATTTTCTCCCTCTCCCTCTGCCCTCTCTCATAAATAAATAAACAAACAAACAAACAAATGCCACAAAAATAAATCCCTTCTGGAAGATATCCTTGGCCTCAAATAATTTGTCAAGTACTTTTTGAAATCCAATGCCCAGCATACAATTAAAGACAACTGGGCACTTGAGGAGACAAGAGAACAAGATCAAAACCCACAGAAATAATAAACAAAACAAAAAGTGACTCATAGGGACTCCAAATATTGGAATTATAACCAGAGATTTTTAAATTACAACTTGATCTTTGCAATGAAAAAAAAAAAAACCATAAAAAGTGAAATAGCACATTTTTACAAGAAACAAAAAGTAATTCTGTTAACTGAGAAATACAAAAACTGAAATTAAGAATTCAACAAACAAATTTAACAGCCAGTGAGATAGTAAATCAGACCAACAGTTGAGACAGTAAACTAAGATCAGGAGGGAAAAAAGCTTGGAATGCAGTAGAAGATATACCATACAACACAGTTAATTGGAATCGTAGAAGAGAAGACAGTATGGGGCAGAACCAGTATCTGAGTAGCTGAAATTTTCCAAAAATGATATATGGTGTCAAACCACAAACAAGATTCTCAATGGGGGTGCCTGGGTGGTTCAGTCGGTTAAGCATCTGTCATCAGCTAAGGTCATGATCCCAGGGTCCTGGGATCCAGCCCATGTCAAGATCCCTTAGGCAGGGAGTCTGCTTTTCCCTCTCCCTCTGTACCTCCCCCTGCTAGAGCAGTCTATCTCAAATAAATAAAATCTTAAAAACAAATGCTCCGTGAATTCTAAGCTCACAATCAACAAAGAAAAACTGAACAGCACGGGGTTAGGGGGATAACTTTCATTTTTTTTTAAGATTTTGTTTATTTATTCATAGAGACACACAGACAGAGGGGCAGAGACACAGACAGAGGGAGAAGCAGGCTCCATACAGGAAGCCCGACATGGGACTCGATCCTGGGTCTCCAGGATCACACCCCAGGCTGCAGGCGGCGCTAAACCACTACACCACTGGGGCTGCCCAGGGAAATGACTTTCAAAGAAGCAACACTTCAGATAGCTTAATTTGCAACAACAAACATGGAAGCTAAAACAATCTCTAAGGAGCAGAAAAACAACTGCCAATCTAGTATTCCATTGCAGAGAAAATATCCATCAAGAATGGAAATGAGGGGGGGGGTACCTGGGTGGCTCAGTTGTTGAGTGTCTGCCTTCAGCTCAGGTCATGATCCTGGGGTCCTGGGATCAAGTCCCACATCAGGCTCCCCCTGGGGAGCCTGCTTCTCCCTCTGCCTATGTCTCTGCCTCTCTGTGTGTGTCTCTCATGAACAAATAAATAAAATCTTTTTCAAAAAAAGTTTTTATTTAAATTCCAGTTAATCTAGTGTAATATTAGTTTCAGGTGTACACTACAGTGATTTAACACTTCCATACATCACCTGGTGCTCATCATAAATGCACTCCTTAATCCCCTTCACTTATTTCATCCATCCCTCCTCCACACCTCTCCTCTCTGACAACCCAACAGTTCTCAAGAATCTCTTTCTTGGTTTGCTTCTCTCTCTCCTTTTTCCGTTGCTCGTTTGTTTTGCTTCTTAAATTCCACATGAGTGAAATCCTATTGTATTTGTCTTTCCCTGACTTATTTCGCTTAGCATAATATTCTCTAGCTTCATCCACATCGTTGCAAATGGCAATATTTTATTCTTTTTTATGGCTGAGTTATATTTCATTATGTATTCAGAAACCTCCATACTGTTTTCCAGAGTGGCTGCACCAGTATGCCTTCCCACCAAAGTGCAAGATTGTTCCCCTTTCCTTACAGCCTCACCAACACTTGTTTCCTGTGTTGCTGATTTTAGCCATTCTAGCAGGTGTGAGGTGATAGCTCATTGTAGTTTTGATTTGCATTTCCCTGATGGTGAGTGATGTTGAGCATCTTTTCATGTGTTTGTTGGCCATCTGCATGTCTTCTTTGGAGAATGGTCTATTCATGTCTTCTGCCCACTTTTTAACTCGATTATTCATTTGGGGGGGTTGAGTTTGGTAAGTTCTTTATATATTTTGAATACTAACCCTTTATCAGACAAATCATTTGCAGGTATCTTTTTCCATTCCATAGGTTACCCTTCTGTTTTGTTGATTGTTTCCTTCCCTTTTTTTTTTTTTTAAGATTTTTATTTATTTATTCAGGAGAGACAGAGGCAGAGGGAGAAGCAGGCTCCCTATGGGGAGCCCGATGCGAGACTTGATCCCAGGACCCCGGGATCAGGCCCTGAGCTGAAGACAGATGCTCAACTGCTGAGCTATCCAGGCGCCCCACAGCTTTTTATTATTTTTTTAAATTTATTTTTCCCCACAAGCTTTTTATTTTGATGTAGTCCCAGTAGTATACTTTTTGCTTCTGTTTCCTTTGCCTTAGGAGACAAATCTAGAAAGAAGTTGCTATGGCTGATGACAAACAAGTTACTGCTTGTGTCCTTTTCTAGGATTTTTATGGTTTCAGGTCTTACATTTAAGTCTTTCATACATTTTGAATTTGTGTATGGTGTAAAAACGTGGTCCTGTTTCCTTCTTTTGCATGTCTCTGTCCACTTTTCCCAACAGCATTTGTTGAAGAGACATTTCCCCATCAGATATTCTTTCTTACTTTGTTGAACGTTAATTGACCATATAATTGGGAGTTCATTTCTGGATTTTCTGTTGTTCCATTCCATGGATCTAAGTGTCTATTTTTGTGCCAGTACCATACTGTTTTGATTACTGTAGCTTTGTAATATAACCTGAAGTCTGGAATTGTGACACTTCCAGCTTTGTTTTGCTTTTCCATTGCTTTGGCTATTTGAGGTCCTTGGTGGTTCCATACAAATTTTAGAATTGTTCTAGCTTTGTGGAAAAAACCTGTTGGTATTTTAATAGGGATTGCATTAAATGCGTAGATTGCTATTTCTGTGTATTTTTTTAAAGATTTTATTTATTTACTTATGAGAAATATAGAGAGAGAAACAGAGACACAGGTAGAGGGAGAAGCAGGCTCCATGCAGGGAGCCTGATGTGGGACTTGATCCCGGGTCTCCAGGATCACGCCCTGGCTGAAGGCAGTGCTAAACCGCTGAGCCACCCAGGGATCCCCTGTTTCTGTGTATTTTTTAAATTTCTGTTTGACCCATTAGTGTTCAGTAGCATGTTTAATCTCCACATATTTGTGAATTTTCTATTTTTCTTCTTGTAATTGATTTTAGTTCCATACTATTGTAGTTGGGAAAAGATGCTTAAAATGGCTTTATTTCTTAGAACCATTTGGTAAATCATACATTTATAGAAATTTGTCTATTTTGTCTGAAGCTCCAAATGCATTGGCATTACAATTACACTTTTGTTTAATGTGTTCAGGTTCCTTAGTGATAGGCCTCCCTTTTATTCTATTTTTTTTATTAAAAAATAGCTTTGAGTGTACAATTTAGTGGGGTTTTTTTTTTAAGATTTTATTTATGAGAGAGAGAGACTGAGAGAGGGAGGCAGAGACACAGGCAGAGGGAGAAGCAGGCTTGCATGCAAGGAGCCTGATGTGGAATTCAATCCCGGAATCCGGGAGCACGCCCTGAGCCAAGGCAGGTGTTCAACTGCTGAGCCACCCAGGCGTCCCCAATTTAGTGGTTTTTAATACATTCACAGAGTTGTCCACCATCATCATAATCAATTTTAGAACAGTTTCATCCCCCAAAAAGAAATCCTGCTTTCATTAGCAGTCACTCTTCATTATCCCCCAGCCCTTTCCCTCTTCATCAGCCCTAGGTAATCACAAGTCTTTTTTCTCCTTATAGATTCATTTATTCTGAAATTTTCACATAAATGGGGTCAGGATATTTGGTCTTTTCTGACTGACTTCTTTCACTTTGCATGATGTTAAGGTTTACCTATATTGTAACATGTATCAGTTTTACATTATATTTTTATTGCCAGAAAGTATTATATTGATGTATCATTTTATTTATTCATTTATCAGTTGATGGACATTTGTGTGATTTTTACTTTCTGGCTATCACGAATACTACCATAAACATTCATGTACAAGTTTTCATACAAATATATTTTTTTATTTCTCTTAGGCCTTTTTCATTCTTTACTGGGTATATGGATCTTTTTTTTCCCCTCTGTTTAAAAATAATTTCCGTGGAGGTTTAGCAATTACAGTACTTTTTCCAAAAAGCCATTTTGGATATTTCTCTATTTTGTTAATGTTCATTATTTCCTTTTAGTTATTTAGGGTTTATTTTGCTTTTCTTATTCTGACCTCTTAACAGGGATAGTTAGGTATGAGTTCACAACCTTATTTCCTTCCTAACACATGGATTTAAAACTATCATTTCACTTTCAAGTATTGCTTTACCTGAATCCTGTAATTTTGGGAAGTAATATTTTCATTATTTTGAATTATTTTCTAATTTCTATTGTTATGTCTTCTTTGATCAGTGGGTTATTTAAAATAGTATATAAGTTCTAGTAATATGAGAATTTTCTAAGTGTGCAAATTTTGTAATTGGCTTCTGGCTTTATCACATTTTTCTTAGAGAACTTCCTTTGAGTGATTTTAGTCTAAAATCTCTTCAGATTCACTTTATGGTCAACCTGTGGTCATTTTCTGTAAATACTTAAGTGCTTAACAAGTATATATTCTATAGCTCTTGGATTCAGTGTTCTATGTGTGCCCATTGGTGAAGTTTGTTAACTGTGTTGTATCTGTATCATTACAGATTTCTTATCATCTTATTCTTTTAACTACTGAAACAGATCTTTAAATCTGCCACTGTGATATTGACTTGTTTGTTTCTCCTAGTAATTCTATCCACTTTACCTATATATATAATTTGAGGCCATGTTATCAAGTGCATGCAAATTTAATTATATTGTTCTGGTGCATTAAACATTTTATTGTATTTGAAGTGACTCTTTTAACTGTAGTGATGATTTTTCTTTGATGCCTATTTTGTCTGAAACTAGCTCTTCCATCTTTATTTTGGCTAATGTTTGCATGATGTATTTTTCTGTCCTTTTACTTTTAATCTTTTTGTATTAGGTTTTATATGGGTCTTTTGAAAGGAATATCTGTAGGTTTTTTTAAAATCCAGTCTGATAATCTTTCATTTTTGTGGGGACATTTGATTGATTCACATTTAATATGATTACTGGTATTCTGGGATAACTTACAGCACCATATTTCTGTTTCGCTTGTTACGTATTTCTTTGTTTCTTCCTTTAGTTTATTTTTTGTATCAGTTTTTCCACTATTGGTTCAAATACCACATACTCACTTTAATTCTTTTTGTGATTATCCCAGCACTTACAGCACGTATATTTCACTTATCACAGTCTAGTGTTAAGCGATACTTTTACTTTCCTCTTGGTTGAAAGCAAGAACATTAAAATTCCTTAGTTCCATTTAACCACCTGCTGATGTACATACTATTGTCCTGGAATTTCATTTTCTTTTTTTTCCCTTTATTTTTTTTTTCATTTTCATTTATATGTTTTTTTCTTATAAAAGGTGTACATGGGCAGCCCGGGTGGCTCAGTGGTTTAGCGCCGCCTTCAGCCCAGGGCCTAATCCTGGAGACCTGGGATCGAGTCCCACATCGGGCTTCCTGCATGGAGCCTGCTTCTCCCTCTGCCTGTGTGTCTCTCTGTCTTTCATGAATAAAAAAATAAAATCTTAAAAAAAAAAAAGAAGTGCAATAGAGATTAAAAGGACAAGAAGATCAATAAAACTAAGATCTGGTTCTTCGAAAAGATAACAAAATTGTGAACCTTTAGCTAGACTCAACACAAAAAGGGCTCAAATACATAGAAAACAGAAATCAAAAAGAAAACAGATACCACATAAATTTTTAAAAAATCGTAAGAAACTACAATAAACAATTATATGCAAACTGAAAAACCTGGAAGAAATGTATAAATTCCTAGAAACATACAACCTTCCAAGACTGAATCATGAAGGAAGAGAATATGTGAATAGAACAATTACTAGTAAGGAGACTGTGTCAATAATCAAATACCTCCCAAAGAGCAAAACACCAGGACAATGACACTAATGAATTCTACCAAACATTCAAAGAATACTAATTATTCTCAAACTCTTCCAAAAAACGGAAGAGAAGGGACCACTTCCCAACTTGTTTTATAAGGCCAGCATTACTCTGATACCAAAACTAAACAAGGGTACCACAAGAAAATTAAAGGCCAGTATCACTGATGAACACAGATGCAAAATCCTCAACAAAATATTAACAAGGCAGCCCGGGTGGCTCAGCGGTTTAGCGATGCCTTCGGCCCAGGGCGTGATCCTGGGGACCCGGGATCGAGTCCCATGTCAGGCTCCCTGGTGGAGCCTGCTTCTCCCTCAGTCTGTGTCTCTGCCTCTCTCTATCCCTCTGTCACTCATGAATAAATAAATAAATAAATAAATAAATAACATTAAAAAAAAAATTAACAAACTGGGACGCCTGGGTGGCGCAGTGGTTGAGTGCCTGCTTTTGGCCCAGAGCATGACCCTAGAGTCCTAGGATCGAGTCCCACATCGGGCTCCCTCCATGGAGGCTGCTTCTCTCTCTGCCTGAGGCTGCTTCTCTCTCTGCCTATGTCTCTGCCCCTCTCTCTTTCTCTCTCTCATGAATAAAATCTTTAAAAAAAATTAACAAACCAAGTTTAACAATACATTAAAAGTATCACACACTAGAATCAAGTGAGATTTATTCCAGGGATACAAGCACACAAATCAATGTTGCACACCACATTAACAAAATAAAGGATAAAAATCATATGATCATCTCAATAGATGCAAAAAAATTGAACATCTTTTTATGGTAAAAAGTCTGAACAAAGTGGGAATAGAGGAAACATACCTCAAAATAATAAAGGCTATATATAACAGCCTCTCCGTTAACATCATACTCCTACAGTAAAAAGCTGAAAGCTTTTCCTCTAAGATCAGGAACAACACAAGGATGACCACTCTCACCATTTTGATTCAACATAGTATTGGAAATCTTAGAAGACCAATTGGGCAATAAAAAGAAATAAAAAGCATTCAAACTGATAACAGAAAAGAAAAACTGTTCATACTTGTAGATGACCTGATATTATGTAGAGAAAATGCTAAAGACTCCACCAAAAAACTGTTAGAACTAAAAGATGCAGTAGTTGCAGGAAACAAAATCAAAACACGGAAATGTGTTGCACTTCGATTAACTAATAACAAACTATCAGAGAAATTAGGGGCGCCTGGGTGGCTCAGCTGGTTAAGCATCTGCCTTAAGCATAGGTCATGATCCTGGGGTCCTGGGATTAAGCCTGGGATCCCTGCTCAGCAGGGAGCCTACTTCTCTTTCTTCCTCTGCTGCTCCCCCTGCTTGTGCTCTCTTCCCTCTCAAAAAAACTCTTTTTAAAAAGACAGAAAGAAATTAAGGAAACAATCCTATTTACAATTATATAAAAAAGAATAAAATAGGTAAAAATTTTAACCAAAGAGGTCAAAGATCTGTCTGTACACTGAAAATTGTTAAGATACTGATGAAAGAAACTGAAGACACATATAAATGGCAAGATATTATGTGCTCATGGATCGGAAGAACTAATATTGTTAAAATGTCCATAACCACTCAAAGCAATCCATAGAGTCAATGCAATCCCTATCAAAATACCAAAGGCAGTTTAGTATTCTGAACAAACAATACTAAAAATGTGTAGAACTGGGCAGCCCCGGTGGTGCAGTTTAGCGCCACCTGCAGCCCGGGGTGTGATCCTGGAGACCCAGGATCGAGTCCCGCGTGGAGCTCCGTGTGTGGAGCCTGCTTCTTCCTCTGCCTGTGTCTGCCTCTCTCTCTCTCTCGAATAAATAAAATCTTTAATATTTTTAAAATAAATAAATAAAATACATTATAAATGTGCAAAGGGCCAAGAATACCCAAGGTGCTCTAAAAGGACAAGCAAGTGGAAGATTCTGTTCTACTGAACATCAAGATTTATGATAAAGTTTCAGTGAAGAAGACAGTGTGGAATCAATGCAGGAAGCAATGGAAAAGAACAGGCAGCTATGAAACAGAACCACAAACATAGGAATATTTGATTCCCGACAAAAGTAGAGAGAAGACTGCTGGGACAATTAACTAGCCATGTAGAAAACAATGATAACATTCCCTTTCTCACACAATGCACAAAAATCAATTTCAAGTACAAGCTAGACCTATATGTGAAAGCCAAAATAATAAAGCTTCTTGGAAGATGAGAGTATCTTCAAGACCTTTAGATAGGGAAGGATATTTTATTTTTTTTAGATTTTATTTATTTATTCATGACACACACACACACACACACACACAGGCAGAGGGAGAAGCAGGCTCCATTCCATGCTGGGAGCCTGACTCAATCCCGCATCTCCGGGACCACACCCTGGGCGGAAGGCGGCGCTAAACCGCTGAGCTACTCGGGCTGCCCAGGGAAGAATATTTATTTTTATTTATTCTTTTAATAAAAGGCGAAAGATTTATACGATCCGAAGAGAAACCAGAGTATCTTTTTTTTAAGATTTTTTAATTTATTTATTCATGAGAGACACAGGGAGGCTGAGACACGAGCAGAGGAAGAAGGAAGCCCCATGCAGGGAGCCTGACATGGGACTCGATCCCAGGACTCCAGGACCACACCCTGGGCTGAAGGCGGCGCTAAACCGCTGAGCCACCCGAGCTACCCGAGCTACCCAGGGAAGGATATTTTAAACTGAATCTGAGGGCAGCCCGCATGGCTCAGCGGTTTAGCGCCGCCTTCAGCCCACGGCCTGATCCTGGAGACTCGGGACTCCCTGGGTGGAGCCTGCTTCTCCCTCTGCCTGTGTCTCTGTCTCTTTCTCTGTGTCACTCATGAATAAATAAATAATAATCTTTTTTAAAAATTAAAAAAATAAACTGAATCTGATATCTAAGTTAAATACAAAGGAAAATATTCCTAAGTAAGATGACATTAAGGGCAGCCCAGGTGGCTCAGCGGTTTAGTGCTGCCTTTTAACCCAGGGCCTGATCCTAGAGACCTGGAATCGAGTCCTACCTCAGGCTCCCCGCATGGAGCCTGCTTCTCCCTCCACCTGTGTCTCTGCCTCTCTCTCTGTGTCTCTCATGAATAAATAAATAAAATCTTAAATGAATGAATGAATGAATGAGATGACACTAAAAGAATTTTGGAGGGCAGCCTGGGTGGCTCAGCAGTTTACCACCACCGCCGCCTTCCGCCCAGGGCGTGATCCTGGGGTCCCAAGATCCAGTCCTGCATCAGGCCCCCTGCATGGAGCCTGCTTCTCCTCCCTCTGCCTATGTCTGTCTGTCTGTCTATCTGTCTCTCTCTCTCTGTGTGTCTCTTGTGAATAAATAAAATCTTTTAAAAAATAATAATAAAATAAAATTTAAAAAAACAAAGAATTTTGGTTACGGACGCCTGGGTGGCTCAGTGGTTGCACCTGCCTTTGGCTCAGGTCATGATCCCTGGGTCTCAGGATCAAGTCCCACATCAGGTTCCCCGCATTGGAGACTGCTTCTCTCTGTAGGTCTATCATGAATAAATAAACAAAACCTTTAAAAAAAAGGATTTTGGTTATCAAAAGACATCAGAAATGAAAAAAACAAGCTCATGCAACCAGCAAGGGCTCATTTCTAGACTATAATAAAGAACTTCTACAAATCAGCAAATCAAAATAGTCAACAAAGTACATGACACATTCTTGAAGGAATTCAGCCCAAAATAGTTATAAAAGCACAAACCTCAGTCACCTAGAAAATTTAGTTGTAAATACTGACACTTTACCAGAGATTTAAAGCAAAAGATTTTACTATATATTAACATTTTAAAAAATGTTTCAGGTGTCCATATTAAAATAAACCAGTTCTCTCTTCTCCAGTGAACTCCAAAAGAAATACTTATCGTTGAAAAAATCTTTTTTAAATTATTTATTTATTTATTTATTTTTAGATTTTTTGTTTATTTCTTAGAGACAGAGACAGAGAGAGAGACACAGGCAGAGGGAGAAGCAGGCCCCATGCAGGGAGCCGGACGTGGGTCTCCATCCCGGGTCTCCAGGATCACGCCCTGGGCTGAAGGCGGCGCTAAACTGCTGAGCCACCAGGGCTGCCCAAATCTTTTTTTTTTTTAAATATTTTATTTATTTATTCATGAAAGATAGAGAGAGAGGCAGAGACACAAGGCGAGGGAGACGAAGGCTCCATGTAGGGAGCCTGATGTGGGACTTGATCCAGGTACTCCAGGATCACACCCTGAGCCGAAGGTAGACGCTCAACCACTGAGCCACCCAGGCCGTCCCTGAAAAAATCTTGTTTAAGAAATCTTTGCTTAAAAAAAAAAATCTTTGCTTACTCCAAGTTCACAAAGACATTCTCCAAAAACTGAAACCTACCTACATATTCCATCAACAACTGAATAATAGTGATACAGCCACACAATGGAATATACCCTAATGAGAAGAAACATCTACAACCATACACAAGGATATAAATGAATCTCACATTCATAACGTTGCCCAAGAGTACAGTAGGATTCAATTTACATAAAGCACATAAATAGGCAAAACTATGTTATGTTAAATGTCAGGGAAATGGTGAAGGAGATGAAGAGGTACAAACTTCCAGTTTAAAAAAAAAAGTCAGGGAAATGGGGGGCAGTGGGTGGGTAGGGTAGTAAACAATCAGAAAAGTGGCTTCTAAGTGGCTGGTAATGTTCACTTTCTTGATCTGGGTGCTGGTACAAAAGTGTGCTCAGTTGGTGAAAATTAACTGAGCTGTTTACTACTGATGTATGCTTTCTGCATATTTAATAAACTTAATAAATTATTTCTTAGTATGAAAGAATATTTATTTTTCAAAATTTGTTAGGGGATAGGAGAGCAAAAAAGTTTGAAGTCTATTGCTTTAGGTCAAATCACACAAATCCAATAACTTATCAAAACTTATGGGACGCCTGGGTGGCTCAGTGGTTGAGTGCCTTCAGCTCAGGACGTGATCCCAGGGTCCGGATCGAGTCCCTCATCGGGCTCCGTTAGGGGAGCCTGCTTCTCCCTTTGCCTGCATCTCTCACGAATAAATAAATAAAATCTTTTAAAAACAGAACTTAAAAAGTAGGTATTAGGGATCCCTGGGTGGCGCAGCGGTTTGGCGCCTGCCTTTGGCCCAGGGCGCGATCCTGGAGACCCGGGATCGAATCCCACGTCGGGCTCCCGGTGCATGGAGCCTGCTTCTCCCTCTGCCTGTGTCTCTGCCTCTCTCTCTCTCTCTGTGACTATCATAAATAAATAAAGATTAAAAAAAAAAAAAAAGTAGGTATTAGATAACATGCTAACTACCAAAAAAATACTCATAGGGGTGCCAAACTAACTAGAAACTCACAGTAAAATTGGTTTGAAACTATTCAAACCAAAAAAGAAAAAAAAAGAAAAAAAGAAACTATTCAAACCCAAAAAGATAAACTGATTTATATCCAGATTTAGTGACATAACAATTCATAAAGCTCCAACACAAGCCACGTAATCTTAGGGTTTTATTAAAGAGGGTCTTTCAAATCTAAGAAATGAACTAATAGATTCACACATCTAATCAAATCTCCAAATTTTTTAAAGATTTTACTTATTTGAGAGAGAGCGAGCGCACGCACATGCACAAGTAGGGGGAAGGGTAGAAGAAGAGGGAGAAGCAGACTCCTCGCCAAGCAGAGAGCCCACTGGGAGCCCAACATGGGCCAATCCCAGGACCATGACCTGAGCCAAAGGCAGACACTTAACTGACTGAGCCACCCAGGCGCCCCAAATCTCCTAATCTTATAAATGAAGAAACCAGGGTCCTTTGTGTTGGTTTTTTTTTTTTTTTTAAGATTTATTTATTCACGAGAGACACAGAGAAAGGCAGAGGGAGAGGCAGGTTCCCCACAGGGAACCTGACGTGGGACTCTGGGATCACAAGCTGAACCAAAGGCAGACGCTTAACCACTAAGACACTGAGGCTCCCATAACTTTAACATTTTTAAAAGAAAGAATGACTTGTCATTCTGAAGCTAACTCCATCAAAAGTGTACAGTACATAAAACAACCCATTTTTAGTCCTGTGAAACATATTTTTAAATTATAAAAATGCTTTACTCTCCACTCCATCCCCACAGCATTCTTTCCATGTCAAAGGACTTTTTTATTATTATTATTTTTAAGATTTTGTTTATTTGAAAGAGAGAGAGAGCAGAGGGAGAAGAATAAGCAGACTTCCCACTGAGCAGGGAGCCTGATGCAGGGCTTGATCCCAGGACCTTGGTATTATGACCTGAGCAGAAGGCAGTCACTTAACTGACTGAGCCACCCAGGTGTCCCTCTCCTTTTATTTCAAACTATAAAGTTCAACGCCAAGAGGAATCCTTGGACTTGCCATCTCCAGGGGAAACACCTGGCCTTCTAAGGATCTGCAGAAAATTCAAATCAGAGAATGGTTTTAGGGACTCTTGGGTGGCTCAGCAGTTTAGCACCTGCCTTTGGCTCAGGGCATGATGATCCTGGAGTCCCAGGATCAGTCCCACATCTGGCTCCCTGCATGCAGCCTGCTTCTCCTTCTGCCTGTGTCTCTGCCTCTCTCTCTCCCTGTCTCTCATGAATAAATAAATAAAATCTTAAGAAAAACAGAAAACAGTTTTATGGCCACAGATACTTATTCCTTAAAGAAATGGGAGGCCTCAATGATATAAATACAAACAATTAAAAATTACTTAACAACTAAATACAACATGGTATCCTGGATTGGATCCTGGCATAGAAAAAGGACATTATCTGGAAAACTAGTGAAATCAAATAAAATTGGAGTTTAGCTGGTAGAAATGTACCAATGTTAATGTCTTAGTTTTGAAAAATATACTATGGTTATGTATATCCAAGTGAAGGGTATATGAGCAATGTGTACTTTCTTCACAACTCTGTAAATCAAAAGTTATTCCAAAATAAAAAGCTTATTGAAAAAGAAATGACACCAAGAACTATCAAAAGTTGGTAGCTTAATTCTAACACAATCAAAATGTCTTCATTCTGTATCTTCACATGACTTAAATAGGTGATGGGGGCAGGTTCACAAAAAGGATTCTTTAAATGCCATTTCTCCAATATTACTAAATAAAATAAACCCCAAAAAAGCTTCAGAAATGCTAACTTTAGGTAGGAATGAGAATGAAAAGCTATGAAGCCATTTCTCATTAGAAAAGAACAAAAAAACAAAACAAAACAAAAGAACAATACTGTTTAAGAACAAGAGACACAGACAGTGGACAGCCTAGTAGAGAGGAGTATTCTAGTTTTTTGTTTTTTTTTTTTTTTAAGATTTTATGTATTTGAGAGGGGAGAGACAGAGAGAACGAGTGCACACAAGCAGGGGAAGCAGCAGAGGGAGAGGGAGAAGCAGGCTCCCAGCTGAGCAGGGAGCCTGAAGCGGGCTCAATCCCAGGATCATGACCTGAGCTGAAGGCAAACATTTAACTGACTAAGCCACCTAGGCACCTCAGAGAGAGGGGTATTCTAAAGGTCCTAAAACAGTAACACTTAATAATAAATATATGTATGTTATTTATGCACTTGCCTCTGAGTTAGCTGTTTTAATTGCTTTATATATATATTTTTTTTATATATACATAATTGCTTTACATATATATTAAGACACTGAACCCTCCCAAGAACCAATACGGTTAGCAGTACAGGGATGCCTCGGTAGCTCAGTGGTTGTGTTTGCCTTTGGCTCAGGGCGTGATCCTAGGTCCTGGAATCAAGTCCTGCATCGGGCTTCCTGCATGGAGCCTGCTTCTCTCTCTCTCTCTCTCTCTCTCTCTCTCTCTCTCTCATGAATGAATAAATAAAATCCTTTTTTAAAAAAATAAGAAGCACAGTACTAATACCTACATTTTACAGATGAGAAGTTCTGTAAGTGATGGAATAGAGGTTTGAGGGCAACCACCATACTATAAAAAAGCCTTTTGAGGAGCCACACCGGGAAAAAACTTGTGCCTTCTAGAGATCAGGTCCCACTACTCACCCTGTCCTCAGCATCCAGTAGAGCAAGCCCTCTGCCCAAGACTTGGGAATTCTTCTGAGGACTGTGAAGGAATGTGACTCCCCCATCCCTTCTCCAAGATTGTGCTCATAACCTTGCAGTACCTGATGCACTCAGTGCATATTCTTGTTGAGATACTGTGACACATGCAAGTTAGCTTTTGTAGCACTTCCAGTCTTCAAATTCAAATATGTGGGACTGGTCTGGGAATCTGAAGGCCATATGTGACATTATTTCTATGGGAAAATTGTGGTGAATTCCAAAAAGAAAATCTTACAAATGGACCATTTAAAAACTGAGGCTCCCTCTACACAGAATTTGGCCTTATAGATGCCAAGATAATTAAGCAAATTTTAATAAAAGACACTGCAGTTACTCACATAATCCAGTTTTGCTCATATATCAAAGTGGCACAATTTCTTAACATAATAGGAATGGTGCTACTGAAAAAAAAAAAATAGCTTAATATTTTATGTATTTCCTGCACTACAGCAAATTTTTGTTTTTTTTTTAAGATTTTATTTATTTATTCATGATAGTCAGAGAGAGAGAGAGAGAGAGAGAGAGAGAGAGAGGCAGAGACACAGGCAGAGGGAGAAGCAGGCTCCATATAGGAAGCCTGACGTGGGATTCGATCCCGGGTCTCCAGGATTGTGCCCTGGGCCAAAGGCAGGTGCCAAACCGCTGTGCCACCCAGGGATCCCTACAGC
Organism: Vulpes lagopus; assembly: GCF_018345385.1. NCBI lineage: Eukaryota > Metazoa > Chordata > Mammalia > Carnivora > Canidae > Vulpes > Vulpes lagopus. The sequence continues at coordinate 26,104,548 of NC_054848.1, forward strand.
AAATTTTTGATGTATCCAGCAGTTATACTGCTTTCCCTGGCCCCCCATAAGCTTTGCATGAAAAATTACTACCGAATAAATAAATGCTTTTACTTAGTGTCTTTCATACACACATACATACACCCAGAACAGAAGGGGTGTCATCTCAGAATGTAGTAATAGCAGCAGTAACAATGATGATGACAACATAATAAGAAAAACTAACTCTTCCTGCATATTTATCATTGCTAGTTATGTTCTAAATATATACTATACATCCTCTGGCTCATTTAATCCTTACAAAAATCCTGTGAGGTAAGTATTACACTACCCCAATTTCAAAAATGAGGAAACAGGTCAGTGATTAAGCAACTTGCCCACAATCACAGAGCTTGTGTCAAAAGTAAGATTTGAACATGTAAGCATTTTACCCCTACAAATGTTTTTAACCACTGCACTCTGGGTGTTATTAAATCAACCTGGCAAACTCTTAAGTAAAGGGTGCTTACTCCATTTTAAAAACAAGAGTGGCTTGGAGACGAAAAGAAAGAAAAAGAAGAAAAAGAAAAAGAAAAAGAAAAAAAGAACCTATCTTGCCTTTTATTGGGAGTATGTCTCTTGACCAAGCTAAGACTGAACACACTTAGAACAAATCTAAAATGTATTTTGCTTGAAATCCCTCATTTAATTTGTGTGAACACTACAAACAGTGGTAAAAAGTCATGTAGCTTCAACAACAGACTAATAAAGCTTTATTTTAAAATCATCAAGGTAAAACAAACACATCGTCTCTGTTTACCACTAAGCAAACTAGGATAAAATAACTGCTAGAGTTCAAATACCCTTGAAAAGTTTCAAAACAGCAACAAGAAACAGTGGGAACACGATATTCTTTTTCTTTTTATGACAAAGCAAAACTCTGTTCTTTCCACAACACTGTAACAACTGCTTTAAGGACAAATATTAACTTGGGATGGACTGAACAACTATATTTCAAAACATGTGCCTAAATTCAAAAATTCTTCACTGACAATCTAAAAAGGCTATCAGTTTATCTCCCAGAAGAGCCACCTGATCCACATAACATACCTAATTTTGGACAGCTGAAAGGTGTGCTCCATACCATCCCACTGAGTAATTAACAAAAAGCATGCAACCCCCAACAACTTCTGGAGCACACACTGATTTTTTTAAATCATCTATTTGAATCTCAGAACTTGCCTTCCCAGCAAACAAAGGTCTATGTGGCAGGATTCCAAACGAGTCCACAAAAGCTAAAACACCAATAAGAGTACAGAAGTACAATAAAATGCTAAACCTGCATGGGCAATGTTTCTATGGGAAAACTCATTTAGCAATCAACTTAGAATAAAACCAAGCACCCCTGCCCCACTCAGCCCTTGAGTAGAATTATTCCCTCCCCTAGGACCACAGGCCTAGGCTTCCATGATGGAGGCAGAACAGGAGAAAAGGCAGGAAAGACAGCAATTGGCACTGCATGAGGCTTCAGAGTTAGAAGGACAAAAGGCAGAGCTGCAGTGAGAGGAGATCCTGGGATAAAGAAGGCAAGACCTACTTGGGAGAGAAGGATGAAGAGCAGGATGGCACCTGAAAGGAGCAGGGGAAAGTGTGGGGGTCAGAGTGGGCTGCACAAGAGGACAAGGGAGCAGGACCTGCTCCTGGAGCAGATGGGCTTTTACAAACTTTCCTCCTGAATACTTAGGAGAGGGGAGGAAAAAGAAAAAGAAACCACGGCAAGGATCTTGATGCTGCTGCCTCTCTCACTCTGGCCACTCTCATTCTCCTTTTCAACAAAGAAAGGAGTGGGTTAAGAGGTCTGGTCTGGATCCTTCTTGATCTCCTAGAGCACAGGGACTCAAGAGAAGGGGAATGGACTTCAGCGGAGTTTTGTTGCCCTCCTCACCAGCATCCGCCCTGCCAAAGACTTCCGTGTCAATAGAATGAATTAAGAAAAGTAAGGGCTCCAGGTACTTGCAGGAACAACTAGTAGTAGAAAGAGAGGGAGGAACCTAGGGAAATTTGAAGCAGGAAGTGGGATAGCAGAGGATCAGATAAATAAGTTAATAGAACTGCCAACGAATTAAACCATAACTGCTCTTAAATATTTAGGATTGATTCATTTTGACAGTTTCCAGTTACTTCAGCAGGTCCATTTCACTTTTAAACAAACGAGTACTTATGGCCATGGTAATATATTGAGGTTTATTATGTGGAAGATAGGAAAATATACATCTAAATACATGTGAGATAATTTCCTGGTGCCTTTTCTTTATACAGTGGCAATAGAAATCATTTCAGAAAGGCTTTTTTTTTATTTTTTTTATTTTTTTAATTTATGATAGTCACAGAGAGAGAGAGAGAGAGAGGCAGAGACACAGGCAGAGGGAGAAGCAGGCTCCATGCACCGGGAGCCTGATGTGGGATTCGATCCCAGGTCTCCAGGATCGCACCCTGGGCCAAAGGCAGGCGCCAAACCGCTGCGCCACCCAGGGATCCCAGAAAGGCTTTTTTATTTATAGTGAGCACTCCGTTACATTATCATTTGTCAATGTTTTCTTTTTTTTAAGTTTTGTTGGTTTGTTGGTTTTTGTTTTTTTTTTTTTAGATTTTATTTATTTATTCATGAGAGACAGAGACACAGGCAGAGGGAGAAGCAGGCTCCACGCAGGGAGCCCAACGTGGGACTCAATCCCGGGTCTCCAGGATCAGGCCCTGGGCTGAAGGCAGCACTAAACCGCTGAGCCACCCGGGGTGCCCTTGTCAATGTTTTCACCCCAATAGCCCAAATATCATAAGTAATCACCTTCACAAATAGGGAAGGATATTTAACTCTTTTTTGGGGGCATAATGAAAAACTTGCTCGTTCAAACCACACACATACACACACACAAATGCACCCAGAGGAGCACAGGACTTCTTTTACATACAGCCCCTAAAGCCCATGTTTACTAAGACGTGGCTACTTAACTGAGCCCCCCCGCCCAAACAATTTACTCTTTTTTTTAAAGACTTTATTTATTAATTCATGAGAGACACAGAGAGAGCAGCAGATACATAGGCAAGAGGGAGAAGCAGGTTCCATTCAGGGAGCCTAACGTGCGACTGGATCCTGGGTCTCCAGGATCACATCCTGGGCTGAAGGCGGCGCTAAACCGCTGAGCCACCCGGGCTGCCCCCAACAATTTACTTCTTAATGGATGGCGCAGTAAATTGCAAATTCCATAATTATATTTCCAGAACTCTCAGCCAGGGATGAGTCAACAGGTAAACCTAACCAAATGACCAGCTGGATGATGAGTGCCAGACACTTAGCACTCGTTTTTCTTCCCTATTATTTTAGCTGCTCCTCTTCCAGGTGAATGCTCTCCTGAACAGAGATAATGGCCAGGAGGCAAGCTCAGCAGTACATCAAAGATGCAAGAGCAGAGACCATTAGGGGACGACGTTCCTGCTGTTTCACTGACATATCCGATACTGCCTGGGAACCTGGAAGATCTTTCACTCCCTAGCCCCATAGAAGATTATGCTGGATCCCAGAATAGCTGCTGTATTTTCTGCAAACGACAAAGTGGATCCAAAACCTCTGTACTAAATTAAAGAGAAGAAAAACAACGTCTGTTATCAAGTACTCCACTTGTTGGAGAAAGTAGGTGGGTGGGTGAGTAGGTGGGTGGGGGTGTGTGTGTATACCTCCAAGCTATGATAAAGCAAATTCAGATGCCTAGAAATAGCTGGTATATTATTTTAGTAACGTAATTTGAAAAACTATTCAGGACCAAAATAAACAAAATATTTGATCTTTGAATTATCCTGAGCATGCTGAAACTGGAGGCAAAGTTACTGAAAACATCTGAATTTCACATAGGTCACTATCAGCTACTAGGAATTCTTACTCATCAGCAGACTTCTGTTAAAATGTTACCTCTGGCTAGAAAATGAACACACCAGAAAAGAAGAAAAGAGAAAAGAAAAAAAAAGAAAGAAAAAGAAAAGAAAAAAATCTTAAGATTATCTTCAACGAAGAACACTGAAATCTTTCAAAATTACCAACAGAATTGAAAGGTTTCTTTGTATAAAAAATTTCCTTTTTCGTGAAATTTTTTTTATCAACACACACAATTATGCAAAGTATAGTAGAAAACGCACATATTGTAAAATCAGACACACATGAGTTTGGGTCCTAGCTCTGCAATTTTCCAGCTTAATCTCCTCAGGAAAATTACTTAAGAATCATGGAGGTTAGTGTGGTTATCTGTACAGCAGAAATAAAATTACCTGCACAGAGTAGCTATGAGGATTAAATGCAAACGTACATAACCTAACAAACCCAGTGCCTGAACATACTCAGCATTAGCTCCCTTAGCTCCAACACAAATTGTACAGAATTTGCTAATGAAAAATCTAGATAATTGAAAAGACTCAAATCAACACATGGAAGAAAACTCAGTGACAGAACAAAGATTATGTTTTGACCAATGTAAAGATCAAAGTCATATATTTAATATTTATCTTCACTAAAGTCTTTCCTTTGATTAAGCCAGTTCCAGGCAAACGGGGGGAGAGGGGACTAAAACTGAAAAACTTCGTATGACACTGCTTTAAAAAATATATATGGGGGCGCCTGAGTGGTTCAAGTCGGTTAAGCGTCTGTCTTCAGCTCAGGTCAGGATCCCCGGGGTCCGAAACAAGCCCAGCATGGGGCTCCCTGCTCAAAGGAGAGCCGGCTTCTGCGGCTCCCTCTGCCTGCCGCTCCCCACCCCCACCTACCCGCTTGTGCTGTGTCAAATAAATAATCTTTAAGAAAAATATGTATGTGTATTTGTTTGCACTCTTGACACCGTCACAAAATTTACCGTGGGTGATGATGCCCTTTAAAACACTGAAAAACTAAACTCTCATCTCAAAAATCTTTTCTTGATCGAAATATTTCTTCTTACAAATGTTCTGATACATGACTGCAAAACATTTACAAAGCAAAAAAATTCTTTCATTCTTCCAAAATGAAAAAGTGAGCAAAAGGAAGCTACGTTTGTTAAATTGTTCTTTTCCATTCATTCTTGTTCTTTTACAAACCAGAATACATCAGATACCGAAATTACTGTCGGACTGACAAACGTCACTGAAGAACACATGGAATTGACAAGTCCTGTCTGGACCAAAGGTGACAAGTGTCCATAACAATTTAAATAAATTACGTTACAGTAAGGACAAAAACGCTTTTCATCAACGCTATGAGCTTTTGGCTTTGTATGCACCCTACTTTATAACGCATCTTGCCCCCATCCTATCCCCCCAAATCCTGTTTTTATGCACTTTAACGAGCTGGCACACAGGACTAAACTACACAACTCCAACTGGGAATAACTCTGTCGTTGGACCTCAGAGGGCTCCTTGGGTGATCTTTGTTAAAAGAAAGAAAACAATATTTTCGCCTTACTCCACACCTGCCACCAATTTACAAAACCCGTATAAAACAATTACTATTACTACTAATCTTCCTCCACATCTCTCAACACCCTCAACAGACCCAACCTTGATGCTGATTAGTCCTCATCCCCAACGCCTTGCTGGGGGGCTTGAAGCCTGTCCACAGAGGTTCAGTCTCCGCAATGTCCAGGGTGCGGCGAGAAAAGACATCATCCCCCGCGTTCGAGGGGCGAAGGCCAACCGAGGCCCCCGGCCACTCCCTCTCTCCTCGGCCTCCCGGGGCGTCTGGGGCGGGCGCGCCAGGCCCTGCGCAAACCTTCGGCAGCCCCGCAGTTCCCGGTGTCCACCGCAACCCCAGGCCGAGCCGAGCCCCCGGGACTCCCGCAGTTGCGTGCACGCCCACCGCCTGGACACTGGGTCACCAAGACGACTCCAGAGCCACCTCCGACGCCCAAGCTCGGGCAGGTGCCGGGCCCTCCTCGGGGACACTCACCCGGCAGCCGCTGCTCCCTGTGTGCTGCTGCCTCGCCTTCTCACCCGCCGCCTGCTCCCGCGGGGGGGTCCGGGCTGGCGCCGCTTCCCCGCCCGACCCCCCTCGGGTGCGCGCTGCACGGGGCCCGGATCCGGTGAGAGGAGCCGGAGCCGCCGCCGCTACCGCCGCCGCTGCTGCCGCTGCCGCTGCCGCCGCTGCCGCCGCCGCCGCCCCCTTTCCTTTCCTCCCTCCTCCCTCAGTGCGTCCCTCCCACCGAGGCCCGCCTCGTATTTCCTGGATCCGGTCTCGGCTAGAGCTCGGCAAGAGAACCGCCAGCTTCAGGACTCCTGTCGGGCGCCGTCGCTCGCCAGGCACAAAGATGGCGCCGCCGGGGACCGCCGAAGGCAATGTCGCGAGACTTCCCCACCCCACCCTCTAGAAACTAGGGGGCGGGGGCCTAGAGGAAAAGTGGTCAATTAGGGCAGCCTGAGCTGGCCTGGGAGAAAACGCTCCCCCAAAGCGAAAATGGGTGGTACCAGTTACCGCGGAAGTTACTGCGCCTGCGCGGAGGCTGGGATTGACGCATGCCTAGAACAGCTCCTGAAGTAAGACCCAGTTCTCCGTGTTTTACCCGTTTCCTTCTAGAGGCGCGGGGCGGAGACGGAGTGGGCGGAGAAACCAGAACTGAAACCCGGGAAAGGGTTGGGCAGGGCTGCTTGAGAAGAAGGGGCGTCCCCCAAGGCTGGGTCATCCCACTGGAGCCCGAACGGCCAATTTGGCGTCCCTGGGAGTCCGCTAACCCTTTCCTCCTCCCGGCTCTCCCCGAGCCTTCTTTGCAAAGTCTCAGCTCCCATTGTCGATTCGCGTTTTTTATTGAGAGCTCGCCGGGCGCTCGGAGCCGGGCTTGCTGCTGGAAGCCACAGCCCTCCTGTTTCTCACATCACCATCTAACTTTCTCTTTTCGTTTTGGCGCTATGTGAGCCTCCCAGATCGCATAGTATTAACTGCTTCCGTTCCTGTTTGATTTTTCCTCGCCGGAAAAATAAAATGAATTCATTCATTCATTCACATGTGTGTTGTTCAGAGTTTCCTGTGTACCAGGTGCTGAAGAAAGGGACATGTGCTCTGACCTCAAGTAATTTTTAGCCTGGGATGGCGATGGATGAGAAAAAAAGCAACGATGACAGTTCAGCAGAGTAAATTCTACAACAAAAATGAGTGGAGAGAGGAGGAACGGGTACTGAGAGCAGCTATCTTGAAATATGTCAAAGAGAAAATTCTTGAGGGTAGTCTTCACAGGCAGAGGATTTAGTTCATTGAATCAGTCGGGAATGTCGGGAAACAAACCACCTGATTATTCTAACAGAATTTAGTATAAAGAAGTGATAATTAGATAACCGAAAATGCAAGAAGACAACTCAATATGGGGCAGAGGTAGCGACTGTGCTATACTGGCATAGTAGCTGCTATGCCCAGAGCTAGGGGGACCAAGGGAAGAGGTTGGGATTATTAAAATTTATTTATTTCTTTTTTTAAGGTTTTATTTGTTCATCAGACACATAGAGAAAGAGGCAGAGACATAGGCAGGGGGAGAAGCAGGCTCCCCTCGGGGAGCCCAATGTAGGACTCGATCCCAGGACCTCAGGATCATGACCTGAGCCAAAGGCAGCGGCTCAACCGCTGAGCCACCCAGGTGTCCCTGGATTATTAAAATTTAGATACTCGGGATCCCTGGGTGGCTCAGGGGTTGAGCGCCTGCCTATGGCCCAGGGCGTGATTCTGGAGTCCTGGGACTGAGTCCCACGTCGGGCTCCCTGCAGGGAACCTGCTTCTCCCTCTGCCTGTGTCTCTGCCTCTCTCTCTCTCTCTCTCTCTCTCTAATGAATAAATAAATCTTTTAAAAAAATTAGATACTCTAGAGGAGCTGTATGGAGCTGAAACTCAGACCTGTGAGGAGGGAACAGCCCCTACGGCTGTTGGTGTCTCTGATGGATCAGGGCTCAAGATGCTGGGTTTGCAAATTTGGAAAAAACTGCAACCTGGATCCAACTGCTGCTATGGGAAGGAGCTTTTGCACTGTCCTGAGAGCTGCACTCTCCCTCTGACCTAGGAATGAAAAAGAGACACTACAGTGGAGCTGAATTTGACCAGAGCAGCTCCGGTGTTGAGAGCCACTCATTTTAGAAACTGGATGTGATCAGAAAGGGGTCCATTCACTCCTGTAACCCACCCCACATAGCTGGCACAGTCGTGTTAAAGCACCGGTAAATAACCTGTTTTGTTGGGCCACCTGGTGTCTCAGTGGATGAGCATCTGCCTTCAGCTCAGGGGGTCATCCTGAGGTCCTGGAATCGAGTCCCACATGGGGCTCCTGCTTCTCCCTCTACTTATGTCTCTGCCTCTCTGTGTATCTTTCATGAATAAATAAAATCTTTTTAAAAAATAAAAATAAAAAACCTGTTTTGAATTGAGAGTTCCATACCAAACAGAGCTGGCCAGCCCACTCCCAAACCTATGAGTGAGAAATAAATGTGCCTTGTAGTATGTCCCTGAGATTTTGCTTATTACGAGGCAAAAGTGGACTAATAAGAGCAGCTCTGTTCCACAGAGTGAGCTGTAGTTTGTCTCTTTCTGTGCTCCACAATCCCTAGAGTGCTGTCCCCGAATGGCTCAGTACCACATCACATTCCAGTCATTGGAAAGGGGAAAGATCTACCCATTTCCTTTAAGGGTACAACCCAGAAGTTGTTAACATCGTTTATATTCACATGTTGGCTAGAACATATTCACATTAATCTATTTTACTTATGAGAGAGACTGACAAATGTGTTCTTATTCTCCGAAGTCTTGTACCTAGCTAAAAATTCCATGACTTTAGGGATCCCTGGGTGGCTCAGTGGTTTAGCACCTGCCTTTGACCCAGGGTGTGATCCTGGAGTCCCGGGATCGAGTCACAGGATCAAGTCCCTCATTGGGCTCCCTCCATGGAGCCAGCTTCTCCCTCTGCTCTGCCTCTCTGTGTCTCTCATAAATAAATAAATAAAATCTTTTAAAAAAAGATTGGGGGACAAGGAGGAGCCAGCAGCCGGATAAAATAATCAAAACTCAGAACTTGGTTTAAAGTTATTTCTGGTCCTCTCTCTCAGTTGGGTTCTGCCACCAGTGAAGGGCTTAAAGTCAAAGTGAGTATAATCCTCTTTCTGTTCCTTAGGCTTCTCCATCCCCATTTTTCTAACCACAGTTTCTTCTCCTCTAAGGATAAAGAGGGTGGGAATGGAGGTAGATGATGTCCTGCCTTACAGGTTACAGTCAAAAGATGGTTTTGTACTCTCTGGACACAGCAGATGCCTAAAATGGGCTCTTTCTCTCTTGGTTGCTTTTGGAGGTTCTTCTTAGGCTTCCACTGGGAAGATCTGATAGCACATCCTAGGACACATATGATGCTGCTTCCTCTGTTGGGCCTCTGTCTCCTCAACCCCTGGACTCTTATTGTCTGATGTTGCTGAAAGTCCTCTCTTGGTTGTCCATGCCTTCTGTGTGACTGGCATCCAAAAGCTTGCTCTCTTATGAGGTGTGATTCTTCAACACCCTCCTCATGGTGTAGTTTTTTTATATAGACCACCTTGTGGAATACCCACTGCTTCTTACTGCCAGGCTCCTCTTAACCATTAGCAGGGCCTTTGGGCAGGGCACAAGCAAGAGGCTCAAACTTTTTTGCTTTCTGTGACCATCACTCGATCCATAGGAAACAGATATACCGTTGCCATGCTGAGTAACAGTTATGCTGCCCTGTCATCACTGCTCCGGCAAGATTCCTGTCTTCAGAATTCTTCTGGCAAGAGGCAGGCAGCAGTGTCTGTGCTGCTTCTGCTCTCCAAACTCCAAAAATATGTGGCCAGCCCTCCCTAAAATTCTCTGGGTCTCCCCTAAAATTCTCAGATAGCTACAGTTCAGTCAAGCAGCAGGAGTGTAATACATCCTTAAGACACTCCTAACTCAGCTCAGCTCTCAGAGGTCCCCTCACTTTGGCTTTGCCTTCTCCAGTGGAAGAAAAAATCTATGGTAATCTCCGAGAGATAATAACTAATCAAAATCTCCCTTCTTCTCTTCTCTTATTTCAGCTGGAAGGAATGTTTGGGTTATAGTTCTAGATCCTGTTTTTACTGCATCTTGGTGAGCCTTTAGGGAAGGGCCAAAGCTGTCACTGAAATGTGACAGAACTGAGCATGTATTTTCTTCAGCTGCATTCGATCCATCTATGTACCACTTCAGATATTTTTGGCCTCATTTGTATCAATAATCTATTGCCACATAACAAACCATTCCAAAACATAATAGTCTAAACTAATAACCATTTTATTTGCTTATTTTACAGTAAGCCAGCAATTTAAGGATTTTTTGTTGTTGTTGTTTGGTAATCTCTACACCCATTGTGGGGTTTGAATTTATAGGAGTTGCATGCTCCACCGACTGAGTCAGCCAGGCACCCCAGTAGGTCAGTAATTTAGATTGGTCTCTGCTGGACTGCTGTTCTTCTGATATCACCCAGGGTAACGCATAGTGATAAGAATAGTGGCTCTTCATGGGACTAACAAGGGCCCCCTCAGGACACCTGTGTGGCTCAGTGGTTAAGCGTCTGCCTTTGGCTCAGGGCATTGATCCCAGAGTCCCAGGATCAAGTCCCATATCGGCCTCCCTGCATGAAGCCTCCTTCTCCCTCTGCCTATGTCTCTGCCTCTCTGTCTCTGTCTCTCATGAATAAATAAAAATCTTTAAAAACAAAACAAACAAACAAAAAAAAACAAGGGCCCCTCTCACCAAGTCACCCCAGCTCCACAGGGTACATCTAAGAGCTAAAAAGGTATACTCCGGCAGCCCCGGTGGCTCAGTGGTTTGGTGCCGCCTTCAGCCCGGGCGTGATCCTGGAGACGCAGGATCGAGTCCCATGTCGGGCTCCCTACATGGAGCCTGCTTCTCTCTATGCCTGTCTCTGCCTCTTTCTCTCTGTGTGTGTATGTCTCATGAATAAATAAATAAATCTTTTTAAAAAATTTAAAAAGTGTACTCACTTTGGCAGCACATATACCAAGTGCTAAAAAGTTAGCTGGGCCTTTATTTTATTTTTTTAATTGATGATAGTCACACAGAGAGAGACAGAGAGGCAGAGACACAGGCAGAGGGAGAAGCAGGCTCCATGCACCGGGAGCCCGACGTGAGGATTCGATCCCGGGTCTTCAGGATCGAGCCCTGGGCCAAAGGCAGGCGCCAAACCGCTGCGCCACCCAGGGATCCCTAGCTGGGTCTTTAATGGGGCCATTTCATTAAGCTGGCTGCTTCTGAATGATGAAGCATATAATGAGACCTTTGGTTCTAAATGTCATGTGCAGCTCCTTTGCAGTAACACAATCGTTGATTTTAGCCAACACTGTATGGGATACCTTGTCAATGCATGACCATTTTGTAAATTCTTGAATGGTAGTCCTGCTGGGGGAACTGTAGATAGGAAAGGCAAACTCATAACTAGAGTATGAATCAGTCCTGGAAAGAATGAATTGCTGCCCCACAGTCACACACACCCCATGTGGAAGAGATCCAAAGTAATCATTTTGCCCAAGTGGCTGGCTGGTCTCCTTGAGAAATGGTGCCATACTGTGGCTCAGTGTTGGTTTCTGCAGGTGGTGGGTTGGGTCAGTAGCCACTAATTGAGCCTTCTAGAGAGGGAACTCTTGTTGGACCTGAAGGGTGAGCCTGGCTTCCATTGGCAGGATCCCTTCTTATGGAGCAAGCCCGTGATGAACCTTATTGGTGATGGACTACTTGGCCTGCTTGGTACCAGGCAATTTTGGATTTGGTCTCCAAAATATAAGTATTTTCTAGGATCTTAAAGCTGATGGGATGTTATGGTCCTCTTGTGAGAGGAGGAGGTCCCACGGGAGACTAAGCTGGAGTACAACCCATCTGTCTGGGAGAAAGGCAGATCTCTGGTTCTAGTTAGCTTTTGACCTGCAAACCAGCATAATTTCTCAGAATGACTTTCAGACTCTTTGTACGAAAATACCCTCTTTAAATTATGTTAATGTTCTATGTAGACCCCCTGATTGATTTTTTACCTTGTGATTTGGTGATTCTCAGTGGGAAAGAAGTTCCTCATAACCTAAACTGTTCCCTACATTCTACCTCCTGTTTTGCTTCCCTCCTAGCCTTCATGTAGCACTTGTCTCTGTGCTGGCCAGTACTTTAAATAACAAGAATGTCAAAGTGCTTTCTGAGCTTGCTGGAAAAAGTAAAGGCAGCCGAATCTAATTGTCCTGATAATAACCACAAGGGACAATAAGATTTAGCCCTCTTATACCAAGACATTTAAAAAAGAAAAATAAAATTATGAATTAAGTGCAAAGGTCCAAGAAGGTAAAGACACCAGTTGCCCAGCACCAGCACCCTTTCACCCCTGGTTCCAGGGCAGGACACACTCACTGTCTCATGTTTCAGCATTCTCTGACTTGGGAGTTGTGATCTGGTGATGGATAATGGGCTAGTGCCCTTTCTGGAACATGACTCATCTACACTCACGAGCACTCTTTTTAGAACAAGCCAGAGAAATAAGATTGGTCTCAGGCCATCACCTGAACTGGATAGATATAGTACACCAATCTCAGCAAGTCCAGCTGGTGACCAGGATCAACCCTTTCACATCCTCCCTCTCCTTGCTAGTCTTCATTCCTAACCACCAATGCCCCCATCTAGTCTCTCTGCTAGTTCATCTCTACCAAGGTTTTCATCCCAGGAATAGAAACCTCTCTCTTAATACAACTTAATCAAAATTGGTTCAATGTATTTTTCTTGTTAAAAGTGAAAAGTTGGGGATCCCTGGGTGGCTGAGCGGTTTAGCTCCTGCCTTCGGCCCAGGGCGTGATCGTGGAGTCCCGGGATCACGTCCCACATCAGGCTCCCTGCATGGAGCCCACTTCTCCCTCTGCCTGTGTCTCTACCTCTCTCTCTCTCTCTCTTTTTCTGTGTGTGTGTGTGTGTGTGTGTGCCTCTATGAATAAATAAATAAAATCTTTAAAAAATTATTTAATTCTTTTTCTCAAAAAAAGTAAATTTCAAATAGAAAACATGTTCAGTATCTACTCCTAAACAAATTCACAACAACCCTCCTTATATCTTTCTTTAATGCTAGATAAGCTTGACAGTGCTCTGAGGGAATCCTAATGCACAGGCTGCCAGTTGCCCACCTTCCTCAACCCTCAAGTTGAGAGACTTGCAAATAGATTTCTTTTTAAAATCTCTTCTTGGGGGATCCCTGGGTGGCGCAGCGGTTTGGCGCCTGCCTTTGGCCCAGGGCGCGATCCTGGACGACCCGGGATCGAATCCCACGTCGGGCTCCCCGGTGCATGGAGCCTGCTTCTCCCTCTGCCTGTGTCTCTGCCTCTCTCTCTCTGTGTGTGTGTGTGACTATCATAAATAAATAAAAATTTTAAAAAAAAAATCTCTTCTTGGGCAGCCCCAGTGGCTCAACGGTTTAGTTTAGCGCCGCCTTCAGCCCAGGGCTTGATCCTGGAGTCCCGGGATTGGGTCCCACATCAGACTCCCTGCCTGTAGCCTGCTTCTCCCTCTGCCTGTGTCTCTGCCTCTCTCTCTGTCTCATGAATAAATAAATAAAATCTTTAAAAAAATAAAATCTCCTCTTTAGAGATGCTTTGGCTGGCTCAGTCATTAGAGCATGCAACTCTTGATCTCAGGGATTGTGAGTTCGAGCCCTGTGTTGGTCATAGAAATTACTAAAAAAATAGTATTTTAAAATAAGTGAGTAGGGGGCAGCCCAGGTGGCTCAGCGGTTTAGCGCCACCTTCAGCCCAGGGTGTGATCCTGGGGACCCGGGATTGACTCCTACATGGGGCTCTCTGCATAGAGCCTGCTTCTCCCTCTGCCTGTGTCTCTGCCTCTCTCTCTCTGTTTCTCAGAATAAATAAAATCTTTAAAAATAAAATAAAATAAAGTGAGTAAATAAATAAAAATCTCTTCTCTAATGAGCCAGTAAGGTAGATTTACACAGATACAGTGGGTAGGTAACAGTGCTTGGGGAGAACAGGAGAGATAAACACCATGTTTGGCGAGGTAGGTAGAAGAGAATGAATGGGTAGGTAAATTAGGAAAAGTTCTTATGGAGTGACCTCACTAATATTACAGCAATGGGGACACCTGGGTGGCTCAGGGGTTGGGCATCTGACTTTGGCTCAGGGTGTGATCCTGGAGTCCTGGGATCGAGTCCCACATCGAGCTCCCTACATGGAGCCTACTTCTCCTCCCTCTGCCTGTGTCTCTGCCTCTCTCTCTGTGTCTCTTGTGAATAAATAAATAAAATATATTTTTTTAAATAGAATCTTAAAAAGAAAAAAAGATTACAGCAATGGTAGAGAGTATTTGTCGTGGATGCTCTGGTAATCCACTGAGATTCCCTGTTCAGACCAATGCACCTATCTCCTAGTTACTGGGGCTATTGATTCCTGACAGTGGACATCTATGTATCTCACTAGGAATTGCCTTTGCTTAAGGGATCTGCCTCAAAAAGGTTATGCACTTGCCTAGTGGGTAATACACAGCTAATGACTGGCTGATGTGGAAATACAAAGACTCAACATCCTTTTACTAATTTGGAATACTTCAGATCTCCAGATGAGATAGGCCGAAGTCTTGGTTGCATTGTCATCATGGATCATTGTTTCCCTCTGTCCCATTTTGTTTTTCTTCCTTACTGGTGTGTTTCCCAAGAGAATTTCTCAATGAACCTCCTGCACTCACTTATTTGTCTCGAAATCTCTTTCAAAAGACAAGCCAACCTAAGTCCTCTATATAGTAAGCCTATGTGTATTTCACTGAGTTGTTTTTTATAGTATCTAACCCTTCTAACAATTGTCCCAGATTTCCCTTGGTGATGGATAAAGGAGACTACTCCCCTTTTTTTAGTTTATGTGCCTCTAATGAAATTCCTCCACTTCCAGTTCCAAAGGTGATCAATATTATTCAGTCCGGCTAATCAAAGCCTCATAATCCCTAGGCCACAGTAGTTGGTTCAGGAGTGAGCAAGTGACTTATGCAGAGCAACTCAGATGCAATAAGACTTTTGAGAGACATCCAGGGAAGACATTCTCATTTTTTTCTAGAGGATGGAAAATCTGGAGTTATAGTAGCCATTTCATGACTACAGAGGGAACTTCTGTCTAAAGAATGGTAACAACCCCAAGGAAGTGAATTGAGAGATGAAGAGAGAAAAAAAGGAAGGTCTGAGGATATCATTTGAACTCCTGTATCACACAATACTTAAAGCCAGCCCAGGGGCACCAGGGTGGCTCACTCTGAGGAGTGTCTGACTCTTGATTTGGCTCAGGTCACGATTCTAGGGTTGTGGCATTGTGCTCTGTGCTCAGTGTGGAGTCTGCTGGAGATTCTCTTTCTCCCTCTCCCTTAGCTCCTCCCCCTGCTCAGGCCAACTCTCTAAATAATAAATAAATAAAGAAATAAATAAATAAATAGATAGATAAATAAATAAATAAATAAAATCTTTCAATTTTTTTAAGAACTTAAACAAAAAAAAAGCCAGCCCTATGTCCTATACCATTCAGTTACATGAAGTAATACATTTTCTTTCCTGAGTAAGCCTGTTTTTTTTTGTTTGTTTTTTAATTTTTTATTATTATTTATGATAGTCACACATAGAGAGAGAGAGAGAGGCAGAGACACAGGCAGAGGGAGAAGCAGGCTCCATGCACCGGGAGCCCGACGTGGGATTCGATCCCGGGTCTCCAGGATGGGGCCCTGGGCCAAAGGCAGGCGCTAAACCGCTGCACCACCCAGGGATCCCAGTAAGCCTGT
Source organism: Vulpes lagopus (assembly GCF_018345385.1). Classification (NCBI taxonomy): domain Eukaryota; kingdom Metazoa; phylum Chordata; class Mammalia; order Carnivora; family Canidae; genus Vulpes; species Vulpes lagopus. The sequence continues at coordinate 26,120,320 of NC_054848.1, forward strand.
TTAACGTAAATTTTCTGTTGCTTGCAAACAAAAGATTCTAAACTGATATACCGTGAATGAATGAGTATAAGAAATGAATGGTTGAAACACTCAAGACCATGATTGAGATGGGGAAGCAAATTAACCAAAAATATTTATATTCTGTGTTAATAAAATGAATCCTATCTTTTCCTAGTACTTTCAGGTCTCAATATACAACTGCTTAAGACATAAGTGCTCCATAAGCATCTGTTAAATTAAATGTAATTCTACAGGGATGCCTGGGTGGCTCAGCAGTTGAGCACCTGCCTTCGGCCTAGGGCATGATCCTGGGGTCCAGGGATCGAGTCCCACATCAGGCTCCCTGCATGGAACCTGCTTCTTTCTCTGGCCTATGTCTCTGCCTCTCTCTTTCTGTGTCTCTCATGAATAAATAAATAAAATCTTTTATAAAAAATACGGGGGTCCCTAGATGGCTCAGTGGTTTAGCACCTGCCTTTGGCCCAGGGCGTGATCCTGGAGTCCCGGGATCGAGTTCCACGTCGGACTCCTTGCATGGAGCCCACTTCTCCCTCTGCCTGTGTCTCTACCTCTCTCTCTCTCTCTCTCTCTCTCTCTCTGTGTGTGTGTGTGTGCCTCTATGAATAAATAAATAAAATCTTAAAAAAAAGAATTAAATTGACATGACAAAGAGTAACAGGAGAAAAAATGAAGTTTAATTATGTGTCCATGGAGGACCAATAATAAAATTGAGACCTTAAAAGAATGACCAAAGCAGGCCATTTTCATACTTTCTTTTTAAAGCTTTATTTATTTAAGTAATTGCTACACTCCATTTGTGGCTTGAACTTACAACCCTGAGATCAGGAGTCACACGCTCTTCCAACTAAGCCAGCTAGACACCCCAGTTTTTATATTTTATACCCAGTTTTATACAAAGAGACAATAAATTTGGGAGAAATTGGCAGGACAAAGAAAACTTAATGTTTCAGAGTTTCAAATAAGGAATTCTTTATTTTTTTATTTTTATTATTTTTATTTTTATTTTTTTCAAATAAGGAATTCGAAACAGATTTTGGGCTGGGGTAGAAAATTAGTGAAAGTAATTAAGTTTGTTCAAACAGCCTTCTTGGACCTGAATTCCCTATCTCTGTTGATAAGAATGTCTCTTTACCTCCTGGTACAGGGAGGGTACCTTTCACATGGGAGATTTACTTTCTGTTTTCTGCCAACAAAGGTCCGGGTGTTCTTGCATTGGCTGTTTCTCAAGTCACTTTAATTCATAAATTAAAAAAAAAATATATATATATATTTTTTTAAAGGTTTGGTTTTTTTAAGATTTTATTTATTCATGATAGTCACACAGAGAGACAGAGAGGCAGAGACACAGGCAGAGGGAGAAGCAGGCTCCATGCAGGGAGCCTGACGTGGGAGTCGATCCTGGGTCTCCAGGATCGGGCCCCGGGCCAAAGGCAGGCGCCAAACCGCTGCGCCACCCAGGGATCCCAAAAATATATATTTTTAAGTAATCTGTACACCCAACATGGGGCTCAAACATGAGACACTGAGATCAAGAGACACATGCTCTAATAACTGAGCCAGTCAGTCATCCCTTAAGTAATGTTAATTCAAAATAATCAGAGATCCCTGGGTGCTTCAGTTTGGCGCCTGCCTTCAGCCCAGTTCATGATCCTGGAGTCCCGGGATCGAATCCCATGTCGGGCTCCCTGCATGGAGCCTGCTTCTCCCTCTGCCTGTGTGTCTGCCTCTCTTTCTCTCTGTGTCTCTCATGAATAAATAAGTAAAAATCTTAAAAAAAAAAACAAATCAATATGCCAAAGTAGCACATTTTGAGGCCAACTGCCCTTGATACCATAGATGGACTAGTACAAAGAAATACTTGACATGGGATCCCTGGGTGGCTCAGCAGTTTGGCACCTGCTTTTGGCCCAGGGCTGATTCTGGAGCCCCGGGGATCGAGTCCCACATCTGGCTCCTTGCCTGGAACCTGCTTCTCCCTCTGCCTGTGTCTCTGCCTCTCTCTCTCTGTGTGTCTCTCATGAATAGGTGAATAAAATCTGTAAAAAAAAAGAAAATGAGTGAACATATGTTCAGTTATTACAAAAATAAATAATAAACATTCAAAATAAAAGTTTATCATTATTTGAATTTTACCAGGGAAAAATTATATATAGTTTTTAAAAACGTCTTTTTTGGTATCGAAAATGGTCATTTGTTTATTCTCAAATCTCATCCTCCCAATCAGAGAGCAATGAGGTCACACGAATTCTTTTTAAACTTCTCATTCTGTAAGCTTTAGACCCACTGTCGTGAATCTAGAGATGTGGGAGAGAATAGCTGCGAGATGATAAATCAGGGTGCATGAGAATAGATCCTCGTTATATTGTGATTTTTAAAAAAGATTTTATTTATTTATTTTTGAGAGAGAGAGAGCACAGAGGGAGGGAGAAGCTGAGCAGGGACCCTGATGTGGGGCTTCATCCCAGGACCCTGAGATCACTACCTGAGCCAAAGGCAGATGCTCAACCCACTGAGCCACTCAGGCACCCCTATATTGTAATTTATAATAAGAAATATGTATTTGGTCTTTTTCCCCATTCCTGGCATAAAGATCCTAAAAGCCCTGGAATTCCCAGGTCAAAAGAACTGTGAACATGCCTTTGTTATTCATAACAAGCTCCTCTCAACCACACCTGAGTTTTTTTTTTGTTTTTTAAGATTTTATTTGTTTATTCATGATAGACACAGAGAGAGAGAGGCAGAGACACAAGCAGACACCATATAGGGAACCCAACGTGGGACTGGATCCTGGGTCTCCAGGATCACCCCCTGGGCCAAAGGCAGGCGCTAAACCGCTGAGCCACCACTTGAGTTTATGTCCACAAGGTAACTTTTGGAAAAACCCCTAAGGATGGGAGTTGGTTGCCAAGAGAACCAACCTGTAATTAAAGATTTGGAACTTTCAGCCCCAGCCGGAAACCTCTGGGAAGGGGAGGGGCCAAAGTTTGAATTAATCACCAAAAGCCAATGATTGAATCAACCATGTCTATTTACTTATTTATTTATTTATTTATTTATTTATTTATTTATTTATAAAAATCGTGTCTATTTAATGAACCCTCCAAAAAACACAAAAGGATAGGGCTTAGAGAGCTTCTGGGCTGGTGATTATGTGGAAGTGCCATGTGGGTTGCATTCCAGAGAGGGTACAGAAGCTCTACCTCCATACCACTCCCTACACATATCTTCTATCAGACTGTTCCTGAGTTATAGCCTTTTATAATCCAGTTAAGTAAACTGTTTTCCTAAATTCTGTGAGCTGTTCTAGCAAATTAATTGAACCTGAGAAGGGGAATCATGGAAACCTCTGATCTATAGCTGGCTGATGAGAATCACAGATGACAACCTGTACCTGTGATTGGTGTGTCAAGGGTGGAAGGAGTAGTCCTGCCAATTGAGCCCATAACCTGTGGGATCTGCTGCTATTTCCAGGTAGACAGTGTCATTGATTAGAGCTTTTTTTTCTTAAGATTTTATTTATTTATTTATTCATGAGAGACACAGAGAGAGAGAGAGAGAGGCAGAGACACAAGCAGAGGGAGAAGCAGTTTCCATGCAGGGAGCCCAACGTGGGACTCCATCCCAGGTCTCCAGGATCATGCCCTGGGCTGAAGGCGGCACTGAACTGCTGAGCCACTGGGGCTGCCCTTCCATATTTCTTCATAGCCTTTATTATTGCAGTAGATTTTATTATTGTTCAAAAATATTTGGTGCCCCTTTCCTGAGGGTACTTTTTCTACAGAGCAAGTTCCTGTGAGCCTCCCTATAGGAACAGGATCTGCCTCATTGATACCAAGTTTGGTCATATGACTTGCTTTTGCCAGTGGAATTTATGCAGAAATGATATATCCCACATCTGAGCTTAAGCTTTAAGAACTATTACATTATTCTGTCCTTGCTTTTTTTTCCTCTAATACCTTGAAAGCAACATGAGGCTAGTGACCTGGAATGAAACAGAGCTGCAGCTGTCCTGCAAGGGATAGGTAACTGAATGAGAAACCTGTGATAAGTCAGAGATTTGGGGATCATCTGTTACTGGGGCATAATCTAGCAAAAGCTGACTGGTGCAATGATTATAATGGCTGCAAATTATTCCATTGTGTTATATAGTCCAATTTTTTAGTTTGTTTCCGTTTGTTTGTTTGTTTGTTTTAAGATTTTATTTATTCATGAGAGGCACAGAGAGACAGAGACAGAGACATAGGCAGAGGGAGAAGCAGGCTCCATGCAAGAAGCCCGACCTGGCACTCCATCCCCGGACTCCGGGATCACGCCCTGAGCCAAAGGCAGACACTCAACTGCTGAGCCATCCAGGCGTCCCAGTCTGTTTTCCTAATATTGAACATTTAGGGGGTTTTCAACTTTTGGCCATTATAAATAATTCTGAAATGGACATCTGTGTGCATTTTTGTTATAATTTCATTTTTTTAAAGATTTTATTCTTTTATTCATGAGAGACAGAGAGAGAGAGGCAGAGACACAGGCAGAGGGAGAAGCAGGCTCCATGCAGGGAGCCCAATGTGGTACTCCATCCCAGGTCTCCAGGATCACACCCTGAGCCAAAGGCAGATGCTCAATCGCTGAGCCACCCAGGTGTCCCTGTTATCATTTCTATTAAATTATTTCTTTAGGCTACATTTTTGAGGGTAGAAAACTGGGTCAACATGTATGATCATCAAGATTGCTCTCATTCCCCAAAGGGGTCTATTGTCTGTAATTAAGCCAGGTTCCATCAAAAGCCCATAAAAACCACTCTAGTACCTTTGACCGAGGGAAAATAAAACAGGAAATTGATTTTACAAAAAAATGGAGAGGTTGAAAAGTCAATGATGAATTAACTCAAATATTCTGCAATAGCAGAAACATGCTGCCACCCCGAGGGATGAAGGGACATTTGGATAAGGCAGTATTTTTTTTTTTTTTTTTTGGATGAGGTAGTATTACCAAAGGTCAGAAACCAGCCATCTGAAGGGAACTAGAACCACAGCTAGGTAGGCCTGGTCAGAACTGTCCAGTAGTAGCTTGAACCATCTAGAGAGGTTTGGTCTAGCAAAGCTGGATCCATGAAAGAGATGCTACAAGAAGCAGAAAGAGGGAGAAAAGTACTTTGAACTCTTTGTTCTTGTTCTTATTTTTTTTATTTTTTTTGAACTCTTTGTTCTTGCTTTCCAATCTTCTGCAGATATTTACTGTCCACTGGGTAAAACTACCCAGAAGTCAGAGAACAAAGGAACCTGGGAAATTGGGTTTCCTATGATACAGAATAGAGCAAGAGGAAGGCAGTGAGAGCCAATTGAGCAGCAGTGAATGAGTCAACTACTTTACTAGTCTTTCTAGCATTGCATGTTTTCATTATCAGAAATGTTCTTTTGGCATGGGAGGCAATATTGTTTAGTAGTTGAAGTACTGACTAAAATCAGACATCCGGACGCCTGGGTGGCTCAGCAGTTTAGCGCTGCCTTCAGCCCAGGGTGTGATCCTGGAGACCCGGGATCTAGTCCCACGTCAGGCTCCCTGCATGGAGCCTGTTTCTCCCTCTGCCTGTGTCTCTGCCTCTCTCTTTCTCTGTGTATCTCATTAATAAATAAATAAAATCTTAAAAAAATAAAATAAAACACTTAGCATAGTGCCTAGCATGAAAGAAGTTCTCAATAAATACTAGCTAATATAATTTGCTAAGTGCAACCTGAAATCTGTAGATTAGTTTAATTTTCACTTGTTTGTTATCTATATAGGGTAAACATTTTCCAAGTGATTTTCCTTTACCACATATATTTCCTCAGGTATTAGCCGACTGTTTATTCTTTTAACTACAGGGTTGAGATGTCATAATTTTTTTTTTTTTTATGATAGTCACAGAGAGAGAGAGAGAGGCAGAGACACAGGCAGAGGGAGAAGCAGGCTCCATGCACCGGGAGCCCGATGTGGGATTCGATCCCGGGTCTCCAGGATCGCGCCCTGGGCCAAAGGCAGGCGCCAAACCGCTGTGCCACTCAGGGATCCCGAGATGTCATAAATTTGAATGACTTTCTTAACATGGTAGAGTTATGAATTCTTTGTCACATTTCATATTTCATATTGCTTGAAGCTACAAAAGTTACCTTTCTGACACAAAGCTGGAAAATACTCCATTCTGGGTTTCTAGAACTAGATTAGGATATATAATTGCCTACCAATAAGTTAATAAGTTTGGGTGTGTATAACAGATAAATAAAATCTCTTCTGTAAAAGACTAGGCTAGTATGTTGCTTTACAGTATCAGGAAACCAGACTCCTTGTACTTTGTTCGCCATCTCTAGAATGCTATCCCAGTCTCCTGACCTCAGTTGGCTCTCTCCCACCTCCGTATTCCACATAATGGGAAGCAGGAGAGGGCAAGTCAGGTGCTTTCCCTTTCAGAGTATCACCTGAAAGTTGCACACAGCATGCCATCTCACATCCCACTGGCCAGAACTTAGTTTCATGACCACATCTAATTACAAGGAAGACCGGAAAATGAAGTTCTTATTTTAAGGTGCTACATACATACTCAGCTCAAAATTCTTTTTTTTTTTTTAAGATTTTATTTACTTATTCATTAGAGACACACAGAGAGAGAGGCAGAGACACAGGCAGAGGGAGAAGCAGGCTCCATGCAGGGAGCCTGATGTGGGACGCGATCCTGGGACTCCAGGATCAAGCCCTGGGCTGAAGGCGGCGCTAAACTGCTGAGCCACCCAGGAATCCCACTCAGCTCCAAATTCTATAATGATATGAGGGACAAGCAGATTTGGGGGGCAAGCTATTAGCCTCTGCCGTTATGATTTTCTGGACACACAAACATTTCTGTGTATGCTTCTTCCAACACACAGAACATACCCATTGCTAAAGGAGAGAACTCCCCTGTAGGATCCCATTTCCACCAAAGGGGAGCAGATTATGCCACCCTAAAATATGCCTCTTGGTCATATTGATCATCTTGAGTGCTAATTATTTTTACAAAACTGCAGATACAGGAGAAGGTCTAAAACCTAGTAGAGGTTACCCTTTTGTGAGAGATATTTATCTTTATAAGGGAAATCTCTATTAATAAGCTTGGGTCTCTCCCAGGAAGAGGATGATGACTAAAAGCAGAAACTCAGGGGCGCCTGAGTGGCTCAGATGGTTAAGCATCTGCCTTCGACTCAGGTCATGATCCGAGGTTCCTGGGATCCAGCCCTATATTGGCTCCTTGCTCAATGGGGAGTCTGCTTCTCTCTCTTTCCCTCCATCTCTTCCTCCTCTCTTGATCTCTCTCTCTCAAATAAGTAAATAAATAATCTTAAAAAAAAATCCAGAAACTGTTATCAAAGGAGAAGGCAAAGATTTCAATCTGCATAACAACCTTACCCTTTTTCGCTCTGCTTTTCCTGGTCACCTCCCATGAATGGCATCACATCTCCCCCAAGGTCTTTCTTTAGTCTTTATCTGAAGGCATTTAAGGGGGTGGCTCTGGCCATTTCAGTCAGTTACTCAGTCTTCCTGGGTCTCTCCCCTGTGTACAGAGGGTACACATGTTATTCAGTGTGTTTGTTTTTCTCCTATTAATCTCTTTTATAATGGGGGGGGGGGTCCTCAGTCAAGAACCGAGAGAAGAGTACAGAGAGAATTATTTTTCCTTCCTTATGCCACTTAGATTTCAAAGTTCAGGATCTCCGGGGGATGTGTGATCCCCTATGTCAGGTACAAACGTATCTTCTTGTGGTCCTGCAATCTGTAAAAAATAAGACAAGTGATGTGCTCTCTCCACAGCATCATGGTAGAGTAGGAGCAGGGTGGCAACAGAAACAGTGCTACTGGAAAGACAGGAGTGACAATGCCCGGCAGTCGGCAGTTCCTGGCGATTACGGAGTCCGACTGGCTGGGAGAGCAAAAGCTCCTTGTCCTAGCACTGGATCAGATTCCTTAGCTCATCTGATAGCCCTCAGCTCTGCTCCCTTAAAGAAAACCCTTGTCTATTGTCCTCTGTGGCCCTCCAGAAGGTTCACTGCCATTGATTATTGATGGCCACATTCGCAGTGGGCCTTTCTTGGGGATTGGTCTGTTCTGCGCTGAGCAGTTTGGGGGCCCTAACATTTGCTTGAAGGTGGAGAGGAGCAGAATTTGCCACTGCAAAGCCAGCCTCTTCGGCCTAAGGATTATTCGAGGCCCCATTATTTTTAAGAAACTGCAGACCCGGGAGAAGCTCTGAGAACCGAGTAGAAGTTCACACTTTTGGGAGCGACTTTACATGTCTAAAAGGAATCTGCATTTGTAAGGGTGGCTCCCTCCTGTGTACCAGGAAGAGGTGGTTGACTCCAAATCTCTAGAAACTGTCATCCAGAGAGAAGGCAGGGGTTTAAATTTGCATGACAACTACACCCTTGTTTACTGGGCTTTGCCTGACGGCCTCCGGTAACCGACTCCCCACCCCCCCAACATATTTGGGCTTCTGCTGAAGCTGGTATTTAAAGGGATGGCTGCAGCCACTCCGGGGAGTTACTCACTTTTCCTGGGTCTCTGCCATGTATACAGGAGGTATGTATGTCATTAAACTTGTCTTTCTCCTTTTAATCTGTGTTTTTATTATGGGGGAGGGAGGGTCTCAGCCAAGAACCTAAAAAGATAAAGGGGAAGTAATTTTTCCTTTCCTGTGCAAGATCTAATCATCACAGGCATTTGCAAACCTGCTTTTTGGCTTCTTTGGCTTTCAGATCCTCTCTAACATTTAATAGGCTTCTGGTCTGTTTGCTGGTTGTCAATTTCATTAGAAGAACCAGTTCCAGGGGGTCAGCCTCAGGGCAGCAAGAGTCTGTCTTGGCCACGAACTCCTGGGGCGAAGGAGGCAGGAAGCAGCAGGGCCTGGGGGTTAATGGGCTCACAGACCCCGAGAACTTGACCGAGATGTGCAACTGCCCAAGACTGTGTCGTGCCCTGCACCCCTGGGTGCCCTCCTGCAGCTGCCCTAGCTCCATGGAATGCGTGCAACTAGTGGTAGGGATTTGCCACCCCCACCCCCTCCCCGCCTCAGACTATCTCTGCCTGGTCCATCCCTCTGTAGGGTGTTGCTAAAAGTAGCAAGATGCAGCAGACACTGTTCAACATTATACATATTTCTTATTTACCCCAATGCTGTTCTTCTGAGGCCTATGAGGCTTTCCAAGATCTTGCTGACCTTTGTTAATGCTGTGCCTAGCTGAATTTTCTATTTCCTTAGAAGAAAGAGAAGATGGTTGTTGGTACGACTAACACTCTCTGCCACAAATGCCTATTGATTCAGACAGGTTCTTAATTCCACTCCATAAAGTGAGTCAGCAACTTGTAGGAGGCATGGGGCCAGCGAAACAGAAAACTGGCTTCCTCAGATTGCCATATCGTACAGGGTCATGGGACTCACTATGAAAAAGGAAACCAAGACCGCCCCACCCCCCCCAAAAGTTGCAGCTAAACTTTTGCTAGTTTTGGGTATGATTGATATGAATGCTCAAAGATGATACTATAACTAGCAATAAGGCTGATTTTTCTGGGCCCTCTCAAAAATTTGACTTTGAAAGTCTGGTAGAAGAGCTAGGCTGTGACTTTAGAAACTGAAGTTGAGAAAACCCATGTACTGTTAGAATTTTTCAATATGATTGTCAGGTTGCTTAAGTTACTTCTGAAATTATTTTATTCTCTTTTAGATACACTGAATGTGGATCTGTAGCTTGTAATATATTCTAAATACTTCATGATGTTTCCTCCCTTCTTACAGTGTAAGATAAACCTTTACAGAGGATGAAAAATGAATGATTGTCACAGAGATTTTTCTTTCTCTTCTCAGCATGTTCATTTTCTTTATATGTCATTTTCTTGATGTTCATTTCATGTAATAAATCTACTCCAGATTCCTTCATCTCTAGCACCGAAAAAAAAAAGCTTCATTAGTTTGCACTGTCAAAATACAAATCAAATACCAATTTTATTTGAGAATGGAGACAGTGATCATTCTAAACAGAATGTCCGGAACAAAGTCAAGAGACTTTGAGAAGTTTCTATCATTAAAAAAAAAAAAAAAGATTTTCATTTATTTATTCATGAGATACAGAGAGTGGCAGAGACACAGCCCGAGGGAGAAGCAGGCTCCCTGCAAGGAGTCCGATGGGGGACCCGATCCCGAATCCTAGGATCACGCCCTGAGCCGAGGGCAGACGCTCAACTGCTGAGCCACCCAGGCATCCCATAGATAGAAGTTTCTATTGTTATAACTATTTCTACTGGTGTGACGTATAAGGGACTTTGATGTATTTTGTTCACTGCTATATGGCTGGTACCTAGAGCAGCACTTGGTGGATGCTCAATACATATTTATTGAGTTAATAAATTAATGGATTTTTCTTTTTCATCATCCTAAAATACACTGAAAAATACTTAACCAAAGTAGTTGGAATAGAGTGGATCTTTTTGATTCCTTACAAGGAGAAGGCATGGTGGGATTATATAATTCAGACCATTAAAATTCATGAAAGCATTCAGACTGGGTGAGAAGATACTTCACCTCAATTTGATGTCTCTAAATTTTCATACCAGGAGAGAGGAGGAGGGGCACAAAGTGTGGGAGCCCGATTATGTGAAACAGTGTTTCAGATGTGTGTCTCTGGGAGATAATGACTGAGAAGACACTGACCCACGTGATTGGCAACATAACACTGAAATTAATATTTCCAAGCATTCTTCATATAGTCTTCCGGTCTCACAACAAATATGAGAGTGGTTTCTATTACTCTTCTCATTTTACAAATGTGGAAATTGAGCTTTCAAGATATAACCTGTCCAAAGTCCCACACCTGATGATTGGAAGAGCCCCGGCCTGAAGGTCCTTGACGAAAAAGGTCACATTGGGTAAATCCTGCTTTTGTTCCTTTAGCATTTAGCTGTGCTGCAGTTCCTTCTCTGCCCCTCACCTCCTTTTGCAGCCTTTTCCCCTTCTTGTTAAGGACATTGTGCTAATGTTGAAATGTCATTATGGGCCTTGAGTTAATAAAGGGCATCTTTTCTAGTGTCCAAAACAACATATTTCCTGGGTCTTTTTTTTTTTTTTTTTTTTTTTTAAATTTTTTTTTTTTATTTATTTATGATAGGCACACAGTGAGAGAGAGAGAAGCAGAGACATAGGCAGAGGGAGAAGCAGGCTCCATGCACCGGGAGCCCGACGTGGGATTCGATCCCGGGTCTCCAGGATCGCGCCCCGGGCCAGGCAGGCGCCAAACCGCTGCGCCACCCAGGGATCCCTTTCCTGGGTCTTTGAAGGAAGTAATGATGACTGGAACCAAAGTCCCAGAATTTTCCACAAGCCACTACAGATGTCTGGGAGAGCTGGTCAGTAGGAACTCTATTACTATTTGACGATTGGTGCCCTCCCCCCATTATATGTTGAAGTCCTCATGTGATGGTATTCAGAGACCTGCACCTTTGTGAGAGGAGCCCGAGTTAGATGAGGCCCTGGGAGTAGGGCCCTCTTGATGGACTTGGTGGCTTTATTAGGGCAAGAGAACGATCTCTTTTGGTCTCTGTGCACTTGCACTGAGGGAAGGCCCTGTGAGGACAGAATTTGGTCATCTGCAATCCGAGAAGAGAGCTCTCAGCAGGAACTGAATTGGCTAGCATCTTGATCTTAGACTTCCCACCAAAATCATGAGAAAATAAATTTCTGCTCTTTGAGTCACCCAGCCTATCATTTTTTTACGGCAGCCCAAGTAGTCTAATATACACTCTGTAGTGCTTTGGCCCCCAAACCTCTGTGTGGACATTTTGGCCCAGGTGAGGCAGATGGTATCACTTGTGTGGAGTGAGCTCTAGTTTTGCCTAGATCAGAAACTGGCCTGAAAGGCCTTTCTCATGTGTTCTTTTTTCTGAGCCTGAATCTGGTTTCTGCTCAGTCTTCTAAGGTGATGGAAGTGGGAACGGGGAGCCTCTTCCTAGCTGAGGAGCAGTGAAAAAGAGAAGGGATGTGGCCCATTTGTCATTGCCAATTACCAAAAGAGGCCAAGAATAAGAATCTTCAGAAAAGAACATCCATGTCCAGAGAATCTCTGTACGTGACTCCTATAGTCCTTTAATTTCCCATCTAATTCTGGAAACAGGTCATTGAATTCAGGGTTTTCTTTTGTAATGTAGGTGTTTAGTGCTGTAACTTTCCCTCTAAGCACTGTTTTAGGTGCATCTTGCAAATTCTACTAGGTCATATTGCACTTTCATAGAGTTAAAAGTACTTTCTTTTTTTTAAAGATTTTATTTATTTACTCATGAGAGATAACAGAGAGAGGCAGAGACATCGGCAGAGGGAGAAGCAGGCTCCATGCAGGGAGCCCGGTGCGGTGCCCGGACTCGGGACTCGATCCAGGCACGGGATCATGCCCTGAGCTGAAGGCAGATGCCCAACCGCTGAGTCACCCAGGCGTCCCTCTGTTTCCTATCTAATTTAATTCCATTGTGGTCCTATAACACACTTTGCATAATTTGAATCCTTTTTAATTTATTGAGACTTGCTTTATGGCCCATGCTGTGATTTATCTTGGTAAATATTCCATGTATATTTGAAATGATTGCGTATACTACTCTTGGTGGACAGAATATTTTATAAATGTTAATTGGGGCATGTGAATTGATTATGTGCTTCTCCATATATACTTGCTGATTTTCTGTTTGTTTGATTAATTATTGAGAGGGGGATATTTAAATATCTGACTGTAATTATTAGTACTCGACTTTTTAGTTCTATCAATTTTTGCTTCAGGCATTCTATTTTTTAAATTTTTAAATTTTTAAAAAAGATTTATTCATTTATTTATTTTAGAGTGAGAGATGGTAGGAATAGGTGGAAGGGCAGAGAGAGAGAATCCCGAGCAGATTCATGCTGAGCATGGAGCTGTGTAGAGTTCCATTCCAGGACCCTGAAATCATGACCTGAGTAGAAATCAAGAGTCAGCCGCTAAACCAACTGAGCCACGCTGGTGCCCCTGCTTCAGGTATTTTATTTTATTTTATTTTATTTTATTTTATTTTATTTTATTTTATTTTTTTAAAGATTTTATTTATTTTTCATGAGAGACAGAGAGAGAGAAAGAGAGAGAGGCAGAGACACAGGTAGAGGGAGAAGCAGGCTCCACGCAGGGAGCCCGACCGGGGACTCGATCCCCGGTCTCCAGGATCACACCCTGGGCTGAAGGCGGCGCTAAACCGCTGAGCCACCCGGGCTGCCCATTTTATTTTATTTTTTATTTTTTAAAGATTTTATTTATTTATTCATGAGAGATACACAGAGGGAGAAGCAGAGACACAGGCAGAGGGAGAAGCAGGCCCCATGCAGGGATCCCGATGTGGGACTTGTTCCTGGGACTCCAGGATCATGCCCTGGGCCAAAGGCAGGTGCCAAACCACTGAGCCACCCAGGCGTCCTGTGCTTCAGGTATTTTAAAGTTGTGTTAATAAGTTCATAAACATTTATGACTTACATACTATTGATGAATTGACTGCTTTATCATTAGGAAATGACCCTGTTTATCCCTGGTATTATTTTTTGCTCCAAAATCTAATACAACCACTCCAGCTTTATTTTGATTAGTGTTAGCATGGCATATAGTTTCTCATGCTTTCACTTTTAACCTATATGCATTTTTTAAAAGGATTTATGTATTTTAGAGAAGGGGAGGGGCAGAGAGAGAAAAGTTCTATATATAATTTATATTTTAAACTTAAAATTCTTGTGTGCGTGCATGTGTTGATACATGTATATAAAAGTCTGTATATATATTGGAGATTGTGATAGAAAATCTTATTACTGATAGGGTAAACAATCAAAAAAAGCATAGAAACTGTGGCTTTAAGGGCAATGTGAACAAGTGACCAATCTTCATTACACATGAACAGAAATAGAACCAGAGCGAGCAATGAGGCCTAGACATCACACAACTCTAGTTGAGTGGCTCCCCTTGGATCATGTATACTCCCCACAATTGTGTTAAGCTATGGCTTTTGCTAGATAATTCATTTGGAGGAAAGAATTAAGAGTCACATGTGGAAAAGGCTGCGAGGAGTCCTTTCCCAAGTGGACACAAGGCCAAGCAAACTGTTCTACTGCATATCATTGCCTATGTAGATGATGAAAAATAACTTTTACCTCTACTCTATGTTCTTGGCTGAGACTCTACCCCATAGTAAAAGACAGATTAATGAGAGAAAACCAAACAGAAGTTTAGTAACATGTATATCTCCTGTACACATGGGAGGCACCCAGGAAGACTGGTTAACTCCCCCAAATGACTCAGGCTACCACCTTAAATACCATCTCCAGCTGAAGACAAAAGAATATGGGACTCCTGTCTGGCTCAGTCAGTAAAGCACACGACTCTTGATCTTGGCGTCATGAGTTCAAGCCCCACGTTGCAGGTAGAGTTTACCTAAAAAAGAGAAAATGTTGGGGCATGTAGTTAGTTACAGGAGGTTACCAGGAAAGCACAATAGACAAGGTTATGGTTCTACAGATTTTAAGTCCTTGTCTTCTCCACTGATATATTTCTAGAGATTTCTAAAGTCATTCTTTTCATCCTGGCCAAGAGAGGGAGACACCCTGATAGATAGAGATATCCCTCATAAATGTAAATATCTCTTGCAAAAGGGCAAATTCTGGGGGGGCCTCTGGCTGGCTCAGTGGGTGGAATGGGTGACTCTTGATCTCGGGGTCATGAGTTTGATGGCCTCATGTTGGGTGTAGAGATTTCCTTAAAAATAAAATCTTTATTTTTTTTTTAAGATTTTATTTATTTATTCATGAGAGAGAGAGAGAGAGAGAGAGAGGCAGAGACACAGGCAGAGGGAGAAGCAGGCTACATGCAGGGAGCCTGTTGTGGGACTTGATCCCCGGTCTCCAGGATTAGGCCCTGGGCTGAAGGCGGCGCTAAACCGCTGAGCCACCCAGGGTGCCCAAAAATAAAATCTTTAAAAACAAAACAAAAAACCAAAGGGCAACTGTTTTTAGAGATCTTCTTGTGTCTGAAGATTCTTAAAAATAATCAGCCTAAAATAATCAATATGCCAAAGAGGCATATTTTGGGATGGCCAATTCTGCTCCCTTTCACTGATGAAGTACAGAAAGATTGTCCCCTGAAGGGAGGTGTGTATGCTGGGTGAAGTACTCGAGGGTGAGGGGACTCACCGAAAACCTGAGATCCGAAGAGATCCGAAAACCTGCACAGGGGTCCCTTTGAGGGCTGTAGCTGAATACTAAGCTGTGCATGTGCGGAGTTTAAATACAGTGTGTCCAAGAGTCATGAAGGCAAAAGGTCAAAGCACTGCCTTTGAAAAGGAGATACTTTATAAAAGCTAATACTTATAAAACACACTAGTCAAATAGTTTACTCTGGTAAACAAGTACATTCTACTGAAGAGTATTGGTAATCACCTATGTTTAAAGGATAGTTTTAGAGCCACTTGGCTGGCTCAGTCAGTAGAACATGAATCTTGATCTCAAGGTCATGAGTTCGAGCCACACATTGGGAGCAGAGATTATCTTTAAAAAAAAAAAAAAAGGATAGTTTTAAAGACTAAATGTGTATGTGGACTGTCTAAATATCACTTCACTCAGTATTGGGCTTCTTGAATTTATTTTGTAAACTTACAAAAGTAATCCAAAGCCTGATATTTTTCAAATTGTGGATGGAATGTGCAAATTTCCCTCAGCCCTTATAGGGATGTCCTTTTGAATTCATTTCCTTGACATGAGATTGTTCTCCCAAAGCAATTTGGAGGGAACATTTAGATGTTTTTAATCAGAGCTGCATGAGGGCCCATTTAATCACTATGTAATAGAAGACATTAAAGGAACAACATTTTGTTTAAGGGACTTATTGACAAAAGTTCATTTAAATTGGATCTTCTCTGGCTTCCCATTTTGGAAGTGTCCAGCCAAGATTGGACTCAATATTTCTGTTCGGTAGCTATCCTGCAGTCAAGCCCTACCATTGGACCCCCAGCATCTTCGGCCTTCATCCTATAAATGGAAATCAACATGATTTGGGTTTTGTCTTTGCAAGTTATAGTTGTCTCTGACAGTTCCCTTTCTGTTTGAGAAAAGCCAGAGTGGTGCTGTGTATTTTTTGGTCATATTCTCTCTGGTATCAAATGTCACAGGCTGGGTTGCGTGCGGTTGATTTATATTATAATAGCATTTCCTTTAGATCTCAAGGGGCCTCTATCTCTAAAATCACTTGTCTACAGGAACTTCAGGGAGAATAACTTGACCTTTTTAAAAGTAAACTTTCCAACTGAATGGCTCCCTCTGGATCTAGGTTCAGATGGTTCTGTGTGCGTGCTCATGTCTGACTCAAGCTTTAGGATTAATGTAGATTCTGACTTTGCAAAGTGATATAGTGTCTTTGATTTTCCAAATGGATATCTTTCGTTGATGGTGATGAAGAGTAAATGATAAGCATTGTATGATATGTGAAGATTATAATGTATCCATCCAGAAAGTTAGTCAATTCTTTTTAGTTAATTTAGTTAATAATTCCTTCCCCAAATTATATTCTTTTTATAGGCAGAAATAGGGTGACCCACTGAACCTTCAGTACAAAAACCAGAAGGGGCATTTGGGTGGCTCAGTGAGTGGTTTAGCATCTGCCTTTGGCTCAGGTTGTGATCTCAGGGTCCTGGGATCAAGTCCCACATCAGGCTCTCCGCAGGGAGCCTGTTTCTCTCTCTGCCTATGCCTCTGCCTCTCTCTCTCTGAATACCTCTCTTATGAATAAATAAATAAAATCTTAAAAAAAAAGAACAGGAAAGGGGGTGCCTGGGAAACTCAGTTAAGTGTCCAACTCTTTATCTCCACTCGGTCTTTTTTTTTTTTTTTATTTATGATAGTCACAGAGAGAGAGAGAGAGGCAGAGACACAGGCGGAGGGAGAAGCAGGCTCCATGCACCGGGAGCCCGACGTGGGATTCGATCCCGGGTCTCCAGGATCACGCCCTGGGCCAAAGGCAGGCGCCAAACCGCTGCGCCACCCAGGGATCCCTCTCCACTCGGTCTTGATCCTAATCTCAGGGTCAGGAGTTCAAGCCCCACAATGGGTTCCATGCTGGATGTGACCTGCTTAACAACAACAACAACAACCACCCAGGAAAGTCCCAGGCCAACTGGGATAAGTTGGTCAGCCGGGGCAAAAGTGATATACAAGACACTTCCCAACCTGGAATTTTTTCTAAACCCTGAGTTCACTGAAGAGAAGTATCCCTAGTGCAAAAGGAAAGTGGAATAACAATGTAAACTTTTTTTTTAAGGTTTTATTTTTTTATTCATGAGATACACGGACGGGGGGCGAGGGGAGGCAGAGACACAGGCAGAGGGAGATGCAGGCTCCATGCAGGGAGCCCGATGTAGGACTCGATCCTGGGACTCCAGGATCATGCCCTGGGCCGAAGACAGGCGCTAAACTGCTGAGGCACCCAGGCGTCCCACAATGTAGACATTTTAAAAAAATTTAATTTCAGTGTAGTTGACATAGTGTTCTATTAGTTTCATGCGTACAATATAGTGATTTAATAATTCCATACATCACCCAGGGCTCATTATGACAAGCAGAGTCCTTAATCCAAATCACATGTATCCCTATTCCATGTTAATGCAAACTTTTAATTAAAATACAACATAGAAAAAAAATAAAATACAACATAGATATAATGTACAAATTGCAAGTGCATTGCTCTACAAAATTCCACCAAGTGTACATGCACACGTAGGTAATATCCAGATCAAAAAAGAGAATATTTCCAGAATCCTAGAAGCCTCCTTATGCATCCTTTCAGTAACTACCCACTTCAAATAACCATGTAAGGCAGATTACCTTCTGAGCTCTTGGCTGAGACCATCTGCAATGAAAGACATTAACAGGAGAAAAACAAAAGTTTAATAATATGCATACTCCTGTATACATGGGACAGATCAGGGAAACTGAGTAAAACTCTCTGAAATGGCCTAAGATACCACTTTAAATAGCAAGGTCAGCTAAAGACAAAAAGAACGATGTGGTGGCTGGGGGAGGCCTAGTATGGAAAACTATCAGAGAAAAACCCAGATTGTTACACAGATTTAAGTCCTTGCCTTCTCACGAGTTTTTTTTTTTTTTTAAGATTTTATTCATTCATGAGAGACAGAGACACAGGGAGAAGCAGGCTCCATGCAGGGAGCCCAATGTGGGTCTCGATCCCGGGTCTCCAGGATTATGCCCTGGGCTGAAGGCGGCGCTAAACCGCTGAGCCACCTGGGTTGCCCATTTTCACGGGTTTCTTGCAATTAAGAGTCATCCTTCCCTTCTTGGTACTGAGAGGGAGACATGCTTGCAAATGGAGATTAATCTTCTAGATGTAAATTTTTCTCACAAAAGGGTGAGCTTCTCCGGTGTCTACTTTTTCTCAAAAATATGCCACCTCAAAATAGTTCTTTTGCCAAAGAGGAAAATTTGGGGGGGGGGCACATTCCACTATTCTTCAGCTATTATCCTTACTTAATTTAGGGACACACGGGTGGCTCAGTCAGCTAAGCATCTGACTCTTGGTTTCAGCTCAGGTTGTAATCACATGGGTCATGAGCTCTATCCAGCTGCGTTGGGGTCCACACTCAGCAGAGAGTCCGCTTAAAGACTCTCTCCCTCTGCTCCTCCCCCTACTCTTCAAAGTCCATTCCAGAATAGGATCTTGACTTTACTTTTAGGTATCCCAGATGCTTCCAAATCCAAAAGAAACCTCAAAGAGGAATTTAAGCCTCTGCTTCAGTGACATAGGCTGTATTTGAAGATTTTAGAAATTTCAGAAATAATTTTTTAGATAGATCTCATGGTCATTGTACCCATGCTGTCCCCTTTATTATTTTTATTTTTAATTTTTTTTTAAGATTTTATTTATTTAGTCATGAAAGACACACAGAGAGAGAGAGAGGCAGAGGGAGAAGCAGGCTCCATGCAGGGAGCCCGATGTGGGACTCGATCCCGGGTCTCCTGGATCACATCCTGGGCTGAAGGGGTCACTAAACCGCTGAGCCACCTGGGCTGTCCCCAAGCTGTTCCCTTTATCAGAAGTCTCTGCAAGAGGAAAGCTCTTCTCAAACACTTGGGCCAAGGTGGAGGCCTATCTGTGACATGAGGTAAGTAGTATAAGCTATTTGTTTCAAGTCTAGAGAAAATTAACCTCAGGGGATGACAACATTATTCCTGTTCCAATATATATCAGCATGCCCATCTTGAAAGGTCATTAAGTATCACTGGGAAAGACCAAGGACTTTGAAGTAGAACATCATAGTGTCAAAGTGTGATTTTCAAAAGTTAAAAACATAGTGCTCATACAAATATGGAATGGATGTATGTCAGAGATTTTATTCAATTCATTAGCGAGGGGATCAATAAGATGGTAATGCTGGTTCAAAGAGCATTTTGAGGACTGGCATATTTATAGTCCACCAGGAAAGACAGTTTGAAATAAATTTACAAAGTTAGAGACAAAACTGATTAATGTTCAAAGGGCAATGAAAATAATTTGGGGGCTATATTTTCTACTGCACAGAAGAATTACCATATAACTTCAGAGTCTGAGCCCTTAATTAATGGTAAATGGCAGCCACACTCAGATATATATCCCCTAAATTAAATAATCCTTGGGTATCCTGTCAACATCCAAGATGGCTTTGAAAGGACATGCAACTGTAGGGGCCAGGGGAAGGCCACCCCAAAATGGGTCCCTTTGGCATGAAGATTATTCTAGCTGAAGGCATTTGAGACCCTGTGGGCTCAAGAGGAACTTTTGCTTCTCTCTTAACTACATAGAAGAATCTAAATTGGGGGTCTTTCCCAGAATAAGGATTATTAGCAGAGGTAAACTCTGAGTGGCCCATCAGTATGGCAGGACAAACATCTAATTACCAAACATCTGCTCTTCCTATTGTCCTGTGAATTATATTTCTTTCCTCTGAAGTCCCAGACCCCTACCCACTCTTCCTTAGTTCCAGATGACATACAGACCTCATCTTGCCTGACTGTCTTTGGAATTTCCATTTCTGTGTGGATTCCTTGTACATACAGTATTGAATTTTATTTTCTTCTGTTAATCTGTTTTATGTCAGTTTGATTCTTCTTAATTTTTTAAAGATTTATTCATTTATTTATTTGAGAGACAGAGAGCATGAGCAGAGGGAGAGGGAGAAGCAGACTCCTCGCTGAGCAGGGACCGCGAGTTGGGGTGACTCGGGGTGATGTGGGGGCTCAATCCCAGGACTCTGGGATCACGACCTGAGCCAAAGTAAGATGCTTAACCAACTGAGCCACCCAGGTGCCCCCAGTTTGATTCTTAGTCCAGCTAGAAGGAGCCTTGAAGGGAACAGAAACTCTTGGTCCCTGACACAGGTCAATTTATCCCTTGTTTCTTAAGTTTTAAATAATGTGTGTTAACAATAGCTGAGACACCTAGCTGCACAATATACTAGCTTTAAGCAATTACCCAAATTAAGTTTGGGATTCAGTTTCTTCATCTGTAAAATTGGGATGACAATATCTACCTTGCCTGATTATTTAAATTTTTTCCATACTCCCCAGTTACTGGAGACCAAGCAAGGATGACACCTTGCCCCCTGCCCCTGCCCACCCTCCAAGGCTGAAGATGAAGTTGAGTGCCTTTTATTTATTTTTTTTTAAGAGAGGAAGGGAGACAGAGAGACAGAGAGAGGATGGAGGGGCAGAAGGAGAGACAGAAAAAGATGATTTTAAGTAGGCTCCATGCCCAGTGCAGATCCTCACGTGGGGCTTGATCTCACAACCCTGAGATTATGACCTGAGCTGAAATCCAACTGAGCGACCCAGGTGCCCCAGAGTTGGGTGTCTTTTATACCCAGTATGACTGGAATAGAGACCAGAGGGTAATAGGGTATGGGTCAGGAAATGGACCAAAGCCTGGAAGGGAAATCAAGTGAAAATGAACAGAAAATCTAAGTAGTCAGAGTTGAAGAAACCCACAGATAGACCCAGGAACATGTGTCAGCGGCAGGTACACGCAAGTTTGGAGTTCCAAAAATAAAGCGGTGGGAGAAATGGGCCAAGAATGAGTATGGACCTTGTGTCAAGGCAGGTGGCCCCTTTTGTTCCACTCAGTTTTTTTTGTTGTTGTTGTTGTTGTTCCATTCAGTTTTGCCAGTAGTGTGAGATGGCCTATCTCCGGGGATTAGGGTTACTCTTCGACAATAAGTAGGGTAAAGATTAATGGGAATTTGTGCCAGACCCCTCCTTTAGTGTCTACAGAAGCAGATGCTTAGTAAATGGTAGTGACTCACCTTTCTGTTGACTCTTCTATCTGTGGAAGTGGTAGCTGAGGCAGTTCTCTTTCATAAGGAGCTACAAGAGATGCCTGGGTGGCTTCATGGTTGAGCACCTGCCTTTGACTCAGGGCATGATCCCGGGGTCCTGGGATCTAGTCCCACATCGGGCTCCCTGCGGGGAGCCTGCCTCTCCCTCTGCCTGTGTCTCTGACTCTCTGTGTCTCTCATGAATAAATCAATAAAATATTAAACAATAAAACCCAAAAGGAACTACAAGGACAAACGTCTCTATGACTTCCTCATCTAGTCCAGTAATATTCATATTACTGCTGGAAATGAGGAGGGGCACGTGCTGTGTTTCCCTGCGCTGGCCAACCAGATGTGCCACTGGCACATTCTTTCAAGAAAGAACTTGCTCTCAGTGGCAAGGGAGTGCGGTGAGCTGCTGGCGACCGACTGCTGTGTCTTTGGTCTGTGCCTCTGCACAGAGCTGTGGGGCCCTGCTCTCCAGGGGGCAATGACGCAGGTTGCCTCTAGAGGCCCAGCCACACCTGCGGAACACCGGAGTTCAGGAGCCAGGAGCTGGCCCTCTGGCCCAGAGCTCTCTGGCTCTCTGGCAGCCTCCCGCAGATCCACTGCCCTCTGAGGCTCTCAGCACCCCCCCCCCCATTTTTTCTTCTCCCTTTTTCTCCCTGGTGTCAGATCTGCAATGCAGTCAGAAGGCTTTCTCCTGCTTCTGCTTCCTCTGTCTTCATTTTTCCCACGCGTTAAACTCATCCAAGGGACATTTTCCACTCTTTACTCTCTGCTGCATCATTGGCCACCCAGAGGATTTTTTTTTTTTAAGATTTTATTTATTCATGAGAGACACACACACAGAGAGAGAGAGAGAGAGAGAGGCAGAGACACAGGAAGAGGGAGAAGCAGGCTCCACGCAGGGAGCCCGATGTGGGACTCCATCCTGGGACTCCAGGATCATGCCCTAGGCTGAAGGCAGGCACCCAACTGCTGAGCCACCCAGGGGTCCCCACCCAGAGAATTTGAACTGACACACAGCCAGCACTAGAAGTGGTTCAAGGGAGCAGGAGAAAAGGAAGACACCAGTGACGGTCACTCACCACCTATCCGGCAATGAAGACTCCATCCTGGATAGTACGTAGGACACGGAGAACGTGATGGTCTAATGGCTAAAACTTATGTTGGTTGTGATGTGGGGAAAGGCTCCCGTTGGGGGGAATCACTTGGGCTGGTGCAAGGATTTGAGAAGTCAAAGGTGGAGTGGAGGGGGGGTGGAGGCTGGGGGAGCCAGAGCAGGGGGTGAAGAGTGCATAAGAGCACAATGGGATTGTGTGCTGTGAAGTTCTAGGACACCCTACAGAGAGGTAATGAAAAACCAAGGCCAGCCAATAAACCATTGAAAAACCAGGTGTGTGTGGCGCCTGGGTGGCTCAGTGATTGAGCATCTGCCTTTGGCTCAGGGCATGATCCTGGGGTCCCAGGATGGGAGTCCCACATCGGGCTACCTGCAAGGAGCCTGCTTTTCGCTCTGCCCATGTCTCTCTCTCTCTCTCTCTCTCTGTCTCTCATGAATAAATAAATAAAATCTTTAAAAAATAAATAAATGAATGAATTAATAAAAGAAAGAAAACCAGGTGTGAAGGCCTGAAGTCCTCTTCTATAGTTTACAAAGAGGCTCTTCTGCAGTGGAAGAGCAGAAAAAGCTGAAGCCAAAACTCAAGATTGCATAGTTATATTCATTGGCCCTAAAAGCTGATGGGATGCTTGACTGAGGCATCCTATTAGGACAAGGTCAGAGCCCTGTTTGGGGCAAGCCAGGACTCTGCTATGTGGGATGAGGACATGTGGGCAGATGGCCCTGAAGATTTTGGCTTGACAGTGTTAGAGGAACCAGATTAAGGACAGGTTGAAGTCATTCGTGCTAAGCCCCGTGATTGCACACCAAAACTGTACTAAATTTCTCTACACAGCTTTCCCAGAAAAGGAAGGCCTAAGTCTACCAGGCAGCCCTTGCCTGCTTCAGCACAAGTTAGCTGACCAGGCTCCAAGACCTCCCTTTGCTCCAGATCTGGAGACGAACCCTGCTTCAACTGATCAGCAGACACCCTGCATATAGACCACTTGCATTGGTCTATAAAACCCTCTGGGGATCCCTGGGTGGCGCAGCGGTTTAGTGCCTGCCTTTGGCCCAGGGCGCGATCCTGGAGACCCGGGATCGAATCCCACGTCGGGCTCCCGGCGCATGGAGCCTGCTTCTCCCTCTGCCTATGTCTCTGCCTCTCTTTCTCTCTCTCTGTGACTATCATAAATAAATAAAAAAAAATTTTTCAAAACCCTCTGAAATTTACATCTCTTTGGGGCTCTTTTCTCTTGGCTGGATTGGATGCTGCCCAACTCCTGAATCACTCAATAAAGCCAGTAAGATTTCCAACATTCACTCAGTTGAATTTTGTTCTTTTTATTTTTTTTAAGATTTTATTTATTTATTCATGAGAGACGCAGAGAGAGAGAGAGAGAGAGAGAGAGAGGCAGAGACACAGGAAGAGGGAGAAGCAGGCTGCACGCAGGGAGCCCTATGTGGGACTCCATCCTGGGACTCCAGGATCATGCCCTGGGCTGAAGGGGGCACTAAACTGCTGAGTCACCCAGGCTGCCTGAATTTTGTTCTTTAACACCAGGCTCCTTTGAACCCCAAAGCCTTCAGAGGTGACCCACCCCTCCCTAGTAAGAGCTATAATGCTCCCCACCTCCAGTGTAGAAGGAAGTGTAGTGGGGCACCTGGGTGGCTCAGTGGTTGAGCATCTGCCTTTGGCTCAGGTCATGATCCTGAGGTCCTGGTATCAAGTCCTGCATCAGGATTCCCGTGGGGAGCCTGTTTCTCCCCCTGTGTATGTCTCTGCCTCTCTCTGTGTGTCTCTCATGAATAAATAAATCTTAAAAAAAAAGAAAGAAAGAAATCATAGAGTCGTCTACCACCCCCCCTGCTGTGAGGCAACAGGGTGCTCCTCTCCACCATACCCTCACGCTGCTCAGGATCTGCCCAACTTTATCTTGGTTGCCAGACGGATCAGTAGAATCCTGCAACAACATAACTCAGCTGGGGGAGGGCTGGGGCTGGTGAAGGAGGAAAGGGAAGATACCCCAGTGGAGCTGCAAGACCTGTCAACATGTGCCAGCAAGAGCTGTGGGAGAAACTGGACTGGGCTTTGATGGATGATTGATTAATAGGCCTGAAGACTAGGACTGGCTAAGGGAGAGTTTATTGACTGACTGGCACTCTCTTGGGACATCCTGGCAAGGACCCCGGAGATGGGTCTGTTAGGGACATTTCTAGATGCCTGGAGAAAGTGGTAGCCCAAATTGAGCAAAGTTGAAATACCCAAATTGTCACAACAAACAATAGAGCAAGGAATTAAGAGAGAGGTGGGTAGACAGGAATGCATATATTACATGAGGTCGGCTGACTCATCAGTAGATTATGCCCTATGGAAAAATCCAGAGGACACACCATTCACTGCGACCATCGGAAATGTGCTGGGGAGCCAGCTCTCAGCCTTACTGAGACATTTAGCAGAGGTTTCCACTGTAAGCTTAAGACAGAGACTGTCACAAAGTTTGGCTTGTTGATAGTAAAGGAGATGATAAAATAGGACTCAAGGGCAGCCTGGGTGGCTCAGCGGTTTAGCGCTGCCTTTGGCCCAGGTGCTGATCCTGGAGACCCGGGATCGAGTGCTGTGTTGGGCTCCCTGCATGGAGCCTGCTTCTCCCTCTGCCTGCGTCTCTGCCTCTCTCTCTTTCTCTCTCTGTCTCTCATGAATAAATAAATAAAATCTTAAAAAAAAAATGAGACTCAAAAGCAATAGAGGCCAGATGGCAGTGGTTAACTGCCAGAAGCTATGGGAGTGCAATTATCATGACCAGAAAGGCTGGAGTAGCCACCAATGGGCTTTAACTAGCAGAGAACTGTGAAGATGGTTATTTTTCTTTTTCTTTTTTTTAAGATTTTTATTTATTTATGAGAGACACACAGAGAAAGGCAGACACAGGCAGAGGGAGAAGACTCCTTGTGGGGAGCCCAATGTGGGACTCCAGGATCACACCCTGAGCCGAAGGTAGACACTCAGCCACACTGGAGCCACCCAGGCATCCCGGGGCTGTTTATTTTTAAGAAACTACAGACACAGGAGAAGCTCTGAAAACTGAGTAGAAGTTACCATTTTTTTGTAGGAGCTGGTCCACTTATAAGGGGAAATCTCCATTTGTAAGAGTGTCTCCTTCCCTGTACCAGGAAGGAAAGAATGACTCTAAATTTCTAGAAACTCTTTATCACCAGAGAAGGCAACGACTTAAATTTGCATAACAACCACACCCTTGATTACTGTGCCCTTCCTGGTCACCTCCCATAACTGACCTTCCCCTTCCACTCAACATCTTTTGTCTTTGACTGAAGATGGTATTTAAGGGGGTGGTTTGGGCCATATCAGAGAATTACTCTGTTTTCCTGGTTCTCTCCCATATGTGCAAGAGGTATACACATTATTAAACTTTTTTTTTTAAAGATTTTATTTTTAAGTAATCTCTATACCCAATATGGAGCTTGAAGTCACAACCCCCAAATCAAGAGTTACACACTCAGCTGACTGAGCCAGCTAGGTGCTCCCATGTACTAGACTTCTGTTTTTCTCCTGTGAAGCTGTTGCTTATGGCAAGGTGAAGGGTATAAGCCAACAACCTAGTATACTAGAGGGAAAATTATTATTGCCCACCTACAGTTAGGAAAGAGAAATATGCAGACATTTTGAGGGTAATTGGACATAGACTCCAAGTGGACACTGATATACAGAGACTCAGAGCATTATCAGGTCTCTTGTTAGAGTGGAGGCATGAGGGCCAAAGTCTATCTTATGATGTCTCTACTTTTTTATGGACCCACCCATTAGCAATTTTCCTAGTCCTTGAATGCATAATTGAGATGGACATACTTGGCAATTGATTTAATCCCGATATTGGTGCTTGCCCTGTGTGTGGCGCCAGAGCCATCATAGTAGTCCAAATGGATAGAATGCAATCCTTCATTTACTCCCTCACCCTTACCCCAGCAGCCAAGGTAGAAACTGAAAAACAATATTGTAGGGCAGCCCCGGTGGCTCAGCGGTCAGCCCAGGGCATGATCCTGGAGACCCGGGATCAAGTCCCATGTCAGGCTTCCTGCATGGAGCTTGTTTCTCCCTGTTTCTCTGCCTCTCTGTCTCTGTGTCTCTCATGAATAAATAATAATAAAAAAACAATATTGTATCTTAGGGGATGGTGATTATTGCCACACTTAAGGACATAAAAAGATCTCATGAATCCTTTAATTTGGTGGTCTGGTCCCTAAAGAAACTGGATGGATCCTGAGAAATGATCATGGACTGTTGCATGATAAGCTCATTGACGGTTACTATGCCCGACATGATATCAACGTTAGAACAGATTAACATGATCTCATGTATATGATACGCAGCCCTTGGTTTGGCAAATGTGTTCTTGTCTTTTCCCATATGCACTTACTGTCTTGCCACGGGTTAACTTGCCTGTATCCTCTGTTAAGTAAAAAAACTGTTTTCTCTATCCACATAATCCAAAGAGATCTAGACAGTGCCACAGAGTATCACATTGATTCACTGCATGGGTGACATGCTGATTGGGGAGGATGGGGAAGAAAGTGGTTAGTAAGCTGGAGGCCAACGTAAGACGTGTGCTGTGTGGAGACAAACCCTATACCTCAGTTTGTGAGACAGAAACTAACTTCAGTTTCATTGAAGCTAATGTTTTTTGAGCTATCACTTCTAGTCAATCTTTTTTTTTTTTTTTTACTTCTAGTCAATCTTAATCATGATACGGGATCATTCATCCAAATAATGGCATTCTATAGTAATTTATCTTAAGAGGTATTTCCGATCATAATTAGATTACAACTAATTGTCTGTTGACATTGCTACAAGTTCAAGTCAGTAATGAAAGATACAAATCTTTCTGTTCTACAATGGGACCTGAAGTGAGAGGGTATGATTCTAGGCCATCTGAAAGAGGGTTTTACAAATAGTCAAGATACAAAGCGAGGGAAGAGCTGTACGGTGCAGACCTATATTACACCACTTAAAATTATTGATTTAGCTATTGGGAGGCCATCTGAACAGACCCTAATTCTCACAGTGGTGCTGAGGCAGGGGCCCTATTAAGAACGAATAATCAAAGATCCCTATTGAGTTCCCATTCATATCTGACAGTTAATGGTTAAGGAGTAGTCAATTAAATTAAACTGACATATAACTTGTTATTCTTAACAGATATTCCCAAAAGTTATGGAAGAGTATATTAGAAGCCATTTGTGCCCGTGTAAAATATTGTCTGAACAATCTTATACATAAAATGTATCTAGTAGGAATGGGTATTGAATTTAAATTGAGTGATCAGCAGACCAACTACAGGGCTGTAGTTTGGTTGGAACTAGAAGATTGCCCATAAAAATAATTTGTTACTACATGAAGAAACCTTACCAGGAATGCAATTTAAGAAACCTTAATAAAATTATAGGCAGTCGTCCTTGGATTAGAAAAGCTGAGTCAAGGAAGTTTTCCAAGTGTCAACTGAAATCTGAGCATGCTTCTTTAATCTCATTCACCAGATCCAAAATATGGGTTCATTATGTCCTCTAAACTATGTCCATGAGTGCTTGTGAGGCCTCACCTAGAGCGATCATACAAGGACATATTTTACTTATGCAGTTTTTTTACTTAAAACATCTGAAAACTAATTATTCTCCTTAAGCCATTTCTTAGGTGAAAAGTTTGTAGTAAGGGTTAAAACTTTAATAAGATCCTCCAAGGCGACCTCTTCTGTATCTTGTTTCACCTGGCACCACACTAACTTGGTTAAGGTTTTGTTTTGTTTTGTTGCATCCCTAAAGTACTTGTCAAACCAGAAACTGGAAGGGTGAGGCCCACATTTACCAAAACCTGGAACATGATTTTAATTTTCATTGCTTTGTTGTTAGAAACGAAAGGGGAATTGTCACCCAGGCACTCAGGGCAATTTCAAGAAACAGCAGGAAATTGCCAGTGGAATAAAAAACCTCTTGCTCTGGATTATTTTCCTCGACCTTTTAATCTCCCCATCCAATTAGACTAATTAGACTTCAGTACGAGTTAAGTCACCAGCTGAAGTAAAAGAAAACTGCATACTTTCTACAGAGTTCAAGATACCTATAATAAAATATATTGAACTGGCCCCAAGGGTATAAACAATATTTTCCCAAGATTTGTTACATTTCCTATGACTCAGCAAAATGCAATTTATAATTATAGGTAGTTTGTTGAGAAATTTTACATTTAAGCAAACACAGCTCTCTTAGGACAACTAGCTTTTAGAGAAATAGCCCTGGCTGCCTTCTGTCAATTGGGATGTTTAGGTGTTCCAAAGATCTATAAATAAGGGTTAAAACTGATAAGTACTAAAATAGAAAAAATCAGAATCTCAGTCATACCTGAAGTATAAATTGAGATGTATTTTCAGAAGGGCAACTTGTCAATATGTTTTGAAGGTTTCAAAAGTACATTTCATCTAACCCTCTCCACTTGAAGGAGTTTTTGTAAGAATATAATCATATAATTGAACAAAGACAATAGAATAACATTTATTGTAATTTAGATTGTGACATTGAAACATTGGAAACAGCATATAATGATACAAGATTGATTAAAAATCATGATACAAATGTATAATGAAATATTATAAGCCATCAAGACATTGTAAATATATATTCATTAACATAAACAATATTCATGATACTTTTGAGTGAAAATAGCATGTAACAAAGTACTATGAAGTCCATGAGCTCAATATTGTTTAAAATTGGAACTTACATATTTGCACATGTATATAAATAAAAGATGTCTGGCAGTTTGCAGTAGAAAATGTTAACTGACTTGCTAGGTGCTAGAAATACTCTATTAGGAAGTACTGCTGGCATACAAAGTTATGAAAAATAAAATAAATACTTCTGTACCTGACACTTGGTACATTAACATTTTGCCATATTTGCTTCAGATACATTCTATATTTTTTTAAGATTTATTTTTTTTAGAAAGAGAGAGAGAGAGAATGTGTGTGTGCAGGTGGGAGGGGCAGAAGGAGAGGAAGAGAGAGAACCTCCAGCAGACTCCCTGCTGAGTGGAGAGCCAGACAAGAGGCTCTATCCCACAACCCTGAGATCATGACCCATGACCTGAGCCAAAATCAAGAGTCAGATGCTTAACTGACTGAGCCACCCAGGTGCCCTTGCTTCAGATATTTTCTAAAGGGATGAAACATTTCAGGAATAGATGAAGCCTTCTGTATTAACCCCTCAAACTCATTCCTCTCTCTTCCTCCTCAAATTCCCCACTGTCCCAAATTTGCCAAGATGTTATCTTTACCAGAATGATATATTTAACATATATAAAAATATGAATATTTAATTCCATATATGTATATACATAAATAATATAGGTGGTATATATATTACTTATATATACTAACATCTGTATAGATTTATTACAAAGTATGGGTCCTGCAACTTCCTTTTTTCTATTTATTGTGTATTTTTAAGAGTTACACATATTGGGGCACCTGGCTGGCTCAGTCAACAATATAGCATACAACTCTTGACTTCAGGGTTGTGAGTTCAAGCCCCATATTGGGTGTAAAGCTTACTTTAAAAAGTTACATATGTTGATATATGTAGTTCTGGGTCATTTAAAAAGTTAATCCAGCATTCTGCTTTTTCATGGACTACAAAGTATTTATTCAACTATTGATGCACATATAGGTTATTTCCAATTTTATGCTATTACAAACAGTGCAATTTTTATGCTAAAAATTCTTTAGCATTTCTTTGTAACCACCTGTGCAATAGTGCCTTTACACTATATTCCTAGAATTGGAATTCCTTAGTCTATTTCTGTCCCAATATCCCAATCTCCTAGTTTATACAGCTTTATAATGAGGAGGGATATCTCATAAAGAAAATCTCCCCTCCTTGACAGACCCCTTTAAAATGGCTTTGGCAGGTTTTGGTACTGTGTACTGCTGTAAGCATTTTGGAATCAGCTTTTCAGGTTCTGCAAAAGCAAAACAGATGATAGAAACACAAGCTAAATCGGTCAAGCCCCTGGCAATGGCAGCAATAAACATGCTGGGAGTTTCTTGGAATTGTGTGAAACTAATCACTTTATTTGGGACGTCTTTCCAATATTGAGATTTCACATCTGTGGTAGATTAGGTAATTATTCCAAAGTCTTTACCCCATTCTGGGAGAGCATGATGTGGCCACGTCCGTTTGAGGTCGTTTGGCCGCTTTCACCAACCCATTGGGAGAAATAACTTGTGACGCTTGTGTGTGTGTGTGTGTGTGTGTGTGTGTGTGTGTGTGTGTTTTAAGATTTTATTTTTAAAATCTTGGATTTTAAAGTAATATTTTAAAATTATACTTAAAATTGGATTTTAAGTAATCTCTACATCCAATGTGAGACTCGAACTCACCACTCTGAGATCAATAATCTCATGCGCCCCACCCTGTGTCACTTTTGAATCAGCCTTGAAGAGTTATCAGGCCTCTCCTCCCTCTGCCATGAGAGCAGCAGTGCCCCAGAGAGGGGCCACCCCCTCAGTGACATGCCAGAGTGCAGACAAACTTGAGCAGAACACAGCTGTCCTGTGATAGAAATGTCACAAAAGCAAAAAATCCACTTTGTTGTTGGGAGGCACTGAACTTTTTGTGTCATTTGTTACTGCTTTATAACTAAGCCTAGGGGGATCCCTGGGTGGCGCAGCGGTTTGGCAACTGCCTTTGGCCCAGGGCGCGATCCTGGAGACCCGGGATCGAATCCCACATCAGGCTCCCGGTGCATGGAGCCTGCTTCTCCCTCTGCCTGTGTCTCTGCCTCTCTCTCTCTCTCTGTATGACTATCATAAATTAAAAAAAAAATTAAAAAAAAATATAACTAAGCCTAAGCAGACTAAAGGAGATAATAATAATTATTATTGTTATTTTTAAAGATTTTATTTATTTATTCATGACACACAGAGAGAGGCAGAGACACAGGCAGAAGGAGAAGCAGGCTCCCTGTAAGGAGCCCAATGTGGGACTCGATCCCGGATCCCAGGATCAGGACCTGGGCCGAAGGCAGACACTTAAGCCACTGAGCCATCCAGGTGTGCCTCTAAAAAGCATTTTTTAAAAAATATTTTATTTATTTATTCATGAGAGACACAGAGAGAGGCAGAGACACAGGCAGAGGGAGAAGCAGGCTCCCCACAAGGAGCCTGATGTGGGACTCAATCCCCGGACTCTGGGATTGCGCCCTGAGCCAAAGGCAGACACTCAACTACTGAGACACCCAAGTGCCTCTAAAGGAGATAATTAGTAGGAAAAACGAGACGGAGCTATTAGAAACAAACAAAAAAACTCATACAACTGTGTCGCACTGGCTCTGAAGTTAAGTAGCAAGTCATTAAAGGCTGGGAAGAAGGCAATCCTATCATGAAGGGGTGAACATTTGGTGAAACATCACTAATGGTACCTTGTGAAGGCAGGTTTGGTGCTGAACGAGCATGTGGGTTCAGGGAGACAGGACAGGAAACAGATCAGTGATGTGCCCTCACTCCCATGGGCTGCATTTGGAGAGATGCCACAAGAAAGAGATGTGCCTTAGGATGCCTGGGTGGCTCAGTTGCCTTGAGCTCAGATCATGATCTCAGGGTCCTGGGATGGAGCCCCACATGGGGCTCCCTGCTCAGCCGGGAGTCTGCTTCTCCCTCTCCCTCTCCCTCTGCCCTTCCCCTCCTCGTGCTCTCTCTCTCTTAAGTAAATAAAATATTTTAAAAATAAATATATAAAAAAATAAAAATCTTGACTAGATGTTATTTTAAAAAAGAAAGAAAGAAAAAGATATGCCCAGCGAAGATTTAGCCACTCTGCAAGCAAGAACCAGAGGGAATAGAGGGATCTCTGAATTTGGGGACTTTAGAGGAATAGAAGAAGCTACAGATTCTTTTTTTTTTTTTTTTAGATTCTTAATTAACTCCAAAGTCAGCACAATCTTGCCGAAGCTGACGAATGCACCATCCACGAATACTGTAGCTCTTATTTAGCTATTCTTTTACGTCCTTTGAAAACAGTTAAACTTACTTGAAGGGATGAAACCATTTTCAGGAATGTTGGAAAGCAGATCTCTCTTTTAAAATACTTTTTAGGAAAAAAAAAATACTTTTTAGGGACGCCTGGGTGGTTCAGCGGTTGGGTGTTTGCCTTTGGGCCAGGGCGTGATCCTGGAGTCCCGGGATGGAGTCTCCCATCAGGCTCCCTGCATGGAGTCTGGTTCTCTCTCTGCCTGTGTCTCTGCTTCTCTCTCTCTCTCTCTCTCTGTGTCTCTCGTGAATAAATAAATAAAATCTTTTTAAAAAAATACTTTTTAGAGGGATACCTGGATGGCTCAGTGGTTGAGCGTCTGCCTTTGGCTCAGGGCATGATCCCAGGATGCCAGGATCGAGTCCCAGGTCAGGCTCCTACATGGAACCTGCTTCTCCTTCTGCCTTTGTCTCTGCCTCTCTCTCTCTGTGTGTCTCTCATGAATAAATAAATAAAATTTTTTTAAAAAAATACAATACTTTTTAGGCAGACAGTCTCTCCTCTGCTGTCCTGCTTGCCACTCCGTTGCAGTGTATTTAATACACTTTGTAAAAAAGTAAATAAATAAAAAACAAAATACTTTTTAGTTAGTTTTATGGGCAAAAAATATATATAACTTTTTTCCCTTACATACAACAGGTCATCAACTTTACCAAAATATGAATGATTCCCATGATAATGTTGTCCACCCCCCCCCCAATTTGTTTCCTTAGCTTGTTGCTGAAATTTTTCCTTTAATATTTATTTTAGGGGAAGTCTGAGTGTCTGTGTTAAACTGTCTCCACTCTTCTTTTTTTGTTTTTAAGATTTTATTTATTCATTCATAGAGACAGAGAGACTCGATCCTGGGTCTCCAGGATCACGCTTTGGGCGGCAGGCGGTGCTAAACTGCTGCGCCACCGGGGCTGTCCTGTCTCCACTGTTGAATTGCAGTTTTGCAGACAGCTGTCAGACTATAATTCTGATGCAGATAATGTGTGTGTGTGTGTGTGTGTGTGTGTGTGTGTGTGTTCTTCTGTTATGTGGCTGTGGCAGAGAATAGCTTTAGGATTAACAACCCAGTTTTCTCTTCTTGGGCACAAAGCTAAACTATACTTCCCAGTCCCCTTGCCCCTGAGCGGAGCCGCATGATCAGTAGTTCTTGCCAATGTAATATGAATTGGGAGCCATGTGTCCCTTCTGATATGAGGCTGTTGAGAGCTGGTATGTCTTATCCACACACTCTTTCCTTTCTTATCTTTTGGCTGGATACTGCGGTTCCAGTAGAAGATCACAGAGATCACAGGGACCTAGAAGAATAGAAAGAGACTAGATCTTTGGAAGGTCACATGGAAGACTTTTCTTCTCCCCTCTCCCCCACAGCTTTATTGAGACATAATGGACCTTCAACATTGTGTAAGTTCAAGGAGTACAATGTGTTGATTTGATATATTTTGCAAAATGATCACCACCATAGGGTTAGCCAATACCTCCATTGCATCACATAATTATCATTTTGTTTTTGTGGTGAGAACGTTTATGATCTCCTTTTTCAGCAACTTCTAAGTATATAATACATTATCATTAACTATGGTTAACATGCTGTACATTATTAGGTCCACAGAACTTATTCACCTTGTTTTTTTTTTTTTTTTTAACTTACCTTGTAACTTGAAGTTTGTACCCTTGACCAATAGCTTCTCATTTCCCTCACCTTGCAACCCCTGGTGGTCATCATTCCGATGTTTGTTTCTTTCAATTCAGTTTCTCAGATTCCACGTATAAGTGAGGACATACAGTATTCATCTTCCTCTGTCTGACTTATTTCACTGAACACAATGCCTTCAAGATCCACACATGTTGTCACTGGCGGAAAGATTTCTTTCTTTCTCATGACTGTATAATATTCCACTGTATCTATCCATACCACATCTAGAAGGCTTTTCTTAAGTATCTAATAGGTCTGTGACATAAACAAGACATATACCTTTTAGGGGCTCCTAGCTGGCTCAGTTGGTACAGCCTGCAACTCTTGATCTAGGGCTTGTGAGTTCAAGCCTCATTCGGCTGTAGAGACTACTAAAGAAAAAAATGAAAGAAAGAACACACATCTCTTATTTTATAAGCTACTGTGATTTGAGACTTGTTTGTTACAACATCGGCTTTACTTACCCTGAATAGTAGAGTAGATAATCAAGATTTTCTTTCAATCTTTGATATTTTGCAGTTTTACCATAATACATCTGATTATGGATTTATCTTTATTCCATCTAGTACTCAGGGTACCTCATTTTTTTAAAAGTGAGGACTAAAAAAAACCAAAAAAAAGTGAGGACTATAAGTTTTTTTTAAAGATTTTATTTAATTTAATTAATTAATTTATTTTTAAAAGCTTTTTATTTATTCATTTGAGAGAGAGAGAGAGCACAAGCAAGGGGAGGGAAGAGGGAGAGGGAGAAGCAGACTCCTTGCTGAGCTGGGAGCCCAACGTGGAGCTGGATCCCAGGACCTAGAGATCATGACCTGAGCCAAAGGCAGATGCTCAATCGTCTGAGCCACGATGTGTAACTCGATCACGGGATTCCAGGATCACACCCTGGGCTGAAGGCGGCACTAAACTGCTGAGCCACCTGTGCTGCCCTCCCTAAATCTTTTTCTAAATAAAGGCACTAATCCCATTCATGAGGACTCCTCCCTCATGACTTCCTAAACTCCCCTTTCCCATACCATTGCTTTTGGGGGCTAGGATTTAACATATGAACTTTAGGGGAACACATTCCGACCATGGCAGTAGTTTAATCCAAATGGAGCATTTATTGATTCCCAGAGTTGCAGGACATACCTGGACACCAGGAATATTTGGAACCCGGGTGTGACTGCTAATACTTCCTTTTTTATTCTCTCTCTATATCTTTGCTTCTCTCATTACTTTTACTGAGTTTTCTGTCATTGCAGATCAGTTCTATTCTTTTTCTCTTTCTCATCCCAATGGCTAATGTTTGTTGAGTTTCTATAATATTCTAATTGTTTACATGAAAATTTCATTTTATGCTCAAGCAATCTTATGAGTTAGGTGCTCTTATTAGCCTAATATTTCATTTGTGTGATTGATCATGGGTAAGTTACTTAAATTCTCTGGTTCTTATTTTTCTCATTTATGAAATAAAGTTGATGAGAGTATCTACCTCATGAAGTTGTTTTGATGATTAAACCAGATCATATAAGCGCAAAATCTAGCATAATGCCTTCCCCACAGTAAGTGGTCAATAAATATCAGCTACTTTTATTATTATAGAGGGTCATCATCAAAGTAAATCAGGTAGATGCGGCGGCTAGCCCTCTTCCCTTCCATGCATTCTCTTTATGGTAACATTTTTTTGTTCTTTAAGGCTGCATATGATTTTTAAAAACCAGGTTATATCAGGGTAAAACTGTACAAAGTAGAAGGATGAAACAAAATATCAAGCATTGTAAGTCTGAGCACCCTAGGGATACCCTGATACATGACCAAGAGTGACAAAGGCTATAAAAAGTTCCCCCAACTTGTAGAATCCCTCTGATACTTTCTTTCTTTTCTTTTCTTTCTTTCTTTCTTTCTTTCTTTCTTTCTTTCTTTCTTTCTTTCTTTCTTCTTTCTTTTTAGAATTTTATTTATTTGAGAGAGAGACAGAGAGAGAGCGAGCAAGCATGAGCAGTGAGGAGAGGCAGAAGGAGAAACAGGCTCCCCACTGAGCGGGGAGCCTGATGTGGGGCTTGATCCCAGGACTCTGAGATCATGACCTGAGCCAAAGTCGGACACTTAACCAACTGAGACATGCAGGCATACCTGGACACTTGATTTCTGATTTCAGGTTGAATGTCAACATTCTCCTCTTTATTTTACTTTTATTTATTTTTTATTTTATTTCTTAAAAAAGATTTATTTATTCATGAGAGACACAGAGAGAGAGAGACAGAGACATAGGCAGAGGGAGAAGCAGGCTCCCCACAGGGAGCCCGATGTGGGACTCAATTCTGGGACTCCCGGGATCATGCCCTGGGATCACGCCTGAAGGAAGAAGCTCAACTGCTGAGCCACCCAGGCGTCCCTCTCCTCTTTATTTTAATTCAGGACCATGGGCTGTTTGGGCTGACTGTGATGTAAATATGTTAATAATGTGGTCAATGTTTCTTGAATAAGTCATCTTATAATTAATTGTGTGTGACATAAGAAAAATGAAGCCTAAATATAGTTTTGACACCTAAAAGAAAAATCAGCCGCTATTACAGCTAACACAAATTTCTGCAAAAGGGAATCATGCCCTAGAAAAATAAGGTATTTTGTTCAAGAATATCCTGTTTGTTAACTTGGTAAATTCAGATTTTAAGATGATCGATTGTGAATTGCTTTGTTTTTCCTTTTTCTCAACCCTGGAGGTTTGAAGAAACACTAAGTTCAAACTAAGAGGGTATTATTTATTATGAAGACATTAGTTGACATGTCACCTGATATTTCAAAAGAGCTTTAGAATTTTCAAAGAACATTTTTTCCATTTTACTCTTTTTTGTGACTCTTCCTAAGTAAAATAGAATATAAGGACTATAACCAACAAAGTAAGAATGCAAGATGATGTAAGAGTAATTCTTGTCCCAGGTCAGGTAGGGATTCCATTAGGGCATGGAAGGAGTGGAATTTGAATGGAAAATGAGGGAATTAGAGATAAGTGAGGTCCCTAAGAGAGCAGTGGGGCCTGGCTGTCACTCTCTGGGATGGGTCTGAGGTGGGAGGAAGTGATGCAAGCCTCTGATGGGATCTGAGGGTGGAAAAAATTGTGTCACAAATGTAGCAGGAGACTGCAAACCTTTAAGAGAAGCCTCTCAAGGGCACCTGGGTGGCTCAGTGGTTGAGCATCTGCCTTTGGCTCAGGTTGTGATCCTGGGGTCAAGTCCTCCATCAGCCTCCCCGAGGGGAGCCTGCTTCTCTCTCTGCCTATGTCTCTGCCTGTCTCTGTGTCTCTCATGAATAAATAAATAAAATCTTTAAAAAAATAAAATAAAATGAAAGAGAGAGAGAGAGAGAGAGAGAGAGAGAGAGAAAGAGAAAGAAGCCTCTCACTTACCAGGACACCAAAACAGAGGATACTGATGCTGAGAGAGGTCCCCCAGCAGATGTACCTGAGGTCAGCCTCCCAGGGGGCCCCGGGCACATCAATCAGCCTGTTGTGGGGGAAAGCCACTGAGTATTCTTAAACCTTTGAGAGAGTGCTAAAGGGCCTGAGGTGCCTGGGGTCAGGATGGAGAAGAGTCTGGATTGTGTCTTGGTCATCACAGCCCATGATGAGATTATGAACTTGAGAAATGAATGCCAAAACTCAATGACAAAGACTGGATGAGCAAGTTCCAGTTTATTCTGGGTAAAAGACAGAATCTCTGTATTTAGAAACCCTGTTCCTATTGAAGCCTGATTTGTAGTAAGTCACCCAGAAAGAACCTGGCTTATTTCTGCAGACAAGGGGGATGGGAGTATTCAATAACTAAGAAGTGTCTGCGGTTCATTCTGGAAATGGCTGAATTACCTTGGATTGGCAAGGTTAAGCTTATACTGCTGACTGCTTCGGGGGCTCAATAACTGAATTAAATAGCAAAAAAGTTGAAATTTTTAGGTTATTTGAAAGTTTCATTATTTTAGGTAAATTAAAAAAATATTTTATTTATTTATTCATGAGAGACACAGAGATAGAAAAAGGCAGAGACACAGGCAGAGGGAGAAACAGACCCCCCTCAGGGAGCCCGATGTGAGACTCAATCCCTGAATTCCAGGATCACACCCTGAGCCCAAAGCAGAGCCTAACTGCTGAGCCATCCAGGCATCCCAGTAAAATATCTTTAAAACTCATTATTTAAAAGATTTCTGTAGTGATGACTCTTTTTTTTTTTAATTTTTTTAAAAATTTTTATTTATTTATGATAGTCACAGAGAGAGAGAGAGGCAGAGACAGAAGCAGGCTCCATGCACCGGGAGCCTGATGTGGGATCCGATCCCGGGTCTCCAGGATCGCGCCCTGGGCCAAAGGCAGGCGCTAAACTGCTGCGCCACCCAGGGATCCCTGTAGTGATGACTCTTAAGCACTAAGAAATTCTCTCACATAATTAATGAGTTTTCCAACTTCCAGAAAAATATTGGCACATTATATTTAGAAGTTACATTTTTCTGCATTCACATTTTGGGATTGTGAACTCCCTATCTACTACTTTTGTGCAGTCAGGTCACATGTTTCCCTATCTCATGGACAAAGGTCTTCTGTACTTGGAGGGTTGTAGATAGGATGTATCTGTTATATAACTTCATCTCCATCTTTCTATCTCTTTCCCTGTCTCTATTTCTAGTTCTCTCTCTCCCCCCTTCTTTCTCTCTCTTTCCCTGTCTCTATTTCTAGTTCTCTCTCTCCCCCCTCCTTTCTCTCAGGAGTTCTTGGAATCTCTAAATTAGCTTCTTCCCTAGTATTCTCAATAAATGAGCCAATGTATTTTATTTTTTCTTTTAGCATATCTGCTCTGGTTCCTGTCATTTGCAACTGAAATTCTGGACTAATTAAAATAATCTAGCAAAGGAATGCCTGGTGGCTCTTGATCTCAGAGTTGTAAGTTTGAGCCCCTTGTTGGGTGTAGAGATTATTTAAAATAAAAACTTAAAAAAAAGATTTTATTTATTTATTCATGAGAGATGCAGAGAGAGAGAGGCAGAAATGTACGCAGAGGGAGAAGCAGGCTCCTTGCAGGAGCCCGATCCGGTACTGCATCCTAGGCTCCAGGATCATGGTCTGAGCCAAAGGCAGATGTTCAGTCGCTGAGCCACCCAGGTGTCCCTTAAAAATAAAATCTTTTTTGTTTTTGTTTTTGTTTTTTTTCCTTAAAAATAAAATCTTAAGAAAATGATTCTACTTAAAAAAAAACTAACAAAAACATATTCGTCTTTTATGGGTAAACCTACAGCACTACATTATGTTCTAAAAGAAGACCTGAATAAATGGAGAGATATATCGGAGAGATATATCAAGTAGGCATCCAAGAAGACACTTTTCTATTTGGGAGGGAAATTCTCTTTTGTGTAACATTGGTGGAAACACTGTGAGAAATAAAGGAGGGAAATACTCTCTCCCATCATTATCTAGGGATGAGTGAGCATATGACAAGGTTCAGCCAATGAACATCCCCCTCCTTGAATCTTGAGAGAGTGGTACCAAGATTGAGAACAGCTTACAAATTGTTCATAGGCATGGCAGTAGTAGGAATTTAGCATCAGTGGTATGTGGTGTAGTTGCCAGCATCTACATCCTAACTATGGTGAATACACCCCAAAGTGACCTTCCAATGAATCACACCCTTATATCCCTTTGAGTGGTGGTGGAACCTAGCCAATAGAATAATGCAAGTGTGAGGAGACAGTCACTCCCTTGATAATGTTACATTAAAGAGATTGCCCGGCTGCCTTCAATGAGCAGCTGCTATATTGTGAGAGGACCCCATAACCAGAAGCTAGTTGTTGGGAGCAGCCCCTGGCTGACAGCCAGCAAGAAAGCAGGGACCTCAGTCCTACAACCACAGGGTGCTAAATTCTGCCAACAACCATGTGATCTTGGACAAGGACCTGGAGGCTCAGATGGAATCACAGCCTTGGCCAACACCTTAACCAAAGTCCTGAGCAGAGGAGCCAATTAGGCCATGCCTAACTTCCTGACCCAGAGAAAGCATGAGATAATAAATGTAGGTTGTTTTAGGGTGTCTCG
The DNA here is from genome assembly GCF_018345385.1 of Vulpes lagopus. Classification (NCBI taxonomy): domain Eukaryota; kingdom Metazoa; phylum Chordata; class Mammalia; order Carnivora; family Canidae; genus Vulpes; species Vulpes lagopus. The sequence goes on from NC_054848.1 coordinate 26,160,673, forward strand.
TTTGTGACAATTTGTTACACAGCAATGAAAAAGCAACGAACTAAGCATACTCTTCCTATGTTCATTATTTCGCAGTTCTATACTCACTTTTCATTTTTCCCTTGCATACTGCTGGAGTTAAGACCCTATATACTACATTCTCCAAACTCCCTCCTAGGCTTTTTTTAAAATGAAGATTTTATTTATTTATTTCACAGAGAGAGAGCATGCAGAAGCATGGGGAGGAGCATACAGGGAGAGGGAGAAGCAGGCTCCCTACTGAGCAGGGAGCCCGACATAGGGCTTGATGCCAGTACCCTGGAATCATGACCTGGGCTGAAGGCAGTCTCTTAACCCACTGAGCCACTCAGATGCCTTCATTTATTTATTTTAGAAGTTATTAATTTTTATTTGCTTTTAGTAATCTCTATACCTAACATGGGACTCAAACTCATGACCCTGAGATCAAGAGTTGCATGCTCTTCTGACTGAGCCAGCCAAGTGCCCCTAGAATTACTACAACTTTCGTGGCTTAAAACAATTAATTATCTTATAGCTCTACAGCTTAGAAGTTCAACATGAATGTCAATGGGCTAAAATAAAGGTGTCAGCAGGGCTATATTCCTTATTGAATCTCTAGGAGAGAATCCATTTCCTTGCCTTTTCCAGCTTTTAGAGGACCCTGCATTCCTTTGCTCATGGTCTCCTTCTATCCTCAAAGCCAGAGCAACACTGCACCTTTCTGACTCTTTCATAATCGTATCTCTCTCCAACCCTATTTCTCTGCCTTCCTCTTTGACTTGTGATTATGTTTGGCCTACCCAGATAATGCAGGAAACTCTATCTTAAGGTCAGCTGATTAACAACCTTCATTCCATATGCAACTTTAATTCCCTTCTGCCATGTAATATAACATATTAACAGGCTCCAGGCATTAAGACATGGGCATTTTTGGGGAGACATTAATCTGCCTACCACATAGAACTGTCATTTCCCTTCAGAATTAACCTATAAATTTAATGCAGTGTTAAGTAGAATCTTGATAAGGTGATTCTAAATTTAATGTAATAGAGCTAATGTATAAGAATAACAAAGAGGTTTTTGAAAACTAGGAATAATGAAGAGGGACTTGCCCTGCCAGACATAAAACATGTTATAAAGCAAAGAAATACTTGGGGCACCTGGGGTGGCTCAGCGGTTGAGTGTCTGCCTTCCGCCCAGGGCGTGATCCTGGGGACTCGGGATCGAGTCTCACATCGGTCTCCTGCATGGAGCCTGCTTCTCTCTCTCTCTCTTTCTCTCTCAAGTAAATAAAATAAAATTTAAAAAAAAAAAAAGTCCCGAAATTAACAGAAGATGTTTTAGGACAATAAGATCTTGAGTGCATGGATAATTCTTTTATGCCATTCTTATCTATAGGCATGAAAAGAAAGAGTGAGAAAAATGTTTAATGATGACTAAGTTTTTCTCTGCTGGGTGGCAACAGCTAAGTTAGTGAAAGCAAAGAAATACTTGGGGCACCTGGGGTGGCTCAGCGGTTGAGTGTCTGCCTTCCGCCCAGGGCGTGATCCTGGGGACTCGGGATCGAGTCCCACATCGGGCTCCCTGCATGGAGCCTGCTTCTTCCTCTGCCTGTGTCTCTGCCTCTCTCTCTCTCTGTGTCTCTCATGAATAAATAAAATAAAATCATTTTTTTAAAAAAGGAAAAGTAGAGTTCTTCTATATCAAATACAAAATAGATAACCAGATGAATTAAATATATAAATGTTATAAAACCTTAGGAAGTACTAGAAGTACACACACAATCTGAGTGGGGGAGAAAATTATTTTGAAAAACTTGGAATCCAAAAAGGAAAATATTGACATATTTGAATATGTGCAAATTTAACACTTTTGTACATTAAAATATATCATAAACCAAGATAAAAGGTAAGTGACAGAATGGGAGTATATTTTAAATATATACATTAAAGGTTCAGTATCCATTTTGTGTGTATGTCTGTGTGTATGCGAAAGGAAAACAATCCAATTAAAATTTAATACAAGAAATAAATTAATAATTTATTGAAGAAGAAAATTCAGTGTCCAATAAACATAAGAACTAATGCTTGTTTGAAATCGAAGAAAGGTAAATTAAGCAATAATAATCTGTCTCTAATCAGATTAGGAAAAAAAATATGTATATCTGGTATTCACTAGGGTGCTGGAAATAGACTCATCACCCTGAGATCAAGACCTGAAGTGAGATCAAGAGCTGGTACATGTACCCTTTGCACAGTTTTAAAACAATGTAAGAGATCTCTATGCCTCGATATGCAAGGATCTCCAAGACATATTGGTAAGTAAAAGAGAAAGTTGCAACAAATATATTTAGAGGGATCCCTGGGTGGCGCAGCGGTTTGGCGCCTGCCTTTGGCCCGGGGCGCGATCCTGGAGACCCGGGATCGAATCCCACGTCGGGCTCCCGGTGCATGGAGCCTGCTTCTCCCTCTGCCTATATCTCTGCTTCTCTCTCTCTCTCACTGTGTGCCTATCATAAATAAATAAAATTTAAAAAAAAAAACAAAACAAAAAAAACAAATATATTTAGAATTATTCCATATATCCCGAAAATATATAGTATCTGCATATAAGTAAGAAATAATTTATTTATTTTTAAAAAAATTTTTTAAATTTTATTTATTTATGATAGGCACACAGTGAGAGAGAGAGAGAGGCAGAGACACAGGCAGAGGGAGAAGCAGGCTCCATGCACCGGGAGCCCGACGTGGGTCTCGATCCCGGGTCTCCAGGATCGCGCCCTGGGCCAAAGGCAGGCGCCAAACTGCTGCGCCACCCAGGGATCCCCAGAAATAGTTTATTATAATGCACAGAATCTTTTATGTAATAGGTGTTTGGAAGAATACACACCAAATTGATCCTTTTTATTTATTTATTTTTCAAATTGATCCTTTTTAAAAAATCTTGTAAGCCTTTGTTTCTTTGACTTTTTAAAAAGGTTTTTTTTTAAGATTTTTATTTTTAAGTAATCTCTATACCCAATGAGGGGCTCAAACTCACAACCCCAAGATCAAGAGTCACACAGTCCACCCACTGAGCTAGGCAGGCGCCCCTCTTTGACTTTTTATAATAAACGTGTTTATATATATTTTTTAACCAAAAAATATATATATTTTAACCAGATATATAATATTTTTAACCATATATATATATGTATATATTTTAACCAAACTCAACCTGCGTAGGGCTTGAACTCACAAACCTGAGATCAAGAGTCCCATGATCTACTGACTGAGCTAGCTAGGCACCCCCTTTGACTTTTTATAATAAACATATGTTCATATATTACATGCATGATTTTAAAAATATAATAAAAATGCTCATTTACCTGATTTTTTAACAAAGGTTTTACTTATTCATTAATTCAAGACACAGGCAGAGGAAGAAGCAGGCTCCATGCTGGGAGCCTGACAGGGGACTCGATCCCAGGTCTCCAGGATCAGGCCTTGGGCTGAAGGCGGCGCTAAACCGCTGAGCCACCCGGGCTGCCCGCTCTTTCACCTGAATAAAGAAAAACCCAGTGTAGAGAAAACAGATGGGAAAAAAAAAGTCCCGAAATTAACAGAAGATGTTTTAGGACAATAAGATCTTGAGTGCATGGATAATTCTTTTATGCCATTCTTATCTATAGGCATGAAAAGAAAGAGTGAGAAAAATGTTTAATGATGACTAAGTTTTTCTCTGCTGGGTGGCAACAGCTAAGTTAGTGAAAGCAAAGAAATACTTGGGGCACCTGGGGTGGCTCAGCGGTTGAGTGTCTGCCTTCCGCCCAGGGCGTGATCCTGGGGACTCGGGCTCGAGTCTCACATCGGTCTCCCTGCATGGAGCCTGCTTCTCTCTCTCTCTCTCTCTCTAGGTCTCCCATGAGTAAATAAATGAATCTTAAAAAAAAAAAAAGTCCACAGGCCTGTATTCACACCCTCATCAGTATATCCTATTCTCTTTGAATTCAGGCCCTCCAAGCCTTATTTTTCTCATCTGTGAGATGGATCGATAATAACACTAGTTTTTAAAAATGAAGATATTATTATATCTACTCAGCAAGCAGTGGGGAGAGGGAGAAGCATACTCCCCACTGAGCAGAGAGCCCAATGTGGGGCTCAATCCCAGGACCCTGGGGTTACCATCTGAGCTGAAGGCAGACGCTTCACCGACTGAGCCACCTCGGAGCCCAATTATAACACTGCTTGACAGGATCATTTTGAGGGATAAATGACCTAATGTCCATAAATCACTGGGAATGTTGTGAGTGCTCCATAACCATTAGTTAGGTACTGTTTTCCAGACTGCCTTAGAGATGGAGTACCCCTCCACGGTTTTGTGCTTGTCTTCATTTCTTTTCTAAGGCTAACTTGTACTCCTAAGGTGTGTGTAATTACAATGACAGCTTAGTTTTGTATAATGACTTAATGTTTACAGGCATTTTTTTTGTTTTGTTTTGTTTACAGGCATTTTCACATACTATGCTATGCTACACACCTTGAATCCTTGTATATAATCACGTCAATCTTATTTTTAGCTTCCTTCAGCTTGGGTGCTCAGGAGTAAACAGGGTGGTAAATAGATCACTAAGACTGTTTTTACAATAAGAAAATCCTTTTTTAAAAAAATTTTATTTATTTATGACAGAGAGAGAGAGAGAGCAAGAGGCAGAGACGCAGGCAGACGGAGCCCAACATGGGACTCGATCCTAGGTCTCCAGGATCAGGTCCCAGGCTAAAGGCGGTGCTAAACCGCTGAGCCGCTGAGCCACCCGGGCTGCCCTTGCAATAAGAAAATTCTAGGGCTACTGTAGTCGCATCATTTTAGAGAGCCCAGAGAGCTTAAGTGCTCTGTTTAAGGGCCATTACACAAGTTAGCTTGTGTTGCATCATAAGTACTCTAAAACTTAGTGGCTTAAAATAAGCATTTATTTGGCTCATCATTCTTTTTTGTTTTTAAGATTTATTTACTTGCTTTAGAGAGAGAGAGAGAGAGAGAGAGAGAGAGAATGAGCAGAGGGACAAAGGGTGAGAGAATCTCAAGCAAACTGCGCTGAGTGCAGTTGTCTCATCGTTCTGATGGCACTTTTTAAAATTTTTTTTTTAATTTATTTTTATTTTTATTTTTATTTTTTTTCTGATGGCAGTTTTTATGATCTGAACCAGGCTCAGCTTTTCTTGACAGGGCTCACTACTATGTCCGGAACCCTGGCTGGGAAGGTTGGAGTAGCTAAGAGCACCTCTCCACATGGCCTCTTTACCTCCAATATACTAGTCCAGATCAATTCATATAGCGGAGTCAGGTTCCAAGAGCAGCAAGAGGGGAAGTTGCAATGCCCCTTGGGGACTAGACTTACAACTCACATAAAGTCAATTTAGTTGTGTTCTTGTAGCCAAAGTAAATCTTGAGAACAGCTATGGTTTCAAGGGCAGGAATATAAACTCCACTCTTTGGTGGTAGAAGCTGAAACAAGGAAAGGCAAGGGACTGGGGAGATTTTTTGCTCTCTATCCTGATACATAGCTACATATACTTTAATGAGAAGTAAATCTGATGATTGATCCAGCAATTCCACTTCTGGGAATATATCCAAAATGAAAACACCATGTTGAAGAGCTATCTGCACCCCTTTGTTCATAGCAGCATTATTTACAAGAGCGAAGTCATGAAAGCAACCTAAACGTCCCTCAATGAATGACTGGATAAAGAAAATGTGAGATATGTATACATAGATAATTCAGTAATAATAAGGGAAATCCTGACATTTGGCACAGTGTGGATGGAATTTGAGGGCATTATGCTGAGTGAAGTACGTCAGAGATGGACAAATACTGTATGATCTCACCTAGACATGGATTGTTTTTTAAAGCAGACTCCATGCCCAGCGTGGGGCTCAATGTGAGGCTTGAACTCATGAACTCAAGATCAAGACCTGAGCTGAGGTTCAAGAATTGGATATGCAACCACTGAGCCACCCAGGCTCCCCTCTATATGGAATTTTTCTTAAAAAGCTCATGGGAAAAGAGATCAGATTTGTTACCAGAGCCAGGTTGTGGGGAATGCAGGAAATGGATGAAGGGAGTCAAAAGGTAGAAATTTCGTTATAAGATCCATAAGCTAAAAAAAAAAAAAAAAAAAAAAAAAAAAAGATCCATAAGCTCTAGGGATGTAAGGAAACAAAGAAACCTCTGATGATTGTTGAATCCAGAACCACTGCAATGTATATATATATCTTTTTTTAAAAGGTTTTATTTATTTATTCATGAGAGACCGGAGAGAGAGAGGCAGAGACACAGGCAGAGGGAGAAGCAGGCTCCAGGCAGGGAGCCTGACGTGGGACTCGACCCTGGGTCCCCAAGATCACATCCTGGGCTGAAGGCGGCGCTAAACTGCTGAGCTACCCGGGCTGGCCCTGCAATATATTTTTGTAACCAAAAAATATACTGAAACGTGAATGCATTCTTAATTTGCTTTTGTTCTCTTAAAGTCCTTAGAAATGCATGACTTTCAGTGAAAAGACTACACTGGAGACTTTTTTTTCCTCCTAAGATCTGCTAATCATGGAGGTCGTTATTTCGGAGGAGAATGACTTCTCAGTGACATTCTTAAAGAGTGACAGTAAAAATTGTCTTCTATAGCCTGAATCTGGGACAAAATTGTTGAAAAAGATGAGGGGGTGATGACAGTATACATAAGGACTTTAATGTCCCTGAATCAGTCACGAATGGAAAGTAAAAAAAAAAAAAAAAACCCACAACACTTAAAAAAGTCTGCCTCAGGCAATCTCAGAACGTTTGACATTTCGTTTATTGGAAAAATGTAGCTTTTTGTAATTAAAAAAGTTTTGACAACTCAAAGTGACTTTAAGACCTGTTAAAATCAGGTCAGCGAAGCTGCTGATGATCTGAAAGTTTTTTATCTTAAGGGATTGGAGGCTGTGGATTTTGAGCTGTACATGTAACAGGTACTGCAGAGGGAAAACACATCTCAGTGAAACATTTTTAGATCGAGATGATGCATAGGGTAAGTGAAGCCTCGGGGATTCAAAGTGTTACTCATGTCCTACTTTTATATGGTAACTATAAAAGAAATAAGCCCTATTAAGGTAGCATTCCATTGGAAGTAATCCTTATTATTATTTATTTTAAAAAGATTTTATCTATTTATTCATGAGAGAGAGAGAGAGAGAGAGAGAGAGAGAGGCAGAGACACAGGCAGAGGGAGAAGCAGGACCCGATCCTGGGATCCTGGGATCCTGGGATCAGGCCCTGAACTGAAGGCAGACGCTCCACCGCTGGGCCTCCAGGCGTCCCGGAAGCAATCTTTATTTGATTTGTCAACTCTGCCAAGAGTATCTTGACTGCGGCGGTCACCTGGTGTCCACCAGATGGAGACAGCTTATGACAGCCGTGTGAAGAAGGCAAGAGAAGGATTAGTCATGCCGGGAGCGCCCTCGTGTCGCCTCCGGGCCCTCTGGGTTCGGTGCCTCCCTTGTTTGTGTCCACACCAGTGGATGCTGGGGTGGCCCCGTCACTGCTGAGTCCCATCTGGCTACGCAGTCTATGCAGCGGAACTGGCTGGGGAAGAGGGGCCTGCTTGCCCCTCGGCCTCTGAGCGCCGATCGCGCCGCAGCTTCACGTTCCTCGGCGGCCTGGCGTGTCCCCTGACACCGCCCTGGGCTCTGCGCTGTGCTCTGCCCGCCGGTGTGTGCCGGGAAGGCCCCTTCCGGCGGGGGTTCTGAGCAACTGGGGAGTCCCTCGAATGCCCAGTTCCACGCAGACTTTTTTATTTGGAAGGAAAGTAAGTGACTGCTGTACGCTCCAGTGACAGCGGGCTTCACGGGGAGATACGTACGGGGGTGGCACAGCAGATCGCAAGGAAGCTGGGCCAGCAGGAAGCAGCGACCCTCGGGGAATCGGAGCGGGACCCCGGGAGAATCCCTGACATCCCAATTCCTGAGCGGGGCGCCGTTGCCTTGGCCTGGCTTCTGTCAAATTGGCCCCCACAAGAGCGGGGCACCTCGACTGGCAGTCCAGAGAGACCACGCGGCGGGGAGGGCGTGATTGCCCCAGGGCATCTGAGGTACTACCCTCTACATGCCTGGCCAGCTGCCCCCGCGGGACAGCAGGCAACTCTTGATCTCAGGGCCGTGAGTTCCAGCCCCACGTTGGGTGGAGATTTTACAAAACAAACAACAAATACGTAAATAAGGTGGCAGGAATACTGGCTGGGCAAACGGCAGATATCCCTACACTTGGAAGCATAGATGCCATCGTGTTTGGGTGTACAAGCATGGGGGGGTTTTGTTTTTTACGCATTCCATCCCCGAACTTCATGAAACTGCTCTGGATGGCGTTTATTTGGATTTTGGAGATAGCATGCCCGGATTTGAAGCCCAGTGCTGCCCAGTGCTCCGCCAGCTTGAAATTACATAGGTAACCTTTCCGTATCTTGGTTTTCTTATTAGAAATATGGAAACAGGGGGATCCCTGGGTGGCTCAGCGGTTTAGCGCCTGCCTTTGCCCCAGGGCGCGATCCTGGAGTCCCAGGATCAAGTCCCGCATCGGGCTCCCTGCATGCGGCCTGCTTCTCCCTCTGCCTGTGTCTCTGCCTCTCTCTCTCTTTCTCTCTTTATGTCTATCATAAATAAATCTTTAAAAAAACATTAAGAGAAAAAGAAAAATGGAAACACTAACACCCTGGGTGGCCCAGCAGTTTAGCACTGCCTTCAGCCTGGGGTGTGATCCTGGAGACCCAGGATCCAGTCCCCCATCAGGCTCCCTCCTTGGGGCCTGCATCTCCCTCTGCCTCTCTCTGTGTGTCTCTCTCGTAAATAAATAAATAAAATCTTAAAAAAAAGAAAAATGGAAATACTCCAAGTATTTTCATCACAGTGTTAATGATGATTAAATGAATTAGTACACCATAATGCATTTGGACTAGTGTCTAACATCCAAGAGCTGTATTTTTCAGGTATTATTAAGGAAAGATAACGCATCATTGTATTGTCTGAGATCTTTATGGTTTAAGATAATAATTATGCTTACAGAAACTATGAAATGGCCTCCTGACTTCACAGATCACAATGATCCTGTTGGATTTTCGCTGCTTTAGTTTTACTTGCTGCTGTAACAAATTACCATGAATTTAGCAGCTTAAATAAATTTATTTCTTGCGGTTCTGAAGGTCAGAGTCTCATTCCTTCTGGAGGAGAGGATCTATTCCTTGCTTTTTCAGTTTCTAGAGGCTGCCTGCATTCCTTGGCTGCAGGCCCCTTCTTCCATCTTCAAAGCCAGCAATCACATCACTCAGACCTCTGTTTTCTGCCCTCACATCTCCTTCCCTTTCCCTTATTGGGACCTCCTCCTTCTTTCCCCTATAAGGATCCTTATCATTACCTTGAGCTTGCCTGGATAATGCAGGATAATGTCTCCACCTCAAGATTTTTCTTTTTCTTTTAAGATTTTATTTTTAAATAATCTCTACACCTAACGTGGGGCTCGAACTTACAACCCTGAGATCGAGAGTTGCCTGCTCTACCCATTGAACCAGCCAGGTGCCCCTCCATCTCAAGATCTTTGACCTAATCACGTCTGCAAATTTCCTTTTGCTTACAGGTTTTGGGGATTAGGACCTGGACATCTTTGGTGGGGGAGCATTATGGCTGCCTACTGCAACCGCTTAATAAATAGTTGCTACCTTATAAATTGCTTATGAGTTCTTGTCAAGAATGGTTAAGCCAAAAAAAAAAAAAAAAAAAGAATGGTTAAGCCTGTTCACTGAAGTCAACATAGCTCCTTTGTTGTCCTTGGGTAGTATTTTGTTACCATCCAAAATTGAAGGGTCCGTTTTTGGAGTGAAAGAATATGTTAATTATGGAAAGATAGACTTCTTCTATCAGATATATTTTGGCTAGATTTCAAAATGCTATTATAAAAGGATCTGCTCCCAAATACAGTACTGGAAAATTTGACACCTTTGCATTAGGGAAGTCCAATCCTTGGGGCCTGGACCAGGGGAGAGGTTTGTGTATTCTGTGTCATGTTCTAATTTACGGATTCTTATCTGTATCTTACTTGTGAATGGCTTTGTGTCTCCCTCGAGTGCAGTGGTTCTTTGATAGGGGTGATTTTGCACCCCTCCCTCACCCAGAGGATATTTTGATTGTCAGTGACTGAGGGTGGGGGGTCATTTGGTGGGTAAAGGCCAGGGATGCTGCTGAACATCTTATAGCACTTGGAGCGGCCCCCATGCCCAGCAAGAAAGGATGATCCCACCCAAAATATGAGTGGCACTGAGGCTGAGAATTCCTGCTTTAGCGAGTATCCCAATTTTTTCCTGATTGTTTTTTCCCCTTATTTGATTCGTTCTGAGATAGTACCTTACAGATTATAGGAAAGGTTGTTTTAGCCACCTGAATTTGGATTTTACAAAACCATGTTCCCTATCATTAAGCAAGTACAATTTTGTCTGTTAAGACAAATAGCCTATCCTTTATGACTATTCTTTTTTTTTTTTATTTTTTTTTATTTATGATAGTCACAGAGAGAGAGAGAAAGAGGCAGAGACACAGGCAGAGGGAGAAGCAGGCTCCATGCACCGGGAGCCTGACGTGGGATTCGATCCCCGGTCTCCAGGATTGCGCCCTGGGCCAAAGGCACGCGCCAAACCGCTGCGCCACCCAGGGATCCCCTCTATGACTATTCTTTTAGAAATGCAATGATAGAAGACTGAAAAATATTCTGGAAATAAGAGGCAAGTTCATTTTAGACTCCATGTTTCAGGCTTGTTGTTTTGTAACTTTCATAGCATTGATTTCAATAAAATAGTTATTTTCCTTTCTGTGGGAGGGGAGAGAGCATCACTATAACTGTGAATGTTTTCTCACTGGAGGGTTTGTGGGTCTTTTGACAAACTTTCTGATTTTCTGCATCCGTCCATCATGTAACTCCCTGGTTTTGTAAAGGCAGTCTATATTTTGGAGTTTTCTTGTGGGCTGTCAATTCAGAAATTATTTGATGTGGATGAAGAAGCAGCGTAAAACAGTCTCTGGTCTCTACCTAACCGGGACACAGGGTTGTGTAACATCTCTCTTAGAGACCTGAAAAAGAAGAGGGAAGAACGAGCTCTCTCCCTTAATTGATGAAGGTGATTTTACTCCAGGGCTGTGACTTTCTCCTGGCAGCTGGTGTCCTGCAGCTGCATGAAAATCAGCCAGTCCCCTGGAGATGGCAGTAGCAGGCAGGGATGGAGAACTTTCTTTTTTTTTTTAAAGATTTTATTTATTTATTCATGAGACACAGAGAGAGAGAGGCAGAGACATAGGCAGAGGGAGAACCAGGCTCCACGCAGGGAGCCCGACGTGGGACTCGATCCCGGGTCCCCAGGATCAGGCCCTGGGCCGCCAAACCTCTGAGCCACGTGGGCTGCCCAGGAATGGAGAACTTGCTGCGACCGGCCACAGCCAGAATCTGCGGGCTCCTGCTGGGCTCCTGGTCCCTGTGGACAGGCAGCCACGATGGGTCCTTGTGGCTAGGGACGGTGACTTTGCTGGTGGTTGTTACAGTGAAATTCCACATTCTCTTGCTCTGAAGCTTAGTTTTCAAGTGCTGCCGCAAGGCCTTTCTGAACCACGTCTTGTGTTAAGTGAACGGATACATAAATAATATTCCTGGCGCCGGTTAAGCCCTACCACATTTGAAGACCTTTTGGATCACCAGGCACAATAATTAATAGGCCCCGAGGTACAAAAAGGTGGTAAGAGCGAGGCCCGGGGCTGGAGAGGTTTAAAAACACACAAATCTGTGATTTCAGCATAATATACAAGCACCAAGTAACCCAGTGCTGTGAACGCCAGGGGATCTACTTAACCCAGCCAGAGGGGTCAGAGACACTTTCCTGATGACATGGTACCTGGGGTGAGTTGAAAAGAATAAGTAAGAGGTAGCCAGGTGAAGAGAGATAAAAAGAGTGTTCTAGGGGCATCTGGCTGACTCTTGATCTCAGGGTCATCAGAAGTTCCTGCCCCATGCTGAGCGCACAGATTACTTTAAAAAAAAAAAAAAAAAAGTGCTCCAGGCTGGAGACACAGCATGAATAAAGATCTGGGAGTGGGACACTCTTGACATTTGCTGTCTTACCGGATTGTAACACGCAAGCCAGGGTGACTGGAGAGTTAAGTAGCGACCAAATCAAGGAACCTTGTGCTAAAAAATGAAAACACTTTGGAGTTATAGATGTTGGCCGTATGCAGCGAACTCATCTGGGGTCTTGTTTTCAATGGATTTCTTGACTCCACCTGCAACGATTTCTACACACCCTGCCAACTAGTGAACCTCACGGTGGAGTTGAGTTAATCATGTTCCTCCACTTAAAGCATACTGTCATCTCTGGGCAAAGCTCTTCACTTTTATGCATATTTGTCTCATTGTTTACCAGTTTTTTTCTCCTTTATCCCTTCTCTTTACTCCCACTCCACTTCAACTCTGCTACCCTCTCTATTCATGGGTCTTTATTTGAAAAGAAATAGTGTATTTTAAAATATACGTTCAATTTAATTTTACATAAGTGGTGTGCTCTAGATCACATCTCTCACAACTTTTATCTAACTCTTCGTTTTTCTGCCATTGTCACATTGCTCTATGGTACATCTAGTTCCTTTTTTTTTGTTTTTGTTTTTAAGATTTTATTTATTTATTCATGAGAGATACAGAGAGGGGCAGAGACATAGGCAGAGGGAGAAGCAGGCTCCCTGCAAGGAGCCCGATGGAGGGGGACTCGATCCCGGATCCCAGGATCACGCCCTGAGCCCAAGGCAGATGGTCAACCGCTGAGCCACCCAGGCGTCCCTAGTTCCTTTTTTTTTTGGAGCCCAGCGTGGGTCTTGAACTCAACCTTGACTGAGATCAAGATCTGAGCTGAGATCAAGAGTCAAGCGCTTAACAGACTGAGCCACCCAGGTGCCCTTCTACTTCCTGGCTTCTAACTGCAGTATGACTGCACACATTTTGCTTATCCAATGTATCATGGTTGCTACTTTTTTTCCCCTAAAGCCTTCCGTGGCAAACAGCTCTGAGCATTCTCTCATTCATACCCCTTCATGGGCCAGATGAACACTTTCCTTCCCCTAAAAGTCCAGATTCAATAAGTCTGAGGTGGTGGGTCCCTGATAATTTTTAAAATTAATTTTTAAAAAAGTAACATCTACACCCAACGTGGTGCTCGAATTCAGGAGTTGCATGCTCTTTGGAGTGAGCCAGCCAGGCCCTCCGGGTCCCAGATAAATTGAATACAGTTAAGCTGCTATGGTAGTGAGATGATATAGTGAGAAGAAAGGAGACAATGTTCTCTAACTCTGGCACTCAGCAGAATCTTCTGGATGACTTGGAAGACACCATTTGCTGCACTCAGGTCCGACCTCGCATTTGCACGAACCCAAGAAGTAGATGCCTCTTTAAATTTTGCCTAATCCTAGTTTTGGCCCTCACTGGGCTGGACCCCATGCCCACAGTTCTTGATTCAGTAAGCAAGTAGGTCTTGGAAACCAGTGTGAGAATTTGCATCTCTAACAAGTTCCTAGGTGATGCTGCTAGTGCCGGTCAGGAACAGCACTTTGAGAACCCCTGCCTTAGGACTTTGCTATTCAAAATTTAGCCTGCAGACCAGCAACTTCATTAGAAATGCAGAATGTAGAGCTGCAGTCCAGATCTACTAAACCAGAATCTACATTTGAGCAAGATCCTCAGGAGAATGGTAAGTAGAATAAAGTTTAAGAAGTACTGCTTTGGGAGAGACAGGGAGGGTACATCTTCCTACCAAGGGAATTAATTTCAAGGATACTCCCGAATTTCCCAAAAGCAACCTTAGGGGATTTTTTTCAGGGAAGCTACAGTATCAAGGTATCTCATCTGGAGGTACACAGTGTCTGTTTGCCTTTTACTTGGGGTGTTACTTTTTTAAAATTTAAAATAAAAAAAAAGTTTAAATTCAGTTAATTAACATATAATGTATTATTGGTTTCAGAGGCAGAGGTCAATGATTCATCAGTCTTATATAACACCCATGCTCATTACATCATGTGCCCTCCTTAATGCTCATCACCCAGTTACCCTGTCCCCTCCCCCCTCCCCTCCAGCGACCCTCAGTTTGTTTCCTCTGATTAACAGTCTATTATGGCTTATCTCCTTCTCTGATTTCATCTTGTTCTATTTTTCCCTCTTTTCCCCTATGATCCTCTGTTTTGTTTCTTAAATTCCACATATGAGTGAGATCATATCATTGTCTTTCTCTGATTGGCTTATTTCGCTTAGAATAATAGCCTCTAAAAAAAAAAAAGAAAGAAACAGGAAGAGGAAGTCCATCTCCAGCAGAAAGCTGGAAGCAGTGCAGATAATACACGACCTGACATCACTTAGAATCGTCTTGGACAGATAAAAAGTTAAAACCCGACAAACACAAAGGAGCGAAACTGCCTACCGGTGTTCAGCAACTCGTATCCTGTTGTTGTTTTTAAAGATTTATTTATTCACTCATGAGGGATCCCTGGGTGGCGCAGCGGTTTAGCGCCTGCCTTTGGCCCAGGGCGCGATCCTGGAGACCCGGGATCGAATCCCACGTCGGGCTCCCAGTGCATGGAGCCTGCTTCCCCCTCTGCCTGTGTCTCTGCCTCTCTCTCTCTCTGTGACTATCATAAATAAATAAAAATTGAGAAAAAAATAATTTAAAAAAAAGATTTATTTATTCACTCATGAGAGAGACAGAGAGAGAGAGACAGAGGCAGAGGGAGAAGCAGGCTCCACGCAGGGAGCCCGATGCGGGACTCGATCCCGGGACTCCAGGATCACGCCCTGAGTCGAAGGCAGACGCTCAACCACTGAACCACCCCGGCGTCCCCTTCCCTAACTTTTGTAAGGATCTAAAATACCATCCTGTCTGTAGTGAATATGTTCTATGTCAATGATACTTCAATTAAAAAACAAGAGACAGGGATCCCTGGGTGGCGCAGCGGTTCGGCGCCTGCCTTTGGCTCAGGGCGTGTTCCTGGAGACCCGGGATCGAGTCCCACATCGGGCTCCCGGTGCATGGAGCCTGCTTCTCCCTCTGCCTGTGTCTCTGCCTCTCTCTCTCTCTCTGTGTGTGACTATCATAAATAAATAATTTAGAAAAAAAAGACAACAAGAGACAATCCCCCCCACCCCTTTGCATCTCTCCTTGAGGCCCCTCGCACACACTCACCCAACCCACCTGCTTGAGCAGGGATAAACAAAGGAGGAAGTGTGGGAGAGAGAACATTCTAGTTACCATTTCAGAGACATTATCCATCTATGCCTCTGACAATGTATCAACAGATTGTGTCCTTGAAATTCCTCAGAGCACACCGACTCCCTTTGAGAAAGAACACTTGTCTCTCACACAGTTCTGTGAACGCCCCTAGAAGGAGTCCGGTGGAAACATTTGTGTGCGAACGGCCCAGGGTTACGCCTCCGGGCTAAGGCCACTAGGAGTTTTCTGTGCTGCGCGCGCTCCAGGAGTGTGGAACGGTCTGGGGCTCGCGGAGCTTCCAGGAGAGAGTATTAGCGCCCTCAGCAGGGGCAAGTAGAAGATGCAATGAATAAACCCAACTACTCTCCACTTTGTTTTTTTTTTTCCAAAGATTTTATTGATTTGTTTATTTGAGAGAGCGAGATCCAGAGAACATGAGCAGGGAACTCAATGCGGGGCTCGATCCCAAGACCCGGAGATCATGACCTGAGCTGAAGGCAAATGCTTAACCGACTGAACCACCCAGGACCCCCACTGTCCACTTTCTTAGATAACGCTACATACTTTATGACTGCACTTGCGCACATTTTCCCACAGCCCGGATTATATCCTCCCTCTTTGCTCTTCTAATCTCCATCTTGAAGTTCTCCCAGGCCCAGTGGATGTGACTCTCTCTTCTATGAAGCCTGACTTGGTTTCTCCTGTCCCATTTGCCAACTGGAATCCTCTATTTGGGTTTCTTTCTTTTTTTTTTTTTTTTAAGGATTTTATTTATTTATTCATGAGAGACACAGAGAGAGGCAGAGACACAGGCAGAGGGAGAAGCAGGCTCCATGCAGGGAGCCCGATGTGGGACTCGATCCTGGGTCTCCAGGATCCCACCCTGGGCTGAAGGTGGCACTAAACTGCTGAGCCACTTGCTCTGCCCCCTCTTAACCATTTTTAAGTGTACAATTCTGTGACATTAGGTGCATTCACAATACCATCCAACCATCGCCATTATCTGTTTCCAGAACTTTCTCATCATCCCAAACAGAAACTCTATACCTATCAAGCAATAACAGCCACCCTCTACCCCTGGTCATCTCTATTCTACTTTCTACCTCTATGAATTTGCTTATCCTTGAGTCTTCATATGGGTGAAACCACACAATATTTGTGTGTGTTTACCATGTCTGGCTTATTTCACTTTGTAAACTGTTCAACTTTCATCCATGTTATCTCGTTTGTCAAATTTTCCTTTTTAAAGCTGAATAATATTCCACTGCATGTGCATGTTGAAATGTTTGTTTGTTTGTTTATTTAAGTATGTCCAACGTGGGGCTCCAACTCACAGCCCCAAGATCTGGAATCACCTGCTCCACCGACTGAGCCGGCCAGGCTCCCCTGTGTACATCACATTGTGTTTATCCATTCATCTCTTTTTAAAAATTTTAAAAGATTTTATTTATTTATTCATGAGAGACACACACACGGAGAGAGGCAGAGACACAGGCAGAGGGAGAAGCAGGCTCCCTGATGTGGGACTCGATCCCGGGTCTCCAGGATCACGCCCTGGGCTGAAGGCAGTGCTAAACCACTGAGCTACCCGGGCTGCCCTATCCATTATTCTCTTTTATTTTTTGTTTTTTATTTATTTATGATAGTCACACAGAGAGAGAAAGAGAGGCAGAGACACAGGCAGAGGGAGAAGCAGGCTCCATGCACCGGGAGCCCGACGTGGGATTCGATCCCGGGTCTCCAGGATCGCGCCCTGGGCCAAAGGCAGGCGCTAAACCGCTGCGCCACCCAGGGATCCCTCCATTATTCTCTTGATGGACATTTGGGTTGTTTCCACCTTTTGGCTGTTGTGAATAAAGCTGCTATGAGCATGGGTGTGCAAATATCTGTTTGAGTCCCTGCTTTTAATCCTTTGGGGTATATACTCAGAAGTAGGATTGCTGGATCACAGGTACTTCTATGTTTACATTTTTGAGCAAGTGTCCTTCATTTTTTAGTCTGCATAGACAAAGGGAAAAATCTAATAATGTGCATGGTATCTGGTTAGAGCTCCCAACTAAACTAAACAGTAGAACTGTATCTACTGACAATTCATCCAGTCGATCCAACCCAAACTCCTGCTGCCCTGAGCAACGCATCCATTCCAGCCTTGGGATTCTGAAAGCATAGGGGCCTTTTTGTCATGTCCTTGGCCGATTTATGGTGACCCCCGACCTCTGCTATTTTTCTTTTCTGCATCTTGGGTAGCCTGGCATTTGTTTTGTGCCACAAATGGTTCTTTTAGTTTCAGTTGTTGAGGATGTGTTCCCCTAGTCCCAGGCAGAGGACAGAACTTTCTAAAGAGGAGAATATAGCCTACCTTACCCATCTCTAATCCCCACTTTATATCTTCTCTTTATCTGTCACTGAGGAATTGAACATTGCACATTTAGAGTTCTCAAAAGTCTCAATTGGTAGCCTTGCTGTAGTCAAGACTGTTGGTGTTCACCACTCTGACTCTTCTCTGTGCTAGGCACACAGCTAAATCAAATTTCTTTTCTTTTTTTTTTTTTTTAAGATTTTATTTATTTATTAATGAGAGACACAGGGAGGGAGAGAGAGAGAGAGAGAGGCAGAGACACAGGCAGAAGGAGAAGCAGGCTCCATGCAGGGAGCCAGACGTGGGACTCAGTCCCGGGTCTCCAGGATCACACCCTGGGCTGAAGGCGGCGCTAAACCACTGAGCCATTCGGGCTGCCCATAAACCAAATTTCTCAACCACCTTTGCATCTAAGTGGGATGATGTGACTGAGTTCTGGTCTGGGGGATTTGGGCAGAATGGATGTATGCCACTTTTCTGGCTAACCTATAAAACATTCCATATAGTGGCACCTGGGTGCCTCAGTGGTTGAGTGTCTGCCTTCGGCTCAGGGTGTGATCCCGGGGTCCTGGGATCGAGTCCCACATCAGGCTTTCCACAGGGAGCCTGCTTCTCCCTCTGCCTATGTCTCTGCTTCTCTCTGTGTCTCTCATGAGTAAATAAATAAAATCTTAAAAAAAATTCCACATAATGATCTTTATGTTTGTCTCCTCATCTATTAACTAGATGGCACCAGAACTACTGGAGTCACAAAATGAAAGCCTCTGGGTTCCCAAGTCATTATTTGGAGGACAGTGGTCCAGGACAGCTGCTCAGACAAGAATGTTCGCATAGCACTTGGAGGGAGGAAGAAAGAAACTTTATTGTGTGAAGCCACTGAGATAACCTACTCTGATGAATACATTTGCATTTCCAGTTTTACAACTCTGCTTAATAAAGACCTAGAGTATGACCATGTGAGGCTGTTTTCTATAGCCCTGATCTTTTTTTTTTTTTCAGATTTTTATTTATTTATTCATGAGAGACACAGAGAGAGAAAGAGAGGCAGAGACACAGGCAGAGGGAGAAGCAGGCTCCATGCAAGCAGCCCAATGTGGGACTCGAACCCAAGAATCTGGGGTCAGGCCCTGAGCCAAAGGCAGGTGCTCAACCGCTGAGCCACTCAGGTGTCCCTATAGCCCTGATCTTGATGATCTTGTTAACTATCTTCTACCATTCCTACCCCTGTGTCTCAGATTAGGTGCCATCCTTTGAGTCACCACTCTCTTAGGCTTGTTTTTTCCTTTTGTGGTCATTTTTTTTTTCCAGGGGAGGGAAGGCAACCCTGTCCCAACCTCTTTGTGAAAGAGTCTTAATCCCAGTGCCAATCCATTCTTGGGACACAAAGTACCCCTCAAAATTCTTTCTGGAGGACTTAGGGACCATACATAAATAAGATATCCAATAGGTTGTGACATTTCCGTGAATTGACTAAGGATGTGTTAAGTATGATCCCACAGTACCCTTTTATTCTTCTTTATTTTACAATAACCAGTTGAGCTCATGCCCCCCCCCCTTTTTTTTTATCACTACTAGACCCAAAAGAATTACCACGAACTTGAGAGTGGGGGATTTTGAAATTCATTTTTGTATCTCTAGTGATTCCCCACATGCTATCTGGCAGACTCAAGCTGTCACTGTTAAGTTTGATGGAACAGGTAGTAGGAACCTCATCAGCATACCCGTGACCTCACTGATGCAACCATCTCCTTGAGCCCCACTGCTATGTGAACTTACAGACAGGATCTCCTGTGCACTCTGGGGAATTTTTTCCCCCTAAACTCTTCCCTACAATCCAGTAGGAATTTTTCAGTCAACTTGAGTGAGATACAATTTTTTTAAAAAAAGATTTCATTTATTCATGAGAGACACACAGAGAGAGGCAGAGACACAGACAGAGGGAGAAGCAGTTTCCCTATGGAAAGCCTGATGCGGGACTCGATCCCAGGACCTGAGCCAAAGGCAGATGCTCAACTACTGACCCACCTAGGCGCCCCACAAAATCCAATTCACACACAATTAAATGCATAGGTATTAAGTCTACAGTATGATAAGTTTTGACACATACAAGCAGCCTTCAAAGTTCTACACTAATAAAGATAACAAACATTCCCACTACACTAGAAAGTTTCCCCTTGAGGTATTCCCCTTGAGGTCAATCCCTTTCACTGTGGCCATGCTTGCTGCCGCAGGGAGCTAGTGAACTTCTTTCTATCACTGTAGATTAGTCTAGTGCATTCTAAAACTTCACATAAATGAAAACTATGTAGTATGTGCTCCTTTGTGTCTACCTTCTTTTTTTCCTTTTTAAAAAAGTTTATTCATTTATGAGAGACACAGAGAGAGGCAGAGACACAGGAAGAGGGAGAAGCAGGCTCCATGCAGGGAGCCCGACGTGGGACTCGGTCCCAGGTCTCCAGGATCATGCCCTGGGCCAAAGGCAGGCGCTAAACCGCTGAGACACAGGCATCCCTGTGTCTACCTTCTTTCACTCACCATGGTGTTGGTAAGATTCATCCAGGTTAGTGCGTGTATCGGCAAGCAGTTCATTACTTTTTACGCTGAGGGGCAATCCCTGGTGTGAACATCTCAGTTTGTGCATGTATTTATGTGTTGATGGGCATTCGTGTAGTTTCTAGTTTGCAGAAATGAGTAAAGCTGTTCTGGCATCTTCTAGAAGTTTTAGGGGGATACATTTTTTTTAATTAAAGATTTTATTTAATTATTTGAGAGAGAGAGAGAGTGAGAGCAAGAGCACACAGGCAGAGGGAGAATCGGGCTTCTTGCTGAACAGGGAGCCCGATGCAGGTCTCAATCCCATGACCCTGAGATCATGACCTGAGCCGAAGGCAGATGCTTGATGACTGAGCCACCCAGGCACCCCTGTGTATGAATGTTTTCATTTCTTTTGGGCAAATACCTAGGAGCAGAACTGCTGGACCATGCAGTAGTCACACGTTTTAATGTTATAAGAAACTGCCAAACCTTTCCCCCAAATGGTTGTGCCATTTCATACTCCCACAAGCAACGTATGACCAGTCCAGTTCCTCCACCTTCTTGGCATCACTTGGTATTGTGGTTTCTAGTATAAATTTATTTGTAACAAATATTTCATTTTAGTTTATTATTTTTTAAGACTTATTTAATTATTTTAGAGAGGAGGGGAGGAGCAGAAGGAGAGAGAGAAAAGCCCAAGCAGACTCCCCCCTGAGCAGAGCCCAAGGGAGGCAGTGGGCGGGGGGAACTCCATCTCTCCACCCCATCTTGACCTGAGCCGAAATCAAGGGTCAGACGCTTAACCAACTGAGCCCCCACATATTTCATTTTAGAAGCAGAGGGAGAGAGGCAGAGGAGAGGGAGAGAGAGAGAAAGGGGCTGGGGAGGGAGAGAAGAGCTGAGAAGGAGCAGGGAGGAGGGGAGAAAAGAGGCAAAGAGAGGAAAAGAAAAAAAAGAGCAGTATCTAAGAAATAGAGTCATAAATACAATCAGGTTTTCCGGTGTCTGCTCTGATCTCTTATCAACTAGACTGCATTGCCTTTCAAGGGAGAAATATGAAGCAGTAATCTTCCTGTTATTGCGGGGGTGGTATGAGCTGGACATTACATAGAGTTTATTCTAGGAAGCCGGTAGTTTTTCAAGTATAATTTGGACGGGAAAAACTGCAATTCTACAAGAATTATCTGCATGTCAGGAACTGGCAATAATTTTGAAGTTCCTGTTCACGTTGTAAAACCTGGCTGTTTTGTACTCACGGGAGGAGACATCTCTTTTTCTTTTGTTAATGCATGAAAATGAAGGCGTTATTCATTGTAAGTAGGCACATTCTAAACCAATGATCAGCAAAAGAAGCAAAAGCCAGGAGCTATGACAGATAACATGGGGCAGAGAAGGGCAGGACAGACGTTCTTAAACTTCACTGCACTTCTACCTAAACAAATGCAAAGCTCATCTGGCTCAGCAGGAAAATACAATGAATGTAATTATGAGGTAGGATTCAAAGAACTGGTCTTTCTAGGATGCAAGTGTGAACCTTCTGAGAATGACGAGTTTGAATATAGAGAGCAAAAGAGGGATTCTAAGTAGTGAAACCTGAAAGGTGGATTTTTAAAAATTCATGAGAAATGATCACCATATGAATATCTGCTCAGTATTGGAACTATTCTTATTGAGACATAATTTAATGCCATTCCTCTGCTCCCTGTTGCTGGGACTCTGGATTATTGGTGAAGGGCCCATCAGCTTTAAATGTAGAATATAGTGAACCAGAGAGATGCCTCTATGTCTCCCACTTTGGGGTCGTCTTTACTGTGTTTTCAGTGGAGAATGTCTCCTGGGGACAATTGGTAGGGAGACAGAGGCAACGCCCCATGTTTGCATTAAAAGAGACATTTGTCTCACTTGTCGCTAATGAAATCTTACCCAACACCCTCAAAACCACAATCAAGGCCAAGGGAGTGAGCCACTGCTCCTCCCTTTTCCCAGTACCCCACATATGGCTTGTGATCTTTTTTCCCCTAAAAGGTCTCCTTCACTGATTGAGTTAAGGTGTCCGATGACTGGAAAGCATATAGTAAATATGAGCTTCCTTCCTTTCATTCATTCATTCACTTAGTATTTATTGAGGTCCTGCTGTGGACCCGGTACTGTTCGGGGTGCTGGGCATATACAGTGGTGAATAAAACAGACAAGAATTTCTGCCTTCATACCAGTAGGGGGAGACAGATAATAAAAATAATAAGTATGTAAATCGTAGAAAGTATTAGAAGGTGATGTATGTGGAGAAGAAAAAAGCAGGATAAAGGGAATGGGAGTGTTCGGGGTAGGGAGAGGAGTGCCACTGGGATAATTAGAGGCCACTACTCCTATCGTGTTTAGTGAAGCCAGATTTATGTCACCCCTCCATAAGCCACCACTACCACAACAACCTAGAACTGTGTCAAAATGATTCTAGATGGTCCATTCCGCACTCTGGAGAAGGAGCTAAATTGGGATAGCATTATGTTCTGCGTAGCTAACGACATCACCTTCACTCACCTCAGTATCTCGTAGCTGTCAGGAGATCAGCCAGGACCAGGAAATGAGCTCCTGGATGCAGTGCAAATTATGGTGTGGATCCTGCCCCACCCCAGGGTGTACAGTGCATCTGTTGACTAATAGCCTGCTTTTTTCCCTTTTCCCATAAGCAGTATATCTTTCCTCATGTCTAGAAATATTTTTTATAACACGGTTTAATCCCTGGCATGATCTTTTCCTTTATATGTGTTGTGATTTCTGAACAATGCCATTATTTCAAAACATTTAGTTTCCAATTTTTTCACTGTGATGAAATACTTGCACATGTAACTTTGGACATATTTGTGGTTTTATCCTTAAGCTAACTTGCAAAAGTGGGTTCAGAAGATACACAAAGTTTTAACATTTTTTGATGCAAATTGCCCACTAGAAAGCTTGTATTTAATCTCACCTCACCAGCTATGTAGGAGAACGTTTATTTTCCTATATTCTTACCAATGCTTGGGATGTCATTCTTTTTACTTTATTAATTTGAAAGGTGTTACTCTGTATCTCATTATTGTTTTCAATCGCCTTATCTTTGACTGTGAGGTTTACCAGGATTTGTATGTCTCCTTTTGGAAACTGCTCGTTTTTAATCAGAGTGTTTATTTTTCTTAGTGATAGCTAACAGTTTTTTAGATATTATGGGTCTCAGCTTTTTTCCAACACATATGTTGCATATATTTTCCCCACTTTTAAGATTGTGCTTTAATTTTATTTACAGAGTTTCTAAAAGAGTTGTATTGAGGGTTTGGCACTTAAAACATCTTAGTTAAATTTATTATGGCTTTTTTCCCTGCGCTTCCTTGATAAGTGCTTTTTGCACTTAACTATGTAAATATCCAAATCATGTAAATATCCAAATTCTCTTCATTTTCTATATTTTTAGCATTTAGCTAAATAGTAATACCCGGAGTTTATTTTTGTGTATGGATTGACGTAGGGCTCCTACTTTACTTACTTTTTCTCAAATGCTTTTCTAATAGCCCGAGGATCATCTCTTAAATAATTCTTCCTATCCTCACAAATAGAGAACACCAAAGCATCGCATAGCTATTGTGTAATTACTTATAGATACACATATGAAACTAAACAATATGAAATTGCTGTTTTAGAGCCAAAAATAGTAGAATACTGGCAATCCCATACAACTCAATCTAATACTAACCTGTGGCAAAGTGAAATCTCTGTTTTTTAAAAAGATGATGTCGAATATTTGAACAATTAAAAAAAACAAGCTCAGTTAAAAAAAAAAAGATTTCAGATGTGTGTAACCCAGACGTTTTAGCTGACAAAAATAAATGAGTTGAGATGAGGTGAAGTCAGTGGGAGGGGTTGACTCTCAAGCATCTTTTTTCCCTCTGAAAATGAACTTAAACGCTGTACACTGCATTTTTAAAATATAATGCTCTTTTCCCCCTGTGGACTTTCGGGTCCACCTCACACCAGCTGAGTTGGCTCACTGAACAGAACTCTCCTTGTAAGATCTTTCCTCCTCTCTGTCTTTTCCCTGCTGGCCTCATTATTAAAAATGTGCTACTGTCAGATATAAATGATGTTTCTCACTAAGTACGCTCAATAGCATTTTCCTTTCACTCTGTTTTTTCTCTAAATTTAACAATAAGCCATCTTGCCTTAGTGAAAAAAGATCCCAACCCTCTCTGACTATTCCCAGGTTTGCGAGCTGGCATGACTGGCAGCCTGAGTGATTGATCTATAACCTTTGGGCACTCAGGTAATTATAAGTTGCCCATAAGCTTTGCTGTGCCAGCAGAGCAAATAAAAAACTTGGGGATGTAATTCTGGGTCAGCAAAGCTCTCTTCTCATGATGTCATATGAAATAAGAATTTTAACTATAAGAGGGAATTCTTCAGAGAACAATGAAAATTATTTATATTTTTCCTTCTAATCATCATGAAACGTGATAATGGTTATTTTTTTTCTTCTCTGTCCGTGCCTAAAATTGTTTTTCAACTTCTGACCTTCAGGATTTCCTTTCCACTGATCTAGGAGTAGGGGCAGAGAAAGCCAAGTTTCTGGTGTTCAAAGAAAAATGAAAGTCAGAAATAACCCTTGTAAATCAAAGTTTCAATACTTCCATTACCATAATCCTGGGAGTTGTCAATGATTTTTATTTTCACTAATGAGGCAATAACTCAAGAGCCGGTCCTCTTCTGTCAGGAGACAAATATTATGAAACAGAACTGTCATTTGTCTCCGAATTCTGCTTTATGCAGAGGCGTATGTGTATAAGCTTGCAAGAAAAAAGGGCATTTTCTCAGCCAAGATAGAATGAGCTGTAATAGACTGATTACTAAATGGTTTATCATAAAAATCTTAGTGCTGGAAAAGAACATTAAAGGTCATATGGCACAGTCTCCTGTCTACAGATATGCTCATTCAAAGCTTAAGGGCCAAGTTAACAAGTTTTTGAAGCTGCTAAACACTATCATCATCTAACTGTATGACCTCCCTCTTCCCAAAATGTTCAATGACACATGGATTTTCAAATTGATTGTCTTTAGAATTTTGTGACATTGAGAAAAATTGCAGACATCCTAGACTAGGTTATAATACTCTTAGGAAAATGATTGTTTCTCTAGAAGCGTGACTGGTTCACTTTTCTGTTCAGTTTTAGCTGTTATTTACTGGCTGCAGGAAGGAAGCACTGCTCCTGATGTCCTTGTGGTTGATGGTAAAATTAACAGCCTTCCAGGCACCGCAAGTCCCTGTTTGCCCTTGGGTAGTTCTTCACCCTCTCCATAGACACTAGGCTTGGTCATGTGACTTCCTTTGGCCAATGGGATATTGCAGACGTGACACAAGCAGAGGCTGGTTAAAGTGCTTGTGCGTTGGGGCTTGCCTACTCTTTTGCTTCTTTTATTTTTTATTTTTATTTTTTTAAAGACTTTATTTATTCATGAGAGACAGAGAGAGAGAGGGAGACAGAGAGAGAGGCAGAGACACAGGCAGAGGGAGAAGCAGGCTCCATGCAGGGAGCCCGACGTGGGACTCGATCCCGGGTCTCCAGGATCAGGCCCTGGGCTGAAGGTGGTGCTAAACCGCTGAGCCACCCGGGCTGCCCTTTTGCTTCTTTTAGAATCCAATTTTCATGTGAACAAGCCCCGGCCAGTCAGATAGAGGCTTGTGGCCCAGTGAATAGCCAACACCAACTGCCAATGCGTGTGTGAGGCCATCTTAAGCCATTCAGTCCCAGTTGAGCCACCAGATAACTGAGATGGCATAAGACAAGGCCAGCAGAAGAACTTCGTAGCCCCAGTTGCTGACCTACAGAATCATGGATAAATAAAACAGCTGTTGTAAGTCACTAAGTTTTAGGGTGGTTTCTTTTGAGGCAACCAGTAACTGATGCACTCCTGGTGTATAGTAAAGCCACATCTATCTCTGGGGTTAGGTTTCCCAGTTAACATGTAAGGAAGGAAAAAAATCATGTAAAGTCAAAATTGCCATTGGATATCCCTTAGGCAGTTACCATCTACAATCAAAGCAAACATTTTTCCCTCTGTTATTGGGAGAGATTGTTAATTTTCTTTCGAGTGCCAGATGAAATAATTGGCTTGTGATTGTGGCCATGTTATGTGAAACACACATTCTATATCTTTAAGTATTCGCTTTCTAGGGAATCTCTGGGTGGCTCAGCGGCTCAGTGGTTTAGCACCTGCCTTTGACCCAGGGTGTGATCCTGGAGTCCCAGGGTCGAGTCCTACGTCAGGCTCCTGGCATGGAGCCTGCTTCTCCCTCTGCTTGTGTCTCTGCCTCTCTCTCTCTCTCTCTCTCTGTCTTTCATGAATAAATAAATAAATAAAATCTTAAAAAAATAAAGTATTCGCTTTCTAATCCATTGGATTATCACTGATGTCACCCTTGTCTTGCAAATGTCCTAACTTCCCCTCACCATGTCCTCCTAGCAAAATTCTAACCCTGGTTATAGTCAGTTAACTGACTACTCCACATCAGTGACTAAGAAGCTGAAATTTGCTGGAGAAAATGACACAACCTCTGTTGAGGACTCTCACTTTAAATTTGTTACCGCAAATCTCTAGTAAGCCTTTAGTAGTCCTGGCTAATCCTATTATATTTCTCTTGTAAATTCACTTTCCAAATCTGAGACAACTATTTCACACTTTCTTCTTCTTCTTTTCTCTCCAACATCCTTTCCTTCCCCCAACACTGATTTTAAGTGCAAAGTTCCGTGTTTTTTTTTAAATAAAGAGCTTTTTAAAATTTTTTTTTAAATCTTTTTTTTGAATATTTTTTAAATTGATTTATTCATGAGAGACACAGAGAGAAGCAGAGACACAGGCAGAGGGAGAAGCAGGCCCCATGCAGGGAGCCCGACCTGGGACTCGATCCTGGAACTCCAGGATCACGCCCTGGGCTGAAGGCGGCGCTAAACGGCTGAGCCACCTGGGCTGCCCAGTTCTGTGGTTTTTGACAAATGTATACACGCTGTATAACCACCGCTGTGATCAAGAGGGGGAACTTTTCCATCATTCTAGAAAGTTCCTTCATGCCTTTTTAAAAATTTTTTTTATGTATTTATGATAGTCACAGAGAGAGAGAGAGAGAGAGAGAGAGAGGCAGAGACACAGGCAGAGGGAGAAGCAGGCTCCATGCACCGGGAGCGCAACGTGGGATTCGATCCCGGGTCTCCAGGATCGCACCCTGGGCCAAAGGCAGGCGCCAAACCACTGCGCCACCCAGGGATCCCCTCCTTCATGCCTTTTTGTAGACATTTCTACATTTCTCTTGCATAAATACCTGGGATGGAATTGCTGGGTCAAAGTGCAGGTATATTCACCAGGATTTACCACCAAATCTAAGGACTAATGAGTTTTGCCAGCATCACAGTAGGCAGCTGTGAGTTTGTCTGGCACATGGATTTTGGCTTCTTGCTTGCCATCCCAGGCCCAGGGCACCTCAGTGAACTTCTTGGTCATCCAGGGGAGCATACCCTCTCCAACAAGGTCTGAATCTCTGAAGAGGTGTCCTTCTCCCAATTTGTTCCTTCTTTGGATGCTCTCCCAAAGCCTTAGAGATAGCGGCTGCTTCCTTCATTGGCATTCCTGGAGAGCTAGCTTCACTCTTCTTAATAGTAGTTAAACTCCTGTTGCTAGTTAATAATTACTTATACTAAATTTTCCCATTGCAAATTACTGTTGTGGTTTTTGTTTCCCGAGTTGGTCCCGATTAATGCATCCCATGTCATCAAATCTTTTCTACTATGCCTCAAGAATGTGTCCTGAAATATCCACCCTCCCCATCGCTTACTGCTAGCAGCCAAGCTGAAGCTTCAAACACATTTGATCTGAACAAATGCAACAGCTTTCTGTCTGTTTTCTCTACTTTTCTGTTGTCTTGTCCCCAGACTTCTACAGTCCATTCATATAACAGGCATAGTGAGCTTTTTTTTTTTTTTTTTTAAGTAAGCTCTGCACCCAACGTGGGACTTGAACTCACAACCCTGAGATCAAGAGTCCCATGCACTACTAACTGAGCCAGCCAGGAGCCCCTGCTGAGCTTTTGGTGTAAATTCAATCATATTACTACACTGCTTAAAACCCTCCAATAAGGACTTCTGGTTTTAGCTTAGAGATGTAGAGAGTTGGATGAGTCTCTTTCATCTCCACAATAGCCAAACTGTGGAAAGAGCCTCGGTGTCCATCGGAAAAATGAATGGATAAAGAAGCTGTGGTCTATGCACACAATGGAATATTTCTCAGCCATTAGAAATGACAAATACCCACCATTTGCTTCAACATGGATAGAACTGGAGGGGATTATGCTGAGTGAAGTAAGTCAACTGGAGAAGGACAAACATGTGGTTTCATCATTCAGGGAATATAAAAAATAGTTGAAAGGGATTAAAGGGGAAAGGAGAGAAAATGAGTGGGAAATATCAGAGAGGGTGACAACATGAGAGACTCCTCACTCTGGGAAACGAACAAGGGGTAGTGGAAGGGGAAGTGGGCGGAGAGATGGGGTGACTGGGTGACGGGCACTGAGCGGGGCACTTGACGGGATGAGCACTGGGTGTTATGCTATATGTTGGCAAATTGAACTCCAATAAAAAATATACAAAAAAAAAAAAGAGTCTCTTCCATCCATACAGCAAGGAAAATCTGGACAAACTGGAAATCAGTGATTTTTCTTGAATGAACCAGACAACCGAGGTTATAGGGCAACCACATTATCCAAGATCTGAGGAATGCCAAGTTCTTGCAGGGAGATATAGGAGCTGAAGTTTTGTTTCTCTGGGGCAGATGCTGCTGGACTCCATATAAGCTGGTAAGAGGATTCGGCCAAGTGTGAGCTAGTTGGAGGACTTGATCCTTTTGCAGGATTTTCCTCCACAAACCCCACCAAGCACTCATAGGGAAGTTCAGGGAGAATGGTGACAAAGCTTCCATGAAGCCGCTGGTTAGCAGAGAACGGCAGCCACTGCTAAAACTCTGCTCAACTCTTTTTTCTACTTCCCCTATCATATAAAAGCCTACATTTATATGGGGACACACAACAAAAGTAGTTATCATAGGGTACTGGTGAAAACCCAGTGCGGTTGAGAAGAGAGAAGAAAAAACTCTACTTCTGAAGGAATGGCAAGAATATGTACTAGGTAGGGGTGCCTGGCTGGCTCAGTCAGAAGAGCACGTGACTCTTGATCTTGTCATGAGTTTGAGCCCACACTGGGTGTGGAGATTCCTAACCAAAAAAAAAAATGTAAATTAAAAAAAAAAAGTATGTACTAGGCCAAAACTATAGCTGGAGAGTCAAAAGCACTTGTGAGACTCAGAGACTCTGTTTAAGACTGAGGCTTTTTTTTTTTTTAAGGATTTTATTTATTTATTCACAGAGAGAGAGGCAGAGATATAGGCAGAGAGAGAAGCAGGCTCCCTATGAGGAGCCTGATGCAGGACTAGATCCCAGGACCCTGGGATTACGACCCAAGCCGAAGGCAGATGCTCAACTGCTGAGCGCCCAGGTGCCCTATAGGACAGGCTCAATCAGACCGTCAGAGAATGCTCTTGTCTCCTGCCCTTCACTGCAGGTCAACAAGTATCAGGTAAAAATAACAGTACAAGAGAGTGGGGGTGGCAGGGGGAGATTTACAAGAGACACACACTCTCAACCATATAACACAAATGGGAAATCCAAGACCAGAAGCAGAGACATTGAGAAAGTAACTCTGGCAAACCAGCTCACATCAGGTATTTTCCAACTGACCTTATTTATCTTGCTTACTGTTGTATCCCTGGAATGTAGAACAGTACTGGGGCTTAGTAAGTCCTCACTAAATATTGAATGAATATTGTTAGCTGCTACATCCAGAGATCAAATGAGAGAACATCAGATCCGTATCTTATTGAATGAAATGGTCAGAATCATCTGATATTTAAATACCAACTTATTAACATTTAAATATATTCAAATAACTAATATTTAAATGATTATTTCTCTCTTCTGTTTTGCTTAACGCATATAGTTTAATTCATGTAAGTTAAATGAATATATGGTGAAGTTCCACTATAATATTTCTTTTCTTAAAATATTTTATTTATTTATTTGAGAGAGTGCATGCATGTGCGTGTGGTGGGGGATGGGGCACAGGGAGAGGGAAGAAAAGAATCTTTTTTTTTTTTAAGATTTTATTTATTTATTCATGGGAGACACACACACACACACACACACACAGAGAGGCAGAGGGAGAAGCAGGCTCCATGCAGGGAGCCCGATGTGGGACTCGTTCTTGGTTCTCCAGGATCACGCCCTGGGCCAAAGGCAGGCGCCAAACCGCTGAGCCACCCAGGCTGCCTGGAAAGAGAGAATCTTAAGCAGGCTCTATGCCCAGCATGGACCCCAACGCAGGACTGGGTCTCTCAACAGTGAAATCAGGACCTGAGCTGAAATCAAGAATTGGTTGCTTAATTGACTGAGCCACCCAGGTGCCCCTAAAAGATTTTATTTTTAAATAATCTCTATACACAACATGGGGCTCAAACTTACAATCCTGAGATCAAGAGTCACATGCTCCACTGCCTGAGCCAGCCAGGCACCCTACTATTTCTCTTCTCTTCTTTAAACAGCGATCTGTGCCTTTAGATACCCCTTCCAAGTTGCAATCATGCACATTACATGCTGCGCATAGCTGTATCTTAACCTGAAATGATTGGTTTTGGAAATTATTCGAATGAGGGTTTGAACAAGGAGATGGCTTCATTCATACACAGCTGGCCAAACATTAATGATGAATCAAAGCAAATCTAGAAAAAGCAATCTCACTATTTTTAGGATCATAATGGACACAATCCCAGAATCTCCATTCATGTATAAAATGTGCTGAGGTGGGAGACATTGAGAGGGGAGCCCAAGCATTGACAAAATACCATATCTTTCTTTTTTTTTGTTGTCTTATAGGTTATACTTCCGCTCACTGGGCATCTTTTTCTTATCTGTAAATTGGTAGAATTGGACCAATGACCTCTATGGTCTATTCTAGTTTCTTAACATTGCTAAAGAAAATAAAATAAAGAAAAAGAGAATAGATAGCATTACGAAACTGAGAACCATACTACATTCCTCTAAACACACACACACACACACACACACACACACACAGACACGCACATGCGCACATGCGTGCGCGCACACACACACACAGGTGTCCCTTATTATCTTCTGGTGCATTTGTCATATGCCTTGTTTCCAGTCCTCCATTCTTTGTGGTGTGTGTGTACGCCTGCATGCATTTGTGCTTGCTTATGTGTGGGTGTTTTAGACGTGGCTCCGTTCTTTTTCTGTGGCAAAAAATCATTCTGATAGTCTGAAACTAGACAGATTCCCAGGGCACCAGACTTTATGTTTGCATTGCAAACATTCTGCTTTTGATATATTTTTTTTATTTTTTATTTTTTTTTCTTCTTTTGATATTTAGTGGAGTCAGAAATAAGAACAGAGAAAAATAAAGTAATTAAATAATTTTGTGACTACAAATTATGCTGGGCAAAATTCTCTTTAATTGGCAATACTTTATGAACTCACTGGAGATAAATTTTTAGGTAACTTCTTTAAATATATCAGCCTCTGAAGAAAATTGTATATTAGTTTTTTATTTCAACTAGCTTGTGTACAGTTTTAATTTAATTATTTTTAAAGATTTTATTTATAAAGAATCTCTATACCCAATGTGGGGCTCAAATTTACAATCTCGAGATCAAGAGCCACATGGTCTACCCCTGAGCCAGTCAGGTGCCACTACAGTTTTAATTTAAATTTTTTTGAAGATTTTATTTGCTTATTCATGAGAGACACACAAACAGAGAGAGAGAGAGAGAGAGAGAGAGAGGCAGAGACACAGACAGAGGAGGAAGCAGGCTCCATGCAGGGAGCCGGATGCGGGGCTTGATCCCAGATCTCCAGGATCACGCCCTGGGCCAAAGGCTGGCACTAAACCACTGAGCCACCTGGGCTGCTCCAGTTTTAAGTTTAAAAACTCATATTGTTTCTTGATTAATTGATAAATATATTCATTTGGTAAAACAAGCATCTATGGAACATCTACTATGTGCCAAGCGTTAGTTTCAGTTATGAATAACATATAGCCTCTGATCTCAAGAAACTCAGGGTGGAGTGGGGAGAGGGAAGGAAGAATAATATAACAAACTTGCATAATTATGTTTTTGAAAATTTGGAAGGGTGATAGAATATTGCCTTGTAAGAAAAATAAATTCTTTTAGAAAAAATGTATAGGAATCCAAGTGATCTTTTCATTTATTTTTACCTGAAGACTTAACTTACAGAACTCACTAATAATGTAGATTATATTTATTTAAGGGTTGAAAGTCTAATTTTTTTTTGTTAATTCACAAATACAATTTATTTTTGTTCTGGTTTTATTTCCCTTTTTAATTTGGTTATTTTTCAAATTGAATTTTACCTACCCATAGTCAAGAGCAGTGGTTCTCAAAGTGTAGTCTGCAGACCACTGGGAGTCCCCAGGATACTTTCAGGGGGCCCATGCGGTCAAAATAATAATACTGAGACTGTATTTGCATTTTTCTCTGTGTTGTCAATGCAAAAGCAAATGTGGGAAAAATTGCTGACCTTTTTTTTTTTCTTTAAAGATTTTATTTATTTATTCATGAGAGACACAAAGAGAGAGGCAGAGGGAGAAGCAGGCTCCATGCAGGGAGCCTGACGTGGGACTCAATCCCGGGTCTCCGGGATCAGGCCCTGGGCTGAAGGCGGCGCTAAACCGCTGAGCCACCCGGGCTGCCCAATTGCTGACTTCTAAACACAAATTAAGGAACTGACACCAAACTGCACTAATAGTCATTATTTTCTTTATCTCCACATCACTGCCAAAAAGGATAGTTTCACTTACAATGTCTTTGAATGTGCAGTAAAAATGGTTAATTTTTTTAAAAGAAGATTTTGTTTATTCATGAGAGACACAGAGAGAGAGAAGCAGAGACATAGGCAGGGAGAGGGAGAAGCAGGCTCCTCGCAGGGAGCCCGATGCGGGACTCGATCCTGGGTCTCCAGGATCACGCCCTGGGCCGAAGGCAGATGCTCAACCTCTGAGCCACAGGCATCTGGTTGATTTTGTTAAATTTCGATCCTAAAAAATAAAAAATAATTAAAAAAATTCTATCCTCACACATATTTATAATAGTCTGTGTAATGACAGATTTTATGCTGTGTGCCAAAGGACGGTTGTCATTTCAAGCAAAGGACTTGTGGGATTGTTTGTGTTGGGAACTGAACTCTGCTTTGTTCAGGGAGCACCATTTTTACTTGAAAGACTAGCGATAGGGATGCCTGCGGGGCTCGTTAAGCGCCTCACTTTTGATCTCCGCTCAGGTCTCCATCTCAGGGTTGTGAGTTCGAGCCCGGTGTTGGACTCCACGCTGGGTGTGGAACCTACATAATTAAAAAAAAAAAAAAGAAAGAAAAAATGGGGCAGCCCGGATGGCTCAGCAGTTTAGCGCCGCCTTCAGCCCAGGGCGTGATCCTGGAGACCCGAGATCGAGTCCCACGTCGGGCTCCCTGCATGGGGCCTGCTTCTCCCTCTGCCTGTGTCTCTGCCTCTCTTTCTCTCTGTGTCTCTATGAATAAATAAATAAAATCTTAAAAAAAATGAAAACGACTGATAGAGACAAACTATGGTGTTTCTAATGTGGGTATTTGGCAGACATTTTCTCAAAAATGAAGGAAGTGGGTCTGTCGCTATAGGAAACTCAACTGACAGGTATTTGTTGCCAATAAAAGCATTAACTCGCCTTCCTATTGTTTCTTAACAGGCCAGGGTCTCATGAATGTTAAGGAATTTTTGAGGTTCATTAGACCCAAAGACCTTTGGAATTTGTTGAAAGACAACTCAGTTTCCATGAGAAACAAAGTACAAAGATTGGTATGCAGTTCTGAATGTCTTGTAAATAAATCTACATGTTATCACTTTCACAATCCTGTGATTTGTAGTTAAGTTTTATAGGTAGTCAAATGCATCATGAGTTTACCCACATATTCTGTATCTTTTCTTGGAAGAATTTCAGTTGTTTAAGGCAATCGAGCTCACATGAGAAGAAATAGCTTGCTCACCAGCTGCGTGATGTCCACTATTTTACTAGGATGCCCATAACTGTAACTGCAGGTGACATTTATACCTATACAGTGGGGTGGTCAAAATATGGGAATAGGTCTTATGAAAATAGGGTGAACTCTTGGCAGACAAGTTTTAAAAACTCCACATATTATTACCTTTATAAAGTTCGTTTAAAACCGTTTTCTAGTTTAGAACGTTTATGATATTTAAAAAATGATGTATTTTCTCATTACGTAAATAACACATTCATTACAGAAAATTTGGGCAAGAACAAAAATTGTAAAAAAGAAAATGAAAATTCTCCATGATTTCACTATCCCAAATTCACTGCAGCTAATAATTTGGTGGGTTTCCTGCCAGGCTTTTTTCTCATCAGAGCCTGGCAGAGCTGGAAGGGACCTCAGAGATGATCTTGTCCAACTTACTCATTTTCCAGATGAAGAGAATTCATTAGAAACTTGACTCTTTCTCTGAGTTTGTTTCAAGTCATTTAAGCAAGAAGTGTCCAGTTATGATAAGACAGCCCGTTGTGTAGTGCAGATATATCTGGAGAAACCCTGGGTTGTGTCATGGGTACAAGCCATGCCCAAGAGCTAACCCAGACAAAGAGCTTGCTAGAACCCAGTTTGCTCCTAAGGCCTTCCTGCTTTGATCATTGTCTGTGATGATGTGACATTTGGAGTTGCAGCAGTCATTCTGTGACCTAAGGTGACAAGCCCAAGGACAAAAAGCTCACACGCTAAAGGCAACAGAGTGGAATGAAAGAAAGAATAGAGGTCTTTAATGACATAATTGAGTAGCCAGACTAGCCCTAGTATTGCCCACCCTCAGATATCTTGGTGAGAAAAAGAAATACTTCTCTTGTTTCAGTTCTTTGAGTTGGGTATTCTGTTACTCATATTCTCCAAAATCCAAATTCATAACCCTGTGACCTTGGATGCATACAAATATTAACTATTCTCTGCCTGGTTGCCTACATTGGTAAAATAGAGATTAATGTACACACATATTTTACTAAGTTTTATACACTCTCATTTGTATTCTATTTCTGCCCTATAACATTCTATCATGACATTCTCCCGTGTTCTTCAAAATTTTTCTTAAAAGCACAATCTTTGATGGCTACAGAGATGTTTGTCATATGTTTTTCTCCAAATGCCCTCCTTGAGCACTGGCATTATTAGCAAATGTTCTTTTGTATAAGGAAAGATTGCAGTGAATCCTCCTGGTACAGGAAGTTTTCTACCTTCAATTCTTTTGGGGGGATACATTTCTAGAACTGGAAATCCTGTGTCACATGTTTAAGGCTTATGATATCAAAGCCATATTGCCTCTCCTGTCTCTTAGAAATTTAACATTGCTATTAAAAGTGTACACGAGGGGCCCCTCGGTGGCTTAGTTAAGTTAAGCCCCATGTTGGGCTCTTTGCTCAGTGGGGAGCCTACTTCTCCCTCTCCCTACTGTTTGCTCTCTCTCTCTTTCTCAAATAAATGAATAAAATCTTTTAAAAAAAGAAAGTATACATGAGGAGCACCTGGCTGGCTCAGTTGGTGGAGCATGCAACTCTTGATCTTCGGGTGGTGAGTTCAAGCGTCATGTTGGGCATAGAGCTTACTTTAAATAAATAAATAATTTTAAAAAGTACATTAGTGTGGAATGTTCATTTCGATAAGTGATGCATTTATGTGGTTCTAAATTCATTAAGTGTACACTGGAAAGTTTTTCTCCCATTCCTTTTCCCTAGCCACCCAGTTCCTCCAAGGTTTCTGGGAAAAATTTCCAAATATACTGTAAGTGTATATAGGGCCGAGGCAGGAAACAGATGGTACAATTGAATTAATCAATTTAAGGAAAGAGATTATTTACAAAGTCAAGAGGGATGTTGGGAAGCCCACAGTCACAGGGTCGCTCCCTGGAGCTAGTGACAGAGGCCTCCGAGGACTAATGTGGGAAGAAGGGGAGGAAGGAGAACCTGCAGGCGAAAAGGCTGCGTCATGGAGAGGGCTGGCTTACAGGACCTTGACCTGCAGTGGAAATGCAGCCCCACGGGGAGGCACTGGCTGATTAAATCTGGTGGAGACCAGAGGGGCCAGGAGGCCTCCTCCCGGAGGCATCACCTCTCTTCTAAGGAAGCCTGGGGCTTTCGTGGCAGCAAGGCTGGTATACAGAGGATGGCTATGCGGAATTTCTGGAAGCTGGTGTTGCCCTTCTCACCAGTGCATTCCTATTCCTTTAATCAAGGGAAGTGTCCTTTGGCCCCCCTACCCCAAAAGGAAAGTCTGAGACCGAAACTCTCTACTTACTTATATTAATCTGTTGTCATATTCTCCCTCCCTCACTTTGTGACCTCCTCTCGGTGATCTGTCGGGCAGTTCCAGCCTCTCCGCCATAGGCCATCATCTCGTCGGCCGAAGCTTCAGAAATCATCGTGGCAATGTACTAAGGTCCCAGGTGTATCTGCCAGGAGTTAGACTCCAAGTCACAGAAGAGTGACAATAGGCCCCTTTCCTTTTTTTAATATTTTATTTTATTTATTTATTCATGAGAGACACACACACACACATACACACAGAGAGAGAGGCAGAGACACAGGCAGGGGGAGAAGCAGGCTCCATGCAGGGATCCCAATGTGGGACTCGATCCCGGGACTCCAGGATTACGCCCTGGGCCGAAGGCAGGCGCTATACCGCTGGGCCACCCAGGGATCCCCAGGCATCTTTCCATCTAGCCTTATGATCCGTTCCGGGGGTCGATTTCTGCTCCTCCCCATTGTTTGACTTCAGATTATTTAGAAAACAGAGCCCTATTCAGTGCCTAAATCCTCATATTTTCTCGAGAGTTGGGTTTGCCTGTGATTAAGGTTTTATTAATTAATCAATCAATTAATTAATTAAATTTTAAAGATTTATTTATTTATTCATGAGAGACATAGAGAGGGAGATACACAGGCAGAGGGAGAAGCAGGTGCCTTAACGGGAGCCTGAAGCGGGACTCGATCCCGGAATCCCGGGATCACGCCCTGAGCCGAGGGCAGACGCTCAACCACTGAGCCCCCCAGGCGTCCCAATTGTTCAGATTTTAACACTGATTGTCCCACATCCCGAAACTCCCCTCAGTCCTGGGTGCGCCCCCCTAATTGAGACGTACAATCCCAGGGTAGAAACAAGGAGAGGGAAGGGAAAGCACCTGCGAAGAAGCAGGGACAGCAGATGCACGGGCGCATCTACAAGCTGGCGGGGCCTTCAAGGGAAGCTGCCCTGATTTTGGTCCTGCCAGGCTTCGCCAGCCGCCGCTCCTGGGAACAGGCGCGGGAAGGACAAAGGAAGAGGAACGCGTCTGCCGATTTCCTCCTGTCTCACATCTCTCATTGGTCAGAGTTCACCAGATGGAGGTTAGACCCTCTGCAACCCTTGGCTCTGCCACCTATAGCCTTCCTGAGCAGCTGCTAGGGAAGCCGCACTGCCTCCTTCCCGCCGCAGGGCTTCTGGATCCCGAGGGTGCGGGAGAAACCAGAGCCTCCGTGGTTCTGCTTATGTCAGGCCTCTGGGCACTGGAGCTGTGGGGTCATTAGAAACATCAGCTGATCGCGCAATCTTTATTATTTTTATTTTATTTTATTATTTTTTAAAGATTTTATTTATTTATTTATTCATGAGAGACAGAGAGAAAGAGAGGCAGAGACACAGGCAGAGGGAGAAGCAGGCTCCATGCAGGGAGCCCCACGCGGGACTCGATCCTGAGTCCCCAGGATCACACCCTGGGCTGAAGGTGGTGCTAAACCGCTGAGCCCCCCCGGGCTGCCCCCCACCCCGCCCCGCAATTTTTATAATCACTCTCATTGTCAAGTGATCAAACCCCACAACCATTTGCTCTCACAGAACCTTGCCCTTCACCTACACTGTGTGATCATCTGAATTATTGTGATGTCACTGAATCCACAGGGATTACCAGCATCCCAAGGAAGTGCTTTATGCACTCCTCTAATTTGTGATCCATTGGATCCCAGAATGGCATTTTAGTGTTCTGTGTCTTAGGGCCAATTCTGGGATCTATGACTGTACCATTCAGGGTCCCAGCATAAACCATATGGCACATTTATTTATTTTTTAAAAAGATTTTATTTACTTATTCATGAGAGACAGAGAGAGAAAGAGAGACAGAGACAGAGACAGAGACATAGACCGAGGGAGAAGCAGGCTCCCTGTGGGGTAGCCTGATGTGGGACTTGATCCCAGGACCCTGGGATCACGACCTGAGCCAAAGGCAGGTGCTCAACCCCTGAGCCGCCCAGGTGTCCCCATATAGGACATTTAAAGTGGGTAATTGAGGTGAGTTAGGAAACGGGCCACTTACAAAGGTAGGGGCGGGGTTTAAAGAAGGGATGGTGTGATACTCCAGGACTAGCACCAGCATGGGGGAACAAACAGAGGGAAGAATGACCAGAACCAGGTGAGAGTGGCTGTATGGAAAGGGCCACTAGACAGAATTTATGGCCTTTGATAGCAGGATATGGCCACTCACAGTCCAGCAGAGGAGGAGGAGTAAATACCTTGTCCTTACTCTCCTCTCACCTTCCAATCAACTGTTAATGCTTCCATTGACCACACCCAACCTTAAGCCACAAGATGAGATAGTTCAGTTTTGGGGGTACAGAATGGAGTATGGATTGGTAGACTGTAGACTGGACGGTCAAATGGAAATCTCCGGTCCAAGTCTAAATCCTGTGCTTCTGGGCCGCCCCGGTGGTGCAGCGGTTTAGCGCCGCCTGCAGCCTGGGGTGTGATCCTGGAGAGCCGGGATCGAGTCTCGCTTCAGGCTCCCTGCGCGGAGCCTGCTTCTCCCTCTGCCTGTGTCTCTGCCTCTCTCTCTCTCTCTCTCTGTCTGTCTCTCATGAATTAAAAAAAAAATCCTGTGCTTCTTATCGCTGTATATGAAGATTCTAGCCCATATTTATTGTTTGTAATATATAAATACATGGGAGATCTAGGAAAATATCACTATTATTTTATAACTCCATGCTTTCGAAATTCCTGTTGAGATTCTCCAATTCCATGGAGTCATCCACTGACCAGCCTACCAGTGACTGTCACCACAGAGTTTCAAAGACAGTGGTACTTACATTTACTACATTTTTAAGACATATGTATTTTATGCACTTTTGGTATATTAAATAAAAAATATGATATAAAAGCACAATTACCCATAGAGCCATTTTTTTACTCTGTGCAATCATTTATTTAATAATACCTGCTTACTGAATTGACTATTGGCAACAAGGAAAACTATAATCAAAACAAAATTCATGAGTCTGACATTCTTGTGAGGAAGTTAGACATGGTTGGAGAGGAAGACAGAGGCTGATTTTACAGTAAGGGGTTTGTATTTATTTGTGGTAAAATGTAAAGTCATTGGAGGATTTAAGCAAGGTAGTAATATGATCCATATTCATCCAATATGAATTTTACTGTGAATGAAACAAAGAAACATAGCTCTACATTGTTTAATCTTTTCTTTTTTTCTCTATAGATGCAGTGTTTATAGATGATACCTTTTATAACATTTAAAAGAATTTTATTTTATTTTTTTAAATTAATTTTTATTGGTGTTCAATTTACCAACATACAGAAAAACACCCAGTGCTCATCCCGTCAAGTGTCCCCCTCAGTGCCCGTCACCCATTCCCCTCCAACACCCGCCCTCCTCCCCTTCCACCACCCCTAGTTCGTTTCCCAGAGTTAGGAGTCTTTATGTTCTGTCTCCCTTCCTGATATTTCCCAACATTTCTTTTCCCTTCCTTTATATTCCCTTTCACTATTATTCATATTCCCCAAATGAATGAGAACATACACTGTTTGTCCTCCGATTGACTTATTTCACTCAGCATAATACCCTCCAGTTCCATCCACGTTGAAGCAAATGGTGGGTATTTGTCATTTCTAATGGCTGAGGAATATTCCATTGTATACATAGACCACATCTTCTTTGTCCATTCATCTTTTGATGGACACCGAGGCTCCTTCCACAGTTTGGCTATTGTGGCCATTGTGGCTATTGTGGCTATTGTGGAAACATCGGGGTGCAGGTGTCCCGACGTTTCATTGCATCTGAATCTTTGGGGTAAATCCCCAACAGTGCAATTGCTGGGTCGTAGGGCAGGTCTATTTTTAACTCTTTGAGGAACCTCCACACAGTTTTCCAGAGTGGCTGCACCAGTTCACATTCCCACCAACAGTGTAAGAGGGTTCCCTTTTAAAAGAATTTTAAAAGCTTAAGAGACATTTTTTAAAAAAACAACAAAATATTTGTAATTAATTATTATTATTTGGCTGCGTATTCTTCCAGTCTAGGTAACCCAGGCTGTGAGGTTGGCTCGTCTCGGATGGCTTTGTTCACATTTCTGGTTATTGCCTCTATGTCAGGTGAGGCCGGGGATGACTTGACCATGTGTCCCTCATTATTCAGCGGGCTAGCCTGGGCTCATTCACATGGTTGTGATTACAGAGCTCCTGAGAGCAACGCCCAAGTACTTTTCAAGTCTTCACTGACGTCACATTTGCTATTGTTCCATTAAGCAGAGCAAGTCATATGGGCGAGCCAAGAGTCAGGGTCAAGGGCGCATGGAGAGAGAGAGGAAATTATTACAGTTCTTTTTGCAAACAATCCCCCACAGCTATTAGTGTATTGCTAACTATGTGAATTCATCCTCCGAGTTGCTCACGTTACAAACCTCATAGTTATTTTCTACCTCTCTTTTTTTCTCCTAGTCTAAAATGGGAAATTATTTAATTAGCTAAGTAAAAGATGTGCTGTGTGGGAAATCATTTTCTCTCCGTACTTTAACAATCCAAATATTAATATAAACTTTGATTACAGACCCATTACTGTTTTAATTAATTATATTCAGAAACTGGAAAGAAATAACATAATTGGCAGACTGAAATATAAAATTTATTTAAATTCCTTGCAACAAAATGTGGCTTAATATCCCAGTAATACATTTCATTTTATTTGTTTTCCTACAAATATGCAGAGGTAATCACCAATAAGTGGTAATATTTAAATACTTAGAAAAAATATTAAGTGGTGCTCCTGGCTTAGGTGATTGTGTATATGCTTCTTATCTGAAGTTGGCAGCAACTGAAATTAAATGCTTTTCCAAATGACTGCATTGTCAACCCACCTTCTTTCAGCTAACTGACTATTTTTCGGTCATTGCTGTCTCCCAAGGGGGTTCCTTGCACTGCCGTGGAGTACCGACAATCCCATATGGCACTAAAGCTTCCTACAACCATTGGCTGGTGCAGCCCTATAAGGAGCCTTTAGTTAATTTATTTAGTGACTTATTTTTTTATTTTTTTAATTTTTAATTTTTTAAAAATATTTTTATTTATTCATGAGAGACACAGAGAGAGGGGGTAGAGACACAGAGGAAGAAGCAGGCACCACATAGGGAGTCTGATATGGGACTCGATCCCGGGACCCCAGGATCATGACCTGAAACGAAGGCAGATGCTCAACCACTGAGCCACCCAGGCATTGCAGTTATTTAATTCTTAAAAAATATTTTATTTATTTATGAGAGACACAGAAAGAGGGGCAGAGACATAGGCAGAGGGAGAAGTAGGCTCCCTGTGGGGACTTGCTCCCAGGACCCTGGGATCATGACCTGAGCCAAAGGCAGATGCTCAACCACTGAGCCACCCAGGTGCCCCCTTATTTTTTTAAAAAAGATTTTGTTTATCTGAGAGAGAGAGAGAGAGAGAGAGAGAGAGAGAAAGAGAGAGAGGGAGAAAGGATGAGCACAGGATGGGGTAGAGGAAGAGGGAGAAGTAGACTCCCTGGTGAGTGGGAAGCCAATGCGGGGCTTGATCCCAGGACTCTTGGACCATGACCTGAGCTGAAGGCAGATAGATGCTTAACCTACTGAGCCACCCAGGCTCAGTAGGTTTTTTTAAATGTTTTAAATTCTATTTTAATTCCAGTGTAGTTAACCTAGGGTGTTATATTAGTTTCAGGTGTACAATATAATGATTCAACACTTCATATATTTATTACTTGGTGCTCACTGTGGTAAGTATACTCTTTAATCCCTATCATCTATTTCACCCATTTGCCCCATTCACCTCCCCTCTGGTAACCATCTGTTTGTTCTCTAGAATTAAGAGTCTGTTTTTTTTTGGTTTGTCTCTTTTTTCTTCCCTTTGATCATCTGTTTTGTTTCTTAAATTCCACATATGAGTGAGATCATATGGTATTTGTCTTTCTCTGACTGGTTTCACTTAGCATAATACACTCTAGCTCCATCCATGTCCTTGCAAATGGCAAAATTTCATTCTTTTTGATGTCTGAATGATATTGCATTACACACATACACATATCTCACATCATCTTTATCCATTCCTCTATTGATGGACACTTGGGCTGCTTCCATAATTTGGTCATTGTAAGTAATGGTGCAATAAACATAGGGGTGCATATATCCCTTCGAATCAGTGTTTTTGTATTCTTTGGGTAAATACCCAGTAGTGTGATTACCGGATCACAGGGTAGTTCTATTTTTAACTTTATGAGGCACCTCCATACTGCTCTCCACAGTGGCTGCATCAGTTTGCATTCCCACCAACAGTGTAAGAGGGTTCCCCT
This sequence comes from Vulpes lagopus, assembly GCF_018345385.1. Classification (NCBI taxonomy): domain Eukaryota; kingdom Metazoa; phylum Chordata; class Mammalia; order Carnivora; family Canidae; genus Vulpes; species Vulpes lagopus. The sequence goes on from NC_054848.1 coordinate 26,203,674, forward strand.
TTCTCTACATCCTCGCCAATACTTGTTGCTTGTGTTGTTGATTTTAGCCATTCTGACAGGTGTGAGGTCATATCTCATGGTGGTTCTGATTTGCATTTCCCTGATGATCAGTGATATTGAGCATCTTTTCATGTGTCTGTTGACCATCTGGTTGTCTTTTTTTGGAGAAATGTCTTTTTATTTTTTTATAAATTTATTTTCTATTGGTGTTCAATTTACCAACATACAGAATAACACCCAGTGCTCATCCCATCAAGTGCCCCCCTCAGTGCCCGTCACCCAGTCACCCCCACTCCCCGCCCACCTACCTTTCTACCACCCCTAGTTTGTTTCCCAGAGTTGGGAGTCTCTCATGTTCTGTCTCCCTTTCTGATATTTCCCACTCATTTTATCTCCTTTCCCTTTTATTCCCTTTCACTACTTTTTATATTCCCCAAATGAATGAGACCATATAATGTTTGTCCTTCTTTTGGAGAAATGTCTGTTCATGTCTCCTGATAAGTGTCTTTTAGAAAACACTGCATGGGGACCCTTTCCTGCCAGGAGGGGTGCGCTAGGATACAAGCATAGCATTGTAGAGGCATATTATTGGTCTCCACTCAAATTAGCTTCGTAACAATTCTGGGCCTCAGTTTATTCACCTGGAAAACAGGAGATTTACCTTTATGGTCTTGCTTCAACCTGTGGCTCTCTGAGTCTGTGTGGGCTCTGCTGGTGCAATGGAATCAGCATTCTATTTAACCACAGAAACAGAGAAGGGGCCCTGAACACCCCCAGTTCTGGTGGGAGCAATCACAACCAGTGTCTGGTAACATGCTTAGCATTCTGCAGACGCAGATCCAAAGTTCAAGTGACACAAGTATAGGTAGGAATCCAAAATTTCATGTGCACTAAAGAGTTGCAATCCTTTGTGGCTGCTGTTGGTTCCATATGTTAGAAAACGTCTGTGCAGTGTCACCTCGTGGCTGAAAGGACTGTCCACCTGCATTCTGATGTTCATCAGTTTGACTGGGTCAGGAGGGAGTGTCCACAACTTTTTGGGCCTCAGATCTCCCTGAGGATCTGCAACAGCCCTAGGTGCGGTGAGTCCTCCATGCCATGTGCACATGCATGGAGCTGTGCCTCCCATGGGGCAAATGATTAGGAAGGCTCCATGGGTCTCAGGTGAGGTGGGAAACCTGCTTGCCTGGATAACTGCTTGCTCCCCTTCCCGACTGCTGACTTGTGTCAGGACATCGGTCCCCACCATCTCCACTCCAGCTGGCCCCCACGCCAGTCCAGCCACTCAACTTGAAAGGAAATTCTTCATCTCCAGGTATATTCTGTGTCCCCTTACGTTCACTTCCCTCAGATTGCTTTTTCTCCATACTGCTCAGGGCTTCTGTGTTGGGTAAACACTTGGTCAACCTGGTGTCGCACTAAGAGGTTTTAGACTAGACCCGGGAGTCCTGAGTCTCACAGTCTTTAGAGCCCAGTCCTAAACTTTGCTCTAAAATATCCCTGTCCCTGCCTTCCTCCCTCTCTGCCTCCCAATCTTAGAAGAACAAAGAGCAAAGAGCCCTCAAGTTCTTCAACTGCCATGTGAAACAGAATATTTTCCTGGCCACCTAGGACCTCTATGGTATGGTTGCTCAAAACCCTCTGTGTGAGCAGCTGAACGAGAACTGTGGCTCTCGTGGGCACAGGCGAGTTCATCAGGAGTACTTGAAGCTGCAAGTAGCATAAAACCTGCCTCACAACGGTTTAAATAAAAACAGAGTTCAGTTATTTTTTTTTTTTCTTCAAAACAGAAAGTCTGAACGTAGGTGGTTGCTTGCATTCATCCAGCAATTCAAGGACTTTGGAGCTAGCAACTCTATAATCATTTGAGCTTTTCCTTCTGTTTGACCCCTTCTAGTTTTTATTCTGGCTTTATTGAGATATAATTGACATACAGCATTGTGTAAGTTTAAGGCATACAACATGATGATAGATTTATATATTATGAAATGATTACCACAGCAGGGTTAGTTCACCCCACATAATTATCATTTCCTTTTAGTAGTGAGAACATTTAAGATTTATTCTCAGCAACTTTTAAATATATAATACAGTACTAACTGTAGTCATCATGCTGTACATTAGATCCTCAGAACTTATTCATCCTATAATTGAAAGTTTGTGCTCTTGACTGACATCTCCACCCTCCCCACCCCCCAACCAGCCCCTGGCAAACCACCATCCCACTCTCTGCTTTTTTTTCTTTAAAGATTTTATTTATTTATTAATGAGAGACACACACACACAGAGGCAGAGACACAGGAAGAGGGAGAAGCAGGCTCCATGCAGGGAGCCTGATGTGGAACTCGATCCTGGGATCCCGGGATCACACCCTGAGCCGAAGGCAGACGCCACCCAGGCATCCCTCCAATCTCTACTTTTATGAGAATGACCTTTTCAGATTTCACATATAAGTGATAGCGTACAGTATATTCTTGGTCTGACTTATTTCACTTAGCATAATGCCCTGAAAATCCATCCATGCTGTTGCAAATGGTATTTGCTTCCTTCTCATGGCTGAAAAATAATCCGTGTGTATGTATGTTACATCTTCTTTGTCCATTCATCTGTAAAAGGACAATTAGGTTGTTAATGTATCTTAGCTATTGTAAATAATGCTGCAGTGAACACGGGAGTGCAGACCTCTCTTTGAGACCCTGCTTTTATTTCCTTTGGATATATACTCAAAAGAGCGATTGCTAGATCATATGGTAATTCCATTTTTAATTTTTTGAAGAATCTCCATACTGTTTTCCATAGTGGCTGCATCAATTTCCATTTCTATCAGTGGCACTCAAGAGTTCCCTTTTCTCCACTTCCTTGCCAACACTTGTTATCTCTTGTCTTTTTGAAAATTGCCATTCTAACAGGCATGAGGTGATAATCTCATGGTGGTTTTGATTTGCGTCTCCCTGATGATGACTGTTGTTGAGCATCTTTTCACGTACCTGTTGGCCATTTCTCTCTTTTGGAAAGATGTCTATTCAGTTCCTCTGCTGAGTTTTAAATCGGATTGTTTGCTTTTTTGCTTTTGAGTCGTATGAATTCCTTATATGTTTTGGATATTAACCCTTTATCAGCTATGTGGTTTGTAAATATTTTCTCCCATTCTGTAGGTTGCCTTCTCATTTTGTTAATTATAGTCCCACTTATTTATTTTTGCTTTGGTTGATTGTGCTTTCGGTGTCATATCCACATACTGTTGCTAAGACCAATGTCAACGACATTTTCTCCTATTTTTTTCTCTTAGGAGTCTTATGGTTTCAAGTCTTAAGTTTAAGTCCTTAATCCATTCTGAATTAGCTTTTGTGGGTGGTGTAGAATAAGGGTCCAATTTCATTCTTTTTGTGCGTGATTAACCACTTTTCCCAACATCACTTAATTGAAGAGACTATCCTTTCTCCATTGCGTGTTCTTGGGTCCCTTTTCAAATATTAATTGACTATATATACTTGGGTTGATTTCTGGGCTCTTGATTCTGTTTCATTGGTTTATGTGTCTATTTCTATGCCAGTACCATATTGTTTTGATAATTATAATTTTATAGTGTAGTTTTAAGTCAGGAAGTGTGATGCCTTTAGCTCTATTTTCCTTTCTTGAGATGCTTTGGCTATTCAGGATCTTTTGGAGTTCCATATGATTTTTAGAATTGCTTTTTCTATTTCTGTGAAAAATGCTAGCACAATTTTTTTAAAAAAATTATTTATTTATGATAGTCACACAAAGAGAGAGAGAGAGAGGCAGAGACACAGGCAGAGGGAGAAGCAGACTCCGTGCACCGGGGAGCCCGATGTGGGATTCGATCCCGGGTCTCCAGGATCGTGCCCTGGGCCAAAGGCAGGCGCCACCCAGGGATCCCCGCTAGCACAATTTTGACAGATACAGCATTGAGGCTATAGATGTTTTTGGGTAATATGGATATTTTAACAATATTAATTTTTCCAGTCCATGAACATAGAGTATCTTTCCTTTTATTCGTTTCTTCTTCAATTTCTTTCAGCAAAATCTTAGTTTTCAGAGTACAAATCTTTCACCTCCTTGGCTAAATTTATTCTGAAATATTTTTATTGTTTTTGATGCTACCATGAATGTGACGGTGTTATTTCTTTTTTAGATATTGTGCTATTCATGTATTGAAGTGTAACTGATTTCTGTATGTTGATTTTATATCCTGCAACTTTACTGAATTAGTTCATTAGGTCTAACAGGGCTTTTTTGGGTGGATTCTTAAGGATTTTCTATATATAAGATCATATTGTTTGCAAACACAGACATTTTTACTTCTTTCTTTCTGATTTGGATACCTTTTATTTATTTATTTATATTTTTGGATACCTTTCATGTCTTTTTTTTTTTTAATTTTTTATTATTATTATTTATTTATGATAGTCACAGAGAGAGAGAGAGAGAGGCAGAGACACAGGCAGAGGGAGAAGCAGGCTCCATGCACCGGGAGCCCGACGTGGGATTCGATCCTGGGTCTCCAGGATCGCGCCCTGGGCCAAAGGCAGGCGCCAAACCGCTGCGCCACCCAGGGATCCCCTTTCATGTCTTCTTACATAATTGCTCTGGCTAGGGCATCCAGTACTGTGTTGAAGAGAGCTAAGAGTGAGCATCCTTATTTTGTTCCTGATTTTAGAAAAAGAGTTTTCAATCTTTCACCATTAAGTATGATATTAGCTGTGGGCCACCTTTACTGTGTTGAGCTACTTCCTTCTGTACCTAATTTTTTAAGTTTTTTTTTTCATTTTTTAAAGATTTTGTTTATTTATTCATAAGACACAGAGAGAGAGAAGGAGGCAGAGACAGAGGGAGAAGCAAGCTCCCCATGGAGCAGGGAGCCTGATATGGAACTTGATCCGAGGATCTTGGGATCATGACCTGAGCCGAAGGCAGACATTTAACCAATTGAGTCACCCAGGCACCCTATTTATTAAGTTTTTATTTTATTTTATTTTATTTTATTTATTTATTTATTTATTTATTTATTTATTTTATTATTTTTTTTTTAAAGTTTTTTTTTTTTTTAAATTTTATTTATTTATGATAGGCACACAGTGAGAGAGAGAGAAGCAGAGACATAGGCAGAGGGAGAAGCAGGCTCCATGCACCGGGAGCCCGACGTGGGATTCGATCCCGGGTCTCCAGGATCGCGCCCCGGGCCAAAGGCAGGCGCCAAACCGCTGCGCCACCCAGGGATCCCTATTTTATTTATTTTTTAAAGAAAGATTTTATTTTATTTTATTTTTTTTAAATTTTTTTTTTTATTTATTATTTATTATAGTCACAGAGAGAGAGAGAGAGAGGCAGAGACACAGGCAGAGGGAGAAGCAGGCTCAATGCACCGGGAGCCCGACGTGGGATTCGATCCGGGGTCTCCGGGATCGCGCCCTGGGCCAAAGGCAGGCGCCAAACCGCTGCGCCACCCAGGGATCCCGAAAGATTTTATTTATTTATTCATTACAGACACACAGAGAGGCAGAGACACAGGCAGAGGGAGAAGCAGGCTCCATGCAGGGAGCCTGATGTGGGACTCGATCCGGGAACTCCAGGATCACACCCTGGGCCGAAGGCAGACGCTAAACTGCTGAGCCACCCAGGCGTCCCTACGTTTTTATTTTAATTGCAGTATAGTTGATTTTTAACTTTCACTTTATTAATGTGGTGTATCACGTGGATTGGTTTGTGTACATTGAACCGTCCTTGCATCCCAGGGATGAATTCTACTTGGTCATGGTAAATGACCTATTTAATGTGCTGTTGAATTTAGTTTCCTAATATTTTGCATTCTTTTGCATCTATATTTATCAGATATTGGTCTATAGTTTTGTCTTGTAGTGTCCTTACCTGGCTTTGGCATCAGGGTAATGCTGGTCTTGGAAAATGAGTTTGGGGATATAAATTCCTCTTCAGTTTTTTGGAAGGGTTTGAGAAGGATTGGCATTCACTCTTCTTTAAATGTTTGGTATAATTCCCCAGTAAAACCAATTGATCCTGGGCTTCTCTTTATTGGGAGATTTTTGGTTATTGATTCAATTTCTTTACTCATTATTGCTCTGTTTAGGTTTTCTATTTCTTCATGATTCAGTCTTGGTAAGCTGTATGTCTCTAATAATTTATCCATTTCTTCTTGGTTATTTACTTGGGTGGCATTTAATTATTTATAAGAGTCTCTTCTGAGTCTTATGTATTTTTTTAAAATTTTTATTTATTTATGATAGTCACAAAGAGAGAGAGGCAGAGACATAGGCAGAGGGAGAAGCAGGCTCCATGCACCAGGAGCCCGATGTGGGATTCGATCCCGGGTCTCCAGGATCGTGCCCTGGGCCAAAGGCAGGCGCCAAACCGCTGTGCCATGCAGGGATCCCTTATGTATTTCTGTGGTATTAGTTGTAATCTTTTTCTCACTCCTGATGTTATTTATATTTTCTCTCTTTTTTTCATAGTCTAGTTGATCTTTTCTATTGTCTTTCTGGTGTCCATTTCATTTATTTCTGTTCTGATCTTTCTTATTTCTTTCCTTCTGCTGACTTTGGGTTTAGTTTGCTCTTTCTATTTTTTGAGGTGTAAAGTTAGGTCGCTTATTTGAGGTCTTTGTTGTTCCTTAAAGTGGGCACTTTTCACTATAAAATTTCCTCTTATTTTTAAAAACAAATTGTATTTTTAAGTAATCTCTATGCTCAAAATGGGTCTTGAACTTAGAACCCTGCGATCCAGAGTTGCACGCTTCACTAACTGAGCCAGCCAGGTGCCCCCATAAAATTCCCTCCTAGAATTGTGTTAGCTGTATTCCATAAGTACTGGTACATTGTCTTTCCATTTTCATTTGTTTCAAGATATTTTTGATTTCCCTTTTTTGACTCATTGTTTATTCAGGACTGTGTTGTTTAATATCCACATATCTGTGAATTTTTTCAGTTTTCCTCTTCTTATTGATTTCTAGTTTCATATCATTGGGTTCAGAAAAGATACTTGGTATGGTTTTAATATTCTTAAATTTGCTAAGACTTATTCTATGGTCTAATCTATGATGTATCTTGGAGGATTTCCATGTGCACTTGAGAAGAACGTATATTCTGCTGCTGTTGGATGGAATATTCTGTATATGTGTGTTAGGTCAATTTGGTCTAAAGTATAGTTCAATTGCAGTGTTTATTGATTTTCTGTCTGGATGATCTATTCATTGTTGAAAGTGGGATATTTAAGTCTCCTATTATTATTGTATTGTCTATTTCTCCATGTAGATCTGTCTGTATTTGCTTAATATATTTAGGGGTCTGATGTTGGGTTCATATATATTTATGATTACTATAGCCTCTTGATGAATTGACTCCTTTATCATTATAATATGACTTTCTTCGTCTCTTGTTACCATTTTTTGGCTTAAAGTCTATTTTGTTTGATATAAGTATAGCTAACCCTATTCTCTTTTGGTTTCTACTTGCATAAAATATCTTTTTCCATCCCTTCACTTTGAAACCATGTGTATCCTTAAAGCTGAAATGAGTCTCTTGTAGGTAGTATGTGTGTTTTTTTTTCTGTATCCCCCAGCCACTCTATACCTCTTGATAGGTAATTTGATTCATTTACCATTAGAGCAATTATTGATAAATACAGATTTACCAATGCCATCTTATTAATTGTTTTTGATTCTTTATCAGGTAAAGCACAGGTCTCCAAGTCTTTGGGATTGGTTATTGGAAGATTATTGTAATCCTTTAGTGGTGTCATGTTTCCATGCTTTTTTCATGTTCTTTGAAGTCTTGCCTCACTGTCTTCCCATTTGAAGTAGTCGTCACTCCCTCTAATCTTTACTAACTGCCTTCAGGAGATAAATACCTTCTGTGAGCCCTGATAGGGATTCTGAGGCTTTCCCAGACCCTCTATGGATACACCTGCTCCATGTTTCTTGCTCTCTGTTGGCAGAATTCTTAAGCTCGGATGCCTCCTGTTGATCTTGCAAAGTACCAGGCTTGTGTGCTGACAGCCTTCCTTTTGCTTTCCCAGGGGCAGAGCCAAACAGTTTGTGGTCTCTCCCTGCCCACAGATTTAGGCAGGCTTTCTGCACATGTTTGCTAGCCATCTGCCAAAGCTTGCTTTAGCTGATCAAGAGCATGCAGAGGGAGCTGGTCACAGGGTGGAGATGCATGTGGATGAGGCATGGAGCACAGGGTGTACTCATTGGCCCATTGCAGGAATCTATGGGTGAGATGTTCTGAGTTGCACGTGGGCGGGCTTCTTGATGGAATCCTTGATGCAGTTATTAGGATCTGCGTCCTTTAATGCCCTCTGAGTGTCCTATCTGCTGTTCTCCCAGCCTCTTTTCACCCCCAAGTCATGCAGCTCACAATTCAGTACTTTGGATGGGGTGTGAGAGAGAAATAGTTCTCTTTGGCAGCATCCTGTACAGTTGGGGAAGATGGCTACTCATTCACGTACTCCCTGTGGGAAGAACCATGGACTGGGAAGGTCTCCCTGGCACTGAGCTGTGCCACCTGGGAAAGGGGTGACACGGGTAAAGTCCAACTATTCCTCTTACCCTTTCTGATGTGTCCAAACTCATATTTTTTTCTTCAGTGGTGTGCTGAAACTTGGCTGCTGGAAACCTGGACTTACACAAAGGCTCTCTTGTCCATGGGTGATTATCAAAGACTGTGTTCTCCAAGGGCTTCTGGACCATAGCCAAGAGGGGCTGGAACCAGTTTATGGACCTCAGGGTTCACAGCTGAGACCAAGATCTGTCTACCATTACCTGATGCGTGGATGGGTGATACTTTTCCCAAGTCTCTCATCATACAGTGCTGAATCACACAGCTCCCACAAGGGTGCTTTTGCCCATGGATAGATTCCAAGTTGTTAAAGTGGGGATGCGAATGAGGGACCTCTAATTCAGCCGTGTTGCTGATATCACTTCTGACTTATTATGGCTTTAAGATAGTTATCTTAGCTTCATATTTTCATATATTTAAAACCAATATAGTATATGCAGTATTTCCAAAAGCTAACAGTTCCTAAAACAGGGATTCCCAAGGCTGAATGATCATGGGCAAGTTTCTTAATTCTCTGACATTCATTCCTTTAGTTAGCAAATATTAATTGCTATGTGCTAAGCACTTTGCTAAGGAAAGCTTAGTGAAACAGTGATAACTGCTGTACTCAAGAAACATATATTGTAATTGCATGTTTGACATCAAATACCCAAGCAAATAAATGTGTCATTATATATCGTGGCAAATTATATGAAAGAGAAGGAAAAAAATTCTGTAAGAACCATAGTATCATCTGTAAAATGGGATAATACACTATCTGTCTCAAGGATTACATGAGATAATGCATGAAAATCACTTTGCATAGCATCCAGTGTTCAATAAGAGCTCAACAAACATGGGCTATTTTGATATTATTATATATGCATATATTTTAAATATTTTATTTATTTATTTGAGAGAGAGACAGTACAAGGAAGAGGAGCAGCAGGCAAAGGGAGAAGCAGGCTCCCCTCCTGAGCAGGGAGCCTGATGCGGGGTTCCATCCCAGGACTCTGGGATCATGACCTGAGCCAAAGGCAGATGCTTAACTGACTGAGCCACCCAGGCACCCTGATATTATTATATTTTTGCCATGTAATTCCAAACTATAAATATCTTACAATCCAATTATGGCTGATTTAAAATGACAAATTTTTCTTAACAATTTCTGGCTCATTATTATTATTTACTACAGTTAATTCACCACTTTGTTATTTTACCTTTCTATATTGAAGAATTGAGTATATGTAGGTTCTGTGTCACAATACAAACATATCTAGTTTCTTCCTATGCACCCTAATCACAGAATTCTATGAACTCTATTATTGTCTGATATAAATGACTAATTAATTATGTGATATTATTTGCATTATTTTCTGCCAAAATATGAAGGATTGATATTATTTATAACACAAAAATCAGACTGACGTCTAAATCATCCTTGCCAGTGTTTATGATTAGTCATTTATTTAGGTCTGCTTTATTTTTCCAGCCATCTTGCAACGTCTTACTATTTTGATCGACTTCAGCTTGATGCCAATCTTTTTGTCCACTTGGAAAGCATTCTTGGCACAGGGCATTGGGAGGGAGATTGCTGTCACTGGCAGCCCCTGTGTCATTCCGAGAGCATCCTTGTGTGGCTGCAAGCTATCTGAATGCCTGTCTATGGGGATGAAAGGATGGAGTTCCCCTCCATTGTGTGGCACAGGACTGACCCAGGGCTTGTACTGTGACAGTGTCTCTGGTCTCTTCTGCTGTTTTCCTGTGCTCATAAAATTGCAAGCAATGATGTGGGTCATAGAGCCATGTGATGTGGAACTGTAGGCCTGAGATGGCTTTCTAGTCCATCCTGTCATACATCTGAGCATGTGACTGTATCTCCTAGAGAATAACACTACTTAAAAAATGACAATAGCTGAATTTATTAATCTTTAATAACTGTCAGTCCCGCACAGCCAAAGGTAAACCTTAACTAGGTTTGAGGTTTGCTGAGTGACTGAGTGACTCAGCAGTACATGCCTGTGGCATGTACTGTTATTCCTAGATGAGCAAACTGAAGCTTGGAGAAGTTGCAAATGTCCAAGAAACTATTATAGAGGTGACTTGATCACTGATTTTTTTCCCCAAAAATAATATTGTATATGTATATGTTTCTTTAGAATTTACGAACATAGGTTATTTCTTTTTTTTTTTTCATAGGTTATTTCCAGTTGAACTTCCTCTTCACAGGCTTGTGAGAGTATCCCCCAAACATGTCTTGCCTGCCGTCTATTTTTGCACCTTTCATCAGAGAAACTGGAAAGCCTTATCCATAGAATGTTATCCACATCTCAGACACAAGGGGCTTGAGTTTGGGCCTAACTCCATGATTTGTTCTGGGCCAACGAAAGTTTTTTATCCAGGTAAACGGGGGTTTGGGTAAAGAAGCAGATTATCTAATATTCCCAAGAAACCCTTCACGAGGTTAGCAGCGAGGACACCTAGCACCTAGCTGCCTTCCCCCTCTTCCCTAGAGTTACAATGAAGCCGAGCAGAGCCAGGAGCTGGGAGGTTCCTTCCCGGCCACTAGAGGCCAGCAAGCCGCAGTCAACAACCTTCCCAGCTGGAGCGTGCAGCTTCGCACTTGGAGAAACAGGAGGAAATGATCATTCCAAATGAGGAAAATGATGCTAGAATGTTTTTAGGAGAAAAGACATGCCGTTTCAATGTGTACCACTGAGATGCCTGTGGTGTTTAAGTCCTCCCAAGACTTCCCGGATAGGCAGCCCTGAGCAAATCATTATTATTATTCTTTAAAGATTTTATCTATTTATTCATGAGAAACACACACACAGAGGCAGAGGCAGAGGCAGAGGGAGAAGCAGGCTCCCTGCGGGGAGCCCGATGTGGGACTCGATCCCAGGATCGCGGGATCAGGCCCTGAGCTGAAGGGAGATGCTAAACCGCTGAGCCACCCAAGTGCCCCAGCCCTGAGCAAATTAAACAAGTAGAGAACAGGTGTCTTTGGGATGCCTGTCCATGCCTTCTAAAAGCCCGCATGTTCCTTTGCAGCATCGTGCTTTCCTTCCTCCCCATCCCTGTTCCAAAAAAAAAACAAAAACAAAAACAAACAAACAAAAACAAAAAAACAAAAAAAACCCCAACACCTTTAAGTGTTCTTCCTCCCTCCTCTGCTCCAGTTGTTTGAGTTCCCAGAAGCAATCACGAAGGTCTTGCTCTTTCTTCGCGTCCCTTGAGGCTACATGCCCTGGCCCTCGCTGTCCCTTGCTGTTGCTTGCTCCTGTCTTCCTGCACGGGCACTTAGAGAGGGGCGTGGAGGAGGGCTGTGGCTGGAGGGGAGGAGCGCACGTGGGAGGGGCTTTGCCCAGCCAGGCACCCCGTGCACTGCTCTGGGGCTCCCACCTGCCAGATGGAGGGGCCCTGCTTCAGTGTTCCTTCTCGGAATATATACTTAAAATATATATATGCTGAAGTATTTCAGGTACAGAGCCACGATGTATGCCATTTACTCTTGAATGGTTTCATATATGTACACACATTATACTTATATACACACCCTACAGTGCATGTATATACAGACAGTCCCCAACTCATGATGGTTCCCACTTAGTGCTTTTTGACTTAAGACGGTGAAAAAGCAAATGCATCCAGCAGAAACTTTACTGTGAATTTTGAATTTGGATTTTTTTCCCCAGGCTAGCAACATGCAGGATGATACTCTCTTGTGGTGCTGGGCAGCAGCAGCAGCCACGCCATCATGAGGATCAGCGACTGGTACACATACAACCATTCTGTTTTTCATTTTCAGTTCAGAATTCAGTATATTACATGGGATATTCAACATTTTAGTATAAAATAGCTTTGGGGATCCCTGGGTGGCGCAGCGGTTTGGCGCCTGCCTTTGGCCCAGGGCGCGATCCTGGAGACCCAGGATCGAATCCCACATCAGGCTCCCGGTGCATGGAGCCTGCTTCTCCCTCCGCCTGTGTCTCTGCCTCTCTCTCTCTCTGTGACTATCATAAATAAATAAAAAATTAAAAAAAAATAAATAAATAAAATAGCTTTGTGCGAGATGATTTTGCCCAACTGTAGACTAACGTAAGTAAGTGTTCCGAGCAGGTTTAAGGGGGGCTAGGCTGAGCTGTGATGTTTGGTAGGTTAGATGTAGTAAATGCAGTTTTGACTGATGGTATTTTAAGCTTACGATGGCTTTATCGAGAGGTAAGCCCATGTAAGTCAAGGGAGATCTCTATATACACGTATATACTGAATTATTTCAGAGTAATGGAGAAGAGACATACAGAGACAGAAAGTGAGAGCACAAATGATAAAGCCAATGAGGCAAGATGTTAACAGTAAGTGACTCTGGATAAAGGGTCATCTGTTCTATGTATGATTCATATTCTTGCAATTCTTCTGTTCCTTGAAACCACCATGAAAGAAAAGGTTAAATGTAAAACCTGAAAACTCTGCTTTCTAAATGCAGTTTTTGTGTGCAATCAAGTACTTTTTAAACCATGCTGCCCACTTTTCCAGGAAGTGTGGCCTCAGAGTGACTCTGACGCCACTGAGCTGATAGATGGAAGGAGTAAGGAGCAAAGGTGCAACATGAACCTCTCCTAGGTCCACCCCCTCCTACATGCACCTGCCATATCTCCTTTCTCATCACCTCCCCCCCGCAACAGTTCACTCAGGAAATGGGCTGCCCTCCCTCCCCTATTCCTTTTCCAGACAAGTAGCCCTGGATGGAGCCTTTGTCCTTTTAGCATGTGCTTTATCTCTTCATTCCAGGTGTTTGCTTTGACTGCCTTCCAAGGTGGCATGCAGCAAACCCAATGTGGGCCACTGGGAAAGGCCTCCAGGAAAGGCATCTGGTAGCACCTTCTTTTTTTCAGTCACGTGTTTTTCTGCTGTTACCTGCTAGGAGAGCGACAAAAGAGACGACTCAGGCAGGCAAGTGTTGTGGAGGCTAGAGCCTGTGTATGTCGCAAAAAGAGTCACAGATCCTTCTCGTCTATATATGCGTGCCCCTGTCCAACGTGGCCTCGTATGTCCTCCCATTCAGAGGCAGCCTTTATTTCTTCATCTCTTCCATCTGGGCTGGCCTTGTGTCCCAGGATCTCGCCCCAAGCAGAGGCCCGAAAGCCCGTGTTCTGGGACTCACCGTCTGGCTGCACATTGAACCCTGAGAGCACTGTGTGACAGAGCCTGTGCTAGCCTGTGGGGTGATGAGGCACACGTGCGGGGCCAAGTCATCCTCATCACCCCCCCCACCAGGCTGACACTGAGCCAGTTGCCAGACACGAGAGTGAGGCCATCCTAGGCTCCACATGCCCTGCGCAGCCATCAGCCGGCCCTCTGTCCACAGGGGTCCAAGAAGTGGCCTGGGCAAGAAGAGCTGCCCTAGTGGCCTGGAGAAGAGTGAAGAAGGAATCCTCGTTTGTTCTAAGCCACACGGTTCCACGAAGGCTTGGGTTGCAGCCAGAGCTAACTGCACCAGGGTCCACCCCCAGTGGGCAGGAGGGCTGTGTTGGGGCTTCGGGACCCTTCTCTCAGCACCACGCCGCGTGGACAGCTACCTGGCTCACCTGTGCATATGGCTTCTTCTGGCTTCCCTCTTGGCCAGCTGGGCCCCTGGCCACTTGTCACTCGCTGAAATCAAGAACAGGAGGGCGCCGTGGCATGGGGCATTATGACTAATTTATTTCTGAAATTTCTCCCGGTGACCTAGTACGCTTCCCCACCAATGCTGGAAAATCATTGAGGTGAAAGGAGCAATTTTTCATTGTTAAGCTGCTATTCCGTTTAAGAAACCAAACAGTTAAATGTATATGTGGCCTGCTTGTCTTGATGACAGCTTCTGTCTGGAGGGTGATATCTTTATCAAGAAGTAGTCAAGATGTAGATGAGTAGCCGAGGGATTCCTGGAAAAATACCCCTCTGCTGTATATTTCATAATAGCAATGGCCCCATCTATCTCCAGAGGGGGAAGGAGGTGGCAGCCGGAGAGGGTTTTGTAGTTCTGTGAATAAAGGTTTATTACTTTTCTCTACCTTCCATCAATCAGCCCGATGTTAGGAGAACTAAAAAGGAAAAAGCAAACCTAATCTTTGTGTCTGCTCATAAAAGAGACCGGGCGGAATGTTCCCTCATTCCTGACCTTGAAAGTAACTTTTTCAAAGTTGGGTAAAACCAGGGAACATTATCTGATTAGAACTGGAGGCTGGCAGAGAGAATCTATAGCTTTTAACCGCGGCTTTGACATTTATCCAGCTGTCACAGTTCAAGGCGCAGACGTTCGTGGACACCTACCCTGCGCGGGAGCCAGGCCCCTGATGCAGAGGACACAGGGATGGACGAGATGCGGGGTCGGCCCTCTCCAGACTCGCAAAATAGCAGGGAGCAAGCAACGCACAACTATAATACGCGACGGAAGATGTTAGAATCCAGGAACAAATCAATGGCTTTTTGCTCCACTGCTGCGGCCACTCCGGTTCCTCCTGCCAGACGTGCAGTCGTCGGGCTTGCCGCGCACCTGCCCGCTGGCCGCGCACCCCTGGGACTGGAGAAGTGGCTCTGCATGGCCACTGCAGCCATCCCGAGCAGGGCTGGGGACCTTGGGGACCCGACGGTGCGACCAGCGCTGGCTTTGGTGGCGGTCGGCTCCACCCCGCCCTGCGCACCACTGGCCGTCTCCTCCATCTGCGGGGTGGGCACCCCCGGGGGGAGAAGCAGGGTCACAGCACTTGGTTCTTGGACTTTCTCACCCAGGACCTGGACCTGGGCCGGGATCGGATAATTATCTTCTTTTTTTCCTTGGACCCTGGCAGGTGGGCAAGAAAGGGACAGTCAGGGGCATCTGCGTGGCTCAGTGGTTGAGCATCTGCCTTTGGCTCAGGTCGTGCTCCGGGGTTCTGGGATCAAGACCCGCATCGGGCTCCTCTGCAGGGAATTTGCTTCTCCCTCTGCCTATGTCTCTGCCTCTCTCTGTGTCTCTCATGAATAAATAAATAAAATCGTAAAAAAATAAAAATTAAAAGGCAAGAGAGAGACCAACTATGTTAAAAGCTACATGAGAATTGACTTCTGAATTTAACAAGATCATAGGCACCCCTGATAGGAGAGGTTTCAGCAGAGTGCTGGGGAAGAAGCCCTAATTGGGACCTGTTAGTGAGGGAATGGGAGATTAAGAGAGCAGAATCAAGTAAGAAACGACTCCTTCAGGGAGTTTTGCTTAGCTGAGGGCGAATGTGTGGCTAAGAAAAGGCTGATGTTGCAAGGGAAGGAAAAATAAAATAAGATAAAAACAGAGAGGGAGGCAAACTATAACAGACTCTTAACAAGAACAAACTGAGGATCGCTGGAGGGGAGGTGGGCAGGGGCATGAGCTAGAGGTGGGCATTTGTTGTGATGGACTCTGGGTGTTGCAAGCAAGTGATGAATCACTAAATTCTACCCCTGGAACCAATACTACACTTATGTTAAGTAACTTGAATTTAAATAAAAATTAAAAAAGGAAGAGGCTGTTGTTTTGCTTTGCTTTGCCTTTTAATATGAAACATCGTAAATGTGTGATGGATATATTTTCATAATGATGCGGCTGGAAAAGAGAAAGGGGTGCTACAAGACAAGGGGCTAAATGACAGGAGAAAATCACTGAGTAGGCACGAGGGACTGGGATCCAGTGATAAGTAGACCACTGGGCTCCAGTAGGAGTTCAGACATCTCATCCATGGTAGATGAGGAACACATGGGTAGAGCTGCAGTTATGATGACAAGTGGTGGAAAGATGAAGCCATTCCCTTCGCTTCTAATACTTCAGTGCAATTTGAATTGAGAGCCCCAGCTGAGAGTGAGGAGGCGGGAAGGGGTGCTGAACACTCGAGAAGAAAAAAGAAGTCATCTATCAGTTATCTCAGAAAAAGAGGGAGTGACTTAACTGCAAAATGTATCAAGATTGCTCAGCAGTGCTGAGCGTCCACTTCAGATTTTTTTTATCATAAATTTAAAGTAGCAGCTCAGCAGACCTTCCACACCCAGTAAGGAGAATGAAGTCATTCAGAACAATGTCCCAGCTGGACAAATTCGTTTCAGTCTTCTTAAAAACATCAAGTAGATAATGAAATAGTCATGAGAGACTGATCTGGGAGGGAATTTAGGAAGGTGACAGCAGCATCCTGACTAGGTAGCTGAGAAAACAGGCTGTGCTTTGACAGAGTCTCGGGGCAAGGAAGATAAAAGTTGGAGTCCAGGGGCTGTCAAGGGGAAGTACCCTAGTAAGCCACTCTAGGAGTCAGAAAAGGCCAGAAGCAAACTTACCACGTAATTGTAGCCCAGACTCAAGGCATCCAAGAAGATCAGAATCAGAAAAGTTCCTGCCCTAAAACTGGATCGAGTGATCCTGAATTGCTGGTGCCCTCATGCCCCTGGCAGTAGCAAAGAAAATTCCTGGCGTGGGGATGGTTATGTTTTCAAATACAGTCTGGAGGCACCTGGCTGGCTTAGTCAGTGGAACATGAGACTGTTGATCTCAGGGTTGTAGGTTCAAGCCCCACGTTGGGTGTAGAGCTTACTTACAATCTTAAACAAAACACAATCACACACACACAAGCAGGTCATCCATTATCTCGCCCCCATTTACCTTTCCAACAATCTCATCTGGACATCCCCCTTCCCATGCCCCATCCTCACTGCCCATCCAGTCTCCATTGGACTCTTAGAGCTTTTTTTCCGTTTGACACATTTTCCAGTTTCCTGCCTTGGCTTGTGTCCTTTTCCCTTTTTAAAGATTTTTAAAAATATTTATTTATTATATAGAGAGTGTGCATACACATGAAGAAGGGGGAGGGGCAGAGGGAAAGGTAGAGAGAATCTCAAGCAGACTTCCTGTCGAGCACAGGGCGGGGTGCGGGGCTGGATCCCAGGACTCCGGGATCACGCCCTGAGCTGAAGGCAGATGCTCAACTACTGAGCCACCCAGGCATCCCTATTTTATTATTTTTTTAAGGATTTATTTATTTGAGAGAGAGAGAGAGAGAGAAGGGAGGAGCAGAGGGAGAGGGAGAATCCCAAGCAGACTGCCCACTGAGTGTAGAGCTTGATCCCATGACCCTGAGCACATGACTTAAGCTGAAATCAAGAGTCAGATGCCTAACAGCTCAAGCCATCCAGGCGGCCCTGGAATCATAGATTTTTGTTTTATTCAGTGCGTTATAATTTATCGGGTTTTGGTATATTTTGACACTAAAATGCCCCAGATTTGGCCAATGGAATCCTCTTCAGGATGACTACTGTGTACTTTTGTTAAGAACTGTAATTTTCTGAATACTTTCTTATTTTCTGGCACACAAACAAAACAATGTTTCAGGCACATCTTATACTTCCTATATCCTAGCCCTGAAAGCAGCCATTTATCCAAGGATTCTTGACACCTTTTAGTGGGCAATGGTCATTAATGGGAAACAAAGACTTGGTGCTAGGTGCTCTCATTGCCATAGTGGCATTTTGCTTCCCTTCACAGTGGACAGACCCACAAAAGAATTGTAGTTAATTCCGATTCACCATCAAAATTTTTTTCCTAGTCTTTACTCAATTCATATTTATATCTCTTTTCATCAACAGTGAGAGACCTGGCTTCCAGTATCATCAATATATTTACTCATTTGCTCAATCCCATAACACACATAAAAGAATTTCAGAATTGCAAACCTATGCCATTAAGAAAAACAAAACAAAACAAAACCCATCAATAAAAGTTCAAGATTCATTTGCAGTTCATTTTGTCTTTATTTTTAAGTAATTTCTACACCCAACATGGAGCTTGAACTCATGGCCCTGGGATCAAGAGTCACACATTCTACCCGCTGAGCCAGCCAGACATCTCTGCAGTTCCTTTTGTCTTTAAATTAAAACTATATTGTCAGAGTACTATGTTCAAAAGTTGGTATATCTTTTCAACTCTGCTCAGTGAGACCACATTGATAGTTTGACATCAGCCACGAGGGAAGTATTCACAACACAGAAACTGACAAATGCTACGAATCTAGGCTTTTTTTTTTTTTTTTCCAGAGTGTCATTTGTTAAACATGTTCCAGTACACTACTCATCCAATTCCCTGGATCGCTCAGGCACCAAACCTAGGAGTTATCTTTGATAACTTTTTTTCTTTTCATATCTCATCCATCAAATTATGTCCATAATCCGACAACTTCTCTTACGGGCTGAATGCATCTCCTCAAAGTTCGTATATTGAAGCCCTGACCCCCAAAGCGGTAGTATGAGAAAGTGGGGCCTTGGGAGGAAATTGTGTTTGGGTGAGGTCATGAGAGTGGAGCCCCTATAATGGGATTAGTGTCTTTATAAGAAAAGGGAGAGACACCACAAGTCTGTCTCTGTGCAAACAGAGAGAAGAGGTCATGTGAGCGCACAGTGAGATGGCAGGGGCTGTCTACAAGCCAGGAAGATTGCCCTCAAAAAGAATTGGATCTGGCCGCCCCTCCTTCCATATGATACTTCCTGGCCTCCAAAACCATGAGAAATAAATGTGTATTTAAAAACATATATTTATTTATTTTAGAGAGGGAGAGAGAGTGAGGGAGAGTGGGGGAGGGGCAGAGGGACAGGGAGAGGGAGAAACTCCTGCAGACTCCCCGATGAGCATGGAGCTTGATGCAGGGTTCGATCCAGCGACCCCCAGCTCACGACTTGAGCCAAAACCGGGAGTTGGACATGTAACCAACTGAGCCACCCAGGCGTTCCCCAGAAATGTGTATTGTTGAAACCAGCCACCTGTGGTACTTCGTGATAACAGCCCTCATTAAGACAACTTCTTGCAGCTCAGACCCTCTTTAAGCTGCTGTGTCTCTCATCTAAACCAGTGTGATGCCTTCCAATCTAGTCTCTCTGCTTTCACTGCTGCCCACCTATAGTTTATACTCCGTCTTGCCATCGACATGATCGAATCATGTCACTCTCCTGCTCAAAATTCCCTAACAGACTTCCTCACAAGTAAAATAAAATGTAGTCTTTTTTACCATGGCTTACAAGTCCCCATGTAATCTCAGGTCACTCACCTTATGGCCTTACCTCCTACCATTTCCCCTTGCCCTCCCCACATCACCTGCTACAGTCACACTGGCCATTTTGGTGTTCCGCAAACACTCCAAGTTTCTTTCTCCCTTAGGGACTTTGCACTTGCTGTTACCTATATTGGAAACACCTTTCTGGGGACACTTTACACAGTTTTCTCCCTCACTACATTCAGGGCTCTGTTCAAATGTCACTCCCTTTGAGAGGCATTCCCTTAAAATCCCTTCTAAACTTGCAACCTTTATTTCCATCCCTTTCAAACCCCTCAGCCTGCTGCATTCCCCCCCAAACGTTTATCATCATCTTATCATCGTCTCCAGAATGCCTAGTTTAATTATTTTCATATTCACCACCATATTCCCAGTAGCTATAACAGTCCCTGGCACATGGCATTTAAGATATATTGGTTAAATAATTAAATAACTGAACAAATGAATTATAAATTTTTATGCTCCAATCTTATTTGGAACCTCATATTGCTGAGAAATCATTTTACTTAATTACTATTTATCTTCCTAATGGCGACTCCAGACACTTACTGTTCTCTTAAAATCTTCCTCCCTTTTAGCTCAGTAGTCCTAGAGAGTATTTGTTTTGCTTCTTTAGCTTCCCAGAATCTTTAGAACACCCTTCCCGTCTCCTAGCTCACCAAAGTATAAGGCAAAAATATGCTTTTTCAGTTTCCTTTGGAACTAGAGTGATGGCAGCACCAGGGCTAGCCTGTATAGCATCTTTAGGAGAAGGTCTCTCCCCTGAGACCTCACTGAGACACAGTGAAGTGTGAGCCTAGTGCTGTTCTGCAGATTAGAAAAGAAGCTCTGATAGATATAATGATTCGGTCTCTAAGTTTACTAAGAAGATAATGCCCATCGAGTAATTCCTATACACCATCAACCATATCCTTCCCTCCTTCCTGTCTGCCTTGGAGGAAGCACTGTCTCCAATGGCTTTGATCAAGTGTGACTTCTATACACAGGCATTTCTTCCTATCATGTGCCCCAGCACCTACCACACTCATTACCCTCATTCTCTCTGGAATCCTGATCTCCAATTTGCTTCCCTCCTTCTGAATGTAAGTAGATTTGTGTTGCTGTAATCCGAAGGAAATCTCTTGACATTGTCACCATGCCTCAAAAACTTGAAAAACAGATGCCTTATCTATTCCTTGACTTCTCACTAAGCTTTTGAGAGCAGATTCTATCTCAAAGCCACGTCCACCTTCTGTCGTCCTAATTCTCCAAGTCAGCGGTCCTTTATTCTCTCCTCATTCCCTTTGACTTTTGTGCAGAACTGGGACACCCAATGGACACCCCGTTCTTCTTCTCAAACACTTCATCCTGTAGCTTCCAGAGCACTGCTTGCATCTGATTTCCTCTTTCTCCCTTTGGTTGTTGCTTGCGTTTTTGTGATTTTTTCTCTCTCTTCCAGATCTTTGAATATTGGAATTTCCCTCAATTTTGTATTCAGGTATTCTCTCTCTTTACTTTAAACAATCTCTAATGAATTGCATCTGTTCCTGAATCATTAACTCCCACTTTCTAGCAGATACTATCAAATTTACATTTCAGCTCACTTAAAAAAAAAGATTTTATTTATTTATTTATTTAAGGTGGGGGGAGAGAGAGAGAGAGCCCACAAGCAGGGGGAGGAGCAGGAGGAGAGGGACAGGCAGACTCCATTCTGAGTGTGGGGCCAACATCAGACTCAGTCTCAGGACCCCAAGATTATGACCTGAGCCAAAGCCAAGAGTTGGGTGCCCAACCGACTGAGCCACTCTGGTACCCCTACATTTCTGCTTACTTTCTTAACTATAGACCATATTTATTGTTTCTACACAAATTTATTACGTGCATCTCAGACTCAACCTATCTGTAGTAGTCAGGTTGTAGCAGAGCTGGAACCACTAGGAAATCACATATGATTTCTTACGAGGACTTGAACTTTTGTACTTATAGTAGAAGTCAGTCAGCTATTTCTGTAAGGCTGTGGTCTCCACACTGGATTCTACAGCTTAAGTCAGCAGGGCGAGCAACTGGGAAGAGAAGGTAGCTGTAAATGGGGATGGAGCAAGGACAAATAGGGATCCATGAGAAAGGACTGGAACGCATGTTGGTCTCCCATGGTCTGCACTTATAACTTGGATGATGTAGGTGTCCTCCAGGAGAAGCTGGGGGGCCAACCATGCACGTGGTCCAGAGTCAGAGAATCAGAAGGTAAATAAGGTAGAAGGTGGAGCACCTGCAGGCCTCATTGCCAACCCACATGGATCAGGTGAGCCAACAGAAAGTGACAGTGGGCGTGAACTGCAAGGTCAACTGGTATCCCTGTACTGATCTTCTGAATCTTACACAAAATGTCTCCTCTGATCAATCATAACCAAACACATTCACAGAAAAGAATTCTGGGAAACAAAGATTAGCCCAGGCAAGCCGACATGTTAAAAAGCCACCCTATTTTTCAAAATTAGATTCATTATCTTCTTGTGTCTTTTTTCTCAGAAAAATGCTCTTCTGACACTCTCCCTATATCATTACTATCCTCCTACTTGTCTAACCTAGAACCTCTGACTCATCTCTACCTTTTTTCTTTCTCAACCCTGCCCCCTCACCCTCATGGCACATCCAGTTAGTCACCAAGTCTTGCTAATCCTAACTCATTAATTTTTTTTTCACATTTATCCTTTTCATACAATCCAATATCCTAACCATGTCTTGTCTGGCCCATGGATCAGAAGCCCTGGTCCAAATGACTCATGTTCTTCCCCATCCCTTCACCTTCCATATAGTTACCAGGACGGAACATTCCAAAATTTAAATATAATCATGCATTTTCTTAAAATAATGTCATTTGTGGATCTTTTAATCTATAGAATGAATGAAAAACCCTAACTATGTAAATTGGATTATTGTTCCTAATTCTTCCTTCTTCTCACAATAGAATTATGTATCCATGCCCTTTGCCATGTGACTGTAATTCTTTATGTAATGTAAACACAGTATACTTCCCTGCCCCATGTGACTTCCATTGGTCAATGGAATCTTGGCTGGTGTGATATGAGAAGACTTCAAATGTGCTTATGTGGCTTGGATCCCCGTCTCCAGTTTCAGTTATTGTCATGAGGAATGCATGCCCAGAAATACATGCTCTGCACGGATGGCTACAGGTCCCAGAGTGAGACATGTGGAGCAGAACTGGTCTCA
Organism: Vulpes lagopus; assembly: GCF_018345385.1. Classification (NCBI taxonomy): domain Eukaryota; kingdom Metazoa; phylum Chordata; class Mammalia; order Carnivora; family Canidae; genus Vulpes; species Vulpes lagopus. The sequence continues at coordinate 26,226,529 of NC_054848.1, forward strand.
GCCTGGAGCCAACCCTGCCTGAACTTGCGTAGGCCCAGCAAAAATCAACCAAACTAAGCCAAACCTCAGCTGATTCACCTGTGTGTTAGAAAATAAATGTTTGGTGTGGTAAGCTACTAAGATGGGAGGGGGTTATTTGTTACACAGCGTTGTTGTAGCAATAGTTGAGTAATACATGTAATATACAAGGCTTCCACAATTTCAACTCAATCAGACTTCTAGTGCCAATGTCAAGCCATTTCCTTCCATGCACCTATAGTAATACTTGTTCTCATGTATTGAACACCTACTCTTTTTTTGCCAGATTGACTTGCTCAGGCACTTAGCTAGTGAGTAGCAGAATTAAGGTTCACATACGTCACAATCCAGATCAGCATGTGTTATTCTCACATTTTCATTCCATTAATCTGTTCTCCAGCCACAGAGTTGCTTGGGATTCTCCAAGCACGTCTATAACACAAAGCCTATACTTCTCTGTCTACTTTTGCAGGTCAAATATTAGGCTCCCTTTTATATATAACCTGATCATATTAATAGTGGCTGAATTTCTTGAGTGCTGTTTCCAGACACTGTTTTAAGTTATTCATTTAATTTTCACAATGATCCTATAAGATAGGTACTGCCGTGGTCACTATAACAGAGGAGAAAATTGAGATCCAGAGAGGCCAAGTAACTTGCAAGGTCACACAGTGACTCACAGATCCAGGATTCAAACCCAGTTTAACTCCAGAGCCTCTGCTCTTAACCACTCTACTGAATCTACATGGGCTGTTGTGTCCCTGTGTGCCTGCACTACTTTGCACATACCTGTATTACAAGCCTACACATTTCATGAAGATTATTTATACTACTATTTCCCCCACTTCATTGTGAACTTTTAGAAGTCAAGGACTCAATTCTAGGTGTCCTTCCATGTCTGATACCTAGTAAGTGGCTGGCCCATAGCTATTTCTCGCTAAACGTGAATGCTATTTGTTGTTGAACTGTTTTGTCATCCAATTTTCATCACAAATTGCCGGGAGAACTGGTCCAAATTGCCTTTTTCTGATACTTGAAAATGACACAATGTGTTTTGAGAATGATTTATAGAAAATCATGTATTTCACACAGTTGGAAAAGGATACAATGATAAGGAATGTTCCAATTTCCCCTCAGGTGCTTGCCCTTTAAACATCAGTCAAACAATCAACAAATCATGCCCCAGCACCTCCTCTGCATCAGAAACAGGCCAACCACTTGTACTAGAGAAGGCTAACTAATTACTTTGTGCTCTGGTGGCTGTATTTCATTTTTTTCAGATCCAGTTTTGTTTTTGTGTCTTTGAGCCAGTGGGATCAATGAATATGGAAAGAACTTAAGATAAAATAACAATTTTACCTGACAGCCTTTTCTGGAAGCTTCAGTGGCTCTGAGAGAGTTTATTGATTCCTAAAGAAAAATTACCATTCTCTTTTAAGGAAGGATGAAATATAGGGAGGCTTAGTGAATAAAAGGAATTAGAGCAATTAGCATAGCCTTTTAAAATTTGGCTTATTTCTATTGATTAGATTGCTTCAGAATTGTTGAAGGTAATGGAGAATACGCATGCAAGCAAGACAGGAGTGAGGTCTGTGAACCAAGATCTGCCTTTTTGAAGAAAAAAGCCCAGTGTTGAGAGAATTCAGTCATAAAAGTGAAGAGAGAATTTCTGAAGGTTTCAGAGCATAGTAGGAAAAGTATTTTTTCTTTATAAAGGTTAGGTAGTCATAGTCATGCAATGAGATTTTTTGAGACCAAGTACAGAGTATCTGCTTAAAACAAAATTTGAAACAAAAACAGAAACTAGAGATAATATGTATTGAACCTATTAGGCCTCTGTTAAGGGATTGTTTCCTTTGAGTGGGTTACTTTCTTTCAGTGAATGTATGAATTTTTCATTTTTGGTGGTGGGACATTTTACACAGGTTCATTGTCCTAATCAAACTGAAAAAAAGTACAATGGAATCCAAATATTTCAGCCTTGTTCATCAAGAAAAAAAAATAGGTGAGCAACATTTTCTTCCGGAGTGTTGACTTTTTACCAGTTCTGTATGAATATACTCAACGAAGAAAGTGGATTTTTGAATGGCCTAGTGATTTGTTTGGTCAAATCTTGCCTGGGTTTTAGAGAATTAAAACAGATGCACATTTTCCTTATCATATGCATTTGCTGTATCAACAGAATGGTTTGTATCCCAGATGTGGGGAATGCAATTTAAGAAAAGTGAATCTCAAGGTTGAAGAAGGAATATAATGATGAAAAACATAATTGAGGCAAGAAAGCACAGAGCTCAGTATTTTGTTAGTTTGGGTAATTAAAAAAATCATTTATATATAAAGAGGAAGACGGAAGATGATGCTTTGGTGGTTCTTTGTGTGGTGTGATAGCACAAGATGAATGGTATACAATTAGGGCATATGTAAAATCACATTTTAATGAACCGGAGGAAGAGTTGGCTTTGAATGTAGGCCTGCATTCCCAATGTAAGTCAGGTATCATTTCATCAAAACACATGCTCTCATCTGTTTGCTCGCACGACCAGTTGTTTGCCGTATGTGCGTTGCATTTATTTATTCATAAATATGTATTGAGTCTGTTCAATATGCTTGGTTGAGGATACAGTAACTCTTTGATTCTTCCTAAACCTGTCACTCCCACCATCTTTCATTTGGGAGTAGAAGTCACCATTTTCTTGCTTTTAGAATTGGGCGCAAGAAACAGGGCTCCTGCCCTGGGACCTGTCTATGGAGAGTCCCACTTGGGTTCTCTTTTCATTACAGTCTCCATCAGAGGGTGGAGGGTCCATAGGACTGAGGAAATACACCCCCCTGAGATTAGTCCACTGAGAGTCTATGGCTGCTGAGAGCCTATTCTCGACCGTCCTAGCCCAAACCCTGTGTGGTCCTACAGGGCCCTGGGCTCAGAAAGGCCTACCTTTGATTTAATGCTCTGCTGTTACTGTCTTGAACGGCTTAATAATTTTATCTTTGAGCTTGTGCTTTGTAAATGAAATATGATGGAACAGTGGATATGCATGTGAGTAGAGGAGGTACCCTCCATTTCCTATATGCTACATCTCTGCTTCTCATGACCCCTCCTATAGTGTTTATAGCGCCCTGTGAACCTGGGATTCTGATAGTCCCACATGCGTGGGAGTTTTGTGAGACTCAAAGCAAATACAAAATAAATGTGTTACATCTATGATTGGGGCAGTGAGGGCAAACAACCCAGAGAAGCCACGCTTCCCATTCACACTAGAACTTGAGTGCAGAAAGAATTCTAAGAAAGCACAAATGAGCATATTCTTTCTTATCATATCCTTCCTATCATATCCTTTCTTACTCATTTACTTTCCTGTGGCAGCTAACCACTTTTGCTGAAAATGAAGACACAGAAGGAAAGAGGAAAATAGGCTAACACACAGTTCCTGCTCCTTTCACTCCATCCTCACTCCTCAGGACACTGAAGGTAGAGAGTATTGGTAGCATGTGCACACATCAAGAAGTGAAATAAAAATGGCTGAGTGAATTTTGTGCAGGCTTTCCACTGCTCTAGTAGGAATGAAATATGAATGTAAATACTGGTTTTAAAATAGGAATTGTGTAATTTTAGTGATCCTTCATATGAGTTAAAAGCTCTTATATTTGCATTTAAAACTGGCACTGCCTGAGATAAAGATGAATGGTAAAATTCATGCTAATAATTTAAATTTTTAATTTTTCTTTTTTAGAATGACATTAAATAGCAAATAAACAACACTGTGACAAGTCGGACTGTGGAAAAAGGGAGAAAGCTTTATATTTTAGTACCCTTGACAGCACTTTTTTCCTGTCTTTTGAACAAGGGCCTTTGCATTTTCATTTTGTACTGGGCCATGCAAATATATGGCTAGTGCCACTCAAGGTAGCTGGGGCCCAAGAATCTCTTGCCCAAAAGGGCTCTTACCCTTCTTGAGACCTTTTCCCCAGACGCATCCTTGTGATGCATATTTAAGAACACACATATATTGTCTGTATTTTCTGTCTCCTTCACTGTACTCTGAGTGTGTGTGGCATCTCTTTCCCTTTTGTACTCCTAAGTACTAACCCAGAGCCTGACTCACAGTAGGTGCTTCATAAATAATTGCTAAGTTAGTGAATGAATGAATGGGCAAGTGTAAATAGGGAAGCCCCTGTCTTCAATGATTTACCATCTACAGGGGGCAACAGGCAATACGAATACTGTGAAGGTAAATTTGTTAACAGGTACTAAAAAGTAAATAAATGAATGAATGACTAAATAAAAATAAGGTGCTGTGGGCCCATAGAAAAGGGGCATCTAACTCAGTGTTGGAGGCTGACTAGGCCAATGCTATTCTATTTTGGGTAAACATTGGAATTATTTAGAATTTTTAAAAAAGATTTTATTTATTTATCCCTGAGAGACACAGAGAGAAGCAGAGACATAGAGGGAGAAGCAGGCTCCTCACAGGGAGCCTGATGTGGGATTTGATCCCCAGACCGGGGTCACACCCTGAGCCAAAGGCAGACAGCTGCTCAACTGCTGAGCCACCCAGCTAGGTGGCTGGGTTAATCGGCCACATCCCGGATAGATTAAAGCAGACTCCCCGAGAATGGGACCCAGAGACTAGCAACTCCTCTGGTGATTCTAAGGTAAAGCCCAGGCTGACAACGACAGGTTTAGGCTGGGTCAGGAAAGGTCAGCAGAATTGAGGCAAATGGTGGTGGGGGCAGCCAAGGTGGGAGGATGATGTGGTAAGAGAAAAAGTAGGTGGGTTGGGGGGTAAACAATTTTTTCCAGATTCTTGGAACTTTATTCATATCATCTGTAAAGACATGGCTAAGAATATTTAGCTCATGGTGTTGTAAGGATTAAAGAAAGACTCGATTCCTATCAAGTACCTGGTTCATAAGGGGTACCCCCTAATAAAGAATTTAGAGTGCTTGTGGCTGCCGTTGTAGATGATTTGTTTTTGTTTGTGTATTGTCTGGGGTGTAGGGAATCTACTACCAAATCTCTGAGCATTTCTCCAAGGAGACAAGGCCATGCTGAGGGCCTCCTGCAAACTGGTATGTGGAAGCAGAAGCCAAACCTGTCTCCAAAGACTAGCAGGTCTCTGGCTTCCTCTTGCTCCCTGGTGGCAAGCTTCCTTGTCACTAATGATTAGGCTCTGCTCTATTCTTATCATGTTTCTCCTTGTCAACTTGATTTTCAGTCCACCTCTCCTGCCTTGGCTCAACACATTCCATCCATGTGCTTAAGGGACAAGGAAAGACATTACTACCAACATTTCTCAATAGCCCAAAGGACTCCATCATGCTTTCTTTTGGTTTTGGGCCTAGGATAAGACTCAGGGGTTCCAGAGGGCTCAGGAGGTTGTCTATAGAAATAGACCCTGCATGGATGCAGGAAACAACTTGTGTTAAATCCTTTGATCCAAAATCTTAAGGGGATTCAGTGAATGAGTTGACCAGCCCAAATCTAAAGGACCAACATAGATAGATGCAGATTCCCTGGTAGGCCAACATGGCTGCCAAGGGGTGGCTGTTAGGCCAGTGCTTCTTTTTTTCTTTTTCTGTTATGCAAGGTAACTTTATTACTTTCCTATTGCTGCATAAAAAACTACTGAAAATTAGCAACTTAATATGCATCATTATCTCACAATATCTGTAAGTCAGAATCTTTTTTTTTAATTATTGGAGTTCAATTTGCCAACATATAGCATATCACCCCAACATATAGCATATCACCCCAACATATAGCATATCACCCTAGGCCAGTGCTTCTCAAGCTATCTGTGGTACAGGATTAGATGTTTAAAAAATTCCCCAGCCCCACAGTAAACCAATACTTTGGTAAAAATCCAATAAAACCAAAATACTAGAAAAAGAAAAGAAAAAGAAACAAAGACAAAATTCAAGTCTGTTTTATTAGATTCAACAGGCATCAAATTACATTTTAATAAATGTAATCAAAGCAAATAAAACATAAAAGAGAAAAGAAGCACAGAAAGCATATATGGTTGTTTATGAAAATGTGCATATAGGCTATTAATATAATCACCATTACACATAACTTCTTGTTATGCCACAATCACAACAAAAGTTGAGGAAAGTGGCAATTCCCTATATTAAATGCCTGTAAACATTTTTAAAAAGGATTTTATTCATTTATTCATGAGAGACACAGAGAGAGACAGAGAGAGTGGCAGAGACACAGGCAGAGGGAGAAGCAAGAGCCTGATGTGGGACTCGATCCCGGGGCCTCCAGGATCATGCCCTGGGGTGAAGGCGGCGCTAAACCGTTGAGCCACCCAGTACACATTTTTGAACAAACATTGTATATATCAATATTTGCAGTTTTGAGGTAAGAAATGAGCCTGCTTCTTGCCTGTTAACTAATCTATTCTAGATATGACTACTCACAGAGCATAATGCATATCTAAAATGTTTCTATGTTTTGTTTTAATAACACTCATAGTAGAGAGATCAGTCTTATATTAAGTGTGCTGAGGGAAATGGAAGAAGGTATTTTAAGGCAGTTTCAGCAAGCTGGGGATATTTGTTTTTAACTTTTAACCAAACGTACTAAGCAATGCCGTATTTTCAAACCTCATCTTCAATCTTTCATCGGCAGCCAGTTCTAACAATTAATCTTATAAAGTATAATTAAATTTAAGATCTCTTTTTATGAAAGGGATGGGTTAAAGATCCATGAATTTCCCGTGTGTGATTTTTTTTTTTAAGGAAAATAAAACTCGGGCAGCCCGGGTGGCTCAGAGGCTTAGCGCCACCTTCAGCCCAGGGCCTGATCCTGGAGTCCCGGAATCGAGTCCCACATCGGGTTCCCTGCATGGAGCCTGCTTCTCCCTCTGCCTGTGTCTCTGCCTCTCTCTCTCTCTCTCTTTCTCTCTCTGTGTGTCTCTCATGAATAAATAAATAAAATCTTTAAAAAAAGGAAAATAAAACTCAATATGTTCTATCAGAGTTGTAAAATATTCAGAGAAAACTTTTTGCTGATATGCAATATCGAAATCATTACCCAAGTCTATGATAATTGTTAAATTATGAAATAGGACATAACAATCTGTACAAACTTTGTTCTTCCAAGGTACTAGCTTCTGTTTGGTTTTTACATCTTATCTACTGTCAAAAAACATGTACTAAGTCCTATAAATATAGTGAAAATATAACACAAAAATATCAAACTGTCTAATTTGTACCTTTAAAAAGTTGGATTAAACTGTTTTCCTATTTTGCAGAAACACTGAGAGTTTATTCTGTAGTTTAAACATCCTTGACAAAACTTTTCTCTTGCTTATCGTCATACCCAGCATGAAATAATCACTGTTTATGTTCAGATTCTATGTTATCATGAAATACAGACAAAAATCTGAAGTGTAATGCATTAGTTTCTTTTTTAAGGATTTATCTATTTATTTGAGAGAGAGAGAGATCGAGTGAGAATGAGCAGGGGTGGGGGTGGAGAGGCAGAGGAAGAGGGACAAGCAGACTCTCTGCCGAGCAAGTTGCCCAACAACCTTCAATCCCAGGACCCTGAGATCATGACCTGAGCCGAACTCAGATGCTTAACCCACTGAGCCACCCAGGTGCCCCATAATGCATTTGTTTTAATGTAATTCTCAGATTTTCTATGTCAATAAGCACATTGTTTGGTTTAGCTGACATTGTTTTCATAGCAAGATTTTCTTGCCGAAGGAAAGTGTGTTGATTTACATTCTGGAGACACCTTAATCTGAGTAACTACTTGGAATGTTTTTTTTATGATTGCAGATGACTTATCAGCATGTGAATTCTAGAGGCGCCTGGCTGGCTCAGTCCGTAGAGCATGTGACTCTCAATCTCACGGTTGTGAGTTCAAGCTCCATGTTGGGCATGGAGCCTATTTAAAAACAAAGCATTACTTTTATATGGAATCTAAACTTTCGACCACTTTTATTGGCAATGTTTTATCAGATGAAACATTTGCCTTCCTGGTTTTATACAGTGCGGTGCAAGTTGTACTTAAAGCAATGAGGTTGACAAAACAATTTTTCCTTAATATTTCCATCACATTGAAATTGTACATATGCTAAAAGTTACTATATTAATTATTTGCTAAGGATACCAAGTTGCAATGGAAAACACTTTGCAAGCTTTATGTTTTGTGTGAGTTGCTCTTTCATAAATTAGACTGTTCCTTTGCTTGGAAGGTGAAACCTGAGCTACCTTCTTTGCCACCAATTCACCCAACATTTCCAAGCAAATATCTTTGTTGTGTCTTTCTCTGATGCCTTGGCAACTGTATATGGATTTGGAGCCTTAGCAAACTGAAGGGCTACATTATGAGAAGCCTACACAGATGGGGCACTGGGGTGGCTCATTTGGTTAAGCATCTGCCTTCGGCTCAGGTCATGATCTCAGGGTCCTGGGATCGAGCCCCATGTTGTGCTCCCTGTTCAGTGGGGAGTCTGCTTCTCCCTCTGCCCCTGTCCCTGCTGGTGCTCTCTCTTTCTCTCTCTCTCAAATAAATAAATAAAATCTTTTTTTTAAAAAAAGAAGGCTGCACAGCACTAGTGTTTATGTGTGAAAAATTGCGCATCTGCTTCCGTTGACTTTTTATTTCAATACTCGTTCATTCTTATGTTTGACCTGTAAATGCTTCTCACATTTTGATATTTTGATTGCTCTGTTTAGCTAGAAAAACTCTACAACTAATACATTCTGTTTGAAGCACTTTATCATCAGTTATGGCTACAAACCTGAACTTACCACTTGAAGGAACATACTTGTGAATAAAACTAGTACAAACTCCTCTTGGCCTTCCTTTTTCAGGACTCAATTTTGATTAGCATCAACTGGTTTACTACTCCTGCTGCCATCAGAAATGGTTTATCTTCTTGACAAAAATGTCCCAGTGAAGCTTATTTTGTCAAATGTGATCCAGCATCAAAATTTACTTCCTTAATTTAGTTATTAATGTGGATCCTTAAAAGTTAAAACATTGTAAGACCGAAAAATTATTAAAAAATAAATTCCGAAGTTGTCTCTGATCTTCTAGACTTTAGAGTTACGGTGACAGAGAGTAATCCTAAAATATGACATATTGTAATGTGGTCTTATGGAGCTTGACTTGTCTGTGGCTGGCACCACATGTACTCACCAGGCAAGGGTGACAACAGCCAAGCTGGTCCGTGCCCTGTTCCATGACACCAGTCCACCGATAGACGCTTTCTTACACGTGGCAGCAACGTCAAACTGTTAAAAGGTTTCCAAAGGTCCCTTCTCAAGTTTACTTATCTCAATCATAATGGTTCATGGAGCAGCACTGGTCTGTGGACCACTCTTTAAACTACAAGATTTGGAGTCCAGAGAGATTTGATTTCAAAACCAAAAGTATATTACTTACTAGCTATGTGACCCTAGGCCAATTTTTGCAACCTCCTTTGCAACTTTTTCTTCTTTAAAATGGTGATAATAGGGGCGCCTGGGTGGATTGGTCGGTTAAGCATCCGTCTTTGGGCTCTGGTCATAATCCTAGGGTCCTGGGATGGAGCCCTGCTTTGTGTTGGGGAGCCTGCTTCTCCCTCTCCCTCTGCCCCTCCCCCTGCTCCTGCTCTCTCTCAAATAAATAAATAAAATCTTAAAAAAATAAAATGGAGATGATAGTGTCAATCTCAAAGGGTTGTTGTGAAGATGAGGAAGGAACGTGTTCATGAAGTCACTTAGTAAACACATATCTAATGAACCCCTACTATGTGCCAGAAACTGAGGATCTTGGGTTACATCAATGAACAAGGCAATGATGGAACTGAGTACAGTAATAACAGCAAAACAAGTAAATTGTAAAGTTTGTAAAAGGTGATAAGTGTAATGGAAAAAAGCACACAGTAGACTATGGTAAGGGGACTTGAGCACTGGGGCAAGGGGTGGGAGGTAGGTTGCAGTTTGAATAGTGTGATCAGGAAAGAAATTCAATTCAATAATGCACAGAGCTTAGGTAGTACTTAGCAAATGATAGCTTTTATAATAAGTTTATATCTGTTTTTTTTTAAAGATTTTATTTATTTATTCATGAGAGACACACAGAGAGAGGCAGAGACATAGGCAGAGGGAGAAGCAGGCTCCCCACAGGGAGCCCGATGCAGGATTTGATCCCAGGGATCACGCCCTGAGCCAAAGGCAGACGCTCAACCCAGGTGCCCCAAGTTCATGAATGTCTTGCATTGCCCTTCAGAAAGCAAAGATGCCTCTATTTTGGGGTGATGGCTACGGATGAGTGTGTGCACACAGCAGTGCCTGCACATATACACACATATGCACATGCCATGGAAATTTGGTGTGGATTTAACCATCTCCTTCTAGAGCACATTTCTATTTGCAGTCATGATCATTTGGGGGCTCAGATAAGTGGGAGTTAGCTTGGTTTGGGAGTAGAACAGGATTAAATGAGAAGCTCACAAAATTCTTGGCCAATTAATATAGAGGGAGTGTCAAAGGCCAAGACCAGCTTCTGATTCCATCCTAACTGTGCGTCTAACTTGATTGTTTCTCCTTATTTTGTTGATGTGCCACTGTCCCTTTTGATCCTATAAGATGCATTACATTTGGCCAAAGCCACGGGGGAAAGTATATTAGAGAAGTGAGAACGGTTGTCAGCTAACCTTTACAGTTTGATGTTTCTTGAAGATTTAACAGACCGTTGCTACCTCTTCAGGAATAACCTACTTCTACAAGATTGTACACACATCATTATAAAACTTTCATTAAGGGGTGCCTGGGTGGCTCAGCAGCTCAGGGCATGGTCCCGGGGTCCTGGGATCGAGTCCTGAATTGGGCTCCCTGCGGGGAGCCTGCTTCTCCCTCTGCCTGTGTCTCTGCCACTCTGTGTCTCTCATGAATAAATAAATAAAATCTTTAAAAAAGAAAGAACTCCTAAGTGGCAGAGGAAGTTCCAGGGCTTCCCCAACTTCATGGATCTGAGCCATTGCAGCCGACCAGCAGGAATCCCAAAGGAACCGAAGTTTATAAGAATCTTCACAGAAGTGGCTGCCAGCCCAAGAAGGTCCCCTAGGGCTTGGCATGTCCTCTGTTACCTACGGTAACCCTGTACCCTATAAACAAGTCCCAGCAATCAGCATGCAGCCCAGCAGACTTCAATGGGCTTGTATATAATGGCCCCCACAGTCAGGCAAATTCTAGGCAAAAGCAGTGTGACTGGACCCCCGATGCAGGAACCACTCTGGTTCTACCACCCAGGCACCTATTCTAGCTCGTGCTGCGTAACAAGTCACTCCAAAATGTGGTGGCTTAATATGATAAACACTTATTAATCTCCCTGATTCTGTGGGTCAGCTGAGGGGTTCTGTTCTGTGCTACCTGGTAGTTGGTGGGGTGGTTGGTCCCGGGGACTACAGCTGAGATGGCTTGTCTGCTCCACAAAGTCCAGTGGGCTTGTTGGGCTTCTTCACATGGTGGGCTCAGGGTTGCAAAGAGCACCAAGAGAGGGCAAACTCCAAAGGGAGGTTGGGGGCTCTAGAGGATTCCCTTTGTGCCATATTTGCTACTGTCTTGAGGCCAAGTCCAGATTTAAGGGGTGGGAAAGTAGACTCCACCTCTTGCTGGGGGAAGCAGCAAAATTAACTTTCAGAGGGAGTACATACAGAGATGAGAGGGATCTGTGGCCTTTTTTGCAATCAACCACACTATCTCTGGTGGAAGAAATACTCTCTAGGAGCGCTTTGTCCAAAGTCCCGTGAGTGTGAACTTCCTTTCTCACCCCGTCAACAATACGGGGCTTCTCTTCCTTGTTTCCCAAGATCATTTGCTTTGCCTCTTCAGTGACTGGGTCCTACAGAGACATCACAATATTCCAAGGTGAGAAATTTCTGATAAAAATAGCTAGTGTTCCATATTATCTCCTGATTTACGTATTACATCCACACACTAGTTATTTTTATACTCAGGGTCATTCGTGCGTACACCAAGTAAAATTTTTAAAAATGTCTTGTTTTTCTATTAGAGATATTTTATGGGACACTCTTACTCAGAGAACCTGGTTGTGGGCAGTGGCTTTTTGCCCAATAGCGAGGCTACAAATTATATTTAGCAAATCAACATACTGTAAGACAGTAGCAGACTACATTAGAAATATAATGCTTGGGTGGTTGTTTATTGCTCATATTGTGTATTTTTCACATATCAACGTGTGGATATGTCAGGATTGCATTTACACTTGAGTTGCCTAAAATAAGAAAGCCATAACCAGGAAACTCAACAATATATTTTTCTGTGTGTGCTCCATTTTCTCTCTGGCCAAGTCCTCCAGGGTTCCAATAACATACAACCTAACATGCGTTCTGGGGTATGGGAGCGAGCTGGTGTCAAAGAGGGTGCAATTTTTTTTTATAATGTGGCAAGTTTCTAAGAATAATTAGGTTTTCATTGGTACTGGTGACATTCTATATATTTAAATTTGGAAAGATCTGACCTTGGCATTCTTCCTTTCTGTATATGTCTAGAATTAATGAAATAGCTCAGTCACACGCAGCCCATCTATTCCAGTCATAAAAAGAAAAGAGAAAAACCACCAGGGATCTGTTCCAAATGCTAATCTCCTCTTAGAAGTAGCTCTCTAGGTAGTATGTGAATTCACCCTTCTATCAAAAGCATCCATGAGGGGTCCCTGGGTGGCTCAGTCAGACTCTTGATTTTGGCTCAGGTCATGATCTCAGGGTCATGAGATCAAGCCTCACATTGGGCCCCATTCTGCGCTTGGAGCCTGCTCAAGATTCTCCTTCTGCAGCCCCTGCTCTTTCTCTTTCTCTCTCTCTCTAAAAAACAAAGCCAAAGACCATCAAAAGCATTCAGAAGATGTACTAGCTGCCTCTACAGGTCATTTGTGTACATTTGTGTGTGCGTGGAAGTATCTGTGCATCTGCATAAGAGAATATTGTTTTCCTTCAAATGTCAAGTTACAGGAAGTCCCAGCCTCTTTGGCTACAGGAAGGTCCAGCCTCTTTGGAAACGCATCCTTTTTTGAATGTAAATACGTTATTAATGATCTAATACAAGAGTCACCAAACTCTTCCTCTAAAGGGCCAGACAACAAATGTTTTAGGTTTTGCAGGCCATACGGTCTCTCACCACTACTCAGCTGTGCCGTTGTAGCATGAAAGAAGCCTTGGACAATCTGTAAGCACATGGAGACTGTGTTCCAATAACACTTTATTTATGGACATCGACTTCTGAATTTCATATGATGTTCACACGTCATGAAATATTATGCTTTAAAAAAATGTTCTGCAGCCATCTGCAAATGTCAAAACCATTGTCAGCCCTTAGGTGGCACAGAAACAGGCTGTGTGTCGCACTTGCCCCGCGAGCCAGAGTTTACCGACTCCTGACCTAGCACATTAATTAAGGGAGCAATCGTCTGACAAAGGAAGCGGGGATTCCAGACTTAAGCTCTCCCAACTCCATGTTGGCATGTCTATTTTCTCTATAAATACATTTCTCTATGAAAGATGAGTTCTTTAAAAAATTTTCAGCGCCTCTGCTTTTATATATAACTGCAGGGAAGAATTGTTTCTTTGTGCTTCTGTATTTTTTTAAGTAAAGATAAAAGCTATTTGAGAGCAAATTAGTTTTCCCTTTCTTTATTTGCACATAATTTCGTGGGTTTAGGTCTTTGCTTTTCCTTATTTATTCTTTACAAAGCTCCAGCTTTGTTTGTCTGAGTGACGCGATGATGATCTGTGAATTGGCAGCATGAGTAATAAATCACTAAGTTGTGGAACAAAACCCATTCTGATAATGGCAGCTCATTCCCTTCATCCCAGAATCAGCAAATTCCATCCTTCGAGACCTTCCATTATGCATTGTAGTCCTAGCCCTGTATTGTCTTTGATTATAGTATATCATAAAGACCTGTGTTCAATCTGATCCTTCTTGATTTTCCAATTTAGATCTTAAGAAGTGAATAAAATCTATGTCAGCATTTTGACAGTGGTAGTACTTCAGACTTTGTTCAGCATTTTCTGGTAACTTATGTCGCTCTGTATCCTGATGATACATAGAGAACGTTTCGCAGTGTTTGCAGTCGTCTCATTGGATGGAATGTTTCTGCCTGATAGAGAGAAGCCTGAATGCCTCCATGTCCAGATAAAACTGCTCCCCTGCTCATCTCATTCCGGATGAATTAAACTGGTCTGAGGAATCTTTTGATGTTATTTTGCCATCCGACGCCTTTGGACTTTTTTTGGTAAAAATATCATACTCAGGTTTTTTAGTAGCAGTTATAACTTTTTACGTGGCTGTTGGAATACTAAACCTATTTTGATTTTCTTTCCCCATAGTCAAGGTGACAAGGCATCAACCTGTTCTGAGTGGTTAAAGGCTTCCCCGAAGTTCTTTGGAAGCACTTTCGCTAAGGCATTATTTTCACCCTCCTTCGTTCCTGCGTTACCACCTAAAAAAAAAAAAAAAAAAAATTGCACAAACCTCTGTTTCTCAGCGTAAGCCTTTTCCTTCTTCAGGTTAATCATAATTAAATTCAATTCAGTGGTTATTGGAGGCTTAATTGGGCCCCAAGTTTGGTGCTAGGGATGGTGGAAGGTACTAAGATGAGTGGAACGGTGCCTAACCTCAAGGCATTGAGGTTGTCCTCACACTTGTCCTCAGGAAGAACAGCCGAAATACCAATAAGGACCAAATGGAATAGAAGGTGTGAACTGGGTAGTAGGTAGAGGGCTCTAGATAATGGAGAGATTACTTACTGCGGGTCTCATAGCATCAATTTTAAGTGTTGTGTCCTTGGCTGTTCATACTAAACTACTGCTCTCATTATCTACTTTGGTCAGATAAAATGAGTCAGCCTCTTTCTGCTTTGAGATCCAACTATGAAACTTTTTTTTGTTTTACATTTTATTTATTTATTTGACAGGATGAGAGCACGAGCAGGGTGAGGGGAAGAGGGAGAAACAGATGCCCTGCTGAGCAGGGGGCCCCATGCCGATGCTCAATCCCAGAACCCTGGGATCATGACCAGAGCGGAGAAGGCAGACGCTTAACTGACTGATCCACCCGGGCGGCCCCCAACTGCAAAACCTTAAACCATAAAATTAAAATAGGTATTCCCTACATCTACCAAATGTACTCAGTATTCTTGCAGGGAGGAAAAAGGCTAAAATAGGACATTGTTTGAGACATGACCTATTTTCTGTTTTGACTTTATCATTTAGTGCAGTAGAAAATTTGCTCATTAATTGCACAAAAAGTAAATCCACTGAATCGAAGAACTAGTGCAGCTAAATTTTGGAATGTAAATTGAATTGACTGTTTTGACTCAACTAGCTGCTCAGTTCAAACTGGGAGAGCTAAAACCTTGTTTTCTCGGGGTCTGAGTACAGACAGCTGCAGCTAAGCGATGTGGAGGAAACCAGAGGGACAGTTATTAAGGATCAGAGGTGAGAGGAAGTAATGGGTCTCAGAAGTAAGTCAGCAGTGAGTAAGCAGCCAAGATCTGGCACATCTGAGATGAGGTCAAGGTAAGCAGTGGGCCCAAACGGAGGTGTAAACAGCAACCGAAAAGCTAAACCAGAGCTCCCAAGGGAAGGCATTCTACGAGACTGAAGGAAAAGAAGCAATCCCCCAGAGAATCAAATCAGAGGTGTGGAAAAAACCTGGATAAAAATAATCAAAGGCTAGTCCTCACGTAGAACTTTTTACTCTCCTGTGAAACCCTGAACCAAACCCCTGGACTGTTTGAAAAGGCTGGTGCTGATGATTCACATCTGCCCCCAATGATAAGAAAATTAAAAGGATTGTAGTTTCCTGAAGCAAATGGAAGAAAATATTCTTTTGTTTGGCTTCTGTAAGCCTATCACCAGAAAGACACTGTTTAAAGACAGACCTTATCATTAATGAGCACTTAATTTGGCAAATTATGAGGCTTATGTTTTTGGATGAAACTTTGGCTAAGAAGGGATTCTGATACTCCTGAGGATGGCCATGGAGTATTGTAGAAATCGAGAGCCTCAAGCCTTTAGTGCTCACTCTACAAGTACTGAAATGGCCAATACGAAACCTGAAATTGGTATGTATTTTCTTCTCCCTTTCCATGCTGGCACTATTTCTCTTCCTTATAAAGGACTGTGTGAGAGGTCTCTGATAAAAGGTATTGCTCTGATAAGTGCAGGTGCCTTTGGAACATAGCCCATCACCACCAGCTCAGTCACAGAGAGTTGTATCTACAGATGACGGTGAAATTGAAAGGAGAGGCAGTTGGCCCCATGGACGGATCTAATGGACCGGCAGCTGTCAGTTCATCGTTTAAACACTTGCTGTTCCTCAACTGTGACCCCCCCCCCGCCCCCATCCCAGAAACTGGCTCAAACCAACATATGACCTTTTTGTATAATCTATATAGACTGTTGGTTTACTGCAGAGCACTTGAAATTGAAAATACAAAAGCTTTCTTTGAGTGTTAGAACAAAACAGCTTCTGACTTGCTCTGAAAATGCACATTGTGGAGATTCTTATCTAGAGGGGCCTTTGATTTCCGGCCAAGTTTAGAGGAGGATGGTCTAATAATAACACAGCAAAGCGGTTTGAGTAGTAAATTCACATCAAGTTTTTCAGAGAATGTGAAGATAAAAATCCGAAAGAGAAATTCTCCAAACAGTCCCCAAACCGATATATTCCACTCTTCTACTTCCCCCAAGATGAAAATGAAAGCACAAAAGAACAAGCCTCTCTGTATTAGCAAGAGTTGGTTATTTTTGCTCCCTTTAAATAAATAAATAGTCCTTGTTGGCTATTTCTGATTACTAAAATACCCCAAAAAACATGCTGATTGTAGAAAATGGGAAAATACCCATAATCCCAGCACTCTAAGATAACCGTTCTTTTCTGTAGACACCCATACTGTATTTTTTTTTAATGAAAGGTTTTTTGTTTTTTGAGCCACCCAGGTGCCCCAAGAGTTCTTTATACTCCACAGCCTCTGAGGGTCCTCTGACATTTCGGTATGTTTCTTGGATTTGTTCTGATTCAAGTGAGAATCTTTGGGATAGTTGCAGAAACTCCAAGGACAGGGATGAGGGCAGACATCCACACGACAGGCTCAGGGGTAGGATGGTGCCTGGCTCTCTGGAGGCAAACTGCACTCATGAAGAGGGGGTTTAGTACTCCTCAGAGGACAGGCAATTTCACTGAGGGCTTCAGCTCGAGAGTGGGTTTGTCTACAAGCTAGCTCTACATTTCTGACACCAAATGAACCAACCAACAAACAGAACACTTCATTTTTCTGGGTTTCAGTTTCTAACTTTATGATGTAAGGAGAACTGGATTGCAGGCTATTTACTGTCATTGGTGGATTTAAGTCTTTGAGAGTTATCTCCCAGACTGTGCACCATGTCCTTCTCCATCCCTCACTTTGCTCTATCATCTCTCACCTAGAATTATGATCTTGAGGGAGAAGGGAGGTAGCCCATTTCAGGATGAGGACTAGAGCCAGACGCACAGACTCTACCATAGCTCATCTAACTGATGTTAAGTGACTTCGCTTGGGGGAACAGGGCATGGCAGAAAAGGATTTAGTAGAGGAAGGGGTGGAGGTGGAGGAGGGAGCAGCCCAAGAGGTAGCCTGGGAAGGGTGTCCAATCTCTTGGGCACCCTTGTAAATAGCCTCCTATCCACAGAGGGGCGCTGGCTCTCTCAATCTTTCTCTCCGACTCCCTTTCCACCTCCCTCCCACCCTGCTTGTGGATCAACTGATCTTGCAACACCAGATAAGGACTTCAACCTGTGAGTTTACTTAATTCATTTTGCTCTGTGAATTCTGTTATCTTAATAAAGTTTAATTTTGGTTTCTACACTGCATTAATAGACAAACTACTCTCAGTATGTAGGGGTTTTGTTTTGCTTTTTTAAAAAAATAGTTTACCAGCATTTTTTAAAAGTTTTTTTTTTATTTTGATAGAGACAGAGAAAGAGAGCACACAAGCAGGAGGAGTGGCAGATAGAGGGAGAAGCAGGCTCCCCACTGAGCAGGGAGTCTGATGTGGGGCTTGATCCCAGGTCCCTGGGATCATGACCTGAGCCAAAGGCAGGCAATGGGCTGAGCCACCTAGACGCCCCATTGTTTTGCTTTTTTTTGGTTGTTTTTAAAAATTTTATTTATTTACTTGAGAGAAAGGAGCAGAGGGAGAGGGACAAGCAGACGCTGAGCTGAGCATGGAACCCAACACAAGGCTCAATCCTAGGACCCTGAGCTCATGACCTGAAATCAAGAGTCAGATGCTTAACCGACTGAGCCACCCAGGTGCTTCTTGTTTTGCTTTCTAATGCTTGAGTTTTTTCCTATTCTGAATGCTTACTAGCTAGTCCCAGTTCAAAACGCACCAATGGCTTCCCATCAAATAAAACCCTTACTAGTTCCAATGGCCTGAATGTTACCTTGGAACAGCCTTTGCTGCTCATCTTACCACCCACCACTCTTTCCATCACTCATTCCAGCTTGCTGCTTCTGGAATACCCCAACATTTTTCCCACCTCATGTTCTGAGCCCAGGGCCTCTTATGACATACTGCTCTGCTGGGAACCAGGACTTTTCAAGTTCTCCAGAAAGTTCTAACATATGGCCCGGGGTTGAGAATAGCTGAGCTAGAGTGTCATTTAGGCTCCAGGCTTCTCCAGTTTAAATGTGGGTGTACAGCACCTTGGACTCTTACTCCAGTGCAGGTTCTGATTCAAGAGTGGGGAGGAGCTCGGGATTCTGCGCTTCACCCCAGCCCCAGGTGATGCCCATCTCCCTCCCCACAGTGCGCTTCCTGAGACCAGGGAATACACCTGGCTTTGTGCCAACTGTGAATGTGTCCTGACTGAAAGCTGTGTACATTGTCATAGCATCCTTTCATAAAAGCTGCATGCCACCACCAGCGGGTTCTAATGACCTCAAATAAGACGGGATATGTTACCCAATCAAGATATCAGGCTCTGTGGCCTACATCTGAATGCTACAATAGAACTTTACATGGGTGAACATTTTGTATTAAATCCTTACATTCTAGGGGCACCTGGGTGGCTCGGTGGTTGAGCCTCTGCCTTTGGCTCAGGTGGTGATCTCGGGGTTCAGGGATGGAGTCCCACGTTGGGATCCCTGCAGGGAGCCTGCTTCTCCCTCTGCCTGTGT
Source organism: Vulpes lagopus (assembly GCF_018345385.1). Classification (NCBI taxonomy): domain Eukaryota; kingdom Metazoa; phylum Chordata; class Mammalia; order Carnivora; family Canidae; genus Vulpes; species Vulpes lagopus. Next base: position 26,245,742 of record NC_054848.1, read on the forward strand.
GTCTGTCTCTCTCTGTGTCTCTGATGAATAAATACATAAAATCTTTTAAAAAATCCTTACATTCTAGAGCCATAACAATTTTATTCTGGACCATGCAGGAAGCTTTCATTGCTCCTGAAATGATAAAATGTGTTCTTATTCCTCAGATCCTTTTTCGTGGCTATTACAATCTCCTCAGTTTGACATGGGTGAGGTAGACTTCAGCCAGAGAGGTTTTTGAGGGAAAAAAATGGGAAAAGTAAAGATGCTGCTCTACCTTTGGCATCCAGTATCCTCGGTGTGGTCATCAATAGCACTGATTCCTGACACCCGTACTACATAACCAGGTTTCCAAGTCTGCGTTCCATCAACAGCTTCAACAATTGCCTTTATAGCATTTTCTTCCCAAGTGTTCTTTGTGTCACTTTCTATATCTTTCCTGCCCAGAGTGTCCACACCCAAAAGACATCCCTCAGGCGCCCCACTTAGTCACCCACTAAATCCAAAATGAAGTCACCCCTGGTCTTGCCCCATCGTGCACCAGCAGAGGAGATAATCTAATTTCAGGGGCTGAAGCCTTTCTCCTCCCCAGAGCACGAGAGAATGGAATTTCTTCCTAACGAGGTTAACAGGGATATTGTTGTTTCAGGGCTTTCTGACAGGCTGAAGATTGATCCTCTCCACTCTGTTTCCTGATTCGGAAGAGATTATGGGTCTGGAATCTGCAGTGCCTCTGGGTCACTTGGTAATTTAAAATTGATGACTTGGAAAGAGAATGGAGATAAAGATGTTGTCCTGGGATGTGTCCTTTTATAGAGAGGTATTGTAATTTGGGGGCACAACGTTCTCTCATGCAGTTCTTTTGAAACACACACACATACACACACACAGTGGTTAGGGATGTACTTTGATCACTGACTTCATCAGCCAGACACTCATGGCCATCCCTTTCTGAGCATAGAGACAAAGATGTACCACTTACTGATTAGAACAGTGGATCACCAGGGTGCTAATTAAAATCTTACAGGGACGCCTGGGTGGCTCAGCGGTTGAGCGTCTGCCTTTGGCTCAAGGCATGATTCCAGGGTCCTGGGATTGAGTCCCGCATTGGGGTCCCTGCGGGGAGCCTGCTTCTCCCTCTGCCTGAGTCTCTGCCTCTCTCTGTGTGTCTCTCATGAATAAATAAATAAAATCTTAAAAAAAATCTTACAAGTAAGATAGTATGATTCCATTCTGTAACATTCAAAACCCGACATAACTACTATGCTCTTAGAAGGCAGAATAGAGGTTACCTTGGGGTGGGGGTGAGTGACTGGAAGGAAGCTTAAGGAGCGCTCTCTGATGTTCTGAATGTGTTGTGTTCTATTTCTTGATTCTTTTACTTGGGTGTGTTCACTCCGTGGAAATTCATTGATCTCTATGCATTTCTGATTTGTGCACTTTTCTTTGCATACCACACTTGATTTAAAAAGTTGACCAGGGCAGCCCCAGTGGCTCAGCGGTTTAGTGCCGCCTACAGCCTGGGGCGTGATCCTGGAGACCCAGGATCGAGTCCCATGTCGGGCTCCCTGCATGGAGCCTGCTTCTCCCTCTGCCTGTGTCTCTGCCTCTCTCTCTCTCTCTCTCTGTCTGTCTCTCATGAATAAATAAATAAAATCTTAAAAAAATAAAACAAAAAGTTGACCAATAAACATCCAAGACTTTTAACACTCTTCTATTATTATTTTTTTAATTTTAATTTAAAAAATATTTTATTTATTTATTCATGAGAGACACAGAGAGAGAGGCAGAGACACAAGCAGAGGGAGAAGCAGGCTCCATGCAGGGAGCCCAATGCGGGACTCGATCCCAGGATCCAGGATCATGCCCTGAGCCAAAGGCAGACGCTCAACTGCTGAGCCACCCAGATGCCCCTTAACACTCTTTTAAAGCAAGTTTTCCACTTATGTATAAATGATAAATTGAAGAAATCACTGTCTGAAAATGTATTCAAAAATCATTTGTTCATCTACAGGATGCACTGCCCCCTCCAGTGAGGTGTTCATTTCCCCCCTCAGACTTTGCTGCCCCACTAGTCCTCTTCCTGACCCTCCCAGCTTTGCTTTGATTGTGGTTAACGCCAGAAAATCAGTGACTTGGGAGGAGCTGTAACCTTAACGGGCTTCTTTATCTTATTGATGAATTATATCTTAGATGTGTGCTTGCATTGAAATATGCAGCCTGCCATCAATTATTCGTCACCGAAATCGTGCCACACCTCGTGACAGCACTCGCTATCGATGTCTACAGGACAAGATGAGGGACCTTTGTGATCAAGCCCTAGTGCTTCCTGGATACTAATTACGTCTCCACACAGTGGAGCTGGGTTTGCTTACCAAGTTCAGGAATGAATCAAAATGTTGAGACAGATTATACTGGGGCCTGCTTTACTCCCTAGGAACAAACTAGATATAAAAAATGAATTCTTGTTTTTTCCCTCCCTGTTGTAAATTTATTTATTTAATTTCTAGGATGGGGATATCTTCACATGGCTCATGAATCACAAAGTACAAATACAGGAAATGATATTTCCCCTACCTTTGTCCTCCCTCAGCCAGTGTCCACCCCCTCCCCACCGTCACTGCTGATAGTGTCTTCGTATCTTCCAGAGACGGTTAGTGCATACTCAAATAAAATTTGAAAGTCTCAGTAAGAGGCTTCAGTAAGGCTTCTATGATCACTAAAAACAAAACAAAACAAAATTCCCATTTTAGGACCTCGCCACTCAAACCGTGGTCCTCAGACCATCAGCCTTAGCATTACCTGGGAGCTGGTTAGAAATGAGGAATCTCAGGGCACCTGGGTGGCTCAGTTGAGCATCTGTCTGCCTTTGGCTCAGGTCATGATCCTGGGGTCCTGGGATCAAGTATCACATCAGGCTCCCTAAGGAGAGCCTGCTTGTCCCTCTGCCTATGTCTCTGCCCCTCTCTCTCTGTGTCTCTTATGAATAAATAAATAAAATCTTAAAAAAAAATAAATGTGGAATCTCAGGCCCCCAGCCCAGAGCCACAAATCAAAATCTGCATTTTAACAAGATGTCCAGGGTATTTGTTGAGCCTGAAAGTGAGAGAAATAATGCTTTAGGGGAAAGGGACCTTAAGGAGTATTAAGATGGGGGGGTTTACAAAGGTACCCAGCTCATCCCAAAGGGGTTCTTTGGAGGAAAAATTAACTCAATATAATCTCATTATCCTTGTCACAATTTCATCAGAGGTTTTTCTCTTGTGCATGTATAAAATGATGTGCAATTGTCTTAGACATTTATGGCTCTCTGAATGCTTGCCCCTGTCTCCTGTACCTCTAGCATTTGAGGACCTTCACCTGTGCATGTCTGAACCAGAATGTTGAGTGTCTGGGTGCTGAGCAACGGACATGGCGCTGACAAGGAGTCGGCAGCAGGGCCCACCTAACCGGATAATTGGGTAAGTTGCTGGCTTCCTAGTCATCTTTCCCCAAAGTCCCTATCTCACTCCCTCACTCTGTTACTGGCCTTTACTTGCCTTTCTTAATGCCTTGGTCCAGTGCTCTCAATTGAAGGACTCTTTTCCAGCTACCATCCTCATCAACTTTTGTCTTTGCTCTGGGCAGTTCTTTTGGCTTTAGGAATCCTACCGACAGCCCTCCGGCACATTGTCCTGTTCCTTTTTTTTTTTTTTTTTTAAGATTTTATTTATTTATTCATAGAGACAGAGAGAGAGAGAGAGAGAGAGAGAGAGAGAGAGGCAGAGACACAGGCAGAGGGAGGAGCAGGCACTATACAGAGAGCCTGACGTGGGTCTCGATCCCGGGTCTCCAGGATCACGCCCTGGGCTGCAGGCGGCGCTAAACTGCTGCGCCACCGGGGCTGTCCACATCGTCCTGTTCCAATATGAGGATTTGGAGCCAATTATCAACAGGATAAACAAGGGAAAGCAATTGCTTTTAAATTCTCCTGGCTGGGGCACCTAGTGGTTGAGCATCTACCTTTGGGTCAGGTCATGATCCTGGGGTCCTGGGATCTAGTCCCACATGGGGCTCCCTACAGGGAACCTGCTTCTCCCTCTGCCTGTGTCTCCGATGAATATGTAAATAAAATCTTAAAAAAATTTCCTTGCTTCTCAGAATGAGACCATAATGAGATTGTTTATGACTTGGTAGTGGTGGGAAGAAATCCCATGGGTAGGTTACCTCTTGCTTTGACACATGACTTTCTTTTGGCTATTTAAGTCGATTGATGTGAGACATTTTTGGCATTGGTATATTCTGTTTTTTTTTTTTTTCAAGAAGAGACTTCACACACTTCTCACTTCCTTTCCTCTACTTTTCCAAGTTCTTTCCTCAATAGATATTAGGCACAGAACACACCCTTCTACCACTTAACTATTTGCTGCTCCTCTAGATTTTCTTCACTGTAATTTATAGTTATTAGGCCTCTGTCACAGTCTGATGCTGAGGACGTTTTCTACCGACTGAACAACATTTAAAAATTTTTTCTTGTGGTAAGTACACTTAACATGAGATCTCCCCTCTCAACAGCTGTTGAAGCGTGGGATACGTTATCATTGATGATTGGTACGATGTTGCGCAGCAGAGCCCTACAGCTTATTCATCTTTCCTAACTGAAGCTTCATGCTTGTCAAATTAATTTTTATTAAATTATAATAGACATACAAAAGTGCATGTAAGTGTACAGCTCGGTGAGATTTCAAAGCTGATTACACTCATGAAAGCGGCACCCAGATAAAAAAAAAAACAACAACAGAGCATGTCCGGCACCTCAGAAGCTCCCTCCTGCCTCCTGCATTGGTACCACATGCCTCCGTGGGTAACCATAGGACTCTCTTGAGTCCTAACAGCATATTAATGTGGCATTTGTATGCTTTTCGCAAATGGCAGCCTACGGTATGTGCTTTGGTGTCTGACTTCCATCGCTCAGAGTCATGCCTGTGAATTCCAACTGTATTATGTGCAAAGTTGAAGATCATTAATTCTCATTGCTGTATTATTTATCCATTCTACTATTGGTAATTGTTCTGTGGTTTCCAGTTTGAGGCTATTATGACTAGCATTGCTATGAAAATTCTTGCACATGTCTCTTCATGAAAATACATAAGTTTTTCTGTTGGGTATATACCAAAGATGAAAATTGCTGGGTGATGCTGACTTCTTAATGTATCAAGGCTGATTATCTTGTGCGCATCAGTGCCAAAAGAAGCAAGGTATGTGATTAGACAGGTATGCATGCATTCAGACACCTAAGCATGAGAAGAGGAGCTGGAATCTTTTCTCCCCCATGTGAAAAAGGATCTTTTTGCCTACCAGCAATTTCTGAGCTCCTGCCTTATTCCAGCTTTCCGAGGAGGCAGTGTTGATTGCTTTAGTTTATTTTATGAGTTTAATGATATTACCCCACTGCTGCAATAGCTTTTCCAAGCATGACATATCCTGGCTCCATAGCGAGAACCAAGTCAACTCTCAGCTGTGTGCCAACAGCAGCTAAGAAATTGCTATTCATGATTTTCTGCCTTAGAATCTCCATCCTTGAGGGTAAATAGTGGAGGCAGGATATGCCATAAGCAGAGGAGGTGGTTGTCTGCCTGCTGTCATTGGAAGCTCAGCCTGGCCCTCAAATGACGTTGCTATAAACACCCTCTTCCTGGAGGGCCTGGAACCCCTACTACTGAAGCCAGCATTTTAGGTTAGACCACTGAGTCAGGGGAGATGCTGCTGGAAGGCTACTGCTGAAATGTATGTTTCCTGCAGAGAGAAGAAGGGTCTTTATCTGTCTCCCAGGAGGTTAATAAGTCATAAACTTGGCATTTAAGAGAAATCAATATGTGGGGCATAGGAAGGAGGGTTTTAATGGAGGCAGCCAGGCTAGGAGGTGCAGCAGTGAGGACTTGATGGGGAGAACAGAGTCTTTGGGAAATGTAAGAAGAGCCTAGGCCTGGAGAGGACTTACAGCAAGACCCTCTGGACCACCTAGAGGGCAGGGCTGGGGTTAAGAGAACACCCAGGAACAAAATGTTGCTGAGGAGCCCCTCAGATCTTTGCTGGTCTGTACTTCTGATTCTCTGATTTTATCTGTTGAATAAAACAGTATTTTGATTTGCACATTTAAAAATCTTTGCTGTTTGTACTTTCTTTATTATGCTAATCTTATTTGGGTATATTTTAGCCATTTCTTGTGGGAGAGGGTAATAGGGCCATAATTTGATACCTTCTTCTCGGCTCCAGGCTGTTCAAGATTTTTTCCTGTGAAATGTATAATACTTTTCTCTATATTCATACATATCTATTATATATATACATAATACATGTTATATATGTATATATAGTGTTTGATATCATTAAATTTCATCGTAATGGTGGTTTTGAGGAAGAGGGAAGTATGCTCTTAGAGACTCACCCACATGGAGCAGACTTAAAGAATCTTTATTGTTTTTCTGATGATAAAATAAGGCATACTCATAGGAAATTCAAATTTTATGGAAATTAAGAAAGTAGAAACTGAAAGCCCTGCATACCTGGACTGTATGTTAAAGGTATAGCAGGAGTTAGGGATGTCTGTTGCTCGTATTTTTTTTATAATAAAGGGCATATTTCAAAAAGAAAGCATTCTGACTACTTCTCATACAACAGCATTAAATACATGTATTAAATACATCCTTTATGACAAATGTCCTGATAGGCCACGGGATATGGTGGCCTTTCTGGAAAATAGAGCAGGACCTGACCTTTTCCTTTGCTTCTTTCTGGCTCCTTCTCCACCTTCCACTAAAATTTATGAAGCAAAGAGAGTAACCAACATAAAAGGCAGTTCTACACATTCAAAAAGAATTTGAAAAAGATAAGAGATTTATAAAAATCGCCAAAAACGATTGTATAAGAATGTTTAGAAGGCTGCTCATAATAGCCCAAACCTAGCAATTATCCAAATTTCCACCAATGGAGAATGAATAAACAAATTGTGGCCTGTTCACATAATGAGAAACTCAGCAAGGAAAGGGTACAAGCTCCTGATCATGCCGCATGATGAGTGATTCTCAAGAATGTTTTGTTGAGCAAAAGAAACCAGAATCAAGAAACATACTGTATGATTCAATTTATGTCCAGTTCTTAAGCACTTTTAACCTAATCTGTGGTGGTTGAAATCAGAACAGTGGTTGACTGGGGTGAAGCCTGTGGCAATTTGGTCATGGGCGGGGGTTGGCTTCAGGGGGGATATTGGAAATCCTTCATATTTTTTTTAAATGTTTCATATTTCAGATGAGGTGGTGTTTTCATGTGTATAGACATTTGTCAAAATTCACTATTGTGTCTTATTATGATCTGTGCCTTTTATTGCATAGAAATTATATTTTAGCAGAAATAATTTTGGGGGCACCTGGGTGGCTCAGTTGGTTGAGCATCCAACTCTTGGTTTTGGTTCAGGTCATGATCTTTGGGTCATGAGATAGAGCCCTGAGTTGGGCTCTGTGCTCAGTGCAGAATCTGATGGAGATCCTCTTCCTCTCCCTCTGCTCTTTCCCCTGTTCTCTCTCTCTCAAATAAAGAAATAAAATCTTAAAAATAAAAAAAAAATTAAAAAGAATTCCATAGTATGTGAGATAGGGCATGTAGTGTATGGCTCCATTGTGCAGGTTATGCTCCCTATTTCAGGGGCAGCTGTGGGGGGACAGCACTGAATCACTTCTTGTTGCTCTTTCCCCTCTTTCCCAGGCCTTCCTCACTGCCAGGGACAGTGGAGGTTCATGCTGAACCTCCACTAAAGCACTGCCCATGAGTTATCATCCCTGGCACCACCACTGAACAATGGAGAAAAAGAGCCTGTGGGTAAATACTCTAGCCTGTCAGGTAGACAGTTCTGGAATGTCTTATATAGGCTGTTCAGTGGTCTTGGTGGGATTGAGGCCTTGCAAGCTGCATAAAGTACCTGTACAGTAGCTAATTCTCCTTCCCTATGTCCCTTTCCCTTCACTATCACTCCTACATCTTGGGGTCCTCTCCCACATAAATGACCTGCATCCCTGTCTCAAGTGGTGCTGTCAGAGGGACCCAAACTGAGAAAGGTAGTGCAGTGTGCAGGAGAGGAATTGCTGTGATTCCTGCTCCAGTATTTTCCTGCTTCCTTATTTTTTTTCTCTTCCCCACTCTCCTTTCATTTAAACATTTTCTATGACTGTATTTTAGGAAAAATAGAGGGGAAGGAAGATGCAATTAGAGGAAGGTTAGTAAGAGAAATCTAGGATAGGAGAGGAAAAGTAAGGAGATTATATATATCTCCCATGAAAGCACCATAATCTAACTGCAGAACATTTTCATCACCTCTAAAGAAAACCTTGTGCCCACTGGAAGTCACTCCCCACCCCTACTTGGCCCTGGTTACTTCATTCCCCAGCCTCTGGCAATTTCTTATCTGTTTTGTGTTCCCATGGATTTGCCAATTCTGAACATTTCCTAGATGTTTGTTTAGTCAAAAGGTATAAACAACCCAAATAACCATCAAGAGATGAATGGATAAACATCTGTATATGTATAAATAAAGTATATACATACCATGGAATATTCTCCAGCTATGAAAAGCAGCAAAGCTCTGATACATGCTACAACACGAATGGACCTTGAAAATAGTATAATAAATGAAAAAAGCTCAGTCATAAAAGACCGCATATTGTACTATTGAAATGCCTATTTACATGGGTTGGTCCCACCCTTTGGCTAGTGTGAATAGTGTTGTCTGAACTGTCATGTACAAGTTTTTGTTTGAACACCTGTTTTGAGTTCTTGGGAGGTATACACCTAGATGTGGATTAGTTGGGTCGTTTGGCAATTCTGTGTTCAGTTTTTCAAGGCACCACCAGACTATTTTCCATGGCAGCTCTACCATTTTACATTCCCACCCATAATGTTCGAGCATTTCAATTCGTACATTGCCTTTTTAAAAAAAGATTTTTAAAAATTATTTATCTATTTATTTTTAAAGATTTTAATTTTTCAGTAATCTCTATGCCCAACATGGGGCTCAAACTCACAACCCAGAGAGCAAGGATTGCATGCTTTACTGACTGAGCCAGCCAGGCACCTCCCTACACTGCCTTTTTTTTTTTTTTTTTTTTTTTTTTTTTTTTTTTAGAAACAGACTCTTTTTTTTTTTTTTTTTTTTATTTATGATAGTCACAGAGAGAGAGAGAGAGAGGCAGAGACACAGGCAGAGGAAGAAGCAGGCTCCATGCACCGGGAGCCCGACGTGGGATTCGATCCAGGGCCTTCCGGATCGCGCCCTGGGCCAAAGGCAGGCGCCAAACCGCTGCGCCACCCAGGGATCCCCTTACACTGCCTTTTAAACCTATTTCTTCCCCTAGCTTTCCCTCAGCATTTATGGGAAATATATACACATACACATGTATAAAAATCATCCCTCATTTACTTCTCCTGTTGTAGATTTCTCTTACTAACCTTCCTCGAATGCACTTCCCTTCACCTCTATTTTTTTCCTAAAATGTAGTCCTTTCCATTGACAAACCTCCACTAGGACTACTTCAAACCATGAAAGAAGTAGGACAGAGGTCACAGTCTCTTTTCTCCCAGGAGATTCTTTGGTCTCTGAGGACATTCCCCACCTCCTGCCCAGAACCAGCTCTGTGTTGTACTGAGAATTGGGAGACAGAGTTTTGGCCAGGACCTAAAGGGATAACAGTACTTACCATTTGAAAGGGAAACTTCACCTGGCTTTTCCCCCACTCCTCTTTCTCTTTTTCTTTCTCCCTCTCTCAGAATATTTTGTGTAGCCTTTTATGTCATGCTATAAGAATATGTTATTTGTAACTAGGAAAGTATAAATCAAAGGAGAAAAAAATGTGAGGTCTTTTTTTTTTTTTAAAGGATTGTGTGTGTGTGTGTGTGTGTGTGTGTGTGTGTTTAAAGATTTTATTTATTTACTTATTTAGGGAGAGGGGCAGGAGAAGGAGACGGAGAGGGAGAAGCCCAAGCCAACTCGGCACTGAGCACAGAACCCGACACAGGGCTCCATCTCACCACCCTGAGATCATAACCTGAGCCAAAATAAAGAGTTGGAGGCTGGGCAGCCCCGGTGGTTCAGCGGTTTAGCGCTGCCTTCAGCCCAGGGTGTGATCCTGGAGACCCGGGATCGAGTCTCACATCAGGCTCCCTGCATGGAGTGGAACCTGCTTCTCCCTCTGCCTGTGTCTCTGCCTCTCTCTCTCTGTGTCTCTCAGGAATAAATAAAATCTTAAAAAAAAAAAAAAAAAGAGTTGGAGGCTCACCAGACTGAGCCACTTAGGTGCCCCAAAATGTGAGGTCTTTTAAAAAGAATTTCCCTAGTGGTAAATCAGTATTTAAACACACAGCACTACTGAATTATGCAAACCGAAGGTTGCTTATCAAATTGCCTGTAATTCACAACACACAAAATTGACGTTGGAGTCCCTACCTCTGAATTGGAAGAAAGTTGAAGTTCTTTTACCACGTACTTCTGAGAACCTCTAGGGATGCTTATGGTGACTGGTATACAACTGTGAATATACTAACAACCATTGAATTCATGTACTTTAAATCAGTGAGCTTTATTTATTTATTTATTTATTTATTTATTTATTTATTTATTATCAGTGAACTTTATAGTATGTGAGGCATCTCTCAGCAAAGCTGCTACAAACAATTGGTCCTGGCCCAGGGAAGGGAATCGGCAGTAATTTCTGCGAACAGTTTTTCTCCTATTTTAAATTTGGTTGGTAAAATTCCAAGGATCATAAACAATGGAGAGAGAATGAGCCACCTGTACTCATGTACTGTTTTTGCCAGATGTCCTATTTCCCGAATTCATTCAGTAGTTAGATTATTTAACAAATATTTAAGTATTAATTAGTACAGTGTGTGTCTGGATGCAAGGGTGAGTAGGAAGTCACACTCTTCTGGCTTCTTGGAAATCAGAGTCTAGTGGAGGAGACAGAAGCAGGGACGAGAACTCACAGCAAGCTGCTGAGAAATGCCCTAATAGTGTTAAGTGCAGTTTTAAATTCAGAAAAAGAAACAGATTTCTTTAAAGTAAAACAAAGCAAGGACTGCATGGAATGGGGCACTGTGACTTGAGACCCTTGAGGGCCTGTACCTTTGGTGGACTGAAGTGGAGCCTCTCCCTCCCCACACTGAGGTTCAAGGACAGAGAAACTTGTCTGAAGCCTTAGGATGGTCCCTAATCAAGACTCATGGAGTAGTGGTATTTTCTCTATTTTTAATGCTCGGGTCTCTGGGTCTGGAGGACAGCTGACCAGAAAGGGATTGCCCCTCACAGGGTTAGCTAATTCCTAGAAAAAACAAACAGTTCAACCCGGAGTGTGCCATCTGCGAATTAACAAATCCAGGCACCCCCTCCCACTCTGCCCCATGTCCTCCACCTTTTCCATCTGGCTCTTACATGCCAGGCCAACATTCCCTGGTCCTTATCACCCCAGGGCCAAGTATCAGCAGACAGCTCAGGGCAGCCCCCCACTAGCTTGCAGAGATCATTCCAACTAGCCAACCCTAAACCTGCTTATCCTGCTTTGCCTTTTCCTTGCAGTGAAAACCATAGTGAAGGCTTCTACCTACATTTTCCCTTTGCTCCCTCAGCCTCCTGATCAATCCTGTTCTCTGTGTGGCCCGGTGTGGCCCTTCTTCTTGTGATCTGTGAGAAACTATCTTTTCAGTGGTAACATCTGTTGGCTTCGCCATGTATTACTTGGACAATAAAAACCCTACATTTTAAAACAGCTCACCATAGTTAAGGATAAGTTTTCACAGAGGGAGGGAACCAGGAGTTTGTTATACAGGGAGGCTGTATCCTGCCCAGGGCCTGAGCATTAGAAGGGAAGGTTTGTTCTGCACGTAGACTACGGGGGCTATCAGGATAGATTCCAAGACGCCGATAAGCATCCCTAGAGATTCTAAGAAGTATTTGGTAAGAAATGCTGGACTTTCCTCTGTTTCGGTAGGTTAAGACTCCAGCATCAATTTAACATGCCATGAATTACAGGGAGTTTGATAGGGAACCTTAAGTTTGCATAATTAAATAGAGTTGCCTGTTTAAATATTGAGACACCATTGCGGTGATTTTTTTTTTCCCAAAAACCCTCACACTCTTTTCTCCTTTGATTTATTTTTTCTAGTTATAAATAATACAGTCCTATATTAAAAAAATACAAAGCTACACACAATTTTCTGAGATAGAAAGAGAGAGGAAAAAAAAAAAAAAGGAAAAACAACCAGTGAAATTTCTCTATCCAGGAGTAACTACTGTTATCCCTTTAGGTCCTGGCCAAAATTCTGTCTGCCAGTTCTCAGTACAACACAGAACTGGTTCTGGGCAGGAGGTGGGTAAAATGTTCTCAGGGACCAAAGAATCTCCTGGGAGAAAAGAGACTGTGACCTCTATCCTTTCTTGGTTTGAAACAGTCCCAGTGGAGGTTTGTCAGTGGGAGGGACACAGAAGTCCCCAAAGAGACTAATCACAGAGAAGTCTTGATGGGTCATTGGGGTTTAGCCCCAGTCCCTACATCTGGGCGGAGAGGAGGTTGTCTCTGACACAGTGTGTGTGGTCCAGGCTGGAGAACTTTCCTTACAGAAACGAACTAGGGCTGGTAGAAAGGGAGGTGGGCGGGGGGTGGGGGTGACTGGGTGATGAGCACTGAGGGGGGCACTTGATGGGATGAGCACTGGGTGTTATTCTATATGTTGGCAAATTGAACACCAATAATAAATAAATTTATAAAAAAAAGAAAGGGCTTTAGGGACAGTGAGCATGTGAATGTAAGTGTGGTTCGAGTTAAAGAGAACTAGAGTGGCATTGTCCTTCCATGAGGAATAGCTGTGGCCTGCAGAGATCTGGACTAGGGTAAGTGTCCCAGCTTCCTAACAACACCTTACGGGGATGACAAAGGCAAGAAACAGTGGCCTTTCAGGGATTGAACAAAACGTATCTAACTCTGAGTTAGCCTGAATGAGCGTCACCTTTATTTATTTAAGCCTTTCACTTTAACACTCACAACACTCTAATGAGAGGGTTTCAATTAAAAATTGCTCTCATTCCTGGGGTGCCTGGGTGGCTCAGTTGGTTAAGTGTCTGACTCTTGGTCTTGATTTAGGTCATGACCCCCAATTTACCCGCAGTCCAGACCTCTCTCCTCAACTCGAGATGCATACATCCAACTGCTGTTTGACATCTCCATCTGGATGTCAAATGGATGTCTCAAAACCACCATTCCAAATGGAACTCCTGGTTTCCTTCCACTCTACTTCTCCTACCTTTTCCCATCTCCACTGATGGCAGCTCCATCCTTTGGAGATACATCACCCCAAAACTTTGGAGTCATCTATATTCTTCTCTTTTACTCTCCATATTCAGTCCGTCAGGAAATGCCGTTGATTCTACCTTCCATATATATATCTGGAACCTTCTCGCTTCTCATGACTTCCCCATGACCCCCCTGCTCTGAGCCCCCATCATCTCTCACCTGACTTATTCCACTTGCCCCCCATGGGTGTTCTCCCTTCTGTCTTGGCTCCTTTGTAGTCATTGTCAACATAGTAAACAGACTAATACTTTGGAATGCAAGACCACGACACTTCTCTGCTTCAGTGGCTTTTCATTTCATATTAATAGAAAGCTACAGTCCTTCCTTTAACTTACAAGGCTCTATATATGATCTGGCTCCCATCAGACAGAGAGCACCTCATCTTGTACCTCATAGTGTACCTCATCTTGTACCACCTCATCTTGTACCCCAAGTGCCTAGATCTAGACATGCAGTAGGTATATGAATCTTTACTGAATGGATAAATGGATGAAATTAGTTATAGGAGAAGCTTTCGGTCCCTGAGTCCTAAATAAGGTAAGAAATGCATTTTCCCATTAGAGATTTTTTTTTTCAAGTCAGAAGTCCAGCCCTGTGTGTTCCTGTTTTCCACAAAAGCTCGTAGGACAATAAAGGAAATGGAGAGGAGTTTAGCCTACCTCACCAAATTCTTCCTTTTTCTCTGTTCTGAGGACTGGGCTGAATGAATTCAGCAGCCCTCAGCTACACTGTAATGGCACACGGCCACATCTGGCTTCTCTGGGCTCACACAGCTGTTTTGTCAACTCCCTGCGGGTTTATGTCCCCTCCTCTTCTAGGCAACTGCACTGCCTATTGGCAATTAGCCCTAATGAAGCAGCAGGAGTTTCCTGAGGGGAATGCATTGCTGACAAGCCTAATTACTATTAGCAGCTGTGGGGCCTCTAGCTCCGTGACAGGAACCCATCCACCTGTCAGAGCGGGCAGCAGGACTGCCAAAGCTGCACCTAGCAGCCAGTCCCGTGCTCTAAGCCAGGCCACTGTGATGAAAAGCAGAGGCTGCCATTTGGAAACCAATGGAGAGCATTGACTTCAAATGTTCGCGTTTCTGCAACCCAGCTGCATGCGTCGTGGAGCTGCAGCAAATCATCAATTCCCATCTCTTGGTTCGACGTGCTCCTTGTGTCTTTCAAGCATCCATAAGGCCTGCCTCTACTTGGAAAGGTGCTGGGAGGGAGGTACAGGGATGCAGGCATTTCTCATTGTGTTTATTTTTTCTCAAAAAAGAAAGGAAAAAAGCGTCGCTGATATTTAATGACTGACACTCCTTTCTTCAGTGGGTTAGTGCAGGAGAACTTCATGGCCCACTTCTGGGAGAAGATTTGCAGTTCTCCAGTGAGAAGGGTTCACAGTGGTTCCCTTTTGGGGATGTATTTCTCTGGAAGACTAAATGTGGCTGCAGATTCTTCTCTGCTTCTGAAAGCTGGAACCTGATTACATTCCTGCTGGAATCCAAGCTGGCTTCAGTGACTCAGTTGACCAATAGTGTATAACAGAAGTGACACTATGTCATTCATGGGGCTAGCCTATGAGAAAGCTAAGAGCTTCTTCACTGTACTTTAGAAACATGGGGCAGCCATCCTGTGAGGAAGCTTAAGCTACCCACATGGAGAGGCTGTGTGGAGATGCCTGGTGGCCTGGTGTTCTGTCTCCAAGGCAATTTCTTCTAGATGAGGTCCTAAACATCATGAAGCAGCAATGAGCTATTCCCACTGTGCCTTGTCTAAATTCTTGACTCACAAAGTTTTAATATTCGATAAACTAAATTATTGCTTTCAGCTCCTACACTTTGGCATAGTTGTATAGCAGTAGTTAGTAGAAACAATGATGGAAAAAAAAAAAGAAACAATGACGGTTTTTATAAGCCTAGTTGAGAGGATTTCCAGATTATATTAAGAAGTTTAAATGAACTCTTGAGACACTATAAGGGCCTCAAGAGATTCTTTTTTTTTCGTCTCAAGAGATTCTTACAAAGAATCCTCAGATGGATGAAAATACCAAGAGTCATACAAGTAAATTTAGGAGCTGACATTCCTCCTCCACTTGGAACTAGGTCTTCATCAGCCATATTGTGAAGTAAAAATAATGACACTTTTATGAAATCTAACAAGTAGTTAAGCAAAAATTTGAATTATTAAACATCATTTAAAAAATTAATACCCACTATCACTAACAACATACATCACCGTGAGTATAGACTAGTCTTCAGAAATTAGCTAACATGAAGCTATTATGATTAGCAAGACATTAAAAACTAAGTATTCAAAACATGAAACCAAGCTTCTATAATTCACTAGAAGTATTTTTTTGGTACCATTCATTAAAAGAATATTTATTTTCTTTTGCCCCATCCTTTAAAAATATTGGTTTTTATGTGTTTTGTGATTTCTATATTTTAGTACAGTAGTCATTCATAAAAAGTATATATGGTTTAGCCCATTAATTTAAAAAATTATTATGAAATATACCATACACATAAATTATACACAGTGGTGTAAAATGTATATATGCAAATTAAATAATAAGAATAAAATGCACATCCATGGACCTACAACCCAGTTTCAAAAACAGAACATCACCACCACCTCAGATGCTCCCTTAGAAGATCCTGTCCTTGACCCTCCAGGTGACCAGTAGCCTGGATTTTATATTGTCAATTAGCTCATTTGCTTCATATGGTTTTTCTTAACACATGAATATATGTTTTAACACTGTGCTGCTTAGTTTTCCCTGATTAGAATGGTAAACAATTGCATTTAAACTGGATGCATTTTTCAGTGACCCAGACCTTTCACTGACCTTTGCATCTCTGAGCCTTATTCATGCTGATGCATGTGACTGTAGTTCATTCATGTCCACCATTGTAGGGCATTTCAGGATAGGACTGTGACTCAGTCTGATGCTCTCCAACGATGGAGAGTTGGTTGTTTTCGGCATTTTGCTCTCAGGAATAAGACTGCTGTAAGTATTCTTCCTATATCCCTTGTTCCTTGTGCAAGAAGTTCTCTAGCTTATATACCTAGAGGTGGAATTACTAGATCATAGATATGTGCATGTTCAACATGACTTTTCCAAAATTGATGAGCTTCTATTGACAGTGGATGAAAGTACATGTTGTTTTACATTTTTTGTCAATCCTTTTTATTATCTGACTTCAATTTTGCCAATCTAGAGTGCATACAATGATATCTTGTGGTTTTAATTTGTATTTTCCTGAATATTAGTAATTTCAGCATCTTTTCATGTTATGGCCATTTTTATTTCCTCTTTGGTGAAATGTACACAGCCCTTTGTCAATAGCACCCTGTCTTATATATTATAGCCATTAAATAAGGCTTGATGTCTCATAGGGCAAGTCTTCCCACCTTATTTTTCTTCTTTAGGAGTGCTTTGGTTATTGTTGGTCCTATTTTCTTCTATATAATTTTACAATCAGCTTGTCCAATTCTGCACTAATCCCACTGGGCTTTTGATTAAAATAGCATTGAATGTATGGTTTCAACTGGGAAGAACTGATGTCTTTACAATACTGAATCTTCTGAACCAAGAACATGCTGTACTTCTCCATTTATTTAAGTCTTCCTTATGATCTTTCTATATAGTATTGTAATTTCCCCATAGATTTTGCTAGATTTATTCCTAAGAACATTTATCTATACTGCTAATTTTATTTTAATTTTTTGTACTGCTACGTTTAAATGGCAATTAAAAAAAGATTTTATATATTTATTCATGAGAGACACAGAGAGAGAGGCAGAGATATAGGCAGAGGGAGAAGCAGACTCCCTGCGGGGAGCCTGATGTAGGACTCGATTCCAGGACCCCGGGAACATGACCTGAGCCAAAAGCAGATGCTCAACCACTGAGCCACCCAGGCACCTCTGAATGACAATTTTTTAAAAAATTATATTTTCTAACTACTTTTTTCCTAGGGTATAGAAAAATTTATTGGTTTTTGTATTTTGTTTGTTTTCAGAAATCTTGCCAATCTATCTTTTTTTTTCCTACCTGAATTGTTCTTTCTATCATGTCTTCCACCTCCATTTCCTTCCTGGTAATGTATCCTGTCTTTCTCACTTCCCCACTGCATACACTTTCCCCTTTCGCCTCTTCATTCACCCAGGCTATTTTTACTCCCTCACACGGAATCATTTTTACCCTCGGAGAACACTCATTCAACACAGCAGTGCCTTTCTTCTTTTCCAGATTGCCAACCCATCTTATTAATTTGAATAATTTATCCATAAACTCTATTTTTCTGCATAGGGAATTATAGTCACATACCAAAAAATTTTTGTTTTTCCTTATCAGTCCAAAGACTTTTCTTTTCTCTTACTGTAGTGGCTAAAACCTCCAAAACAATGCTGACTGGAAGCTGTATCAGGGTGCTAAGTTATAGTAACAAAGGAACTAAGTTATAGTAACAAGAAACCTGCAAATCTCAGTGGCTTACAAAAAATGTTTCCTTATTTGTGCTTCTTGTCCATATTGGGCTGGCTGTAGGCTCCAGGTTATTTTCATTCCAGAACCAAGGCTGCATGGATATCCCCTCTCTGGAACATTGCTAGAAAGTTAAATATGGTGGAATCACACAGTGATCCTTAAACTTTTTTTTTTTTCTTAAACCTTTTTTCAGAAGTGGGGCACATCATTTTCAATCACTTTCATTTGTCACAGGAAGACTATTGGCCAAGGCTGACACCAATAGGGTGGGAGTGTGTAGTCCTAAACAGGGAGTAGCAGTACTGTTTTGAGCAGTAATACAACCTACCATAGAGAGCATACTCCCTACGATTTTACTAATAAAAGTTCATCTTCAAAAAATACTTCACATTTTTGAAGCAAGCTCGATTTTCTCTTTTGAGCATTTTGGCTTTCTCCTTCTGTCAGTTCCACCTTCTCCTAAGTGACTGCATCTTTTTCTACTGCCCAATGTGGGATCCATTTTCCTTTGACTAATCTCTCCTGATATTTCCCCAGATCTATTGTCCTTGCTCCTTTGTTAATGTCTGTACCCTCACTCTCTTTCTAGTAGAGTTCCTTACTTTCTTCAAGGCCTGGTAGAGAAACAACTCTTCCATGAATTCCTTACTGAAAAAGTCCAGCTTTCCTTACTAGAATGCCTAGAGGATGTCCTTCATACCAACACACAATGTTGACTAACTCTCTATTGCATTGCATTGTACTCCTCTTTTTTTTTCTAAATAAATCTAAATCTAATCTAAATAAAGATTTTATTTATTTATTTATTTGAGAGAGAGAGAGAGAGTGTGTATGAGGGGCAGGGCGGGAGGAAGAAGCAGACTCCCTGCTGAGCAGGGAGCCCAATGCAGGACTCGATCCAAGGACTCTGTGATCATGACCCGAGCTGAAGGCGGTAGCTTAACTGAGTGAGCCCTGAAATTTCAGGTGCCCTGAAAATTGTAGATTTCTTAAATCAGTCACCCAGTAGTGACTCCTGTTTTGGCTCTTCATGTCCTCTGTTTGAGACACAGTAAATTATTGGCAAATTATAGCAACAGCCAGGCATATTTGTCCCTGTTTCTCATCGATAGAGCAAGAATACATTGTTTCCAGGTAGTTTCTGTTTGATAAGTCTCCTTGTTCCTTTTTAATTAACTCTGATCTTTATAAGCACATCATCAGTAGATGATGTGATAGAGAGAAATAGGACATATCCATTTTGCATAACCCATGATTCAGGTATTGTGGTCCTTCTATTCCATTTATATCCTATCCCAAATGTGTTGACCCAATCCATTTCTTTCCCTTTACTACTCATTCTATTTTCTAAGTCAACTCAAATTATGTGATTTGAGTATTGAAATTTGATTTGCGAAACTTTTTGTTTCTTATCCTTTGAGATAGCTTGTCTGATGGTGTTTGTGGAGTCTCCCAACTCATCAAGCTAATTTCCCACCATGACAGTTTCTGTTATGCTGTAAATGTCAATCCTTATTAATTATTGTCGAAAACAAAAGCACAGGCCCAAAATGAAGTCGGTTATTCTAGACTATGTCACCACAGTGAGGCTTAATACCTAACCTAATTGCACTTTCCACTTCCCCTAGAAATGTAGTCTTTACTGGTCAGTCAAGAGTTATCTGGTCAGCACCAATGAGGTAGTCTGTCACATGGGGCATTTCCATCCCCCAAAAGAAAGATGAGGTAATCTGCATGATAAGACTCCTAGCTTTTCCCCCAAGAGAAAGTGATTTCCCCACTGAAAACAGTCTTTTCTTTTTATTGTTAGCAAAACCTCCTTGCCCCACCCTCTTTCCTATAAAAACCTTCCATTTTGTACAACTCCTTGGAGCTCCCCTCTACTTGCTACATGAGACGCTCCCTAATACATGAATTGCTTTTTTTAAAAAAAGATTTTATTTATTTATACATAGACACAGAGAGAGAGGCAGAGACATAGGCAGAGGGAGAGGGAGATGCAGGCTCCATGCAGGGAGCCCGATGTGGGACTCGATCCTGGGTCTCCAGGATCACACCCCAGGCTCCAGGCGGCGCCAAACCGCTGCACCACCGGGGCTGCCCCATGAATTGCTTAATAAAGCCAGTTGTATCTCCAAATTTGCTCAGTGAATTTTGTTTTTGTCTATTTTTTTTTAAGTAGGCTTCATGCCCAGTGTAGAGCCCAATGTGGGGCTTGAACTCACAACCATGAAGTCAAGACCTGAGCTGAGATTAAGAGTTGGACCCTTAACCAATTGAGCCACCCAGGCACCTGAGTGAATTTTGTTTTGTAACATTACCATTAAGCCCTTTGAAGGCAGGAATTATTTTTTCTACTTTTCTAGTAATCTCTCTACCAACCAGAGTTGGACATATGATAAACATTTAATAAATATTTATTGATGAACTATTCCCCCAGTTTCAAGAAGACAGGCTGTGAGAACCATGACATTACTAATAGTGTTCAATTATATGAAGTATTTTTAAAAAGTAATCTCTATGTTCAATGTGGGGCTCAAACTCACAACCTCAAGATCATGAGTTGCATGCTCTACTGACTGAGCCAGCCAGGCTTCCTCAACCATATGAAGTTTTATAGGTATACTTCCAGCACTTAATGTATGTATTTTTGAAATAGCAGTGCTTTTTTTCATGTAAAGTATCCCACCAATTATGGATTGGTGCATATGTGCGTGTGCATGCATCTGCACTTCTATTTTTGTTTTTTAAACAAATTTATTTATTTGACAAGCAGGAGTGGTAGGCAGAGGGAGAGGGAGGAACAGACTCCCTGCTGAGCAGAGATCCTGACATGGGCTCTATCTCAGGACCCTGGGACCATGACCTGAGCTGAAGGAAGACCCTTAACCCACTGAGCACCCAGGCACCCCTGCATCCACACTTCTGTGTGTTAGGTCAGTTGTGGACAGTGGGGAGGGCAGAAAAGGGAGCTAATACTTACTGTACAGTTACTCTGGGATGTGACCCCTTGGCATTGTGCCAGTTATTTACATATATTACATCATGTAATCCATGATAACAGTGGTTCTCAAACTTTAGCCTGCTAGAATCACCTGGAAGGCTTGTTAAAATACAGATGTCTGGGCCCCACCTTCTGAGTTTTTGATTCAGTAAGTCTCAGGTGAATCCTGAGAATTTGCACCTCAAATGAGAGCCTGGGTGATCTGTGACCTCACTTTGTGAGTTACATTGTAGCAACTCTGTGAGGTAGGTATTATTCTACAGATGAGAAAATACATTTACACAACTAAAGTAAATTTCTCAAATTCACACAATCAGTTGGAAAGTTGGACTTTGAATCCAGGCCTTTCTGGCTTGAAATGCTGGGTGAGGTAGAGAGAAAGAATTACGTGATTGGTTTTCTTGACTTCCAGGGGAAAAAAATCTATGGAGTCTTGTAGAGACATATGGGTAGTTTGCAAGTTCACAGCAAGGCTTTTGACGAAGTATTGTCTATAAAACATGCATTGGATCTAGTTCAAGTGCTACTGAGTCACTGCTGTCATCTTCTCTATTCCCTATATAATCCTGATGGTCATGTGTCCAAGTTCATGTAGCTGTGCCCTGACTTTCAACAACTCTGTAGTGTCAGATGGTCCTGCTCTGCTTCCCATCTACCCTCGAGTACCCACACTGTTTTCCATGATCATTAGTTTAGTGGGAATACAACACAGTTTCAGTTCAGCAGAAAAATCATGTATATGAGTCTATTTTCTTTCTTTTTTTTAAAAAAGATTTTATTGGAACGTCTGGTGTCTCAGCAGTTGAGCATCTGCCTTTGGCTCAGGGCACAATCCTGGGGTCCAGGATGGAGTCCTGCATTAGGCTCCTTGCAGAGAGCCTGCTTGTCTCTCTGCCTATGTCTCTGCCTCTCTCTCTGTGTCTTTCATGAATAAATAAATAAAATCTTTAAAAAAATAAATAAAAAAGATTTTACATTTAAGTAATCTCTACACCCAACGTGGGGCTCAAACTCACAATCCCGAGATCAAGAGTCACATGCTCCATCGACTGAGCCAGCCAGATGCTCCCATGAGTCTATTTCTTTTTTCTTTTCTTTTTCTTTTGTGAGTCTATTTCAGTTTTTGTCATCTCCATCAGGGTTTTTTGGTCACTTGCTTCTAAAGTTCAATCTGAAGGGTCCAGATACCGAATATCATTGTTGAGAATATAAACATTGATTTATATTTGTATAGACCTTTCTAGTCTTTTTTAAGAGATGGGGGAGGGACAGAGGGAGAAGGAGAGAGAAAATCTTAAGGAGGCTCCAAGCCCAGTGCAGAGTCTGATATAGGGATCAATCTCATAGCCCTGAGATCATGACCCGAGCCAGAATCAAGAGTCAGACAATTAACCAACTGAGCCATCCAGGCGCTCCTAGACCTTTCTCGTTTTGAAACTGCTTAAAGATCTATATTCTTCTTCTTCTTAAAAAAGATTTATTTTTTTATTTGAGAGAGAGAGAGAGAAAGAGAGAGAGAGAGCGAGGGGGAGGGGCAGAAGGAGAGAGAGAATCCTGAAGTAGACTGTGCTGAGCGCAGAGCCCAACACAGGGCTCGATCCTATGACCAAAACCACAACCCAAGCTGAAACCAAGTCTGACACTCAATTGACTGAGCCACCCAGGTATCCCAAAGATCTATATTCTACTGATCTGATCTTCTCAGAAATTGTTTGAAAATATTATTACTAATCCTAATTTATAAATAAAATCATGAGCCTGTAGATGAGAGAGAAATTTGCCTGAGGTTTCTAGACACTAGGTACTCAGTAAATATTTACTAAATAAATTAATGAATGAAAATGAAAAAAACTAATACATTATACAAATAGGCCTCAAATTTATAACACTATCTTCATTTCCAATGATTCCTTTATATATATATGTATATAAATATATTTTAAAGATTTATTTATTCATGAGAGACACACACACACACAGAGAGAGAGAGAGAGAGAGGCAGAGACACAGGCAGAGGGAGAAGCAAGCTCCATGCAGGGAGCCCGATGTGGGACTCGATCCTGGGTCTCCAGGATCACACCCTGGGCTGAAGGTGGCGCCAAACCGCCGAGCCACCAGGGCTGTCCCCTTTATATATTTTTAATTTTTTTTAATAATAAATTTATTTTTTATTGGTGTTCTTTATATATTTTTTAAACCAATATCCTTCCACAGAGAAATGTCTTGCAAAGTCCATTTCTTTTCTTTCTTCCCCATTACCCTAATATCCTTTATATTGAGCTCTTGTCACATGTTAGGCATATCTCAAATTCTATCTTATTTATTCTTTTTAAAAAAGATTTTATTTATTTATTTATTTATTTATTTATTTTTTAAAGATTTTATTTATTTATTCATGATAGTCACAGAGAGAGAGAGAGAGAGAGGCAGAGACACAGGCAGAGGGAGAAGCACGCTCCATGCACCGGGAGCCCGACGTGGGATTCGATCCCGGGTCTCCAGGATCGCGCCCCGGGCCAAAGGCAGGCGCCAAACCGCAGTGCCACCCAGGGATCCCAAAGATTTTATTTATTTATTTATTTATTTATTTATTTATTTATTTTTTTTTTTTTTTTTAAGATTTTATTTATTTATTTGCGAGAGAGAGAGAGAGAGAGAGAGAGAGAGAGTGAGCAGGGGGGAGGGGCAGAGGGAGAAGCTGATTCCCTGCTGAGCAGAGCGCCTGATAGGGGACCTCAATCCCGGGACCCTACGATCATGATCTGAGCCGAAGGCAGACACGTAACCAACTGAGCCACCCAGGCATCCCTCTTATTTATTCCTTAAATTAAGATTACAAATGAATCTTATCTAATCCTATGTGGTAGATGTTATTATTTCCTTATTCTAAAAATAAGGAAGGTCTCAACTGAGGGGCATTCTATAAAATAATTGGCATGTTCTCTACGAAAATGTCACTATCACAAAAGACTAAGGACAGGAGACTAAAGACAGGTGAAAACTAAATGCAGTATATGATCCTGAACTGGAGCCTGGAAAGGAGGTTTTCTTTTGAGTACAATTGATTTGTTTGGAACATAGACTGTTGATTAAATGAAAGTATTGTGTCATTGTTAAATTCCCTAAATTTGAATTATGGTCATATGAGAACTTATCCTTGTTCTAAGGATGGACACACTGAAATATTAAAGGGTTGAGAAGTAAAGATGTAGTCTGCTCTCAAATGGTCCAGAAAAAAACAAAAACAAAGGGAAAGAATAAAAGAGCAAGTTCGTTGTACTTTTCTTATTGATTTCTTTAGTTGAAACTTTTCCAAACTAAGGAGTAGAGCAACAATAATAATAATCATAAAACTCAACAAGATGGAAACCTGTCCAAGGACACTTCCTATTCAGTACCACATCCTATCAGCTCCTCACCAACCCCTGTTGCCCATCAGATACTGTCTTCCTTACTGAGCTTCCTCCATGGAGCTCCAAGGCCTGGAGCCCAAGGGGTTCCACTGGGCCCCATAGGAGGGGACAGACTGGCCTGCTTTACATAGGACTATCTCCGTTTTAGCACTGAAAGTTTCGTGTGCCAGGAACCTTCAGTCCTGGGCAAACCAGAACAATTGGCCACCTTACCCCATAAGTAAGCTTTTACCATATATACTGCAGAGTGAGTCTAGAAGCCAGGAGAAGGAGGTTTTAAGCACCCCCCCCCCCTACTCTGGGAAGTTGGAACCTTAGTTACCCATTCCCCCTCAGCACCAGCCTAGCAAGCACCATCCAGAATGACCTTGAAAAGGCCAATTATCTTGCCCAAGATCTCATGGCTAGCAAATGGTATAGCTGAGCTGGAACCCAAGCTTGAGTCCAATGCTCCATTTATTCATTCATTCTTTCATCCATGAATCTAGTCATCTAAAAACTGTATTTAGTGATCACTTACTACGTATCAGGCACTGGTTTAGGCCCCTGGGAAATAGCTGTGAACAAAATAAACAAGATCCCTTCTCTCTTGAGATGTAAGAGTAGTGAGGAAGATGGATAATACACCAATGGCCAAGCAAACAAGAATGAGTGAGAGAGGATTTCCAGAAAATTAAAATAGAGTGATGTGACTGAGTATCCCTGGGGAACTACTTTAAGCTGGAAGAATAAAACAAACTTTGAGTGACAAAATGGAGACAGCCAGGGAAGTTTGTGGAAGGACATTCCTGGCTGAAGAGGCAGGAAATGCAAAGACCTTGAGGCAAGAATGATTTGGGTATCTTCAAAGAACAAGAAGAAAGCAACCTGGCTGGTATGTAGAGAGAGAGAGAGAGAGAGAGAGAGAGAGAGAGAGAGAGAGAGTGTGTGTATGCGTGGTTGCATGGGCATATTACATGGGAGAAGGAGGAAAAGTAAAGGGGAGGGAGAGACAGAGACCAAGAAAGTTTGCTCTAAGAATGGCAGGAAGCCATCTGAAGATTTTAAGCAAGTCAGGGACAGGATCTTGATATTTGACAAGAGAGGATTTGTTGGGGGTGTAGTGGTTCAAGTCAGGTGACGTCACTTGGATTCTGTCCATGGTACTGGAGATGGAGAGGAGTGGAATCTGGAGGAAGAGTTGGAAGAGCTTACCAAGGGATTGGGTATAAAGGGTAAAAGAATAAAAAGGAATCCAGTATGATTCTCAGAGTTTTGACTTGAGCCATGTCTAGGAGGCAGCTCTTTATTGAGCTGGGGAAGGTGGGCCCCATGGAGAAGCCGTCTGAGAGGCGCGGAATCAAGAGTAATGCTTTGGCCATGTTAAGTCAGATGTCTATCCCACGGCCACAGGGAGTTGTCCAATAGACCCCGGGAACTGAGAGGCTGGTGTTCTAGAGAGTGGGCGGGGCTGGAGATTGAGGGCTGGGAGTGTCCAGTATATGGAGAGCCTCGGCAGGAACTGAAAGAGGTGGTCTGTGCTTCTCCCTGGCTGCATGCGCTGCCCGGATTGGGAGGCTGGCCAGGGGGTAGGGGCCCTCAACGGAGACCCAGGCAAGGAAGGGGGGAAGCAGAGGCCAAGAGAGGAAGCTCTTTGATTCTGTATGTTGGCAAATTGAACACCAATAAAAAATAAAAAAATAAAAAAAAAATAAGGGCCGCTGGCCTCCACTCCAGCTGTGGGGAAGGTAACCTACAGAGCCTGATGTTTCGATGAGATCGTAATAATCCTTTAGCTTCAGATAGCACTTCAGGTGAGATGGGGTTTCGGGGCACGTTTTCTCATCCAGCCGGGCAATCTCGCGTGCGAGGGAACCGCTAGCAGACGCGGCAAGGGAGCCAGGGTCCCAGGGCCGCTGCGGTTGGCGTCCCTAGGGCACAGCCTCCAGGGGGGTTCGGGCCAGCGGCTGGGCTCGATGAGCAAGGGCTCCTTCAAGGGGCCCCGGGGAGGCGGGCGGGGCAGAGGAGGAGGGCTGAGCCGGGCATGTGGTCTGGACTAGGGGCCGACTTCTGCTGGATGCCATGGGAGCCCCGGGGGGCGCAAGGAACATCACGGAATTGGTCCTCCCTGGGGGCGGTTGGCCTTTTGTACCCTTGCGTCAATCACTTATTGGCTAATCGCTGCCCCTGGGACGGCAGGGGGCTTTAAGGTCCTGAGCGAAGGGATTCCCATTTGTCCGAGAGCAATTTCCTAGAGAAGAAGACAATCCTGAGCAGTTAGCTGCCCATACTGGCAGCAGCCAGGGGATGAACGAACCGGTCAGGGAAAGGTTATGTGGGCCTCGCACCGCTGGCATCCACACGCAGTGCTGATGGGCCTTAGGGCTTGAATCCAGGGACGCCTGGGTGGCTCAGTGGCGTCTGCCTTCGGTTCACGGCATGATCTTGGGGTCTTGGGATCGAGTCCCACATTGGGCTCCCTGCGTGGAGCCTGCTTCTCCCTCTGCCTGTGTCTCTGCCTCCCCCCCCCCATCTCTCATGAATAAATAAATTGAATCTTAAAAAGATCTTGAAAAAGGACTTGAACCCAAGTCTTCTGGGGCTATGTCCCATGACGTTTCTCACTGCTTTCACCCTGCACTATGAGATCCATATGGGGTCCTTCATGGAGAGCTGCTTTCTACCATGGCAGGTGGAAGAAATAAGACCTGAAGAACAGGAAAAGGGCAGAGTCATGACCGAGAAATTCTAGTGAAGTAGGGGTACGATAAGATACTAGAAATAAAGGATAAACTTGATCCCTTTATTAACATTACAAACAGGGATTAAAATAAGTCCTGTATTCCCATGTCTTCCATATTAGAGATTTAATTGCAAAACAGGTAACATGAGAAAAATATTCAAATTCAGGATAATCATCTTACTGGAAATGGGAGGCAGGGTTGGTCGGTAAGATTGTTCTTGTAAACATTTGAGACATCTTTCTCTGCATAAAACACCTCGGTTGATTCCAAATGTTTTCATTGGCTTCTTTTTATGACCTCGCTTTTAAGACAATGCTGAAATTAGTTATACTTTGCTATAAAACCCCTAACAACTTTCATGTCCATTTTTCCCTTCTTCTGTGACCTCAGGATAATTAAGTGTCTTTTTCTCCCAAGAAGAAATGTGAAGCATGTGGCGAGCCTGCTGGCCTATTTGCTGATTTATGGGTCAAGTCTCCAGTTATTACAGACAAAATTTGAAAGTCTCTGATTAAGAAGCCCTGCTGATTTAAGAATCTCGCTAGAAATATGTGCATAATGAATTATCTACGGATAATAATTCAAATTGTCCCTGGGTGATTCATATCACCCGCTTTTATTAAATTATCCTTTTTTCTGGGAGATATTCAGGTCTGCACAAAGTAAGATGTAGGGATGCACATAAGATTGTAAGAGGTTGAAATGAAAACAGTTTTACCGCAGAAGAGCATTGACTCCAAACTTAAAGCTAATTTTCACAAGGCAGTGAGTATGTGTGTGACCTAGACAGATGTGTTTAAGAAAATTTTCTGTCTGTACATGTTGGAGCTCTTGGCTTGTTTTAAAAATAGTTCTTGTGAAAAGATAACCATTTCCTTGTGAGTGGTGATAGAAAGAAGCAGGATAAAAATAATCAAATTATTTCTTAGAAAAAAAATGGAAACAGTAGTCATCAAGGTCCATTTTTAGCAAGGCACATGGGCCCGACAAGGCATTAGTTAAGAGAATGTGTCACCCTTAAATATGTGGGTTTATTTAACAATGGAACAAGCAGATATATAAGGAACAGAGCTCCAGTACTGAGAATTCAGAAAGACCTATTTTTCTTTTCTTTTCTTTTTTTTTTTTCCCCAGGAATGAAGATTATTTTTTTCGATCTCTCTCTTTTTATATAACAAAAAGAAGAGAAGAGAACCTTTACAAAACAAATGCAGGAGTATTCAAGAAGGCAGATGCCAGATTCAGAAAAGAGGTTCGGGGGGCCAAGTCTCTTCGGGGGGGCCCTCTTCTGATGGACATGGGGCAGGGAAAGGGTGGGGGGCCAAGTTTCAATGGGCCCTGGACTCATTTTCACCCAAAAACCTGATTGAGGCCTGCCCCGAAGGAACCTGGCTGCAGATGTAGAGGGGGAGGAGTTTTAAGCAGGCATACAAACCTTCTGGAAGCTCCTTGATGCCTTCTGCTTCCCCACGTTTTGATTTTTCAGGTTATTTTAAGGTTTTCATACCTCGGGCAAGGTGATTTATGATTATTGGGACTTTATATAAGTCTTTATTTTTGCAAAGTGCTTTACAGTCATTTTTCTCTCCCTATTGTGCACCATGCCTTCCCTCTCCGCCACTATAATTGGTTTTGGAGGAGGCAGCACTTCCTTTCCTAGGGAAAAGAAGATGCCATTTCTGATACGAGCACTTTCTGAGGTGTTACCTTTGTTTCTGCTTTGCTTTTTTTCTTTTGATCTCTTACCCTCCAGCCGCCTGTCACCTTGGGTTTCTCTGCTCCTGCTCAGACCTGCACTCCCTTCGCCCGCCTCTGCCTTGGGCTCCCACACAGCACCCACCCCCCCTTGGGCCTCACCCCCACCGCCCGATCCCCCGATCCCTGTCTCACCCCTCGGGTGGCCCCAAGTGGTCCAGAGCCAGCCGGAGCCTGTCCTGGGGTGGGGTGGGAAGCGGGCGGTCCTGTCCTGCGCTCCCCCCCACCTGGAGCTGCGACCGGGACCCCTGCGATGAACCGAGAGCGCGAGCGCCCCTGCAGCCAGGCCGCTGCTGAAGCCATCTGAGGTCGAACCCCGTGGCCTTATCATTTCGGTAGGGCAAAAATAGGGAATGGTGGCAATTTCACGCCCGTGTCACCCTAGAGCTCCCGTGCGGGGTGCCGGGGTGCCAGGAGAGCCTGCCCCTCCGCTCCTCCCCAGCCACCAAAGTTGGGGTAAATTCTTTGAAAACTTTGTAGACAGCCAGATCCTCCTTGCTGGGGTGTCTCTGGTCCCTACTGGCCCCGATATGGGACGCCTTCCAGTTCTCCTCCCTGTCCACTCCGGCGACGCCGTCTCCGCTGGGCAGCGTGCTGCTCCTGCCCAGCGCCCCGCTTGCCCGCGGCCTCCTGGCCGCCCCTGCGTCCTGGCCCAAGCGCCTCCCCGGGGGTCTCTCTGGCACAGCTGCTCCATCTCTGGTTCCAGGGTGTCAGGCTGAGGCGGGGCAGGTCCTTCCGCTCTTCGTGCTTCTTCCAGTCCATTTCCCACCCTCTGGGCTTTTGAGAGCCGCCTGAGGGAAGTCTGCCCTTCTGGAAATCTCCTGTCAGCTTCCAGCTTGCTGGGCGCTTGCCCTCAGTCAGGCACGTTTCATCTCCTCCCCCACCCCCATCCTGAGCTTCCTGGCCTGCGTAGCTAACAAACCACCCCAAGGCTTTCAAGGCGTGCATCTTCTCTTCTCCCCTGACCTTTGCCTCCACTGCTTCCATCATGCATTCCATAGCTTCATTCTAGAACTGGCCTCCCCTGAAACTGCGCCACTTCTTTTTTTTTTCTATTTTAAAATTTTATGTCTTTACTCATGAGAGACACACACAGAGAGAAGCAGACACACAGGCAGAGGGAGAAGCCAGATGGGGGACTTGATCCCAGCACGCTGGGATCAGGGCCTGAGCTGAAGGCACATGCTCAACCACTGAGCCACCCAGGTGCTCCAGAACTGCACCACTTCTGATGTCTTAGGTTCACATAGTGCACCCTGACCACAGTCTCCTAAATGTATGTCCCCACTCACTCCATTGCTCCCACTACACCTGTCGGCCAACCTCAAGGAGCCATCCTCGCTTGACCCACTAATCTCTCCCTATTCGGTATCAGCTCCCTCCTAGCTTCCCTTTTCTGTTTAGCTTCCGTCACTCCCAAAAGCCTGTCTCCCTCCAACCTCTCTCTTGCCAGGATGCTTAACATCTTTGTCCTATCCCTTCTATCCAATCCATGTGCCAAAACCCTATTCTTAGATGGATCCAGCTTGTGCTCTTTGCTTACGTCTGGACAGTCAAATGCTTCTGGAGAAAATCACACTACTGGTGCAACTGTCAATTCCTCACTTTTATGTTCACCCAACACCACCCTCCCTGCCACCTAGACATTCCTCCACGTTTCCATGGTCTGCTCAGTCCTTCTCAGTCTCCACAGTGACTGCCTAAAAGCTTCTTCACTCTCACCTTATCTCTGGTCTCTTCCTCCCCCCTCCCCCCTAGTCTCTGCAGAGGTCCCTCAGTTCCTGGGTCACTGAGGAGAAAAGGCAGCAGATGGGAACCCACAAAATTTCTGCCCACCAGACTTACAAATCTCTTCATAATTGCACCCTTCTGTTATTCCTTCCTGTAAGTATGGAAGACATGTCCCTCCTTGCTATCAAGATTTAAAAACAAACAAACAAACAAACAAAAGATTTAAAAACAAATAAGTCTACTCTTTTTTTTATAAAGATTTTATTTATTTATTCATGAGAGACATAGACAGAGGGAGAAGCAGGCTCCCTGCGGGGAGCTCGAGATCCCAGGAACCCAGGATCACAACCTGAGCCAAAGGCACACGCTCAACCACTGAGCCACCCAGGTGCCCCTACTTTTCTTTTTTTAAAGATTTTAAAAATTGTTTTGAGTCATCTCTACACCCAACATGGGCTCAAACTTACAACGTGGAGCTCAAGAGTCTCATATTCTACCCACTGAGGCAGCCAGGCACCCTAGGCCTTTCTACTCATTTTTATTTTTATTTTTTTATTATTTATTTATTTATGATAGTCACAGAGAGAGAGAGAGGCAGAGACACAGGCAGAGGGAGAAGCAGGCTCCATGCACCGGGAGCCCGATGTGGGATTCGATCCCGGGTCCCCAGGATCGCGCCCTGGGCCAAAGGCAGGCGCCGAACCGCTGTGCCACCCAGGGATCCCCTCATTTTTAAAAAGATTTTATGAGAGAGAGAGAGAGAGAGAGAGAGAGAGAGAGAGAGAACACAAGCAGGGGGAGCAGCAGGCAGAGGGAGAGGGAGAAGCAGACTGTGCTGAGCAGGGAGCCTGATTGAAGTGGGGGGGGTCGATCCCTTGATCCTGGGATCACTACTTGAGCCAAAGGCAGATGCTTCACTGACTGAGCCACCCAGGTTAACTTTCCTAAAAGGATTGTCCACACCTGCTGTCTTCATTTTCTACTTACCATAAGCTCCTTGACCCACTATAATCTCCCTTCTGTCCTCACCACCCCATGAAAACTGCTCTGGGCAAAGTCACCGGTAATTTCTCTTGTTGGTCAACCCAGTGAAGTCCCTTCCCCCCACTTCATACTTGCTCTCTTGGCATATCCTCCTTGTTGAAACACTCATTTCTTTGGGCCTGATCATGCACATCCCTCCAGCTTTTCCTCCTACTTTTCTGGCCACTTCTTCTCAGTCTCCTGATCAGCCTATACTTTCATCATTGGTGACCCTTGGAGTTCAGTTCTTGGCATTCTTCTGTTGTAACACTAGAAATGTTCTGGGGAGAGCTCATGCATGTTCATGGCTTCAGCTATCATCTGTGCGCCTCTCTCTTCTCTGGTTGTGCTCATGTGATGGTTTCCTTTTCTTTCTTTTCTGTACTGGTTATTCATTTCCTTCATCATTTGGTGCCTGGATCACTTTCAACTAAGGACTGTATCCAGCTTCTAAGTATTTCCAACACAGCTTCAGTTACTTTTCATTATTTACCTGCCAAATAAAAGCTTATGGGTAACTAGCTACAGTTCGGTGGCTTTCAATTCGATATGAGAAAAACTTCAGTTAGATCCTGGTTCTAGAACTCCTATTAGTTGACTTAATGGTGATCATTTATTTGAACTAATTTTGATTTCTTGAATGCAGCTTGAAATTCCAGATTATATCCACAAAAATCTGTTAGGCTTTAAAAAAGGCATTTGAAATTCTTCAATGCAAATGAACATATTCAAGCCTGTGTATAAAAAGCAGAAAGAGCCTGAGACTTATTTTGGGTTACTCAGTGGTGTTCTGAGATGTCCCCCTGATTCAATACAGCTTGGGGAAGGATTTAAGAGAACGGGTGATGTGGTTATCTTCAACCAACAATAACACTATAACCATCCACTAAAGTGTGTGTAGGGGGGGTGCAGAAGGAGTATGTGATTTGAATACGATGCATCAGCCTTGGAAATAGTCACTTAGTCCCAGAGTGAGTTGCAATTTGCTGTGTCAAATGAATGCTAAAATGGTTGTATTTATTCATTGCAGGATCTCTAAATCTCTTGGGGGAAGGAAAGGAAGGTTTCAAAAATTCTTGGTGTTATACTTACTTTTCAGGTTGCAGAATATGAATTTGATAGAAAACACTTGCACCTTGTTCCACTGAATGAGTCTTCTCAGATAATGTTTACAGATGACGAGTCTTCTCTCGCCAAACATGTTTAGCAAGAGGAACAACACACTTTGAAAATGCCTATCAAAGGAATTTAATCATAGTATAAAGACTCCTGGGGTGAGCCTGGGTAGTGCAATCCTGCCCTGTTCACCATTACAGGTTTATTTAATATATTCTGCACAGTAATGCTTCATATGGCAGTGAGGATGCTTGATTTAGGCATTAGGATGTTTCTGATCCCCCAGGAAGCTTTTCTGCCTCAACAGGTCGCAAGCTTCCATGGCTGCCTTTGATGAAGCCATTTATCTTGGTGCCAGCAGCAGGATGTTGAAAGAGCGCACATGGGAAGGTATGCGGCAGATTATGCACGCATTTGTGAAGTTAGGAGATTATTATTGACAATCAGCTTGGAAGAGATTTAGGTTATATGTCCTATAACGAGACTGCTGAACTGCCTTTCTTGAAACACTGAGAGGGAGATAGGGAGGGGTTCTTTCATCTCAGCCCTTTGCTACTTCCAGAGTGTGCTTAGGTTCAGAGAGACTGTAAAATAATTTCTGGTGGGCATTGTAGCCACGTGATGAAAGAGCTTGCCTGAAAATTTGCACAATAATGTCTGCTCATCTGTGATTTGCCCTCTGGGCAGTTTCTTTGAAAACCACAGAACTCAGGCTCAAAACACTAAACAACCCAACTCGTAGTCTGTGCAGGGAGCCTGCATCAGGTAGCTTTTGCTGTGTAACAAACTTTTCCAAAACTTGGCGGCTTTAACCATCACTTACTTAGCTCACAATCTGGTGGGCTACCCAGGCAGTTCTTCTGGTCTAGTCTGGCTCTATTGGTTTCTGCTGGTTTTCCTTATGGGTCTGCAGTGAGCTGGAAAGTCAGCAGGTGGCTGGATGATCCAGAATAGCCTCACTTACGTGTCTGGCAGTTGACTGGCTGTTGGCTGGTAGCTGGCTGACTGTGGTTCTTCTTCATGTGGTTTCTTATTTTCCAGAAGGCTAGTTGAGACTCAGTCACATGGTGGCCTCAGGATCCCAAGCATAGCAATAGGACAAACCTCAGTATGCAAGGACTTTTTAAGCCTCTGCTTGAGTCATGTTGGCTAGTGTCCCATTGGCAAGAACAAATGACATGGCCCAGATTCAAGGAATGGGATGAGCTGCAATGTTAATATTGAAAGGATGTGGATAGAGGGGTTGAGGGATGAGTTTTGGCAATTTTTACAATCACCACAGAGCCATTTGGCATTTGCAAAATGTTTTCACGTGCATTATCCTCACTCCAACCATGTGATATAGAAACCATGATTCCCATTTTACAGATGAGTAAACTGTCTCAGAGAACAGCTTAATCCGATAACAAGCGATAGCATTCTTGTCCAAAGCCACATAGTCTGAAC
The DNA here is from genome assembly GCF_018345385.1 of Vulpes lagopus. Lineage (NCBI taxonomy): Eukaryota > Metazoa > Chordata > Mammalia > Carnivora > Canidae > Vulpes > Vulpes lagopus. The sequence continues at coordinate 26,279,784 of NC_054848.1, forward strand.
TATACAAAATGAAGCAACCCTGTTATACTCTTAGCTGTAAAAACATGCCTTTGGGATCTCAGCCTTTTTTTTTTTTTTTTTTTTTTGCTTCTTGTATCATGTGGTTCCCAAATTTAATGAGAATCAGAATTATTTCCTGGCATTTATTAAAATTCAGATTCCAGGGCTCCACCTGAGGTTCTGATTTAGTCAAATTTGCTGATGACCAGGAAGCTACATCTTATATTTATTTTTTAAAAAGTTTTATTTATTTGAGAGAGAAAAAGAGTGTCAGTGGGGAGAGGGGAGCAGTAGAGGGAGAAGGAGACTCAGATCTCCACCAAATAGGGAGCCTGCCGTGGGGCTCAATCCCAGCACCCTGAGATCATGACCTGAGCCAAAGGCAGACACTTAACCAACTGAGTCACCAAGGGACCTCTGGGGAGCTACATTTTAAACAGGTAACTCCAGGAGGCTCTGATACAGCGCCTACATTGAGAAACACTGGGTATATTATGATACTGGTATTCCTAACATGGTACATTTTTCTATAGTGGAGAGCCCACACTTAAAATTCCATTGGTCAGCTTTCTAGATCCATGAGTTAATAGCGCTGGGACAATTAATTTCCTTGAGACTTTGTCTTGACATCTGCAAAATAGGGATAATCAGAAAAAAATCCCCAGAGGGCTGGTGTGAAGATTTAATGGATAACCTATCAAACAGTGAGCCTAGTGCTTGGTAGATGTTCAGCAGGTGTTATTTTTCTAGTCTCTTCTTCCTGACAAGCTGTAGAACCCATTGATAAGGGAAGTCTATATGAAGTGGAAAAATTATTTCTAGAATGCTTTGCAGACTAGCACTGTCAATGCCCATAAATGAGATAAGATGGTCAAATATTCATCAGCACCTCAGAAAGCACATAGCTCTGTTGGGGGTCTGTGTGTGGGAGAAAAGGTATCTGATTCTTTAGAAGCATAAAAATCATGACTAAAAAGAGTGACAGGCCTGGTAGGCAACAGCTGTTGTCATCAGAGACCAATGATATGCACAAGAGGCACAGAAGGGCTGCTCATGCCTCAGCCCCTCCAGTCTTTTCCAAATTGCTGTGAACTTCCAGTGTCAGCACAATTGTCTGTACGTCCCCAGACAATGACAAAATGTATAATGATTCTATGTTAAGACAGAGTCTTATCCAAGTCGATTGTGTCCTCGTGGATAGAATCTTTCAGAATATTTTCTTTTAATAATTTCACTGAAGGCTCTAAAACATGGCACGTAGTATGTTATTTCCAAATAATGTGAGAGAGCTTCTTGAAGTCTCTGTGTTAAAATGATCACCAAATAGCTGGTTTCTTCAGGTTTAAAAAAAAGACTTTATTTATTTGAGAGAGAAAGTGAGCGAGACAAAGAGAGAGAGGGAGAGAGAGCACAAGGAGGGGGGGCAGCAGAGGGAGAGGGAGAAGCAGATTCCCCGCTGAACAGTGAGCCTGCCGTGGGGCTCAATCCCAGGACCCTGAGATCATGACCTGAGCTGAAGGCAGACGCTCAGCCTACTGAGTCACCCAGGCACCCTGGTTTCTTCAAGTTGTTGTTGTTTTTCTGTTCTGGCACTTTCCTTTTTATTTATTTTGTTTGTTTATTTGTTTGCACTTTCCTTTTTTTTAATGCTGTCTCTCCCATTGTGTCTCTGTCCAATGTGTCTCCTTTTCCTTCGTAGCTTGTCTTTGTAAATGTAATGGTTTTCTTTTTTTTTTAAATATTTTATTTATTCATGAGAGAAAGAGAGAGAGAGAGACGTTTTCTTTCTTTGCCCCTTCTTTCTTGTTTTTGAAAAAGAAAAGGTGGCTTTTTTTCTTTTTTTAACCCAGAATCCATTTTAAAATTTGTGCCTTTACTCTGTTTTCCGGCGTCTGCATCTCTGTGGTTGTCGTCTGTAGCAGACCAGTAGATGGAGCACGTCTCCCATATGAACCACCGCCGGAGGTCGCAGGGTGGGGTGTGTCCCCCCTCATCTGTCATTTTCGCTGCAGTGAAATTGTAGTTGCAAGCTGCTGTCATACAAAGCAAACCTCCTAATCTTGGCTAGACCAGAGCATATACTTTTCTGACTCATGTCAGCAATGCAGGGCTTAACGGCAGCTGAGCTAGGTAGGTGGTAGCTGAAGAACAATGAGGGACTGTGCCCCGTGCTCTTGTTTTGTAGAGTTAGCAGCTTTGTGCCCAATGTACCCTTTCTTCCTCTTCTCTCCCTTCCCCTCCTCCCCATGATTCCTTCTGGATACCCAGACTTTGCCTCTTTGCTGTTTCTCCTGAGTGTCAAGGTTCTCAGGATACAGCAACGTGCAGTTCTCTGAAGACCTCAAAGTAAAATTAGAGCTCGTTAGTGCTGGAGAGAAACTTGATTGTTGTCTAAGACCAAAAGCAATGGGGCCCAGGTTAACAAAGGACCCCTGTTGGCATCTGGGGTGGCCCTGGTCTCCGATTGGACTGTCGTTGTAGTTGTCTTTGTGTGGTTGAGCTGGCATTCTTCACAGTGGGTTCACGGCTCGGAGAATTTCCCGACTTGCCCGCTTTGACTTAAGTTACTCAACACTGCTATCAAACAGCTGATTTGATCTTTTTCATCAAATCAAGCAGCTGTTTTAACTTTGCTGTATGCTGGGGAAGATGCAAGCGTCAGCTTTTGAATGACTTTGTTCCGTATGTTGCCTGCTGTAGTATCATGTGCATTTGGGGACTTGTTTGATATTTAGAGTTTGTCAAAGGTCCATCTGAATCAGCTGGGGTACTTGAAATAAACCTACAAATTCATGGATCCTATTTCTGTAGCATTAGTCTTTTGGCTTAGGACTTGGGAATTTGCATTTTTAACAAGTTTGAAGAAATATCCGAAGCTTGAGAATTTATGAGATATCGCTGGTCACTGATTTTTTGATGTACCTCATCAGTTTTTGGCTGGGCCTCCACTTTCCACCCCCAATCTGGGGAAAACAAAGCTTAGGGACTGTGTTCTGGGCAGAACTTGGGGCCGGGAACCAATCAAGCCAAGTTACTGTACATTTTTCTGAGTGAGAACTGAGATTTTCTTTTGTAAATATAGTTCAGAAAAGCTCATTTGAATAACTTCTCTTTGGAGGAAGCCAGCCACTGGCTTCTATGATGATCAAATTAAGGACATTAGTCCTGAAACTTTATTAGAATCATGGGCTGGCATCTTATGAAAGGTGAGTGGTGTGATAAGACATTATAAACAACCTCTCTCACTCGACATGATTGAAGATCCGAATATTTATTATCTACCACCAGGGACATTGTATCAAAAGGCCAAAATACTTACTGCCTTGAATAGATTCGTGTAGAAATGTAAAGAATTGGCTGATTCCAAGATGTTTTCCAAGTTTCTTGGATCCTCCTAGTTGCATCGTAGGGGATTGTGGCAGAGGCTTCTGGGTGTCACCTGGCATCACTTCTCCTCTCTTCCTTAGAACAGAACCCTCATTGCATTCATGGTGTTCAAAGACTGCCCTGAATCCAATTCAAGGCCACATTTTCCAGCCTCCTTTGCAGATAGCTGTGGCCGTGTAACTAGGTTCTGGGCAATCAAATCTAAACATAAATGTCACATGGGATTTCCACTTAATGGTCACAGACTCATTTGGGAGGGATCTCCTTTTGTCTTTTTTCTCTTGTTCCCTTCTGCTCCTTTGAATGTGAGATGCAAGAGCTGGAGTTTGACTGGTCATCCTGGACTGTGAAGCAGCATAGAGGATAAAAAGCTGTGCTGAGGATGACAAAACAGAAAGACCGAGCTCAGATTTCTGATAAGTTTGTGGTATCCCCATACTGGCCCTGGGGGATCGCCTTCAGACTTCTACATAGGAGAATAAATCTGGCATCTTTTGCTACTAATATCTTGAGTTTTTTTTTTTTTTTTTTTTTTAGAGAGAGAGAGAGAGTGTAGTGGGGAGGCGGGGAGGGGCAGAGGGAGAAGGAGTGAGAGAATCTTACGCAGGGTCCACACTTAGCCCAGAGCCTGAAGTGGGGCTCGATCTCACAACCCTGAGATCGTGACCTGAGCTGAAATCCAAAGTTGGATGCTTAACTGATTGAGCCACCCAGGAGCCCTGACTCTTAATATTTTATGTGCAGTTGAAACTAGTTCTGATACACATTGTAAACCTCCTTCTGTTACAGGGGTTCCCAAACTTTATCTTGTATCAGAATCTCCAGGTGGACTTTTAAATGCACAGTTTGCTAGGGCCATCCCCAGAATTTTGGAGTCCATAGATTTGGGGTGGCGTCTGAGAACTTGCATTTCTAATGAACTCCCACGTAAGGCTAATGCTGCCAGTCCCACTGCACTTTGAGAACCACAGCTCGATCAAGGTCATCTTACATTGTCAGGCAGCTTCCTGCTTGAATCATTGAGTGTAGATCACCTCTCTCAGTTGATCCTGTAAGATCCTCACCTCCATAAAATTAATACAAATGCTGTAGTTTATTGGCTTAGAGCCATGTCACTTTTAGTAGACCAAATCTGGCTTATCCATGGCTGCTTCCCCTTCCTTCCCCCTCCTGGTTACTAACTCCTCACTCAACCTTGGAACCAAAATATGCAAACAACTTCCAGAGAAGCCTCTTAACGTTCCATGGGGAATTCCTTCTCTGTCATCAGTTCAGACCACGGGACTGGTTCAAGATGCACATGAGAGCATTCCATCCTCCTCCTTCATGCTGGGTTAAGACCATTTTCTTATATCTGCAGGGAGGCAAAACCTATGTAGGTGGAAAGGACAAATGTGTTCATTCTCATACACTAAAATACCAGATCAGACTTGGGATGTCATTGGTGGTTTCTACCCCCAGCCTGTGCTGACTTGCCCTTTGTTTCTGGTGCTTGCTATGATCTGCTCCTTCTTGCACCTTTTTGCTGGATGGGTTACATCCAGTCTTTCCCTGATGGCCCTTCCCCCTCCTGTATCCCACACCACGTCCTGAGGAAATCCTATCTCATTAACATTCTCCAATCTTTTTTTTCCTAATTCGATTATACAATGTATTCTGGAGTCAGACGTCCCTGAGTTTGAAGCCAGTCTTGACTCCTTACTGTGTGAGCTTCAGCAAGTGACTCACCTAAGAGTCAATCACCTCATTTGTCAAAATGCAGCTAATTTCACAGGGCTAAGGTAAAGATGAAATTAGATGATGCTTAGAGAGGGCTTAACACAGCTCCCAGCTCCTGGTAAGTGCATAATACATGATATTTATTATCACTAATGGCAGTATTTCAATCCACTGAAGAAAACTTTAGTCCCTACATGATACCAAAAGTGTACCCACAAAAGAAAAAAAAATAGACACATTGGACCTCATCAAATTAAAAACTTTTGCTCTGCAAAAGCTCCTGCTGTGAGAAGGAAAAGACAAGCCACCGACTGGGAGAGACTATTTGCAAATTGCATGTGCAAAAGACTCATCTCCAGAATATATAAAGAACTCTCTAAATTCAACAATAAGTAAAACAGTCCAGGGGGGCCTGCGCAGTTCAGTCAGTTAAGTGTCCCACTCTTGATTTTGGCTTAGATCAGGACCTCAGGGTCATGAGATCGAGCCCTACTTTGGGATCCATGCTGGGTGTGGAGCCTGTTTAAGATTCTCCCTCTCTCCCTAGCCCTCTGTGCCTCCTCCTTCCCCCTGCTGGCACATACGCCTGCATCTTCTCTCTCTTAAATAAAAAAAAAAAAAAAAAAAAAGAAAACAGCCCAATCAGAAAACGGACAAAACACTTGAACAAAAGTTTCACCAAAGAAGACAAATAGATGGCAAATAAATACATGAAAAGTTATTTACCATTGCTAGCTATTAGGGAAATGCAAAATAAAATCATGAGGAGATACCACTACATTAGAATGGCTAAAATGAAAATGACCGATTATACCGAATTCTGGCAAGAATGCAGAGATACGGAATCTTTTGTAATTGTTGGCTGGTGAAATGTAAAATCGTACAACCATCCAGAAAACAGTATGGCAGTTTCTTAAAAAAGTTAAACATATACTTATCATACAACTGGGTATTTATCTTAGAAAAATGAAAACTTATGTTTACACAAAAACCTCTACATCAATATTCATGGAAGCTTTATGTGTAGTAGCCCCAAACTGGAAACAACCCAAATGTCCTTGATGAAGTGAATGGTTGAAAACATTATGGTACATTCAATCCAATGGAATACTGGTCAGCAATAGAAAGGAATAAACTATTGATACCCACAACAACTTGGATGGATTTTAAGGGTGTTGTGTCGAGTGTCTTATTCCATTTGGGCTCCTAGAACAAAATACCACAGACTAAGTAGCTTATAAACAACAGAAGCTTACTTATCACAGTTTGGGAAACTGGGAAGTCAAAGATCAAGGTGCCTGCATGGTCTCATTCTGGTAAAGGTTCCTTTCCTGGATGATAGCCTGCACCTTCTTGCTGTGTCTTCTCAGGAAGGAAGGGGCAAGGGACCTCAGTGGGGTCTCTTTTATAAAAGCACTAATTCCATTCACAAGGGCCCCACCTACATGATCTAAGAAACTCCCAAACATTTTCTAGCACCATTATCTTGGGGGCTAGGATTTCGACATAAGAATATGGTGTATGTGGGGCATGACATTCAGATCATAACACTGAGTGAAGAAAGCTAGTCTTAAAAAGTCTTATACTTTATAGTTCCATTTATGTAACACTCTTGATGTTATGTAACATTTGTAATGACAAAATTATAGAGATGGAGAACAGATGGGTGGTTTCCAAGGATGAGAGAAGGGGAGGGAAAGAGGGAGGTGTGACTATAAATGACAGCACAGGGGAGTTCCTTTGTGGTAGTGATGTCACAAATTCATACATGTGACAAAATGCCATAGAATTATACACAGACATAAAAAAAATGAGTGCATGCAAAAACTGGTGAAATCAAAGTAAGATCTGTGCTCTAGTCACTTGTGCCAGTTCATTGCCTGGTTTCAGTGATGCATGATAGCTATGTAAGATATCACCACTAGGGGAGGCTGGGTGATGGGTACATTGTGTTGTACTATTTTTGCAGCTTCTTGTGAATCTATAATTATTTCAAAATTAAAAGTCAAAAAAATTAGCAACAAGGGATCCCTGGGTGGCGCAGCGGTTTGGCGCCTGCCTTTGGCCCAGGGCACGATCCTGGAGACCCGGGATCGAATCCCACATCAGGCTCCCGGTGCATGGAGCCTGCTTCTCCCTCCGCCTATGTCTCTGCCTCTCTCTCTCTCTGTGACTATCATAAATAAATAAAAAATAAAAAAAAAAAATTAGCAACAATAAAATCGCAGCCCCGGTCACAGTCAACAGACAATTCAATCAGCAAAATGACAGGACAAAAATCCTCAGTAATATTAGTTTTCATGAATTAATTCATTGGAGAAAAACTTGATTTTGAAGAGATTTATGATTGATACTGAATTTTTCTTCAGACAGTTACTAGGTTGTGTTTTTTCTTTCTAGAGCTGGGTACATGTTGTGGTATCATCAGAGCTTTAACATCCTACAGAACATTGAGTCGGAATACAGTTTTAAAAAGGAATTTAGTGGTGAAATTATTCTTTGATCACAATATAACGTTTCTCCCATTATACAAATGTCTCTTTTTCTGGACACACTACAGAAATGTCTAAATTTCTGCCCACTTTTAAGTTCCAGGCAGCAATGATAAGGTGACTTTTGTAGCACCTTTTCCTAAACATGCAGAGTTAATAGTGGGCGGTAGTGTCAAGCAGTGTTAAAAAGTCACCCAGAGCTGTATCCAGTGAAAAGACAGCTTTAAAAGAGCAACAGAGCAATTCAACCCTTAAGCAGAGACCTTATTTATATGCCACATTTCAGCTGGGAAGAGATTTTATGACCAAATCTTAGAGCCTTAAAGATGAAGTGTATAATATAAACATGCTAGCAGCATTAACTCTAACAGCACAAGGCGGGCTTGGTGCACAGCCCCATTTATTATTTTGGTTCTCTTCAGCATGAAAGACAGAGTCTTTCAATAGTCAGTGTAACACTGACTATTTATATAGCATTTATATGCTTCTCATCTGTGAACTTTTAGAAGTAATACAGAACTACGTGTATAATTGAATTATAAACCTCAATGTATATTTGAGCCCACAGAGTAGATTCAAACTTTGTTTTCTGGAATGGACTTTTTATCACTTCTTTCCCTCTGACAACATAGACTTTGGGATATAGGATGAGCAAGCCAGAGTAAATGACTGGGAACGACTATCTTTTATCTCTCAGGTTTCCAGCTAGGTTAGTTTGGTTAAAGTAAACTAAGGCCATAGATAGAGAAAGCAAATAAAAACTATCAATTATGTTTCCTATAAATCCTGTTTCTGAGACCTCATATGTACTCATATGTACTGTTCCCTCTATTTATAGTGCCCTTCCATCTTTTTCTATACTGCAAACTTTGCCCCTGTCCTTGAAAGGTTAATTTTTTTTTTAAAGTAGGCTCCATGCCCAGCATGAAGCCCAATGTGGGGCTTGAACTGATGACCCTGAGATCAAGACCTGAGGTGAGATCAAGCGTCAGAGGCTTGACTGAAAGAGCCACCCAGGTGCCCTGGAAAGGTTAATTTTTATTCACCCTTCAGAACTTAGCTCAAATCTTACTTCCTAAAGGAAGCCCTAGATTAGATCAAGTCCACTATTACACTCTCTCCTGGCATCCTGGACTTCTCTTTCATCGCATTTATATTTTTTAATATTTTATTTATTTATTTATGGGAAACACAGAAAGAGAGAGGCAGAGAAGCAGGCTTGCTGCAAGGAACCCGGGGTGGGACTCGATCCCAGGACCTGGTATCACACCATGAGCCAAAGGCAGACGCTCAACCGCAGAGCCACCCAGGCATCCCTCTTTCAGGGCATTTATGACAGATGTAATTAAGCAAGTAATTTAATAGTTACATTTCACACTATGTCCTTTCTATTGCACCGTAAAGTCTACAAGGACAGAGGGATGTCTGACTTATACAGATTCACACCTCTGGTACCTAATACAGTGCCTGGCATATACTAGGTATTCAACAAACATTGGTTGAATAAAGTGTGTATGAAGACAAAAGTAGAAGCAGAAGAATAGCAATAATCATATCTATATTTATTGAACACTTAGTGTACATAATGCTAGGCAGTGGGTAAATGCTTTGCTATTCAGTTCTTACCACAGCAGTAAGATAAATACTGTTCTTATCCCCATTTAACAGATAAGAAAACAGGATCTAGGGAGTTTAAGGAAGTTACTCAAGGTTACATAGGTGGTAACTTTTTTTTTTTTTAAGTAGGCTCCATGCCCAGCGTGGAGCCCAACATGGGGCTTGAACTCATGACCTGGAGATCAAGACTGGAGCTGAGATCAAGAGTCAGATGCTCAACCAACTGAGTCACCCAGGCGCCCCTAGGTGGTAACATTTTTGCGTCATATAATAGCTTCTTTCACATTCCTTTTCACTCCCTTCTCCCTCCTCTGTCCACTTTATACCTACACTCACCCTTTCTCAGTGGAGAAAATTCCTGATGTCAACGACAGAGCAAAGTACTTTTGTTCCAGACATTCTTTGAGGACATTGCTCTCTGGGGAGAAGCTGCTTCTAGAGCACATATTTGATGGGGTAGCCAAGGGCAGATCAAGTTGCCTGATTCAAAGCTTCAAAATATCTTTGTGGCAGCCTGTGGCACCATAGTGTTTGGATGATACTCTGAGGTGGGTTCAAAAGCACCGTTCTGCTTGTTCTAATATATATGATAATAATGTATTTTAGTTATTGGGTACTAAATAATAATGTATTTTAGTTATTGGGTACTTTTTTATAAATCAAGGGTCTAAAAGTTCTTTTTCAAGATATCAATTTCGAACACCACCATACATTTTTAAACACGGACTCATAATGCCATTGAAGACCCCAGTGTAAGTAGCAAACCGCTAATATTTAATATTTTTCCAATCTGACTCATGGTTCTCCCCTCACCGACACCAGCTAATGCCATCATCATGACTATCACGGTTTAGCAGTTTTAAAATATATGTTACATACCAAGTAGGCTGAGGTAGCTTTCTCAGTGGCATTTGGAAACACATTAAAAATATGCAGCTTGACTTTTCATCCCCTTCACACCCTCTGCATTTCCCTTTTGGAGAGCTCAGAGGGAGGCATAGTGGGAAGAGAATCAGCCCTAAGAAAGGAAAATAGAATTTCACCCCGGTGGAAAACAATGTGCAAACTCAAATCTATTGTTCTTAATTCGGGTTCTGGTTTCCATGCCTGCCTTTTTGTGTCCATCATTTTATTTGTGTTGAATAGGGATTTTTCCATTTAGGGGCCTTCTTTTATTTACCTCTCTTCATGCCTGTCTTGCAAGTCTTACTGCTCCTTTTGCTGCTCCAGCTTATTTTTGTTGTTCTTGATGATTTGCGCTTTTCGTTCACCATGTTCATTCACTTTATCGTCATGCTTTCCCAAATCTCCACTCCCTCTTAGTTTCTAGGATCCCAGACAGGTCTTTCTTCTACCTCCAAGAATACATTGATTCTAAACCTTGGCCCTTTTAGTTAACTAATTTTATTTCCTTAATTAATCCCTATGTGTTTTATTCTTAAATTCTCTTCACAATTTTCTCTAATTGAATTTCCAGCTCCATATTTTCTTGTGAGGTTTCCTTATAGCAGAGCATTTACTTGGTTCCTTTTTTCCTTCATTACCAAGTTTAATTGGAGAGGCTTCCCCCCCCCGCCCCCATCTCTGTTTTTGGTCTTCTGATGTATGTGGACTAAACAGTCTGAAGCAGTGAGCGAGGGGGGCAAATAGAAGGAGCACTGGATTTGGAGTCAGAAGGTCTGTGCTCATGTCTTAGCTCTGCCACTTAGCCCTCAGAAGCTCATCTGTGGAACGGAAATAATGATATTACCGGGGGCTCAGATGAGATAAAATGATGTAAACAGACTGTAAATGTCTCCCACTTAAGGGATTTTTAGTTTTTTTGTCCTCATAGAGCTGCTGATTTCCATAAAATGGCACCTCTTCTCCAGTTAGCAGAGGGCCAAAATAAAGTAATGGAAAATGTGAACTTAAGCATTAGAAGTTGCTTATCAAGTTCTTATCAAGTTCTCCAAGAGGTTCTAATTAACCTTTTGGTAAAAATGTCTTGGTGATAGTGGCACAGAGAACGCCAACTCTATTTCTTTTTTTTTCTTTCTTTTTTTTTTAATTTTTATTTTTTATTTATTTATGACAGTCACATAGAGAGAGAGAGGCAGAGACACAGGCAGAGGGAGAAGCAGGCTCCATGCACTGGGAGCCTGACGTGAGATTCGATCCCAGGTCTCCAGGATCGTGCCCTGGGCCAAAGGCAGGCGCCAAACCGCTGCGCCACCCAGGGATCCCGCCAACTCTATTTCTGTCTCTTGGCAGTAGGCAGTAAAGCGTACCCCAAGAAGGCTGTGGAGGAAGGGGAAGCCTGTGGAAACCTATTTGTGAGACTAACATTAAACTAGAATTAAAAGAGATCTTAGGTGCTAGAATCCAGAAGCTGTAATTCCAGTTCCCCATACAGAGATGGAATTTTATCTTCATCATTTATTTAAGTGGGTTGTACAAATTTTGTGTAAGGACTTTTTAGTAATGAGTACTTGCCCTTTCAAGAAGCCACCCATTTCATGGCCAAATGTCTTGTTTTGTGTAAAAATGACCCATAATGTTCGCCTGCTACTTCCAGTGACTTTCTGAACAAGTCCAATTCTTCTTACCCGAGACAGCCCTTGGATATTTCTGAACAGTTCCTAGGTTATTCTTTTCTACAGGCTACAATTCCTGTCCTTTGAATGGTTTCTCATATAACATGGATTTTCATGCCCTTCAACATTCTCGGATTGCTCCATTTATCAATGGCCTCTGTGAAACTGAGCCTCCAGAGCTGGTTGCAATACTCTGGACCTATTTTCACCATAGAGATCTGGACAGTATGGTATCACTGACAAGCCTCATTTGCCTTGGGAGCACGGGGGCTGTTGCTAATTTGAGAAAGCTGCATTGTAGTCCATAAAATTCTCCAGCAAGAGCCCATGAACTCAGTTTTATGTGTATGTCAAGAATGTGCATAGATTAATTTATTTTCAATAAGATGATAGAGGGCTTTAAGTTAAATTATGGATAATGAATTTCTTATTATTATGTAGAAACTGGAGGTGTCCATTCAATATAATTGGGACTACTTGAGGTTACGATATTCCATGTGTCATGTTTATGCAAAAGATAGAATGCTCAGTCTCAAGCTCTTATTTATCATTCTTCTTTAACCTTTATTGAGTTTTTACTCTGCTCTCTGCATGTAGTATTTTACATATACAACAGCCCTCTGAGTTAAAGACAGTTATTACTCCCATTTTATAGATAAGGATACTGAGGCGCAGGGAGGTTTAATTAATTTGTCCGAGGTCAGCTAGCAAGTAGATCTGAACTTGGGAAATTGACTCTGAACTCTATCCAGCCTCACCTATCTGTGCAGTGCATAATTGGAAAATATTACTTTGGATAATCGGTTGATTTTTGTTAAAGAAGAAGATCAGAACAAGTCCTCACTCTCAGATTTCTCTCTCCCAAGTTTTCAAGGTCCATTCCATGGAACATTGGTATTTCAAGATGACATGAGGCGGGGGCTGGAAGGAGTTCCCATGTTGAAGACCGCATAGTTAGTTGCCATTCTGAGCCTAGTCACTTTGACCATGCTACGCTAAAGGCCTTATTCAAAGATAAAGGACAGATTTCCATGAGATATTATACATGAGAGCACTCTGTAGATGCCAGATATGTGGTCCATACTTACAGCTTCTCAGAGCATTCATGAATTTTACATGCTTAAAAATGCCACTTAACACAGTTACTTCTCTGATCATTTACATCTCCTTTACAAAGTATTTTAAAACTTGCTGAGTTTATGGTTATCAGCAGTTGTGCAACACACATAATTATAATGAATTAGGAAGTTTAAGACCCAAATGTAGAGGCTATATTAGAATAGAAACACTGGTAAGGAACAGGAAATGGAAAACATTTTAAATCCTATCATGGTCTTTTGTAATTCTCTGAAGCAGAAACTCAGTTAAGTTCAACTGTCAATGATGCTCAAGGAAGCATGGAGGAGAAATTTACATGAGTTGTGTGGTGCCACCCCTGCATATACTTCAATAACAACCACAATAGCAACAATAAAGACACAGAAATTCTCTAAGTTAACATTGTGTTTTAATAGAACGGCGAATAGACGAATAGAGCACTCTACATCCACCTTCATTCTATCATCACAGTCCTATTTGCTAGCTAATTTCCTCTTATCCATCTTTGTTCCCCACACACAATGAATAATTCTTTTAGTTGTTTATACCATCCCCCTCCACATGATATATATACTGAATTATCATGGCCCACTTAGAAGCATCACTTTGGGAGACTAAACAAATTAAGTCCATTCAATCTCTTTGTGTAAATGACATTTTCAAAGACAAGTTGAAAAAGAAAATCAATTCATTTGGTATAAGGCACAATAAAAATGTCACGAAAACTGGGTGTAAAGTCATACCAAGCAAGTTTGTACATTTTTATTATTATTATCTTTCCAAAATGGAAAGGAAAATAGAGAATACATGAACCTTAATTTTTGAGACCAGTCTGGGAAACTGTAATTACATTAGCAACATCCAACAGTGCTATCAACACTGAGCAATTCCTCTCATCTCCACACAGAAGCCGACTCAGAAAATCACACCTTTCAGCTCATGGGATTTGTGACACTTAGTAATGCATGTGTAATTGGGTAAAAATAGTCCTTACCACAAGCCTTATTTTTTGTTTGCTTCTGTATTTCTCTAAAGGAAAAATATACTCATGGATCTCTTCCTGCTTCTTCAAGAAGGCTATAGTCAGATCCCCTTGGCAGGAGTACATAGTATGACCTTCCTCAATCCTAGTCGCCCAAAGGCTACCATATTCCTGACAGGAGAGAATTGTGCCAACAGAAGCCCTGGAAGCTCTTCCTCCCCCTACAAAGAAGCTGGAGGTGCTGGAAGATCCCAGTCATCTGTTGGCTAGATCCCTTTGCCTCCACTTATGCCTACTCTTTCTCCTGGATGCTATTTCCAGAGCATATTCCTAAAATATAAATCATATAATGTTCCTTCTCTGTTCAAACACCGACCACGGCTTTTTCTTACTGATTGCTTAAAGTCTAAACTTCCCAGCATCCATCCAGAGAATAAATTCATTAGGAAATCCAGTGCCATCTGCTCAGTAATGCTTATTTTCCTCTTCTCCACATCTCAAACCCTCTGCCCTTGCCTTGCTTGCTACCAGTGTTCTGCCTCTGTTGGTTCTATGTTCCCTCCCTGACCTGACTTTTCTTCTCCCTTCTGCTTGTTCAAATCCCTGGCTTCCCTCCAGACCCCACTCATCTTCCACACCATCCATGAAGTCTTCTCTCTTTATCTTCCTGTCATTCAGTTGGAGACCTTTCCCGCAAGGAAGGAGCCAGGATATACAAAGGCAGAAGGGAATTAGCTGTGGGAAAGTTTACCTCTCTACCTTTAGTTCCATGTAGTCTAAATATATAATTTCCACATTTCATTCCATTTCCACTTCCACCTAGATGTCTCATGGCATTTTGAACTTGGGAAGAGTCCCTATTTTCTCCCAACATCTCCATACCTCCTTTTGGGATCCCTCTTTCTAACAATGATGTTACTCTATACCCAGATGTCCAAAGCTAAAAATTCAAACACTGTCCTTCAAAATACTTTTCTTTCCTTTATTACCCATCTGGTCACCAAGAACTATAGTTTCTTGTCTTCCATATCTCTCAGCATCACTCTCTCTTCTCTTCATCGGTTGCACTGACAGATTTTTTCTGATCCTTCCTACTTCTTTTTCCGGCATCTTTTCTCTTTCCTTACTCTCTGCCTTATCCTCCTCCACCTTGGACCTAAACATGGGAAGGTCGTTGTGGCCCACACCACTCTCTCTATCTGCAGTATATTCCCCTGCTTGTTCTCTTCGACATATCCTATTCAGTCTTAAAAATCCTGTTCAGATATTATCACACCTAAGGAAGCTTCTAGGACACGCACCACTCCCAAGGCAAGATAACATTCCATTTCTCTGTGTCCTTAATTCTCTCATAGCCTAACTCACATATCAATTTTGATGTTGGTCTCTCCAACTAGAGTATGAACATATTGAGGGTAGAACACCTAGTATCTAGCACAGCACTTGACCATAATGAAATTCTTATAAGGAATTCTTCAATGAGTGAACAGCATGTGGTTCTAAGTTTCTCTATATGGCTTTTTAAGAATTATTCATTGGTTTACATACATAAGCATATCTTTCTAAGAGTAAAAGGACCTCAACTATCAAAAACTCAGTGTGTCTAAAACTGCACTGGTATAACCCCTCACACATGAAGAAATGTGATAGATACACTAGAGATCATGACTGAGAATAAGAGTTCAAATATGTGAACTGATCAAGAGGCTACATTTACACTTTCATTTCTCTGTCCTGCTCAGCCTTTAATGGATACATCTCTGGCTTATTGAGTAGAAGTGTAATCATTTTTCAGGACATCACTTTTAGGTCTAGCCAAGGGCACCCATCAACAGAGCCCATCATCAGCTGCAGTTGACCAGGGCTCTAATTTGGCCGTTATCACTGAACTCTTTTGTAAGAGAGGTTGCCTAAGCAGTGACCTTGTCTATTTCACAAGATACAGAGAGCTCTCCCTCTAAACTTCTCCTATAAGTTTCAAGATCTTTCATTTTAATGTCTGGGAGCTGTAGATGAGGTATAAATAACCACTGAGGAAGTGGTATGGTAGAGAAATAATAGCAGATCAACACTCCAACAAGCCAGAATTCTGCTCTTGATGAAACTATTCAAATAATAAAAAAAAAAAACCATTGGCACAGTGGTTTCAGTTTCTTAAACTCGTACAGAATTTAGAATGAAAAAGAAAGTATATGTAATTCAGTAACAGGGACAAATGCAAGAACCAAAATGCATAAGAAAAACTCACATATTGCCAAACTATTCTGGTTTCATGCATTCTTTTGGACATCTGGTGGACCTGGGGCTTGATCATGTTTTATGATAATTCAAAACATGGCATTTCCTATGAATTCGCCATACTCCTGCTATATTATATTGCATCATATGGCTCCTCTATCCCAGCCAAATCACTCCACAACTTGGTCCTGAAAATGCATCACATTCTGGCTCTTGCCCAGATATCTCCACTCCTCATGTCACTCTTTTCTAGGTCATGCTCTTTCAAGACATAGCTAAGCCATAAAAGTTTATAATGCCTCAAAGGCAAAATGGATACTAATTTGGGAGGACTTAATTCTGCAGGCAGAAAAAAAATCCCAAGGTGGTTGGGTATGGTATGTTCAATGCAATCAGAGCATTGTCTTAGGAATAATCTTTCTTCCAAGAAATTACTATACCAAAATAGATAATTGCAGTGGCCTGGTCCACTTAAGAGGGTTAAATATAATAATTAGTGATTATTACCTATTGAATGAGTTAAGACCAAACTTATCTAAGTAATAAAAAGCAAAGCAATAGTAATTCTGTTCTTAAATTCTTGGTGTTAAGTGCTTAATATACATTATTGCATCATAATGCTAGCAATGTCACATCAAGAAGAATAACCGGTGGGCTGTCGACCCAAACATGAATAACACTGTCATGGCCAGCAAGGACTATTCCTTCTTCAAATCCTAAATAGCATCAGATCATTCACTCATTCAGTCAAAAACATTTTTTTTTAAATTTCCTGCTTGGTTCTAGGCAGCATTCTAAGCCCTTGAGGTAAAAGTATGGACAAAATAAACAAAAATCCTTGCCTTCATGAAGTTTATATTCTAGAAGGAGAAGACAGATGAGCAAAATAAGTAAGGTAAGGAAGTGATAGATGTTACAAAGGGAAATTAAGCAGAAAAAGGGGCATAGGAAATAGGGAAGAGGAGTTCCTCAAAGGAAGACTCATGAAAAAAGTAATATTTGGGCATTGATTTGAAGGAGGTGAGGCAGCAAGTCATGAAGGAGGAATAATGTTTATGGTAGATTGTTTGCAGGAACGACCACAAAAGTCCCCACTCCCACAGCCACATCTCTGGGTAGGCCCTTCTAAACAGATTCTAGGCTTAGCCATGTGGCCTTCTTTGACCAATGGGACAATATCAGGTATGATCCAACTGATCTCAAAAACTCTTGAGACCACCATATGTAAACAAGCCTGGGCTACCCTGATGGATAATGAGAAACATGTAGCTAAGCCATCCCCATCGCCCCATCAACATCAAGCCACTGCTATTGTAGTACGGAAGTAGTCGCAGACTATACATAAACACATAGGTATGGTTGTGCTCCAGTAAAACTTTATGTACAAAAAGGGGTGGTGGAAGGCCAGATTTGGCCAGCAGCCTGTAGCTTGCCAACTCCTCTCCTAGACCATCTAGCCTCAGCCAAGCTTGCCTAGACAAGAACTGTCCAGTCAACCTAGAGAACCATGAAAAGTGACCATTATTTTTTTAAAGATTTTATTTATTTATTCATGAGAGACACAGAGAGGCAGAGACACAGGCAGAGGGAGAAGCAGGCTCCATGCTGGGAACCCAATGTGGGACATGATCCCGGGTCTCCAGGATCATGCCCTGGGCTGAAGGCGGCGCTAAACCACTGAGCCACCCAGGTTGCCCAGTGATCATTATTTTAAGCCATTATATTTTGGGTTGGTTTGCTATACAGCAAGAGGTAACTGTTACAGTGTTCTAGGCAGAGGAAACCAAATACAAAACTCTAACAAGGGAGTTTGCCTGGGATACTCTAGGAATTACAAATAGGGCAATGTTACTAGAGCCAAGTGTACAAGGAGAACAGTAAAAAATTAGTGCAGAAGAAATAGGTTAGAGGGATAGGATAGGCAGATTTTAAGAGCTGTGAGGGCTATTGTAGCAGAAGAGTGACGTGACATGACTAATGGTTTTTTTTTTTTTAAAGACTTTATTTATTTATTCATGAGAGACACAGAGTGAGAGAGAGGCAGAGAGAGAAGCAGGCTCCATGCAGGGAGCCTGACGTGGGACTTGATCCCGGGTCTCCAGGATCACAACCTGGGCCGAAAGCAGCGCTAAACCACTGAGCCACCCGGGCTGCCCTGACTAATGTTTTTAAAATCTCAGCCTAGCTGCTATGTTGAAAATAGACTCTAGGGTACAAGTGCAGAAGCAGGGAGATAAGAGTCTGTTGCAGTAACTTGGGTGGGAGGTTTGGTAGATTAGACATGAGTGTTAACAATAGAAGTTGTGAGAGGGATCTGGATTTGGATATATTTTGAATAAGATGCACTAATAGTTTGGATGCAGGCAATAGGAGAAAGAAGGGAATTAAAGATGACATCATGCTTTTGTCCTGAACACCTGGAAATTGCCCTTAATTTGTGATGGATAAAATTGTAAGTAGAGAAGTTTTGGGGAAAAATATAAGGTGTTCTATGTGGCACATCAAGTTTAATATGTCTATTAGGCATTTGAGTAGGCATTTGAGTACATAGGTCTGAAGTCCAGGGGAGAGGATTAGATTGGGGTTACAAATTTGGAATCATCAGCACAGAGAGGGCATTTTAAATGCATGAAATTGATGATATCGCCAAAAGAGCGCATATACACAGTGAAGAGAAAAGCCTTAGGAAGTGAGCCTTGGGACATTCCAATACTAAGATGTCAGGGAGATGATGAAGAGGAATTGAACACTAAAGGAGCAGGCAACCAAGAAGTAGAGGCCAGAGAAGTGTAAAGAAAACCAGGAGAGTGAAATATACTGAAGGTCAGCTCAAGAAAGTGTTCAAGGCAGATGAGGGCTGAGAATTAACCCTTTGAGTGATCAATGCAGAGGAAATCGGAGACTACCACAAAATCCATTTTGGTGGAATTATGGAAGTGCAAGCCTGATAAACACAGGTTTAAGAGAAGTTGGGAAGAGAGGAAATGAAGGCTGTGAGTATGGAGAGCACTTTCAAGGAATTTAGCTGTGCAGTAGAACAGAGAAACCAATCAGTAGCCAGAGGGTAATTAGAGGGATATTTTAGAGTAAGATAAAAGATATCATGGTTTTATTCTGTAGGGGATGATCCAGTGAAGAGAGAGAAAATGATACAGAAAAGAGAGTGAGCCCATCTTAGACCATGTGGGCCATTTAAGCCACCAGATCACTGTATCAGCGCAACCGCACATGAGACACAGAAGCAAAGTCCTTGAGTGGACAAGAAGAGATGGGCTCCAGGACAGAAATGGAGGGGGCGGGTTAGCCTTAGATAGAGGCATGGAGGGTTCATCTACTGATAGGAGAGGGGTAGAGTAAATATGCGCATATGCTGGTGGGTGTGAGGTATGGTGGTAGGTGGGACTCTATGGATGCTCTCATAGTTACTATTTGTTCAGTGAAATAGGAAGCAAGGTTACCAGCTGAGAGTGAGGATTGGGAGGATATGTGAGTGGTTATAGACTGGAGGAAGTGGTAGATTGTTCCAGTAACAACTCCCAGTGTGTAAGGCCCTTGCCATTCCTCTCCTACATGATTTTGGGCTTGCCATGTGATTTTCTGTAGCTAACAAGACATTGGCAAATATGACGTAAACTGTGGCTTAGAAAAATCCTGTTTCCAAGAACTCTCCTACCACCACTTGAGGAAGCTCAGGCTAGCCTGCTGGAGACATGTGACCTATCAAATAGCAGGCACCAGCTACCATCTTAGAAGAACCAGCCCCATTCAAGTCACCAGATAACCATAGCCACATGAGTGACACCCAGCAAATCCAGTAGAGGAACTACCCAACTGATTCCAACCCACTTGCTGACCCACAAAATCATGAGCAAATAAAATAATTACTGCTTTAAGACCCTACTTATTTGGATGACTTGCTATGTAGCAAAGGTTAATGGATAGAGAGGAGAATTATAGATAATGGGCAGGGAGGGTAAGAGAGATGGTAGAATAGGGAAATACAGTTTGGTGGCTGGTGGTACCAAGGGACCATTTAAGAGTCATAATCATTAAGTTTGGGACACCTGGGTGGCTTAGTGGTTAAGCATCTGCCTTCAGCTCAGGGTGTGATCCCAGGTCCTGGGATTGAGTCTTGCATTGGGCTCCCTACGGGGAGCCTGCTTCTTCCTCTGCCTATGTCTCTGCCTCTTTCTCTGCATCTCTCATGAATAAATAAATAAAATCTTAAAAAAACACTAAGTTTAAGTGCATTCAGTCAAGATGGTTGGATTTTTCTCTAACTGCCTTTAGTTACAAGGATACAGGTGTGGTCTAGCAGAGAAAGGAATTTAACCAGGTAGAGGATTTTTGCCAAGCAAGTGCAACAGAGCCAGAGGGTCAGATAAAGTGGAAATATGTGCAAGGGAATGATTATCGTCATTTACCATGGGCTTTAACCTCAGAAAATAGAGGAGGTCAAGGAGTTGAGATGCAGTAAAAATGTTGTTGGACCAATTGATAGGATTTCCCAGAGGGGTTAAAGGATTTTTGGCACCAAAACACTAGGGAGAATGAACTAGAAAAAGAGGAGAACGCAGTCAGAGAGTCTGAAACATGCATTAGAGATTATGGAAAGAGGAGCGTTACCGCAGATGACAAGGTCTGTGGTATGACTATAGCAATGAGTGGCTAACTGGATTGGAGGATGAGATAATGGGAGAAGAAAAAGCAAGAAAAGTAAGAGGCCAGGTTGTGGAAGGATCATCTATGTGGATATTGAAATCAGTAGGAATCAGGATGGGGCTAATAATGGGGAAGGCTGCCATCAGCCAGGAGCTAAGCTAGTTAAGAAACATTGGGTAAAGGTCCCTAGATAACTATGAGAAGGGATAGTGTGGGGGTATGATGTGATGGCATTCGATTCTAAACTGGGGCATTTAAGGGCGGAGACAAGGGGGAGAATGGTCTGGGAGTGTGAACAAGGAAGAAGGAGGACACTTGCCTTACTTTCAGGCCTGGTGGTATTACGTGTGTGTGTGTGTGTGTGTGTGTGTGTGTGTGTGTGTGTGTGTGTGTAGGTGGGGGGGGCAGTGGCCATGACTCAAGGGGACTGCCCCAGAAGTAGTGTCCTTAGGGGAATTGCCGGTTGTCTGCAGAGCAGGAAGGTGAAGACAATGTTCAGAAAAGATTTTGAGAATGTAGTAGGAGATCGTGCTGATAATGGCCCACGATTTCCAAACAGCCTGAGTGAAGGATTTCAAGAGTTGGGGGAAAGGTGAGAGAAGGGGACAGAAAGGGGAAGCACCCAGCCTTCTGAGGATTAGAGCATGAAGGATGAGGAGTGTTCTGGGAAACAGAGGTGGGCAATGTGGTTCTTGTGGTGAGGAACATGAGCAGAGATAAAGGCCTTTTGAGATTAGATCTTGTGAGCGCAAGGCAGACAGCAATGGTGAGGCGTCAGTTGTGCAGGCTGGGGAATTTCCAGGGGACCCCTCTTCACATCTGTCTATGGCAATAGGGCAGTCTGGCGACGGTGGTCCTGGCTTGCTCGTTGAATCGTCAAGTGGGTAAATGGCAGGCTGTATAAGCTCACCATTGTTCCTGGGTTCTGTGTCGACATGCCCGCCTTCCCTGGGGGTGACTGGGTGGCTAGAAGGGGCACTGGCATCTGGTAAACCTCAGGGGCTGCTGATAAGCTTCCTTCTTCCAAATGTCTGATGAAAGCCGTGAATGGCTTGTTCAGAGAGGCAAGAAGTGCCAGAGCGGAGTGTGGTGGTCTTTCCCCGGCAGGAAGGGTGCAAGCTCACCATTTCTCTGATGTTGCTCTACCACACTTGTGCCGGCACCACCAGAGCCTTTGATGTTCTTCTAGCACTTCTGACATCCTGACATCTGGACTGGTACTCTGCTGAAGCGGCAAACTGAAACAATAGTCAAACTCTGGTATAAAAGGCAAAAGGACAGCAAGACCTTAAACAGAACTTTTGGATGCCACTAGCCTGATCAGAGAAAAAACTCTCTCTGCCTCTTCAAACGCCAGATAATTAGGTTTCATATTTTAATATTCATCCCAAGTGTCTGTCACTGGGCACTCTCATCATCCCAGGATTTCTCGAAGAAGGGATTTACCAACCTACTCCTGAAGCCCAGATCCAAATCTATGGTTTCCTCAAATGACCTTCTGGTTAATCATAAAAACTTTATGCCTGGCCTTAAACTGTCCTCCGTGTTTCATCTTTCATAAGCTCACCTTGAGTTATACTTCTTTCCTTCACACCAGATGCACTCTCTTTCTGGCCTTTGTCCTCAGTTCCGGCAGGCCTGGATTTGGAAGTCTATCTCACGTTGTTTTCTCCATCACATCTATCAGGCCAGCTCCTTCTTGTCTTACAAGGAAGGCTCAGCTAACCATCTCCCAGAGGGTGATCCAGATGCTGGCTTTTTAATCAATAGGATATTTTTTCTTCATTTCTTTATTCTCAGTTTTCCATACATATTCATATACTTTGAAGAACAAGTGGGGAGGGGGAAGCAAACTTTTTTTCTGTATTAAAATTACTTTGTTCATTATGGACCTACTCAGGTTTTTATATGTGAAATCCTCCTGGACAGAGCATACCTTTCTGCCAACCTTAACACCTTAGAAGTTGGACCATAATGATTATGATTATGATTGGGTTCTCCATCTTCCTGCCACCTGCAGGTCTCCACTTCTCTTCTTAACATCTTAGACAAGTTGGGCATTTTCTTTTTCTTGAAACTTCTTTCTCTGAAGGCTACTGTCCCTTTGCAGCCACGAAAAGCTCAGATATATGTCTTCTTCCTGGTGGGCAGATGTAATGGTTGGAGCTCTAGTAGCTGTATTGGCATGTGAGATGAACAAGACTTGAAGCCTTGTGCTAAGGAACAACAAAATAATATATTTTATCAAATCAAATATATCAGCTTTAAGGCACGCCATTATTTTAGGTACTACAAAGAAAGAAGAAAACACTATCAAATTAAGACACAATTTTTTGTCATCCACTAGATTTTCCTTAGATTTTTCAATTTGTGCTTTTTTTTTTAAAGTAAGTTAATCTTTTATTTATTTTTATTTATTTTTATTTTATTTATTTATTTATTTTTTAATTAATTTTTATTGGTGTTCAATTTACCAACATACAGAAAAACACCCAGTAATCATCAATTTGTGCTTATTGAAAGATCTCTTTTACATTTATTTAGACATAGTTTTTTTGTCACTAGATTACTGTTGGGCATACATGTGAAAGGAAACTATGTGCTAAATAAATTATATAAGGTGCTGCAAGAACTTTTTTTTTTCAGAACTTCTTTAGATTCAAATTTCAACTCTTCTAAGATATTTGCCTATTCACTGCAGCATTATTCACAGTAGCCAAGACATGGAAACAACCCAAGTGGCCATTGACAGATGCATACATAAAGAAAAAATATATATACAATGGAAAAAAGAAGGAAATCCTGCCATTCTCAGGAACATGGAAGGACCTTGAGGGTATTCTGCTGAGATAAGTCAGACCAAAAAGACAAATACTGGATGATCTCACTCATATGGGGAACCTAAAAAGACGAACTTACAGAAACAGAGTAGAATGGTGGTTGTGAGGGATTGGGGGTGGGGGAAATGAGGAGATGTGGGTCAAAGGGCACAAACTTCCAGTTATAAGATGAATAAGTCATGGGGATCTAATGTACAGCGTGGTGACTATAGTTAACAGTACTGTATTATATACTTGAAAGTTGCTACGAGAGGACATCTTAAATGATCTCACCCCACACTCACAAAGAGGTGATGGAGATGTTAACTGACCTTATTGTGGTGATCATTTTACAATATATACATATATCGAGTCATCACGTTGTATGCCTTAAACTTACCCAACGTTATATGTCAGTAATATCTCAGTAAAGCTGGAATAAAAAAACAAATGTCTTTTAAAAACTAAATTTGAATTCTTCGAAATCACTTTTTTAAAAAGATTTTATTTATTTATTATTCATGAGAAAGAGAGAGAGAGGCAGAGTCACAGGCAGAGGGAGAAGCAGGCTCCATGCAGGGAGCCCGATCCACATTCAATCCCAGGTCTCCAGGATCAGGCCCTGGACTGAAGGTGGCGCTAAACCGCTGAGCCACCCAGGCTGCCCTCTAAATCACTTTTGTACTCAGAATCATTGATGTCTCTTACTGTCATCCTCTGTGCCATCAAGAGTGTTGGTGATACAGCATTTCTTTTTTTTTATTAATTTATTTGAGAGAGAGAGAGAGAGAGAGAGAGAGAGAGAGAGAAGCAAGGAAAGGGACAAGTAGATTCCTCCCAACAAGCAGATTCCTCCCAAGGGAGGAAAGGTCCCAAGTAGGACCCTGAGATCATCACAACCTGAGCCGAAACCAAGAGCCGGATGCTCAACTGACAGAGCCACCCAGGTACCCCAGTGATGGTGCAACATTTCTCAAGAGTACTCTTCTAATGCCTCTAAGATTTTGTTCCTAGCCAATGATGCCACTCTGTCAAGTCTTGATATGACTGCTCAGGCAGTGATAGCTATGGCCGACAGCGATTGTAAGATTCATGCCAATTTCAAAGATGTTAAAATGTGAAAAAATGCACCTCTTGGAATGAATGAAATAAGATGGAAGGAGGTTCTACAGCAGCCTGAACTGTTGTTTTCCTCCGTACTTGTTTTACATCTGGGAAAGAAACCCTATCTTTTTTAAAGCTACTGCTTTTCTGAGCTTTGTTACTCATAACGGAACACAATCCAAACTTAGATAAGATTCTTAAACATATGTTAACCATTTTTATTTTGCTTTCTCACAGTAATTTACTCTTATGTCCTCCTTGACTAATCAATCGAGGCATAATTTTCTTTTCTTTTCCTTTTAGGTATTCTAACACTTTGCTAATTCCCCTCATTTCACCTTTCACTTCAGCCTTCCTGAAGCAAATTCTCCATCAATATCCCTCTGAATCGGAACTCAGGACTGCAGGAAAATGATTTGTAATAAAAATGTTCATTATTTTAAACTCTGAAGCATAGTATGACTCCCAAGATTAACGATAATGCCTTTCGCTACTGAATATTTGATTAAATAGGTCTCTTGGGCTTGCAAAAAGAAACCAAAATTGCTGACAAATGAAAAAAATTGAAGGAGAATTTAAAAATCAGAAATGTAGAACAAATTTCAAGAGTAGAGAAGATTCAGAAGAAATTAATGGGTGCTTTGTACTTCTTGTCACACGTTTCTGAGGGGGAAAAATACATTTCCTTGTCCTGGAAAATGAAGCGCAAGTTGTCAGTGACAACCGTCTATTAAGAAATTTCCTTTTGTGATACAATGAGGATTTTGTCCCCAGAGGTAAATTATTCAACACAGTTAATTTGAATCCGTGTTTGAGCCTGTGATGAAGTTATCAATTTTATCATTTTCCCTCAGTCTGTCCTGATATTATCATTGCCTGAGACCCCGGTACCCATAGCAACAGCACCTATTACAGACACGGTTCCTCGAAGCAGCAGAGCATGGTCACTGACTGACAAGCATCCAGCTGTGGTCTTGAGAGGTGGGGAGGGCAGGTGGGGCGGGGGGGTAGTGAGAGCTGTGGGGGGGGTGGTATATTCCAGGGCCGGAGGACCAAGTCACAACTCACTCAGATGTACTGAAGGTCAGGTTATCGAGGGGTTGGGATGGCTGTGAGTGTGCGGGAAGGTGGCACGCTCACAAGCAGTTTGATCACTCCTTTTGAGAGGTACGTGGCAGGGTGGGGGGGGCAGTGGTGGGAAGGCAGAGGAAAGTGGGAACAATGGACAAAGTTAAGACATTTGGAAGGTGCAACGGGGCAAACTTCATTAGTCTGAATTCTCATCTTGTTTCACCCCTGCCCCCACATATTGAAAAGGCTGTTTGTGGACCACTAAACTGAACCTAAAAGGAAGGGATTTAGAACATTCCTTTTGTCTTGCAGAACGAGGAGAGCAGCAATTGAGCTGCCACTACGTCTGGACTCTCCTGCCAGGGATTCTTCAAGAAAAGCTGTGAAATGTGACACTAGAAGCCGTGGCTTGTAATAGGCGGTGGAGTGTAATCACAATTCTTTTGGAGTCTCGTGGGTGAGGAAATCCTTCTTTGCCAGGTAAAAGAAGAGGATGTAGATCTAAGAGGACTTCTCTGCATTATCCCGGGGAGTCCCTCTGAATCAAATAGGAAAGGGAAAGATGGGATAGAGAGGAGGCCCAGTAGCCAAGACAGAAGCCGACTGGGGTCAGCTTTCCATCCCAGGGAGGAGCCCACCACTAGCAGTGGTTCAGCACATAGATCCCAGGATCCTGTGCCTGGCCGGGATACAGGCTATCTCTGTTCGGCTGAGCTGGATTTGCAGGCAGAACGCGTGTGTTTGGCAGCCCCCCCACCCCCTTGTGCCTGAAGAGAAGCCACTCAGAGCCATCTGGGTGGAGAGGACATACATTCTGGGGATTTCCAGGCCTGAGGTCTTCCCAGGTACTCGGTGCCAACCCAGGTAACAGCGTCGGCTGCCTGTGTGGGGGAGAGAGCCTGGGCAGAGGGATTCAGGTGTGCAGGTGCTCACTGCCTTCCTGTGAGGTATACTACTGCTCACACATTGTGTTGCTAGCTCTGAAGACTCCGTTCACAGGAGAGGGATTTGGCTGATGTTTAGAAGCCATCCCCACCCTAGGCTGGAAGGCACACCTGTAATTAGGGGAGAGACTCCAGTGATCAGGGCTGTCTTTAAGAGTGTTGGGGATTTCCCTCCCTTCCGGGTCTGGTTATCTGGCTGGATTTGCAATCTACCCACACAGTCTTGCTTAACCCATTGATATACCTGTGGGGCAACAGAAAAAAAAAATGGAGCAGGGCATCAGAAGATCTGTGTTCATGTCCACAGTCCATAACTTCTTGTGTGGCCTCCCTTTTTCTCACTTGTTAAGACATGGTCATAACACCTGCCCTTACTTCCTGCAGGTTGCATAAAAATAAAACATAATAATGTAAATAAAAGGACTTGGATTTGCGAAGTGCCATTGTTACTTTAGTTGGTCACACCTATGTCCATGGGGCAGACAGCCTAGGTGTTACTTCTCGTTATCACTATAGTACAGGGTGAATCCTTGTGCAATCCCACCCCCCCTGAAGTTCTTCCCCAGGGGCAACCACTATGATGAGTTCTAGGCCATGTTCTTATATACTTCTATCATGCATATAAACCCACCGACAGCAGGGCCCCAGACCACCCGCCACATCTCACCGTTTCCCCAGCTCATCCCAGCCCATCCCCCCCACCCCGCCGTCCACCTTGACCCATTCCAGCCCACCTGGGCCCATCTAGGCTCATCTGGGCCCATCTGGGCCCACCCCGGCCCACCCCAGCCCACCCCCACCGTTACATCGTTTATCAGGGGAAGATTGATTTGTGTTTTCCAGGTTCCATGGAATACCTCCCCTCCATCTCCCAAGATCCTGAGCTGCATACAGATGGGGCAGGGGTGGGTGGAGAGACTCCTGAATACCTGTTGTAAAACTTAAAAGGTGAAGGGTTTGCGCGGGAATCAACCAGAGACCTTTTTAAGTTTTGAACCAAATAACTTTATTGAAACCAAACAACTTTCTATTTATTTATTTATTTATTTATTTATTTATTTATGGCAGAACTGGAAGAAAACAACCCGAACGTTCTACGTTCTGCCAAGGCAATAGTGCAACAGGCACGCTCGGCAGGGTGCCCCGGGGAAGTCCCCCTGGGCCCTGCCTGGGGGAGGGGTCAGTCCCAGGTCAGTTGTCTTTGTGGCTGTCGCGCAGGGTGAGCCTGTCGAACAGGTACTCAGCCAGGCCGGCTTCCGGGGCCCCCATGTTGCAGAGGCTGGTGACGTGGCCTCCCAGCTCTTCGATGGCCTTGACTTGCTCGCGGAGGTAGTGGGCGTCCAGGAAGCCGCAGAGCTGGGCGTCGTTCCTGTCGGTGGCCAGCTGCTGCAGGTCGAGCAGGCTCTGGCTGACGCTCTTCTCCAGGTGCAGGGCGCACTCCATGGCCCTCAGGCCGCTCTCCCAGTCGTCGCGGTCGGGCTTCTTGATGTCGCGCAGACGGATGCGGCCCCCGCGCTGGTTCTGCAGCTCCATCAGCATCTCGGCGTGCTGGGTCTCCTCGCGGGCCTGGCGCTGGAAGAAGCGGGCGAAGTTCCTCAGGGCCACGTCGTGGCGGTCGAAGTAGAAGGCCATGGACTGGTAGACGTAGGAGGCGTACAGCTCCAGGCTGATCTGGCTGTTGATGGCGGCCTCGCAGTCGGGGTGGTAGTTCTGGCGGACCTGGGAGATGGGCGCGGTGGCCATGGCTGGCGGCCCGGGCAGCGGGGCGACGGCGACCACGGTGCGAAGACAGGCTCGGGCGATGCCACGTGGCAGGAGTGAAGTCCCTTAAAGTCCGTTATTGTGGAGGGGGGAGGTGGAATCCGTTAGGCGAGGGGCGTGGTCAAAACGCAGGGGCGTGGCCACAACGCAGGGGCGTGGCCGGCGCGTGGTGGTCGGTGTGACGCCTGGCGCATGGCGTGGCATGGTCGGTGGGGGCGGGGCGGGGCGAGGGGCGGGGTGTGGTGAGGGGCCACACCCAACTGCTCAACCACTGAGCCACTCAGGTGTCTCACAGACTTCATTTTTTTCTTTTAAGATTTTATTTATTTATTCATGAGAGACAGAGAGACAGAGAGAGAGGCAGAGACACAGGCAGAGGGAGAAGCAGGCTCCACGCAGGGAACCCCACGTGGGACTCGATCCGGGTCTCCAGGATCATGCCCTGGGCCGAAGGTGGTGCTCAACCACTGAGCTACCCGGGCTGCCCACAAACTTCATTTTTTTTTTAATTTTTTTTAAAAATTTTATTTATTTATGATAGGCACACAGTGAGAGAGAGAGAAGCAGAGACACAGGCAGAGGGAGAAGCAGGCTCCATGCACCGGGAGCCCGACGTGGGATTCGATCCCGGGTCTCCAGGATCACGCCCTGGGCCAAAGGCAGGCGCCAAACCGCTGCGCCACCCAGGCATCCCCAGAGCGAGAGTCTTAAGCAGACTCTGTGCCAAGTGCCCGGCTCTACCTGGGGATCCATCTCACCAGCCTAAGATTGGGACCTGAGATGAAAGCGAGTCCCCCGCTCAGGGTTGTGAGGTCGGACTCTGTGCTGGGCTTGTAGCCTGCTTAGGATTCTCTCTCTCCCTGCCCCTCCCCCCAAACGAGAATAAAACAACTCTATTAAGATACGGTTTGTATACTATAAAACTGACCTTTCTAAAGTGAGCATTTGCAAGGTTTTTAGTATATTCATGGTGTTGTGCAACCATCACCACAATCAAATTTCACATTTCATCAATCCAAAATGAAATTGGCTCCCCATAAGCAGTCACTCCCCAGACCTGCATACCACTAATCTACTTTATGTCTCTATAGTTTTGCCCATTATGGACATTTCATTTCAAATAAATGAAATCCTGCAATATGTGGCCTTTTGCATCTGATTTCTTTACTTAGCATAATATTCCTAGTCTTCCTTTTTTAATTGCCGAATAATATTCCATAAGCTGAGTATGCCACATTTTATTTACCATTCATCAGGTGATGCCACATTTTATTTACCATTCATCAGGTGATGGATAATTGGGTTCTTTCCATTTTGTAGTTATTATGAATAATGTTGCTATGAATATTTGTTTGCAGGTGTTTGCGTAGAAATATTTTCATTCTCTTGGGACTATACCTAGTAGTAGAATTGCTAGGTCATATGACAACTTTATGTTTAATATTTTGAGAAACTGCCAAATGTTTTCCAAAGTAACTATACCATTTTACATTTCTGCCAATGATGTGTGAGGTTTCCAACACTGTTATTGTGTCTTTTTAAGATTTTAGTCATCTTAGTGGATGTAAAGTAGCATCGCATTGTGGTTTTGATTTGCATTTCTCTAATGGGTAATGATGTTGGGCATCTTTGTATGTACTTATTGACCATTTGTATATCTTCTTTTTCTCTTTTTAAAAATGTATTTATTTATTTATTTATTTATTTATTTATTTATTTATTTATTTGAGAGAGAGAGCATGAGCAGGGGGAGGGAGAGGGAGAAGCAGACTCCCTGCTGAGCAGGGAGCCTGATGAGAGGCTCGATCCCAGGATGCTGGGATCATGACCTGAACTGAAGGCAGATGCTTAACTGACTGATTCACCCAGGTGCCCTGTCATCTTTTTTTATTTTTATTTTTATTTTTATTTTTATTTTTATTTTTATTTTTATTATTTTTTTTCTGTCATCTTTTTTTAAATGTTAATTCTAGCATGGCTACCATACACCGTTATATTAGTTTCAGGTGTACAATACTTCTATACATTTCTCGGTGCTCATCATGATAGGTGTACTCTTAATTCCTATCACCTATTTTACTCATCCCCCCCCACCCCTCCCTCTGGTAACCATCTGTTCTCTATAGTTTGCTTTTTGGTTTGTCTCTTTTTTTCTCCCCATTTTTTCTTTTGTTTTGTTTCCTAAATTCCAGATATGAGTGAAATCTTATGATATTTGTCTTTCTGTGACTGACTTATTTTGCTTAGCATTATATCCTCTAGATCCATCCATGTTGTTGCAAATGGTAAGATTTCATTCTTTTTTATGGCTGAGTAATGTTTTCTGTACATGTATACCACATCTTCCTTATCCACTCATCAATTAATGGACATGGGCTGTTTCTATAATTTGGCTATTGTCGATAATGTTGCTATAAACATCAGGGTGCACGTATCCCTTAGAATTAATATTTTTGTATTCTTTGAGTAAAAACCTAGTAGTACAATTGCTGGATCAAAGGGTAGTTATATTTGTTACTTTTTGAAGAACCTCCATACTGTTTTCAGTTGCGCGTGCTGCGGCAACACGATCAGGGTCCTGAGGATAAGGGGATGAGGAAAAGAAAAGAAAAGTAAAGAGATGGGGACAGGAGGGACACAGTGGATGATGTCCAAGCAGTGCCAGCTTTATTCAAGGTTTTACAACATTTTATAGCATGAGCAAAACAAAGCCAAGAAGGTGTTTATTTTTAGCAGGTTCGTGAAACTCTCCAAAGTTCCCCTTTCTCAGCATGCAAGACAGACTCACGGGTGCCAGAAGACCTTGGTAAATAGATAAGCTTGTTGCTCCAGATGTGCACACTTCAAAGGAATATTAGGTATGGTAAACAGACCAGCAAGGACAGACAGACCCTTATTTATATTTATGACCAGGTCAGAATAAGTTTTATCTATTGTGTTATGTGGGTGATCACGTACAAGCGAGCCCTGAGAACCATTGCCCAAGCCCTTTCTCAAGCGTCTACCAACTATTCACCCTTTAGGCTCTCGAGCCTTTTGAGTGAATGACGGACGCAAGTCCGGGCCTGGTTTGGTTCAGTTACTCCAGCTAGTTCGTGGTCGCCCACAGTTTTCCAGAGTGGCTGCACCAGTTTGCATTCCCAACCCTTTCTCCACATCCTCACTAACACCTGTTGTTTCTTGTTTTGTTGATTTTAGCCATTCTAACTGATGTGAAGTGGTATCTCATCGTGGTTTTGATTTTCATTTACCCGATGATCACTAATGTGGAATGTCTTTTCATGTCTATTGGCCATCTATATGTCTTTTTTGGAAAAATGTTTGTCCATGTCTTTTGTTCATGTCTTAATTGGATTATGTGGGGGGGGGGTTGGTGTTGAGTTGTATATGTTCTTTATATATTTTGGATACTATCCCTTTATCAGATATGTCATTTACAAATATCTTCTCCCATTTAGTAGGTTGTGTTTTAGTTTTGCTGATTGTTTTCTTTGCTCTGCTTTTTATTTTGATGTAGTTCCAATAATTTGCTTTTGTTCTTGTTTTCCCTTGCCTTAAACAACATATCAAGAAAAATGTTGCTATGTCCAATGTCAGAGAAATACTGCTTGTGCTCCTCTCTGGGATTTTTGTGGTTTTAGGTCTCACATTTAGGTCTTTAATCCATTTTGAGTTTATTTTTGTGCATGGTGTAAAAAGGTGGTCCACTTTCATTCTTTTGCATATAACTGACCAGCACCATTTTTTTTAAAGGTTTTATTTATTTATTCATGAGAGACACAGGGAGAGAGGCAGAGACAAAGGCAGAGGGAGGAGAAGCAAGATCCATGCCGGGAGTCTGATGTGGGACTTGATCCTGGGATTCTGGGATCATGCCCTGAGCCGCAGGCAGATGCTCAACCACTGAGCCACCCAGGCATCCTTCTCAGCACCATTTGTTGAAGATACTGTCTTTTCCCCTTTGCATATACTCTTTTCCTTTGTCAAAGATTAATTGCCCATGTAATCATGGGTTTATTTCTGGGCTCTCTCTTCTTATTCATTGATCTATATGTCTGTTTTTGTGCCAATTACCATACTATTTTGATTATAAGAGCTTTGTAGTATATCTTGAAATCTGGGATTATAATACCTCCAGATATGTTCTTCTATTTCAAGATTGCTTTGGCAATTTGAGGGTTTTTTTTTTTTTGGTTCTATACAAATTTTAGGATTATTCTAGTTCTGTGAAAAATTCTGTTGGTATTTTGATAGGGATGGTATTAAATCTGTATATTGTCTTGGGAAGTATGGACATTTTAACAATATTTGTCCTTCTAATCCATTGGCATGGAATATCTTTCCATTTGTTTGTGTCATCTCTGATTTCTTTCTTCTTTTTTATGTAACTTCCACACCCAGAGTGGAGCCCAACATGGGGCTTGACCTCAGGACCCTGAGATCAAGATTTGAGCTGAAATCAAGAGTTGGATACTTAATCAACTGAGCTTTCCAGGTGCCCCTCATCTCTGATTTCTTTCATCAGTGTTTTATAGTTTTCAGAGCGCACATCTTTCATCTCCTTGATTACATTATTTCTAGGTATTTTATTCTTATTGGTGCAGTTGTAAGTGGGATTGTTTTCTTTATTTCTCTTTCTGGTACTTCATTATTAGTGTATAGAAATGCAGTAGATTTCTGTATATTGATTTTGTATCCTGTGACCTTACTAAATTAATTAACAGTTCTAGTAGTTTTTTGGTGGAGTCCCAGTACTATGTTGAATAAAAGTGGTGAGAGTGGACATCTTTGTTTTGTTTCTGATCTTAGAGGAAAAGCTCTCAATTTTTCAACACTGATTATGATGTTAGCTGTGGGTTTTTCATATATGGCCTTTATTATGTTAAAGTATGTTCCCTCTAAACCTACTTTGTTGGGCAGCCCCGGTGGCGCAGCGGTTTAGCGCCGCCTGCAGCCCGGGGTGTGATCCCGAGTCCCGAGTCCCGAGTCCCGAGTCCCGAGTCCTGAGTCCCGAGTCCCGAGTCCCGTGTCCCGCAGCAGGCTTCCGGCATGGAGCCTGCTTCTCCCCCTCTGCCTGTGTCTCTGCCTCTATCAGTCTCTGAATAAATAAATCTTTAAAAAAAATAATAAACCTACTTTGTTGAGGGCTTTTATCATGAATCGTTTGTGTACTTTATTAAATTCTTTTTCTCCATCCATTGAAATGATCACATGTTTTTATCCTTTCTCTTGCTAGTATGATGTATCACATTGATTAATTTGTGAATATTGAACCACCCTTGCATCCCAGGAATAAATCCCACTTGGTCATGGTGAATGATATTTTAAAAAGATTCATTTATTTATATTTTTCAGGGGTGGGGCAGAGGAGAGTGAGAGAGAGAATCTCAAGCAGACTTCATGCTGAGGAGGGAGCCTGATGCAGGGCTTGATCCCATGACCTATGAGATCATAACCTGAGAGGAATCCAAGAGTTGGACACTTAACTGACTGAGCCACCCAGGTGTCCTGTGAATGATTTTTAAAAATGTATTGTTGCATTAAGTTTGATAATATTTTCTTGAGGATTTTTGCATTTATGTTCATCAGAGATATTGGTCTGCACTTCTATTTTTTTGTAGTATCTTTATCTGGTTTTGGTATCAGAGTAATGCTAGCCTCATAGAATGAATTTCCTTCCTT
Organism: Vulpes lagopus; assembly: GCF_018345385.1. Classification (NCBI taxonomy): domain Eukaryota; kingdom Metazoa; phylum Chordata; class Mammalia; order Carnivora; family Canidae; genus Vulpes; species Vulpes lagopus. Next base: position 26,313,936 of record NC_054848.1, read on the forward strand.
TTTTCCCTTCCTTTTCTAGTTTTTGGAATAGTTTGAGAAGAATTAACTCTTCTTTAAATGTTTGGTAGAATTTACCTGTGATGTTGTCTGGTCTTGGACTTTTGTTTCTTGGGAATTTTTGATTACTGAATCAATTTCATTGCTGGTAATTGGTCTGTTCAGATTTTCTATTTCTTCCTAATTCAGTTTTGGGAGGTTATATGTTTCTAGAAATTTATCCATTTCTTCTAGGTTGTCCACCTTGTTGGCATATAATTTTTCATAATATTCTCTTATAAACTTTTGTATTTCTGTGGTGCTGTGGTATCAGTTTTTATTTTTCATCTTTCATTTCTGATTTTGTTTATATTAGTCCTCTCTCTCTCTCTTTGTTATGAGTTTGACTAAAGTTTTATCAATTTTGTTTATCTTTTCAAGAACCAGTTCCTGGTTTTATTGATCTGTCGTACTGGTTTTTTTTTTGTTTCTGTTTTATTTATTCTGCTCTAATCTTTATTATTTCCTTTCTTCTACTGTTTGAGGGTTTTGTTTGTTCTTCTTTTTCTAGCTCCTTTAAGGTAAGACTAGGTTGTTTATTTGAGATTTTTCTTACTTCTTGAGATAGGCCTGTATTGCTGTAAACTTCTCTTTTAGAACAGCTTTTTCTGCATCCCAAAGATTTTGGGCCATTGTGTTTTCATTTTCATCTGTCTCCATGTGTTTTTTATTTCCTCTCTAATTTCTTGGTTGACGCATTTATTGTTTAGTACCATGCTATTTAACATTCATGTATTTGTGTTTCCAAATTTTTTCTTGTGGTTGATTTCTAGTTTCATAGAATTGTGGCTGGAAGGGATGCACAGAATGACTTCAATCTTTTTAAATTTATTGAGATTTATTTTGTGACCTAACATGTTTTCTATTCTGGAGAATGTTCCATATGCACTTGAAAAGAATGTGTATCCTGCTATTTTTAAGGTGGAGTGTTCTGAATATACCTGTTAGATTCATCTGGCCCAATGTGTCATTCAAAGCCAATGTTTCCTTGTTGATTTTCTGTTTGGATTATCTATCCATTGATTTAAGTTGGCTGTTAAAGTCCCCTACAATTATAGTGTTACTATCAATTACTTCCTTTATGTTTGTTATTAGCAGCTTATAAATTTAAATGAGTGCTCCAATGTTGAGTGCATAAATATTTACAATTGCTTTATCTTCTTGTTGGATTGTTCCCTTTATGATTAAATACTGTCCTTTTTTTTTTTTAAAAAAGATTTATTTATTTATTTATTTATTTATTTATTTATTTATTTATTTATGAGAGAAAAGGGGAAAGCAGAGGGGCAGTGGAGAGGGAGAGAGAGAATCTCAAGCATATTCCCTACTGAGCACGGAGCCTGAGGCAGGGCTTGATCTCAGGACCCTGAGATCATGACATGAGCTGAAATCAAGAATCAGATGCTTAACTGACTGAGTCACCCAGGAGCCCCTAAATAGTGTCCTTTGTCTCTTGTCTTTTGTTTTAAAGTATATTTTTAAAACTATAAGTATTGCTATCTTGGCTTTTTTCACTTCCATTTGTGTAATAAATGCTTTTCCATCCCTTCACTTTCAATCTGCATATGTCTTTAGGTCTGACACAAGTCTCTTGTAGGCAGCATCTAGATGGGATTTGCTTTATTATCCATTCCATCACCCTATGTTGTTTGATTGAAGCATTTAGTCCATTTACATTCAAAGTAATTGTTGACAGGTATGTACTTATTACTATTTGTTACTTAAAAAATTATTTAGTAAGTTATCGCTACCCCCAATGTGGCACTCAAACTCATGACCCTGACATCAGGAGTCACATGCTCTACCAACTGAGCCAGCCAGGCACCCTCTATTTTGTTACCTTTTTAATTGTTGTTTTTGCAGTTCTTCTGTTTCTTTCTTCTTTTGCTCTCCTCTCTCATGGTTTTCTGGCTTTCTTTAGTAATGTGCTTGGATTCCTTTCTCCTTATTTTTACATATCTATCACCAGTTTTTTAATTTGTGGTTACCATTATGTTTATATATAACATCTTATGCATAGCAGTCTATGTCAGGTTAATGGTTGTTTAAGTTTGAACCCAGTCTTTACTCTTCTCCCCAGCATTTTTAAAATATATGGTATCATATTTTACATCCTTTTATTTTGTGGATCCCTTCATTGAGTTTTAGAGATATATATCATTTAAGTGCTTTTGTGGCTTCCTACTTTTCTTACTCCTTCCTAAAGTCTTTTCTTTCCACTCACAGAGTCCTCTTTAATATTTCTTGTAGGGCTTGTTTAGTGGTGATGAATTCCTTTAACTTTTGTCTGGGAAGCTTTTTGTCTCTCCCTTTGTTCTGAATGATACCCTTGCTAGATAGAGTATTCTTGGTTGCAGGTTTTTTTCTTTCAGAACTTTGAGTATATCACGCCACTTTCTTTTGGCTTGCAAAGTTTTCGCTGAAAAATCAGCTGATAGCCTTATGGAGTTTCCCTGGTACGTACTTGTTTTCTTGCTGCTTTAAAGATTCTTTCTTTATCACTGCTTTTGGCCATTTTATCTTATTTTTTAAAAACATCACAAATAGGTTTTTTATTTGTCACTGTTGCATGTCTGAATTTTCAACAGATTACTGAATTGGTGGCTCATATCTATCAGCTTATTCAACTTTGGCAACAGTTTCATCCCCAATAGCTTTTCCAGAACTACTGCCTTCACCATGAAGCACCATAAGCTTTCCCAATTCAAAGTTAGGCTTCTTCAGCATTTTTACTTTTCTAATAAAGACTTCATAGAGTGGATAAAAAGACTGACAAGATTTTTCTATGTCTTTCCTGATGCCATCTGGAATCAATTTACTGACCATTTCTTTCAAGTCATTTGCACCTCTCAGGTCATGATTTACATCAACTTTTTCTGAATTTGGTGGACCTGTTGGTTCGGAGCCCAAGAGGTCTTCCGAATCTGATTGTTGCATTTTTTAGTAAAACTAACACAAAATAAACAAAATAAATAACCATCAGTAGTTTTGACATCAACATGAACTTCAATCATGGTCTGCCTTTTTTTTTTTTTTTTAATCATAGAGTACAACAGTTTTCCCAGGTGCCTACAGGTCCCTTCCCACAGCAGGCTATTGATAGTGATTGCATTGTATCTGTATATGATTCAGGGGTATGTTGCTATCTCCATAGTATTAAGTCTTCTGATACATAAATATGGGCTGTCTTTCAATTTCTTTAGGTCTAGGATCTTTTTTTTTTCTGCTTACCCTGAACCTAGGACTAGGATCTTTTATTTTTTATTTATTTATTTATTTTATTTATTTATGATAGTCACAGAGAGATAGAGAGAGGCAGAGACACAGGCAGAGGGAGAAGCAGGCTCCATGCACCGGGAGCCCGACGTGGGATTCGATCCAAGGTCTCCAGGATCGCGCCCTGGGCCAAAGGCAGGCGCTAAACCTCTGCGCCACCCAGGGATCCCCTAGGATCTTTTAAAATATAGATTCTGATTTAGACAAAGGCCAAAAATCTGAATTTCTAAACAAGCTCTCAGGTGATGCCATATCACACTCTGAATAACAGTGCTCTAAGAGGGAGGAGACTTCCACCCTTTGTTGTCTTAGTCTGTTCGGCTGCTATCACAAAGTACATAAACTCAGTAGCTTATAAACAACAGAAATTTATTTCTCACTGTTCTAAAGGTTGGTAGTTCTAGAACTGGTTGCCAGTATGACTGGGTTCTGGTGAGAACACTCTTCTGCATCACAACTGGCCATCTTCTTACTGCATTCCCACATGGCTGAAGGGTAAAGGAAGCTCTCCAGTCTTTTATAAGGACACTAATTCTCATGGGGACTCTACTCTTATGATATAATCACTTCCCAAAGGCCTCACTTCCTAATACCATCACATTGGGCATTAGGATTTTAACATATGAGTTTGGGGAGTGGAGCCATACATTGGGTCTACAGCATTTATTGAGGTTTGGAGTTAAGGAGGACCCATGTATTGGTCTCCACAAACAAAAATACCCATTTCCACCTCATATACAGTGCTTCCAATAGTTAACAATGGATATAGATTGGTATGGGAAAGGAAGAGAGGCCTCTCTCCTATCAGAAAAAATTGTGAAAGACCTTAAAATTGGCAAATCAAACCAGACTAACTAACAAAAAACCAAACCACATTTACTGAGTGTCCTTTTTGGAGCACCAATCATGGTTATCTCCACCTTTTATTGATTTTGAGCCATTTTATTACTCTGTAAGTTGCAGAAAACTAGTAATAATGCACACGATTCTTGTCCACAGAAATGAGAGTGAGTTGTGTTGAGTGCAATGCAACTTATTTTGACTCATTTGGCATCAGTTTGTGCATTTACTTTAACATTCCTTACTGTCTACCTAGATACGTATGGCTCTTTGAATTATCCTTTGAATCATTTGTAACATCTTACTGGTTTTCTCATTAATTAATGAGTTAAATAAAATCTTTGAAACATACTATCTCATATAGGCAAGAGATTTTAGTTTCTTTTTCTTTAATTATCCTCTAACATTCCTCATTCTCATCCCCATCCCACTAGGAACATAAGAAGCCCCACAAGAGTTGTCTTGGTACATTAAGAACTTTTTTGGGCTGCTCATCAGAGATATGATTCCTGACAAGTATTTGGGATCTAAAGGCATAGAATTCCCTACTGGAATATGGACTGGAATGATAGCATCCCTGAGGAGAAGGAGGCAGAGGGTACTCTGGGAAAGAAGGAAACCAATGCAAACCAATGGAAGAAGAGGGCACTTAGAGAGTGGGTCACAGAAGGGACCTCATCCACAGAATCCTGTAACCCCTGTGAGGCTGAGGCTGGCCAAGTGCATACTAGGGAAGGCAGAGAAATAGGCATGAGTGGTAAAGGCCTGTAGAGAGCCATAAGCAGCTGAGAATGAAGGGAATGTTGAAAGCTTCCAGGCAGGGGAAGTAGTCAGCAGAGATTTGAGGGGATCTGACAGGCTGAGTTGCATGATCTGGGTAAAATTAACCCTGAAAGGAGGTAGGAACATGAGCTTTTGGGGCCAGGAGAAAGGATATCTTCATCAGTATTTTTGTGCTCTTTGAGTCATACCCCTGATAGGGGTGTTGGGACCCACAGATACTGAAGAGTGTGGAGTATTTGGGACTAGGCCATGAACTCTCCTTTCCAGAGATAATTCCTTCCAGCTGGTGATCAGAGGTGGGGAAACTCTAATGCCTTCTGGCTCATTCAACCAAAGGGCATCTTTTTAGCACAAAGGCCATAGGAAAGTTTTGTGGTGGTTCCTGTTTGGTTGGGTACTAATGAGATGTCCAACACTCACATGCATTGTATTCTGAAGAGGCAAATGCTCTTCTGGTCTTCACTTCTTCACTGTTCTGATTTTGGGTGGGGGGAGAAGAGAATTGGTATCTTGAGAGACAAAGCAAAGATCTCCAAACTTCAATATACTCATTGTATGTATTGGTGTGTGTAAGTTGATGACTGAGATTAGTTTAGTTCAATATAAATTTTCTCTAAAGTCGCCTTTCCATTTTATTCAATGTGCTACATATTCTCCATTTGCTTCTCCAGTACTATTCTCTGTCCTTTTCCATCTTATTCTGAGCCCTGGGAGGCTGACTTGTATGGACTGCATCCATGGGCTCCTGGCCCTCTGGATCCTGGTTAGGCTCAGCTAGTGGGAGGCATTGGCAGGAGATGGGCAGGAGGAGAGGGGTTGGGATATTTATTTTCTTGGTTTTCTCTCCTCAGGGAAGATAATTAAGAGGCAAATCTGTTACCCTTTAATATATCTAGCTCCCTGAATGATGTAGGACCACTCTCAGGAGGGTCCTTCTGCAAACACTGCTCACTTCAGAGGAATTTACCCCAAAGAGTAGGTATTCTTTGGCTCAGGTTTAATGCATAGCCTAAGAAATTCAAGAGGACCCAGAATCCAGTATGCAGCTGGGCATTGCTTCAGTCCAGAGAATAAATGGAAGAAATAGACTAAATAGAAATAAAGAGGAAATAAAGTACCTCATCCACAACAGTCTTGGGCAACAAAACATAGCCCAAGTCAAGCTGCCACCCAAGGTTCAGACTCCAGTCGTGTAGCTTGTAGATTTCTCTAGCTCCTGACTCCCTTGTTTCCTTAGATGACTGACCTTTTGGTTACCACTCATTTAATTGGTAGGCCCATTAGAAAGAGGAACAGGAGAGAGGAAGAAGGGAGAGTAATTTTCTACTTGTTATTAGCCATGTTAAAAAGTCTGGCTAGGGAAGATGTTGACTTAATAAGGTTTGAGGATTAACTGTTTATTTCAAGTAAACTCTTGTCTTTCCTTGCTCACCTTCTACTGCTCATGATTAGTTATTGCAGATTGCTCTACACAGCACCGCAAAGTGAGTCCAAACAATATACACAAGAGATTATAGATGCTGACTGTTTAATTAGAAATAGCTCCTAGGCAAGAAGGCATAACCCCCAATTGTAGATAAGTCAAAGGGAGATTTTAAAAGTTTTCTGTGCTTGTTATCTTCTCTAAATAGAGGATGAAAAATTTTTATTTTGTGACATTCAATTCCTTCATAGAAAACACTAAGTGTAATAGTCAAGATAGGGAAAGCTGTGTTGTAGCAACAAACCAAACCTAAAAATCTCAATGGTTGAAGACAATATGCATTTTTTGCTCACATCAAAGTCAGAAGCAGGTGAGGCGACCCTCTTTCACAGCTCTCTAACAATGCTTAACTTACCAATACTAGCTAAATTCCACCCTTTAGTTGTATCTTCTCAGAATTCTTCACTCCCAAGTGCACAGAAGGGAACCAGGAAGCACAGAGACCTCCCATTTATTCTTCATTGCCTTGGACCAGGACTCATATGCACTTTGCCCCAAAACAACCTCAAGGAGGTTGAGAAACGGAGGGGAAAATTAACATTTAGTGAGCAAAATTTCTGACATGTATGTTTTATTTATTTGTTTAATTTTATTTTAGAGATTTTTATTTGTTCATTTGACAGAGGAGAGAGCATAAGCGGGGGGAGCAGCAGGCAGAAGGAGAGGGAGAAGCAGGCTTCCTGCTGAGCAGGTAGCCAGATGTGGGACTTGATCCCAGGACCCTGGGATCATGACCTGAGCTGAAGGTAGATGCTTAAGTGACTGAGCCTCTCTTTTAGTTATTTAAAAAATTATTTAGAACTCACATGTTTGACCAATGTTATTTATTTACTTATTAGAGTGTGATTATAGCAAAGATTCTGTTAAAAAAATTTACCAGTGTATGTAAGCCCAATAAGTAATACAACTTGTGTCATCCCATTTCTATATAATTGCTTCTGTGATCATAGTTCTCTCCCATCCCAGGTCCTAGCTTGACATTTGGATTCAGATCCAACCCCACTTCCTCTCTCTCTCTCTCTCTCTCTCTCTCTCTATATATATATATATATATATATATATATGTATATATATATATATATATATATAAAATTTTATTTATTCATGAGAGACAGAGAGAGAGAGAGAGACAGAGACAGAGACAGAGACACAGACAGCGAGGCAGAGACACAGGCAGAGGGAGAAGCAGGCTCCATGCAGGGAGCCTGACGTGGGACTCGATCCCTGGTCTCCAGGATCACGCCCCAGGCTGAAGGCAGGCGCTAAATTGCTGAGCCACCCAGGCTGCCCTTTTTGTATATTTTTTATTGGAGTTCAATTTGCCAACATATAGCATGACACCCACTGCTCATCCTGTCAAGTGCCCCCCTCAGTGCCCATCACCCAGTCACCCCTTCCCCCCCGCCAACCTCCCTTCCACTACCCCTTGTTTGTTTCCCAGAGTTAGGAGTCTGCTAGTCAGAACCTTATGTTCTGCCTCCCTCTCTGATATTTCCCATTCATTTTCTATCCTTTCCCCTATAATCCCTTTCACTATTTTTTCTATTCCCCAAATGAGTGAGACCATTAATGTTTGTCCTTCTCTGACTGACTAACTTCACTCAGCATAATACCCTCCAGTTCCATCCATGTTGAAGCAAATGGTGGATATTCGTCATTTCTAATAGCTGAGTAATATTCCATTGTGCATAGACCACAGCTTCTTTATCCATTCATTTTTCGATGGACACCGAAGCTCCTTCCACAGTTTGGCTCTTGTGGACATTGCTGCTAGAAACATTAGGGTGCAGGTTTCCTGCCGTTTCGCTGCATCTGTATCTTTGCAGTAAATCCCCAGTAGTGCAATTGCTGGGTCATAGGGCAGCTCTATTTTTAACTCTTTGAGGAACCTCCACACAGTTTTCCAGAGTGGCTGCACCAGTTCACATTCCCACCAACAGTGCAAGAGGGTTCCCCTTTCTCTACATCCTCTCCAACATTTGTTGTTTCCTGCCTTGTTAATTTTCCCCATTCTCACTGCTGTGAGGTGGTATCTCATTGTGGTTTGGATTTGTATTTCCCTGATGGCAAAGGATGCGGTACATTTTCTCATGTGCTTGTTGGCCATGTCTATGTCTTCCTTTGTGAAATTTCTGTTCATGTCTTTTTCCCATTTCATGATTGGATTGTTTGTTTCTTGGGTGTTGAGTTTAATAAGTTCTTTATAGATCTTGGATACTAGCCCTTATCTGATATGTCATTTGCAAATATCTTCTCCCATTCTGTAGGTTGTCTTTGAGTTTTGTTGACTGTTTCTTTTGCTGGGCAGAAGCTTTTTATCTTAGGTCCCAATAATTCATTTTTGCTTTTGTTTCCCTTGCCTACATAGATGTATCTTGCAAGAAGTTGCTGTGGCCAAGTTCAAAAAGGGTATTTCCTGTGTTAGCCTCTAGGATTTTGATGGATTCTTGCCTCACATTTAGATTTTTCATCCATTTTGAGTTTATCTTTGTGTATGGTATAAGAGAATGGTCCAGTTTCATTCTTCTGCATGTGGATGTCCAATTTTCCCAGCACAATTTATTGAAGAGACTGTCCTTTTTCCAGTGGATAGTCTTTCCTTCTTTGTTGAATATTAGTTGACCATAGAGTTGGGGGTCCATTTCTGGATTCTCTATTTTGTTCCATTGATCTATGTGTCTGTTTTTGTGCCAGTACCACACTGTCTTGGTGATCACAGCTTTGTAGTACAACCTGAAATCTCCAACCCCACTTCCTACCTAAAATCTCTTCTGTCTGAAGTGAATACAGCCTCCTCTGAAGATCTGTAAGGATTAGTGCCCGTACAGTTAGCATGGCAATCGATCATGGATGCCTTCCCCCACCCCAGCCATGGCTTGTCTTTAATTGCCTTGAACTATTAATCATCTCCTTTTGTGTCGTGTCCCTTTGGCACAATGGTGTCCTAATTTATAACCTCTTGGAGCACAAATCAACTGCAAAGCACCCAACAAAATAGAATAGCACAGAATAGGTGCTCAAAAACTGTGGGCTGACTTAATCTGATTTAACTAGATTGATAGAGTCAACAAATATGTATTAAGCTTCTGAGTACCATGTTCTAGGATCTATGCAAAGAACAGTGGGTAAAGAGATGATTAAAACATAGTGCCTATCTTCAGGAGGCTTTCAGAATTTTAGGGCTAGAATGAATTCAAACCAACAGAGTGTGGTAGCCAGTCTCCGAATGTAGCCCTAATAAGTCATTCTTCCCCAGTTTCGAGAATGCTGCTCCTCACTTAGAGTTGGCATTTATTTTTCCTGCCCAGTGACTGCCTCGGCCAATAGAATATGGTAGAAGCAGCATTCTGGAATGTAGAAGAGGATGGGCAGAATTTTTTTTTCCACTCAGAAGTTTCTCTCTCCCTGCAGAATGGCACTCTCCCTCTGCATCCAGCCACCATGCTGTAAAAAGACCAAACCCCAGAGGTCGCAACAAGGAAGGCAAAAGGGGCTGAGTTCCAGACAACAGTCAACCCCAACTGCCAGCCATGAGTGAGCCATTTTAGATCTTCCAGGTGACCACAGACCCAGCTGACATCACAAAGAACAGAAACAGTTCGATAACATTATAATTAATAAAATGGTTGTTGTTTTAAAGCACTATGTTTTGTGTGGAAAGGGGGTTGATTTGTAGCAAAAAATAACTGAAACACAGGGTCAGAAAATTTTACCAGTATAATGGCTCCACAGGAGGGAAACCGAGGAAAGAAGTTCAGGAATGCCTTGTCAGAGAGGTGACGTTCGAGCTGATGAGTAAAAACACCCAGGCAGAATTAGGGAAGAGTTGTTTTTGTTTTTGTTTTTGTTTTTGTTTTTGTTTTAGGGAAGAGTTTTCTAGTTAGTGACCCTGCATGAGGAAAAGCATGGAGGTGTGAAATGATGTAGTGAGTACAGAGGACTACAAGCAGTTTGCGCTGGGTGGTGTGTGAATACATGTGGGGAACTAAAGGTATTTCGAGAGAATGGTGTGTGAATGCGTGTGGGAACTACAGGTATTTTGAAAGAAATGTGAAAATCCAGGAGCCCAGCTCTGGGATTTATTCTCTACTCAATGGGGCACTTGGGACTTTTCAAAACAGAAGGGTGTCAAAATCAGATTTTTGCCTCAGATTACTCTGGCATGAGTGAGAGGTACATTAGAGGGGCATGACATCGCAGAGAAGACTAGTCAGGAAACTTTTGTGGTGACCCAAGGGGAGAAAGTGAGGCTCAAAGGGGCACAATGGTAAGGGATGTGAAGATGAAGGGTGAGGTGCAAATGGTATTGAGGTGGAAAATCTATAGCGTTTGAAGATGGATGCAGGTAGTGAGGGAAAGAGAGGAATCAAACTCCCAGCTTTCAGGCTTTGATTCACCATTCTTGACCCTGGCAGGGCAGGAGGCCAAGGTGGTGGGGGAAGAAAGGGATGGCCTGGGTTTTAACTGAGCCCTGTGAGTTCTAGAACATCCAAGAGAGGAGGCCCTGGAGGACGGTCACCACTGGGTTCGAAGTTCAGGATAAAGGGCTCAATTAACATACTAAAATTTTAAAAAAGAAGTTGTCCAGGACCTGTGCGGAGAGGAAGCTCCTTTGTGGGTATTTATCCTGTTACAAAGTAGTAATGTTTTAGAGACGAGCATGTCTAAAAGATAGCATGTGAGTAGCCAGGACCCCGGAGAGATGATGTAATCAGTAAGAGGAGTGCTCGGACTTATTTTTCCATTAGCGATGATGAGTTGTGGAGAGCTATAGGCATTGCTTATCCAGGCTCCTTTGTGGCTAATTTGACTGAATTTGTCCTGAGACTGCAATTGTGGGTGTAGTTTGTGGCTGTGAAGGATTTTCTCTGTGTGAAGCTAACTGACCCACCTGGGCTTAAGCTCAGTCTTGGCTGTATTAGGCCCATTCTCCAAACACTGAGCAATCGCCCACATAAGGCCACATGATGTGCCAATCATCCTCATTATGTGATATATCTAAAGGTTTGCAGCACAGGGAAATTACTTTGATGTTTTAGAAAAGGTCTGAGAGCTCATCACAGTTTTGATTCCAAAGAACCCAACTTTGTTACCACATAGTACTTAACTAGGTGCTTATTTTGAAGGCAAATGGAAACTTTTAGGCAGGCATCTAAAGCTCTGTGATAGAGTATTACAGGTTTTCCATGTTCTGTTGGTAGAGCTGCTTATACCCGTCGCTGTGTACGTGAAGAGCCTGATGGGACTCCAGCAGGTAAGTTGTGGCAGATCTGTGTGGATGATTCAAATGGAATTGTATTGCTTTTAATGGGTCCTGAGAAGAGCACAGTAGGCATTTGATTTGAATCTGGACCAGCCTATTGGCTTATTACTTACTTTCTTTTTTTTAAAAAGATTTTATTTATTCATTCATGAGAGACACACACACAGAGAGGCAGAGACATAGGCAGAGGGAGAAGCAGGCTCCATCCAAGGAGCCCGATACAGGACTTGATTCCAGGACTCCAGGATCACGCCCTGGGCCGAAGGCAGGCACCCAACCACTGAGCCACCCAGGGATCCCCTATTACTTTCTATTTATGTACAGTCATCCTACCATGGGACCATCTTCAATTATGTTGTTAACTTGCTCATTTTTTTTCCTTCTGGCCGTGCCTCTCACATACAAGAATATCTGCAAATGCCCTTAATTTGATTACTTAATATGATTTAATTTCCCCAAATGTCATGGCTTACTTACAAACTAAAACAGAAATGATTTTAGAGCTGGAGCCTGCAGGTCACAGAAAGCCCCGGCCCAGTGCGGGAGTCTCTGCTCATCTTTCCAGTCCGGAGCAGGGGTGTTTTATCCTTCAAAGTGAGCTACAGGGTGCTACAGTAACAACGTCTCCACCCCCAATCTCAGTGTCTTAGCACTGGAAGAGCTTAATTCTTGATCAGGACCAGTGAGGCAAGTGAAGTGCCTAGGGCACCAAATTAAAGAGGTGCCCACTGTCAGGGTCATGAAAGCACAGGGTCCTGCTTTTACTTGACCTCCATTGTACAGCAATAGAGGACCTGTTCACGATTACTCCATAGGGATCCAGACCGATAAATGCATGATCACTGGAGAAGTAGAACAAAAACATGGCAAACTGCACACGAACTCTTAAAGCTTCTGCATACGTCATATGTCACTTCATATGTGGTGACCACTCCAGCTGATTTCCATAGTTTTTATTCCTTAGGTTCTCTAGCAGAGAGGACACTGGCACACTGAGCCCATTGCACCGTGCCCATAGCTCTCAAAATTCACCACCAGGGAGTATGATGAATTCTGGGGATAGGTCGCTCATGGATCAGGACTGGCTGCACAGGAGGCCTGGCAAGTGGATGGGCTGTGCTCCTTAACACCATCTGCTCTGCCAAGCAAGGCATTTGCAACCTGCTAGGACAGTGGCAGCCCTGAAGGGAAGCTCTCCTCTTGCCACGGTGCCATGAGCAGCAGCCTTAGTGACCAAGGCTCATCAAACTGCAGCTGAGGAAAGAGCACTGCTCCTCTCTCTACCTCTTAATCCTTCTTGTGTGATCTTTTTCATAACTCTGGGAAGCTTTGGGATACATTTTGCAGGGAGATGTTCTCCTATGTACAGCTGTTCTATGTCACCACCTGTGGGAAGTGAAGAAGGTCAGTCAATGAGCATTATTTATTATTAGCTGTGGGCTCCAGAAAGAGCTGGACAAAAAGGACAAAATACAAAATAAAGAGGAAATTAAAAAATCATGTATTTTATAAGAAGTCCCTTTTTTTTTAAAAAAAAGATTTTATTTATTTGACAGAGAGAGAGAGAGAGAGAGAGGGAGTGCACAAGCAAGGGAGTGTCAGGCAGAGGGAGAGGGAGAAGCCGGCTCCCCACTGAGCAGGGTGCCCAATGTGGGGCTGGATCTCAAGACCCTGAGATCATGACCTGAGCCAAAGGCAGATGTTTAACCCACTGAGCCACCCAAGCACCCTAGGAAGCCCCCCCTTTTTTTTTGCTGTCCCCATTAGACATTCTGATATACTTGCCCTTCATCTTTGCTGCCTACATGCATAACAAGTTCTTAAATGTCAGCAAGGATTTTTAACATGTTTATTTAAACCACATGGAAGGGGGCATCTGGGTGGCTTAGTGGTTGAGTGTCTGCCTTTGGCTCAGGGCGTGATCCTGGGGTCCTGGGATCGAGTTCCACATCAGGATCCCAGCAGGAAGCCTGCTCCTAGGAAGCCCTTTTTTTTTTTTTTTTAAATTTTTTATTTATTTATGATAGTCACAGAGAGAGAGAGAGAGAGGTAGAGACACAGGCGGAGGGAGAAGCAGGCTCCATGCACCGGGAGCCTGATGTGGGATTCAATCCCGGGTCTCCAGGATCGCGCCCTGGGCCAAAGGCAGGCGCCAAACCGCTGCGCCACCCAGGGATCCCCCTAGGAAGCCCTTTTAAAGGAAGTTTGGAATTTTTTCAAAGTTAATCAATTCTCATCCAATACCTCTAACTCCCAGATTTGGCGCACCCATTTCATAGATGAGTACTCAAGTCCCCTGGCTGGTTAAGACACAAAATCATGGAGTGAATGACTGCAGTTTAAGGGTGGCTGTCTTTTAGGATTTACACTTTAGCCTTTAGCTTTTCTGTGGTAGTAAATCCATGGGTTTAATTTCAGCAGTGATTTTGAACTTGTTTTTTGGCGTAATAGATGAAACATTGAAATTGGTATTTCAGTCAGTTTCTTACTGAGTGTTTATCAGTTACATGTCATATTTGGTTGAATATTTGTGTTGAGATTTGGGAGAAGAGAGGGAATTAAAGATGGATGATATGTCAGTTCTACTGAATATGGTAGCATATCAACTTTTCAAAGCCCTTTATTATGGAATGTCAAGTCCACACTGACCCAGAGCAAGGGGAAGTTGAGTGTAGCTACAGGTCTGGGCCCACATCCAGGTTGAACAGGAAGGATCTAGTCTGATATTTTTTCACTTCCAACTTTTTGGCTCTTTTGATTTCGAAGGTAATGGTTTTGAAGGTAATGGTTCAGTGTGGCATCGATGAGATACTATTTTAGCTTTAGAATAGTTAAAACACAATGCCAAGTATCGGTGAGGAAGTGGTGAGCATATAAAATGGTATAACCTCTTTGGAAAATAGTATGGCAGTTCCTTACAAAGTCAAACGTGGACCTATCCTATGACTCAGAAATTCTACTCCTAAGTATGTAGGATGTGAAATAGACCACATGTCCACTAAAGGGACTGTAACAGATTTGTTCATGGCAACTTCGTGCATAATATCCCCACCCTGCAAATAACCCAAATAAATGGCCATCAGTAGGTGAATGGATAAGTAAACTGTGGAATATTCATACAATTAGATCATACTGAACAACAAAAAGGAACGAGTCACGAATATACACAACAACATGTATGAATCTCAAATACGTTGTGTGGAGCAAAAGAAATCTAAGACACACAAAATACTATGTATTTCCACTTATATGAAGTTCAACAACAGGCCAAAGTAAGCTATGGCTGTAAAAGTTAGAAAGTGGTTGCCTCTGGCAGGGGAATGGACTAGAAAGGAATGTAAGGGAAGTTTCTAGGATGATGGAAATACTCAGGATTGGGATGGGTAGTTACAACGATGTTACAGCTCATCAAGCTATATATTTAAACTCTGCGCTTCTCTGATATGTAGATTATAGTTTGATTTTTAAAAAGACAAAATAAATTCAAGGTATCAGACTTAAGGGACCCCGATCTAACTTGCTTTCTCTGCAAGTGTTCTCACTTATTTTCTTCAAGGAATATTGAAGAAATATTGATGGAATATGTCCTCACCCATAGTCAATTAAGTCAGAGAAAATCAATTTTAACTGTCCCAACTTTACTCTCTACCAGGGAGAATATAAGGGCTACAATGGGGTTTGAATCACCACATGGGGTTGGCCAGCCTTTGCTTCGCTTATCTCCTGTTAACAGCTCATGGTCACAATAGTGGCAGGGCACAATTACAGAGAAGCTCCCTCTTTGTCTACTTAGAATCAATAGAAATACACGATGCCATGCAAGATTAAAGCCAAACCCCTGGTCATCCAGGTGCTGAAAATGGAATGCACTAGCTGCTATTCATCTTCAATGTGCCAGCATGGTTCTGGCAGGTGAACGGAGCTGCATCGGATATGGGCAAAGCTGTGGCAACAGCAGAGGCAGATGTGCAGAGAGAGCACAGAAGGGAAGGAAGGGGGACAAATATGTCCCCTTTTAATGCCACAAAGGATCACATTACAAGCTTGCAGAGGCAAGCTTGGGTTGGTATCTAGTCTGAATTTCCTGAAATGTGAGATTTGTAGGAGAAAAGAAGGAAAAATCCCACCATTGTCTGATATTGTGCCTTGGAACGCTGTTAAGAATTGTGTCTTTTGGGCAGCTCCGGTGGTGGAGCGGTTTGGCGCCGCCTGCAGCCTTGGGGCGTGATCCTGGAGACCCGGGATCGAGTCCCACGTCGGGCTCCCTGCATGGAGCCTGCTTCTCCCTCTGCCTGTGTCTCTGCCTCTCTTTGTGTCTATGAATAAATAAATAAAATCTTAAAAAAAAAGAATTATGTCTTTTGTTTTGGTTTTGTTTTTTGTCTTGGTCCCTCATGCTTTGTAACTTTTTGAAAATCAACAACCCCTGTTATGACCTGTTATCCTTTTATATCATGTTAAGTATTTACATTTTAATATATTTATTTATTTTTTTTTCATTTTTATATATTTATAACCTTGAATGAAATACATTTTAAAAAGGTGGATGTCCTAGGTGCTAAAAAAAGGTGTAGGCAGTTATTTAAAACTAAGAGATTTTGAAAAATGAACCATTTTGAGTACACAAACCTACCCTTTGACTATTAGAGCAGGTCTTTTTTTTTTTAATTTTTTTTATTTATTTATGATAGTCACAGAGAGAGAGAGAGAGGCAGAGACACAGGCAGAGGGAGAAGCAGGCTCCATGCACCGGGAGCCCGATGTGGGATTCGATCCCGGGTCTCCAGGATCACGCCCTGGGCCAAAGGCAGGCGCTAAACTGCTGCGCCACCCAGGGATCCCTTAGAGCAGGTCTTAAATCAGCGGGTTTCTTTTAAAAGTTCACTTAAAGTTTGGTTTGACCTGACTTTTGTATTGTGACATCATTGACCCTCAACAAATTGCACCCCCTGTGTTCCTGCCCTTGGGTATTCTCCACCCCCAACTCTGACTCTAGGCTTGGCCATGTGACTAGCTGTAGCCAATGGGGAATTAGCAAGTGTGATGCAAGTAGAGTCTTGATAAGCCCACACTGGGGCTCGTCCTCTTCCTAATGCTTGCTCTTAGCACCCAGCCACTGAGCTGTGAGAAAGTCCATGTGGCCAGGTGGAGAGTCCTATAAGGAGGACCGCAAAGGCCCCTGGCCAATAGTTAGCCCCAACTTGCCAGCTCTCTGAATGCGGCCATCTTGAAAATGGATCTTGCAACCCCCAAAGGAGCCTCCCCAGCTGATTCCACATGGAACAGAGGTGAGGTGTCCCTGCTGGGCCTTGTCCAAATTGCAGATCTGGGAATAAATACATGATTGTTGTTTTTTTAAGTCATTAAGTTTTGGGGTGGTTTGTTACATATGCATGAAATAGCACCTAAGCTCTTTTTTGTATATATTTTATCTAGATGTCTGTCACCCACTAAATTTAAGTTGGCATATAGATATAGTAGTTTGGGAACTCTGTGTTGAGGGAGATTCTGAGGCTGCAATCTAATTTCGCCGAAAAGTATGCACGGCCCTTGTCTTATCGGTTCTGCCCACAGCAGCCAGAGCACTCTTTTAAAAATCAATGTGATTATGTTACTATGTAGCTTAAAATCATCCAGGGGTTTTCCTCTTCACTTCCAATGAAAACCAAATTCCTTATTCTTGTCTACACTGAATCCCTCTGCTCACTGGCCTCTGCTTGCTTCCCTTCATTTTCAGCTCACGCAGCACTCTCACTCAGCTGCTTGCATGGCCCAGCCTCACACATTGCTTTTCCGTTCTCTGAACATGCCAAGCCACTGTCCATCTTTGCATCTTTTTACTCATGTTAGATGCTCTCTCCGCATGGAAGGGTCATCACAGGACTGGCCTCTTGCCATTCAGGTCTCAGCTTCAATATCAACTCCTCACTCAGCGCAGAGACTGCTGGAGACTCTCTTTCTCTCCCTCTCCCTCTGCCCCTCCCACAACTTGTGTGTGCCTTATCTCTCTCTCTCAGAATAATTATTAAAGAAAATTATCTCCTCAGAGAGACTTTTCTGACTCTAGGGATCAATTGACTGTTACTATAATAATATTTTTTTAACAAAGCACCTCAAAATTCAGCAGCTTGACACAACAAGCAGGAATCTCTGATTCACAGGCCTGTGGGATGATTGGGGCAGGTCTGTGCTCTGTCTCAGCCTAGGGTCCTGATTGCCTCCCAGGTGAGCAATCAGAAACCCTCAAGCCTCTAAGGCCCCAACTCTGAGCTCACACACTGCCCCTCCTTTTGGTCTGGATCAATACACATGGCCAACATCAATGGGGAGAAAGTACTCTTCCCAGGGAGGGGATATTTGCAGAGCAATAATCAAACCTACCAGACTATCAAATCTAAAGCAGCCACACCACCAGCCCTTACCTTCATTTCACCCAATTTTAATTCTCTGCAAATAATTTATCACTCTCTGATATTTTTTGTGGTTATTTATTATGTTTGTTGTCTGTGTCCGTTTGCTAGAACATGTGTTCCATGAAAGCAAAGATATTATTTGTCTTCTTCAATGCCATATTCCTGGCTCATAGAACAGTTTCTTGCTGAGATAAGGGGCCTGATAAGAACAAATGTTAGCTGCAGATATTGGTACAGGGAGAAGGACCTGGAAAGCCACTTATTTTTTTTCAGGTGCAACTTATACAAATATCTATTTTTTAAAAAGATTTTATATATAAGTGACCTCTACACCCTATGTGGGGCTCAAACCCACAACCCTGACCAAGCCAGCCAGGCACTCCCAAATATCTTGATATTTTAACTCAATACTTCTTCTTCCTATAATTTCTCCATCTCTTCCAGTATTGTCTTTCAGTAATGTAAGAGAGATCACGATAACTTGCCTTTAATGCTTTTTTTTATTACCCATCCATCTTTGTGAAAAACTTTTTGTGCCAGATGTTAGCTTTAGAAACTGTGCTTTAACTCAAAGGGGTCTGAGGGGGAAGTATCTTAAAACTCAGATCCTCAAATCAATCTCTTTCAAGTTTCTAGGGATTAGACTTTCCCAGAAGCTAGCCCTGGGACAAGGATTGGAGTACATGTAGTTTATTTGGGTGCATGCACATGGATAGGGCAGTGAAGTAGTGATACAGGGAAGAGAAGACAGCCCATCAATGGGGTCATTATACAATAGCCAAACTGTGGAAGGAGCCTCGGTGTTCATGGAAAGATGAATGGATAAAGAAGATGTGGTTTATGTATACAATGGAATATTACTCAGCCATTAGAAACGACAAATACCCACCATTTGCTTCGACGTGGATGGAACTGGAGGGTATTATGCTGAGTGAAGTAAGTCAACTGGAGAAGGACAAACATTATATGGTCTCATTCATTTGGGGAATATAAATAATAGTGAAAGGGAATATAAGGGAAGGGAGAAGAAATGTGTGGGAAATATCAGAAAGGGAGACAGAACATAAAGACTCCTAACTCTGGGAAACGAACTAGGGGTGGTAGAAGGGGAGGAGGGCGGGGGGTGGGGGGGAATGGGTGATGGGCACTGAGGGGGGCACTTGACGGGATGAGCACTGGGTGTTATTCTGTATGTTGGTAAATTGAATACCAATAAAAAATAAATTTATTTTAAAAATGGGGTCATTATTAGGCCATCTACCACCAGAAGCATCTGGAATTTAATCCTACCAGTATTAATGATCCGCCTCAGGATTATCCCAGCCACGGCATGAGGCAGCTGGGAATTTATGCCCTTGTACTTCTCAGCCATTAAAGGCTGCCCAGGGGATTGGGGGCAAAGGGGCAGGAGAGGATGGAGATGTTAACTCCTATGCACTTTCACCCAGTTTGTAGAATGATGTGGGTTTGGGTGGCCCGAGGGCAGGCTTCTGACAAAGATTTAGGTGTTCACCTTTGGAAGTGAGGCTGGGCACATGAGAAGTTTAAGCTCAGAGGGGACAGGAGCACAAAAGACCCTGATTAGTCTTTTTTCTTGAACCAGTTCTACTATAGATAATTGACATGCAATAAACTGCATACCTTTTCAGTATACTGATTGATAAGTTTTGACATATGTATATATCCACGAAACTATCACCACAGTCAAGATCATGGACATAGCCATCGCCTCTGAAAGTTTTCTCTTGCTTTTTTGCCCTCCCATTGCCTCCTTCCCATCCTCAAACCGCCACTGATCAGCTTTCTGTCACAATAATATGCAATTCCTAGAATTGTATGTAAATGGAATCATACGATATGTACTTTCATTTTGTCCCTTTCTTTCATTCAACAGTCATCCATGTTGTTGTCTGTATCAATAGTTCATAGCTCTTTGTTGCTGAGTAGTCTTGTATTGTACACATATAGCACAATTTGGTGGATATTTGGATTGTTTCTACCTTTTGGCTGTTATGAATAGTGCTGCTATGATTCGTATACAAGTCTTTGTGTAGTCGTGTTTTCATATCTCTTGACATCACATTGATAACTTGGAATTGGCCATGAAGGCAGTAACTGCACCACAGAAATTGGCAAACACTACAAATCCAAGGCTTTCCCCCCCAGAGACCTGGTTGTTGAACATGGGCTACCACACCACTAGATACAGCACAGAATTGGAATTACTGAATCGAAGAATATGCACTTTAAAAAAAGGTATTGATCTATGTTATCAGGGAGGGTTTCCAAAAAGGTTGTAACTCTTGTTTATTAAATAGGTATATCCTTTCTGTCATTTAAAATATTCAACTCCCTGTAAGCCAAAGAGCCACTAAGATGCTGGCCTTTCCTCAGGGTGATCTTGCTATTTTTTCTTGTTGTAAAGAGCAGGAATTTTGGACTATTTATGAAAGACAAACATTTTTAGGCTGGTGTATGTATATATAAGACTTTCATAACAGGGAAAAGAAGACATTAAAAAAATATCAGGCCAGAGAGGTGACATAATCAAATAGGGGAAAAGGGGCCGAAAGGAAACATGACACATGAAATTCTTGTTCCTCCAGTACACAGAGTTTTCTCAGTCATTGTTTATAAAGAAACATATTTCCGTACTGTCACACCCAGTAAGCATGTACCATTTCTGATTTACTCATTTAATATTATTTCACATCACATTTCCATGAATGGACATAATGCTCATTATTTCCATTTAGACTACTTCATAATATTCTATTATTATCACTCCCCTATTGTTGAGCAGTTGGGTTGTTTCCAATTTTTTGACTTTATAAATAGAATGGCTTCCTGCAAATATCTTCCTTTGCCTTGTTGATTGTTTTTTCCTTGGATTAGCTTTCTTAAAGGTCTCTTCTCCTGGACATGACTTACTTATTTTGTTCCACATAGACACTTCTCTCTCCTGTCCTAACCTTGCACTTGGTAGGGTAAGGGGTTCTTGCTATGGACTGTCATAGAGCCCTATATAGTCTCCTTTACAACCTACCACACTTTCTTTAGTAATGTGTTTGCTTGTTTTCCCAGCTAGACAGTGGACTTCACAAGGGAGGGGGGAGCACAGTGTTTTTTTTTTTCCTCTTTGTTGGTACCCTATTGCTTATACTGTATTTGCTCAGTACATATTTATTGATTTATCTCACTATCTATTTCTCTTTCTTTCTTCTTTCAAGTTGCATTTGACGTTAATTCCCTCAGGAATTAATACATGAACAACAATTAGTGTCCTACTCTCACCCTGCTGGCTTTGCTGTAGTTAGATGATTGCTAACCCCGAACTAAACCTTGATTTGGCACCAGGCCATGCCTGTAGTAATCATGAGTCAAAGTTCAAGGCTAGTCAGTATTTCCCTCAGAGATAAGTTAATTATAGGCAATCAAAATGTAAAGGGATTAAATTAGTTAGGCCTGCAAAATTGTCTTTTTGACTTTTCCAAATGCAGCCTTGTACTTAAAATGGGTGTATCTTAGGTCAGGCTCCCCAGAAACAGACTGTAGGATGGAGATTAGTGGACAGGAAGTTACCCTAGGTGTTCTCTAGGGAGATACACCTGTGGGGGTTACTGAGGGCGGCAGAGCTGGACAGAGGGAGAAGTTGAAGTGTATGACACAGATGCCTCAGCCACCTCCATAAGGAGCTCTAGACCTGGGGTGGTCCTCCAAAGTCATCCTAGATTGAGGTGAGGGAACAAGAACCTTGTACCTACCCCTCATGGGCCAGTCATTGGAAGCAGGGTGCTCCCAGGAAGGGGGCACAGCTTTGGATAAGAAACTGACTCTCATCAGAGTAATTCCCAGAGAGGGACTGAGCTGTGAGCTAGCTCCCTGCCAC
Source organism: Vulpes lagopus (assembly GCF_018345385.1). Classification (NCBI taxonomy): domain Eukaryota; kingdom Metazoa; phylum Chordata; class Mammalia; order Carnivora; family Canidae; genus Vulpes; species Vulpes lagopus. The sequence continues at coordinate 26,335,919 of NC_054848.1, forward strand.
CACTGCAAGCAGCTGGGAGGATCTGTCCCTCAGTCCTGAAGGGGGGATCTGGGCCACTGGGGAGAGGAATGAACCATCTCAAAGCAGAGTGCTGGGAGAATCCATTAGCAGGTCTTACAACGGGGTGGAGCCAAATCATTATCTCCATTCAACTTAATCCCTATTGTTTCTGGGGAGCTCTGACCTTCGGAGGAGATAGTGGCTGAAACAGCCCAAGTTTGTGTGGTCTCAGGATGTTTAAAAACAAACAAACCTAACAGTCACCAGCTCCTTTCCTTGAAGGTGTTCTCCCCCTCTCCCAGGCATTCCCTCACAGCTGTTTCCTCAAGCTGAAACCCCAAGAGATGGAGGCGGGAAGGTGTTCTGATACCACCAGGAAGTCTGCCTGCAAAAGTTGAGGATTGTCTGGGGATCCCCAAAGATGCCCTGAGGTTGGGGATGGGCTTGGGTTACCACGGATGCCTTTCCTTCAACGAATCACCACCTATGAAACAGTTTCAAAGGGAACCACAGACATAAATCCCATTACGCAAGCTTATTTACAAGCCTGAATTAGCTCATGTCTGCAAAGCACTTTGAGCAATTTGGATAGACCTCCTAAATTGTTTACTTAAAGTATTACCTCACCCTTAAGTCAATTTCCTAGAGGTAGGATGGGCTAAACAGCTTCTATTAGAAAATAATCTTCTCATGAGCTTTTTCCAACATCTAATATATCTTATTAGCAGTTTGATGTGTCTGCTTGTTGAGGCAAGACAGTTATTTTTCACATATTTTCCATACATTTTTATTTACTGTCTTTTAAGAATGAATTATGATTTTTATGCTAAAAAATTATAGCTTAGTACGGCCCACATTTAAGTGAATACTTTTAGGCTAAAAGAATCAGTCATATTTTCAACATAAGGTAACCAGATGTCTTAATTATATGTGTGTGCATGTTCTAGCAAGTTCTATGTTAGAATCCCAGTTCCCTATATACAAATAGCCCCAGTGTCCTCCAGGATCTCAGGCAAGAGACAGCTTCGGGGCCATAAACACTTGAGTCAGTTTCAGACTTGTATTGAATATTCTCATGTATAATGTTAGCAAAGTGGTAAATTTTTTAAAAAAGCTAGTTATAAGGATATCTGATTCCTGCTCCTCTGGCTGGTACTGCAGCTTCAGTACAGACAGAATGGATATCCCTTCTTCCCATTAATATGTAACTCATAAGAGTTTCACTATATTTGACCATTTGTGTGTGGGTTGGTTTTGGGGGATGGGAAGCATGGCTTGGTAGATCCAATCTAACTTTTTTTTTTTAAGATTTATTTATTTGAGGGGGGGGGTGGAAGAGAGAGAACCTGAGTGGGAGGGGCAGAGAGAGAGAGAGAATCTCAAGCAGATTCTGTGCTGAGTGTGGAGCCCAATACGGGGCTCCATCTCAGAACCCTGAGATCATGACCTGAGCCGAAATCATGAGTCAGATGCTTAACGACTGCACCACCCAGGCTCCCCCAGTCAATGCATAGTGAGAACCACTATGTTATTTTTTTTTTTTTTGTAATCAATGCGCAGTAAGCACCACTATATAAGAGCCCCTAATGGGCTGATACTGGGTGGATGTTCACTGTCTCCAGGCTCACCAGGCCAGCAAGATGAACCCAGACACCCACTACATTGAGGTTATATTTTCTATAGCCACTCCTGCTCCTGCTTCTATAGCATTCAGGTTTCTTTGTCACAAACAACAAACCCCTCTTGTTAGTTTAAGCTAGAAAAGAGTTTAGAAGGTTCACATGCTTTCCAATAAGGCTGCAGTCACCCAGAAGAAATGCTCAGGTGGGGACAATGTTGCCACTATTCCTTGAGACAGGCAACTCTGATCACATCACTAAGGCTGGGCACTTTTGGGAACTCTGCCACTGATGATTATGGAAACTGGGTATATCTGCTGTTGCCCTGTCACAGTGACTCAGGCAGTGCCTGCTTCTCTATTTATTTATTTCAACCTCTATTTATTTATTTACTTACTTAGTAATTTAATATGTTATTTTTAAATGTATTTTTTATTTTACAATCCAACACTTGGTGAAAGGGTCACCAGCTTCTGATTCAAAGGCCAGTGTAGGTGTGTCTCACTGGTGAAGGTTAGGGTTCTGTCTGTATTCTTGTGTCCTCTGCCTCCCATGGCTTACAAACTTATCTCCCCTATTTTGAATTAGGTATTTAGAAGGATATGAGAGAGAGAGAGAGAGAGAGAGAGAGAGAGAGAGAGATTGTAAGGATGAAGGCCAAATTTCAGAAATTACATCAAAAACCCTTTTTACTACTTTATCGTCCCATCAGAAAGGCAATTTTAAACCTCTGAGTACTACTTTTTATAAACTATTAGACTTTCAGCTGTTACATGTTTTTTCCCAAGGAATGTGTAAAACAGTCATCCTTACTCTTAGAAGAAAATTTACGTGATTATTTATATATTCTTGGGGGAGAAATTTCTAAGCATGACACAAAGCCAGAGACCATAAAGGAAAATATTGATAACCTTTGCTACTTCAGAAAAAACACCATAAACAATGTTAAAACATTTGACAAATGGGAAAATATTTGCAACTCATATGACAGGAGACTAATGTCCTTAACATAATAATATCTCTTACAAAACGATAAGAAAGCCTTTAAAACCACAGTATAAAAATGGTCAGAGGATATGTACAAGTAATTCACAAAAGGAGGCAAATAGTTAACAGCCATATGAAAAGATACTCAACCTAACTATTAATAAAAATGCAAATGAAAACAATAGGGCATAATCTCCCCAACAGACTGTCAGGGACAAGAGAGATGTTGCAAACAGACCTAAACCAATTTGGCAGTCCAGCAAATGTCAAAGTCCTTAAGTGAACATATTAAAGCTGAGTGGTGGCCATATATACGTGCCCTCACAGGTATATATGCTAGTGGCTGGTTTATTACTATGAAATTAAATATTAAACCCGATTCTTCAAATTGTCTCAAACATATGAACACTTATTAGCAAGCAAGTACAAAAGAAGATGAAAGGCTTATTCTATGGAAGATGCTCCTCTACTGATAACGGAACTGGCTGGTTTTGTAGATGAGTCAGAATTGGAATCAGTGCACTGCTTCAGTGGAATCGGACACCTGGGCTGGAATTTCCTACGTTGCACCTACAAGGGTTGTAGAGCTCGTGCAGTGTTCTTAACCATAATACCACTTGCCAATAAAAATACCTCTTTTCATTCCTAAAGCGCTATGTCACCCTCTCTGCAGATGTCACCCATCAAATGCTGTTTAAGTATCTCTGGATACTTCAAATGCAAGCCCACACTCACACTTCCAACTTGAGCACACAGAATTACCTTGGGCTCATACAGAAACACTGTCAATATAACAATAGAAAATAAATGGGGAGAAACAGTCATTGCAGATTGGTACCTTTCTGTAAGGCAATTTGTCAACATATACAACAATATCAAGTGAACATACTCTACAAATCAGTGATACTACCTGTGTCATTTTATCCTAAGGAAGGAATTGAACACACGTGCAGAGAATCTGCCCATGGATGGGCATGGCTGCATTATTCTTAATAGTGCAGGGTTGCAAATAATCCAAATTTTGTTAGTAAGATAGTGATGCAGATCAGTGGTTGCTTGGTGGTGGGAGTGGGCGGGCAGGGTGGAAGGGATGCCACGGCAGGATTACACATGGCCCAGAGGAAGCTTTTGGGATGATAGATGTATTCACTATCTTTGTGGTGATGATTTCATGAATGTATAGATCTATTAAAGCCTTTCAAGTTATAGTCTTTAAACATATGCAGCTTATTGTATGTCAGTTTTATCTTAATAAAGGTGTTTAAACAATTCAGTAGATAATGGATAAATAATAATAAGGGGAAGATTTTTTTGACCACTTAACATGTGCCTGATACTATGTCAGGTCTTCTGCAAATCCTGTCTCTTGATTCTTACATTAGCTCTTTGAATTCAGAACTATCATCATCCCTGTTTCTCATGGATGAGAAAACTGAGGTTTAAAGAACTGATGACCTGTTCAAAGTTGCACATTTAGAAAGTAGCTAAGAGTAGGAATCAACAAACTGCAGCTCATGGACCAAATCCAGCCTGCCACCTGTTCTTGTAAATAAAGTTTTGTTGGAACACAGCCACGTCCATTTGTTTACATATTGTATATGTCTGCTATCACACAACAATGATAGGTTGCAACAGAGATCACGTGGCTCATGTGATGGTTAATTTTACGTGTCTACTTGGCTAGGCCATGATACCCAGATATTTGGTCAAATATTATTCTAGACGTTGCTGTAAAGGCATTTTTTCAGATAAGATTAACAGTTAAACCAGTAGGCATTGAGTAAAATGGATTACCCTCCATCGTATGGGTAGGCCTCATCCAGTCACTTCGTAGAAAAAGACTGATGTCTCTGGCAAAAGAGGGAATTCTGCTAGCAGACTGCCTTCGGGTTGCAATTCTTCTCTGGGGCTCCAGCATGATGGTCCACCCTGCAGATTCTGTTAGCTCACAGTCAAGTTAGCTAATTCCTTAAAATATCTCTCTCCACATATAAATATGTAGAGAAAGAGAGACATAAATAGTAATATCTGTAGACACAAAGTCTATAGATATCTATATAGATCTGTATCTCTGTGTCTAGATATCTATAGATAGATCAGCCTGTACGTCTGTGTCTGCATCTATGTACCTTGTTGGTTCTGTTTCTCTGGAGAACCCTGAATAATATAGCCTTCAAAAGCTAAAACATTTATTTGGCCCTTTACAGAAGAAGTTTTCTAACCCTTAGTTTAGAGCCTGGATTAGAATCCAGACAAATAAGATGTAGAGCTTGCACTCTCAGCCACTACCATACACAAACATCCAACCAATGGAATGCTTTATGGCCACTAAAAATTATGATAGCGAGGGGTGCCTAGGTGGTACAGTCAGTTGGGTGTCTGACTCTTGGTTTTGGCTCACGTTGTGGTCTTGGAGTCATGGGATCGAACCCTGGTCAGGCTCTATGCTCAGCAGTCTGCTTGAGACTCTCCCTTCCTCTGCTCCTTCCCCTTGCATGCTCTCTCTCTGGAATAAATAAATAAATCTTTAAAAAAATTATGAGAGCTATGCTTACTGCTTTGAGAAAATGTTCAGAATTTACTGCTAAACAAAGAAAGCAGGTTATATCTGTGTTTATAGTATTATCACATTTCTATTAGAAAAAGTATGCATGGGGAAAGTTATAAAAATATATATATGGAATATTGTTAACAGTGGTTTTCACCAAACACTGGATTATGAGTGGTTTTTACTTTTGCTTTATACCTCCTTGTATTGTCTGAATATTTCACAATGAACATATAATCGGAAGGAAAAATGACAAAGCAATTTTATTCTGAAAATGCAAAGAGAATGTCTAATGATTTGTTTTTTATACTGCCTCAAAATTACCCCCAAATTATGTCCAGGTCAAGGTGTCTACATCAAAATGTGCTTGATGGCAAAACAGTGACAGCTGTATAGGGACCACATCCCTCTCCGCTGTGTCCTCCTAGTTCATTTTCCATACAGCCGGCAGTCTGAGTGGTCTTTCAGAACTATTCATCTGATTGTGTTACTCTTGTGCTTAAATTTTTTCAATGGATTCCCATCTAAGGTCCAAATTGTTGTTAGCGTGACACACAATGTTTTGGTCCTTGGCTCTTGCTGCACTTGTCTTGCCCACTCTGTTCCAGCCATACTGAGGTATGTGCAGTTCCTGAAAACACCCTGGTTCTTATCTTGGTCTGACAGGAGTTAGTTTCATTATTGCCACTGACAGCAATCACTAGATCTTATCTTTGTTTTTTCAGTTCCCAGAATAGTATAAAAAGGGGAGTAAAAGATGGCTGAATGTATAGAATGCAGAACCTTTATGATGTTAATGAGTTTTCAACTTTGTTCCTGGTAGACAAGATGGCCAGAAAGGTGACATTTTATTTCATGGAGGTGTTGCTCTTGGGCACCTAATCATAAGATACTACATTGCTTGAATAAAAAGTATGTTTTTAGGTCTCTCCCTCTGTGACAAAGACCGGCTACATGTTTGCCAATCCATTTCCTTTCCCTGGGCACCCAGAAAAACTCCTTCTTAGCCTTCCTTGCAGTGAGTTTTGGAAATTGTGACTGAATTCTCACCGATGGGAATATGAACAGAAAAGATCTGTGCCTTCCACCAATGTGCTTCCTGCATATTCCCTTTTTCTGCTCCATGTGGTTGGACTCAAAGGCCTCCCAAATGGTGGAGTTGCAAGATGTTAGGAGACTGTTCCCTGATCTATGATGTGGCCTAGGAAGAAATCTTTGTTGGGTTTAGCGACTGAGACTGTGGGGTCTATTTGTTATTGAAGCCCAACCTAGCTTCTCCTGACTACACCATCTTCCAAAGAAAGTTTTATAACTCTGGTTGTTTATAAGCTGGGCAGTACTTACATGGTCACTTTAATTTGACACTTCAGAATGCAGATGTCGGACCATATCTCCTTATTCAGCTTCTTCATTTTTATTTTCCAAATGATTTGAAAGAGAAACATGGAGTAAGATAATGACTATTCAGTAGAAAGCAAAAAATAGTACAGAGCACAAATAACTCACAATTAGCATAACAATTCTTGCTATTAATGTGAATCATTCATTTCTTCTCTAAATTTTTTTATAGTTTAGAAATCTGCAGTGTTTAATAGAAAGCTCCAAATACACTGCCTTTTTGATGAAAGGGGGGTTGTATACATTTATCAAATACGTGCATATATTATGTGTTTAATTCGTTGATTCATTTACGTAGGGATGAAATCCAACCAAAAATTAATTAGGACCTACTGTGTGTGTTTTGTTGTACAGCAATGCTCTTCAGTTGGTATGCAGATGGGGTCGTTGGTAGATTAAAGCTGCTTTTCTGTTAAATAATCTTTGCTAAATGTGACTAGAAATGTGGAATTTTTTTATTGGCAATTATGATCCTTGGGCTGCATGTTACTCTATTAGACATCTGGCTGCCAATTCTGTACAGGACCTTTTCATGACCATCATATACTGCAGGGAACACTAATTTACTCTGAAGATCAAATTAATTGAAAAGGGGCTTTTCCAAACAAAACATGGGAAAAGATATTATCATAGTGCTTGCAAATGTAAGTGTTTGATCCAGTATAGGGGTCTTATCTATGACATTTTATCCAATTCTCCTTATTTAATTAGTACACTATCCTTGTGCTACCACTTTTAGCTTGTGGGAGCTTATATCATGACCTACAACAGTTATTTCTTACCTGGATCCTCTAGTGGACTGGGAGTTACACACTAACCCCCTTTTAGCTTCATATCCTAAGTGCTTGGCATGGAATAGAAACCCAATAGATGCTTATTTTATGCATATTCACATAATTATTTAGACTATCGTGCTTTCAGAGTTAGAAGAAACCCTTAAACTCTGCTTTTGTATCAGTACAGCAGGGTGGTATATAGTTTCAGGATATCAAAAATATTTATTTACTTACTTACTGAGGTATAATTGACCTATAACATTATGCTAGTTTCAGATGTGCAACATAATGATTTGACATTTGCATACACTGCCAAATGATCACTGCAATAAGGGTCGTGACCATCTGTCACCATATATAATTACAGATTTTCTTCTTGTGACAAGAACGTTTGAGATCTACTCTCTGAGCAACTTCCAAATATACAATACCGTCTTATTAGCTGCAGTTACTGTGCTGTCCATTACATCCCCGGGACTTATTTTATAAGGGGAAGTTTTTACCTTTTGTCTCCCTTGACTCGTTTGCCTACCCCCCCCCCCCATCCCACCCTTCTGGCAACCACCAATCTGTTCTCTGAATCTAGGAGCTAGGATACCAACATTTTTTTAAAAAAGATTTTATTTCTATATTGGTGAGAGACACAGAGACACAGGCAGAATGAGAAGCAGGCTTCTCTTGCAGGGAGCCCGATGCGAGACTCAATCCCAGGATCCTGGGATCATGCCCTGAGCCAAAGGCAGATGCTCAACCACTGAGCCACCCAGGTGCCCCAGGATTCCAAAATTTTTAAAGAGAAACATGGTAGGAGAGTGGGAGGAGGTGGAAGAAAGATTTAAGGAAGACTTTACTTTGTGACCTGTGCTAGAGCAGAATGCCAGAATGGGCTACAGGGTGTTAATGTGTTGTGAGGTGCTGGGACATCTTGTCATATGCGGAAAAGAACAGGTTTAGATGAGACATCCAGCCAAAGAAGCCAGGGTAGGTAAAGGTTTGTTGTGAGGCTGTTAGACATTTTTTTTTGTTTTTATAAATTTATTTTTTATTGGTGTTCAATTTGCCAACATATAACACCATAACACCAGGTGCTCATCCCGTCAAGTGCCCACCTCAGTGCCCGGCACCCAGTCACCCCACCCCCTGCCCACCTCCCCTTCCACCACCCCTAGTTCGTTTCCCAGAGTTAGGAGTCTCTCATGTTCTGTCTCCTTCTCTGATATTTCCCGCTCATTTTTTCTCCTTTCTCCTTTATTCCCTTTCACTATTTTTTATATTCCCCAAATGAATGAGACCATATAATGTTTGTCCTTCTCCGATTGACTTACTTCACTCAGCATAATACCCTCCAGTTCCATCCACGTTGAAGCAAATGGTGGGTATTCGTCGTTTCTAATGGCTGAGGAATATTCCATTGTATACATAGACCACAGCTTCTTTGTCCATTCATCTTTCGATGGACACCGAGGCTCCTTCCACAGTTAGGCTATTGTGGACATTGCTGCTATAAACATCAGGGTGCAGATGTCCCGGCATTTTACTGCATCTGTATCTTTGGGGGTAAATCCCCAACAGTGCAATTGCTGGGTGGTAGGGCAGGTCTATTTTTAACTCTTTGAGGAACCTCCACACAATTTTCCAGAGTGGCTGCACCAGTTCACATTCCCACCAACAGTGCAAGAGGGTTCCCCTTTCTCCGCATCCTCTCCAACATTTGTGGTTTCCTGCTTTGTTAATTTTCCCCATTCTCACTGGTGTGAGGTGGTATCTCATTGTGGTTTGGATTTGTATTTCCCTGATGGCAAGTGATGCGGAGCCTTTTTTCATGTGCTTGTTGGCTACGTCTATATCTTCCTCTGTGAGATTTCTGTTCATGTCTTTTGCCCATTTCATGATTGGATTGTTTGTTTCTTTGCTGTTGAGTTTAATAAGTTCTTTATAGATCTTGGAAACTAGCCCTTTATCTGATACGTCATTTGCAAATATCTTCTCCCATTCTGTAGGTTGTCTTTTAGTTTTGTTGACTGTATCCTTTGCTGTGCAGAAGCTTCTTATCTTGATGAAGTCCCAATAGTTCATTTTTGCTTTTGTTTCTCTGCTGTTAGACATTCTTGTTTGAGCTTCTCCCCTGCCTACATTGCTCTCGAATAGGACCAGACTTGATGGGACATGTGTTCTCCTATAAAAACTTCCAGAGGGAGTTGAACCCACTGCATCCAGTATTTAGCCAGGATGGTTGTTACTGTGTTCTTCCCTGTATATCCTCCCAAATTCTTTAAGCTATGATTTAACCCCCCACTCCTTTTTTTTTTTTTTTTTTGGTGGTGGTGGTGGGGTTCTTTCCTCAGTAGGGCTGGAGAACAACTAGTCATCATCTTGAACATAAGATGTGAAATCACCCCAGTTAGGATTGTTCCCCTGTTGTATGAAATTCTAGTGCTTTTCTTTCTTTTAGGATCTTGTTTGCTAAGCAGTCATGTCCATGACTCTCTGCTGGAATGTCGCTGGGTTGTCTCTTTCATCCCGAAGCTCTGAACACTACTCCATAAAAAGAAGAACATGATGAATGCCCAGGGAAGAAAAGCTAATATATGAAAGCCCTAAATGTGACTTCTCCTGTGTACTTTGTCTTCTTCCAATGCCTTCATTCACTCAGAGCACATTCCATATGCCAGGAGTTCTAGATGCTCCGGGATATCATAGTGAACAAAACTGACCTAAATCCCGACCCTTATGAACTTTACATTCCAGCTAGGGGAAACAGATAAAACACAAAATATATAAGAATTAGATTATGCCAGCTGATAATAAATGTGACATGGCAATGTGAAGTGGAGAAGGGCAAAGATAGAGTTGGGGTTGAGGTCTGACTCATGTCTAGGATAGGTTTGACTGAGAAGGTTGTTACAAAATGATGAGAGAAGACAATTTAGGTCATACAAAGAAACCTTTACATTTTATGAAATGGGCAGCCTCCACTTCCCAGGGTCCAGGGAACTACAGAATGGAGTGGAAGGCAGGAAACTTTTATAGGATAAAGAGTAGGGAACATGGAAATAAGTATAGAGCCCAGAGTTGGCTTGGTAGGTGGGTCTTGGCTGACTGGCTATACTGTATTTCTGGCCAAGCAGAGCATTTAAAGGGACACAAAAATTAAGTTTCAGTTTGCTGACATGGCACCCAGGTGGAAGTGGCCCCATTTTGGGCCCAGACATTTGTTTCAGGAACATGAATTTTGAGTAAAGACCTCAAGGAGGTGAGGAAGCCAGCAAAACAGGCATCTAGGGGGCAGAGCAAATAGCCAGTACAAAGGCCCTGAGGTCAGAATTCTCTGGGGAGTTTCACAAACAGTAAGGTGGCAGTAAGATGCATGTAGCAGAGGGACAGAGGGACAGGTAGCCCGGCTGGGGACAGAGGTGCAGGTCGGCTTCTGTTAGGACCTTGCAGAGGCTAGAAGGACTTTGGCTTTTACTCTGGGACGTGGAGCCGTTGATGGGTTTTTGGCTGAAAACTGGCCAGATCTGATTATGCCTTAACAGGATCACTCTGAAAAACAAAAACCAAAAAACCAAAAAAAACCAAAAAACCAAACAGGATCACTCTGTGTGAATGAACGAGAGCCAGAAGGAGAGAGGGTGGCAGCTGGGAACCCAGCTGAAGACTATGGTAATGATCCAGCAGCATGCTTATGATGCCTCAGACCAGGGCAGTAGAAGCAGACCTGGGGAGAAGTGACCAGATTCTAGACATATTTCAAAGGGAGGGCCCATCACTTGTTGATGTGAGTAAGAAAGAAAAGGAAGAGTCACAGATGATGATGCTTTTTGGCCTGAGCAATTGGAAGGATGGAGTTGTCATTAATGGGGGAGAGAACGTTTGAGATGGTGGCAGGGAGGTGGCTGTGGTGGATACATCGGGAGCTCAGTGTCAGACACGGTAAGGTAGAGAAGGCCATCAGACTTCCAGGTAGAGATGCTGAAGAGGCAGCCGGATCTGCAAGGAGGGAGTTCAGGGACCAAGCTCCGGCTGGAGACACCTACCCTGGAGTCACCATCACATTGAAGGTATTTATTTATTTATTTATATTTTTTTTTATTTGTGTTCAATTTACCAACATACAGAATAACACCCAGTGCTCCTTCCGTCAAGTGCCCCCGTCAGTGCCCGTCACCCAGTCACCCCCAACCCCCGCCCACCTCCCCTTCTACCACCCCTTGTTCATTTCCCAGAGTTAGGAGTCTCTCATGTTCTGTCTCCTTCTCTGATATTTCTCACTCATTTTTTTTCCTTTCCCCTTTACTCCCTTTCACTATTTTTTATATTCCCCAAATGAATGAGACCATATAATGTTTGTCCTTCTCCGATTGACTTACTTCACTCAGCATAATACCCTCCAGTTCCATCCACATTGAAGCAAATGGTGGGTATTTGTCATTTCTAATGGCTGAGGAATATTCCGTTGTGTACATAGACCACAGCTTCTTTATCCATTCATCTGTGGATGGACACTGAGGCTCATTAAAGGTATTTATAGCCAGGGGACCGAATGACGTCAGCAAGCTAGCATTCACATTAAAGACAGGAGTTCGAGGAGTGAGCCTGGGATCCTACCACAGGAGGGGGGAGTGTTTGTAAAAATAGGAGCGCACATCCAAGCACATCACACAGAAGCATTTTGGGGGGAGCAACCGTGAGGGAGTCAGCTTTGGGGAGAAGGGTGATTCCGCTCCCTGTGGGGTGGGAGGAAAGGATCCTGCTGTGCAGAACGTGAGCGGACATGAATATGAAGGCTTGAGGAGTAGGGGTGCAGGAACGCAGGCAGAAGGAAGGCCAAGGCCTGACCCCCGTGGGCCCGGGAGGGAGAGACAGGTGGAGCCGCTGACGCTCCTCTTCTCTTGGTTTGCAACTGTTTTCCAGGAAAACTAATGGCAGCGGTTTGGAGGCACTCCCTGACCTCCGGAGATGAAGCGCTCACCTGCAGGAAGTTTCCCAGGATTGATCACGCGTGGCAGGTGGTGGTGGTGGGGGGGAGCCGCGAGCTGGTGGGAGGAGGGGCAGGTGGGGCAGAGGAGGCCCCTGCGGTGTGATTGCCTCTGGGGCTGGGATGGCCCTTCCACACTGTCCCCAAATGAGGTGGGGGGCGTGTGACTAGGTGTTTGTATGATTCCATCAGCCAGGTATTGGCCCCGGTGGTTTCCCTGTGAGAGGTGGTGTCACCGTGCAAAGGACAGTTGCCTGAGGCCGACGGCAGTGCCCAGAGAGGAACACCGCTGTGAGCCGTGGGCATCCGGGGTGCGGATGGCGTGGCCCCGAAGACGACAGGGAAAGAGCCAGGAGCACTGCGGCGTGCACCTCGAGCAGCTACAAGCCGCACACGCGCCGAGGTCGGATGTTACATTTAAAGGAACGAAATGAATGGGGGTCACGTCTTTCTCCGCCTTTGGGAAACATCTCTTCGTTTCCTGGCTTTTCTCAGATGGTCAGTGTTTCCATCTGGGGTATCGTCCATAAACTACTTTAGGGAAGGGACTAGACGGTCGGACAAAATGGGGAAAGTATGCAGGAACTAATACCATTAAAACCTAAGGGCGGAGCCGGCCAGTGAGGGGGGATATGCAAAGAACGCAGCGGGTATTCGGGTTGGAAAGGAGACCGCTAGTTGTCTGGCCCCGGGAAATGGGTGTGTGTGTGTGTGTGTGTGTGTGCGCGCGCGCGCGCGCGGCAGGGGGACTGCAAAGTGAGAGAGTGTCACGTGTGCTGAAGAATTGTCCGAGCGCAAAGGCCAAGCAGAGGTAGGGGGGCCGGGCAGTTTATTCTACCACCAGGGCGTTGTTGAGAGTGGAAGCGTTTTATTAAGAATTACGTGGGGCAGCCCGGGTGGCTCAGCGGTTTAGCACCTGCCTTTGGCCCAGGGTGTGATCCTGGGTCCCAGGATCGAGTCCCACGTCGGGCTGCCTGCATGGAGCCTGCTTCTCCCTCTGCCTGTGTCTCTGCCTCTCTCTCTCCCCCTCTCTCTCTGTGTCTCATGAATAATAATAAAAAAAAGAATTACATGAAGACGACTGGCATAAACCATGAATGAGGCCGGTGTGCTAGGGCCTTCAGGCCCTGGTGTAGGGGCTGGCGGTTATCCACGCGGGGTAGAGGCTCAGTCAAGCCCGGGGTCACGGTGTGAGGAGTGTAAGCAAAAACTTCCCATATGGCTTGGAGTCCCCTATTGCTGTAGTGACCATGAAAGGGAATTGAATGTTTACCCTCCTGCGGCTTAAGAGGAGTTACCCGTCTTAGCCACAAATATCTGACGGATACCAGTTGTCAACGTGCCTAAGACGCCGAGGTTTAGTATGAACAGGAATTGTTGAACCAGTAACCTCGACTCTCGTGGTGCTTTAACTGTTCCCTTAGTGCGGTGCTTTCCCAACTGTTGGCACGTCAGGGCATTCTGGGTTACCTACAGGGGCTAAAGGTCACCGTTCTCCATCTGGCCACGTCCAAGCCTTCAAGGTTTACGACCTGGGCACTCCTGGGACGCAGTGGGGTACACAGAGGCTCGGCCTCACCAAGTGAGTCTGGAAAGCCTAAGAAGTTAAGAATAAAGCAGAGATGGCGAAGTATACCTAATCCATGGTTTTAATACTTTATTGAATTTAGTAATAATTTGTGACGGTGCTTAAAATGTGACAACTTGGCGACATTAGCCTTAGGTTCCAACTTGAAAAAATGTGTCTTTTTAAAATGCGATTTCACAACAAATAGTATGAGCAAAGGGCCTTGGGCTCCTACGGTATCCGGTGTCTGCAAGTTTCAGGGACTCTGGGCCAGCGCATGCGCAGTTCACTCTCTCAGTTGGCCAATGGGGGCAGGGGTGGTGGTGGGGGGCAGGCTGTAAGTGCGGGTCCAGACAGAGGGGCAGGGAGAGGATGGGCTAGGATTCGCTGAGCTTCAGAGCTCCATGGAATCAAGCCCCAGGCGCTGCTTTACTTTCCAGAAGCAGTTGAATCTCATGGGAACCTCGGATTCCATGGGAACAGCAAGGGTGAAAAACGCCTGGGTGCTCCTGTGCTGGAAGCCCCTCCTCCCAGAGTCATTCTTAAGGAATGTGCCTCGTGCCCCGGATAAACCAAACTCCAGTCACCGTCCCTCAGTGCCCCATCAGAGTCACAGTGTGGAGGTGACCTGTTCCAGGGGCCTGGCCAGGTGTGGAAGACCAGGATCTAGCCTAAAGGCCGTGTAGAGGTGCGAGCACCAAAAGCCAGAAAGGGTGACTGATCTACACAGGCCAAAAGTCTGTTGCCTTCCAGGAGGCCAGAGGACCTCTGGGAGCCAGGTTTCTGGTGTGGGCTCCCGAGGGGCCCCATTTCATGTCTGCCAAGGGCCACAGCAACCCAGGGTCACTGTCCCATTATTCTAACTCCAGTTGTTTCTCTTGGAAGCAGGAAGGTGTCTGAGGTATCTGGAATTCCTCCCAGGAGACCATCACCAACTGTTCCTCAAACCTTTCCCTTAAAGAACAACTTCTTTCTGACCCAGCCCAACTACTTGTCTTTTTGAGAATACCACTCGCACAGGTGTCAGGTGATATCACATTGTGACTTTTGATTTGCATTTCGCTGATGATGAGTCATGTTCAGTACCTTTTCATGTATGTGTTGACCATCTGAATGGCATCTAAATGTCTATTTAGATGTTCTGCCCATTTGAAAACAGGATTGTTTTTCTTTCTTTCTCTTTCTCTCTTTTTTGCCAATGGATTAGAGGAGTTCTTTATATATTTTGGCCAGCCATCTGGTCCTGGACTCTTGTTTGTTGTGAGGTTTTTGATTACTGATTCATCTCCTTACTAGTAATGAGTCTTTCTGGATTTTCTGTGTTGTTTCATCTCAACATATTTGTGAATTTTCCAGTTTTCTTCTTAGAACCGATTTCTAGTTAAAACCACTGTAGTGTAGGAAAGATGCTTGTTATGATTTCAGTCTCCTTAAATGTATTAAGACTGGTTTTGTCGACTAGCATATGACCTATCCTGGAGAATGTTACATGTACACTTGAAAAGAATGTGTATTAAATTGTTTTTGGATGGAATGTTCTGTTTATATCTGTGTAAGCCCGATATTTCCTTATTAATTTTTTGTCTTAATGATCTATCCATTGGTGAAAGTGGGATATTAAAGCCCCTACTACTACTGTATTGCTGTGTATTTCTCCCTTTAGGTCTGTCAATTTTTGCTTTATATATTTAGGTGTTCCTATATTGGGTGCATAAATATATACTAATATTACATCCTCTGGTTGGATTGACCGTTTTATCATTGTGTAATGACCTTTGTCGCTTACTACAGTCTCTTGGAAAGTCTATTTTGTCTGACATATGTATAACTAACCAAGCTTTCTTTTGTTTTTCATTTGCATGGAGCGTCTTTGGCCATCCCTTCTCTGTTAGCCTATGTATGTCCCTAATGCTGAAGTCAGTCTCTTATAAGCAGCATAAAGTTGGGTCTTGTTTTCAATCTTGTCAGCCACTCTGTCTTTAGATTAGAGAATTTAGTCCTCAGACATTTAAAGTAATTATTAATAGGTATTACTGCCATTTTGTTCACTGTTTGCTGGTTGTTTGGAATTCCTTTGTTCCTTTCTTCTTATGTTCTCTCCCTTTGTGAAATGATGCTTTTTTGTAGTAGTATGCTTAGATCCTTTTTTTTTTTTTTGTCTTTTGTGTATCTCCTGTGGGTTTTTGCTTTGTGGTTACCATGAGGCTCACATAAGGCATCTTAGATTTCTAATGGTCTATTCTAAGTTGTTATCAACTTGAGTTCACATGCATTCCAAAGCTCTACGTTTTTACCTTCATCCCCCAATTTTTTTGATGTCATAATTTACATCTGTCTTGTGTGTACATTAAGAAATTATTGTAGTTATAGCCATTTTTACTACTTTGGTTTTTGTTTTTAGAGAGCATGAATGTGGGGGAGGGGCAAAGGGAGAGGGAGAGAATCTTAAGCAGACTCTGCACAAAGCTTGGAGCCCAACATGGGGCTTGATGTCATGACCATGATATCATGACCTGAGCTGAAACCAAGAGTTGGATGCTTAACTGAGTCACCCAGGGGCCCTGATACTTTGTTTTTTTTTTAAACCTTCATACTAAATTTATAAGTGATTAACCCACCACCATTACAACATTAGATTACTCTGAATTTACCTATATATTTACCATTACCAGTGAGATTTATACTTCCATGGTTCCCTGTTATGAATTTGTGCCCTTTCATTTCAACTTTAAGCAGTCTCTTTAACATTTCTTAGAAGGCCAGTCTAGGGCTACAATCCTTTAGCTTTTCGTCTCTGGAAAATTCTTTCACTTCTGAAGAACAACTTTGTTGGATAGAGTATTCTAGTTGGCAGGTTTTTTTCGTTCAGCACTTTGAATATAACGTGAAACTCCCTTCTGGCCTGTGAATTTTTGCTAAAAAATCTGCGAATGGTCCTTTGAATGTAACAATTTATTTTTCTCTTGTGGTTTAAAAAATCCTTTCTTTAACTTATGACACTTGAATTATAATGTATCTTGGCTTGGTCTCCTTGGAGTCCTCTTCTTTTCAACTCTCTGGGTGTCCTGGATCTGGATGTCTGTCTCTGTTCCTGAGGTTATGGTGGTTTTTAGCCATTAGTTCTTCAAATCAATTTTCTGCCCCTTTCTCTTCCCTGTTGTTGAACCCAACTGTTGAATGTGTCCTTTTAGTTACTGTATTCCTAAGCACTAAGATATCTGGTAATTTAAAAAAAGATTTATTTATTTATTTGAGAGAGAGTGAATGTGTGTGCCTGTGTACCCCCCCCACACACACACATACATACAAGCAGGAAGAGCAGGGGGAGAGGGAAAGACAAAACTCAAGACGACTCGATGCTGAGTGTGGAGCCTGATGCAGGGCTCCATCTCACAACCCTGAGATCATGACTTTAGTCAAAACCAAGAGTTGAATGTTTAACTGACTGAGCCATACAGGCACTCCTCTGTTTGGTATTTTAATATGTTTTTTCTTTGGTAAAATCCTCATTTTATTTATTGTCTTCCTGACCTTGATGAGTATACTATCACTGTTATTTTGAACTTTGTATCAGGTAAATCACTTATTCCTATTTCATTAAGATTTTTTTCCCGAGGTTTTATCTTGTTCTTTCATTTGGAACATATTCCTTGCTTCTTTTTCCTTGATTCTCTGCATTCATTTCTATATATTAGATGAAATAGCCACTTCTCTTGGTCTTAAAGGAGTGGTCTGTGTAGGAGATGGAACCTTATCATTTAATCCCACCCAGCTCTAGGTTGTCTCTCAAATTTTTGTGATTGCCTAGCAGCATTCGTTTAAAAACTTTTTTTATTTAAATTAAATTTAATTAACATATATTGTATTATTAGTTTCAGAGGTAGAATTCATTCATCAGTTGCATATCACACCTAGTGCTTATTACATCAAGTGCCGTCCTTAATGCCCATCCCCCCAGCCACCTCCCCTCCAGCAACCCTTAGTTTGTTTCTAGCATTAAAAGAGTTTATGGGGGGATCCCTGGGTGGTGCAGCGGTTTGGCGCCTGCCTTTGGCCCAGGGCGCGATCCTGGAGACCCGGGATCGAATCCCACGTCGGGCTCCCGGTGCATGGAGCCTGCTTCTCCCTCTGCCTGTGTCTCTGCCTCTCTCTCTCTCTCTGTGTGACTATCATAAATAAATAAAAAACTTTTTAAAAGAGTTTATGGTTTTCCTCCCTCTCTGTTTTCCTCTTTTTATTTTTCTTTCCCTTCCCCTATGTTCTTCTGTTTTGTTTCTTAAATTCCACATAAGAGTGAAATCATATGGTATTTATCTTTCTCTGACTTATTTTGCTTAGCATAATACCCTCTAGCTCCATCCACATCATGGCAAATGGCAAAATTTCATTCTTTTTGATGGCTGAGTAATATTCCATCATATATATCCCACAACTGCTTTATCCATTCACCCATCAATGGACATCTGGGATCTCTCCCTAGTTAGGCTATTGTGGACATGGCTGAAGCAGCAGTCTTTGTTCTTAGTAGCTCCCAGCAGTTGAGGGTGTGCCAAGATCTGTTTGTGTCAGCATGTAGATGGAGGCTAATTGGAAGCTAGACCCTCTCTTTCAGAGGAAGACTGTGGGATGAGTGTTTCTGCTGCCTTTGCACTGTACTCTGGGGGTGGGAGGCATGGATATCCAATGAAGAACTGTTTCTCTGGTACAGTCCCATGGGACTGAGAAACATAAGCCTTACTGGCCACCAGAGCCAGGTGAGCAAGGGTGTTGCCTGGGCAGTAGCTGCACAAATCAAGGCACCAGACATGTGCCCAAGCTCCTTTATGGGCGACACCAGTGCCCTGGAATGAAGTGGAGGGAGATACAAAGAGAGCATCCTCTGGTTTCTGTGGAGTATTGCAATCTGCCCTTCAACGTGTTTCAATTAGGAGCCGGTCTCTCAGGCCATAGCCATTAAGATGAGCAAATAGGCCCCCTTTGGGAAGGCCTGGGTGTTCCTGCATGCTGCCTCTGTGCCATGCCCTGGGAGGACAGCTGGGTAAGAACTGTTTCTCTGTCTGTGATGGTCCTGTGGCACTCACGAAGGTAAGCCCAACTGGCTACCAGAGCCGGAGGATGAAGGGGCAAACCCTGGACAGTAGCCCCCCAAACCAGAGTGCCAGACATGTTCATAAGCTCCTTCTGGGAGAGACTGGCAGCGTGGAGCAAGGCCGAGGAGGAGCACAGAGCTGTCCTCTGGGGTCTTTGGGGAGGGTTGCAGTCCTTCCCTAGCTAGGTGTGAAACTCGAAGCCTGCCCCTTGGGCCATAGCTATGAATATAAGCAAATAGGCCTCTTTTAAGGAAAGACTGAGCATCTGAGTCTGCTGCCTCTTGCCTCTGTGTTGTGCCCTAGGGGGTCAGCCATGGTGAGTTTGCTTGAGCCCTTTACCAACTGTTTCCTTGTTCACCACAGCCTTGTGGATCTCCTGGACCAGCCCTTTGGGATCTTGAAGCTAGATGTTTTGGGGGTCCCATATCTCTCAAGGAAGTCTTAAAAGTTGGGGTGCCAGATGTGGGGTCCAAAGTCATCACTCCTCAGAGAGAAGCTGGGAGTTGTGAGTTTCCTCCTGGCTGTGTGTCGCTGTGCCAGGGACAAGGTTTATGGGGATGTTGTGTCTTAGCCTCTCCTACTGGTTTTGGCAGTCGCCTGATATGTATAGGAGTCACTCACTTTCTGGGTTTCTTACAGAGGGACTCCTGTATATGGGTGTAGACTGAGTGTGTCTGTGGGAGGAGGTGAATTTGGGAGGCTCCTATGTTGCCATCTTAACTGAAACTCCCTGAAAGTGTGCCTATTTTACACAGATCATTGACATTAATACATATGAAAATAATAAGATTTTCCAAGTGAACCTAAAGGCTTAAGAATAATTAGGTTTTAAAATGTATACCAAGTGGAGAAACCACCTTTACCAGGGTATAAAGTTAACATCACCAAGATTGGGACAGACCATCATAACATGCCTCCTGCTATGATGTGCTGAGGACACATCGTCACTTGTGTCCTATTCCTGCCAAAAACACATACCCTGAATCTAATCATAAAGGGCATAGGAGACAAACCAAAATGGAGGCACATCTTACAAAGTCACTGGCTCATACTCTTAAAATATGTCAAAGTCTTTGAAGACAAAGAAAGGCAGAGAAACCATTCCAGATCAAAGAAGATTAGAGACAGGACTAAATGTCATGAGATCGTGAATTAGATCCAAGACCAGATCAGGGAAACACATGTAACTAGGAAAGACCCTGCAAACTGACAACATTTGGATATGGCTGTGTAGATGTTATCTTTACTGCTGTTTCTTTATTTTGATAATTTTCATGTAGTTATGCAAGAGAATGTTCTAGTTTTCAGAAAATTTTCCTGAAATATTTAAATATAAAGGGGCATGATGTCTGAAAATTCTCAAAATAGTTTAGGAAGAAAATAGACTCTATATGGAAGGAAAACGTAAATGGTGCAATATGCAGTTTTTGAATGTGGATAAAGGGCACATATGGGTTCTTTGTGCTCTTCTCACAATGTTTTTGTGAGCTCGAATTATCTCCTAGAAGAGCTAAAACTCGATCCTGTATATGTATAAAATATGCACAAATATATAGGTATAGAATTTAAGCCTCACGTTACTATATGTAATCTTTGCTGCTGTATAAGAAAGCCACTCTCAAACATCCCCAAACTTCTCTGTCTCTCTCTCTCTCTCTCTCTTACACACACACACAATATTGTTTATTATGGAAAGTCTGAGTGTAGTTGTTCTCATGTTATCAAATAAATACATGAGATCACAACACTCTGCTGTCCATGGAGTGATGGGGAATGTGTCTGTGGTTCCTCTAGTGGTCATACTACTGTGGGAAAGAGTTCCATTCATGTCCTTGCTACCCTTAATTTGAAGGAAAGTCTTTGCAAGTGTGCCACTGCTCATGTTTGTATTCATTCCACCATCAGAGTGTTGCAGATTCAGGGAAATCCCATCACAGCTCCATAGGACACATCCATGCGTCTTGGTGCGTTGCCCTAAACACACGTTTTGCTTGCCAGTGCACCGTCTGCACCGGCTTGATCCATTTTACATTTTAACTGAAATAATTGCCTCCCCTCCAACCTGTGCCAAGTGTGGAATGGAAAGCCAAACCCTGCCTCGGAGTCCTCCACACATGGTTGTGGCAGGCATGGGGAAGTGTTGTATTCCTTGGTTACCTAGCATCCTCCCATCCAGCTAGTCTGAGTGTCTCTAACAAAGGTGGGTTTGGGGAATGGCAGGAGGGAATACATGATGGATTGAAATAGGACAAAAAGTAGTCTTGGAGCATGTGGACTTCAGGGGTGATCTTTCCAATCAGTAGTTGTTTGGGCGGGCATCATCAGCCCACTTTCAGAAACCAAGCAGGTGATATTCCTAGCAGGGATGCCATACTCCCTTAGTCTTATTCTTAATGAGCTTGACCCTCTCCTACTGTTTTCAGAGTCACTAGAATAGGTTTTACCTCATGGACTTGGCAATTTCTTTGGACCCCTGGCATGTGAACACAGTTGGGGAACTCCTCTCCATGATCTTGGTTGGAGGCAAAGATCCCCCCCCCCCTTAGGGGAGCCAACATGGCTACTCCTGTCCTTCCCTCCTCGGCAGTTGGGACAGAAGCAAAGCAGGACGGGAGCATGAGGATCTCTCTCTGGTCCTGATCATGACTTGTGTGTGGTAGGGCTATCCTCCCCAGAACCAGTTGTGAGGTATCCTTTTAGGTGAGACTTGTATTGCTCAGATTGCCCCTTAGATTTGGTGTTACAAACAATAACAGAAGTGATGAATTCTCTTGAGAAGCAAGTGTAAATTGAATACTGGCTAATTCATCTACTTGTGATTACTAAAACAGGAAACCAAATAAGCACTGTGACTACTGCTGCACCAAAATGATCTCCCAAGCTCCACACATGGCTTGCCACCTGTAATCCAGAAATCTCACCTGTAGGAACATGTCTCACAGATAAGATTTTTGCACGAGGGACATGATGACAGGGAAGATGTGCAGTATAGTTTGTCACAGGAAGAGATATAAAACAACCCACATGTCCCACCAAAGAGGACAGCTTAAGTAATATCCCACTAACACCCACTGGACTATTATGCAGCTATAAAAAAGGATGAGAAAACCTTTTATGTATTGAGATGGAAATATCTATTTGGATAGGATTAAGAGTGGCTGGATCTCTGGAGTTCATTCTCAATCAGGTGCATAGAAAACTATGTCTCAGGTGTAATAAAAGGACAAAAGGCAGAACATGTGTTTGTAATTGCTTTCATGATCACAACCATTTGGAAGGAGACGCAGAAATTAACATTTGCTCATAGGCCAGTGTGGATGATGTGGGAAGTGGGAGTATTTTCAGCACTTGGATTTCTCGATTTTTTTTTTTACTTGTCAACCATATGAATGTATTACATAGTTAAAAATCAAAAACAAAGTACTGTACTCAACACTTTTTTTTTTGTAACATAACTGCGTGCTTTATTGAGATACACAGTAAAGCAGTAATATAATACAATAGTAAGGCATATATTTGGTGAAGTCTGATATGTTGTGAAAATGCAGTAAAACTGAAGTTTAAAAAAATAATTAGTAAATGTTACAGTGTTGGTGTTAAAACACAATATATTATGATACTCAAGAACCCAGTACCTGAAAACAATGACAGAACATGCCACGTGATGTTTATGCTTCAGTTACATTATGATTTACAGTTTAATACTTGGTGGTTATAAAGAACACGAAATAATGTCCAAATTATGCTTAAAACGTAGCAATAAAGCTCTCAATTTTTATTCAAATATTTTGACAGACTCACTCCAGAACTAATGTCTAAAAGATAAAATGAAAAGATTAAAATAAAATTATGCACGCTATTTACCTCTGCTTTTAGAATGAAACTTAAAACTGCTTAGTAGGAAGTAACACAACCCCTTGTTTTAAATCATGGTTAAAAAAAAATCTGCGGGGAAAGAAAAAGTCCAGTGTCACATAAAGGAGAAAAAAATGCAAGACTAAAACCAAATCTTCATGTCATTCTGTTACCTTAGAGCTTTGGGTTTTCCTTTGGAAATGACAGTGGGGGAAAAAATGGAGAAAAATGTTCACATGATGGACAAGTAGTGAAGCTGTGAAATCAGGTGTGCACGATTATTAGGAACACCCCAAAACCAAAGTGAGGTAGAAATAGCATGAGAAGCCATGTTGGATGTTAATTATCATTAATAAAATAATAGACAAAACCCACTCTGCAAAAGTTAATGATACTTGATCTAAGAGGTAACAGATTTGCAAAATAATAGGTCACATGGTGATTTCTAGTGAATGAATGAATGAAAACAAATGAAAGGCCAAGAAGATGATAGAGTAAAGCTTGTTCCTACCAGTTAGTCCTCTTGGGTTATTCTCTTTTTGAACAATGTTTGTATCTCTAACCTTCCTCACCCACCAGCAAGGGTTTGGAGTACCCTTTGGAACATGTGAATCCATCTACCTTCCCCCTTTACAAACCTGTGTGGAATTAGTTGTAGAGAAATGTGAAGTAGGGAAACACAGTTCATGGGCTTCTGGGTAGATATTTACCAGGAGCACACCATGATGAGGCTGTCTTACACACCTTCCCAAGGGTTATTTTAAATGAAGTCTTGTGGCATTTAAAAACTCCTTGCAATAGGGGAAAAATCTAAAAAAAAAAAAAAAAAAAGCAGCAATAAAGCAAGAAAGCAAAACCCCCTCAAATGCCCACTGCTATTTCACTGTGAGGAGAGGGAAGTGATTTTGTTGTAATTCCAAAGATCTCCATGTATGGTTATGAACATTCATCCAATCCTTTACTTGAAGAGTGACCCCCCTCCCTCCCAGGGATTGGCTGGGAGTCCACAGCCCTCCAGCCCTACTAGAAAGTCCTCCTCACTGTCTGGGAGTTAAAAATGTCTTCTGATGTCGTGACTTCCACTGAAACATCATTAAATGTAGATCGTGGCATTGCCAGCAGCAGGAAGCTGAATGTATCAACCCATGGATTACTCTGACACAGTAAGTCCTGTGTATTCATTCGTATGTCCCTTTTAAAAGATTCAATAGCGTAGCTGTCAGTGGAAAGTTTCAAATGAGAAACATCTGGAGCCCCAGACAATGTTTTAGTGTGGTAGTTGCCTCCTGGTTTCAGGCTCCAGGGAAAATTCATTCTAGACCAAGCAGGTAAGCCTGGACGACCAGAAGCAATCTCTTGCCATTAGGAAGTGGCCAGATCATTTGACCAAGAAATTTCAAAGGTCTCTAGAAATTCAGATCTATTTCTCTATATACCTACAGTATTTACATACTTCTAGACATATAGATGCATAAAGCGAAAACCCACAGCCAGTTCCACTCAGTCACCAATTCCTAAAAGAGCCATATGAAGTAGTCATTTGGTGGTGTTAGAGGAAGTCCTATCTTTAATATGCCAGAAAAGAAAAAAAAAACCATGAATTTCATGTGGATATCACACTAAAACGATGCAAAACAATGCGCTGCCTCAAAGTGTGTGTGTGTGTGTGTGTGTGTGTGTGTGTCTGTGTGTGTGTTTTTAGGGGTTTTTATAAACAACTTTTTTTTTTATAAAGCACACTTTAGTTTACAATCTTTCTTTATAACTGTTATAAATTTTTAAACAACCCAAAATGCGTTCCATATAAAGAAATGGCAAGTTATTTAGCTATCAAGATTTTACATGTAGTTTTCTTATAACTTTTTTGTACAATTGCATAGACGTGTGAAACCTGCCATTGTTAACAAAACAATAACAGACTTAGAAACTACTGAAATCTACAGTATAGTACCACTACGCTTCACAAAAATATAGATTTGTTTTTTTTTCTTGTAAACTCTTACTGTCTAATCCTCTTTGTTGTATGAATATTATAAAAACCATGCGGGAATCAGGAGTTGTAAAACATTTATTCTGCCCCTTCTTCATCTGTCATGACTGAAACTAAGGACTCCATCGCTCTGCCCAAATCATCTGCCAAGTGGAAAAGGCTTCCTACATTGTGTCCTGGAAGACAAAGAGAAAGAGAGACTTGACACTAGGTGCAGACAGCGTCACCCCGACTCTTCGCCGACTGGGAAGTCCTTCCCCACTTCTAGGTGAAGACAACACAGAAGCTGCACCGAGGGTCTACACAACAGGATTTGATCGTTCACCAGTTTCCAGGAAGAAGCAAAGCCTTGTTAAGAAGCCATTCCACGTTGTTAGTATCAGCTTAATACCGGATCGGGCTACTGTGGTCATTTCGGTGGAAAAGTGTCAGAGAGTGTGCTCATCTTCCCCGTGGAAACGTCTAGCCAGAGGTTTCCACGGACAAGCACGAGATTCCCATTGTAACAGGACTATTTCATAATGGGATGGACCTTCCCCACCTTGTTGTGGGGGATGTACTTATTGTGCCCTTGTACTCAAATCCCGGGATTATCAAGCCACTCCCACCACAACTACCCCCACTGCCAGCACCACTGTGTATTGCCATCACCATTATCACCGCTGCCACCATGACTATGACACGGGAGCTTCATTTCCATGCCCTTTCAAGCCACCGGCTCACTTCTAAGGCTATGGTGGAGGAGACTCTTCTCTCTCTGCTTTTACTTGAATTGCAAAACAAACTCTTGAATCGACCTTTTTGTATACTAACATTTGAATTTGGAAGCTTCCTAAGAAAAACCAGTTTTTCATTGCAAGTTGCTCCAGAGCCTAATTACAATATGACCCACACGTACAGCATGGATTTGGGAATCCGGTGAATCCATTTTGGTACCCTTCCTAAATGGGGGTTAACTATCAGAAGAGCCTTTTAATAATAATGTGACATGACCTCGCATTGATCCCCCAGCATGGAGCACAAAAGCAGCACAATGTCCCAGGTACTCTGTGGCAAAATTCAGATCTACAGCAAGATAATTTGAGACCTACTTTACGACTTGCCTTTTCCTAT
Organism: Vulpes lagopus; assembly: GCF_018345385.1. Classification (NCBI taxonomy): domain Eukaryota; kingdom Metazoa; phylum Chordata; class Mammalia; order Carnivora; family Canidae; genus Vulpes; species Vulpes lagopus. The sequence goes on from NC_054848.1 coordinate 26,361,840, forward strand.
ATGTCCCATATTTTTATATGGCTAATTTTAATTCCTGGACATTACTAAATCATTCTCCTCCTGGAGTACTGCCTTTGGAACTAAAAATGCTTTATGAGGCTATTACTACCTTGCCATGTATCAACTTTACGGATTCTCATAATTGTTAAAATCCCCGTAAAAATCAAAGATAGACTAGGGCAGGAATTCTGGTTATTTACTTCAAGAGACCTAGCGTTTTTCAGTATATGAGAGAGAGGGTCTGAAGAGGATTCAGAGGCAGGCACTTACCCAGTGATGGCACCAGATCAAGTGAAGACTTTACTAAAAGTTTAACACCCTTCAGGTGATCACGTTGGTAAATCTCGTTGAGCTTTATCAATGCAAAGAGTTTCAGTGAGAACGAGTTCCGTATTAAAAAATCACGTTGGATTTTGGTTGAGATGGCCAATATAAAAACCTGAACAAAGCAGGTGTGCTACTCAGAGAGTAGGCCAGGAGTGTGGCAGCCCTCAGGGAAGAATCAAAACCATATTTGGCTTTTCTAAACCATAAAAACCACCAGAGGACCCAGTGGGTTCTTTGCTGTTCCTTACAGCTTAGAGCACCAATATATACCTGATGCCACCAGGCTAAAGGGTTTCCTTTGTATCTGGTTTTGACTGCCTAGCAACCCTGGGAGCTCTCTCCGATTATTCGTGTGTAACCAAAAACGAGTGGACTACCTGCAAATTTTTAATTACCTGTAGTCTTAGTAGCTATTAATGAAGCCAGTAAAAACAAAACCCAAGACCCTTACAACTTGATACCTGAACAGAATTCAAATTATTTCTCCTTGTCCACTACCTGTCGCACAGTCTACCAGGGAGGTAGAAAATGTATTACCGTAAACCGAACAGAAAGAACTCATTTTTCCCATTGGCTTATTGACAATAATCAAAAGGTGCCTGTTTTAGCCTGCGTGCTAGGGAACGTAGGCTGCGGTTGGAAAGTGAATGCATTTATAGATTAAAGAGCCGAGTGGTGCTTCTACTTCTTGAAAAGGTGTTCAGTTACTATCTGAGGGGAAAATTCTTGAGACTCTCCAGAGGCATCATTTCTAGGGGTATCTGCTATTTAAAAAGTAACTAGCTGACAGAAAGGTTCATTACTCTTAATCCACCACACAGCCTCCCAGAAAATGTTAGGTGGCCTTTAACTTGCCTGGACAGTTTTCAATGTTCACCAATGACCTCATGGCTGTCTCTGCTAGAAAAAAGAAGAACGTCCGGAGTCACCTCGCCGTATCCGTAGTATGCCTTTGGTTACTTTATTTACAAATGCCTGTTTCACCAGAATAATGATTGCAATGTTTTTCATGGAGGTTTTCATTAGAAACCAGGAAAAAAATTTCTATCTCTTTGACAAAATACTGCCCCAGCGAATCGTAACTCAATCCACCAGAGGCATAAAATTGCAGTGTGATATGGATACAGAAAACAGATTTGTATCCTGGTTCTATTATCCATGTGTGTAAGGGAGAACATTAGTGAGGCCATTAATTTTACCTGACAGATTTTTCTAAAGTCAAAATTAAAATCTCACACTATGAACGTGAGAGGCACTGAAAAGCAGGCCGGATTTTAGGCATTTGCAATCAGCCTCAGGCACAAGTTGACATAAAAATGTGTCTCCAGAAAGTATTAATTCAATCCACTCTTAAGCAAGGACTGTTGAACACAAAGGCACCATGCATTGAACATTAGAGCAGTTGTATGTTTTTCCAAGTTGGCGCTAAACGCAACACATTTAGTCTCACAGGCCACCACTGCCTGAGGGAGTTGTTTTCTGCAGTGATTGGAATTGAGACTTCCTGGCAGAGAGCCAAGGTCTCAATAGCAATCTGGCACTCTTTTTTAAAAAAAATTTTTTAAAATACAGTTCCCAAATAAATGGTTAGCATTCACTTGTCCACAGCAAAGCTGGAGTACCGCAGGAAAATTCGTGTTTTTCTTCTCCATAATTTCATCTTTGAAAAGCTATCTGATCTACTGTACCTTGGAGGTAATTTTTATAACAATAAAAAAAAAATCACTTTGATCCTCGGGGTTTCTGGAAACGCTATCTGACGGCAAGGCGGCTCAGGTAGTAAAGTTTCCGAATGCCTCCGTGGCTTGAATCATACACGTGCTGGCCTGCCTTAAGATTTCGTTTATGAGAGAAACATGTTCAGGGTGGTCAAAATTCAGGTGCAGCTTTTTATAACACGTTAAGAGAAATTGTAAGGGGCACTTACCATAAGAATGAACCCAAGAAGCCTCACGTAAGAAGTACGTGAGCCAGGCAAACCGTCAGGAGCATTCATTGCTTCACCAATTGAGGTTTCCTCTGTTTCTCCTCCCAGCCTACCCCCCTCAAACCCCCACCAAGACCCCAGTGTCCCAAGCCTTGATAGAGAACACTGGGACAGACACACTGAAGGATCATTAAATTCGTTAGACTTGCGTGGCATGGTGTTGGCAGACTTTCCAGTAGGACTCCTTCTGTTTAAATGGATCAGAGACTACTCTCGTCTAGCCTGTTGCTAAGGATCTTCTCATATGACAACTGTCGTCCTGTCCAACCTGTCTCCCAGAATAATATGTTATGGCGGCCCATGGAAGAGCTTTCCTTTGCACATCGTTCACGCTAAGCTCTTGGTAAGGACAAGCTTGTTTCATTTGGGCTGTCACTTGACACTCTGCCACCCACTAGTCCTGTGATTAGGTAACTGAACGTTCAGAAAGTATTTCTGATAAAAGTATGCAAGTTTTCCCTGAAAAATCTTACACCATATTCAGTGATAATACTGTATTCTACCCCTTTGAGCCCATAAATAGGCACTTAAAAAAAACCCTCAAGACTCCAACGATCAATTTTTATCCCTCACTGGCTTATGGTCTATCTGGTTCCAAAGGCCAAGTGAAAACAGTGAGCTTTCCAAAGGGCTAGTTGACGTGACGTGAGCCTGTCCAACACCATTTTCTCAGGTGGCGATTCAGCCGAAGAGTGGGGCTCTGGACCCTGACTGGCTGGATTCAAATTCTGGCTCTGTCGCCTTGAACACACTGCTTGCTCTCTCACTGACTCAGTTTCCTTGTTTGTAAAATGGGGTTAATAAGAGTACCTACCTCATAGGTTTGGCATGAAGATTACATCATGAAAAAGATGATAAGTGCTTACAACAGTGCTTGGCACAGTAAGTGCTCAAAAAAAAAAAAAACAAAAAACAAAAACATGTTAGCTAGAGTGGGAAAAGAGTATAGGAATGAGGAAAAAAAGAAAACAAAAACAAAATGAGGTCATTCCAGAAGAATAAAAGACCCAGGGCACTGGCAGAAAATGCTAGGGTCCTGAAAATGCATAGAGACTTTAGTGCTCCTCAATTCTGTTCAAGGCTAAATTTATGTTGAGGATTCTGTTTGTGTTACAAATGGCAACAGATGATGAACTGCAGGATCCGACCTAGGGATTATCAAGGCTTGCCATTTTATGGAGATTCCTGCTCCCCCAACCCCTGGTCCTGTCGTCATGGTGATGACAATGGCGATGAACATTTGAAGAATGTTCCTCATGAGCTGCAAGTGGAGAGGTGACTACCGTCCTTACATGATGACACATGTAGTACATACATGCGCGTGCACACACACAATTCTTACAAAAACGCCAAACATAGAAAGCGCGATGAGACACACAGAAGCCGTGGCTGTGAGCCTGAATCTCACTAACCTCTCTCATTGGCTTCCCAGGGGTATTTCTTCCTTTAATAATGGAGAGAGGAAGAGGCAGAGATATCAGAAAGGAAAAAAATGCATAAATATACAGTTTCATACCAATTTTGCTGCTTTTACCAAACAAATGTTGAGATGACAATTCATTTATTCCCTTCTGAAAAAAAAAAAAAAAACAACAACCAGAAACAAAAAGAAAAAAAAAACCCGAAAGACACATCCAGTCAAATAACCTTTACATACACTTAAAATCAGTGTAAACAGATAACACAATCCAGGAGACATAACTTACAGAATCCATAGAGTTCATGTGTTCAAGGGGATGAAAGCTGGCACAGTGTAGGATCTGACAAATTAAGCATTGTTTTTCAAGGACAGCTTTAGAACCTCAAGCGAAACGTCCCCAAATCTCAATCTCTTCACTCTCAACAATACACTGAAACCTAAGCAGGAGCTGACTGTGTGTGTGCCAGAAGTCGGCACCCCAAATGCGAGGTGAAACACCACCAAGGCGAGACTGCATCCCCTTGGGAGAATTCATTCTATCTGGTAGAAGCTGAGCATGCCCATGATGAGACCGGGACATTTGAGAAAATAGAAAAAACAAGGGGGAAGGAAATGAGCCCCACTAACGGGCAAGCCACAGAGCCAGATGTAGGAATGAACCCCCAACTTCCTCCTACTAATTCAACAGATACCAGGAGCCTTGAGATCCGAGGGCTAACGACCCACTGGCATTGTTTTAGAGGACCCTCCATCTGTATGCGTTTATTTTTGAAAAGCAGGTCCTGGTCAAGTTTTCTGTGATTATATTTGGACAGAAAATGAGGCACCTCTGATCATACCTAGCATGTCTGGGGCTTGCAAGTTCCTCTTATCACCAGGGCCTTCGAGTGAAATATTGGTTTTCAGACTCTGATTATGAGCAGTGGGACACTTCCTGAGACAATCTTAGGTGAAACCCCAGGATTTAGAGCAGATAAAAGCAGAGCTGTGAGAGACCCTGTACAGCATCTCCTTTCCCCGCCAGGGCCCCCCATGCTCAGCAGCTGCAAACACTAAAGCACCTTGGAACCGTGCGAGGACTACTCATCCAGACCAAAGAAGTATGGAGCTACTCTTCGAAATCTTTCAAAACTCAAGTTCACGGTCTAAACTTCTAGTATACATTGAAAGTTTTTCTAAGTAGGACTCTTCCTCCCTCCCTTGTTTCCTTCCTTCTGAATTTTCCCAAGTGAGTCAGAGATTTCTTATAAGTATAAAAACCGCAGGAGTGCCTGGGTGGCTCAGTTGGTTGAGCATCCCACTCTTGGTTTCGGCCCAGGTCATGATCTCAGGGTCCTGGGATTGATCCCCGAGTTAGGCTCCATGCCCGGCATGGGGTCTGCTTGGGACTTCTCTTTCCTCTCCCTCTGGCCAGCCCCCCTTCTCTCTCTCTCAAATAAATAAAATTTTTTAAAAGTATAAAAACTGCATGCTTGATCATGCAAGTGTGGTCAAGATATACATAACATTCCTCAAACCAGGGAAGAGGAGAAAAAGGGGTACTGGCTTCTCACTTGTGGGTGTTGCCAGGGGTAGGTCCATACCAGATAAAAAAGGGGAAGGAGGAGAACAACATTCATTCTTGACAGCTCGATGAATCCCAGCATGAATTACATAGCCATCCCTTTCGACTCCTTTATCAAGTCTTTTTTTCATCTTTGTATTTTGTGGTTATACTCTCTGGTAGTAGAATTCATTCTATTCCCCTATAAGACTGAGATCCTTGAGGCCAGGGCCCATATATCATTTACCCATCCCCTCTCTCTCCAATACCTCCTATTCCTCGACACTATGAGTATCTGACGAATGCTGGTTGAACTGAATTAGGAAGGTAGCCACTAAATCATGGTCAAGAGTCTTTGGTGTTTTTGGCACCTTGGCCTTGCCTGTTACCCTTTAACTTGTGTGCCAAGGGCTGGTAACTTGTGCTGGCTTTCACTTTGGTCTACTTTTAAAAACTTAAGAGCTTCAGGAAGGAGTGTTGTTAGAAAGCAATAGGATTTAGTTTCAGGATGTAATTATGGTTCCCAGAGTGATAAAGGTTACATATCTTTATTCGACACCAAGCCATATTCAGAGCTCAGTATCCACTGACCACTGCCAAATAGGCAGCAAATGACTTGGGTTTTGTTTCGGGTACTTCTTCAGAAACCATGTTTCATGTACAGTGGACCTTCCAGAGCTATGTTAATCCTAGTCTCTTTCAAAATCTGCTCCCATCCCTTGGTACCAATGTGCTCATTACCATAGTACCAAAGGAAGTTGCGCTTTTTTGTTTAAAGAAGGTTAAAACAATAGATCTTTTATACTGTATCAGACTAGTTTCTGCACTGACAAAATAGAGGCTATTTGGTTGTGCCACTTAAGAAAATTCTTTACCAGTAAAATAAATGCAAGTGCCACATAAGTCTTATTTCATAAATACATTCTTTGGAAATGAGTTTCCTTAGACCTTCACTTAGGGTGTCCATCTGGCAATGTGGTATGTTGTCAGGAAATGAATCAAGAGAAGAAGGAAATATGCTGGGGGAGTCTTGTGTCTGAATAAAAGGCTTGGTCAAGTCTGGAGATGTCCAGTTTCCTCAGGCAGTATGAACTTGAGGTGACTCATTATTCTGGGTTAGAATCTCAGGACATTACTGTTTTGGGGTGGGGGGTAACTTTAGCTTCCTAATTTTAGTTCACTAACTGTTTGAAAAAGTTAAGGAACAATGAATCCCTTTTTATGATTTCTATTTTATCACAAGTGACAGAAGAGTCAAATGGTCATACTTCAAATACTGCAACATGTATGATCTCTGGTGAACATGGACATAAATACACAAATCAATTCAAAAGTACAGCTTTGTTGAGCTGAGAGCGGATCAGCACCAGAAAGTGTGTGACTGCATATACAGAATGAGCTAGAATGGACCACAGTAGCGTAAAGCAGGGGTTGGCAAACTTTCTGTGTAAAGGGCCAGACAGTAAACATTTTAGGCTTTCCAAGCCCCACAGTCTCTGTAACAGTTGTTCAACTTTGCCACAACTACTCCCATGCTGGAGTGAAAAAGCAACCATAGACAATATGTCAATGAATGGGTGTAGCTATGTTCTAGTAAGACTTTATTTATAAAAACAGGTAGTGGGCCAGATGTGGCTCCTGGACTATAGTTTGTTGGCCCCTGGTGTAAAGGCTAAGAGCTCAAAATTTATGGAAGCTGAGGAAACAGAGTGGTGCCTGAAAGGGGATGCGTGATCTTATCTTCATGCTGCTCTTCCATAAAAGAACCACAGACAAGACTCGAATTTTAGAAGATGGCAGGTTTTGCGCAGCTGCTGGGTGGCTAATTTAGAGACATTTACCAGAATGTATGTGGGCTTTATGGAGGGGTGGGTAATATGAGAGAGGATGGCATGGATGTTAGGGATAAAAATAATACGGCACAGGTCAGTAGGTAAGACATTGTACCTATTGTATGCAGTAGAAATACCTGCATAGCACCGTTAACTGTGTTTTAAATTGTCTTATTGCACTAAAAACTTATCTTGGATCCTACTGATCACTAATTAGTATACAGTGGCACCTCATTTTTAGAGAAGCCAATACCATACCACTGATGAGGGAAGCCTTTCTTTCGTAAATGCACGTACATATAAAAATACCTTTGTTAGAATGCAAAATGATCAGACATATGGACAAATCACTTAAATTGTTTATTTTTAAATTATGTTTGTTGTACATTCTACTCATGTACTGTTCCTAGAGAATAATGGTGGAGATTTAGAAAGTGCCTTATAGTAGATAATGATTTTTATTACAGTGGAATTCCAATTCTACATATACTTATAGACAGAGGGATACATTACTGGTAGATAAATAGATTAGAAATTGGCTAACGTTCTGTGTCTAATATACGCCGAGCCACTGAAATCCCTCAAAGTGGTTGTGAATAACTGTGTCTAGAGGTTAATCATGAAAGGTATGATCACAAGGCTAAACACGCGCACATTCACACTGTGAACACCCCGCAATTTATAGCGGCTATTATGCAGGACAGTGTCGGCTAGCAGTTTTTCACCAGGAGGAGGAGCATGCAACCCCTTTATTAATTTGGGTAACAGTTTAGCAAGGCCAGTGAGATAAGATCAAGGGCTTAATTTAACTTGCCAAATGGCCATGAACAAGGCACTTCTGGCTTCCAGGGACTTTTAGTGAAAATGCAAGGTGAAGATTAGCAAGTACCTTAACGCTTGAGCCTGATGTCAAGACTGTGGCAACTGGTAACAAAAAAGTTGTACATTTAAAATGCAAAACTCCCCTATCTATATACTTTGCATTTGTGAAAAGCGTAATATTTTATTTAAAAAGTCTTTTCCTCTGTGGGCAATTACCTAGCAGGGTTAAGTAAACCATGAGGTGGTATTTAATAGCACATTTCCACTAAATGTCAGACCTCTGGCTCTGACATCTGTTTTGAGTTACTCAAACAGCTGTCCGAAACAGCTGCAGCAACTGTGAACTTCATTCTTCCTTACACAGCAATGGGAACATGGGTGGCAGACTTAGATTAAAAGCACAATGTCCTCCAATATACTAGGCGGGGCTTGGCAGAAACTTCCATGGTGAATCTTTTGAAATGTAATTTTTTTTTTTTTAAAAAAATATGTGTACCTGGGCAAGGAAAACCAAAATCAGTTAGATCGGTATTTTTTTTAAACCACTGGATCTGAAAATCATTTTAGTGGGTTGCAACCAGCATTTTATTTTTGAATTAATAAAACAGAGGAATAATTCAACAGAGTGAATTAATTGTAGCATAGGAAATGTTGCTTCACGAATCTTAAGTTTCTGATCTTTGTATGTGTATGTGACTAGACACATACATGGGTGGTATATATATACATGGTGGGTGTATACAACACGTGCATACACACACACATCCAATGTATTTTATACCCTTAATCCAGTTTGAGATGTAAAATGTTTCTCTTAGTATGGATAATGGTCACAGGGTCCAAAGCCACTGTTTGAGGGGTCAGAAATGCTAAAATGACCTTTCAGGACCCTTCTATTTGGGATAGTCTGTAAGCCTGAGATGTTAAGATTCAAAATTTTCTGCTTTATATCAACCTAACATACCTCCTGATTGGTAAGATGCTCCCACTAAACCCTACCATGTATATATTTTCCATTCTACTTTTACTATGATGAAACTTTTTATCCATTTGAATTTGAGGAGAAAAAGGGGTGATATTGTGATTTAGAATTAAGAAATAGGTATTAGGTCTTAATCCCCTCTTCAGGGCATGGAACTCCTAAAACCTTTGGAATTTCCTGTGAAGAGAGGCATGGAGATATCTTTTGTTATGTTAATAAGACAAGTCTTGGAAAAACCATACTTACTTATGCTTAGGGGCTGGGTACCAGGGGAGCCCACCCTGGGCTTAGAGGGTTGGAACTTTGAGCCCTACCTCCTGACTTCAGGGGCGAGAATGGGAGTGGGGGCTGGAGACTGAGTTTGATCCCCAGTGGCCAGTGATTGAATCAAATGCATCTATGTAATGAGGCCTCCCTAAAAACCCAGAAGGACTGGGTGGGAAGAGCTTCTGGGTTGGTGAACACCCGTAGGTGCTAGGAAGAGAACGCACCTGGAGGGAGCATGGCCCCCTCTCCCCATACTGCGCCCTGTTCATCTCTTCCATCTGGCTCTTCCTGAGTTCTATCCTTTCATAATACCCTATGGTCTGGTAAGGAAAACATTTCTGAGTTCTGCAAGCCACTGTAGGAAATTTATCAAACCCAAGAAGGGGGTTGTTGGCACCTCTAAGTCTACAGCAGGTGGGTCAGAAGCCCAGGTGATAAACTGGACTTGGACCTGGTCTCTGAAGTGAAGTGGGGGTGGTTTTGGGGAGCTTCACCCTCATGATGTGGGATCTGATGCTCTCTCTGGGTAGATGGGGTCTGAGATGAGCTGAATTCTAGGATACCCAGCTGGTGTCAGAATTGCTTGGTGCTGTGGAAAGAACCCCCCACACATAGGAATTGGGTGCAGAAGAGAAAGGGCCGAGTTTGGCAGGAAGTGGTGAAAAAAAGTCAAGGTCACAGAAATGATAGCATCACAGAAAGAACAGCCAGATCCTGATTGTCTTCCTCAGGAAAATAAATGACTTCTCTCTGGCCAGCAGCCTCCTACTGAGTAAGTAGGAACTTAGTTCGTGAAATCGGCCAGACAAAGCCTCATCCCCTACTTGAGAACTCAAATTAGCACTTGGGCAGGTATGCTTCTGTCAGCACGATTTAGCGAATGCCATCCAGGGGGGCCTGCAGCTCCCCCCAGCTTCCATACAAGCACATGAACACCATACGAATAAATTTAACATCAGAGATGCCAACTGCCAAATATATCAGAAGAAGTCTGTTTCTCTTCTTCTAGGAGACTTCTTCCCTACATGTGGTATGCAGCTTCAGAGACTAAAAGGGGGATGCAGGGAGAGGGTGCAAAGGACTTCCCCTTACAGATCATCAGGATGGGTCAGAGGCCCAGTACAAAAAGGCTGCCTGAAGGGAAGTGGAGCCATGAGCGCTGCTGCAGCCTCTTGTGTGCTATGCTCTGGTTGTTTAGGTGGAAAGGAGAGGCCAGGGCATCGCTGCAGCAGCCACTCACTTCCTGCCAAGCAGGTGCACAAACTTGCAGTTTAAGGGCCTGGGACAAGGTATCCATCTGTGACCTTCAAGGGCTAGGTTGGGGTCACCGAAATGTGTGCTACATGGGGGGCCCAAAGTTGTAGCCATGTAATCTTGAAGACCCTTGCTGTGCCTAGGGGGAACCCTTCCTATTTAAGTCAAAGGGTGCTTCTGGGGTTCATGTCCTGGACCTCCCCATCATGGCACTACCACTACACTGTAATGGGAACTCTGGAGGTCGGCCTCCTCAGTGGCCCATAACCACCTGGAAGGCAAGGAAGTGGGCACTACTTTGCATCCTTAACGCCTCCACTGGCACATAGTAGGTGCTTGTAAAAACTGACAGGATCAAGGGGAAAGCATGTGATTTACATCAGACTGGCGCGTAGCCTTCTCATGAACCACGGCATCCAGGTAGAGGAGACAGCCGCCGAGGGTCGTGATGGAGACAAGGGTGGCAGGTGGGGGACGTGGGGGTGGAGGGAGGACAGAGAAGATGCTTATGTGTTAAAATCAACACATCAGAGGCACTCAGCAGTGAAAAGATGGCTGGTGCAGATATTTAAAATTAGCTTCCCTGATGGTTCCTTAGCAACGCTCTAGCAGAACGGTACTGCTTTTAATGTGCACCACACAGTGTTCACTCGTACATCAAATAGCTAGGAAACGGCCATTGTCAGCTGACTCTGAACAGAAAGATAGGAAAAACGCATGACTCCAAACATTCTCCTCATTGCTCTTATGGAGAGGAGCAAATAGCCAGACTCTCAGCTGCCCTTCCCTCCAGGGCTGCCCATTAGAGGTGCCAATCATTGGCCACAAAGACTTGTGTTCTCCCCTTTGGCTTGTCTAGGTTTTCCCTCCATTTGCTTACAGGTGGCTGCTGCCATTCTTTTTATTCACCGAAGGGAGGTGGGTTAGTGACTCCGTTTTAGGTCAGAGCAATAAGCTAAAATACTCCAAAATGCTACAATTGGAGCAAGACCTCCTTGGATAAATTAAGACATCTGAAGCTCATACTGGCTAGTGGGAAAAGCTGGCAGGGTGAAATGCTGCTTTTACATGAGGGGAAAAATACCCAAGGTCAGAGTGATGGTGGGAAATAAGGGCCTTAATATTATGAATGTCTTTCTTTGCAAAGATCATATTCTATCTATGGCAGTGAAACCAACCCCGATAGACTAGGATACAGAGATTTAATTGTACCTATATTTAAATAATGGGGTGTAAGACACAATTTTTAAATATAAAGGCATCAGATTGGAAGTCTGAGTACCCGCCACTGCTGTATACTCGGCACATTCTGGATTTCACCGTATGGCGTGGTAACTGTCTGTCCCTGGCAGAGGTGCCATCAGGGCATGAATTTCCTTGTCTGTCAAAGTCACAGCATCCTTGCTCTTAAGGAAAGCCTCTCTCATCATTAACTCTTCAGATTAATGTGCAAAGAGGAAATGACTGAGTCAGTACTCTGATTTCTAGAGGTTTCTCGATTCTACGGGTGTCCGAATTCAACTGGAAGCCCAAACCAGTCAGTTTAGTCATCTGTAGCAGAACTCCACCCTGAAAACTACTCACTTCTCACAGTGACCCCCCTCACCCCATTTTGGCACTCCATCAGCATGTTTAAACACGGAAAATACACAGGCCAGTTGCATGTGGAAATGGGAGGCCTGATTCCAGCAGGTGTGAGTGACCTGCACGCCCTGGAGCTTACCTCTGGAACTAGGGAAGGAGTGGTTGAGCTGCTCCATCACTTCCTCTAACCCTGTGCTTGTGTCCTGGGGAGGGCTGAGCAGGTCTTCCTCGCCTTAATGGAAGCAAGCACAAAGAATGGCATGTTACATGTCTGGCAAACATAGATAGCAGAGAAAAAGCCCATGATCCCATGTAAAGAGTCATTGTGAATTCATTTCCACTTGCTCAGAAGTAACATAAATAAAGATAACCCTGGAAGGCCGAATAATTAGGGGATGACTTGTTCAAGGGAAGAAGAATCCCATGTAGGGCTGTGTCTAGATCCTTGTCTTTGGAGAAGATAGCGGTTTCTCTACTTGGAAGGTAAGATAAAATCAACATGTCTTAGGCCCCATTAGTAAATGTGAACCATTTTTAAAAAAAGATTTTATTTATTTATTATGAGAAACACAGAGAGAGAGGCAGAGACATAGGCAGAGGGAGCAGACTCCCTGAAGGGAGCACGATGCAGGACTCGATCTCAGGACTCCGGGATCATGACCTGAGCTGAAGGCAGACACTCAACCACTGAGCCACCCAGGTGCTCCCATTTTTCTTGGTAATAAAAGAACAATTAGCCACTTACAGGGTCTCTTCAATACAAAAGGAAGTAGGTGATGTTTTGCATTCATCTGATGAAGGTAAGGAAGAGGTAGAGACATGGAGGTGTTTCCCCCACTCTCTCCTTTGCCACTTAACCAAAAAGATAAAATACAGGTACTTCTGAAGCCTAATGGGATTGGGAAATATTTAATGTCCTAAGGACCGTGGCTATGGGGGTTCTGCGGAATAATGGTTCCCTTCCACTCTGTTACATGGGACAACTTTATCATCATGGTTTTGGAGGCTTATGAAGGGGAAGCTTTTGTTGGTTTTGAGAATTTGTCTACGTGAGGGGAGAAGGAGGTTTTGGATGAAAAGGAGTTCAGGGATGGATGGTCCTCTTCTGGGAATAGGAGTCCACTTGTAGATTCTGTTGATCTGTGAGTCTCTGCTGATGATTCATTTGGTACAGAAATAGACAGCTCAAATAGCATTTGCAGTAAAGGACAGATTTCTTCATTGAAAACAAAATTACTATGAACTTTGAAGGTTTTTGGAAACTAATTTTTTATATTAACTTCAAGCTTTATTTGTTCAGTATATTGTCACGTCTGTCAAAAACAAGACATTGCTTTGGCAAATCAGTGGCAATGAATGTGCTTACGGACAACCTCAGGTTCACGTCTGGCTTGGAAATGACTAGGCAGCCAGTGACTTAATGACCTAAGTACGCTCGTCATTTCCTTTCATCTGTGCCACTTGGATTTCCATCTATGATTACAGTCCTGAATTTATTATTAAGTTTTTGTCTTGTTTTTTAGGGTGTAAGCTAATAGGATCCTTGATGTGATGTTCATCATTAAGACAAAATCACATCCTAGGTGGAGAGAAGGCCAAATATCATTATTATAGTGGAGGGCTTACGGACCTAGGATAGAAAGAAAATCTCTCCTTCTGTGAGTCTCAAGGTAACATACCACAGAAAACCTCTTTCAAATACTAAGGACAGGAAATAAGTGCTGAAAAATTAAGATCACAAGATGGAAAAAGAAGTGGTATCTACCTACCAATCTACACACCCACAAACACACACACATGACTTACTTATATTTATGCCCCTAGAAATGAAAAAATCAAATAAAGCACCTTTAGTTTCCTTTTACTTGTGAGTTTAAACCATCATTATCTGGTGAGGATGGAGTGAATGAAATATCGCCAGGAGGAACAGAATCCTCACAACTGCAGGGATGATTACATCTCTTTGTTCCATTATGGATGCAAATTTTGCCAAGTTGTGGAACATGAGGCATTTTTAATGGCAGTAAGTCTGCTTTAGCAATAGTATGCCTTGCAGAATAAATCAGAACCAACAGAGACATTCATGAGCAACCATGTTAAAATTTCTGACAGTTTAATTACATCATACTGGAGCTCTAGGAACTGAATTGTAGTGTGTTAAGATTCAAACACAGTTCAGTGATGCGACTGGCATTCCTCTCCCTGAATTATTTCAAGGATCAAATTTTAAAGCATAAACCTAATGATGTCAACCAAGTTCATCTTTATAGATAAACTATCATCTGTAAGTCTTAAATATAAGCATCTAAGTGCAAATATAGAGTTGGTTTGCCTTAATGGAAGTGTTTCATGACAGCAATGAAAGTAGCCATTCAAACATTTTCTGAGTGCCGATCACATCCTACATAGTACATACATGAGTCAAGAATAATCCTGTTTTCTCCTTTTCTTAAGATTTTCTAAGTAAAAAAGTCCTTTGGGTTTAATCTCCTTTTAAGAATCAAAATCAGTTATCACATGTATCCACGAGTAGAGGTGAATCAACGCTGAAAAATGCTTAATGGTCGATATTTTCTGTGTCAATTATACTGGAAATGTCTAAACTGCTAAATGACACCTGACATTCAAGCAACACTGCTGGACTCTTTGATACTGAACTGGATTTTAAATGTCTAAAAAAGTAGCCATACAGATTTAAAAAACACTAAGATTAGCTTACTTATAAAAACATTCACCAGGAGCTCACTGTATGTCCAGGCACCGTTCTGAGTGCTGGGGATATAGCAATAAACAAAGAAGCCCCATATCCATGTAACTTACATTCTTATGGAGGCCCATAGTCTAAACAAACAAGTAAGTTATAGAAGTATGTCAGGTGCTGATAACCCTTCAGAAGAGAGGATGAGCAAAGAATCTTCCGAATGGGGAGTCTTGGAAGCTTTTATTGACGAGGTACAGTGGGGCAAAAACTAAGTCCATGAGGGTGTGACCCATGTATACAGAGAACAGCAAATGGAAAGACTTTGAGAAGGCAGTATGACTGGCTTGCTCAAACACCAAGGAGGTTAGTGTAGACAGTACAGAGTGGCCAGGTACTGGGGAGAGTTTGCTTCCCTGGCCCAGGAATTTGGACCTGGTTATGTGACCTGTTTGGCCAATGGAATGTTAGCAGATACAAACAGAGGTTTGTAATGTCCTTGGATGGTTGGGTTTGTCCTCTTGTGCTTAGTGCAATAAGGAGCACATTGCCCAGAGAGCCTGCTGATCCAAGAAGGATGATACAAGGTGGAACACACCTGAACCCAACCTATAACCTGGAGTCAAGCCTAGGTGAGCTGCAGCAGAACTCCAGCCAACCAAAGGATGCGCAAATGTGAAATCCATAACCAGGGAATTTTGTAATTGTCACACAGGAATAGGTGACTGATTCTTTCTCTTGTAAGATATCAATATTTATGGGTTTTCTAATCACATACTGATGTGTAACTACAACAGGCAACCCAGAAGTGTATTTACTCTAACAGTACCTGTAACCACAAATCTACCCCCTTGTCCAGCAAAAAAGCCATTTATTTAATAAAATATTCAGTCCCAACTATACACACAGGAATCTGGCCAGCCCTTATTCCTACTTCACTGATTCACTGCCTGCTCAAACAGTATATTGCTAATGGTCAAGGGATCTCATACTTAAGTTAATGATGGTACTTTAACATTCGTACTTCAATTAGATTCTACTCCAAGGTGATTCCCACAGACATGCCAAAAAAAAAAAAAATCCTTTTTTAATTATTAGCTATAGCCTCCACAGCTTGTCTGAAGTTAGTTCAACAAAATGACTGAAACATTTAAAAAAAGGAATGTTTCAAAATAAGACAGGATCAAGTTAAAATAGTACACTGATGCAGCATAACAGGAGATGCTGCTCAGTGAAGAAAAAAGTGTGATGACTCCATTTCATCTGAGAAAAAAAGAAATGCAGTGGTTTGCTGCGGACAAGATATTCTTTAAGGTCTTCTGAAACTCACCATGGTTTTAGGCTTACTTGAAGCGACAATACCCTATCTGATCAATTCGCGTTCCACAACTGAAAAGATAATGGTTCTACTTGCTTAAAAAGTGACTTCAGGGGTGCCTGGGTGGCTCTGTTGGTTAAGCATCTGACTCTTGATTTTGGTTCGGGTCATGATCTTAGGGTCATGACATTGAGCCCTGCATCAGGCTCCACTCTGGGCATGGAGCCTGCTTAAAACTCACTCTCTCCCTCTGCTCCCCTTCCACACTTGCATACATGTGCGTGTCCTCTCTCTCTCTATCAAAAAAAAAAAAGTGACTTCAGCCAGAACCAATGTAGCCTATGCTGAAAGAACCCCCAAATCCTTATTCTTGTGATTTGCTGACACCTAAGCAAACTACTTTCTCTTTATGAAATAGGAGCTATGTCTTAGAAAATTATTTTGTCTTAAAAGGAAGGACTGTATACAAGCTACTATACCCATTATTTTTCTTTGGATTACTAATCTAAATCATATTGTGTGTGTTTTTAAAAAATATTTTATTTATTTATTCATGAGAAACACAGAGAGGGAGAGAGAGAGACAGAGAGAGAGAGAGAGAGAGAGAGAGAGAGAGAGAAAGAGAGGCAGAGACACAGGCAGAGGGAGAAGCAGGCCCCATGCAGGGAGCCTGACGTGGGACTTGATCCCGGGTCTCCAAGATCACGCCCTGGACTGAAAGCAGCACTAAACCGCTGAGCCACCCGGGCTGCCCTCATATTGTGTTTTGAATCAGTTTCCAAAATGATATATAATTATCTATTCTAACTTTCCTGCCCTTCTCCAGCTTTTCAAAAGAAAAAGAAATTATCCAGCATTTGATATTTAGCTTTAATCATTTTTTAAAAATTATGCTTCAAGGTAGCTGGTTTCAATTTTACATAAAATTGCTTTGTGTAAGTTTTTAAATATATCTTAGTATCCAGTGATGATGCTGATGATTGGCCAGTCAATGTTTGAAGGATGATGAAAGATAATGAAATTAGTAGTCAATAGTCTTTTAAATTTATTTTTATTGACATACAACATTCTATTAGTTTTAAGTGTGCAACATAATGATTTGAAATATGCATATACTGCAAATCAATGACTACAATAAGTAGAGTTAACATTCACCACCCAAATAGCTATATATATATTTTTCTGGTGAGGAGAACTTTTAAGATTTACTCACCTAGCCACTTTCAAATCTACAATACAGTATTGCTGACTATAGTCTCCATGCTGTACATTACCTCCCCCAAATTACTTATAAATTAAAGTCTCTATCTTTTGGTCACCTTCACCCATTTTGCTCACTCCCTGCCTATGGCCATCACTAATTGGATTCTCTGTGTCTATGAGTTTCCCTTTTTTTTTTTTTTTTTAGAGTTCACATATAAGTGATGGGATATATTTATCATTCTCTAACTTATTTCAGTTAGCATCATGTCCTCAGGGTTCACTCATGTTGTCACAAATGGCAGGATTTTTTTCTCTGATGGCCTCATATTTTACTGAATATATATATATATATATATATATATATATATATATATATCACAGTATCTTTATCCATTTCTGTCATTGGACACTAAGGCTGATGCCATGTCTTGGCTATAATAAATAATGCTGTGGTGAACATGGGAGTGCAGATACCGTTTTGAGAATAGTGGTTATGCTTTCTTCAGAGAAGTACCTAGAACTGGAATTACTGGATCATGTGGTACTTCAGCTTTTAATTTTTTTTTGAGGAACCTCCATACCATTTTCCATAGTGGCTGCACCAATTTACATTCTTCCAACAATGCCCAAGAGTTCCCTTTTCTCCACATGCTCACCAACCCGGTATCTCTTGTCTTTTTGATAATGGCCATTGTAACAGGCGTGAGGTGAAATCTCATTGTGGTTTTGATTTGTAGTTCCCTGATGGTTAGTGTTGTTGAGCACTTTTTCATGTACCTCTTGGCCATCTGTTTGAGATCAAGAAGCATGTGCCTATTGGACATAAACATTGGAAAATGTCTATTCAGCTCTTTCGCCTATTTTATTTTTTATTTTATTTTTTTTCTTTCGCCTATTTTAAAATCAGATTTTTCCCCATTGATTTGTGGGAGTTCTTCATATGTTTTGGGTAATAATCTCTTAACAGATATAGGATTTTCAAATGTTTTTTCTCATTCCATAGATTGCCCTTTTTGCTGATGGTGTCTTTTGCTATGCAGAACGTTTTCAGTTTAACATAGTCCTACTCATTTATTTTTGCTTGTTGTTACCTTTGCTTTTGGTGTTAAATCTAAAATGTCATTGCAGAGATGGATGGTAAGGAGCTTACCCCCATGTTGTCCTCTAAGAATTCTATGGTTTCAGGTTGTACGTTCAAGTCTTTATCTTGAGTTTTGTGTATGGTATAAAACTGTGATCTAGTTTCATTCTTTTGCATGTTTTCCCAACACCATTCATTGAAGAGACCATCTTTTCCCCATTGTTTATTATTAACTCCTCTGTTGTAAATAAATTGGTTATATATGCTCGGGTTTATTTCTGGACTTTCTTCTCTGTCCTGTTGATGTTTCTGTTTGTTTTTAATGTCGATACCACATTGTTTGGACTAATAGGGCTTTGTAATATAGTTTGAGATCAGGAAGCATGATGCCTCCAGCTTTGTTCTTCTTTCTCAAGATTGCTTTGGCTATTGGCAGTCTTCTGTGCTTCCAGACCCATTTTAGCTGTGAAAAATGCCATTGGAATTTTGATAGGGATTGCATTACCCTGTAGATTGCTTTGGGTAGGATGGACATTTTACAATATTCTTCTAATCCATGAGCACAAAATATCTTTCCATTTTTTTGCATCTTCTTCAAATTCTTTTATTAATGTCTGATAATTTTCACTATACAGGTCTTTCACTACTGTAATTAAATGTATTCCCAGGCATTTTATTTTTTTCGACGTAAATGGGATTTGTCTTAATTTCTCTTTCTGATAGTTCATTATTATAGAAGCAACAGATTTCTGTATATTGATTGTGTATCCTGCAACTTTACTGAACTCATTTATTCTAACAGTTTTTTGGTGGAGTCTACGGGATTTTTTTGTATATAAAATACTTCATCTGTAAATTAAGATAATTTTTTCTTCCTTTATTATTTGGATGCCTTGTATTTCTTTTTGTTATGGGATAGTTGTGGCTAGGACTTCCAGGACTATGTCGACTCAAAGAGGCGAGAGTGGGCATTCTGGTCTTGTTCCTGATCTTAGAAGAATAGCTTTTGGTTTTTCACTGTGGAGTATGATATTAGCTGTGGGCTTGTTATATATGGCTGCTATGATGTTGATGTATGCTCCCTCTGTGCCCACTTTGAGTTTTTATCATGGATGAATGTTGTATTTTGTCAAATGCTTTTTCTTCCTCTACTGAGATGATTATAGATGATTTTCATCCTTCACTGTGTTGATGTGGTGTGTCCTATTGATTTGCAGATATTGAACCATTCTTGCATCCTTGGAACAAATCCCACTTGATCATGGTATATTATCCTTTTAATATATTGTTGAACTTGTTTTGCTACTATTTGTTGAGGTTTTTGCCTCTATGTTCATCATGGATATTGGCCTGTAATTCTTCTGCAGCATCCTTGTCTAGTTTTGGTTTCAATGTAATGCTACCCTTGTAAAACGAGTTTGGAAGTGTTCCCTCCTCTTCAATTTTTGGAAGAGTTTGAGAAACAGATGTATTAACTCTTTAAATGTCTGGTAGAATTCACCTGGGAATTCATCTGGTCTTGGATTTTTGTTTGTGGAAGGTTTGCAATTACCGACTCAACCTCCTTAGTAGTAATTGGTCTTTCCAGATTTTGTATTTCTTCATTATTCAAACTTGGTAGGTTGCATGTGTCTAGGTATTTATCTTCCCATTTCTTCTATGTTGTCCAGCTGGTTGGCATATAATTGTTCATAAGTGTCTCTTACTATTCTTTGTATTTAGTGCAGTCTGCTTTTTTATTTTTATTTTTAAGAAGATTTTATTTATTTATTCATGAGAGACACACAGAAAGAGGCAGAGGCATAGGCATAGGGAGAGGCAGGCTCCCTTCAGGGAGCCTGCTGTGGGACTCGATCCCAGGACCCCAAGATCATGCCCTGGGCCAAAGGCAGATAGATGTTCATCCACTGAGCCACCCAGGTGCCCCAGGGCAATCTGCTTTAATATTTCTTCTTTTTAAAATTTCAGTTAGTTAACATACAGTGTTAGAGAAGCTTCAGGTATACAATATAGTGATTCAGCACTTCCATATATCAGTGGTGCTCATCACAAGTGCACTCCTTAATCCTCATCACCTATTACATATCCTCTTTTATTTCTAATTTTATTTGACTCTTTTACTTTTGGCAAGGGTAGCTAAACATTTGTCTATTTTTATCTTTCTAAAAAATGAGCTCCTGGTTTCATTGATCTTGCCTTTTTTTATTCTATTCCCTTTGTTTCCACTCTGATTTGTATTCCCTTCCATTAATTTTGGACTTTTTCTAGTTCCTTGAACTGAGAGTTGAGACTTTTCTTGTGTCTTTATGTAGGTATTGATTACAATGAACTCCTTTGAAGTGCTTTTGCCATGTCCCATAAATTTTGGTATGTTGTTTCCACTTTCATTTGTCTCAAGGTATTTTTTTATTTCTTGATTTTTTTTTCTTTGATCCATGTTGTTCAGGAGGATGTTGTTTCGTCATCTATTTGTGAATTTTCCAGTTTTCTTCTTGTAACAAATTTCTAGTTTCAGACCATTGTGGTCAGAAAAGATGCTTGATTTCAATCTTCTTAAACTTACTGACTGGTTTCGTGGCCTCTAACATACATTCTATCCCTGGAGATTGTTTCAGTTGTGCTCTAGAATGTGTTGTTTTTGGATAGAATATTTATATAATCTGTTGAATCTACCTGGTCTAAGATGTCAAATAATTTAAGTCCAGTGTTTCCCTACTCATTTTCTGTCTGTATGATCTATCCATTAGTGAACAGTGGAATACTGAAGTCCCCAACTATTATTGTATTACTGTTAATTTCTCCCTGGAGGTCTGTTAGTATTCGCTTTCTATATTTCAGTGCTCCTATGTTGGGTGCATAAATGGGCACAGATGTCATACCCTCTTGTTGGACTGACCCCTTATCATCGTGTAATGCCTTTTGTTGTCGAGTCTAGCATGTCTGATTTAAGTGTAGCCACCCCAGGTTTGTTTTGGTTTCATTTTTATGGAATATCTTTTTCCATCCCTTTAATTTCAGTCTCCATGTGTCCTCACATATGAAGTGAGTCTCTTAGAGACAGCATATAGATGGGTGTTCTTAACAAGTTTTTTTTAGTATAGTTGACACACAGTGTCACATTAGTTGCAGGTGTACCACATAATCACTGAATTTCTCTATACCTTATGTGATGCTTGTCACAAGTGTGGCTACCATCTGTCGCTATCCAGTGCTATTATGATATCAACTATATTCCCCATGCTGTGCCTTTTATCCCCATGACTTATTCTGTAACTGGAAGCCTGGATTTCCCACCACCCATTTTGCCTAGCTTCCTACCCCTCTCCCCTCTGGCAACCATCTGTTCTCGGTATTTATAAATCTGACTGAATTTTGTTTGTTCATTTATTGTGTTTTTTAGATTTCACATTAGGAGTGAAATCATAAGGTACTGGTCTTTCTCAGTCTTTCTTATTTCAGTTAGCATACCGGTCCTGGATGGCTTGGTCTTTTTTGTTTTTGTTTTTTTCTTTTAAATCCATTCAGTTACTCTAGGTCTTTTGATTGGAGACTTCATTCTATTTTGATTTAAAGTAATTTTTTATAGTGGTGTACTTATTTCAAAATTGTTTTCTGGCTATTTTGTATTTCCTTTGTTCCTTTCTTCTCTTGTTCTCCTCCTCTGTGGTTTCATGATTTTTCTGTAGTCATATGCCTTGATTTCTTTCTTTTTCTCTGTTGTATGTCTACTCCAAGTTTTTGTTCTGTGGTTACTATGAGGCTTACATAAAATCTATTTTTGTAACAGTCTATTTGAAGCTGGTAACAACTAAGTTTTGAATGCATTCTAAAGCTCTACATTTTTACTTCCCTCACAACATTTTATATTTTTGATGTCACAGTTGATATCCTTTTATCTAGTGCACCCATTAATAATTTATTCTGGTCATTTTTACTATTTTTGTTTTTAAACCTTCATATGAAATTTTTATTTTTTTTTATTTATTTTTTTTTTTTCATATGAAATTTTTAAGTGATTTATCCACCTCCATCACATTATTCTGAATGTAATGATATATTTACCTTTACATGGAGATTTATATTTTCATATGTTTTCTTCTTACTAATTAGTACCCTTTCATTCAGCTTAAAGAAGTCCCTTTGGGGGTGCCTGGGTGGCTCAGTTGGTTAAGCATCTCACTCTTGGTTTCTGCTCAGGCCATGATCTCAGGGTTGTGGGATTGAGCCCTGAGTTGGGCTGGATGCTCAGCATGGAGTCTGCCTGAGACTCTCTCCCCCTCTGCCCTGCCTGCTCTTGTTCTCTAAAATAAATAAATCTTAAGTTGAAGGGCTTATTTTTAAAACTCCTTTTGTAAGATGGGCCTAGTGGTGCTGAACTCTTTTAGCTTGTCTGGAAAACTTTTTCTATCTTTCCTTTACTTCTGAAGGACAACTTTGCCAGATAAAGTATTCTGGTTGGCAGTTATTTCTTTCAGCACATTGAATGTGTCATTCAACTCCATTCTGACATGTAAAGTTTGTGCTGAAAAATCTGCTGCTGGTCTTGTGTGTACTGCTTTTAAGATTCTCTCCCTTAAAAAAAAAAAAAAAAAAAAAAAAAAAAAAAGATTCTCTCCCTTGTCTGTATCCTTTGACAATTATAATGAGTCCTGGTGTGGGTCTCTTTTAATTCCTCTGGGCTCTTGGATCTGGATGTCTGTTTCCTTCCTCAAGTTAGTGAAGTTTTCTGACCCTTTCGTTCTCTCTCTGTTCCTCTGAGACACTTATAATGTGAATATTTGTCTGCTTGGGAGTATCCTGATAAGTCTCTTAGGCCATTTTCAGTCTTTTTACTTTTTACTTTCTGCTCTTCCGGCAGATGGATTCTCCTGTCCTGTCTTTGATGGCTCATCCTTTCTGTTCATGCAGTCTGCTATTAAACCCCTCTCATGTAGTTCTCAGTTCAATTGTTGTGTTCTTCTGCTTCATGATTTCTATTGGGTACTATCTATCTCTTTGTTGAAGTTCTCACCTTACATGTACTGTTCTCCAGACCTCAATGAGCATCTTTATGACTATTATATGAACTCTTTTATCAGGGAAACCACTTACCTCCATTTTATTAACATCTTTTATGATTTGGAACATATCCCATTTCCTTTTCCTTGACATTGTGTTGGTTTCCATTCATTGGATAAAACAGCCACCTCTCCCAGTCTTGGACTGGTTTAAAATTCTTGTAGGAGATGAACCTTAACTTTCAACCCTGCCCTAGCTTTTGGTTGTCTTTCAAACATTTGTAATTGTCCCAGCAGCCTTCTTGGTTCTTAGTGTCACCCAGTAGTTGAGGGCATGCCAAGACCTCCCCAAAGGGGAGGATCTCAGCCAGCAGCTTTTTTTTTTTAACTATGATTAAATTTATTCAATGGCTATAATATTTAGAGTTCATATTTGTCCACAAATCAGTTTTAGAAAGTTATGTTTTTCTAGGACTCTGTACATTTGGTACACAGTTTTCAAATGTATTTCAGCCAGCAGCTTTTAGAGTATGCAGCTATCTATACCTTCTTCAGGGAAAGGCTAGGAGATGGGAGTTGGTGTTTGTTCCCTCTTCTCTGAGTCCTGGGCAACAGCCATTTACATTTTTTTTTGTTCGCTGCCATCCCACCAAACCTATGAACACAAGCCCTACTGGCCACCAGAGCCAGATCATCAAGTTATGTTAACTGGATGACAGCCACGAAAACCAGAGCATTAGATGTGTGTACATTCTCCTTTCCATATGTGACTTGGAGGGAGGCAGGAGAGTGATAAGGTGGTACCCACCAGCCTCCGTAGTCTCTGGAGACTATTTCAGGTGGCCCTTAGATGTGTATTACATTAGAAACCTCTACCTCAGGCTGAAACTTACGCGATAAACAAATAGGCCTCTTCCAAGGAAGGGTGGGTGCATTTCAGTCTGGGGCCTCTGAGCCAAGCCCTGCAGGGCTGGCCACAGTGAATCCTTATGAGCCCTTTAAGTACTGTCCTCAGCTGATTTTTTTGGTGATTCATATATTTAGTACCTTGTTTGTGGTCATGTCAGGGGTGTTGCATATGTCCAAACTCACCAAGGAGTACACATGTGTGCAGATTTTGGTCCATCAATTATACTTTAAGAAAGTTAAAAAAATTAAAAGAAGGCAGGTAATGGAAGAAAGGGTGGTAAAGGACTATCTTTGTGTGGTATTAAAATTAGAAGATGTTCTGGAGGCTGACCAGGATTTCAGATTGGGTTACATTTTTATCCAAAAGACACTCAGGAGAGGCCTAGCAATCTTGACTTATGGTTATCAACATCCCAGAAACCAAGACCTGGAAAGATCATCTAGCGAGAAGGAAGGGGCTAATGAGAGAATCTTGAGGAAAGTTGAGTGATGCCCTGAGAAAGGTACATCACCGATGTGATAATTGGATATAAAATATTTAACTTGAATCCAAGAGTGAGGGACATCCTATAGAACAAGTTGCTGTGACCTCTTCTAAAATGTCAGTGTCATGAAAAATGTAGAGAGGCTAGGGAAGTGTTCTAGATCACAGGAGAATAAAATGAAATGATAGCTAAATACAAAATGTGGCCCTTCACTGGATCCTGAATGAGAAAAATAGAAAGCTGTAAAGAATGTTACTGGCAGAACTGAGGGAATTTCAACTTAAATTATGCCTAACAGTATCATATCAGTGTTAATTTCCTGAGTGTGATGATTCTTTTGTGATTATGTAAGAGAGTATCTTTTACCTTGGAAGATACATGTTGAAGTATTTAGGGTTTAATCATTAAGTGGGTCAGTTAAATATACAAAACAAACTGCAAAACACCTAATGTGCACATATGCAAAAAGATGTAAAATAAAGCAAATGTGGCAAACTTCAATTAACTCCATTTCTGTCATAGTTTGAAATTCTTAGGCAGAAGCTAGGGAACTTCTTAACGTTTTTAAGAAAAAGTGAGTTGGAAGATGGGAAGAAGGGAATGGCTCATCAGAGGTAAGGAGTTGCTAGTGAAGCTCCTGGATACGTAACTCAAGAAACCCAAACTTTCTGAATTTCCTTGTCTCTTCCAATAGAACGTAAGCTTCACAACACTGTCCCAGTTAGGGACACCTGGGTGGCTCAGTGGTTTAGCGCCTGCCTTCAGCCCAGGGTGCGATCCTGGAGTCCCGGGATCAAGTCCCACATCGGGCTCCCTGCCTGGAGCCTGCTTCTCCCTCTGCCTGTGTCTCTGCCCGTCTCTCTCTCTCTCTCTCTCTCTCTCTCTCTCTGTTGCTCATGAATAAATAAAATCTTTAAAAACAAAACAAAACAAAACAAAAAACACTGTCCCAGTTTAAAAAAATGTATAGTGACACATATGGTATGCAGAGACATAGTGATAGGTATTTCATGGTTTGAGGAAGCACTCCAACTCATTAGGTTACTCAGGAGGTCACCCAGTATGACTTCACCCATGCTTGCCTTTAGAATGTCATTGGGAGAGGATTTATTTAAAGAACGCAATTCTGTATCCACAATATGGTTCTTTAAATCCCAGCCTTATCACACAGCTCAGACTTTCAAAGTGGGAAGATACACATGGCACCTATTTAAGTACCTGTGTGCATCCTTCAAGAAGAGGGTTGGGTCCCCCCCCCGCCAAACACAGTTGAAAAAAAAAAAAACACCTTTGCAGTTAGTCCTTTCTTTCAGAGAACAAATTCAGCCAATCCGTTTTATACTAGCCAGGTAGCTGAACTCACCCACGTAGAACACTTCTTGTTTTCCATTCTGCTGTGATCCTCTGAGCTCTGCAAACCATCAGGACCACAGCCTGATGTGTGCTGTGATTTGGGGGCTTCCTTGGAGATTCTTTCTCTAGGCCAGTGTTGACAGGCCTACATATAATCACTGCTTCTAAGCACCCAGGGGTCAGAATCTCACTTGTTAAAATATGCGGTACAGTTTCACATGCTCTGCTTACTTCAAAGCAAGGTACAAAAACTCCATTGGTTTTGGAGTTTACAGACTTTGAAGAGGCAGACATTTTTTCGCGTGCCAAACTATTGTTTTCGGTCCCAGTGGTCCAGTGGTTCTATTCGGATCTCATGGCAGGGAAAGAGAATCTGATGCGAACACTGCCCTCAGTCACTGAGCTGGGATAAAGCCAGGAGAGCCGCTCCACACACACATTTTCTTCCTTCACAGGACAACTGGGACCTGGCTTTCCTGCAAGGTCTGACTTCTCTGGAGGAACAGAGGACTCTGCCCACTGCCTGAGGGTCTTGAAGCTCATCAGAACTGCTTCCCCAGCCCTCTGCAGTCCCCTCGCACAACCTCCTCAGTATCTCCATCACCTCAGAACCTCACTACCATCTGATAAGCCCGACCACCCTGGTCTTGTCAAAGCCATGAAAAGCCCCCTCTCAGTGATCTCCATGTATAGTCTTTGGCAGCTCACCAGTAGGCTGGGTCTTAGATATAGATAGGCATCTCATGAAAGTACGTCCAATTTTGAAATTCTCCTGACTGTGGTGCCTTGATTCTTCTTTTCTGTCTGGCACTTTACCTTTCTATATGCTACTCTCATAGAACATTTAAGTATAAAATGAATTTGTTGACACACTATGATACCAGAGCTTTAAGTGTGAGGAATCAAAGAGACACAGGTCTCTTCTTTTCTGTGAGGAAAGATCAAGAGGGTCAAATACAACCAGTTTAGGATCCACGGAAAAGGAAACAAAACATGGGGCTGCCTCATACTGGGCCTGAGGACAGAGGTGCCCGGGTAGCTCAGCTGGTTAAGTGCCTGACTCTTGGTTTCAGCTCGGGTCATGATCTCATGGGTTGTGGGATCGAGCTCTGTGCTCAGCAGGGTGTCTGCTTGAAGAGTCTCTCTCTGCCCCTCCCTCCACATGCATGCTTG
This sequence comes from Vulpes lagopus, assembly GCF_018345385.1. Lineage (NCBI taxonomy): Eukaryota > Metazoa > Chordata > Mammalia > Carnivora > Canidae > Vulpes > Vulpes lagopus. The sequence continues at coordinate 26,389,075 of NC_054848.1, forward strand.
CTTGCTCGCTCTGTCTCTAAAATAAGTAAGTCTTCAAAAAAAAAAAAAAAAGAGCAGGATAAATGAAGGGGATAGATAAAGTATTTGTGGCCTTCACAATCTAGCATGGCAGGAAAAGTCAATAAGCAGACAGCTGGTGACATTCTATTATCATTTATGCCTCATGCACTCCAGTTTTCTGAGAACCCAGTCCTAGGCAGAAATGACACTAGACCATTTCCTCAACAAACTCATCTTTCACTTAAGTCCTCATTGTAACTTTGTTATGTTCCAAAAATGTCTCCACTTTGCTCCAGCCTCACTTGTTTTCAAAATTACTGAAAACACACATTCTCCAACTTCACAATTTTCTTGGCTAATGCATTGACACGATCCAACGAGCCATCATTTCTTTTCATTCTTTGACCTGTTGCCCACATCTTCATTCTACCTGCTTTCCACTCCTTTATTACCCCATCACCTAGAGGGAGGTCTTCCTCAAGACACTGGATACAGGCCCTTTTGTTACACATTTCTTATCTCATACCCTCCAGCTCCTACTTCCATGGAGCACACTGTCACCTCCCCCAGCCGGCTCTTTTACACCAGATACGGACCTGATACGGACCTGTGCTTTCACTTTACACACACGACTACGACCTGCTGGTTTCTCAAAGTGTGTCCCCAGTCACAAGGATCACTATCTGGTTCTAACCCAATGCTCTCCCATCATTGCCCAGGCAGGCCCACAGCCCTAAATACTCTGTTTTCAAGTAGGAGTCTCCCAGTCTTCTCCTCCCTGACCCCTAGCTAGCCTACACTTTGAACTCCCATAGTTTGGCCTTTGTGTTTGCCTCTTAAAACTTTTATAAGGTGGAACAATGGGTTACTTTGGGCCACAGACAGCTGCCGGGATACCTCTTGGGAGATATTTCTTACCCGACATATATTCTTTTCTGACCAAAGTGAGTCCAACACCTCTGCTCAACACTCATGTCATTGTAGTATGACCCCAATCTTCCTCTGCAGCATTATTTCCTTCTCTCTACCCCACCCCTTCTGCTTGGACCTGATTTTTCTACTGACATGGACTACTGGCTCTTTGCTGCCCTGGGCCAAACGTCTTTATCTCTACATCTCCACTTAGGCTACTCCTTCAAAGAGTGCTTGGTTCCTACTTCACCCTTCCAAACTATGCAGAATTACCAATTCATCATAAAGCCTTTGCTGTTCTCCAAAATGAATGAACCCAAATACTACACTAGTTTGTTCTGAGGAGCTGAACGGCCAGCTTTTTGAGGGGGCTTGGACTATGTGACTCATCTTTGTATTCTAAAGACATTTATGACCATGGCTTGTACAGAGCTGATAGTAGGTGATTTAGCTGATGATCCGAGCAAACAGTTCACCATTTCCAGACCTGAAGAGAAAACAACATCTAAGAGTGGTTAAGAGAAACACTTACCCATGGATTCTGAAGTCTGACTGCCGACCACCCGGAGCAGCATAGGCTGACTGCTGTCTGACCTCTGAAGAGAGGTAGAAGGAGAAGACACCGTTGTACCATTCACCTTGGCCTCTGCCTGGGGCTAAGGTAGCCAAAAGAAAGCAGCATTAGTTTTCATAATAAACACTCAAATAATTATATAAGTTTAAAATGATGACTCATCGGATTCAGAAAGTAGAACCTTTTCTACATAGAAACCTCCCAAATTTTGCTGTTGATAAGCTCCATCAATACTGTCTTTGTATCTGAATTGTGCCCCTTACGTGTTTGAAAAGGAATTACGGCTACACTGGAATAAGATACATAAAATTATTAGACCAAATAACTGAAAGACCTAGAAGGTCATGTGAGAATGGTAAAACCATTTGAGACTACAATCATATAGCAGAGACTTTATACTTTTGTAAAGTATTAAGTCACAGGATGGAGGGAACATATTCAAGCTTTATGCAGGTAGGGCCTACCTACTACAATGCACTATCTTGCTAGGATTTCAATGAAGGCTTTAAAAATTATGTTTCAGGGGTTAGAAAAAAATTGAAAGGCACACCAGAAAATAAGACCAACTGCAAAAAACCACAAACAACAACAACAACAACAAAAGAGTTCTATTTCCAGAGGCATGATTTTCACTTTTAGGAAACTAGTGGAAATCTTTCAATACTTTTTCCCCCAAGATAAATTTTAAATAGCTTCAATAAAAAAGTTTTGTAGGAAATAATCTTGAACAAATATAAAAAGATATACTAGTTTTCCTCCCCTTCTTCTATCCCTCCATGGCCAGTACTTTGCTAGGCACATCCTAAGTACCCAACAAATCGATACCTCTTGCAATCCTAAAAGGGACTCTGAGTTCTATTTTTTAGTTCTGGATAAGAGAGGAAACAGCAATTTTTGCAATTATCCCATGTTAGAGAGATGTGGGCCTCACTTGCTCCAGCAGCTGCCTGAGCCTGTGTAACTGGGATTCCAGTTGTTTGTTGTGGTCTTCAAGGATTTGCATCCTGGCTTCCAGGCGGCCTTTGTGTTGACGCAGCAGCTTGGCCTCAGCGATGAGCTCAGCATCCCGGGGACTTTGGGGAGAAGTAGGCATCATTTCAGGAGGGGACGGCAGTGGGGACAGGCCTTTGTGTTCATGCTGCTGCTTTAGACGATCATACTCTGCTTGCAGATTTCTGTTGGCATCAAAAAAGTGAGAAGAGAAAAAAGACCCAGAAAGTTGAAAATCATCATCAGATTTTATATAAAATGGCATAGAGATACATCTGACCACCACCAAACACAACAGCAAGCAAAAGAGAGGTACTTAATGAATGGTTTTTATGATGAGGATCTTCGCAATGCTTTAAAAAAAAAAAAAAAAAAGAAAGAAAATTGGAAGCGTCTGCCCGGTGTGTGAGGGGAGATGCTTTTCAACCTCTTATTTTATGAGTGCCACGTTCAGATGAGCAAGCAGCAACGGATTCAGTCATTTTACAACTATTTCCTTATAATGTCATGAGATTACAAATTTTTATACCTCTGTCAACACAGGTTTGCTTAAAAAAATCAAACATTTCAACAGTAATGTGTAACAGCATAGTAACAGTGTAACCATGAACCCACTGCACTGTTTTCTCATAAATTAAACATTTGCCGTATTTTTTTCAAAAAGTTTTGAAGAAATAAAGCTGCAGCCTTCCTATGTATTCTCCTCAATATCCGATCAGTTCCCCCCTTCCCAGTGCCCCCAAGGAGATAATGCCATCCTGAATTCCGTGTCTATCATTACCATGAATGTATCCACGAAGATGAGGTTGAACTTAGTCAAGATGCTGTTATTTGGCTGTTTTACCTACAAAAGTGGCCATTTCATGTGATTCAATCTAGTTGTTATTTTGCATGTTCTTAAACTTTACGAACATTATTTTTAAGAAGATACATACCATTCTAAGAGTTGCTTTTTGCCTTCAACACCATTTTGGAGATTTATCCAGGTTGATACATAATAGTCCCTGATTTTAATTGTTGTAAGGTATTATTCTGCTGCTTGAATAGGTCAACAACATTCACCTGTCAGTGGATATTTAAGTTTCCACCCATCACTATTACAAACAAAGATGCAATTAACTTCCTTCTGTCGCCTTGGATACCTGTTTAAGAGATTCTTTATAGAACTTAGTTGGATGTGGAATTGTTGGGTTCTAGCAAAAACTTCAATTGTATTCATGGCATCCTTTAGTGCACAAATTTTAACCTTTAATATATTCCTCCATGTTTTCTGCTTTTTAAGAAAACCTTCTACCTGCATTTTATTTTTTTTGTTTTTTTAAAGATTTTATTTATTTATCCATGAGACACACACGGGGCGGGGGAGAGGGAGGGGCAGGCAGAGACCCAGGCAGAGGGAGAAGCAGGTTCCATGCAGGGAGCCCGATGTGGGACTCGATTCCAGGACCCTAAGCCGAAGGCAGACGCTTAACCACTGAACCACCCAGGCATTCCCTTCTACCTGCATTTAAAAGTTTAATTCACCCAGAATCTTCTGTGCTTGATGTAAAGACATGATCTAATTTTACTTCCCATCCCATAGATAAATTATGAAGCCAGCCTCTTGGACTGTAGAGTCCATCTTTTCCTCACTGATTTCTAAGGGTAGCTCTGCAATGCATCAAGCACCCATAAATACACAAATGTGCTTCTGAGCTTTCTGTTCTGTGGCTTTATTTTTATGTCCCCATGCAGATTGCACACTACAACTTAAAATAAATTGGTGTCTGGTAGGCCCTCCTACTCTGTCCTGCCTTAAAAGTGTCTTGGCTCTTATTGTTGAAATTTGGGGTTCCAATGACACTGGAGGTATATAGGTTCAATGGGGAAGAAGTGGCTTGGTGTTAGGGAATCTTCACATCCAAGAACGTGCTAAGTCTCTTCAATCTTATTTTATAACCATTAATAATGTTCTGTACTGTGTTTTTTCCTCTTGCTCTTCAGGCTGAATGCTGAAACCATTTACGTTTTTTAATGAATATATTTATTAAGGTTGTAGATTACCTTCTTGCTTCAGAATTGCTGAGGCTCTAATTCCAATTGAGGACACTTCTAATATTGGCTACCATGTGCCTGATCAGAACTGTTGATCTCTTTCTTCCAGTTTCAGTAATGCCAAAATAAGACGACAGATATCCACTGTTTGCAGATGATACACCGTCAGTTGAGAGAAATGCCTATCCACAAGTGGGGGGAGGTCTAGATCTCAGAGAACAGCCATGAGATGCAAGCAGAGCTTTCCCGCTGCCCAGCTTGGGAAAATAAGATCATCTTATGACCAGGTTTCTAGTTAAGGAAATATTTTCGGTTGTTCCCTATCTGAAAGAGCCACAGGGGGTGGCATGGCTTCCAAAATGCTGATGTCTACATGGAAGAAGACAAAATCCAATCTATTACTTTTTTCTTTTTAAAGCTCTATCCTGGACCTAACTTTACAAGGTTTCTAGAATTGTTGAAAGTCATAGGGGAAATAAATAAATACCTGATCTTTCTAATATACAGAAATATAATCTCTGGGGTGCTGGGTGGCTCAGTCGGTTGAGTGTCTGCCTTTGGCTCAGGTTATGATCCCAAGGTCCTGGGATCGAGCCCCACATCAGGCTCTCTGCTCAGTGGGGAAGCTGCTGCTTCCTCTGCCTCTGCCGCCACCCCCCGCCCCCGGCTTGTTCTCTCTCCCTCCCTCTCTTTCAAGTAAATAAATAAAATCTTACAAAGAAATATAATCTCTGATCTATTTTGACTGGAATCCTATCTATCTTTTGTTAATCTTCAAGGAGAGCTGTGTGTATGTACTTTGTTTCATAGCAAGCTGCTTTGACAAAGGAGTAATAAGACAATTTATCAAAACAAGTTTACTCTAAGTCAGATTCTGCACATCAGTCCTCTAGGTGGGAACCCATGTATGTAGTTGTTGGCATTAATTAAATCCAATTCCTAACTACTTAACTGAGAATCATCTAAGTGTTTCTGTGAACTTGAAACAGCATCCAATGTTTATAAGTTTTCACTTGATGGAAGTTACTGTTTTTCCCTCCTGGAGTTGTTCACTAGGAGAAATCCACCTTCATCGAAAAGTCCCAACTAACACCACCTTTTAATGGAGAATCCTATTCAAGATTCTTCTTTCTAGCAGACTATTCATTTTGAAAACACTATTTTTAGATGCGGACTTTAGGATAGTACAGCAAATGATTACCATCTTCCCACCTACTTTTCAAAGGTATAGACAGGCGACTACCTTTTCTAGAGAGATCGTCCTTGGTGTCTTCATCTTCTGAGTTTAGTTGTCCAAAGAGCTCTCTTTTATGAGTTCTTAATAAGTGCCTTTGTTCAGCTTAGTGCCTTTGTACAGCTTAGTATATACAACACATTACATTTTTGCTTATATGTTTTCCAGTGAAAACCAGAAAAGGCTCATTTGAATCTGCCAGGGCTTCCCAAAGCTGGGCTATAAAGAATACCAATTGCTCTATGGAGGCCCTTTCTTGCCTTACCAGATGTTGGAAATTTCTCTCAGGAGACCATTTCCTTAAAGACTCATATCTTTCTTCAGTTCTGGAAGATTCCCAGCTATTGTGGCTTCAAATACGGCTTCTCTGCCATTTTTTCCATGTTCTTCTGAAACTCCTATATTTTGGAGCCTTGTGGTTAATTCTCCATTTCTCTTAATTGCTTATTTATATATTTTAATTCCCTTATCTTTTCTGATGGGGTACAGTCTAGAATGTGTCCTGTCTATGGAGTTTAGTAATTTCAATGACGATAGTTTGCATTTCCAAAGATGTTTTTTTTTTTGAAGATCCACCTGGTTCTTTATTTTTGTACATATTTGTTTAAGTAAGCTCTATAACCCAGTATGGGGCTCGAACTCAGGACCTTGAGATCAAGTGTTGCATGCTCTCCCAACTGAGCCAGTCAGGCGCCCCAGTTCATTGGTTCATTTTTTTTTAATAAATGGTATTTCCTTATTTATTTCCTCTCCTTCTGAACTCACCTCTCAAGTAGTTTTTGGCTGCTTCCACCCAAGACCTCTGGTCTAGAGCTAGATCTTATATTGGTAGATTATAGCTCTTACTTAGATTGAGTGGCATGAATGCACTTATTGCTAAATTTCATCACCAGGCAACATGGTTCAGGTCCTGGTTTCAAGGCTGTGAAGTGATGCTCTTCTTTGCAACTGCATGCCTCACCTCTTTCCCAGGCTTTATGCATTAGAATGTAATGCTGCATCCATGGCTGCAGATAAGCTGTAGTCCCCTGCAGCAGCCCAAATTGTTCATTTTTCATTTCAAGTATAAGTCTGTCTGTGTGTATGTCTCTCAAGTGTGTTTTTTGGGAGCCCTGATTTTAAAAGGTGGGGGCCCCGAGCCAGGCATTTAAAGAGGCTTTTAATTCCTGTTATTACAGCAGGAACTGAAAGTCTGCTAACTTATCCCCACACACTGCTCACCATGCATGCCGTGGTTTTCGTCTTAGCATTCCATATGTTATCTACCACTGACTGGATCAATGGTAGGAGCAGAGGAAGATGCCCTAAAAAAAGAGCTCATGTGATCTTAATCAGAAGCCTACCAGGACATGTTGATTTTATAGATGTATGGTCAATGTTCCCTCAATATGCATTCAAACGTAAATTTACCATAACAGGATTAAATGAGCCAAGGAAGTGGGGTGCCTGGCTCAGTCAGGAGAGAATGCAACTCTTCATCTCAGGGTTGTGAGTTCAAGCCCCACACTGGGGGCAGGGATTACTTAAATAAAGTCTTTATAAAAAATAGCCTAACAAATAGGTGATATACATAAATCTATTAACTCAATAACAAACTTGATTTTGAGGGATGAATTTTCCCTCCTACAGTTCTGAGGCAGGACAAGCAATCATGCTAAAGGTTCAAAAATAGCTTAAAAGAAGTATCTTACAAAAAAGTATCTTGGCCAGAAAACAAATACCAAGTACTTGGAGTTCATATTCTCTTTTAAAGGTGTTTATTTGAAAGACTAATGTTTAAGGTATCGAATTAGAGATAACTTTTCTCAATAAATGTAGTCAGTGTGGCAGAGTTGTTAGGGCATATTTTTGTTAGGAGTTCAGAATTAAAGTTATCTTCTATATTTAAAAATATCTATGCCAATGCCTTTCAAAGTGTATCATGATACTAGATTTTTTTTGGACACAGTATTTATTTATTTTTTTAAAGGTATTTTTTATTTATTTATGATAGTCACAGAGAGAGAGAGAGAGAGAGAGGCAGAGACATAGGCAGAGGGAGAAGCAGGCTCCATGCACCGGGAGCCCGATGTGGGACTCGATCCTGGGTCTCCGGGATCGCGCCCTGGGCCAAAGGCAGGCACCAAACCGCTGCGCCACCCAGGGATCCCTGGACACAGTATTTATAAAGCATGTAGCAGAGATCATCTTCATAAAAGACCAATGGGATACTTACCCCTATTCCAAGGTGAGTTGTTTTAAAGCTTAACCACAAATACACAGTTTACACACTTTAACAGTTGGCTGTTGATTTATATTGTTACCAATATATATTTTGCTTTTCTTGAAGTTATACATGTACATCTCACCCCTATTAATTCTCTAATTGTTGGAATGTATTTATGCTGTCATTTCAATATAGTTGAATATATGTCAGCAATCAGATGACGACTCACAGAGAATCTATTTACGTTCTTGATTATCTTGTAAATTCTATTTCCCTGGTAGCTCTCTAAAGAACACTAATTCAAATTCACTGCACATGGCTTTTGTCACCACAATTTCTTCCAGCAGCCAGTCATCCTAAAAAGAATTCTCCCAGTATTAATTTCTTATTCTCCATAGAGCCTTAAAAAAAACCTTCATCCTATACTCATGTAAATGTATATGATTAATTTTATGTCATCAAATGTACAAACATGGTTGTCCAGATACCAATTTACCTTAAAAAATTTCCTAATCAGAATATCTCATCCCCAAACTGCAGAATACACATTTTTTTTCAAGTGCACATGGAACATTCTCCAAGACAGATCACATGTGAGGCCACTATACAAGTCTAAGTTTAAGAAGACTGAAATCACATCAAGCCTCTTTTCTGACCACAAGGGTGTGGAACCTAGGAATCAATTACAAGAAAACACTGGAAAAATACAAACACATGGAGAGTAAGCCATGACTGGGTCAACAAAAAAATCAAAGAGGAAATAAAAAAATACATAGAGACAAATGAAAATGAGAACACAATGGTTCAAAATCTTTGGGATGTAGCAAAGCAAGTTTATAGGGATACGGGGTTACTTCAAGAAAAAGCAAAGTCTCAAATAATGTAACCTAGGCCTAGAAGAGGAACTACAAAAGGAAAAACCAGCAAAGCCTAAAGTTCATAGAAGAAAGGAAAAAATAAAGATCACAGAGGACAAAAATGAAATAGAAACTGAAACTAAGAGCTAGTTTTTTTAAAAGATCAACAAAATTGATAAATCTTGAGCTAGACTCATCAAAAGAGTAGTTAAATAAATACAAAATGAAAGGGGTGAAATAACAACCAACATGACAGAGATACAAAGAATTATATGCCAATAAACTGGACAACCTAGGTAAGTTGCTAGAAGCACACAATCTCCCAAAAATGAATTAGGAAGAAACAGAAAGTTTGAACATATTGATTAGTAGTAATGAAATTGAATCAGTAAATTAAAAAACTCCCAACAAACAAAAGGATAGAACCAGATGGCTTCACAGGTGTTTTAAGGAAGAGTTAATACCTATTGTACCCAAATAGTTCCCAAGAAAGAAAATTACAGGACAATATCCTTGATGAACACAGATGAAAAAAATCCTCCACCAAATATTAGCAAACCAAATTCAGTGATATGTTAAAATGATAAATCAACATGACACCACATTAAGAAAATGAAGGATAAAAGCCATATGATCATTGCTTTCGCTTCATGTACCGAAACTGACAAACTTTAGCATCCATTCATGATAACAACTCCCCAAAAAAGTGGATTTAGAACAGAGCTCAACATAAAGACCATATATGACAAACCCACAGCTAACGTAATATTCAATGTGAAAACCCTTAGAGCTTTTCCTCTAAGATTAGCAACAAGACAAGGATGTCCACTTTCACCACTTTTGTTCAACAGATTACTGGAAGTCCTAGTCACAGCAATCTGACAAGAAATAAAAGGCATCCAAACTACTAAGGAAGAAGTAAAATTGCCACTGTTTACAGGTAAGATGATATTATACAGAGAAAACCCTAAAGACTATTGGAATAAATGAATTCAGTACAGTTTCCAGAAATAAAATAAGTAAAAATCTGTTGCATTTCAATACACTAATAATGAAGTAGCAGAAAGACAAAGTAAGAAAACAATACCATTTACAACTGCATCAAAAAGAATAAAATACCTAGGAATAAAACTTAAATACCTAGGAATAGAATTTAATCAAGGAGATGAAAGGCTTGTACTCTGAAACCTCCAAGACTTTGATAAAGAACAGATGACACAAACAAATGGAAAGCTATTCAATGTTCATGGATTGGAAAAAGGTCATTAAAATGTCCATACTACCCAAAGCAATCTACAAAATTGAAAGCAATCTCTATCAAAATACCAATAGTATTCCTCACAGAACTAGAACCCATAATCCCAAAATCTGTATGGAACCACATAAGACCCCGACATAGCCAAAGCAATCTTAGAAAAGAAGAACAAAGCTGAGGGCATTACAATCCCAAATTTCAAATTATATTACAAACTTGTACTAATCAAGACACATATATCAGTGGAATAGACCAGAGAACCTAGAAATAAATACATACTTAAATGGTCAATAGTCTTTGACAAAGGAGGCAAGAATGTATATAATGGGAGAAATACAGATTCTTCAATTAATGGTTCTGGGAAAACTGGACAGCTATATGCCAATGAATGAAATTGGACCACTTTCTCACTTCATAAAAATAAACTCAAGATGGATTAAAGACCTAAATGTGAGACCTAAAACCATAAAAATTCTAAAAGAAAATAGGCAATAATCTTTTGGACACTGGCCTTAGCAATATTTTTTTGGATGTCTCCTCGGGAAAGAGAAACTAAAGCAAAAATAAACTGTCAGGAGTATGTCAAAGTAAAAAGCTTCTACACAGCAAAGGAAATCATCAACAAAACAAATAGGCAACCTACTAAGTGAAAAAACTTATTTGTGAATGATATATCAGATAAGGGGTTAATATACAAAATATATAAACAACTCCTCCAACTCAATACCAGAAAAGATCCACTTAAAACATGGACAAAGAACCTGAATGCACTTTTTCCCAAAGAAGACATACAGATGGCCAATGTACACATGAAAAAAATGTTTAACATCACTAATCATCAGGGAAATGCAAATCATAGCCACAGCAAGCTAGCAGTTAACACTTGTCAGAATGGCTAGTATCAGAAAACCAAAAAACAAGTGTTGGCAATGAGATGGAGAAAAGGGAACCATGGAACACTGTTGCTGGGAAAGTAAGTTGGTACAGCCATTGTAAAAAAGAGTATAGAGTTTCCTCAAAAAATTAAAAATAAGCACTACTATATGATTCAGAAATTCTCCTTCTGGATATTCATCTGAAGAAAACACTAACTCAAAAAGATGAATGCACTCCCATGTTCTTTGCAGCATTATTTACAATAGCAAAAACCTAAGTTTCCACTGATAGAAAAATGGATAGGGAAGATGTGGTATATACACAACTGAATATTAACCATAAAAAAAGAAATCTTGCCATTAGTGACACCATGGATGAACCTAGAGAGTATTATGCTAAATGAAATAAGTCAGAGAAAGGCAAATAAGCATATGATTTCACTTACATGTGGAATCTAAAAACCAAAAGGAACAAACAAATTGCGTAGACTCAAATACAGAGAACTGGTGGTTGCCAGAGGGAAGGAAAAGTAGGGAGACAAGGTGAATGAGTTGAAGGGGAATAAGAAGTACAAACTTTCAGTCATAAAATAGTCATGCAGATGAAAAGTACAGTATAGGGTACAGGAATACTGTCAATAAAAGCACCTACATTTATTGTGGGGAGCAACTGCATGCTGTACAGAATTGTTGAATTACTATGTTGTACACCCGAAAACTAATATAACATATATGTCAATTATACCTCAATTAAAAATTATAACTAAGATGTTAGAAATAAAAAATTTTAACTGTTAATGAGTAAATTGTTGGCTCATTTCTTCTTTCCTTTAGAACTTCATGGATACTACTCTAGGAGTATTGAATGTTACTCTAGAACAAAAAGTTACACTAAAAAGAAAATATTTCCTAAGCATGGGCACCCGGCTGGCTCATTGGAAGAGCCTGAAATTCTTGATCTCTGGGTTGTCAGTTTGAGCCCCATGCTGGGGGTAGAGATTACTTATAAACAAACAAACTTTAAGAAAATTTCCTAAGCAACTGATAGATATAAGAGAAAAATCAAATTGGCCTTACGTCTACCTGCTGAAACATGAAAGCACCTGGCCCCTCTAGCAATCATAACTACCCACATGCTGATTATGATAAAGAACATGACAAGAAGTTTTGTGTAATTTCTATGAATTCATAGAGGCCAAGTGTTTTCAATGTCAGTTATCTATTCTTTAAACGCACTTCCATGCCGAGTATAATTACATAATCATATCATGGTATTATTGAAATAAAGAGCTAAAGAGCACTTGCCAGTCATCAAAGTCTTCTTAGTAGTATTAGACACTGACCTGTATATCAAAGCATGAACACACAGAGTCTCTTTCATAAGGGTAAGAAAACTATAAAGGTCTGCACCTAAAAAGATTAGGCCCAGAGAAATCCAGCTTTACCCTCATACTATATAAAAAGCAGCTAAATTAAATCACATCCACCAATCTGGATTCAGGCAAATTTAGTATATCATATAGAACTATTATAGATACTATAAATCTAACAAATTAGCAGTTTCTAAAAAAAGGGGAGGGGGAAGATAAATTTTGCAAGCATGAATTATTTTAAAAACAGGAAACTGCACAGAGCTTTTTCAATTATAATAAAATGATTAAAAGCTACACTGTAAAATTTTATCAAGTACCAACTCAGAAATACTCCTAAACTAGATGGAGAGTGTGCCTTTGCATGATCAGTGTTAATTAAGGAGAAGCTCACAGGGTGGGAAGTATGCATATTTTGGGTCTGCCTTAAGCAAAACAGTAAAAATGGCAGGAACCCCCCTCTGCTCCCTGCCCCCCACCCTCAGGTTCTTATTTCTAATATTTCTCTCTTTTTTTTTAATTTTTTTAATTTTTTTTTAAATTTTTATTTATTTATGATAGTCACAGAGAGAGAGAGAGAGAGAGAGAGAGAGGCAGAGACACAGGCAGAGGGAGAAGCAGGCTCCATGCACTGGGAGCCCGATGTGGGATTCGATCCCGGGTCTCCAGGATTGCGCCCTGGGCCAAAGGCAGGTGCCAAACCGCTGCGCCACCCAGGGATCCCATAATATTTCTCTCTTAACACTATCACCCTTTCATGTATTCAGAGCTCTCAATTCCAATGCCTTTCCTACTGAAATTTACTCAGCATAAAGGTGTTATAGAAGTCTATTAAACCTTACTGGGATTTTATAATAATGTACCATTTCTTCCAGTGACTTCTGCATTTTAAAAGAGACGTTGAAGCACGTAAAGAAAAGTAAGATTTTTTTTTTGAACGCACTGCCTTTTTGGTGCCTTTTACCACCAATGGCTGGGGAGGAAACTAAAACATGGTTTGAGAGCATGGTTTTGGAGTCAGGAAGACCTTGATTCACAACTAGGCTTTGCCATGTGCTGAAGCCAGGCCACTGACTTAAGCACTCATTTCATCAGGAGGATTAATGAGCCAGTATATGGTCTACATTCCATATATGCAACTTTCTTAGAACCATGGCCAGTGCATTCTAAGTGTTCATCATTATTACTTCTTTCTTTCTACATTCTGTACTTTTTAGATTTGGAACTCGGGTGGGATAAAAGCTTTCTACCAAAGAAAAAGTACTTAAGTTATCTGAAATGATAGCAATCAACCTACTGAACTTGGCCGAAAATACACACATAGAGTGCTTCAAAATGGATTCTTCAGTATTTATCCTCTCTTTATATATACATCAGTTCTAACTCCCCCTGTCATTACTGTAGTAACTCCAGAATTTGGGAATTTTGTCTTTTCCCATGTGTGCTCTAGTCAAATGTGTCATAGCTGAACACCTAGGCAAAATGAAAGTACTGAGCTAAGATCATTAGGATGAGATCTCCTTAAAACTACCAAATTATGGCCATTGATTATTGTGGTAATAAAATATTCAGACGAAGTCTACAGAGTTAATGTATCTAGATGTACTCTATTTTTGGGATATGCCCTTGACACATCAGTGGAGACCTTACTTGAATTCTAATAGACAGAACATGACAATATCAATTGGCTTTAGTTTTTTTATCTTCAATGACAGATATTTTTCACAAATTCCTGATCAGGGACGAACACCCTATTGTCTGTAGAATAAATGTATTAATCAAAAGTTCAATGAAAGAAGAAAAGAATTCATTAAAAAATCCTGACTGTACAGCTGGAAATAAGGCAGACATACAAAAGCCAAAACTAAAATGACAGTGGCTACTCTTCACCATTCAAAAAGCACAGTAGGATTGGAGAGGCTTTAGAAGTGAGGAATCTAGTCCCCAGGAAGAGTACCACTGGGAGAAGTATGTTTCAATTTTCAGACAAATACAGTAAAATATCAAACTTTCATTGTCTGTGGTCAGCAAAAAGCTGTAACAGTCGCTAGGAGAATCATAATTTTAAGCTTTGTGTGTCCCAGCTTGAGTCCCTCATGAGTAGTTAGACTCAGTCTTAAATTCTCCCAGTAAATTCATCTTGATGGCCTATTTTTCACTTGTTGGCACACACTGCTGTACACTCTTGCCATATCTGATCCTCTGGCCTCCTCTGTTACAATGACAGAAACCACAGAATCATTTCTTTAAAATACATCCCAGCACTTGAACATGAATGTTCAGGGGAGCCTTATCCATAATAGGTACTAAGTGGCAACAATCCAATGCCCATCACCTGCTGACTACTGAGAAAATTGTGGCATATTCATGTGATGGAATATCATTCAGTAATAAAGAATGAATACCTGCTACAACATATATGTCTCTTTAAATATGCTACATGAAAGAAACCATTTACACAAGACCACATATGGTATGATTCCATTCATATGACACATATCCACAGAAATAGAAAACAGATCAGTGGCCAGCTAGGGCTGGAGCAAAGTTCTTTTGGGAAAAATGGACAGTGACTAAAAATGGGTAAGGGGTTTCTTTTTGGGGTGAGGAAATTGTTCTAAAATTGACTGTGATGATGGTTGCACAATTCTATACTAATAAGCAGTGAGTTATACAGTTAAATGGGTGAGTTGTATCTCAGTAAACCTCATAATCAAAATTAAGTTCTAGATTCAAAATCCTCCTTCTCATAGCACACAAGATATTTCCCTAGTAAAGACTAATTTTCTTATGCTCTCTCATATGGTGGAGGATTTGAGTTTAACCCATGTATATATAAAAGGAAAAGGGTATATACATGCCTGGAGAATTATCTATGCAGATATTTCTCATTACTTTTGAATGATGAATTTTAATAAGCCCAGAAAATGCTCAAGTCTGGGTCAACCTACACAACATAGATGTTTTTACTCTAGTGGAAAATGATCGAACAACCTCAGTAAGTATGAGAAAGAATCTGGGGAAAGAAGAACCTAAGAAATGAGAAAAGCAAGAAAGCCAGCTAAAAATCAACGAAAAATATCCATCTGGGCACAGGAAAATTACAGAGGGTATTCATCCATTCATTTAATCAACATTTATTTGTACACTCAGAACTACCAAGATTTATGAGACATTGTCCTTCACTCTTCTAGAGTTCACCTTCTGGTGTGTAGGGATACTACCTTGTGCCACCATGATGATGGGCCTTACCCTAATGCCAGAGGACTGGGAATTATGTTCATTGCTAAAGCAAAAAACACAAATTATTTCTATCTTTGAAATAATCACTTTAATTTAATAGGAAATTATAGGAAAAGGATCATAGGAATTTATTTATGACCTATAGTTAGTAGTCAGAGTGGTACCATAAGTAACCCAGAATTGCAAGATACAAAAAAAGGGTCAACTTTAGTTTTTAAGATAGTTTTAAAAAAACGGGGGAAATGAAAAAGGGTATGTTGAGTCATCTGCAGAAGCCATCCACTTACCTAAGTAATACACACCAGGAAACTATTTCTACCTTGGGAATACCCATTACAGTCAACTACACCATGAAGTCTTTCATCGTCTTTTCATGTATATTTTCTTCCTAGGAGGTCCCTAACCTCTCCTGAGGCCTCCACCTCCCTTAAGCCCACCATCTACACACCTCCAAACCCATTATTCCTCGGTCCAGACTTCTCTTTTAAACTTCAGACCTATCTTTTTGATAGTCTCCTGTATGTCTCCATTAGCCATGGGGTCCATGAAGTGTAACTTGCTAAGCCACAAATGTTGATATATTGATCATTCACGCTCTACCATTTCAGTGCCAGAAAAGGAATCTGCTTCCTCAAGTAGCATTCCACAGGACCACAGAATAGCTACACATCTTTTAAATTTATACCTTAATCTATTGTTGAGATGAATGCTACACCTGCATTCCTGTTATAAGATAAAGAGGAAGAAATATCTTTCTATGAATTGATCATACACATTTATATATATCACAATCCAGGAGAGGTCTCAAGTAACAACTGGCCTTTGCATCTAACTGATTAAAAAAAAAAGGTTCCACAGTAATGGTGATAGAAGTAGAAGTGGCTATCTTTGGTGGACATCTTTCAAGATTCAATCAGTTAAGAACTCCATATATCAGGTTAATTTTGTCAAGTTATTGGTGGAAGTTCTTATGTGTGGTGTGATTAGAAAGCCAGGGTTACTCACTGGGATGTTCCATAAATAGAGCAGAAAGAATTTTCTATGGCCATGAGAGATGACTTAATACCTATCTTTGGATCTTCCAGACTAAATCATTTTAGTTTCTGCATTTATAGGGCTTCACTGCTAGAGCAAATCAAAAATAACTACTGTGAGAAAAATCCAGGCTTCATCTGCAGAGACACCTGTTAGAGCTACTTCCTCTAATGTCCCCCAGAGGACAGTAGCTGGGCTTCTCACCTACCACAGGAGAGAGCCAACTGTGCTGTCTCCTTGCCTGGTTTTCAAAATTTAGTACAGATCTGCATTTCCTACCCAAAACATAGTGTGTTCCATAGAACATTACAGTTGGGCTAAGGTCAAGTCTGTGTAAGCAACATTGGGTTAAACAAAGCTAATCCTGTTTTTTTACTTCTAGACTCCTCAATGCAAAGGTTAATTAATCATGACTTTCCAAAACAAGTGTTTGTAGACCTTGTCTGTCCTTGGAACTACTTTTTAAAGAGCTTCTTAGAGGTATTCTGCAGGACACATTTTAGGCAACAGAGAACTTCCATGGAGAAATACCATCAGCTCTTTGGCCTTTAATGTTAAGCTTTTCACAATTATCAAAGGGACTAGAAGCCACCACATACAACTTCCTTCTGTCTCTGTTATAAAAGGACACTAGCCAATGATCACATCAAGCGTTAACACTCTTTAAGAGTCCAGGACCGCCCGAGTTTGAATCCAAGCCCTATTCCTTGCTAGCTGTGTGACATGTCCTTCATACTTGGTGCCACAAAATCTTTATTTGGAAGACAACTTCTCCTTCATAGGGTCACTGTAAGGATTAGATAAGATCTTCTACATACTCAGAAGAGTTCCCATCCACAGCAAGGACATGGTGCTTAAACGACAGTCATTTTTTATTTTTGTTACTATTTAGAGCCAGGAAAACCGTGTTTCCTTAGGGTGCATGCTTCTTTCATCCAACATTAAGAGATCAACAAATTATGTTTCCTCATATCCCAACTGGGGGCAGGGAAGCTGGGACCAAATCTGAATCTTATTTATATCAACTATGCTAATCCCTACTATGTTCACTGCTTTACGATTTAAACCGTGGGAATCTTCTTTCTACACTTTTTTTCAAATCCTTTTTTGGAAAGTGAGTACATAATATCAGTATAGCAAATTGCCCCTTGAGTCTCTTGGGACAAATAGAACTCCATGGCCCCCAGATGCAGTTCCTTTTCCCTATGCACTGACCTTTGCCAATCAGTAGCTTTTCCTGTATGTATGACATTGTCTGGTTTGCTTTTGAATGATCACTTCCCCATTCCCTAGTTAAAAATTTTCCTATCATCCAATTTTTCCTTATTCCATCTTCCCCTGGCCTCATTCATTCAGTGACCTTCACATGTCCCCATCCCTTCTTTACTTGCTTGCAACACCCTTAGCTCAGAACCTGGCCATCTTTCAGCGAACTGTTTCCACAATTTTTCTACCAATCTCTATGGCTTTAGCTCCCTCTGCCTCTTCTCAAAAAATCTTCGGTGTTCAACTGCTTACAGGATAAAATCCAAACTACTTAATAGGACATAGACAGTCCTTTGCACCGTGGTCTCCACCTATGGTTCCACGACTCTACCATTCTCCCCATTCCATGCTATGGCGGCAAATTACTCTCTGCCCCATCAGTCTGGAAGGTTCAGCCTCTCCCCTGGAAAAGTCAGCCTGGAAAAGTCCTCTGCAGTCTAGCTTCAACTCCCTTGGTGAAAGCCTCTCCAGTCCCACCTGACAGAATTAATCCTTTGCCTCTGTGCCCCCCAGAGTGTTTGTCACGATGGGTTATGACTATTTATAATTAATTGTTTGCATTTTAATGCCTTTTCTTCAATGCTGAGCTCCATGAAGGTGAGAACCAAGGCTTATTCATCTCTGTAGCACTGGCACTTTGAAAAACACATTAAGCGTTCACCGTCTCTGCTGAACTGCATTGGAATGATCTCCTTGGGCCTGGAAAGTAACTAAAGAAAGTGAGGAGCACAGTTCTCCTACAGCCCAGCGGGATGGTAACACAAGTCAAAAGGAGGCTAAGGGTCTTCAGCGAAGGACCTAACAAGGGACCCTGGATTAGAAGAGCTTCACCTTTACGCAGGCTCTTCAAAGAGAGGGCAGCAGCTCCCAGAAATCCTGAATATTCTGATCAGCAGAAGGTCTCTTCTTTTCTAATAGTCCTTCGAAACTATCCAATTTCCTGTGCCAACAATCTAAGCTCACTAGACAGCAGTGTGATTTTTAAAAAAATATTTTATTTATTCGTGAGAGACAGAGAGAGAGAGAGAGAGAGAGAGAGAGAGGCAGAGACACAGGCAGAGGGAGAAGCAGGCTCCCTGTGGGGAGCCCGATGGTGGGACTCGATCCCAGGACCCAGGATCACACCCTGGGCTGAAGGCAGACGCTCAATCACTGAGCCACCCAGGCGCCCCAGCAGTGTGATTTTTATTCTGATTTTCAAGATACCTGTTTGTGAGATGGAGGACCTGGAATGGGGGGACAATTCCAGTCTCTAAAAAACATATACTCCCCATTTAAACAGAGGAAGTATTTATACTCAAACGCCGTGCCATTCCCCAAAAAGGTTTAAGGCAACGTTAATACATGTAGTATAACGAGACCGCTAAAAAGAGAATTAGATTCAAGGGAGCAGTAAATTGTCCTTCTGGGTTATCCATCCCCTTCCAGCAACTGGATGGGATGAATCGGTCCCCTCAGGCTTCGATTTGATTAACTCCAGATAAACTGAAGGAAATTTAGTTACTGGACTGGTTAGTCTGAGACTGAGCCTCTGAATCAAGGGGACTCCAGCCCATGAGCCCATTACCTGCCTGAGGAGAGCCAAGTGGGCTGACTCCTGCCCATCTTATTAAATTCAGTGCCCTAAAGCTGTCTGCCCTAAAGCTTCTCTTGCTAAAGCATCTCTCCTAGGATGGCTTCCCTTGCCAAAAAAAGACCTTGGGTGTCCGATTTATGAAGGAAAACTAGTTCCCTTTATCTCATAAAGCTCTTCAGCCCTTTGTTTTGGGGGCACATGTTGCCAAGTGACAGGAAGGCCTAGTTTCATGAAATTCCTCACATCCTACTCCTCTTTTCCCCCAGTCCAGCTTAAAAGAAATGTGCAGACCAACTAGGAGAATCACTGTCCCCACTAATCACCAGTGAGGTCTGTGGGACATGTAACATGCCGTGATGCTCCCGGCCCCCATGCCATATCCTCTGTTCTGCATCTCCCACACTGTCTTCAGAGGCGGCCCTTCTCCCATCCAGAGCCATACCTCCTCTTGTGCCCATAACCGCTCTCCCTCCTGCCTCCTTTGGGCCAATGCTCCCATCATCCCCAAGTTCTCCTCCTCTCTCCTTCTGGAATATTCCTCCAGCATGTAAGCTATTAGGGACCTTTGAGTAAGAAGATAGGGTGAACCCCACATGGTACTGTATGAAATAATCCCAGGACGCCTGGGTGGCTCAGCGGTTGAGTGTCTGCCTTTGGCTCAGGTTGTGATCCTGGGGTCCTTGGATCGAGTCTCGCATTGGGCTCCCTGCAGGGAGCCTGCTTCTCCCTCTGCCTATGTCTCTGCCTCTCTCTCCGTATCTTTCATGAATAAATAAATAAAACCTTAAAAAAATCCCAAGAAGCACAAATTTATTTGCAAAGATTTACACGTGTAGAGATTATTTATGAAAGGATACCTAAGAACCCAATATGGGTGGTAGCCCTTGGAGCTGAAAACACTACAGTTAGGGAAGAAGGCTGGAGAAGGACTCCATTTTCTCCATCTGCCTTTTGGAACCATTTGGATTCCATGTAATGTGCATGATGACCTATTTTTAGAAAGGTAGTTAAACAGACATTGTAATGTTCAAATCTTCCAGACTTCTACCAAGCCCCATGTTCTGCTACACACTGCCTGGGTAGGTAAGTTCAGTCTTTTAGTTTCAACTGCTCCTTGGGAGCTGGTGGCTCCTAGGTCTAGTATCTTTGGAAGCTTCACAGTTCTACTCTGGCTGTCAGACATTTACCCGTGGGTGTGTCACCAGGCCTTAGACTCAACTTCTCCAACCCCTCATTCACCGGCTTCCAGCTACTCCACCCTTGAGGAAGGATGTCTATAAATACTGTAAATACTATAAACTTATATTTGTTTTAAAAATATAGATAAAGAAGGGACCTGCTTCTCTTCCCGAATTGCCAGTCCAAGATGCAAACAACCATCATCTTGCCACACATCCCCTCCAGAACTGGGACTCATTCCTTCCCTCCCTCCTCAGATCCATGGAACCCCCACGTCAAGCAGCTCTGCCCCTGCCCAGAAATACCACTCAAATTTAGCCTGTCCTCCCCATTTCTGTTACCTTCCTTTAGGCCCCAGTGATCTCTTTCATGGGTTTCCATGCCACTTCCCAATTTCAATTCCTTCTTCCAGTATAGTTCTTTTCAGGGTCACCCTCCACACAGCTGCCTGAGCCATGGAGGTAAGTGTAGATCTAACAGTACCAACCAGGCTTCTGCCTGAGTGGCTCCCCATCCTAGGTGAGGTGGCACCACACCCTTCCCGGCAAAAGCCTAAGGAAGGATTATGGAATCAAGACCTCGGAGACAATGCAGAAAATGGCCAGCCCTGGGCCCAAGGTCATTCCATCATTCACATGGTAAAGCAACAGGATCATGATTCCCAGCTAGCTCAACTCTGTTGCCTAAGTGACCAATCTAGAATTTCTGTGACGATAACATTTATAATCTGGCATAATCACTGGAGGAAAGAAAAGGAGCAAGGAAAACTCAAATTTAGACTGCACAGTGTCCGGTCGCCCAACAAGACATATGAAAGATACCGAGTAGGTACTAGGAATTCCCACAGTTCCCTGCTGCCATATAACATCTACTGACAACCTGAATTCACTTCAGCCCTCACAGTAAATCAGGTTCGTATTTACCCTCCTTTTAGACCCGAGAATAATCTAATCAATTTGCTATGCAGGCAACAGGATGACAATGAGTTTTGGTCTCCCATAAAGGTTGCCTTTTCATTGAGAGGGTCACATCTAAAATTTCAGGGCAAGTCTTACTTCATTTAGACAGTGCAGAGAAAAATACGTTGGAATCTGACACTACTGCGTTTAGTCAGGAGATCGAAGGCTTTTGAGTCTGTGCAGGAAAAAAGCCAACTGTGAGCTTGCAATGCTAAAGACACACAATGGATCAAATTCTCAATATCCAACTGGTCTCAATCAGATGACAGTGAATCTGAATTATCTGCAGAATGAGGATGAGACAGTATGCAGAAGTGAAACATTAAAGATGGTGTAAGTCACTAGTCACCCAAATTTATGAGATGCTAGTGAGAAAATTCAGAGTCAGATTTAGCTTTTGCTCAGAGCTTTCAATTTTTATTTGTGGTAGTCACCAACAATCAAGAGAATGCCACTGGGCGAGACATACATGGCCTAGGATTCAGAAAATGAATGTTTAACATTCTAAATTTATGACAAAGCAATGCCTGGTGCTAATCAAGGAAGTTTGGAGAAGGGAAGTATTTTGAAAAGCAAGCAGAAGAACAGCTTTTAAAAGGCGTTGCTCTATAAAATTAGGTTTTAAAGATAATTTTAGTCAAAAGTACATGCGTGAATGCTACACTTAAAATAAATTCAGCTTCATTTCATTCATTCATTCATTCATTCATTCATTCAACAAATACTTATTGAATGCTATGTCCAACAGCTGGGAGAAATGGAATCCTAAAGACCAAGGTAACACACCCGGGAGACACTTCTACATTAGCCATTCTCTTTCTCTCCAAGGGGATCGTGGGGGAGCAGTCATGAAGATGAACAGAAATCAAGAACATATCTCTTCAGGAAGGGGGGTCTCCAAGCCTATTTTTTTAAAATTTTTATTTATTTATGATAGTTACACACACACACACACACACACACACACACAGAGGAGAGAGAGAGAGAGAGAGAGAGGCAGAGACACAGGCAGAGGGAGAAGCAGGCTCCATGCACCGGGAGCCCGATGTGGGATTCGATCCCGGGTCTCCAGGATCGTGCCCCGGGCCAAAGACAGGCGCCAAACCGCTGCACCACCCAGGGATCCCCAAGCCTATTTTTTTTAAAGATTATTTGTTTGTTTATTCATGAGAGACACACAGAGAGAGGCAGAGACATAGAGGGAGAAGTAGGTTCCTCACAGGGAGCCCAATGTAGGACTCAATCCCTGGACCTGGGATCATGCTCTGAGCCGAAGGTAGACATTTAACTGCTGAGCCACCCAGGTGTCCCTCCAAGCCTCTTTCCTTGCTCTGTCATTTGGAGGTAAGTCCTAACTACAGAATAAAGGAATACAAAATACATGTAGATATGGTAAGTATATGTCCGAAGGACATGGGACAATCTCAATTTTGAATATCCATTCCCCAGAGACCCTGAGTAGTTCAGTAGGTTGAACATCTGACTCTTGATTTCGACTCAGGTCATGATCTCAGGGCCATGGGTGTGGGGGCTCAGTGCTCAGTGGGGACTCTGCTTGTCTCTCTCCCTCTCCCTCTGCCCCTTCTCCAGCTTGTGCTACGTGTGTGTGCACGCGTGCACACGTGCGCTCGCTCTCTAATATCTATTCTCATTTTTTCTAAAAGTATGCTTGTATTTGTCTAATTACATAGCCCAGTTTGACTCAGGAAATGCAGTCAGCTTGGCAGGCCCTGAGGGAGGACATCTACTGAGCCCCTGGATTCTCTCAGAGGAAGGACAGGAAATGGTGAATGAAAGCCCCTTAAGCATCACTCAATTCAGGGATCATGAAGGCAAAACTATGGCTCTGGGCATAAGCTTTGGGCAGAACTATAAGAAGACAAGAGAGAACAGAGCAAAGGAAACCAGACAGTGTACTTTCGGGAGGGGGGCTCTCTGGAGACATTTCTTTGGAATAGGGTAGGAAGGGAAAATGAGATATAGTGAAGAGAAGAAGAAAGAAGGCTCATCCTGACCTTTACTTGAAGGTCAAGAGGACTTCCAGAAAGACTTGCATCAACATCAGATTCTTCATTTTGGAGCCGTAAGGAGCCCTGGTGTAAATTTCTTTTTTTTTCTTTCTTCTACAGAATAAACCATCCCATTCTTGGGGAATGGTCTTGGATATCCTTCAGGAGAAAGTGGTTATCACTGTACCACAAGTAACTGAGTTAGTTTATTCATGCATAGTCCTTAATAATATTACCGCAGGGCTCCTGGCTCAGAGGAACATGCAACTCTTGATCTTGGGGTCATGGGTTTGAGCCCCATGGTGGGTGTAGAGATTACTTAAATTTTAAAAAAAGCTTAAAAAACGTAATACTGCTTCAAGTCAAGGTACATTCTAGGGACTATGTCACAATTCTATGTAAGTTTTGTTTACATACAATGACTCTTTTTTATGCTTTGGTGCAAGAGTTAGCTATTTCAAGTCAGAAAATCTGGACTTGAAGTTGGTTCTGCCATTGGCTCATTGAGAAATCTGGGTCAAGCCATTTGAACCTCTATGAACCAGCATTTCTCCATCCATCTTCTTTACAGAGCTTTAAGGGAGATTAAATGACTCAAAATACATTAAAGTGCTCTGGAAATGATGAAATGATAGATAAATGATGGTTATCAGTACTCTTTATCAACACCCTTTGGACTGGTCTTCGTGGTACGGAAGGAAAGTGTGCTAACAACAAACAAAACTCTTACCAATGACACAGAGAGATACAGTGCACAACGGGCAACAATCCTATAGTACAAAAACGTTTTTACTCCTGGATAACATCAAATTCTACTTATAATGCCAATGCCAACATTCTCTTCTTATTTGACTTTGACCCCTAAGATAACTATAGGTTTAATATAGATGGATACTAAGGAGGAACCTCAATAAAATGGAAAGAAATGTTTTATCTACCATTCAGTGCCAGTTTTACAAGTAAAGCCAAAAATAGTATTACCATTAAAACCAAAAAAATGTTCAGTATTACCTCCTAGATGGTACTCATGTGACATCCTTGCTGTATTCTTAAAGTTAGGATTTTACCAAACATTTCCCGATTACCCCCTAAGTATTCACACTGTGCTAGGAACTCTAGGGGACGATTATGAGGATTAAGACACAGTCCTTGCCCCAAAGGCATTCACTGTCTTGTTAGAGGGAGGCTTTGGGATAACTGATAAAAAGGCAAACTGTCAGGGAGTTCTCTGAGAAAGGTTCACAGTATTCAGAGAATATAGGCAAAAGATTGATTACTTCCAAATGCAGGGATCTGCCAGAGCTCTATGGAGAAGGTTATTTTGAAGAAGGTCACAGAGGATGGGTAGGACTCTTTCATCAGATATGGGAGGGATGGGTGTTAGCAGGTAGTCTGAGACGCAAGCTTGAGCTTGACCCAGAAAGTGGATGAGAGCAGGATGTATTCAGAAACAGTTGCTACAGCAGCGTGGCTGGAACACAGGTACAGAGGAAGATAATGTCATAAAAGAAAATCAAGAGAAAATTCTGAACAGTTTTAGGATTCCTGGGTTTGCCAGAAAAATCCAGTTTCTGAAAAGCTGGATTTTTTTTTTCTAGATGCAGAAACACAATGAAGGAAGAATGACATGAAGGGTCTTGGTTCTGGAAAGATATACAATTCAAGTCGGTATGGAGGACATACTGGAAGGGTGAGAAAAGTAGTAAAGAGAAGCCAACCGGATAAGAAGCATGGCCACAGGTTTTAAGAGCTAGACGGGGGGCAGTGGCAGCAGAAAGCAGTGGATGAATGGTATTTTGCTTTTTCATCTTGAGGGGACATACTCCCCCAGGGCACCACTTCTCCGACATACCGCACTGTCTAGATTCACAGCTCTTGACGCCTTGGGCTAAAACCAAAGAGATGAAAGTAGTCAAGTCCCACAAATGTGAGCAACTGCTCCTTTTAAAGACTTGCCTGGTGGCATTTGTCTAAAGAAGGCCCCGTGAGTTAGAAGTGATCATAGGTAAAAGCCTCTCTTAACCAAGAGACAGACCTGTGATAAAATAAATGTAACACAAAAGTCAATGGCCAATGATTTCTACTATCCTGATGCCACATAATACCCCAGAAATTTTACACCTAAGTCCTCTCTGTAGTCTTTATGTATCTTCTTCACCATTTTAACTGCTGTTGTTTCTATTTTTCTGTGAACATCTTTTTCAGATGATGACTGACCACTGGCATTGTCTCACTAATCTGCTATGATGGTGAACATAAATGACTTCCGTGTTTGAGGGTGGAAATAAGATGAATGAATTTGTTCCCAGGTCGGACCAAGCCAACGAACCTCCTTTCTTAAATGCTTTGAGGTAGTAATATGGCCAAATACATGTACAAATCATATAACTGTAAAATTAATAGGACTTGCTTTGTTCTTAAACTCACTTCTCAAATATAAAATCAAAGCCCCTGAAACACATGCAACAAATCAATCACCACCATTAGCATTAATTCCTCTCACCCCTAAATTAGGACTTCTTAATTATACTATCGCATTTGTTTTCTTCTTTCAGGTAACAAAAAAGGAGAGAGAGAGAGAGACTCTGTAAATGGAGCTAAACAGATTATTGTAGAAAACAATTAGACACAGAATGACTCTAAGTGAAGATTCCTGGCGCTTTTCTATGTGTGCACGTGTATGCACTCTGCATACCAATGACAAAGCTAGAAAGAAAACTCACCTGTTTTCTTCCTCAAGATCTGCTAGGATTCTCTCTAGCTCCCCTCTTTCCTCACTCTCTAAGGAAATCAAGATCTGGGCAGGACTACGAGGCTGGCTCAGGGGGGAGTCCTGGTTCAAACTTTGGCAGTAATGCTGGATTAACAAATGTTCATCATCTCTGGAAAATAAAATCAAAGGTTTTGGTTTTTTCTCCCCTTATTTTGCGTTGGGGGTTAGGGACTCGGGTGTGTATTTAAAAATAGAAACATTTGCTCTTAACAATTAATTAGACCCCTTTTCCTATTTCTAAAGACATTTTGATACTCTTGAGGTTGTGATCTGTGATTGTAGAGGTGACAATTCCAAGTGTTTCTTTGCTCAAATTTCCAAATGAATTTGATTGGCCTATTTACATGGGTAAATGAGAATTTACAGAAGTTTACAGAATTAGAGAAATACTGGGACTCGATGTTGACCGTTCAACCAATAGTTAACAGATATTAAAAGACATAACACTGGCTATATAATGCTTTTGCTACCAAGCCTGTCAAGATAATCTGTTCACTAACCCACACTCTTAGTGATAATGACCAGGAAAAAAACCCCACAACTGTAACCTTTACAATAATGAATATTTTCTTCAGGGGAGGACAATATGGCCACAAAGTGCTGTGTTGCTAAGCCGGTTTGAACTTACAAAAGCCATAGAGGCAAGATGGTAACAATAATGAAACTAGAAATGAATGACGGTTTCATTCAATTATTGTTCACATAGAAAAACAAAAACTGGAAGGAAAAGCACTGGGATGACTAATTAAAAGAAGACTGAACAACTCATTCTTTAGAACAGCTTTTAAGGACTAATCTTCAGGAGCAAAGAAGCAAAAGGCTTACATTTGGGGAGGCAGCTGCAATGTTTCCTTAAAACTAGAAACTCTCTAATACACAGGAGAAATTATTTTCTAAATGTATTGCTCCTAGTTCCTTAGAAGCCTGTATACTTCTAAGTTATAAGAACTTTGTTCTGTTCTTAATGAGAGTCTAAGGCTCTTTGTTTCTTGTTAGATATGAGTAGGATGATGTTAATATTCCTTTCACTAAGTCTTCTGAGTTGAAAACAATTCAGGTATTTAGGAAAAAAAAAATCCTCCTGACTTAAATGATCAAGCCAGGTAATTGGCTAAGGAGTGAAAAGTTGACTAAAAATAATTATTGGGTGTTAAAAACTAACATTTAAGTGAAGTCTACCAATCCCCCAAATCACGTCCCCAGACTTGCCTCCAAAACGTGATGGTTTTACCCTCTAACATGGAGTCAAAATGGATTTTATGTCCTCAGAATGAGCTAAAGCTAAATTTTACTTAAAAATTGTAAAAAGAAATTTTACTACCTTATTATCCCTCTTCCCAAATTCTGAAATTTTATTACAAGAACTTCCCATATTTAATTACACCAGAGCTATAATTAAATTTCTCTGTTCTCTCCGGCAGTCAATGGATGGCAGCTGTTACTCTACAGGTACAGCTTGAAATAATATGAATGTGCTAGAGCTTCCAATACCAAAATTGGTGACCCAAAGAAGCAAATCATTCAAGATGTTTACATTTGGTTGATTCTTTGGCCACAGTTTTCTGTCAAAGTATTTCACATAAATCCTACCAATACTTATCCCCATGACTGAGAAAGAGAATACACCGCAGCTACTTTTGTTTGAGGAAAAGGTTGTTTTCATTTTAAGTAACTCAGTCATATCCAAATGACTGGGTGTCGACCTGATTCAACACTCACCTCTGAAGGTGATCACCTATCTACTCAATGACTTGTTCTCATGTCTTCAATAACCAGTTATGTATAAATGCCACTCAGATACTATTTCCCTCAGCCTAATGCACACAAAGGCTTTTGCCTCATCTGAGTGTGACTCTGGGCTGCCATTCCAATGGCATGATAAATTTACCACTCATTCTTCTCTTTGCCTAGATTCTCCATGACAAACTGGTGAGACATCTGTAACTTATCCAAGGAAAGACACAGCTGTGCTTTGACTAGATTTTTTTTTCTAAGTTACCTATTCGGTTAGTAGATCCTGACTCTTTTCCTTCGTATTAGCTTCTTTTTTTTTTTTTTTCTTCGTATTAGCTTCTTAATCGGCTCCCTCCACCTCAGGCCCTTGGTTCCTGGTGCTGTCCCTCTGTGCTCCTCATTGTGAACACCTCCCCAACTAAGTAACGAAGCCACTGTTTCCCTACCATAGCTGTGTGCTCTGCTATATCTAGCATTGCATTCTCTGTTTCCTTCTACTTGACAGGCCTGGCTTATCATCCCACTCAGAAAACTTTGTACTCCCTCTTCTGAAACCCTTCAGAAAACTGCCTCACCTTATTTTGCTAGTGAAGATGCTAAGTCACAAAAATCTACTACTTTAAATCTCTGAAGGAACATGCCCAACTAACCTACCAGATGGGAACTACCAATGCAACTATACCAAGATTATATGTCTGTTCCCCGAGTGGAGAAAATACTACTTAGCCATCACTTTTAAAAAAACTCATGTCCAATCCCTTTAAATATCTGGTAGGTTTGGTCAAAGATTAAGCATTTAATATAATTTCAATATTTGTGCCTGTACAACTTGTGATAATCTGGTATTAAATAAGGCACACTGTTTTTGCTACTCTGGAATACCAATAATATCACATTTTGGATGAGCTCATTCAGTGTCAGGTGGTTAAGAGTCAAAGAAAAAAAAGTACATGAATGGCTCCTTGAAAGATTAAGTGAGTCTAATGCTAATTCCTATCCTCTGCACTATCCTACCTCTAAAGCCCTCAAAGCAATTTCATCGTCAGGAACATTTTGTAAAAAGAGACAGGATACTTACATGCTCTCATTAGGAGAGATGCTATCATTTAGATAAGATCCATTGCTGTTTTCCATTTCTGCTAGCCTGATAAAAAACGTAAAAGCTCATTAAAACTTATGTGATTTCTTAGAATCTATTCAAGACCTAATCGAACATTCCTGAAAACTAAAGGATAAATCATGTCAAGAAGAGAAAGGAATCCTTCAAATTAAAGAATGTGTGTGTTGCCCTAACCACTTGAGGCAGTGAGTGGTGGACCACAGCTAGTTAGCAGCTTTACATTTATGTTATAAATTATAAGGGAGGTTGTATTTAGTTGATTTTTTTTTCTTCTTCTTCACAGATTGATCTTCCTTTCACTGAGAATAGGCCTTTGTTTTTTACAAGAAAAACTTCCCTAACAACAGATACACTCTGTACCTTCGCTATCCCCTTCTTTTTTAAGACAATTAAACCTTTCCTCTGATGACAGACTTATATAGCTAGTTAATGCTTCTCCCGGTTGATAACCAACTTTTAGCAGTTAGAATATAGATAAAGGATGGACTCATAGTAAGCTCTCTGAACAGTCTGCCACCAATTTTTACCTTCAGAAACCTCCTTCCCCTCAGACAGTAATAAAATCTTTTTACCACTAAAAAACAAAAAAGTTAACCAAACTCTTACAGACTTATTTAACAAGCATAAGATAGTTTACACATAGCAATTTGGTTT
The DNA here is from genome assembly GCF_018345385.1 of Vulpes lagopus. Classification (NCBI taxonomy): domain Eukaryota; kingdom Metazoa; phylum Chordata; class Mammalia; order Carnivora; family Canidae; genus Vulpes; species Vulpes lagopus. The sequence goes on from NC_054848.1 coordinate 26,418,930, forward strand.
TTGGGTATAAAAATTCTCTGAAACACAAAGAAGGTGGGCCAAAAAGTTGTAAGGATTAGGAAAATTAACGCTTCTCTTCTTTACAGCATATGATGCGAAATAAGTGCACAAATGGAAAGCCAATGCTTTCATATGCTCTATAGAATACAGTACCATTTCTTCACACACGGATGTCTGGTCTAGCAGTTTTCTAAGAAGGTGAGATGGTTTCTAAGCCAATTCTTTAAACGTGCTCAGTATGCAAAACATCGCAAAGCTATCAGAGATGTTTAGAGGCCGGGGTTAGGGGAGATTGTTCTGGACTAATGCTCTTACTGGTGTCCAAAAACAACATGCAGTAGAATGGCATGCACGTTAGAGGGCAAGTGGATTAGTAGAAATCAGACAAGATTGGGGGTAAAAAAGATTTCAAATGATTATAGGTTAGCTTTCCTTGGTTAGTTATTTCAATCAATATTTGCCTGGCATTCAACTAGTCTCATACCTGCTAGCATAATGCTCAATGCGTGAATGAGTATCATCGTGTGAAAGCTGAGGGGACGAGGCAGGCCTATAAGGCAGAAAATGTGATTAGTCACAGATACCATCCATTAATGGAGAAAAAAACCCCACCACACAGTCATGTTATATACATGGCCTAACATGCTTTTATTCTAACTCTGGATAATATACACATCTGGCTGGTCCTGTATCTTAGGTATCATCAAGTATTTTAAATCAAAGTTGATTTTTTTTTCCAAAAAAATTCCTCTTTTTTTTCTCCAAAAGCCATTGAAAGAGATCAAAATATTCTCTGGAAAATTTCAATTACAGGAAAGGTTGGGGGAGACCATCTCTTTGGGACGTTTGTCCTCCTACCTTGTCATTTCTCACATCCTATAGTTCTGAGACTGTGTTGGCACTAGGTGGTTAAAAATTTGGAATAGTTTACACCCATGCTATTTATTAGCTGCTTCCTTAGTGAATGGAAACTGTACATTTGCCCAGTACATCCACAGTCAACAATTTTAGTTCCAAGGAGGCCAGCGGAGGCCAGACCAGGCCCTGTTAAGATTCTACACAGCAAGATGTCTTGGTCTGTGTAGTTTTTGTAAGGAAGCAATATAACCACCGATTTAGTAGCAGGGCTATATTACTACTTCATAAAATAAAATTGAATGACCCCAAACGATACTGTGATGTTTTAAAAAGGAACGACTAAATTCAATAAAACGTCACAGTATCTGAAACATTTCTTATCAGGGATACTGTGTGCTAACATACAGAGAAGAAAACAAGAAGGGAAGGAAACATATATTGAAGGTTAATATGAATAGTCTATATGCTTTTGGAGTGTAAAACCCTACTTTTTTTTTTAAGCTCCAGAGACTAAGAAATGTGGTAAAGGTTAATATTTCCCCCACTCTTTCATATCTGATCTATTAATTATCCCTGAAGTTTTTATGAATCCATCTGTTCTGAAAACCAGTTTGGACTTGGGTTTTCTTGTTGTAATTGGAATAGGACAAAAGTTCTCTTCCATTTCTGGCCTGACACAGCAAGCCCTTAGGTAAAGGCACGGATCCAAGTCAACAGTAACCTATTCAGTGAGCAGTGGTTTAGACCAACGTCCAAACAGCATTAATGGACTTGGTCAAGACTAATAAGAATACATTTGGGTTTTTTTTCTTATATGGAAAAAAAAAACCCACCCATGTAGTCAACTAGGCTTACATAGGAAATGTGCTAGAAATCCCTATTTCTTAAAGAAGACAATCATAAGATGATTACAACACAGTATAGCAAACAACTAGGGAACTGAGGTCTTCACTGAGAGATGTCTTATTTATGCAACCAGTGTTGTCTAGGTCAAGGGTCACCATAATCCAATTTGTAATGAACTACAAGGACCTTTAAGCTGTCATGAGGAAATGAGGATGGCCACCCAATTTACTAGGCAGGTCCAAAGATTTCCATATGAATTTTTGCTCTAGCTTTGTAGAGCTTAGTTCATTTCTTAGAACCCTGGAATGGCACATTATTAGAAAAATGCTAAGGTCCATCTTAAAATATTCACTGCAGGTCGAGATAATTTAGTACTTAGATTATTTGGTTTATAAGCCCCATCTTCTGGAACAAATCAGTTTTTCATTTACATACTTTTTTTTCATTTACATACTTCTGATAAGCTAAAAGCCCACCAGGAAGGAAAATGGGTGTTTTCCCTTCTAATGGTTGCTACCTTGGTAGTGTATAGAAGAAAGAAAACCCAAGACCTCTGAGCATATCCATACCAAGAAAACTAGGCAGGTAAATTCAAAACACTTTAGTAAAATCTTATGCAGAAAATATTATGCAGCACTTTAATTCTTAGCCTTGAGGCTAATTCCATGTTTTTCTTATTAATGTACGTAGTACCTAACACAGTATGCATAAGCACAAGAACTCCTAAATCCAGAAATCTAAAAAAAAAAAAAAGTAGTAATAGTACGCTAAAGGAAATACCTATTAAACCAGAAAGTGAGCCAAAAGGGAGCACTGTTCAGAGAATGATCATTTAAAAAAAACAAGAATAAGTAAAAGTACCAAAACCATCTAGTCCAGAAACAAAACTAAATGCAAAGCCTTCTGAAATGCTTTTCTGAGAGACGGTAACAACACTGTTCTCCCTTCCTACACACAAAACGATATACCCAGAAGGATTAGTCCTGTTATCATTAATGGCCAATTCCATCCCCACCCACCAAAGGTTTCTCTTTTGTGAAAACTCCATTAATAAATTTTCATCCGCTTAGTTTCCAAAGCAGAATAGCTCAAAGAATACTGTTTCTCTCTTTGTGGACAAACAACATAAAAGGTTTAGGCTAGATTTAGTTTTAAAAATAATACGACAAATACAGGTAAATGAGGGTTTCCTCTAAGGAAAAACAAAAAATCTGTATCTCAGTCAACATTCAAATTCTGTGATCCACATGAGAATCTGTTACCATCACAGGGAATTCTTGCAAAATTAAGACACCTCAGGGCCTGGTTCTTCTGCCTAAGTAGGAGAGCTCTACAATATATTTTATAAATTATTAATAATCCCATGAGTAAAGACTTTAATAAAGTTGCTGGTATTAAAGAAATAGGGACCATAGCTTTCTGGGTTTGGTTTTCTTCCTCAAAAGTAGAATTTCCCACTATTTCTGAATAATCGAACAGACTTTTTTAAATAAAAAGACAAAGTGATTTCATGTTTTAGATTTTAGAGGAAGATATTTTAATATAGGATGTTACTCATTTTAAATATCTTCAAAATTTAAGGCAAACACCCTCTACTTAAAATAAGTGTCATTAAACTAACTCACTTGCTGTGTTTTTTTCCTCATTGGTTGATGTATTCGATAAACTTTTTTTTCCATTCAAGGAATTGTTAGTTATTCTTTGCTTATTATTTTGTACTACCTCTATACATACATTTTTAAAGTCATTCTGTAGCATATTTTCCTTTTGGGTATTTCAACTGGCTAAAACTTATTCCAACACAGAGTCAATTCAATTGCTTAGTGAGGATACCGTCATGCTGAGGATTTCAGCCTATCCATTTGTTTTGAAGTTTCTCCTTTAGGAAAGGTTCAAACTTCTATATATAAACTACCTGGGTTAGGGAAAATAATTACCTACAAGTAGCAAAAGAAAAAAAAAAAGAATTGAATCTAAATAACTCCCCTTAATGAGTAAAAAAAATCAGGTATAGGTACTGTATCACAAAATTACAATAATGCAGCTTTAACAAAGAAAGGGAAGCCTTACACTTCTTTTAGGTCAATAAAGACTTAAAATAAACCTCAATTAATAGCTTGCATTTATCACTACAGGATTTTTAAAAAAGGATATACTTTAAATTAAATTACATGGTGGAACAATAAAAGAGGCCCAATAAAAATAAATGGAGTTCTTCTAAATTGGTCATTTCTCTCTATATATAATAGAGCTGTCTGACTTAAAATAAATATTTTAATAAAGTACACTCTAAAATAATGAAACATTGGCATAAAAACTCCATACAACATACTTTTAGAACAATGCACACTTTGTTTGCTATTATATAAATCACAGACTCCCCAAAGAGTTTTCTAATAACATTCTAAACTCTAAGTCAATTATCTGTTGGTATCTAATATTAGTATTATTAACATATACCAATAGTATACAGTACACTTTCCTTCTAGTGTAAATGTATAACTACTTATGAACTGAATATTTAGTTTAGAGAGGAGAGCAAAGTAGGTTTAGTTCAAAATTGAGAAACTCATGTGTATAAAGATTAGTCCGGTGGCATGGCATTCCCTGATAAAAAGTACACACGCCTCACTGAAATGATGCCATCCAACTCAACATCATACTATAAAACAAATCCTGCTGATTTTTAACGGTCCACTTACAGCAGGCCCTAAAGAATAAACCATCATTCTTTCAAAGGTCCTGAAGTGTTGAAACTCAGAAAATATGGCTAAAGAATGTTATTATGTAATCAGAGGAGCTTATAATGGAAGAATATATAAACACATCTCTCAGGAATATAACTAACAAGCCAGTAGTTTCTTTGATGATTGATTCCAGGCCAGGATTTCTGCTGGTTAAAACCTGACCAGGTGGGGACCTGACAAATCTCCCTCTGATTCTCCTGATCTGTGGTGGATGGCACTCTCAAGGTTTCACCGCAGGAAGAAAAAAATTGAAATGAAGGAAGGGAAATTAATATGTCCTTAAAACCAAACCAAACCAAACCAACAGAACAAAAATTGTCAAATCAAGCAAGCAAATGTGTTGGTGGTAGCAGCACCCTTCAGCAGAAGTACTCACGCAGAATCTACCGGCCAGAAGTTGATCAGAGTGACAGGACTGCAAAACAAAAAATGAGGTGGTGAAGAGAGACACAAGGCAAACTCAGCCACAAAAAAAAAAAAATAAAAATAAAAAAAAAAATAAAAAATAAAATAAAATAAATAAATAATAAATAAAAAAACCTGAAAGGTCAAAATAAATAAAATCCAACCAATTAAGTATGCACCATGAAAAGCAACGGCCAAACAAAGGTGGAGAGTGAGTTGAAGGAAAAACAAACAATTGTGTGATTGCCATCGGTCATGGAAAACACGAGAAGGTTTCCTAGAGGTAGAGGTATCCTCATTTTGAGATCACGAGAATCATCACTACTTACTGCGAAGAAATTTCCTGTGAGTCTCTTTTCTTTCAAAGGAGATAAAAGCGACTAGGTATGACCACACAATCAGATACAAAAAGACACACGCCTAGTGATTTGTGAAGGAGGGAGATCGAAATGAAACACTGGAATCACTCATCTGTAAACAGTCCCATATTTCTTATAAGGGAATTAGCAGCCGCCACGTAGTTTCTTTCCCTGTGAGATCAAGTGTGACTCTTGGCACAGGTAATTGTCACGGGATAACTAAGGTGGGAGAATGGCAATTGACCATCAGCTTGTTTTTTTCTCTTTTCAGCTAAAGGGAAATCTACAGAAAGAAATAGGAGAGACTGTTTGCATCTGGGAGTGAAGGAGGGTGTTCAGCTGAGAGGAGCTCAAATATGTGTCAAATGAGAGGCTGTTTCGCTCTTGCCACTACTCACGTTTCCATGTTGTCCCCCTCTAAGACAGTCTGCACTGGCAGGTAGCCCATTCGGGGATGCTTCGCAAAATACCTTTTGGTTCGAAATTTGTTTTTTAGTACCTTGGCAAAGTCACGGACATCTTCTCCCGATGTAGTCTGCAAGGGAAATCGCACTGACGTCAGACATATGAGGGGATGATCTCAAGGTCAAAGATGATGCCAGCGCCCCGCCTCAGGGCACTCTTTCTGTAACTGCACAGACCTCGGGGGTCAAGAGCAACACCAACAGACATAAACTGGGCTGGGCCTAGTATGCTAGTAACTAGAAGGGTTAACTGGGGCAAATTAGTCACCTCTCCAAGGCTCGGACCACCTGCTACCTGGGGGCAGTAATTCCTCAACAAGTGGTGACGGTGAAACAACGAAGTATAGCAACCACGAGGGCTCCTCGATAAATGGTAAGTCTGGAGAAGTCTTAAAGGTGACCTTAAGCTTGGCCACACTTGATGGTATTTTTAAAAAGACTGTGTCGGGACACCTGGGTGGCTCAGCGGTTGAGCGTCTGTCTTCGGCCCAGGGCGTAATCCTGGAGTCCCGGGATCAAGTCCCACACTGGGCTCCCTGCATGGAGCCTGCTTCTCCCTCTGCCTGTGTCTCTGCCTCTCTCTTTCTCTCTCTGTATCTCTCATGAACAAATAAATAAAATCTTAAAAAAAATAAAAATAAAAAAGACTGTGTCCACAGTGATGTCAGGTTTCACCCACTGAGTGTCATTCTATTCACTGCGTGGCTCATTCTTCATCACCAAATGCCTCCACCAGAGGAATCCAAGTGAGAAAGACAATGAAAAGAACAGGATAATCGCTGTGACGACGGAAGAGAGAAAAGCTCGAGAGCAGAGCTTCTTCAACTTCCATGTGTGTGGCCTCCGCCTGCAGATCTTTTTTTTTTTTTTTTTAAGATTTTATTTATTCATGAGACACAGAGAGAGAGGCAGAGACACAAGGCAGAGGGAGAAGCAGGCTTCATGCAGGGAGCTCGACGTGGGACTTGATCACAGGACTCTAGGATCAGGCCCTGAGTCGAAGGCAGACGCTCAACCACTGAGCCACCCAGGCGTCCCCCGCCTGCAGATCTTCCTAAAATGCAGGTTGGATTTAGGAAGGCAGGGGCGGGGCCTGAGCTTCTGCATTTCTAGTAAGCACCCAGGTGACGCCTATGCCACGTTGCAGGCACTGAATAGCAAGCAGCTGGTATTCAAAGAACCTTACACTTACACTTATGTGAGTCTGACCACCAATTCTATGTCCTTTCCAATTCACCAGCGATTCTTTCAAAGATCTACGAGCCACTGGACCCTTTCCCAAAACAAACATCTTGGGAGAAAGCTCTACCTCTTAATTATAGAACCTTGGATGAATTATTTAACCTTAATAAAGGTCTGAGGATGAGCCTCAGAGTCCTCATCCGTAAAAAGGGAATAATGATAATACCTACTTCACAGAAGAGTTTAAAAGGCAAATACCAATATACATACGTATGTATGTGTGTATATGTATATATGTGTGTAACATATACATACACAAATAGTAAAAATAAATAAATTAAAAAAAGGCAAATGCCCAGCATTAGTTAAGCTAGACTGAGAGGAAGTAGTGGATCATAGATTCGGAGGAACCCCACATTACCCCAACACCCAGCATGCCCCGTGGCCATAAAACGTCTCCACACAACTGCTAGGGCTGTGCCAAATAAATATGAAAACGTCTTCTCCGATAACCATGCAAAAAGATGAAAAATCTGCTTGTTCCTTCGATCCTATTTGTGGAGTGTCTATGATGTTCCATGTGCGCCAGACACTACCTTACTCACTGGGGTTCAAGTATATCCAGAGCCTATGATTTGGAGCTGCTTTAGCTGGGGAACATCGGGGGATCTTCTAAAACCCGGCATGATACATGCTCTGCAATACTGTACCAAAGGGAAACTCCTCCCCGGTGAACGAACTCTCATGCCAGGGAGGTGTCTCACTTACCGGAGTGCAGTATTCCACCATGGGATAGTGCATTTTATGGCCTTTTGCAACTCGACCAGAAAAAAAGCAACTTTGGCAGATGTCATAATTAAAGTGCTTTAGACTCCTGTACCTGGTAAAAAACAGAAACAAACACATATGTATTTCCTCAAATCAAATTCCCAAAGAACATTCTTCAACAAACCTTCTTCCACACGGTCTTCATTCCGGAAACAGAATGCAATGTTCATTAATCCCACAGGTAAGTGATTAACTTCCTACATCTACATATCTCTGGTGCTTCTCCTACAGTATCAAAACATTTTGGCAGGAAGATTATCCTAAAAACATATGGAAGGAGGGCAGAAAATTTCAGCTCTCATTTAAACTCCACTAGGAACCCTTTCAGATTAAGTAGGAAGATACTGGCAACCTTCCAATCTTTTGAAGACCAAACACAAGACTTTGAAAGAACTTCCAGGAGAGAGACACTGATATATTGCAGGCCCTCTACTCATTCTGGGGACAAACATTTTTCTGAAGCAATTATTTTCAAGACAATTTATCAAGAGAAAGCAGTTTCATAAAATAAAGGCAAATGAAACAAGAGCTCTCATCGAAAATTCATCTTGCTTTAATCACATTTTCTGATTGACTGACACAGTTCACCTGGAGGTAGTTCCTTAGATGATCTCTTTTATGTGTCTCTCTTCAGAACCCCTACACTCCACCACATTACCCACAAATGATAAGTGAAGCCCCAAGAGAAGACAAATTTGGGCTGGATAAAAGAATCTAAGTACGAGGTGGTACGTACACCCCCACTCTCAGTATATGATATTATTTCCCATTCTCCCTGCCTTTTGCTTTCTTAGATAGGAACCCTAGCCAATTCAAGTAAACATATTCCTTCTGCCACATATGGGAATGTGGGGAAAAAACTACCTTTTTTAGATCCCAACCATCTTTTGAGAGGGAGAGGAGGAAAGAAAAGTGCCGCTTCCCAAAATAATCTAATTCAGTAAGGGCAAAAGATTTCGATACAAGATCATGCTCAGATCCTCCAAAGCACTCCCTTTTTCTATGTTGTAAAACCTCCCCCCTGCACATAAATCTCACTAGCTAGGGAAGCTGAGAGAAGAAAGGGAAGAAATGTAACATGGTCCCCTGTGGCTTTCCCTCCCCCGGCATCCCCTGGTATCGTTCTTACCTGCCAGAAACCAGGAAGGCAGGAAAACTGTGTCCTTTGTGAGTACTGTCTATTCAGGGTTGTCTATCTAGGCTTTAGAAGCCTCTAAGGGTTTTTGTAAGACCTCTTTGTCAACAACACGAAGTATGGAAGGACAAACACCAGGGTAGTGAGCAGTGAATAAAAGGCACACCAATGGCACAAAGTAGTTCTCAGGAAACAGAGAAATAAAACAAGTCCAAGCATAACTAGAGAAAGAGTATTTACTTAGCTGTTAAGTGGATTCTGCATAGGCAGAGACCATATAGCTAGTTTACAACTTTACAGCTTATTCATTGCTATGGAAACCTTGATGTCGATCCAGATGTTTAAATACATCATCATTTCAAAATTTGTATTTGGGATTCTTGTTCAGTAAGGAGCCATTCATTTAAAAATATCCCATCTCCCCAAACAGGTCAACGAGGCTGAAGATTTAAGAGCCAATTGTTTGCCGTGACATTTTAAGAATATCAGAATAATAACCTGCTATGCTCCCTATCTCTCTCACTTTTAAATTTATAAAGAACCTTTCCCTTTTTTAGCTGCTTTGTGAAATTTTCATTTACTTGCATACTTTATATTCCCTTAGAAGTTCATTAGGATACCCTGCCAAGAGTGTAATCAGATTCACAGATAAAGTAGTAAGTTCTGGGTTGCTTGAAACAATTCTTGTTAGTTCAGGGAACAAAAGTGGTACAAAGTGAATAAGAAACTGAGCTACCGTGACAGGTCTCCCCAAACAGAATCATCTCTTAGTTTTAGAACGGATTCTTAGAGAATTTCTATAAACAGGAAAAAAAAAACCCTCAAAGAGATAGTTAGAATTTTCCGGACCCAGGAAGGAAGCGTCACAGTGACTCTACATTCCCCTGAGGGACAAGTATCTACATGGAGGCAGGGCAATCAGTCGGGCCCATTCAATCAAGAACCGGGCTCTGCAGAGCTCCAGAATGGAGGTGGAAAGGGCCACCTGCCTCATGAGTCAGAGCCACCAAAATAGCCCAGTGACCGGGGCAGTCACTCTCGAAAGGAACAAACTGACAGCAATTGGCAAAGGAGATAAAAGATCAAGTCATAACAAGGTGCAAAACACGAAGAAAAAAAAAATGCCACCGTGGGGCGGGGCAGGGGGTAGGGTTCCTGATACCTGAATCCGATGATGGGACACTCCTTGCAGATGTTGCACTTGGCCTGGTGCTTGGCAGTTTCCGCGGCAGCCACTCGGTGCAGGACAGGCAGCCACACCATGGACTGGGGCTCCAGGCGCATCCAGTCTAGGAAGAGGGCCGCTTCGATCTCAGGCTTATTATTAGCCTGTGTGGACGGCAGGAAAAGTGAAGGGGGGGTTCACAGGGCGAGAAAGAAGGGGAGAAAGGAAGGGAGGAAGATGTCAGTACGGGCCATACCTTGAGGAAGACAGAGCGGCAGTGGCGCAACGAGACCCACTTTTCACACCTGTTTTCTGCAGATGTCCCCCTTACAGCCACACGAGCCACCTACCCCCCTCGGGCTTTGGTAACCTGCCATGACTCTGGTCGGCTGCTAGATGACAAGGAAGCGAAGCAAAACTGACACATGGAGAAAGTAGAGCAGAATACACACCTGAGGCTGGGCGCTAGCTTTAGCGCCCGTTTTGGAACAGATAGGTAAGAGGAAGCCAGAAAAAAACCAACTCAGGAATGATTGTTTTTTCCTAGAGAATCTTTTTCTCAGTGTTTCACAGAAGCATAATGAAGAGGCTTTAAAACACATCTGGTCCCAGGGCTCCATTTTACAGACGAGAAAACTGAGACACAGATGAGGGAAGTAGCTTTTCAGAGGCCAGACAACTGACTACGAGCCGAGATGCTACTAGAACCCAAACCTCCTGGTCTAGTGCTGTTTTCACGATGGCCTGCTGCTGCTCACTGGTCTCTACTTCTCTCCCTTTCAAAGTCTCAATTTAATAAACACCATTCCTCCCCAATTGTACAATGACTTTAGAAAACTCAAAATATATTTATCCATCATTTAGAGGTTGCTACAGTCATGCATTTTAATTACATCTTCGTTAACCCTATAAGATGGCATTTTAATTTTTGTGTGTGCTTTTGGGTTGACCAATATATCGACCACTTCTTTTTTTTTTTTCATTGCTTCTTTCATTTCACATTTTCCATCTGGGATCCCTCCTAAGTATACCCCTCAGAATATTCTTGTGTCTTATTGGTGGAGAATTTCTCAGGTTTTGTTTGGTCTGTAAAAATCTCTTTTTAAAGTGCATATTCTTGACAGCTATCCTCATTGGGTATAGATTTTTAGACAGAAAGGATTTCTTTCCTTTTTTTTTTTGTTTTGGCACATTGAGTTATTATTCCACTTTTATTTTACTTTCTCTGTTGCTACTGTTAAGAAATTGTCAGCAACAAAGCAGACTATTGCTCCTTAGAAGGTAATTTGTCCTTTTTCTGTCTTGTGTTTCTAGAGGTTATTTATACTCTTTAGTATTCACTGGGCTTCTTGAATCTTTAGTGTCTTTGGTCAGCTCTGGAATCTTCTCAGCCATGATCTCAACAAATAATACCTCCATTCCATCTCTGTTCTGCTTACAGAAACCTATTAGATAAATGTTAGATTCTCTCAAACTAGCCCGCATTGCTCTAAACAGGCCTCCTGATGCTTCATTTCTAACAATCCCTTCTATCTCATTCTCTCTTTAGTAGCATCCAGTCTGCTGTTAAGCCCATATAGTAAGTTTTAAATTTTGGTTCTTGTACGTTTTAATGTCTACAAGTTCTATTTGGTCATTTTAAGGTCAGTTCTACAAAGTCTATGGCTCCTGGCAGATATTTTTCAATGTTATCTGTGATTTTTTTTTAAAAGAGAGTAAACATGGTTTTCAAAAAATAATCTGTGTAATGATTCCAAGGTATGAAATTACTATGGGTCTGCTTTTGCAGTCTGCTGTTTCTGCTGGTTCTCACTCACCTTGCGTTCTTGGGTGCTTAATTTTCTTTTTATTATGTACTACATTGACCTTAAAAAAATCTTCTGGAGATACTTTGAGCCCTAGAATGCAAGTGCTTTCTACAGAGATGATGTTCATTTGCTCTTGCCAAGAACCAGAGGACACTGCCAATTCCAAGACCAATTGAAACTGAACACAGGGATGGAATATTTAGTATCAAACAAGTAATGAGTATCTGCACTGCAAACCCATGTAGCTTCTCTTGGAATGTGGCTTGCTAACGATGCATCTATTCATACATTGCAGACAGAAAGGCAATAGGGTTTGGGCCGATGGGTCATTTGGCTTGCAAAGCTCACCACTTCAGCAGTAGTCCAGCCGTTACCCGATTATAAATTTAACAACAGTATAATGAGCTATTTGACCTTGAATTTCCTAGCTGTAAAACGCTATCAATTCGAGGTACCAATAAAAGCTTTTGTGGAGTACTTTTCTCTGCGTAAAGAGCCATTGCAGATGTACTCTGTGGAAAACTGAAAGAAAAAAAATGATGGAACCTAAAGATGAAAGGAACCATGCAAGTGAACTCATCGTTTTGGAATGGCACCACAGACCTGTCAGACCTTCCACAACCACTGAGTCCAAACTCTTATGCAATGCCAGTGCGTTCTTACGGCCACTATATAAATGTCAGCCATGCAAGGGAGACAACATCCTTAATGGATGATCTTGAATGCTTGAATACAGGTACCCCCGTCAAAAGTGCTTTGTCACACAGAGCTGAAATCCACAGAGTAGAGCGGAAGCTGCAGAATCCAACTACAAAGAGTCCAAAGCCCAGCTCTACCACTTACTAGTTGTATGACCTTGGCGAATTAAATTTACCTTTCTGTGTCTTACTTGCCCTCTGCCATGAAATGGAACTAGGAAGAGCACCTACCTCATAGGGTTGTTTTAAGATTTAAATGAGTTATGGGCAGCTCGGGTGGCTCAGCAGTTTAGCGCCGCCTTCAGCCCAGGGTGTGATCCTGGAGACCCGGCATCAAGTCCCACATTGGGCTCCCTGCATGGAGCTTGCTTCTCCCTCTGCCTGTGTCTCTGCCCCTCTCCCCCATGTCTCTCATGAATAAATAAATAAAACCTTTAAAAAAAGATTTAAACGAGTTAAATGAGAGGCATATAAAACAGTGTCTGGCAGACAGCAAGAGCCATGCCACTGTGTGCCACTGTTACTCTCACTGTTGCTGTCCATAAAACCAGAAACCCAGAAGGTCTCAGGCTTTACAGAGCCCTTTCAATATTTTACTAGAGCTGCCATGTCTGTTCATACCTCCTCAGCCCTTTTCCTTTTATTTTATTATATTATTTTACAAAGACTTTATTCATGAGACACACAGAGGGAGAGGCAGAGACATAGGCTGAGGGAGAAGCAGGCTCCCTGCAGGGAGCCTGATGCGGCACTTGATCCCAGGACCCTGGGATCACACCCTGAGCCAAAGCAGATGTCAACCACTGAGGCAGCCAGGTGCCCCGTATTTTATTTTTAGAAAGATTTTATTTATTTGAGACAGAGAGAGAGAGTGAGTGAGTGAGGGGAGGAGCAGGGGGGGAGGGAGGGAGGGAGGGGGAGGGAGAGAGAGAGAGAGAGAGAGAGAGAGAGAGAGAGAGAGAACCTCAAGCAGACCCCACGCTGAGTAAGGCTTGATCTCATGACCCTGAGATCATGACCTGAGCCAAGCTGAAATCAAGAGTCAGGCGCTCAACCAGCTGAGCCACCCAGGTGCCCCTCCCCTCATTCTTTTTATTTATTCCTCATAGGACATGCCTTGGTTTGCCAGTGTCCTTTAGAAAACTACTCTCCAAATATGATCTGTTGGGAATGGTACCTCCAATTGTCTGGACAGTAGGATTGGATGACTTTCTTTTGTTCCATATTATAAGCTCCTACAGGGTTTCCACTCAAGTAAAATTTCTGGATCAGTGTTTCCCAGTGCATCCAACAGATCAGTCATCCAACAAAACGCTTCATGAAAAGAAGGTCAAATTAATTATGGAAACACTGCACATTATATCTGCCTCTTAAAATTCTTAATGCATGTTAACATATTAAAAGCTGAGAAGGTCGTTGGTAAAGAAACACGTTAAACTTTGTTTGACCTCAGAATTTCCCACACTAATTATTCAGTGATCCCAAGACCTTTTTTTATTTTTTTCTTCTTCTTAAACTTTTCAGGCTTATGAACACCACAAGGTACTAATGCTGTGGTGGGCATAATGGGAAATGCTGTTCTTGGCTGTTTCCAGTGATTCCTCTACTCTGTGCTTGTTCATCTGGGATTGGTTTCTTTCACCTTCATCAAGGATTTCCTATTAGTCTGAGCCCACTGTATAATTTCAGCAAAATCTTGAAGAATTCTGACTCTCACAGTCAGTAGATGAGGTGTTCTTCCCCACTTTGTGTAATTTTTACATTTTTAAACCTTAATTTTAAATAATGTTTACATTTGAAAACATGTGTTCTGTCTTCATCAAAAAGTCCCCGGTGAAAATATCGAGCAGGCCGAGGTCAAACAGTAGCCACACTGCGACAGCCTGCTGCTCAGGTCCACAGAAACCCAGGCTTCAGCCTTCCCGGGTTAAACCAGGCCTCCCTCTGGTTCTACCACCGTGTAGGCTACTGCACACATTTCTCTATCTTGTACACAAAGACGCAACGAGAGACTGCGTCAAAGGAACTACAAGTTTCAGCGTCAGTACGTCCTATGACAATCTCCTGCTCCACTGGTCTAGAAACCAACTTTATCAAAAGAACCCTTTCTAGCGAGGAGACAAACCAGTACAGAAAGAAAGTAAATTGAAAAGCATTACTAACACATTCCTATTTGAAACATGGATTTACTGTCACTTAATCTGAACCTATATATTTTTTTCCTGCCTTAAGTTGGAATGAGAGTCTGTTTAATGATGAATTACCAGATACACTGTAGAGTAAAAATTCAAGTTTCATACAGGAAGTGTGGTAAGAATAGAAGGCTGCTATTCATTCCAGAAGATGGAAAGTAACAATCCGACCATGAGTCAGCCACAAATGTAGGTGTAAAAACATAGAAAAGAAAAACCGTGACTATGATGTATAATGGAGGGCATGGTGGGTACCGCGTGAGGAAATGGCCTCATGACCCTCAGTACTGTTCAAACCCGCCTTAGAAAACGCGGTCTTGTTCTGGGGACTACAGCTGACCCAGAATTTAGAGAAGGCTTGGCAGAAAGGCACAGGGATAATTAAAGGGTTTGAAAGACCTATGAGAACAGTTTAAGAGAATTGGGATTATTTAGCCATGAACAAAAAAAGAGAACGAGCAAGAAAGAGTGGCTGAAGGGGCAATTTAATAACAGTTTTCAATTATGTGAATGGCTCTTGCATAGGGGCCTGTGACCAGCTGTTCGATCCCTCCACTGAGGACAGAACAAGAAGGAACAGGCTTAAGCAGCATGAAGAATTTAGGCTGTAACTCATACAGAATTTCCTGATGCAGAAAGTTGTTAAAGCATTAGGGTGAATTACCAAGGGAAGCCAGAGAATGTTCTCCTCTTTCAAAATACTATAGATTCTCTTGTTTTTAAAGGTTGGAAATTCTCAAGGTTCTTCCTGGCTCCTAGGATGTAAAATCCATCATTTTGGCTCTTTTAACACTGCTCACCGATGCCACCTGACAGCACTGAAGACAAGGTATGGCGATTCACATGCTCCTTCTGTGTCGATCTTTCATTTTTACTACAAACCATTCTGTATCCTAGTGGTATATTCCCTCCTTTTGTCTGGCAATAAAGAAGGCAAGAATTAAAAACCAAGCCAGCTTCCGTAATGACCTAACTGAACTAAAACTAAAACCCAGCTAAAATGACATTTTGGCCACTCTAGCAAAAATACATAAGGACAGACTGGCACAGGAGGAAGTTGTTGAGGAAGAAAAAAGATAGGTACAATGGCAATGAATTGACATCATCCTTTTTGGTGCCACCATTTGCTGCCCAACATAGAGGCCTCAGACTGTTTCCCTCCGTATCAAGGATGATCTTGCCCTCTCCCCTGAAAGCTACTTGCAAGCCATCTGAATAAAAGCTCTTGGAGTAGACCGTTTGGCCCCAGGTTTTGTCTTGTTTGGGTTTCTGGGTTTTGGCCAATCCTCTTTTTTGCCCTTTATGTGGCAGGCACACACAAAGAGCAAAGATCTCCAGCTCTTTCGATTGTGAGACGCAGTTTGGAAGGATCTTGGGATTCCACTCCTCTGCTGGGCCTCCTGTATCAGTGACTCTCCACAGTGTGGAGGCTAGGAAAAGAGTCAGCCATCAGGACTGCTGCTCCATTATGGCCAACTGCAGGGTGGGGCTTTATGCAGGTGCCATCTTAACAAAGTAGGCAAACAGTTACAAGAATGCCGGTATCTGGACTTTGCAGCCAGAAGACAGCATCACCAATATAATACTTTCAAAAGGCATCACATGCCAAATTTGGAGTTGGGGGATTTGCCCAGCATGCAGAAACCCAGCTTTTGGGTTTCTCTTACGTTATGCTTCCCATAAACCCCGAGGCACCCAAGGGCCAGGCCCCAGATGGCTGCCAAGGCGTCAACCAGAACACTCATTTTTCTGTCAGGATTGCAGTATTGTCAGTTCGTGGCTACAGAAGAAATGCGATGGGAAGATTTCTGAGCGAGTCCCATACCCTAGCTACCGTCACCACACACAGTGTGTTTTTAAGAGAAGGCAATTAAGCATCTTGACTTTGAAGATTTTTGGAAAATTCATGTCAATGCTCAATCAACTGGGAAAAAAACTGTATAAAGTAAATGTTATGCAAGAGACTGTACCCAGTAGTTCTCAGATGATACAAAATGAACTAACCACCTTAAAAAAAAACTTGCCTAAACCTAAAGGCAGGAACTAGGTTTCCACCCCCCCACCCCCAAAGTTTACGGAATTGAAGGATGGGACAGGAATGAAGCTGCAGTGTGATCACAATAAATACAAGGGAGGATTAGAGTATCTGAATGAGGTTAGAATTTTTAAAAAACTGCCGAGTCATCCTGAAAGAGCAACAAAATTAAACCTAGAAGGGTTGTCTAAGGAGAAGACAAAATACATGCATTCTCAAACTGTTTCCAGTTTACTTTTAAAAACTTCCTGGAGTCAATGTCTCTCTGTTGGTTTGTCTGTTATTATATCATACACCAAAAGGCTAATAGTCTCATTCTAAATCTGAAGGATATGTTTAGAATGGTCTGGCTTCAAATATGGGAATATACAAACTTCACACTGGGAGGCTCCCAGGTAGATTGCCATGCTCTACGTCAATGGTTCTCAGGTGGGGGCATTTCTGCATTCCAGGACATCTGACAATGTCTGGGGACATTTCTGGTTGTCACAACTGAGGGAAGGATGTTACTCATGTCTAGTAGACAGAGGCCAGGGTCCTGCTAAATATCTGATAGTGTGCAGGACAGCCCCCTCCGACCATGAATCACCTGGACCCAAGTGTCAGTAGTGCCAAGATTGACAGACCCTGGCCTAATGTTTACATCTCACATTACCATGGTTCATTTGTCAAAATTCAGAAACCAACACAGGGACACAGTGTTAGCTACGCACTAGATGTCCCTGGGAGCCCTACAGGGCACCCAATAAGCAGGTAGCTATCCTCTTACAACACAGAAACACAGAAATACAGGAGCCATGATAGGCCTGTTTTGCTAGGAACTGGGAAATAAAAGCCACATGGATTAATGTATCATGAGTAGAGGAAAGAAAAGGGACAAAGGAAAACCCCAACCTAGAAGTCACAAGGGAACCTGCTAAAATCACAGACTCAGATTTGAAATCAAGCTGTTTCTCAAATAGACAACCCTATGCAATGTATTCCAGGATGAACGGTAGCAGAACTTAATTTAATTGTGGCAAATAATTATCCCAGTCAGCTAGGATATGAAAGTGTGTGTATGTGGATGTATGTATGTTGTCATTTTATTCATAGAATTCCTGCCCATTGAGAAGAAAAATAACTAAATACATAAATGTTGAAGATGTTCATATGCATGAATAGAATTTCCAAACAGTCTTATTGATGGAAAATGGTAAATATATGGAAAATACCAAGACAAACCAAGGATTTTTTTTTTAAAGTTTTATCTCTCCTTCATGCCCAACTTCATTTGCTGTTCCATTAAGAAAATGCCCCCTTCATAAATCCAAATAACTATTTCAATATTGTTACCGCTGTTAATAGATAAAGGCATTAATAACTCACAGCCCAACTTTTCTGGTCCTGACTGTGGAAAGCTTGGGTTTGGAAAGATTGGCTAAATTTAAGTTGCTCAAAACCATTTTGTGAATTAGTGTGTACACAAAGACTTTAAAACTGTAAGGGAAATGGCCAGCCAGGGTTAGACAATATAGGACAGGCAGTTCCGGTCTGTTCCCTGAGCTGTTATTACAATTTCTCTAACAACCTCTAAATCTACCGAGGACATCAGTGGAATATTTTACATAAGAGAGAAGCCTGCACTAGCAGCGAACATAAAAGGAGGAACAAGAACAAGGTGTAAAGAATATTAATGACTCTTCTTCCAAACAATCCCAATTTTTATGAAAGCCAAATGAGTGATAAAAAAGTCTTCTCTAAAACTATACAAAACCTGCATGTAACAAATAAAACAGAAAGAAGGTGGCATTTTGATCCTCTTAGACACAAGATTCTTGTCCTTTACATTTGAGCTGATGAGGAGACTATAGTTAGGGACACATGGGATTGCTTATGAGAGCCTTGACACAAGGCTGGTTCACATTTTGCACTTAGTCTCTGCTACTTCTATTCAGAGAACAGCTGGTCTCACATGCAGGGCCATACTGTATGTACAGGACTCTCTTCTGGATCTTCTATTGCTGTTACAAGTGTCATTACCTGGAAGACCAGGCAATCTTTGCTAATAATGACCACGCTTTGAAATGAGTAGAAAGAAGTATTAATACTGGAATTAAAAATTTAAAAATAAATAGGGGAAAAAAACCAAATTGTGGAATACCCATACAGTGTAATACCATTTAGTACTTAAAAAAATGAAGTAGGGATACACAGAATATGAATAAATCTCAATTATACTGAGTAAAAGCCAGGCAAAAATGAGTACATCCTATAAAATTCCATTTGCATAGAGTTATGGACTATGCAAAATAATCTATAGTGATACAAAGCAGGTAAGTTGTCATCTAGAGATGGGGATGGGTGCAGGGGCCCTAGGAGGACCTGGAGGGATTACCAACGGGCCTAAAAACACTTTTTAGGGTGATAGGCATGCTCCTTTTGATTGCTGCGATGGATTCATCATGTGAACGCAGGTCAAAAATGATCAAATTGCACACTTTAAAAATAGAAGTTTAAAAATGAACAATTCATTAAAAAGAAGATATGAGAATGAAAAAAAACTTGGGGATACCCAGCTCCTGATATGATACATTTAACTATGCTACAGATGAAAAAAGGCTCAAAGAAGTAAAGGAAATAGCTCAAGATTATCTATTATTTTAAAACTTCAATATGTACATGTAAAGTAGTCTTAAAATATAAAGACAGAAGTGATTTCCTATGGGAACAGACAGGCTGATCTCTGAAATCTTTTGAATCTTTAATTCGTTTGAGAGTTCTAGAGGCTCTGATTCTAAGCAAGGCCTACCTGGGACAATGCTCAGCTACTGTATCTTCAACAAAATTCTATACTCATCTACTGACTGTACGAAGGTACAAGTGAATCCTCAAAAGCCACTATGATAAATCCATACTCCTAACTTTTTGATCACCTCTTTTCCCCCCTTCTTTTTGGTAATCTGTGTCCTTCCTCCTCCCAATTACATGCTACAACATATATGAGCTATAAGGACTGACAGGTTCAGGTCGACCTATACTGAAGTAGCAAAAAAGGGAAAGAAGAAATAGAAAAACCTATAAGCATCACAATCTTCTTGAGCACATAGCTTATATTAAATGCCTTGGTTAACTTGCCACTCCTATAAAAGAGCTGGCTGACATGGAAATGTATTTATTAGATGAATGTTTACATTGCTACGGAGGAGGAAAAGGACTGTATACTGGGATTTGAGGTAATGCCATGGCAAAAAGCATATCCAAAGGCAGCTCAGTTGGGAGAAGTTTCATTTCTTGTACATTCAACATCACTTTGGATGTCTGTGGTAATACTTTTTAAAAAAAGAGGGGAGAAGTGGGAACTCTACAGAAGAAACTCAGCTACTACATATGGAAATAAAGGTAGAATTGGAAAAATCACTCTTAGGCAGCCACCAATATAATCACTGAATCAGGAAAGGACCATCAGAGGAGGCTAAAATTTTAGGGTAAAAGGTTCTTAAGGAATAGGATATTCACAGAGTCTCAAAATATCACAAACAACTTCCTAATTACAAAGGGAAAGGATACTTTTAGTTTTTGAAAGATACTATTTATTTATTTATGAGAGATACAGAGAGGGAGGCAGAGACATAGGCAGAGGGAGAAGCAGGCTCCCTGTGGGGAGCCTGATGCAGGACTCGATCCCAGGACTCCGGGATCACGACCTGAGCCAAAGGCAGCCGCTCAACCAATGAGCCACCCAGGCGCCACGGGAAAAGGATACTTTTACAATGGAAATATCTGGCAGACACCACCTTAACATAAAGTATTATCAGTAAAAACTAAGTGTTATTTTGTCCCTCCATATGTGATACAATGAGGAGAGAACATCACCTCTGTTGTCGCCTTTCCAAAACATTGTAATCTAAATCTAATCAGGAGGAAAGAACTAGAAAAATCCCGAATATAGGGATTTTCAAGAGAAGTGGTCTGAGCTCTTCAAAAATGTAATGGTCATGAATGAGAAAAGAAAAATGCTAGGGACTGTTCAGATTAAGTGAAAGTACAGAGACATGACAAGCAAATCCAAGACAAAAACCCTAAGTAGTTCCTAGAAGAAAATAGCCACCCATAAGGAACATTCTAGGGCAATGGAGAAATTTTGATGTGGACTGTATGCTAGGTGATATTACTTCATGGATATGAAATTTGTGTAATGACAGCTTTGCAGTTATGGAGGAGAAAGTCCTTTAAAAAAAACATGTATGGTGAAGTGTTTGGGGGTTTATGTTTTATGTTGTGATGTCCTTTGACTTTTAAATAGTAAAGGGAATGAGATATGAGATCTATGGGTGCTCATTACACTAGCCTTTCTATTCTTTTTTATGCTTGAAATTTTTCCAAAATAAAATGCTGGTTGGAAACCATGGTTTCTCCCAAATCATCCCTTCATGGGGGAGGGCAAGGTAGGTGGGAGGTTAAGAATGACTTTATTTTTTTTATAAAGATTTTATTAATTTGACAGAGATATATAGAGAGAAGAGAGAGTGAGTGTGCACAAGGAGGGGGAGTGGCAGAGGGAGAGGGAGGCGCAGGCTCCCCGCTGAGCACTGACTCCGGGATCACAACCGGAGCAGAAGGCAGATGCCTTACCCTGAGCCACCCAGGTGCCAAAGAGTGACTTTAATAATTATTATTAAAAGTGTGTGTGGGGGGGGGAGGGAGATGGCACTAATGTCATTGGTGTAAGATGTGAAAAGCTCTTCAGGATTACTTTTCTCAAAAATTACAAACCTAACACCAAACTGATTTGCTCCCTACAAGAGCTCCTGTAGGGAGCAAATCAGCTACACTGTTCCTAAAACATCCTCTCATACCCTGCCTATATGCGCTTTTCCAAGGTAACTGAATTTTCAGCATAAAAAGTTTAAGAACCCCCGTATTTACAGGCATATTTGAAATAAAGATGGAGAGGTCAAGAGTTGTGTTTGTGAGATAAGAGGTAAGAGGCCTCCCATAACTGCTGTCTTGGGTAGAAATCAAGTATTTTATTTAAAGTTCTGAAGATAATGAGCAGGTTGGAGGCCAGCAGTCACTGCTCTAAATATTAATCAGGACTCCGAATTACCCATTAAAGATAAAATCAGCCCAAACAATAACACACGGTGATTATCCACTCTTCATTTACATGTTCAAGGACAACTGTCCTGACCTCAGGCTCTCCACTCCACCTGACTAATAAACCAATTAACACCATGGCTCCAGGGAACGTAAGCACAATTTTTAAATCTATGCAAATCCGTAAGTATGCTCCACATTAGTTTATGCTAGAGAGTTCTTATTTAACAGAAAAGTTTCACACATACATCTGTCTGTAGCTATCACAGAATATACTTTCTCAAGTATGTTGCAGGACAGGTTTTGCGAAAGTTCAAGATATAATGTTAACTCTTCCACTACTGCCTTCTGCAATCCATCTGAAATCCAGTTTAGGAAAAGGCAAAACCAAAGAAACAAAAAACACAGTAATGGCTTCCAGAGACTGGGAACAGGCAGGATGACAGCAATGGAGGAGGGAATTTTAGGGGTGATGGAAATGTTATGTGTCTTGATTGTAGTGATGGTGACACAACGCACTTGTCTGAACTCAAAGAACTGACGACCAGAATAAGCTTAATTGCATGTTAAAATTATATTTTTTTAAATGTAGCTTTAAAAAAAGATAGAAAAAAATCTTAAAACTATTTTATCCAGGGCCCAAGTGGCTTAGTCGGTTAAACATCCGGCTCTTGATTTCGGTTTGGGTGGTGATCTCAGGGTCATGGGACAAACGCATTGCTGTGGGCTCCGTGCTCATCTCAGTCTGCTTTTCTCCCTCTCTAAAAAACTAAGTAATAAAACATTTTATCAAAATGCCAAAAAAAAAAAAAACCCTCCACCCCACCCAAAACAGAAAACCTCTAGCTGTTAGAGAATCAAAATACACTAAGGGCCCTGGTTAAACAGATAAGGGTATCTGGTTATGGATATCTCAGGAGGAAGGTTTACACTATCCTTCATTTTAAATAATCTTTGCAGAAAGAACCTTCCATTAAAAATTCAATTTGTCAGCCAGTGACAAACAAGGAAAAAATAAAATGGCAATACTGAACTCATGTTTCCTTCTTTCCATGAGTTTTTGGGGGAAGTTTCAATGTGAATTAGAATTAATGGTGAACTGATTAAAGGGAGTCTAGAATATTCTTCCAACTGAAAGGATGGCTCTCAAAAAAACCATTTTTTGTGGGCAGCCCGGGTGGCTCAGCGGTTTAGCGCCGCCTTCAGCCCAGGGCCTGATCCTGGAGACCCGGGATTGAGTCCCACGTCGGGCTCCCTGCATGGAGCCTGCTTCTCCCTCTGCCTGTGTCTCTGCCTCTCTCTCTCCTCTCTGTGTATTCTAGTGAATAAATAAATAAAATCTTAAAAAAAATTTTTTTGTTAGCACCTGTGACTCATCTCTCATGGGAAGGGAAGGGAAAGACAGGAGGAGGGAGAGAGGAAGGCAGGAAGGCAGGGGAAATTTGGTTGTAACAGTGATTACTTTAGAAGTTTGAGCAAAGAGGGATGCCTGGGTGGCTCAGTGGGTTGAGTGTCTGACTTCCGCTCTTGTCATGATCTCAGGGTCCTGGGATTGAGCCCCACGCTGAGCCCCATGTCAGGCTCTGCAGTAAGCGGGGAATCTGCTTCTCCCTCTCCCTCTGCCCCCACCCCTGCTGGTGCTCTCTCTCTCAAATAAATGAATTAAATTTTAAAAAAAACGTGGAGCAAAGAAAAAGACATCAGTTATCTTCCTTAGCAGTTCAAGTGTATGAATGAAACAGGTTTCAACTACAACACAAACCTACCTTCAAAATACTGAAGAAAATAACCATCACCCCACATGAAGAAGTTAACCACGCAAACCACAACAAAGTAAATGGTATCTCTGAAGCTAAACCCATCATAGCTTATAATTAAAAAACCCAGCAACTGAGAAG
Source organism: Vulpes lagopus (assembly GCF_018345385.1). NCBI lineage: Eukaryota > Metazoa > Chordata > Mammalia > Carnivora > Canidae > Vulpes > Vulpes lagopus. The sequence continues at coordinate 26,442,629 of NC_054848.1, forward strand.
CAAGAGTCAATTCAAGACAATATTGACAATACTCTTGACAAAAAGTCCTTCCTGAAAATCTGCAGGAATTCTGTCCATAAGCGGGCCTAATAGGAGCACGGTGATACTAACTCTATTTATAAGTAACACATTGTATCAACTTACTAATATTGTAGTTATTAGTCAGTATTCATCATGACTTCAACATTTACCACCCAAAGAGGTGTGAAAAGAATGTCTACGGAACTGAAAGGCCTATATTTTGATTACTGAACAACAAGCCAAAGGCAACCTAAGCAAAGCAGAATTTTTAGGAGTTATTTTAAGGATGGATAATATAAAATGTGATCAATTGGCATGAGGGATGCTGTCAAACGGATTCAAAAGTGTCCTGGCATGGTATTTTAACACTCAGAGAGAAAACAGTATGTCAAGAGTCTCTAAAATCGAATCCACAGATGCTCGGTTATAGATAAAAGGAATTGTTAATCTTGGTAGGATATGCTCTTGTTACAATGCACTTTAGATCACTGGAAGCTAACAGTTCTGAAGTACCCCTGCCACAACTCTGCCTCTACTGGTTTAGTGAGCCCTCCCAATTACCCCTAGAGCACAAGGCCCAGAAAGGTTAAAAAAAACTTGCCCCAGGTGGGAAATGGTAGAGCTAGGATTTGAACCCAGGCAGTTGGCTTCAGAGCCTGTGCACTTAACCACTCTGCTACTCACTACTCTAGATATTCTGGGATGATTATTTACATGAGATATACACTTGCTCTCAATAGTTGAGGCTGTAATTTATTCTCATTTCTGTATCATTCTCGATTACAGCAACTGTACATTGATGATATTCATTTTTGTCACATGAATATAAAAATTTCACAGGGCAGATGAAAAAGTAACTTATTCATTTTGAATGCATGAATACAACAGGAGGCAGGAAACAGATGTAAAATAAACAGATTTTGGTGCCCAAGCTCTTGTAGGTGAAGCATGCTGAATATAAAGTTGGTATAGTCAAATTCATCTCAACAATAAAGTCCTTAAAATGTTTACAGAAGAAAACACTACAAACTATTGTGGGAGAAGGGGGTACTTCTCAGGGCACTGCCAAATACCAATTACAGATACGTGACTCTTGTGGAGTTGCTTAAAGGTATAAAGTTTTCCCACTTAAAAGGCATTATTTGTTGGTTTCATTTGCAGGAAGATTAGCCACCTGCAATCAGGAATAGAATATCTTAAATAAAGATCATGGGGCATGTGTGTGTGTCCTTGTCCATACATGTGTGTTGCGATAGTGGTAAGGGTGTTTATTTATCCGCGTCACCCTATTATAACCAAAAATTCATATATGGGATCATGTTTCGTAGCTCTTTATTCAGTGTAGTATTTGAACTGGTTAAAGCCATCCATTTCCACTCAGATGGTTTAGCAGAAGAAAATATTGGCTTGGAACATAGGGAACTTAGGCCTTCTGTCTAGATCTGACATGATATAATTGCAGTATGTAGAACGTAGTAAGTTATGCCTGTCGGGCTTCAATTTTCTCATCAGAAAAAGGAGATGTGATAAATCTCCAAGTCTGTGTGACTACTGCTGGGGAATACCTGACCTTTTTCAGGTCATAAAGATCAATCTACTCTGACAATCTAGTTGTTTCCATAGATTATTTTTTTAAAGATTTTATTTATTTATTCACGGCAGAGAGAGAGAGAGAGAGAGAGAGAGAGAGGCAGAGATACAGGCAGAGGGAAAAGCAGGCTCCATTCAGAGAGCCCAATGCAGAGAGCCCAATGCATTCGATCCTGGGACTCCAGGATCATGCCCTGGGCGGAAGGCAGACGCTTAACTGCTGAGCCACCCAGGCGTCCCTGTTTCCATAGATCATGAAAAGAAGAACAACCTGATGATGCATTAATTGAAACAAACTAGTTTCAAAACTTCACTTCTACTACCCAAAAGAGTCAGTTTCCCACTAAATGCTTTGATTACAGTAAGCTTCTAAAATGGAAAAATCACCCTGTTGCCTCATTTCCTATCAATGAAGACACCACCATCAAATCCATACATTAATGGAGAGTTTTCCTTTTTGATATCCACAGATATGACTTCACATCCTGGCTTACTGGGTCATTCCTTGGAAGACCTATACTGATTTTTAAATAGGCAAAACACTGTACTTGCATGTGATGGTAATTTCCATGACTGATTTAGAACTATTTTGAAGGGTTTTTTTTCCCCAGCTTTCTTTACTGTAGTCAAATGCACATACCATAAAATTCACTATCTTACCCATTTTTAAGTGGACAGTTCAGTGGTACTAAAGTACATTCATATTGTTGTGTGGCCATCACCACCATCCATCTCCAGAATGGAGAGATCTGGACCTGAGCTAAGGAAAGCTTTAAAAGATCATCCAGTGAGCACATGAAAACACCCCTCTCTCCTGGCCACTCCTAGGCTCTTGTCTGGTTCAGAAGCTGCACCTTTCTAACTGTACCACTTCTCCTCCTGCCATACAAGGAATGCATTTGTAGGAGAAAATGAGGAATTTCTTGTTGTTTCTTTAGATTTTGAGACAGAGGTCTTTGAGCACAACCTTGCTCAAGGAACCAGGCTGGCCCCAGTCCCAAGGTCTTTATACTTCAAAAAAGGGCAAAGGGCATTTTTGCTGGTGTTATCTTTCGCTGCAGCAAACAGCACATTTTCATTCACGCTGCCCAGGGAAATGCAAGGTGACTGCCAGGGCACCTGGCTGAGGAAAAGCATGCCAGGTCCAGGATGTTGATTGCGAAGTAAACAGAGTGGACCAGTTCAACCTGATTGCTAGCAAGTTGAGAGGCTTCACAAATCGAAGTAATATAAACCTCGCCTGGCTCTGTACACACAGAATGTGCCCAACATCCTACCAGAAACATCCAATTGCCAATACTCGACTTCTTAAAATGAGCATTCCCCTTACCTCCCAGTCTCTTATGTTCTCATTCTGTCGTGGCATCTTGTATTCCAGCAGGAACCCAGAATAAAGGCCTGTTATTACACCTTGCAAGGGTGGAGAGCCCAATCAAAAGGTACATATTTGGGACTGAGGGAGTAGTGGAGGTCTGGGGACACCGGACGAGGAATTACACTCTTCCATCAGCTATGGGGTAGAGGTAAATTATTCATCCATTTAAATAACAATAAAAACACAACCCCCAAAGCTTGCTGATTTCATTCTCAAGGTATCGGTAAGATTCAAGGTCAGAATTCCTGTGAATCAAGGTCAGGTATGATTATCAGTAGCAATGGTAACAATGTTACTGGTAAGTGTAGTAGGTACAAAGGATAGGGAGAAGCTGTTTCACGGTAGTGAAAGCAAACTCTGCGTGGTTAGGGGAGCAGATTAGGTAAGGTCTGAGAACTAGACAAACTAGGATTTATTCAGGGGGCCATGGAAAGAAACGGATTTCTACACATGTTGTCACCCAGTGAATACATTTCTTTAAAACCAGTATCAGGGTAGTAAGAGCAATGACAAGGTCAGGGTGTAGAGAACAGTAAGGGTGGCAAGGAATGAGATCAGACAAAAGAGGTTTCTTAAAAGAAAAAGTGAGCACTTTACTCATTTTTTTCTAATTCTGAATGTCCAAAGAAGAAAATTCAGAAAATATCATAGAGAGAAGAAAATAAAATCCACCTGTTACCACTGTTCGTATATTGACGGATCCCCCCCCCCCCCCCCCAGGCTCACAAAGGACATTTCCAAGAGCTTGAAGACTGGCTAGCCAGGGCATATTCACTAAGTATGTGAGGACAGACTGAAGGTTTGACATCGAGAAGACAGCATTGCTATTACCAAGACACATGGTTTAAAGAACGGATTCATCCAGTAAAAGGATGAGGTATATGGGAGGACAGGGACATGGCTCCTGATAAGGGCATAGCATTTGGGAAGGCAGTGACCCCTTCTCCTGACTCCCACTCTACAGAGTCAGAGACTAGATCTTACTTATTCCTACCACAGAAGTGATAATTACATGACGTGATAGAAGTGCAACTATCACTGCAATGGCAATCACATTACAATATATTAATGTATCCAGTCAATGTGTTGTACACCTTAAATTTAAAAAAAATTTTTATTTATTTATTTATGATAGTCACACACAGACAGAGAGAGAGAGGCAGAGACACAGGCAGAGGGAGAAGCAGGCTCCATGACCGGGAGCCCGACATGGGATTCGATCCCAGGACTCTAGGATCGCGCCCTGGGCCAAAGGCAGGCGCCAAACCACTGTACCACCCGGGGATCCCCTGTACACCTTAAATTTACACCGCTTAATATGTCAAGTATATTTCAATTAAAAAAAAGAGCAAGGTGCACCCAGGTAGCTCAGTCCACTGAGTGTTCAACTCTTGGTTTCCTCTCAGGTCATGACCTTAGGGTTGTGAGATCGAGCCCCCCCCCCCCCATATTGGGCTCTGGGCTCAGCAGGGAGTCTGCTGGAGATTCTTTCCCTCTGCCCTCCCCTCCCTCCTTAAATCAATCAATCAATCAATCAATCAGTCAATCAATCTTAAAAAAAAAAAAGAGGCAGCCCCGGTGGCCCAGTAGTTTGGCACCTGCCTTCGGCCTGGGGTGTGATCCTGGAGACCCGGGAGTCCCCCATCGGGCTCCCTGCATGGAGCCTGCTTCTCCCTCTGCCTGTGTCTCTGTCTCTGTCTCTCTCTCTCTCTCATGAATAAATAAATTTAAAAAGCTTAAAAAAAAAGCCAGAGCCTGCAGCCACAGGCAATACAATGAGGTGATGGGATGAAGGCTCCAGTGGCCCTTGATGCTTGAAGGCAGACTTACATTCTGACCCTTACTCTCAACTGAAGCCACAGTACACATACAACTGAGTATATATACATTTATATCACCGTGTGTGTGTGTTTCACAACCAGAATTTTAAAAGTCACAGAGGTGGATCCCTGGGTGGCTCAGTGGTTTAGTGCCTGCCTTCGGTCCAGGGTGTGATCCTGGAGTCCCAGGATCGAGTCCCACATTGGGCTCCCTGCATGGAGCCTGCTTCTCCCTCTGCCTGTGTCTCTGTCTCTCTCTCTCTCAGTCTGTGTCTCTCATGAATAAATAAATTAAATATTTAAAAAAAATAAAAGTCACAGAAATTTTATTAAAGAGAAAACCATGTTTAAGAAAAATAAGCCATTACAAGTTGTTTTATAACTGGATTTTTAAAAATTGAATCTGGATTATCTGTGGCATTAATACTCATTTTGTGAAAGTTACTTGTGTCTACATTCTGGAATAGAGTACAAAAAATATCTAGAGGTACTGATAGTCTATTTACATTTTGGGATGTTTGAGTATGAGGCGGAAAAAATGCATTTATTTCTCCACATCCACTTTACATTTATAGCTACTGTGCCATAACTTTGGCACAACAATCCAAACAGGCTGTCCAACGCTAAATAAGGGGGCTTATTACGTGGGCATTTAGTCAGTGTGCCTGGTTAACTTTTAAATGAATGCTCAAATGGCTTTAAACATCTCAATATTCACAATGTTCTGAAGAGGAGGCCTGTGGTTTTACCCTAGTCAGTGATCAGAGACCAAAGGTCTAACCCAATTATCTGGTTATCTCTACAGCTAGTTCTATTGTTCATGGGATCACAATGGATTGAGAAATCCTATAAAACAAAAACAGCTCTTAGCATTAACAAAATCAACCAAACAAACCTAAGAGCACCGTGAATAATGTGGTAGTTCACTGAGCTCACTCCTTCAGGGCCGGTGGTATCACACAGAGGAACAACTTTTGACAACAAGCTATCCAGCAATAGTATCAAAAGCCACAAAACCCTTTCTATCTTTTAGTCTGGTAATCCCATTCCTGAGAATTTATCTTAAGTGGAAACCTCAATGGAGAAAAATAGCTAAATGCCTAAAGATGGTCACGGCAGCATTACTTACCTCAGCCAACAACTGACAGAGCCGCCATGTCTCTCAATGGAGTGCTTGGACATTTGGGAGGAAGAGAGTGTTTCTGGGGGGCACCAACTGTGGTGAGGAAGAGGCCACGGGGCCAGGTAAGAGAATGGGCAAGTTGTGCATTGGCCTAGGGATGGATACCAGCAGAGCATGAACCTCTGACCCTGTTATGGGGAGTCACCTTTCAGGCCTTGGGATAATAGAGGAATGTCAAATCTACAGCAGGATGACTTAAAAAAATGATAGTCATCTCAAGTCTTTACCAACAGCCACTGAAAAGCAGGGTATTATGATAGAATTGAGTTAAAAAAGAATAAAGATGGGGTGTCTGGGTGGTTCAGTAGGTCAAGCATCTGCCTTCAGCTCAGGTCATGATTCCAGGGTCCTGGAACCAAGTCCCACATCGGGCTCCCTGCTTAGCGGGGAGTCTGCTTCTCCCTCTCCCTCTGCCCTTCACCTTACTTGTGCTCTCTCAAATAAATAAATAAATAAATAAAATCTTAAAAAAAGAATAAGGAGACAAAAAAGCTAAGAGACTAAAAGACTCACCTATAAAAGTTAGTTTCTTATTTACAAAGGATTTCTGGGCTGGAGATTGATTTTTTTTCCCTTGCTGAACCATTGCAGACTCCCTTCTCTCCCAGCACCTTCGTAATAGCCACCACTAGGTCCCTGATGCAGATAGAGATTCCTTTTCCTTCTCTGTACTGTCCTCTCTCCCAAAACCCAGAGTCCAGATGCCACTGCCTCCAGAGGTTTCAAGTATCAATCCCCTACCTACCCACCTATCACTGGAGCTAATGTGAGAAACTCAAGTTGTCTGTTTTTATTTTCATTAATTTCTGAAATACAAAAAAGGAAACATGTTTCTTAAGAAGGTGAATGACTCACAAACTGGAAGCAGCTCCTGACACTCGGCTCAATGTTACTGCCCCCGAACGATGCGACTTCACCCAACTGTCTTGGGATCTGGATAGAGTCATGCAGGAGGAGGCCCAGCCTGCGCTGGTCACAAAATCCTGTCGAACTTGCCACTTGCTTGAAGAGGTCTACAAAAGGAAGAAGAGAATTTCAACAAAGAGCAGCACCGAGTCGATGTTAGCAGAACCTACCAACCACCTCAATTCCAGCACTACTTATTGAGAGTAGCCAATATTCCCACAGAGAGGGGTTCCTTCTAATTCATGCTAATCTGCACATTTACTATTTTTATGGATCAAGTTAATCATCACTGTGTGTATACATAAAGTGTGACAGCTTTTAAATAAACTACAGCCCTGCAAGAAATGCAAGTTTACATACAGTCTTGACACCTGAATTTTCCTAAGCCAAAACACAATCCTTTGGGAAATATTTTATATATAGGATGTAACCATGGTCATAAAATAAATATTTTAGCAGTAAGAACCACCTAACTGGTCCAAAGTACCAGCCCCTTTGGACATCAGAGATTCAAAAATGTACTCAAGTTGCAACTTCTTTATGAAATCATAAGATCATTGAGTTTCTTGCATGTGTTCCCACAGGATCCTGTATATTTGTAAATTAGCTCCCATCACTTTATACTCTCACTGATTTAATACACATCTGTCTTTGTGGCTGCAGAATGATATCCCCCGTGAGGGCAGGGACTGTATTTGGTCAGCTGTGTGACCAGAAGTGTCACAGAATGAATGAACACACCCAACACTTGCAATGTATGTCTTGTTCTCAGAAATAAAATCGTTTCAATCATATGTTATATTCAAAGGATAGTTGCCAACAGAAGTAAATTCAAGGAATTTTCATTGGCACATTTTAAACTCTAAGTAATTGAATACTACAACCAGGTATCTAAGATGTCAATTACAAAAGTGAGACAGCATGCACAGCCTTTTTGTCATCTCTCCGATACACATGCACAGATTTTTTTCAAGATTATGAATTACCTTCACCTATCTCAGTTTGAAGTTTTCATTTTTATTTCACCAACCTCAAAACATGTTCCCTCTTGGTTATTTGAAACACAGGCTCAAAGTTCCCTCTGGTAGTACAACATGCTGGGATTTATACCATTGATAAGGTCAGATGATAAACTAACCTGTAAGTAATTTCACTATTTAAAGAAGGAAAACCCATAGAAAGATTCTACTTTGCCCCCAATACCTTTTTAAATGGTTAACGAAAGCTGTTCAGTGCTTTTTCTTTGGCTCCGAGGATAAAAAAAAAAAGCTCAAGTGGAAACGACATAAAAGTGAGAGCTAAAAGGGCCTGTGTATTTTGTGGCTTACTCCTGGGGGGCAATGAGCAGTAGGACACAGAGTGGCTTTGGAGAAATTCAATCTCTTTTATCTCCTGCCCTTCCTTAAGCTCAGCACAGCTCATCCCTGCGTGGCTAGGCCTTCGGGGAAAAAGAGAAATGACATGATAGGCGAGGTTTGCTTAATATTCCTGCCATAAAGACTTCTTCCGGGCAACTAAAGTGGAAAAACACGGACAGTCCCTCACGATAGCAACGAATGTGTGCTTCGTCATTGCAACCATTTCTCCTCTAGCATTTGCTTTTCATTTGGATTCACACATTTTAAGCTGAAGAACCCAAGAGCTAACCCAAAAGGAAATTCTATAAGGTGATATTTACCCTGTAAGAAATGGCAAGCTATCTGTCTCTCAAGTAATAAAATGTGAGTCACGTCACAGAACTGGATATGTCTGTACAACTCGCAGTAAGATGATTATAAAATAAACAATGTTTCTTGAACACGAATGCCAGATAGTACTCTTTAAATAAGAATCCAAAGACTAAGCAAGTGCATGGATTAAACCTTCACATTTATTTTTCTGACTTACACAAAGGGGTTAGGAAATCAGACTTTATCCTCTTGGAACATGTGTTTTATTCAGACACAGTCAATGTAATGTAAAATAATACTTGGACTGGAGAAGTTAATCCTCATTCTCTATTTAAATACCTGCAATTTAATGTTTGACAGGGAACGGTACAAACCAAGTTTTAGGGCACTCTAAAAGCAGTTCTCCATCTAACAAGAGGAACCTGCCATCAAATAACAACACTAGTCACTCCTCATCTACAACAGGGGTAATTAACCAACATTAATAAAAGAATACAGAGTTAATACACATGACTTACATCTGTACTTGTCTTCCAAATGGGCTTTACACAGAGAAATGATGCCAGTTTTAAAAGACAGGACCCGGATCCTCCCCGTTCGTCCCCTATTATGAATAATCAAACCAGAAAACAATTACCAACATTTTACTAGATTGTAAACACTTCTTAAGAAACAAACCAACCAACCAACCCTGGGATACAGGAACTCTACTGATCACTGTCTCATGAAACAAGCCCTTTATTGGTCATATAAAGATCTGTTAAGAACTTGTCTGCCCATTAGGTACTATCTTCTTTATCTACCTTATCAATTTGGCTGATGGCCTGGAATGCAATGGAAATGTGACCACTTTGATTAAGGAAACTTTATCAAGTTTTTGATTCTTAAAAGTCCTTACCTGAGTTGTAACGGCAGCTCTACATAAAACGAATAAAAAATATCCTTCTGTTCAATGGAGAGCCACCCGGGTTTAAGTTAGTAAATGGAAGGATTACTACTGTGCCTCCAAGTTACTTTGGTTACTAAACAAATTGCCTACTGTGCTTACTGAAGCCCCTCCCCCCAAAAAAACCCAGCAAGTGACTTGCTCTGCCCTCTTTCACACTCTTAGGTTTTCATCAGAATGCCTGGGTTGAGAAGAAAATCACTTACTTCGGGCCACATGACACATAAGAGAAAATACGGACATTTGTCTCCGTAAGAAAAAATGTGATATCCTCTATGAAAGAACATTCAAATATTTTTTTTTAAATTAACTTTTATTGGTGTTCAATTTACCAACATACAGAAAAACACCCAGTGCTCATCCCGTCAAGTGTCCACCTCAGTGCCCGTCACCCATTCCCCTCCAACACCCGCCCTCCTCCCCTTCCACCACCCCTATTTCGTTTCCCCGAGTTAGGAGTCTTTATGTTCTGTCTCCCTTCCTGATATTTCCCAACATTTCTTTTCCCTTCCTTTATATTCCCTTTCACTATTATTCATATTCCCCAAATGAATGAGAACATACACTGTTTGTCCCTCTCCGATTGACTTATTTCACTCAGCATAATATGTGATCTTGGAGAGAAATTTAAAAACAACCTATTGCTATATTAATGTTTTAAGTATGTTTACAGTTTCACTTTTCATATAAAGCTGAAATACAGTATTCCACATGACAAACTTATAAATGGTTCATTTTATCCATGGGAAGAAATGAAACACGAGAATGAAAAATGTTCTGTTTTGTAGAAAATAATTTTCAATAATTTGCAGCTTTTACTTTGTTGCAGAAAGAAAAGTGAACCTTGCATGGTGCTTAAAAAGAGAGAGAGAGAGAGAGAGAGAGCGATCATAGAATAATTCTCCCATCTAGCACTTCAAAACTGCAAAGGACAGGCCCTAACTGCAGTTATTTTGGGTGAACAAAATGCTCAACTTTTAACTGGTACAATTTATAAAGAGAGTCCTAATGCATTAACAAAAATTATGATCGTTGGAAGATTCTTTGCTCTTTAAAAAAGGCAAATCCAAGTTTAACAAATAAACTTCCTAAGATAGCTCAGGTCTTCAAGGAGTTAAAACTGTCCCCAAATAATGGTGAGGCAGGTAGAAGGGAAGTTCTATACACTCAGAATCCATTCATACGTCATCTGCAAAGAGCACAGTGCCAAAACACATGTGAAGGAACACCTGAGTACAAACCCTTATCAGGGCAAAAGCCAAGTGTAATAAAAATCCATTATGCTCAAGGGCTTGGTAAATAATTATCAGAATTAAATAGCCAGGCAGTCTTGGATTTCAAAAGGCACTACCTTATCAGAATAACCAAGAAAAAAAGTATACATCTTAATGACGGAGGTGGCAAGAATCTACAACAAAGGCAAAAGGCAAAATAGTTGAAATGCAACTCCTTTCAGAAGACCTTTCCAGATTTCCAAACAGGGATATGTTCTTGTTGGCATGTGAAATGAGGCATGTAATCATTTTGAGATCTAAGAAGAATTCAGTCAAAATTAAAACCAATTCTGTCTGCTAACCTTCCTCTCAGTTGTCTTCACGTAAAGCTCAAGACAAAAACAAGAACTGGGGATACCTCCTGTGTGCAACTCAAAAGAAATAAACAAAGCGCTCTCCAGGAGAGTGAAGAAGGGAGGTGCTGACCAGAAACTCTGGGAAACGTTAGAAAACTTCCTCAGTGTGAGAAGCCAAGTTTGTCCCATTAAGGTCTTGTTCTCATTTTGTTTGGCTTATTAATTCACGATCTTCTGCAAAGAGCTCCTGAGGATCAGGGCATACTACTCAGATCTGGTGACAGGTGTGCCAGCATCTCCAAGAGCACATCCATTTCTGCCAGTGCGTGGGAGCCACCCCCGAAGTGGATGGAGGAATTCAAATTACACAAGCAAGAAAAGGCTACACACTGACTCATTCTACTATTTGAAAAATGAGTATGAAAAATGAGTCTCTCAGGGTTTTGTTTGTTTTCAGAGAGCCATCTACATTCTAGCTCTCACCTCCTAGATCATCCAAATATTTTTCAGCTTCAGTGAACGCAAGAATGATTTATCACAGGGCCAGTATTAGGTCACAGGGCTTCATGAACCTTTCATCCTGAGGATGATATTTCTAGACTGGGGCCCCTGTTGTGATGCTAATTACACCGGCACCATTCTGTTAACTAAGTGTCCTGTGGCCGAGTCCATAAAGAGCTTGCCATACGTACGTGTCATAAACATTCAGCAGCCAATTGAGACACATATCCACGCAGAGAGGGACGTTGACCAGATTGTTGTGCTCTTGCTCTAGGCGATCATAAATAGTGGTCAGACAGTTAATGACCTGCAGGATATCCATGGGCTGGTCATTTTGCTTGAGGTTGTGCTGGTCCAAGGCATCGCATGCAGCCGATAGGCTCAAGAGATCCACTGCAAAAGCCACATAAAGTCACAGGTGATTCCAGGGGGAAAATCCTCTTTTCATGCTTTTTCCCTTTCTTTTGAAAATCCTGGTCGGGTTGTCTCGTACTCTTTAGTGAACACCAAACCCAAAACTTACCCTCTTAAAAAATTTTTTTTAAAATTTAAATTCAATTCAGTTTACATGTAGGGTATTACTGGTTTCAGGGGTAGAATTTAGTGATTTATCTGTTGCACATAACACCCAGTGCCCTCCTTAATGCCCATCACCCAGTTACCCCATGCCCCCACACACCTCCCCTCCAACAACCCTCAGTTTGTTCCCTATAGTTAAGAGTCTCTCATGGTTTGCCTCCTTCTCTGCTTTCATCTTATTTTATTTTTCCTTCCCTTCCCCGATGTACATCTGTTTTGTTTCTTAAATTCCACATATGAGTATTTGTCTTTCTCTGACTTATTTCACTTAGCATAATACCCCGTAGTTCCATCCACATCGTTGCAAATGGTAGGTATTCATTCTTTCTGATGTCTACGTACTATTCCATTATATATGTATATGTATGTATGTATGTATGTATGTGTGTATATATATGTATATATATATACCACATCTTCTTTATCCATATGCCCTTAGATAGCTCAGCTGGTAGAGCAGAAGACTATAGAGCTAAATCCTACCCTCCTTTACAGTGGTTTGTCTTCACCCTCCAGCTCTAAATTTGAGGTCTGGAGTATTGAGGATCTGAGGTTACTGTGAAATCCTGTTGGCACTGGGTGAAGAATGTGGGCAGGGAAAGCTTCCATTCCTGAAGTACAGGGGTATTTGAGAGTTAAGGGGATCTAGAATGTTCTAAGGGAAAAGAGTCATTTTCACATTCTGAGTAAGAAAAACTCTGTTTTACTAGAAATTTTGAAAGAGTTTTTCGGATTAGTACCAGAGAAGGTCAGCTGGCTTAATCTGTATGGTTAGGCTTGTGTAAACTCTCTTTCCAGCTATGCATTTGTAATCAAGTGTTTTTCACCTTGAAATACCAGTCACCTCACAATCTCTCTGCTACTTTAATATTAGGTGAAAAAAATCATCAACTTGATTACAATTTTCAGAAGAGAAACTAGGGGGATCCCTGGGTGGCTCAGCGGTTTGGCGCCTGCCTTTGGCCCAGGGCACAATCCTGGAATCCCAGGATCGAGTCCCACGTTAGGCTCCCTGCCTGGAGCCAGCTTCTCCCTCTGCCTGTGTCTCTGCCTCTCTCTGCCCCCCTCTTTCTCATGAAAAAATAAATAAAATCGTAAAAAAGAAGAGAAACTAAAGTTAACTGCATAATCTACTCAGTTGTTAGACCTGAGGCTCATTTATTTCTTTACCTTCAAACTGTATTTTACAACGTACTTTTCAAATCCTCTAAGAATTTTCTAAGATTGGCGGGGTGAGGGGGACAGTGGATTCCCCTGCCCTGAAGTGTTATTTGCTCATATGCTGCAAGACAAAAAATTTAGCAAAAGCAAAACCTCAATGTTGTCCAACAGCAGCAACTCGAAAGCTTTACTCCCAAATGTCAGGGGAAGATGCTCTTCTCTAAGGCCAATTTATTAGCCAAATTGGAAATGCAACAACAGTGCTTTTCTAACACCTTATACACTTAAGCTCTGCTCTGAATTCTCCGTCCTTTGAGACAAAGAATCAATGGTAATTAAGTAAATCTCTCCTGCATCTAGCGGGAGGAGGCAGGACAATTCTGATGTAATCGCAGATAAACCTGGGCCATTCCAGTTCCTAAACCGAGTGTCCAATGCAAACAGATGCAAATTTAAAGCTTCTATGTAGTTTACTAGTTATCTCTAGTCAGTTCTAATTAAATGTGAAGGGAAAAACAGTGGTTAATACCTCTGTAGGTTCATACCTATGTCGTGCACGTTTTTCTCTTTTAAAAAAGAAAAACAGAAAAAAAATAAAAATAAAAAAATAAAAAAGAAAAACAGTCACCTTTGAAGTTTCTCTGGAAGCCAGGAGGAGACCTGGTGGTGGAAGCAGGAGGGGTTTTTGTCTTTCATCCCAGGCAGTAATAAAGCTCTGTGGCTTCCGTGCAGTTTCCCTAAATGCCCTGGACTAGCACTCACCCTATCAAAGCAAAGGCCCTACTCCTTTTGGGTTAAAATCCTCTCAAGATAGAGAAATGACCTCTTTACATGGAAGCCGCGAGATTTTATTTAAAGTGGCAGAAAAGAACATAACTTGATTTAAGAGGGAGGCAGGTAGGCAAAAGAATGAAGAATTAAAAGATAATAATAACATAAGCAGGCAGGAGGCCTGGAGCAGGAGGAAGGCCCGGGGAGCAGGAGCTGCAGGGAAGGACACCAAGGGCTCCAACATTCATCTCCTCCTCTTCTGCGTGCTGCGCTGCCTCACAGGGCCAATGCTCAGGTGCAGGTAGTGAAAACGTTCAGAAAAGCAGCTCATCATTTCCATTAGCACGAGAGAGGAACAGCTTTCTTCCAAATACCAATATTCGCAGCATGATTCTTTGTAAACTGAAGGAAGCTATGGGTAGTTGGGAGTTTTTCTATTATTTTCTTGTTACTCTGCCTCAATCATTAAAAATATTTTGCCTTACATCCAAGGATACAAGAGCTAACAAGTGAGAATTTTAAGGCTCAGTTTTGTACTAAGAGTCTCATTTACTCGTGTGCTGGAAGCAAACGAAGCAGTAGCAAAATGGCCTGGATTTCTCTTTACGGAGTCCACTCCTACCTCTATACAGGTGAATGGCTAACACACAGAATAGAATATATGGAGTATAAATAGCTCCAGAGAGGAGCAAGGCGATTGCTCTGGAATAACGAGCAGGGATGACATAGTTAAGAGAGAAATACTGCGCAAGGAGGGAGCTCTGCTAGAACCAGATGCGGTTAACCATGAGAACGGTCCCTCGCAGGGGACAGGAGAATGCATTTCCCCAAACAAACATATCAAACAGAATTCCCCTCTCATGGAACAATTTTTTCAAAGACTTCAATTCAGGTCTCCAGAGCCATACTACGCACTTGAAAAGAGGTGGGAAAATCGATAGGGACAATTTAATTGCCACACAGACAGACACTTATGTGTTCAAAACGGCCATCTTAAGGATACAGTGAGATTTTTTTTTTGGATGAAACATTAAACATAATGATTAGCTGTTTCTAGAAGCCTCAAAAAGCAACCAACACACAATTGCGTGAAACTGCTTTTTTTTACCTCAAACTAGGAATTTCCATTGGGGGGTGGATGTGAATATATGTATCTTCTTACTAGGGAATATATTTTAAAGCCATACAAAAACCCAAAAATATGCTAATACACCTTTCTTTCCAAAATTGTTTGTACAGTAGAGGATACTATAGGTTTGACCTCATCAAAGAATAGGGACCACTTGGTGGCGTCCCTCTGCGTAAGGGCTGTGGGGTTGAGGGTGGGGACAGGACAAAAGGACTCCCTCTCCAGGACCCTCTCTGCTGTGCAGGAAAAGCAGAAAATGAAGGCAGGGGAGACTAAGCACATTCACGGCTTATGAGGCTCTGGTTGTGACTAATCACCCTTTCAACATTCTAGATTCAAATGCTACCTCTACTCTTCTACATATGTCACAAGTGAGGAGCTGAAGCCCAATTTTTTTTTTTTTGTCTTTTACTGACTCTTGGGCTCTGAAGGCTCCTGGAAAGCATGTTTAGAATGGTTCTGCAGTAGAGAAAGCAGAGACCAGAGAGAAGGAGCACTGCTGTGAGAATTCTAGCAGGACACGTGGAGGTCCATACCGAAGAGCAGAAACGGAGGTTGCAGAAAGTGTCCTTGTAGACTTTACAGAAAAAGAAAACCATCTCACATTTCCTACCAGTAAGAATAGTGGGACAAAAGAGAAGCACCAGAAAGTCAGTCAGCGTAAGTCCTACGGTGCCTATATAACCCCAAGCTCATTCCATGGATCAACCCAGAGACTCTGTGTTAACAAATAAACAATCCCGTGACCTACTTTGTGCAGACAGATACAGAGGTGGGTACTGGCGGCCTAAGCACTATGCATCTGCTGGCTCTTGCCCGGGCAGCAGGCACTTGCAGGAAGAGGAGGCTGTTGCTGACATCATGTCATCCTCCAGCCAGCTTACACTTTCCAAGCACATCTCTGCCCAGCAAGAAAGTCAGTGCACTCTGATGTGGTTATCTGTGCTGTGAGGGTTAATTTCAGAGGCTCTGGAGTTGGCATAAGATGTTGTTTGCTACAATGGCTACACAATGCAGAGCCTTGATCAAATCAATGAAAAGAAGTGCCTTACTGGGTTGATGTGTAGCCATGGGTTACAGCTTATCATTACTGTTTATTGGTAGAAGCACCACTGACCATTTTTACCTGGTTTGGGGGAGACCCGTGAAGGTCGCTGAGTATGGGACTGGCTACATGAACAACATGCCCTCCGCTATGCACTTCCTGGCTTCCAAAGGGGTTTGTGCTGACATCGGTGGTTCTTGTTCCAAGAGAGAAAGTGCACCCTGGTACCGCCTTGCCAGAGAACAGGCACTTGGGGCCTACACCCAGCCTCTCTGGACCCTATGCTGTGAGGCATCCTGTGGTTTTGATCCTGCCTTTAATGCTGACAGCATATTGTAGCCTTTTCCTATAATGAACTGTAAATGTCTAAACGCTGTCATTTGGGTTCCATGAGTCTTCTTTAGCAACTGAGCCCTGACTGCTACTCCCAGTGCAATTAGTGTCAGGAGTGAGAGTGTTTAGAAGACCCCCAACTTATCCTTAGCTACACATGTGGCTACAGTGTTACTGAAAAAGAAAAAGAGACGATTCTGTTAGAAGGGATGAAAATGAACCGTTGACGCTGGTTTCCAAGCTACCCTTGATTTCAAGTAGCACAGGCTTTGACATTGGTTATCGATGATAGAACTTTCTATTGGAATCTAGAAAGGGCAGAATCTGAACCTGAGACGCTAACAGAATGGATCAGAAAGGGAACTGCAAGCCAATAGCAGGTCAGCTAAAAATTCAATTCCTGGGATGCATTATTAGCAAAGTTCAGAGGAGTTCAGAAGCTCCTTTAGAGGAGTTTCACTCTCTCTGGCCTGCAGGTGGAGTTCTAACCAAAGGAACCTGGGCAACTCTCACTTTGATAAATGGGCTACACCTGTGAGACCACTTACAATTAAAAAGATAATTCAAGTGGGGGAACTTACAGGTGTTCCCTACTTCACCACATTTTCTTTTTCGATGCCATATCTAGCAGGCCCTGGACTGGGGCTACAATTAAGAATTTCAAAGGCTGGTAATATTCTGAAACAGGATATTGGGGCTATTAGTGGGAATGTCGAGTGTTAAGAATTCCACAGGGACTGATGGAATGGATTACTCCTTCCCCACCCCTCATTGAGTTGGGGCTGGCTGTCACAAGTGTTTTGTTGCCTAGAAACAGGATAACCCCATTTTTCTGTACTAACCCAATCTGACCTGTTACCATTGGGAAGAAATTGAAGGGGAAGCCCTGCCACGCCTCATCTTGCCACCAGCTAAATATGCACTAGCCCAGTTGCTGAACCCAAGAGACATACTTAGTGTGTGGGTGGAAGGTTTGGACTAAAATTAATGATGAGGAAGAAAGGTCAGATTGTTGCTGAAGGGAACAAAGCCGTGCTGTGGGTGTTAAAAACAGGAAAATCTAACATAATGTTGGTGCCCAGAAAGAGGCTTAAAATATGCTCCTTTAGCTATGAGTCAACTGTCTCTTTAAAGAGTCAAGAAGTGAAGAGGGCAAATCTATAGAGCACACTGGATGAAGATAAGTGAGTTCTGATTGTGACCATGAGTCTGCAGAGCACTTGTAAAGTAGCTAAAAGTAGTCCTTTGATCCTTGTTTCGCAGGACCCATCTGTTATTAAGGACCCGTGCTGAAAAGCCTCTTATGGGAATATTTACCCAGTCAAATCTGGAGAATACTGATTTATAATAATCTGAAAGAACACTGTGTAGCCATTGTGCTGCTGAAGCTTTAAGAATGGCATTGGGAAAAAAAAAAAAAAAAAAAAAAAAAAAAAAAAAAAAAAAAAGAATGGCATTGGGTATATGGTAGAAGGTCTATATGCTATATATCTCATGTGTCACAATTTTACATATTAAAAAAATAGCTATTTGACCTGATAGTATGTGAGGAAAGCCACAAATGGGTGGAGGGACAATTGGAACACTGATCACTGAGGAATCTGAGCCTGGACTGGTGGGCCCACATCCCTGTGATTGAAAAGCCACAAATCTGATGCAGACAATTCTAGAAATTTCTGTGCATGTGCACACCAACAACTCTTTAGGAGTGACTAGAATTCAGATGATGCTAGCCTGGGTGACTTGACAGTTTTGCATCTCACATTTATTTCCTCCCTATAGTACAGATGTTACTACACAAAGGCCGCAATGTTTCTGGTGGACCAAAGAACATGGGACTGGGTGAAATAAAAGAGATCAAAAGCAGAGTGAGGAGCTGGGCAAGGAATACCCAACCAGCCAGATAGAATTGGCTCTGGATGGGAAAAGATATATTTGGGATGAGAAAGACCTCCTAGTGCAAAGAAAGAGAGAGCACTTGGAGGACACCCAACACCAGAAGGAAGGTGAAGGATGGCCAGCCCCCTAGAACAGTAACTGGAAATGGAAGCTATAAGGTGCTTCTTATGAGCTTCGACACCACCACTCAGGGCCAACCATTCTTTCCTTAGAGCGCACCTCATGGGTACTGGACGTATCTTAAATAGGACTCCGGCACTGTTACTGTTCCTGGAGCAAGAGAGGTTCTATTCTAGGAGCCCTCTCTTGGGGCACTGCCATCTGTGAAGGCTGAGACAATAAGCTTGGCTCTGACCCTCAAGAATGTCTCACATCCTGAGATAACAAAGATATGGCTTCTCACCTATGTGAAAAAGAATGTGTGGTATGTGAGAAAAGCAGATTTTTTGGGGGGAGGGGGACAGCCATGATCATGACCTGGCCTCTTGGGCTGCCTTGCCGTGATGTAGCCTGTGGCTGTGGATGCACATCCTGGCTTTCAAGCTGCCACCTCCCTGGCGCCTTTCCCTGCACCAGGACAGAAGGTGTGTCCACTATGCTGCTGTGGATCCTGTGAGCCTTTGTTAGCAGGTGAACCCCACTGAATGCCACCTTCAGTGCCCTCTTATAAGATGAGGTGGTTTCACCAAGAAGGGAGGAAGTCTTTCCTCCTGCTTTATCGTGACGAGGCTGAGTCCAGCAGCTGTGACTTGATTCAGACAACTTTAGGCCATACAAAATCCCTTTGCTAGGTGATTCAGTTGCTGCACAGAGGCAAATTGTTCTCTATTGCTCGTTTGAAGTATATTTGCCATGTTTATCAACTGCAGTGCATTTAGCCCTATGGTGTGGCCTATCTCCAACCCACCACATGCTAATAAGCTAAATACACATGCTTTGTGAAGTGCATTTTTTTTTCTGCTCTTGGAAGTTGGCTATATTTTTAATTGTAGAAGCCACACACCTAGAGGATGTCAAGAGAACTAGAGATTGACAAAGAAAAAGCTTAGATGATCTTCTTCCTAACTTTCAAGAGTGGGGTATCAGCCATATGAACCAGCTTACAAATCCCTCTTAGCAAGATTTTCTCTTTGTCTCTGCTTTTCTGATGAGTTTAATTTTCATTCACAGTGCGTTGAAAGGCAGTATGGAGTCATGCAACATTAAACCGATTACAAACTGGGGACATTATAGGCCAGTGGCAAAGCTCATAACTTAAATAGCAAATTCTCTATAGTGGATAAAATTGTGTTATTTGGGTTTCTGCAATATTGAAGCTTTGATAGTGAAGTGTAAAAAGAAGACCAAGTGCTTAATGGCAGTAGCACTGCATATTTTCTAAAACACCAGTAATTCAAACTCTTCACTGGCATCAGGAAATCATTGAGATAACATCGTTAATTTTCATTAAAGCAAAAGTTGGTAGAAGCGACCTTCGGTTGGAAGAGCTAGCCAGGACAAGTTTTATTTGCCTGTACCACAGACAATAGCTCTTTATCATGGCTCTGCAGGCACAGAAATGACAGAAAGGCCGGAAGATAAACCTAAGCAAACATCAAATTAAGAGGAAATTCTTAAATCATCTACCGAACAGTTAGTTAAGTAATGTGACCACACATGTTTTCAATAACAAGAGGACTGGCGAACTCTTCATTGTGTAGTCATACTACACATGGAACTCTCCTTTCTTGAGAATCCAGTACATAATTTAGAGAAATACGCCCTAACTTGGCTGTACCTAAATCTTTTTCAAATAGGAGAAAAGTCATGTTCACAAAGCAAATGCTGAGAATTTCAAATCTGTTTAAAAGTGGAAATTCCACATCCTACCCTCAGAGCTTAACTCTGTACGGTTATAACCTCAAAGGGCCCAAACTTTTTTATAATTACAAATTCCCCCATTTCCTCAATATTTACTGGAAATTTTCATGTAAACTGAAATGACAGAATGAGACACATTTGTGAATCTAATTATTTTTTACGAGAAGTGGATAATGCCTAAATCTAAGGTTCAAAGCAACATTATAGAAAAGGAAAGTCCATATAAGGTTTTCCATCTTGTCTCTTTCTGGGCTTTTTCAAAGTATAACCTGAAACAGCTGATTATCTCTGTTGAACTTTTAGGATCCCACAGGAATATACTATATACTAATAATGCTTTAGGTTAACAGGTTCATATTCATCCCTTTATCAGTTAGAAAGCATTCTCTCTGGGATGGGGCAGGGCCAAGAGAAGAAAAAGCAGCAGAAGGCCTTCTCTGTCCAGCCCTCTGACTCGGTTCCTCCGCAATGGGCCTCTTTCCAGATCCGGTACATTAACAAGTCCCTGAGGAAATCCCAGGCCTGGGGAGCCCTTTAAAAACCACTTAAACTTGGCAGCTATATAGCTGAAAAATGATAGCTTCAGACTACAAGCTATAAGGAAATGGAAGCCTCAATTTACTTTTGCTCATGCAAGGATCTCCCTACTGCCAAATCGGATGGGCACCTGCACCACCTCCATGCTGACCTCTCAGCAACACATGCCTTCCCCCCCTCGCCCCCAAGGCCGGCTGCCTTCCTCCCATGCAGTACGTGGCACTCTGGTTCCCAGTATCTTCCTTCTCCCCCTCTGGTCACTCCTTCGCAATTCCTTCTGTACATCATTGTTCGTCCTCTAGCCTAAATACTATTTTGTTCCTCTGCACACTCTCCCTGAGCCTCTACATGCTGATGAGCTCTAAATATCATTTGTCTACTTCTTCTGAGCCTGGCAGTGTTATATCCACCTCCCCCTGGCAAGTCTGCCACTCATCCAAGCAAGCACCTCATAGTTTCCTTGAGCCCCCCTCAACCACCCAGTCAAGTCCATCACTGAGGCCTGTAGATGTCACCTCTTATGTGTGTCTTGGTTGTCTCCACTTCTCTCTATTCCTCCGGGGCCCATTTGGGCCACAGTGTCGCAGGTTTAGAGTACCAAAACTGCTCAGCCCTCTCACCCCCAATCCATACTTAATTCCACGGCCACGATGACCTTTTATTTTTTAAAAAATTTTACTTGAGAGAGAGAGCGAGCAAGCAAATATGAGTGGAACAGTGACAGAGGAGAGAGAGAATCTCAAGCAGATTCCCTGCTGAGCATGGAGCCTGATGTGGGGCTTGATCCCACAACCCTGAGATCATAACCTGAGCCAAAACCAAGAGTTGGACACTTAACCAACTAAGTCACCCAGGCATCCTCATGATGACCTTTCTAAAGGAAAATCCCACTGCATCATCCCCTTGCGTGGCTCCCCACTGACTGCTAAATTCTTGACGTAAATTTAAAAAGCCTTTTTACAATCCATCTCCCACTTCTCTCTCCAGCCAAATGTTTCACTGTGGCCCTTTCTCACGACTCTGCTTCAGCCATGCTCAGGCATTTTCAGTTCCTGAATGCATCAGCACACACTACTCCTTCTGACTAGAACACTCTTCCTAGACTGAGGTCTACTAACCCTTCTGGAATCACAGAGCTTAGGCACCATGTCTTCCAGCACAGCCTCTCTGAACCTCACCCTACAACTAACTATTCTTCTCATAGTACCCCATTCTTCCACTGTCACATGATTAAATACAGGCCTTTGAAACCATCTCTTCCCTTTTCCTGAAGGGGCCCATAAAGTGTGGAAATGGACATGGTGTCACTTGATTTCTCTTTCTTAACAGGCTGTGCACATTCTCAATGATCTTATATGCATTCACCTGTGTCTCCAGACTTTATGGACACCCTGGATCTCCCTCATTAGATTACAAGTGCCTGTTTCATGGCTCTACCATCGATGCACCCAGGCCCTCAAACAACATGCTCAAATGAACTTTGATGATAATGGATCGTTACACATAAACCATCAGATGAAGACACAGAACTACAGGACACTTCTGGATTTCCCCACTGATGTATGATATTGAGCAAAGGCAGAGAAACTCACCTATCATCTGTCCTCCATCATGGCATTCATCTGAATATTAACATTCAAGCTAATAACCTACTCAAACCTGTGCAATGGGCTTTGGCTAAGGCAGATATAGTCTTCTACCACTAAATACATTTTAGAAAAAGAAGAAAATAAAGGCAGAAGAAGGGGAGAGATTTCAAGTTTCATAAAGGTAACTGGATGCCAGTGCCCTTAGTTGGAAAATAAAAATTCTCAGTATCTTATCAATTCAACATCAGTATCTGAGGAATGGTGAACAGGAGAGATTCTAAACAGTGTAACAAAATAATTTAGGGCACACTGGGCCAAAGACATTTTTAAAAAGGGAATTCAGTGTTATAGCTGGACTTGAGAGAGCTATTTCACTCCCTCCAAGTGGAAATACCCCTGGACCCACTTTTTTTTTTTTTTTTTTTTAGAGCAAAGAGGAACTATCACGTGTTTCAGTCACTGATTAATACTCACAGCAAAGGGCCTTCTGCAGTCTTCGGAGTTTCATGGCAGTCCTGTAAGCTGAGAACCTGACATTATTCAGGTCAGCTGAGGAAAAAAAGGGACAAAACAAAGATCATTTGTTATTTCATCAGAAAGCACAAAAACTCCCAATGTTTTTGAAATAACAACAACAGTAGTTTAAGGGAAAAAAATCTCTTGTACATATGCCCCGTATTTGGGGAGGTAAAAATTCTGTCAATGTGGAAACAGCAAAAACAAACAAACGAAAAGTCTCTTTGCCATCTGACAATCACACAAGCTAAGTTTCACTGAAGGACTACAGTGGGGAGCCTGCAAAGCGTCCGTCCGTGTAGTCCTCTTCCCTAAAAGGGAAATGACAGGCATTTTTCTTTTCTTCTAGACGATAACCTTGGTTCTATTGGAGAGGGTCTTTGCTACATAAGATTAAAGAGAACAAAGAAGGTATTTTTTTAACATAGCTATTAGAGTTTAGCAAACAAGTGGCAGGTAACTTTTTGGGGGAGTTAGGTTTTTTAAATGTATATTTGACTTTATTTTCTCAATAATAGTTAAGAAAAACATTTCATTAATGAAAATACAGGAGGCCTTCTGAAAAAGATAAAAGTTTAAGACAAAGATCTCAGGTAAATGAAAAGCATGTTTGTGTAATTTAAAATCACAGAGAAAGAGCTCAAGACTTTAAAGAATCAGTATTGGATTTATTTCAGTGATGATATTTGGGATTTTTCCCAAATTTTTATTCAAATTCCAGTTAGTTAACACACAATGCAATATTAGTTTCAGGTACAGAATTTAGTGCTTCATCACTTACATACATCACCCAGTGCTTATCACAACACGCATCCTCCTTAATAATGCTCACCACCCACTTCATATTTTTTTCTGATTATAAAAGTTACACATGCTCACTGTGGCAAACTTAGAAATCAAAGACAAATATAAAATCCCATAAACAAATCATCCATAATCCCATTGCCCAAACAGATGCACTGTTAGCATTTTGAGAGTTTCTTATCCAACATATGTGTGTCTATGCATGTGAGATGTATTTTTAAATGTAATTAGGACTAAAATAAACAATGCATTTATACGCTTAGGTGCAACCATTCTAATACTCAGTGCACACAAACATCTCAATTATCTCTGCTACTGTGGTTTCTAAACCACCTGTCCACCAAGCCCCAACTCACCTTACCCAGCACAGAGCTTTTTTGATACGATGCCCCTACTCAAGTGTGTGCAAGCCTTGAAATACATGAGGCTTTAGGTTTTTGCTGGCATGTCTGTGGAGTTAGGTTTCAGGAACCCAGCTGCAAAAAGCTCCTTGAAGTCAAGTACTCTGTCTCCTACTTCTATCATCTTTTCCAGTGACTTACAACTGTTCTCTGAATAAAGCAGATCTACTACAGCCAGTGGACTAGTGACAGATGGAATGAAGAAATGAACAAAAGAAGGAAAGAAAGAGAACAAAACACACTGGCAAACATGTCTAACCGCCATAATCGCATGACAGCTACAAAACCAATTCTAAGCGGGGGTCAGAAAACGGAAATAACGCAATGCATATCCATGTGGCCTCGGTCAACATTATTTTTTTAAAGATTTTATTTAATTATTCATGACAGACACGGGGGGGGGGGGTGCAGAGACACAGGCAGAGGGAGAAGCAGGCTCCACGCAGGGAGCCTGACATGGGACTCGATCCCGGGTCTCCAGGATCACACCCTGGGCTGAAGGCGGCGCTAAACCGCTCAGCCACCGGGGCTGCCCCCGTCAACATTATCATTAGCTCTATGGCCTTTGCAGAGACTGAACGCAAACACCTGAACGGACATTAGAGGACGGAAAAACAGCGTCTGTAATTTATTTGAAAACATTCAGCATTATGATACAAAAGACTAACAGTAGTAAATGCTGGCGAGGATGTGCAGCGACTGGACCTCTCCATACAATGCTGCTGGGAATATAAACTAGTATCACCACTTCAAAAAACCAGTTTAGCAGCTTCCCATGGAATGAAACATACATCCCTCTTATGACCCAAATAGTCCACTCCTAGACATTTACCACAAAGAAATACAAACGTTTGCACAAAAAGATGTGTACGTGAATGCCCACAGTAGTAGCTATATCCATAGCAGCTAAAACCTGGCAACAAACCAACAGGAGAAGGAATAAACAGACTGTGATACAGTCCTACAGTGGGACACTAATCTGCAATGAAAAGGAACTAAATACTGATTGATCATACACCAACCGTCCTGAAATATTGATGATGATGCAGAGTAAAAGAAGCCAGACGTGGGACACGTGGGTGGCTCAGCAGTTGAGCACCTGCCTTCAGCCCAGGCGTGATCCTGGAGTCTCAGGATCGAGTCCCCACATCTGGCTTCCTGCATGGAGCCTGCTTCTCCCTCTGCCTGTGTCTCTGCCCCCCTCTCTCTCTCTGTATCTCTCATGATTGAATAAATTAATTACTTAATTTTAAAAAGAAGCCAGATGAGAAGAGTAAATACAGTTTGACACCACTTAGGTGAAAAGCTAAAACAGGCAAACCTCACCTGCATTGGCAGAACACGGCTAAGCTGGTAGCCTGGAGTGGGGTTGGGGTGGGCAACTGACTTCAAAAAACACAAGCTTATGTTTTAGGTGATTGAAATGTTAACGTATCTTGATTGGTGTGTAGGTTTTTGAGTGTATACATTTGTCAAAACTCTACTTATGCACTTAAAATGGATGCATTTTATTGTATGTAGATTACGCCTTCATTAAGCAGGTTTGCAGAGTTTTAAGTAAATCCTCACATGGACAGTACAATCTGGGGTGTGTGTGTGTGTGTGTGTGTGTGTGTGTGTGTGTGTGTGTGTGTGTGTGTGAGGTTAAGCTACAACACAGAGGTGGTCAGCTTTTTTTTTGGTCAGCTGTCTTAATCAGGCATGCACGCTGTTGGGGTGGGTGGCTAGCAGTTCATCAAACAAGCCTACTCCAGAGGTGGCCACCCTATACTTCAGTTATATTTAGCTGCTATTACACTGGGGGATTCATTAATTATCCTAATTAATGTTAGATAGGTTTGCATTGGCGATATTAGTGGTTTGCAAAATATGAGGACTGTTGAAAAAGGTTTAGAAATAGCCCCTGCCCTTTTATTATCAGGATATGAGAAGAATCTAACAGGCTCTCCATCTATAGAAATGGTGCCATGGGCTGGATTCCAAAATGTCCACCTGTAGGTCGCTGAATTGTTGGTTGCCTGAATTCAATTAGATGCTCAACGGAATCCCGCTGTTAGGGCAGCAATTCTCAAACTGGAGCACACATCAGAATTACTGGGGTAGGGCTGTAGCTAGTTAAAAATATGGATTCCCAGGCCCTGCTCCCAGATTTTCCTATTCCATAGATCTGGAGAGGGTCTGAGAATGTGCATCTCTATCAGGTTTCCAGGTGATTCTAATGCTGCTGGTCCAGGGACCACTCTTTGAGAACCACCGTGTTACAGAGCCCTGGCTAGTGTGTGGTGTGAGGATCTCCCCACAAAGGCAGGGTTGTGACTTCACTTTGCATTTTGCGTACACTTTAAGGCTGTTTTGTGCCCTCTGGCTAATAAATGTTCTTTTGTGAAGGAGCTTTGTCCTGAGACTTGCTTTCATTACAAACTGGTAGGTAGGTAGGCATGGATAAGTTAAATTACATCTAACTTTGCATGGCTACCAATGTGCACGTGCGCATATCAAAGAGAACCTGTGTGGGTCCTTGTTACCCAAAGTGTGATCTGAGGACCAAAAGCATCAATATCTCTTTGGAGCTTGTTGGAAGTATAGAATCATACGTCCCACCCAGATCTACGCATCAGAATCAACATTTTAATAAGAGCCCGGGTGGTCCATATGGACCTTCAGGTACAATCAATTCTTTAATTATACATTTTAACAGAGTTTCTTGTTCCGTGTTTTTTTTTTTAAAGATTTTATTTATTTAGGGATCCCTGGGTGGCGCAGCGGTTTGGCGCCTGCCTTTGGCCCAGGGCGCGATCCTGGAGACCCGGGATCGAATCCCACGTCGGGCTCCCGGGGAATGGAGCCTGCTTCTCCCTCTGCCTGTGTCTCTGCCTCTCTCTATCTCTCTGTGACTATCATAAATACATAAAAATTAAAAAATATATATTTTATAAAAAAAGATTTTATTTATTTAATCATGAGACACACACACACAGAGAGAGAGAGAGAGAGGCAGTGACAGAAGCAGGCTCCCCGAAAGGAGCCCGATGTGGGGCTCGATCCTGGATCCTGGGATCACGCCCTGAGCTAAAGGCAGATGCTCAACCGCTGAGCCACCTTGTTCTGTGTTTTTAAAGTTCAAGTATGAACTCTTCACAAGGACCTATGCTGTCTTTTGCTTTTCTAAGTTCCATTTTGTGGGTTTTTAGGACATTATTTAATGGCAATCATGATCGAGGCACCTGGGTGGCTCAGTGGTTGAGCATCTGCCTTTGGCTCAGGTCATGATCCCAGGGTCCTGGGATTGAGTCCCACATTGGGCTCCCCACAGGGAGCCTGCTTCTCCCTCTGCCTATGTCTCTGCCTCTCTCTGTGTGTCTCTCATAAATAATTAATTAATGAAAGAAAGAAAGAAAGAAAGAAAGAAAGAAAGAAAGAAAGAAAGTCTTTAAAAAATGGCAATCATGATCAATTAGACCAAAAATTCACCTCTGGAATATACTTATGAGTCTCTTATTTATGACGAACACCAATAAAAAGTACTCCGTTTATTAAGAGCGTCCTCAAAGGCGATAGGAACAATTCCTTTTCTGCCAAGTGAACTGCCTTTTCCCTAGCATTTGTTCTCTGCTCAGTAGAATTGGATTTATCTACATCCCTGATTGTCCCTCAATGTCTCTTCATCCCTGAGAGTAGTGGTTCCTCCATTGTCTCTCTTCCCTGGTCATCACCGCTTACCTTTTTGGGTGGGCTCGGCCAACCATGTCTTGTGGCACTAGTCCACAAGATATGAATTCCTGTGCTCCCCTCTAGACTAGTGTCACACCATTCGCCAGTATGATCAGACTTTCCCTATACTCGGGAGCAGAGGGTTCCTTCACATGCTCATAAAGAAGCCCCTTTGGCTTTTTATAAAATAAGTGACGCAGAAACACAGAAACATACTTCCTGTCAAGTACAGAGCACTCTGATCCTCACCACAATGCCATAGCAGTTTCCAAAGAATAGGCTTCCAACTCCAAATTCCCCTTCATTCATGGACTTAAAGTGTGGATGTGAACCCTGTGTCAATCACACATCTTAAAAGAAGATACTTTCTCTTCTCTCTCTCTAATACTCCTTTTCAGATACCTCTTAACTCATTGGTCTAGTTTCCTGCTATCTTCCTTCTTTCCTAAAACTAAGATCCTTCTCTTACAACCCCAATTCTACCCTCTTCCCAATTTTCCTGGTTCTATTCAGAATTCAGGACAAATGATCTAAATGAGGCCAGAAGCTTCATCCAGATTTCAGTTTATTTCAAGAATTGGTAAATTCCTCCAGACACTACAAATCCAAGTGGGAGAGGCAAGGATGATCTGATTCTTTCAGGGTGTGGTTCACTATGGAATACTATCCGAGACAAGCATCTGGTACATTCCTGCTCTAGCAGTGCTCTCAGCTTCCCTAAAGCAGTTCAAACTTTGTTCCCTTCCACGTCCCCCTAAGTATGGCATTCTGTCCTGAGGTCATCTTCTCTGACACCCATTCAGCATACCCCCAACCCATTGCCTTCTGCTGCCAGATTTCTATGCACCATGGTCCGATCTCACCACTGTTCTCAGTGACTTGGAAATAGGAGAAGAAAGAAGTTAGGAAAATGCCTACTTTTCATCATAACACAACAGAAGCCATACACATTTTTATCCAGTAACCATCTCTGAATTACAACACAGTTCTGGTGCCCTGAAAGCCCTACTGGAGAGAGAGATAATCATCTGTGTTGTTTGAGTCTGCATGTGTTGCTAGGAATCCGCAGTACCACTCCCTCTGGCTTACAGCTGGAAGAGTTAAGTCTCTGCCTTGTGAAAGTATGTAGGAGGCACACAGAAACCTCAAGACAGGGTACAGCTGCGGACAAAGTGACATTGTCCGGGGCTGAGGCTAGAGCTGACCTGGTAGCTCAAGTATGCAAGCCCAATAAAGCTGAAGCCCTGTGTCCCTTGTGGGAGGTTGGCCTCCACTTTCCCTGGGAGCTGCCTTTCCAGGACTTGGATCCAAGTTGTAATGAGCTCACCAGCGCTCAACAACCGGAACCCGGAACTTGAGAGGAGTGAGACTATCCAAGAAACAAGTTACACAATGTTTCCATGGCAGCTGGTAGAAAGCACACTTCAGAAGGATAAAAATGCTGAAGTGAACATTCCTCTTCATGACTTGAATTATTTCATCCAGGGCGGGTTCTAGCCTAAAAATAGACAAATCTAAAAACTTAAGGAACAAGGGCAGATATCAAACCATCTACCTTCTCAAGTTGACTCACCAGCTACTAAAGTCATGGTCCATTTGGCTTTTATTCTGAAGCACAAAACAAGTAATGGGGGGGGGGGTCTCGCCTCTTTGCTTAGCCTGTGAATTTCTCTTGACTTTGGTAACTCTGTCTGCTTGAAGATTTTTACTTCCATTCTGTGGAAGATAGTA
Source organism: Vulpes lagopus (assembly GCF_018345385.1). NCBI lineage: Eukaryota > Metazoa > Chordata > Mammalia > Carnivora > Canidae > Vulpes > Vulpes lagopus. The sequence goes on from NC_054848.1 coordinate 26,472,277, forward strand.
GTGGAAGGTATCAAATTCCAGCAAAGTGGAACGGCAGCTCAAATCTACTCATGTTGGCCATGCGCTTGCAAAAATAGTGAAAACCATCTCAACATTTAAAGTCAAGGGAAAACCTGGAAAATAGAGAAATAAAACGCTAGACCCTTTCATTTCCCTTTTTTGTTTGTTTTTGTGTTTTTCGTTTCAGTTTTACAGCTGGGTTCTGATGTTCGATCACACTTCAAAAATGCTGCTATCTCTGTCTAAACCGAGGTCTAGAATTTAAAATGAGGAGTATTTCAGTCCAGCTTTCCAATGGCTTGTGGAGACTTTTAGAAAGGCCCAAAGTTTTAGTATGTTTATCTATTAGGTAGAAAGAATGATAATGACCTCATAAAATTAATGAGTGGAAAGAGCTGGATGGCTAAAGATTATTCCAACAGATAAATTAGCACTGTGGTCTTTGTTTCTTCCTACCAACTCTGTTTCCCAGAAGAAATGTAATCCAAATCAGTCAGGTGATCATGAGTGAAAAATACAAATTCGAGGAATCATGATCATTTTTGGTACTGTTCCAACCTGAGTGTTTGGCATACAATATGAATTAAACTACTACTGCATGTCTATTTGAATCATTTTCCAAAGCAGCCAAAATGAGGCCATCTCCCGGGACACCCCTTCCGCTACAGGAAGGTGGCAGATTTTTACATATGAGATTATATCTCACATTCATTCCCCGGCCTCACTCTTCCTCTAGTGTTCTAATGGACTCTCCACATGGCAGGTATTCTTCTTGCCAGCTCATACTCACTAGAAGAGACAAGAACCACAGGTCTTAATGAGGCTGGAGATAAACAGAGTAACTTAAACCAAGTCTGCCTTGAAAGCAAATTAAGCCAAGATGTCCAGGCTTCAGAAGTTTTAGAGCACAACGTAGAATTACTGGGAACTCTTCAACAACAGGTATGATTTCTGGGACTATCTTTAAAAACTCAGCTGAGAAAGAAGAGGTACATTAATAGATTATACTTGACCTATAATTTAAAAAATGTATTTGAGGCCTTTTAAAATCTAAACTCATTAAAACCTCACCATCAACACAGAGCTTTACTCAAAGGTGGATAAAATAAATCTACACAGAGAGAAATAGGAATTACACATTCATACTTGCACAACTGCAGAATGTTGAGTCTGTGAATTTATAATTACTACCAAGTTATGTTTCCAGAAGTAAAACGGTACCATACTCTAGAATTTTTCTAAAAACTGAAGAAGAGAGAAGCAACCAAGTATTCCAGGGTGGCACCAATGTGGTAGACTTCGAACTGCAGAAGAGAGAAACAGGTTACAAACCAAAAATAAAAAATAAAAAAATCGAGAAGTTCAACTGTGAAAAAAAAAAGCACAAAATCCTGACTGTGGGTTGCTCAACACCTTTCTGGCTCCCTCCTCTGGCTTGGCCTTCCTCAGCCGACTCTCACTACTTCTTGGCAACACTGTTATCCTGAAAGAGTTGATACTCAAATTAGTTTTGCTCCTAGCAGTTTCCTGCTCTGGTAAAAGATTTGTTGCCGAAGCAGCTTCTGTAACAAGTGGCCCACGTAAAGTTTTTCTAGGAGAACTGTGTATCTTAAACACCATTTTGGGGGTGCTAGCTGGCTCAGTCAGTAGAGCATGTGGCTCTTGATCTTGGGATTGTGAGTTCAAGCCCCATTCAGGATGTAGATGTGATATTACATACATACATACCTACATACATAAATGCCATTTTGGGAGCCTGACATCTCCCCCAGATAGCAAAGAGCTGACTTCTATTGATGCTGCTGTGCCACGTTCCTTTTATTTTGGCTTCCAATCAGAAGGACTGGGGCGCTAATTCTTAAAACCATGCCCACCAAAAAATAATGCATGCAAAATAATACTAATGATGAAAAAAGACTGTTTAAACAAAACTGGTTTATAGCTTTTTACAAGACCTTCATCTACCCTTAATCACTCCATGTGTCCTTTCAAGATGTTCTGAGAGCACGCAGAGGGAACCACAGGCCAGGCAGGCTTATCTGAGAAAGAAGGTTTTAGCAAAGATCTAGAGGGTGATGGGGGTTAACTGGGCAAAGAGGGGGAGAACAAAATAAAAGGCCAGCACATGTTAAGGAGGCTCCCAAGTAGTCAAGAGCATGGACCATGAAGGGTCTTAAGGGCAGTATTGTTGAAATGTCAGATGACAAGGAGGAAGAATGGCCCCCATGAGGCCTGACAGGTAGGCAGGGCCCTGTACATAATATGAAAAGTGAGGTCTTGGGAATCCCAGTTAAATAAGACAGATGGAATGGCCTCGTTTCCTTGTCCTTATTCCCGAAACTTTACTAGGATGACAGTAAAAGGAGTAAAACTGACAATTACCCAAAAGAAAAGAGACAAAACTGGTTAGGAGAATAGACGAGACCTCCAGTACCTTGGAACCCTGGTAGATGATCTGGTGGTGGTGATTTAGGAGACCAGGGAAATCCCAAGGCGAAATTACTATGAGGGGCAGAAAGCCAAATTGAGGGGCTGGGGGCTAATAAGAAGCATGCCAACTTACACCACCAAGGCATCTCAAAAATGACAGGCTGCAGGTTCTTCTGAAGGTGGTCATGTGGCTGAAAACACAAGCATCATTGGCCTTTGGAGCCCCAAACACTTTCTCCCCCACTCTATGCCGCCAAGCATCCCAGTCACCTCCTTCTGCTTCACCCCGTAGAAGGCTGGAGGTTTAATCTCAGGAGGAGCAGCACCAGACATGGGGGAGTGAGGAATAACTAAGCTTGGGAGTGAGATAAGGCATGGAAAACAGAGTTGAGGCTTAAGTGCCATGCCAGCATACACAGAGAATGTAAATCCTTCCCTGTTCCCTACTCCCAAATTCCACAGTTAAGTCTGCCTTTTTTTCTTCTGTTGACTCATTGAAAAAAAGTGCTTCTCCCCAAGCACTCCCAATTTGCCATCCTTAGCATCAGAAGGTGCTTCAATCAGCAAGGTCACCAAATCAGCCAGTCGTCAATCACTGAGCAGCCTTACTTATCATCTTCTTCGTGCCCCAACTGTAACCACACCTAATGAAGACAGTGCGCTTCCCTTCTTGCCTCCCTCCTGCCCAGAGACAGTCACACAGTTCACGGTTGCGTACTAGGCTCCCCTTGACTCAGAACCTTCTGTCACTGCCCTCCCGTGTCTGTTCCTCAGTCTGATGTGGGCAACCCAACTCCGCACAGAACTATCCCAGTTCCAGGAACTTCTCGACTTACCCCCCTCATCCACCTCCCTTCATTTCATTTTCAACTTCATTAATTAACCAATCTCACCGTGCTCTCTCTTCAGAAATAAGCACACATCCCAGATTCTCTGGGGCAGAGATGGTTTAATTACATTTTATTCTTTATAATAAAGGTGAGTCATTCTAACTTATCAAATGTGACTTAATTTTTATACCTCTGTACAGCTTTCCATATAACTAAATTCACAAGCCTTTTTTCTAAGATTTTTTATGTTCTTATTTTAGAGAGAGAGAGAGAGAGAGAGAGAGAGCGTGTGCGCCAGCAGGAAAAGGCAGAGGGAGAGGGAGAGAATCTCTAGCAGACTCCCCGCTGAGTGTGGAGCCTGACTGGGCTCAATCCCATGACCCTGAGACCATGACCTAAGCCAAAACCAAGAGTCGGACACACAAGCAACTGAGCCACCCAGGCACCCCCAAAAATAGTTTTTTAAAAATTGTATGCCCTATTTTTGGGGGATTGGAAAAGCATACTTTTTCTGCGCAATAGGCTTAACACTGCCTATTTCAAACCCAACCTCCTTTGTCACAGCTGGGGTGTCCGCACACAACCTACTTTAATGATAAAAGGACACGGTGGTAATTGACTTCATTCCCTTTCATGCTAGCAGCCTCATCTTCCTCGGTTTCCAGTTTTAGAATGACTCAACAAGATTTCCCTAAAATCCCCAAGTTTCTATCTGGGTCTCAGCTTCTCAGCTTGCTTTGTTGTTGTTGTTTTGTTTGTTTTTCCCTTATCTTCCAGGATTTCAACAGAAGATCTTTTTCCCAAGACTCCCAACTCTTTCAATTATTTCTCTGGTAACCAGAGACCAGAGGTCACAAACTGGCTGAGTTTAGTCCACAGATGGGCTTTTGGCTTTTGTTCGGTTGGTGGGTTTGGGCTCACATCCTGGTTTTCTGAACTGCTGACTGATTTGCCAAGAGTTAACAATTTGGAGGCTTCCCACTGTCCCTTTCTCCGGAAGAAGGTAAGGACTCACATTGCTACATGACAAGAGAAGAGGCTGAGGCTCATTTGCCCTAATAGAAGCTTTTCAGGTTGCCCCAGGTCCCGCCCAGCCACACTTAGCCACCCCCCCCAACCCCAGGCATTTCTTCTGAGATTCCAGCCTCAGCAAGACCACTCCTTTTTTCTTACTCAAACTTGTATGGTTACCCTTCAGTTACACTGTCTGTTTCCTGTCCTTGTCAAAACTCTCACTGTCAAGTTCCTCCAATCACTAGCTGTTATCTGGCCCTCACTCAGATCACTCTATGGAAAGTTCTAACTGGGTTTTCCAAAAACTTTCCAGCTCTTAATTCTTTGGACTCCACCTTTGGCTAATGCATTCAAACTAAATGATTTTGCCACCAAAAATACCGCCTGAATACATTTGCTTTTCCAGTACAAGAATGGATGGGAAGGCAGAACCAAAACCTCAATCAGTCTACTGATTACATTTCATCAAGTAACAATTACTTACACATCTTCAAATTATCAATTAACATTTATCTAAGCACCTATTATGGGCCTAACCCGTGTACTGATGGGTAAAGATGCAGGCTTCTAAAAACATGGGGAAAGAAAAAGATAGTATTCACTCACACAAAACCAGTATGTATTTCCTGGCTATTTGTCATGTGCCAAGTAGTAGATACACACAGAAAACCCTGGTTATGTGAGCATACTTATATACACACACAAGCATACAATCTGTTTGATGGCATGTACAATTTTTTTTTAATTTTTATTTATTTATGATAGTCACACACAGAGAGAGAGAGAGAAGCAGAGACACAGGCAGAGGGAGAAGCAGGCTCCATGCACCCGGAGCCTGACGTGGGATTCGATCCCGGGTCTCCAGGATCGCGCCCTGGGCCAAAGGCAGGCGCCAAACCGCTGCGCCACCCAGGGATCCCGCATGTACAATTTTTATACACCGAACACAAAAGTAGTTTTCCACATGACTTAAGGTGTATTCCAGTGAACATTTTTCAGGTTAATGGAACTGAAAATTTTCCACATAAGGTAGGTTATTTATGACACTTAGTGTCCACTAAGAATTCACTAACACACAAATTCATCAAGAATTTCCAAGTGAGCCCACGAAGGGTAAAAGTGAAATTAAATACTCAATATACAATAAACATAAAATCTATACGAATACTGATAAAACATAAATGATATGACTAATTAGCAGCAGCTTTACCTTTCATTCTTATAGTTGAGGAAGAAAAGATGGGAAAAGGAACCGGGGACTTCAGAAGAGATTGTGTTTAGTTTACTGCACCCAGGGCAATAAATGCTGGTGTGCAATAAATGTGGTTTGAATTGAATGAGATTCTGAAAGGAACTTGCCTACTTGTGCCAGGTTTCAGCTATTGATGACCTCAATTCTACTGATTTCTCTTCAAACAATACCATTTCCCACTGCTGCAGGTGAATCACTGGAATGATTCTCTTGCTTACCCCTTAGAGCCGGAGCTTGGGCTTCCTTTTTGAAACACACCTCACAAAGATATTAAGACTTTCCCAAGATATAGAGGAGTTAGAATGAAGGGAGAAAGACAAAGGGCCATTGAAAGAGAATGCTTATGAGTGAGAAAGAGGGGTCAGATGTATTTAACTGTGGCAGATTCTCTAAGGTTGGTTTACTAAACACTCGTTTTCAATTTTTTTCTTCCTGGTCTTTCTCTACTACAAAGGTTGGTTGATGTCAATTCTCTCTAAGCCAGCCAAGGGCAGCCAAGGGGATGCAGTTTTGCCAGTGCTGGAGAAGACATGTGCAGGGAAGGAAGGGTTTCCTTTTCCAAAACTGAAAGAAAAAGAGACAGGGCACTTGGGTGGCTCAGTGGTCGAGCTTCTGCCTTTGGTTCAGGTCATGGTTCTGGGGTCCTGGGATCAAGTCCTGCATTGGGTTCCCTGCAGGGAGCCTGCTTCTTCCTCTGCCTATGTCTCTGCCTCTCTCTCTGTCTCTCATGAATAAATAAATAAAATCTGAATGAATGAATGAAAGAAAGAAAGAAAGAAAGAAAGAGAGAGAAAGAAAGAAAAGAAAAGAAAGAAAAGAAAGAAAGAAAGAGCCTCAGAGGAGGAAGGTCCTTTTTCCTTCTTCCTGCCGGGGGTGGGGGGGCAGCAGTCATCATGGAACCATGAGGCCAATTATCTGTCACTAAAGAAGGTACTGCAGAACAGAGGCTCACATCTCTGATGGCGTACCATGGAACTCTTCCTTGGTGCTCTACTGTCTCCAGAAGTCTGATTATACAAAAAACATAGACCCCAATGTGGCTGAGATACAGTTGGTCAGATATTTTCTTACTTGTGGCAAAATGTATTTCTAACTGACACATTAATTGAACTGTAATCAACAGAATGCCGAATACCAATTGCAGAGCATCATCCATCCCCTGCAATCCTCCTTGGAGGGGAGAAAAAAAGAGATCTCAGATCACAGAGCTCCCCACCCTTGCTACCAGGTACTGCCAGTGATGCAGGACAGCTTGACAGTTAATTTAATTTAAAACAACGTTGTAAGAGAGGGCTTATGTGAATAAGGCAGTCTTCTAGACATAAATAGATCTGCAGAAGGTCTAACTAGACATTTGTTTTGAATGGGATGTTAACAAGTCTGACTGTGCCCAGATGTAAGATAAGGATTAGAATTTTTAAATATATATTTCTCTGGAAGTTAATGTCTACTTATGTATGAACACTCATAAGTAACTAATTTTTCATTAACTCTTTAGATATGTTCCTATCTTTATCTCATTAGTGCAAAACCTCTTTAAAGCCAGGTAGCATCTTTCTTGCTCATAGCTCTTAAGATGAAAGTTATTTAAAAAAGAAAAGGCATTGGTAACTTTCAACTACTCAGAAGTTTTGAAACCCAAATTAAGATTCCTCAATCTATCCTTCATCTGAAGTGTAAGTTTTAGGTTCCGATGGAAAATGATTTGCATCCTTTGCCTGTCTCCATTTTTCTTTTTTTTTTCTTTTTTTATTTATTTATGAGAGTCACACACAGAGAGAGTGAGAGAGGCAGAGACACAGGCAGAGGGAGAAGCAGGCTTCATGCACCGGGAGCCCGACATGGGATTCGATCCCGGGTCTCCAGGATCGCGCCCTGGGCCAAAGGCAGGCGCTAAACCGCTGCACCAGCCAGGGATCCCTGTCTCCATTTTTCTGGTCCCCAACAGTCACACTCCCTTCATAAGTAAGAAAGAGGCCAACATCGGGACACCTGGGTGGCTCAGTGGCTGGGTGCCTGCCTTTGGCTCAGGGCGTGATCCCGGGATCTGGGATTGAGTCCCACTTCGGGCTCCCTGCATGGAGCCTGCTCTCTGCCTCTCTCTGTGTGTCTCTCATGAATAAATAAATAAAATCTTTTTAAAAAAGAGGCCAACATGAACATCAGTGGAAATCTGACCTTCATTATCATGGGGAAGGCAAATGAACCTTCTTGCAAAAAACCCTTCTGCAACATTACTACCTTAGGCCAGTGGGTACTCACACTTCAATCTTACCAGGGAAAATACTTTGGGTTTTTAACGTCATCACTGCTGTTGTTTGCGAAGGGGAAGAAGAAACGTTGCTGAATCCTTAAGCCGGAGTAATTAGCTCAAGATAGTACACAATTCAGGATATTTAAGCATCTAGGAATACATGTGCCCATTTCTGCATTTTGTACTCTTTCCCGGGGAGGGGACCAGGTGACATGCCTCCCACTGCCCACGCATCCAACTTAAGGTACGTTGATAAAAATGAAGCATGTGACAGAGTGTTTTCTTTGCCGTGTTACATGTTAATTTCTCTGGAGACTAAATACTCCTGATTAGATCCTGATAAAGATGCTAATATGTAAATCATTGTTTTTTTAAAAAAGAGCAATCATTCAGCAGCTGCAGCTGTTATTAAAATTAATCAATGGCAGGAGCTTTTCATTTGATAATGGACTGCCTTATCCCCTGACAGAGACGGAGATGCTTTTAATAAGAAAGGATGCCTTAGGGATGGAACCACATACATCTGAATCAAGACACAAAACTGTCAGTGTTCAGGGAACAGAGTCTCGATCATCTCCAAATTCTGTTGCCCTCGGAAGCTGCCTGATACAAAGCATGTCTTCTCTCATTTGGCCAGTGTAAGGGTTCAATCCCCAAATGAGGCAGACACCACAAAGTCCTCTAAACATGTCACAGACAGCCCTGAAGCCGCAGGAATCAGTGAGTGGCCCCCTTTCCCCGTTCTGTTGGGCAGCAGGTGTCGAGGGCTTGCCCTGCTTTGGGGCGGCCACCGATTTTCTAGCAGGCAGGAACCATTCCCCCCTCTTCCACCTCTTTGTTTCTCTCTCCCCTCACCTCTGCTTTCATTCTATCTGACCTACTCTTATTCTCCTCACACTCCAGGATAAAAGTACTCGGGGACAAGCTTAAAGCAGTTTTTTTTTTTTTTAAACCTAAAACTTAGATGACTTTTACTTCAGCCCTTTTTGTGTCCAATTATTCCCCATAGACTCTAAGGGGAAAAGAGAGGTGGTGAGCCAACAGCAAAAGGAGTGCTAAGATGGACTGAGTGCTCAGGGGCCTGTGCTAGATGTACCTGATGCCACCGAGTCCTCACAGTGTCCCGAGTCCTATATTACAGACCTTGTTGTTTGTTTCTAAGATTTTATCTATTTATTCATGAGATACACAGAGAGGCAGAGACACAGGCAGAGGGAAAAGCAGGCTCCCAGCAGGGACCCCGATGTGGGACTCCATCTGGAGACCATCCAGAGACCTGGGGATCATGACTTGAGCCAAAGGCAAATGCTCAATCACTGAGCTACCCAGGCGTCCCTATATTATGGACCTTGTTAAAGACAAGTGAAATAAAGCTCAGACTTGTCTAGTAACTGCCCTAGGGCTGCATCCCGGAGCCTGGATTCAAGGTCAAATCTTTCTGACACTCAAAGCCCTTGATGGCCTCTCAGACTTCTCCACTATAGGAGAAATGGGTATTTACTCGCCCTGTGTGTTTGCAACCCTAATCAGCGTGAGGGTGATGGGAAGTACCCTCAGGAGGACCATGACTCTGGGCAGGGGGCAGAGAGTGAGGAATGGTGCAGGGAAGCCAACACCTAATAGAAAAACTGCACAAACGAGATGCGTGGGTGGCTCAGTTGGTTAAACATCCGTCTTCGGCTCATGTCATGGTCCCAGGGTCCTGGGATGGGGCCCAGTGTTGAACTCCGCACTCAGCAGGGAGTCTGATTCTCCCTTTCTGGCTCCCTCTGCTTGTGTGCTTGCGCACTCGCTCTCTCTCTCTGTCAAATACAATTTAAAAATATTAAAAAAAAATAAAACTTTGCGCAGAGGAAAATAAGGACCAAAGAGAGAAAAGCTAACAGGCTAGATGGGTGGTGGAGTGACCAAGAAGGTCATTAGACCTCTTCTGATGTAAATGTTCAGTTCTTTTTATCCAGAGAAGCTTCGAAGCTTTGAAGCTTCGGGAATAGAGGAGCCGACCACAGTAATGCGTGTCTACCCCAAAAGCATTTTTCCCCCACAGAAACATTAGCTGCGTTCTACTCAGACTACACAGTCCATCAGGCACTCTGAGAGTAATAAGATTCTGTGACTTGGGGACCTAAACCCCATTTATAACACATTTTATTCCAAGTTGTAAGCAACTAACTTACAAATAAACTTCTGCAACATAGCCCGAAGGTAAGTTCAGAAAGGGCTAAATCTTGTCTCAAGGCAAGAATGTCATTGTCGCCTGACTGAAGGATTTAATGGTTACTGGGCAACCAGGAATTAAATTCTTTAGAGGTAGCTTTAATTTATCTCTACATACTTCTCGGGGGTATTCTTTGGGGGATTAAAAAAAAACATAATTTCTGTCAAATAAGAAAAAGATATTGTAGCATCTTGAAGAAATCTCTCATTCTAAATCTTCATTTTCCAAATAAATAAAACTAAGGACTAGAAAGTTCTTAGTAATTTGTCCTGGGTTCCCTAGTCAGCTAGAAGATAAACAAGGACCAGAAGCCAAGCCTTTTTCTCTGTTTTTCTTCCCTAAAGAGAAGAAGGGGTGTTTCAGCTGAAATAATAAAGTAGCTGAGGAACTCTCTTAAACTCCCAAGTGCCAAAAATTGTCACATAAACCAGAATCATCCTTTCTTTTTGCACATTCCTGCAGCTTCTTCTACTTTATATTTTAGTTTATTCTGGGAAGAACACTCAACACCCCTACAGTGGTGTCCCTTCCCTGACAGAGCCAGAGGCAAAATACAAAGGCTCGGTCCAAGTGGGATGTTAACAACTACTCTTTGGGCTTAAGAGCCCAAACTTGAACACGCTCCCAACTTGAACAGAGACCACAGATTTCTTTAACTGCAGCCAGTACTTGACACTCATATTAAATCAAGGAAACAAATTTTCACAGAGGCAAGCAAAGCCTAATTCCCCCCACTGTAAAAAGTAGTTGCTAGACCTTGAGACCTTCTCAAGTTTTCAAGGTTCAGATCCTTTCCTGTAAACCCCTCTGACACAGAAAGTCCTAACCATTCCAAAGTGGGTTGTGTTAGAGGAGTAAGTCAGGAAGTGAGAAAATGAACATTTCTGTTAAAGACCAGTCCAAACCCTGAATTAAGAAGCTAGGTCCCAGATACTCCCCCGAATGTATCAACATATAAAAGAGTTCATCTTATTTTTCACAATAATCTTCATCTCTCCATTTGAGTAACTTTTTTGTTTGGTTTACAAGTCCTGACAATGGAGTAGTATTTATAAAGTTCTGAATGGTTGACTTAAAGGTCACTAGTTGCTGATTTGAAACTTCTTACTTTTTGTGAAAGTAAACTCTATGCACAACGTGGGACTTGAACTTACCACCTCAAGATCAAGAGTCAAATACTCAAATGACTGAGCCAGCCAGGTGCCCCTAAACTTCTTCCATTTACTTCTGAGTTTTTGTCTCATAAAAATACCAACATAGGGAATCCCTGGGTGGTGCAGCGGTTTGGCGCCTGCCTTTGGCCCAGGGCGCGATCCTGGAGACCTGGGATCGAATCCCACGTCAGGCTCCGGGTGCATGGAGCCTGCTTCTCCCTCTGTCTGTGTCTCTGCCTCTCTCTCTCTCTCTGTGACTATCATAAATAAATAAAAATTAAAAAAAATACCAACATAATTCTCCAAATAGCAAGCATTCATCCATAATCTGTTACTCTACTACAAAAAAAAAAAAAAAAAGAGCTTTAGTTTAATTTTATAAAAGATCACCCAGGGTGCCTGGCTGACTCTTGATCTCAGGGATTGTGAGTTCAAGCCCCCATGTTGTGCCTAGAGCTTACTTAAGGAAAAAATAAAAAGATCAGAGAATAGAACATGGTGTCTATTATGCTATCAATATATTTAAAAACCCCAGCATATTTATATGTGTTTGCTCCTACATGCATAAAATACCTCTAGACAGAAACACAGAAACATAGCAACAAACTTTACTGTCATCTGCTTCTGGAGAGTGAAACTGGGGGACTATTAGCAGGGCTGAGAGGGAAACCTACTTTTAATACTCTCCTGTTGTACTATTTCATTTTTTAAAATCATATGCATATATTACTTTAAAAAAGGACTGAGTGTTCTACTAATCTGTTCATCTATCTATCTTCTTTTCCACATTTTGCTATGATTTCTGCAAATTCTTGATTTCAGGAGAAGACCACTGTATAATGGGTGATGAAGAAAACTTGATGGTTCTAGCTATGACTTTGCAGTAAAAGAACAGTAATAATGGCTCTCACTTTTGGGGTGCTTACTATATGCTAGTAATAAGTACATGCATTCTCACCTCATGCTTCCATCTCTGACATTGTTATTTTAGTCCCATCTTATAGACTAGGAAACCAAAGGCCTAAGGATTCAAATTCAAGTATGTGGGACACTAAAACTACTCTTCTTAATTATGACACAGTCTCCCAGCTTGCTTGGATGTAACTCTCTAAAGCTTCACTTTCTTCATTTGTAAAGGGAACAGTAACAGTTGCAGTTTCCAGGGCTGTGATGAAGACCAAGAGAGATACTTGTCGCTTAAAAGCTCCCAAGAGGGAGAGATCCAGGATATACACATGCTCAGTAAAAAGAAGGGCTCTTACCCTGCCCCCAATATCTCATATATAAAGTGCAATGAAAATACAAACAATCTTGTTTTTCCCACATTGATAATTCTCAAACACTTCCTTTCCTCCCCTTTCCAAATGCCTTCAAGATGTTTCCTCTTTGAAATGTCACTGTCACTTCCCAGGAACGAAGTTTAGCTCAGGGGCTAAACCATGGTTTAGGCATTTAAAGTACATTTAAATCCCAGCCATGCTATGTGAGCAAATTACCTATTTTCTCTGAGCCTCATCTGCACAATGGAGATAATAGCACACTTCACAGGGCTTTTGAGAAGATTAATGAGAAATATATGCTTATGGTATGAAGTTCATACATTTATATGAGCTGCCCCAAATAAATTTTTGTAAAACGAGGAACTACATAAATAAATCTATAAGTACACAAATCAATACAATTCAGACCCACTTCCCATTGCTCAAATCAATTTGCAATATCCTTCTTGTTCAATGGTATCACCGTTCTCTGCGCCATCAAAGCTGAAAATCTAGAAGGTGCCTTATAACTCTTTTCTTTATGACCCATCCAATCTGTCACTGCTCTCAGGCAATTCTACCTTGAGAAAACTTCCCCCACTGCCATCTTAAGACCCTCATCATCTCAATTGCCACAAAGGAAAACAAAATAACTGATTGCTCCCCTCTCTGAACATCCTTAATCTGTCCCATCAAAATCTTACTCTTCAAAGCAGAACGCAGACTTCATCTCTCACTCTAGAAGATTCAGCAATGTCTTCCCATTGCCAATCAAATGAAATTTCAATTTCTCATTCTGTAATTTAAAGCACTTAAATTGCCTTTAATTCAATAGCTTTAAATCAGGTTTTTCTCCAAAAACTGAAGTAGATTCTCATAGAACAATGTCCTCACTGAACCTCAAACAAGCCAGTCTTTCTCCCAACTGTACCTTTGTTTATGCTGCTACAGTATCTGGAAATATCCTAGCCTGCATTTTAATTTACCTAAGTCTTATAAAAATTCCTTCCTTAGAACAATGGTTCTGCTCTACTCTCCAAATAGCCTTCCCCAGTGATTCTAATCAATACTGCTGTCTACCTATATAAGATACCATACATCTGACCTTGATATTATGTAAGTTAGTCTAGTCTTATAGCATTTATTAATGTCAATTTTATTTCATGAATGTCAATGTTATTCCCTAAAGAAGATAGTAAGCTAACTTGTGAAGCTGACATGTGCTTTTTCAGAATCCCTGCACAGGATAGATACTTGGCAATGTAAGCCGTGTGTGTGTGTGTGTGTGTGTGTGAGAGAGAGAGAGAGAGAGAGAGAGAGAGAGAGAAGGCAAGGTTGAATGTAAACCTTCAGTCATTCCAACTTGAGACAAAATTTGCCTTGAAAAACAAAATGGGTATATGTTAGCATTAATAAACTATTACAGGATGCCTGGTGGTTCAGTGATTGAGCATCTCCCTTTGGCTCAGGTCATGATCCTGGGGTCCTGGGATCAAGTCCTGCATTGGGCTCCCCACAGGAAGCTGCTTCTCTCTCTGCTTGTGTTTCTGCCTCTCTGTGTCTCTCATGAATAAATAAAATCAATCCTTAAAAAAAAAACCAAACCAAAAAAAACCTATTACATAAGCAATAAGAGATGATAACATCGTTGTCGTTTGAGTTCCAAAGACAGAAAGGACTTAGAATAACTTTAGTGGTTGCTCATTAGCTACAGGTAGAGCTAGGGTGATGCCCTTTGCTCTTACAGGCCAGGACTTCTTTTTTTATTTTTAAGCTTTTTAAAAAAAATAATCTCTATACCCAACATGGGGCTCAAACTCACAACCCTGAGATCAAGAGTCACATGCTCTTCCGACTGAGCCAGCCAGGCATCCCTCACAGGCAAGGACTTCTATCCCATCATAAGATCCATTGCACACCCCAGTTCATACCATCTTGGGAGACGGACAGGAATCAGGCCTTATGTTTCTTTGTACCCTAATACTCAAAGCAGGACCTGGGACATTCTAAGTGTTCTATATTAATGGAGAAAAGAATTCCTCCCAGAAGACTGCAAAAGTAAACTGTCCATACCGGTCGTATGTACAAGCTTCCCTTACTCAAAAGGCAGGAAGCAGCCTCCCTCCTCCACTCATAACTGATTAGCCCTTTATTAAGAGAACCACTGTAGTTCAGAGCTCTGCATATATTTAAAAATGTGAAGAAACTGGAGTTGGCACAGAGAATAAGAAAATCTAACATAATGGGTGGATAATAGGTCCACTGAGGACAGATGAAGAAATAAGGCTTGTTTAGCTTGAAGAAGAGAAAGCTGAGGCATAATTCAAAACCTGTACTGATGTAATCAGGAGTCTCTCATCACCAAGAGTCCCTCAACGCAATAAAAAAAAAGTTTGCATTACAACAGAAAAGTTTGGAAGAGTTGTGTTTGCTTAAATTGCTTTTGCTTTTACATTATTCACAAGAGGAAAACTGCTCAGTAAACATTTAACAGAAAATGTTCATGATCACTAGTAATCAAAGATATGTGAATAATAACAATAAGATGATTTTATGTTCTCTATTACAATAACCGAAGTAAAAATAAGGCTCCCCACTGGCAAAGACACGGTCAGATGGGCGCTTTCATGTATTAAGAGTGTAAATGAGCACAACCTCTGAGAGAGCTTCAGGCCAAACAGACCAAGAAACTGAAAAACTCTAGTACCCTCTGACTCCATGATTACACTTTGGTGAATCAAATATGCAAAGGCTTTATACACAGAGATGTTCCTCACAGACTGACAGTAGTGAAAAAAAATTGGAAACGACTGTGGAAAAAATTATTAGCTCCACACTCTTTAATTGCAGCTTGGTCAGAAAATGCATCTGGAGCAAGAGGCTACAAGCCTTAATTGACAGTGCAAGAAAGAACCCTGGGCAGAACGTGGTAATTGTAGCCACAAATGTTTTTAGAAGATAAAGCGTTCTGCTCTTCATTCTTTTTCCAGAGTGGTAAGTTAAAGGCAAGTGAATTTTTATATATCAGTTATTATAAAAATTAAAACTTCCAGAAATTCCTCATAAGGTGGAGTTCCTGTCTAAACTTATTTGCTAAGAAGGCAAAGATTTTCCTGTAATACTGGAAGTTTCCAAGGACAGTTGCCTTGTCACCTTGAGACCATAAATATTTGGTACGAGAAATGTTATCCGTTAAAGTATTTGCAGCAGCCAAGTGTTTGTCCATTTAAATTTATCAACCAGATTTATCAGTGGATAAACTTTCCTTATCAGCCTTCTGATGACTGACTGCCTATTTTGGACTACACTGACTTTATGCTTTAACATCTCTGAGATGTAAGTAGCTTGTTGGACAGAAGGCATCACAACATGTGACAAGGCTTTCTTCTCGGAAGCCTGTTTATGGTCAAGTCTCCAGCATCTTCAAGATGTATTTCCATAAATTCAACACGAATGTGTTTCCTTTGTGTTTACTTTATCACAAAGTAATTGCTGAAAAATGGGAATTAATTTTTAAGAAAGTGGCAACTTGGGGAAAAAGTAACATCCCTGAAGAACTGCGAAGAAGAAAACCTATGATATTTGGTAAACGAAGTACGATACACCATGTAAACACAATTCTTATCTTAGGCAACTGTATAAAAATACACAGAAAGGACTAGAAGCAATCCTCTAAAATGTAAATGGCGGTTATTTCTGGGTGCTGAGATTTCAGGTGTTCTTATTTTCTTTTTACACATAAACTTCATCCTCCAAAACTTTGGGCATGTACATACCCATCTTAATGTTCCAAAAACGAGACCATAAAAAACATTTACACCTTCAATAGCCTGGTTTTCCTCAATATTCTTATCCTGTCATTCTAAACTTTAGGATTCACAATGCTTGGCATTCTCTTAAATGTTTACTCAGCCGAGGAACCCATGAATAAATGAGGCTAGTAGCACATCAAATTGTATTTTCCCCCCTCTTCCTTTCCTTGCTATTTAAATTCTAGATCCACATTGGCCCTTTCTTCCAAGGCTCTTTTTTTCTTAAAGATTTTATTCATTTATTCATGAGAGACAGAGAGAGAGGCAGAGACACAGGCAGAGGGAGAAGCAGGCTCCATGCAGGGAGCCCGACGTGGGACTCGATCCCGGTACCCTAGGATCACACCCTGAGCTGAAGGCAGATGCTCAACCACTGAGCCACCCAGGTGCCCTCTTCCAAGGGTCTTACTGCCATGGTTATCAATTAGTTATTCCCTTTTGTCCTAGAAGGACAAAATGAATGCCAGGAGAGCAGTTCACCTGGTTTTGCTAAGATATCAAATTGCCAGAAAAATCAGTAGCTTCATTGATATTCTGTAATTTTATTACCATGAGGCTTTATCATCTACCTTCTGGAAAAAACAACAACAATGAAACCCTCTTTCTCTCCAGAGAGTTCCGTCTTGCCAGTTTCATAATGTGCCTTAGGAAAACATCATTTATATCTTTCTGTCTCCTTGAGTGGTATTTGTCTTCTTCCCCACCAAAATTACTCTCCCTTGTTCTACGGTGTTTCCTTCAATGAACATTTATTTATTCAGAGGCTATCATGCGCCAGGCACCAGTGACAAAGATGAGGAAGACAGGTCCTGCTTTAAAGAAATGCGTTTGTGTGCCTTGAGACACTTCGGCATAAACAACTATAAACAATCCAGGTACTACAATCAAATGCATGGAGGCATAGTCCTAGCGTTTGGCCTTCTGCGCCACTACTCCTTTTTCTCGCCACCTCCTCTTTCATGGTTTTCAGCTCAGTTTCCTTGGAACCTAGTGTGACCTTCTCGTGCCTAAAGTCACTTCAGCATCCCAAAGCCCTACAAAAGCAGTTAAGGCTTTGTGTTTTCCTCAGCCCTGCAGAGCAGTATGGACAAAATATTGTCCCCACCCACAAGGTCTCCTGGACTCCAGTCATTTGCCTATTGCTTCTCAAATCCATTCTCTGACCTTTCCCAGTGCGCTTCCAGAGAAATCTGGCCAACTGTGAGGTACTGGCGGAAGACCAGACGGCCGGAGAAGAGGAGAGGCCAGGTGATTTCTCCCTTCCCTTCCTTTCCCTTCAGCAAAAGCTCTGGCAGTGGCTGTGTCTCCTTCCTGGCTCTGGCTCCCTCTGGTCAAGCCCTCCCTCAGTGGTCCCCACTGGCCACTGGTTCAAGTTCCAGCCCCACACAGCCTTGGCTTCTGGGGCTTGGGTGATACCACCTCCAGCCACTGCCCTCCAGCCCTGGTACAGCAGAGGCTCCTTGCTGTCTTCTTCGCTTTTCCATAACTGGGTAACCAATTTACTGCATTGAATACCGTCTGTTTGAAATAATGAGAGTGGTTTCTATTTTCTGGCTAGACCCTGGTGGATGTGTCACCCAAATAAAAAATCTGAGCATCAAAATCCTCAACATGTCATACAAAACTTATGGTGTCATCCCTCCTTACCTCTGTAGCCACTCTCTTGCCCCCTCCTCCCCATAATGGTGCCAACACCATTTGTAAGGCATTTACTACACGTCAGCCATCTTTCCTAGTGCGTCACATTATTTTACAGGCTTCTCCTCACTTATGAATTATTGGGCATGTTTCTCTACCAGTGTGGTTTTACGACACATATTTGATGTTTAAACTTTTAAGGTCTTCAAGACATAGGTAGAGAGCTATAAAGTCACACACATATATATGTATTAAGAGCCATTTGCATTTATGGTTAAAAGTTATGGTGTATATTGTTTTCTATTGCAAAAGGTGTATTATTTTAGAACTGGAAGGAAGATAAAGAAAACAGTAGAAAATGTGTTATTCTAATTTGCACTTCAAACTGAAGTAAGTTTGTACTTGGGATACACTGTGACCAGGTGAACATTTGTGCCTTGGTTAAGACGTAAAGAACTTTAGAAGAATTAAGTGGCTCCTTGAGTGTCAGGCTTGAAAACCTAGACCTGGGGGTCCCTCGCTATCCTAACCCAGGAACCCAAGAGATTCTACTGTTTTGGGGGTTTCATTTTAAAGATTTTCTTAAAGTGATCTCTACTCCCAATGTGGGGCTCAAACTTACAATCCCCAGATCAAGAGTCACACATTCCACCGACTGAGCCAGCCAGGTGCCCTGTGATTTTGCTTTTTCAATTATTTATTATTATTATTAGTAGTAGTAGTAGTAATCACTACATCCAATCTAGGGTTCAAACTCACAACCTCAAGTTCAAGAGTCACGTGCTCCATCAACTGAGCCAGTTAGGCACCCCAGGAATTCAAGAGATTTTGGATACGGAGGACATGGTATAGGAAAATAACACCGAGAATAATAAATAGTGAATCATCATAATTATCATCATCATTAACAGCAATTATAATTCCTTGAGAAGTTACTATGTTAGACATTTTGTCATTTTACATACATTATCTCGAATCCTCAGTACACTCTCCAAGGAGAGTATCATCCTAGCTACTTTATAAATCAGGAAGTTGGGTTTCAAAATCGTGAATGCCTTTGTCTTTAGCCACAGAGAACTGGTGGCAGAGGCCGAATTCAAACCCACGTCTCACCAGTCTCAAAGTCAATGAACTCTGCTGCTATATCCTTACCTCCCAACCTAAACGCAGATAATGACAAGAGTACAGTCACAGTATAATCAATCAGTTCCCCACGGAATTTGTCACATAACGTCAAGAGCACACAATACCACGTTTTCTATTCTGGACAGAAACAAACTTGTATTTGAAAACTATCACATTCTATACATTGCAGTGAATTCTGTGGGTGGGGGAGGCATTAAACTAGGCAGCAAGGGCCCTGCTACTTAACACACAAACCTCTTCTGGAACAGGGCGATTTTATTACTTCAGCCTCCAAAATAATTGCTAACAAGGTCTATGAAATGGGAAAGAGGATATATCCCCCTCCTTTGCCTCAATGGGACTCAACTGGCGAACTATAAAATCCCATAAGTACAATTTTTTTAGGTCTTCTTGTTTGGTGTCAATTAATTAGAACCCCTCAACACACACCCAAGGTCCCTTGATTTGACATCTATTCTTTAAAAAATTAACGACTCTGGAACAGTGCTACTCAAATTATGGTTCTTCGCAAATATGGAAGCTGGGTACGTTAGGTAACTTTTGCAGCAACCTGTCATTGCCATGACATCCAACTGCGTGATCAATGGGTTCATCCAGAACAGGGCACAAATCAGGCTGGGTGTTGCTGAACTGGTGCAGCTGAGTGACATGTAGTGTGAATGCATACCGGTCAGCGTCAGCAGCATCACCTGCAAGTCTGTAATGTCCTATATACGTTTTAAAAAACAAAACGATTGCCCTTCATCTGTTTGAGAAGCAGTGCTCTAAAACGGACAGCCTCTTCCCAGAATGAGAAAGCCAAATACCGCCTTTCCATCAAAATAGATACTTGATAAAGAATATGTACATAAATAAATATATGTGTGCCACACATGCCCATGCTTGCACATACACACACTCAGATATAACGTATGTCCCAGTTACGTAAGCTTCAATTTATGAGGGGGCACGAGGCCTTCCCTGGAGTTATGCAAGGGATCAGGACTGTAGAGTGGCAAATTCTGAAACATTCTCACAGAATATCACCAATTCATAAATAAGCTAATGATTCATCCACTATGTCATGAGATAGTCTTTCAGAATATTTTTAGGTCATTTTATTACTACCGTAGAGGGTACAGGCTTTAAAAACTCACTATCTATTTTATGTGAGTGTTCTGACTGTTCCGAATCTCTTTCCAGCAAAATTGCAGCTCCCGAGAGACGTACAGAGGTAATCAGACTTGTGTGCTTAAAAAAGAAATATTGGAAGTGTCTGAATAAGAGCAGACACGTTTTTAGATGCCTTTACTCCGTGTGCAAAAATCTTCTTCTGCAGACCCAGCTACATAAAATTGTACACATCCAGCACTTTTTTCAGAGCTGCAGGTGTAACCTTAATGCTCCTCTTATTTGGATCAACTAAACTACAATTTGGCAGCTCTTTTAAATTGTAAACCAGTCTGAGAGAGAATCTTTTTGAGTTTCCTCTCTGAAATAAGCTTCAGAAGATGCAGATCGGAAGTATCTATTTATTTATGTTCCTCAATTAGAAGCTTTAAATCAAGTTGTTTGAACGAGAAAAAATATTATAAAAGAATATTCCATTAAAGTGCCATAAATTTTGATTTGAAAATTACATTTCTATTTTACAAATGGGGAAAATCAATTGATTGTAACTGACATTAAAAGAACAGATTATTTCTCTTTTTTTCTTTTTATAAGCAGCTAGTAAAGGAAGAACATTTATAACAGCCTTAATGTCTTCTATTTTGCAAATCTGAGTAAATCTCCACTGCTAACTTTGTCAGCTAGGGAATAAAGAACGTCATTTGAGATTCCATAGCTTAATTATGCTGATAAAGCAGTTTTATAAATCATGCTGGGAGTAATGGATATTCCTTTGAGAATAGCAAACTAGGAGCCATAAAATGTGTGCTCTGGACCTGGTTCCTTATCTTCTACCCATATGTCAGTACAAATAAGTCAAAGCAGGTCTTGTGCCTCAGCCTGCTCAGGTCCGAAACGAAAGAAGGAAACAGCTACCCCATCCACTGATACAGTAGCATTATTTTCCAAATCAAAAATGGGAACTATACTCAAGGGGAAGGCAAGACAGATGATGTGACACAAATTAATACGAAATTCAGGTCATGTGCCAGCTATAGACCTAATTTACAGCCATGTAAGGATTAAATACAGTTATTTCTGAAAACTTTACACAGTGTAAAGTGCTATGCAAATGAAAGCACAATTATTACGAATATGATTATCCTATGATTCCCATCTTCCAGGCTGGTAGTGACCAAGAGGAATTGGAGAGATGCACACTGCATTCCCGAGACCAAACCATACTCTGGCCAGGAGTTGAATTAAAACCAGACATTCAGAGATGGAAGATTCGTTGCCCAACCTGCTGAATCAGAAATCTGAGACCAAGAAAAAGCAAAAGATTAGCCCAAGGTCACACCTAAGCTGGAATCTCAATTTAGATATTCTTTCCCGTTCAAGGCATTATGGTAGGAGAAAAACAAAATACAGAAGGTTTTTAATACTTAAGGGTTTGGAGACAAGAGACAAGGAAAAGAATATGCTAAATATTGAGCAGCCTAGTTGAGAACAGTTTACATAATATGCTGAGAAAAGCATGAGGACAAGCTCCCGATGCAAAAGGAATTCATAGTCGTTCAGAATCCCGCAGCTCCCAACTGTAGAGCATCCTCTGGAGGGAGCGCTTAATGGAATGTTCGACAGAGAGGGAAAGCTTGCAGACCTCAACGGTATTCCCTCCTCATGGACGACTGAGGAAAGAGATTCAGGGTTTCTATGGAGTGTTCCTAACTATCTGGCCAGCTGTGCTCATTTATTAATAATGCTACTCATGTAACTTGACGAAGCTCTTAGCCTCATGACTTAACTGGGAATTGATTGGTGCTCTTAACTTGTACTGCTGAAGAATCCCACCGGCCTCAGACCCACCAGACCCTAAAACAAAGCCCTCATTTTATTTTATTTTTTAAAAATATTTTATTTATTCATAAGAGACACAAAGAGAGGCAGAGACATAGGCAGAGAGAGAAGCAGGCTCCCCGCAAGGAGCCCGATGTGGGACTCAATCCCAGATCCCGGGATCAGGACCTGAGCCAAAGGCAGACGCTCAACTGCTGAGCCACCCAGGCATCCCCAAAGCCCTCATTTTAACATTCTAAAGCTCTTCTCAGGCAACAGATGCCAGGCTAAGGGCCACGTGTTGATGGACTGTCTTCAAATCACAAGAGTTTTTAAGACCACTTTCCCTATGATTGCCTAAAACGCTCAAAATCCATTTCTAAAAACTGACAGCTTTCGTATCATTTGGGTGAACATCATGCTGGAGAATGGGTTGCAAAAAATTTTTTTAAGATTTTATTTATTTAATTATGGGGGGGGGCACAGGCAGAGGAAGAAGCAGGCTCCCTGCAGTGAGCCTGACGGTGAGTCACGCCCTGGGCTGAAGGCGGCGCTAAACCGCTGAGCCACTGGGGCTGCCCCTGAGTTGCAAATTTTGAGCGACAAGATCCTTCTAAAGCATGCTAGAACCGCAGGGAAGGATGACAACTGATCCTCCTAGAGAAAACCCTGGAGGTTAAAGGGGCTGCAATGCAGAAAAAGGAAACTGCAATAAGTGACATCAGATCATATGGGGCATGTGGATTTTAGCAAATGGTTTGGAATACTCAGCTAACCCCTAAAGCTTCACGATTCTCTTTTCATATTATCTTATTTTTACCCACGAGTCCCCGTTGCAAACTGCTCTTCCTGTCCTGTACCACCACGATCACTAATGTAAACACCTCACAATGCAGCTCCGAAGGGAACCACGGAGAGGACTACCTGATTCTCTTGTATTTATAATTAATAGATCCCAGTAAGAGAGACTAAGCAATACCTACTTCGAGGATCTCTGAGCAGTACATATTATGGGGGTGAGGGCTTTTTAAAAGAAATATTTACTTAAAAATTTTAGTGATGAACTTATGCACCGAAACATAAATCATGAGAAAAATGACAGGCTTTTTATCATTTAATGGCACTTCACATAAATCAGTCTTATATTAATATTTCAAAATAAATCCTGGAGCACATCACTATCTAACAGCTACTGATTTTGTAAACGGCTTTTGGAGCCTTAAAGACTTGTAGCTTTTGAATTGCCAAGATAACATAATGGAACAACAGTCTTTTCGTTATATTTGTAAAGATGCTAAAGGAAATCTGAAATTCACCTCACGTATCAGCTAGATTATTGCTTCTAAGAAATGATGAAGAACACGCCTTTTGAACAACAAACGGATGGCCCAGCGAGTCTTGTAGGAAATATCTCAAGATCCTCTGTACTCGGTAACCACTTGCCTCACTCTGCCTGTAAGACACCGACGATGGGTGGCAGGATCTTTTCCCTGTTGTTTGTTTTCTAGAATATGCAGTTTTAAAAATAGGAATGATTCAACTTTTAGAAATGCGTTTGTCTGCAGAGTCAGCCAAAGGTGCTTCTTGAAAAATTATGATCACAGCAAGTTCAGGAAACAACCTGCTTCACCTCAGCCCAAAGTAAGAGAAAAATAAACAAAATTCTTAGACATGTTGGTCCCATGCCCTCATTACAAAGATAGGAATACTAATAAGGCCCATGTAAAAATATGTATGGGAAACTTAGTTTTTTTTTTTAATTTACCCCTCACCCCACCACACTGGGGGCAGAGAAAAATGCTGAAAGAAAACTGTTTTTAGGTTGTTCTTATTGATTTCCTCCTTGTGAAAACAAGACCACACTTTTGCCAAACTGTTTATGTTGCATAAAGAATTTTCTGGAGACCTTCCAATCCTCAAATTACTAATGATTGTCAGGTTGTCACATTGTGAACATTTACATCATTTCTTTATTATGCCTTCTCTTGTATTAGTGTGGAAGTCTGACAACTTTTCCCCTTTAAACTTAGAATTTTGAGGGGCAGGTACATAGTCTATAAAGTAAGGTGAAAACGCAAAATATTTTTAACATTTGATAAGAGTTCACTCCAGAAAGCTGTGTTCGGTCTGTTAAGAATAATTTAAAATGAAATCTCTAATTTTTTTTTAAACCAAAAAGTTTAGGCATGTCTTCTCTACCACTAAGAATTTTTCGGTCTGCTCTTTTGTGGAAGGACATATTTAGAAACTAAAACACATGAGGCGATCTCTTGGTGTTAAAAGTTACCTGACAAAGTCTGTGGGAATCAGGGTACTTAAACATAAATTCTATACAGACATATGTGATGTTGGGGCGGGGGGAGGTTTGTGAGTGGTTATTGTCACTTTCCTGTCGTGGGTTCTCACTGGTGAATTGTTACAGCCGTAGGGACACTAAGGAAGGCGGTAATGATGAAGAATCGTTTTATGCTAAACATCTAATTGTAAGTAATGTAAACTCATTGTAGAAAATCACAAGGAAAAGGATGAAAAAGAAAATTACCTACCATTCTGTTAACTAGAGAATGCAAATATTAACATTTGAAGTAACATCACAGCCTTCCATCAGTCAGGGCACAAATACTACTGTTATGGTCCATCCAAAACGTTGTTGGCTTTATACCAGTATTCTGTCCAGACGGCAGGCAGAGCGTGAGGGGGAACACTTGAATGCTTTGGGGAGAAGGGACATTAACAAACATGTGTTGAACGGGCTAGTGGGGAATTTGGGCCAGTTCGAGAATGGAAGTCTTCTCAGAAGTGGGCATATTTAGGAATGTGTAATATTTCCCGCATATTGTGAACCACTGTAGCTTCAATGGGGAGAACGTCTGAAACTGGGGATAGAGAGGGGATAAGCAACATCTTGGTATTTTCAACATGTCACAGACAAGAGGTTCGAGTTCTATTAGGTGAGGGATCTACTTTAAACCTGTATTGTCTAAAACATTTAACACACCCAATCACACACCAGTTTTGCTTTCACGATACCTTTCATGAACTGAGTACAGAGGAATGCTTCCAACCATTTACTCTAGAACTCAAAGCAGCAACTCGGACCTAAAGGGATACTTTGTTGAATAGCAACTATAAGCCAGTATATAAAAATTACAAAGAAATAAAAGGCTTCTTTTCAGTATGATATGCCCATATTTCAACTTCAAAACACTACACTGGGTGAGTGAGGCAGAAATAATAGTTAATCATGTAAGTCATCTCAGGGGTATAGACGTATAACAAAGAAAATCAACCATTCATCCAACCATTGCCGGTGCCCGGCAAAACTGAAAGGAACACTGCCTACCATCTATGAACCTACTACACCATCTACAGAAATGCAATGGTTTGTTCCAGAAATACTATTCAAATAACTATCTACAGGTGAAACTGTCAATTTGTACATATTTGTAGCAGGTGCATTGTAACGTACATGGGCATGCTTTACTGAGTGAATAAAATCAAGGAGATGAGTGAAAATGGTAATAGAGGACCCTGACCAAATCCCAGTGTAGCCCCAGAGAGCTGTGTAGCCCTGATAAATGGTTTCTCTGCACCTGATCTCACTGCCCTGTGAAATATGCATGCTGATACCATCCACGGTGCACAACAGTTGTGGACGTGATCCACGTGCAGTGCACACAGTGCGCTCTCAATAAATGGAAGATGTTATTGGATGCGTCACCATTTGGTAAAAGTTAGCCTAAGTAACATCTGATTGCAACAAAAACACTGGCAATTTTCATTTCAGAAAGACGTAAAACAAATGTCAACACTGGTTCATTTCCAAGATAGTTGTTATCGGCATAGCTAAGAACAGAATTTCAAAGGAGGTTGGAGCTGACCGTTTAAGACGTTTACGACGGCTGCATTTTAGGATATGTAAATTATCTCACTAAAGTTGATTTCCTCAAAGACAAAGTTTGTAATAAACGGGCTTTAAATTCCCCTGCAACTGGAGAATTCCATTATCTCTCAAAGTCAGATGATTTGCCCAAGGTCCAAAATCACGCCAGATTACTGGCTTTTAGTTTACCAGCACATTTGAATTATTGAGAAAACTTCAGAAATAAGATGATAAAAGGTGTATTTAATTCCTACTGAAGGTACAAACATCTATTCATTGATAGTTCATAATTAGCTTTTTATCAACCACGTTTGTGGTTTCTCATTACAGAGCAATTAAAAGTAAGCCAGTAGAGAATACAATGTAATGAAATGGAAATATGGCCATGGTACATTGCCTTTAGGTGAAAAAAAGCTGATTATAAAACAGCACTATCTAGCTTTTGTGAAAATGCATATACAGAAAGAAATTCTTGAAGATACCCACTGGATTATTAAACATTAGTTAACTCTAAGAGGTGAGTTATAGAGGATTTGTCTTTTCTTCTTTTTTGTTCATTAGCTTGTCTATATTTTTAAACTTTAAAAATATGAGCAATTATTAATTCTATAATAAAAAATGTTAAGTAAAAGTAAATTCAAATATTACAATGACTCATCACTGTGATTAAAGGTAAAACATCACAAGTGGACTGAGTCTATGTAAACCTGGGGTTATAATCAGGAGGCTCCCAGAAGAGTTCAAATGAGCTCTTGATCGACAGATTTCTCATTTCTCTTAAAAAAGGGAAGTCCTAAGATTACAGGGCTAGGATGGCCTGCTTGCCCAGCAAAGCTGCTGCCTATTTCAGATGAAGCCTCTATTCTCTTATTTGCCAAAATTAAGCATTTAAGTTTTCCACCTGTGATCTAAACAGTGCAGCACTGTAAGCCAGAAGCCTTCTGGGAGAGCTGAAAATGTAGCACTTAAACATTAGCTGATTCCAATTTTCTTGAAATTTTTAAAAAGTGTGTTGTGTACATATGTGCATGCATATACAACCCCCACACTCCCCACACACATACTGCTAAGACTAAAATGACATGGCATTCATTGAAACGTATTGGATATCTCTGGCCAGTAGAATTTTAAGTGACATCTTTTGTTTCTCATGCTTTTTATTTGTATTTTTCAGATTTTTTAGAAGGAACTCATTTCATGTATAGTTAGAAAAAGTCTAGGGAAACAATTTTTTGACTAATATCGCCTACCCCACGTCTCTGTAACTGCAATTCATTACAATAAGAACCTATGGCAGCAAGGCAGCAATAGCTACACACACGTATGGATATACACGTGTGCACAAGCACACACACGTGACTATTTGTCTGATCATCCTGATTCCCATGGGCATTGTCACGTAACTTTAAATCCAAAGAGTTCTCCTTGTGCCTTTTAGTCTGGAAATATGTGCATTCACAAAGAAGCAGACTTAATAAAACTGTTTTAGTGGTAGAGAAGATGTACTTTTTAATTACAAAACAAACAACTAGTTACTACATAAGATAATTCATTTCAGATTACTCTCCAAAGATCTAAAACGGTACAGAGTGGACTTTCACGAAGCATTAGGACGATGGATGTTTTTTTTTCTTTGGAGGCTGTGCGTCTGTTCAAAAAAATCCCAACTTATGATGGGGAAGGAAAATCCTCAGGCTCTCACACAAACACAAAACAAGACATAGTAGAGAAATCATTTAAATGCTCATGCTGATGACCTGACAGGCTTGGGAATTGTAAGCACTGGAAAGACTGCAGAAAATTCCTACCATGGTGGTGGTTTGGCAAAAAGCTCTGTCTTGAGTTTCGAGGGGAAGAAATCAATAAGAACAACTTGAAACAGTTTTCTTTCTTGGTGGGAAAAACAATTGCCATAAATTGCAAGTATTTTTTTTTCATCCTTTTACACAGCAAAGAAAACTACAGAGACCCTTTGGCCCTCTCAGGTATATTGAATTTTCAGGAATCGATGACATTCGAAAACTTATTTTTAAAGAAGCTCTGTGAAAAAGAAAGCTGTTAGTTTTGGGTAGAAAGGTATTATTTTCACCCTTTCAACCATCCAGTATTAGATGGAGACAACCAACAACGTGACACTACAAACTATCCTGCGAGTCCCCGGTCATTTCACCTGGCACAAACGTGGCCATGTCCTTACCTAAAGACTGGTAGAGCTCTGTCATTTTGGGATGGTCCCAGCAAGTTGTTTGGGTCTCGTGGCTAAAACAGAAAACACAGAGAGAGACTTTAGAATTTATAATGGGTAGTAAAGAAAAGGAGGAAGGAAAAGTGTGGTTTGCTTCTGATTCACTCGGCATAGTTATGTCAAAGGGCTTCCATCATGCCGTCAAGAACGTCTCTTATAAGCAGAGAGGCTGCTACCTTCACCCTCAAAAGGAAAAAGGCAACAAGAGCATGCTTTGGCAACTAGAATTTGTTTCTTTTTGGTGCCACAGGTCAACTGTGCTTCTGTTATTACCAAATGACTTGGTTATGTAATCAATGATCAAAACCCAGGATGTCTTCACCTGTCCAATGGAGACCTGTCGGAAGGGACACGGACAAGTGGTATTCAAACCTGTCAAAGAGACACAGAACATCGGTTCAATAAATAAATTGCCTCACTTCTCACTGGCTTTCACTGCCCTTGACATTTTTCCATTACTCCTTCTTCTGCGTATCCAGGTCTCATACCCACGAGGACTGCATTTCACTTCGGCCTAAGGTCTAGCCAGTGCCTGACCAATCTATCCTACCTTCCCTCTCCCCGTGTCTCACTTCTCAAGTGTCTTTTTTACTCAGTACTCCACACACCACTCCACCTTTCCCTATATTTACTTGGGCCTGAATGAAGCATTCACAGTTCTCCCCCATTTCTTGCAGTTAAGTGCAGTTGCCAGCTATCAGCTCCCGCCACAAAAAGAACAAAACACCTTTGTTCCTAATTCAGTTGCATGACTAAATCCAGGAGAGATAACCACATATACTTTTCCTCACTTTGGCCCATCTGCATAAATCACCAGAGCGTCGGATTTCCAGTTTTCAGGGATTACATGACGGGCTCTGATAGGGTAAAATGCAACCCCAAAAGTAGGTATTTCAGGAGTCCTGGGCACAGCCTATTGAGAATCTTCAGGGGAAGGGCGAGGCTGGAGAGAAGAGAAATCCTAATACGTGGACTCTTCAAGGCAAACACCAAGTGCAGATGCCTCGCCTGGAAAAAAGAGTTTGGGGAGGCAACAAGGTCAAGCGACCTCAACACAGATTTTCAAGCTGAGGCCTGGATCCTGGCTCTGTGCCCTACTCACTGCACAATCCAGGGCAAGCCTGCTCACTTGGGAGACTTAAGGGATTAGGTGACCAGCAAGTTCTGGTGCTCAATGAATGGTTGCTTTTATTATTATGTTGTCCCCAAATTAACAGCCGCTAAAAGTGGCTTTTTATTAGTTGATGACACCATCGATGAGGATCCACCTGTGGTAAGCCAGCCAAGCAAGCCTAAGGCATCTTGTAGAGAACAAAAAACACTCCATGTGAATTACCTCTGTTTGTTTGTTTGTTTGTTTAAAAAAAAACAAGTTAAAAGAAGTAATACTTCTTGTGGTTTGTAAAATATGAAAATCTGTCACAAAGCATGTGGAAATTCCCCAAACTGTACACCTTCCAAGACCATCCCCTCTGATATTGACCATCCCGTGATGGAACCGGGAAGACTTCGTAAAGAAAGTCACAAGACCATGCTCATTTGCAAAGGGCCCTTTCAGACTCTCGACATGTTCATTTCTGGTTTACTCTTCTGCAAGAGGCAATTCGCATTTGAGGAGTGCAACAGGGGCTTCTCAGGCCAGGGAATGTACCAGAGTGACGTCGGTCTTAAAGGGCAAGGAGAGCAGAAGATGCATGCAGTCCTCCGTGCTTTCGGGGGTTTTAGGAAGCACCACAACCAAGCTGGTTTATGATCTGGAGAAGAGGTGGGTGGAACTGGTACTTTATATGCACAGCACAAGGAGGCTGCAGCTTGCAGCTTCACGGAAAAAGTGTTGCTTGTTCTTGGGTGTTTTTTAGCTCAGAAAGTGATTGTGTACCAATTCTGTACACAAGTGCCCAGCAAGGAAAGACCACCCTGCATTTAGGCCTCTGTCATTTCCCAGGGCCACACATATGGGAATGCCAGGGAGAGGGGAAGGGAAAAGAAGGGGAAAGCACATGTGTCCACACATTTAGGCCCTTAATACATACATACAATGCATGATAATAAAGTCCCCTCTCCACGATGTGTGGGAGGACTGCAACATCTTCAATAGATGGCCAGGAAAATATCTGTCTGCTCTGATAAACCTCATCAGACAGAAACACAGACAGGCACTCTGAAAAGACAGCATCTGTAATGGACTTCAAGTGGGAAGAACACGGTGACTTGTACCAAACGCCATTCCCCAAGGAAAGAGAAACTTGCATACAAGGGACAGGGGGGATCCCCACATGGAGTGCAAGCAAGCTTCTTGTAGCTGCCTCTCTCCAAAATAAACCTCACGACTCTTGATCCACCAACATTTCCACCTTTCTAAGGAAATTATGCCAGTGGTTCAAAATTGTGAGAAGGACTTCCAAAATTCTGTTTTAATCCATCAGTCCTTAGCTAAAGTGTTGTTTCCTTTGCTGGAAGATAGCAGAAATTCTAAACCCCCAATTGTATCCTCACTTCACAGGTTATTAGATACTGGACCTTTCCAGGGGCTCATTTTCCCACCTACCTGTGATGCTGGAGGGTCTTGAATAACCTAGCTAAATGAACTCCAACAACAAATGCAAAAGCCCTTTACCTCCTTGCCCTCCAACATGCAACCCTTTTCTTTTTAAGCAATGCCAAGTAACTAGAAAACAGATTTGTATTTCATCTTTACAGCCTTAGTTTCACTTCAGTTGCAAACCAGAACCAAGCAAGAGAAGTGAGCGCAAGTGGAAAGAAGAAAAGAATAAAGGGTGTGACTAATCCTCGCAAATAGAAAAATAATCTCATCATCATTTAATGTTAAGAACGATTGACAACCCAGCTCCAATGACTTCCGATTCTTTGGTAACTATAAGATGAGCCAAATGTTCGCTTCACTGGATGTGGGTGTTTTCAGCATGCGGTGAATTCAAAGCCCTCGTGAGACATATCGAACCCCCAGAAGAGAAAGAGAAGATGAATATGGGCAGGAGGCCCCGGTAGGCACAAATCTGCGTGACTCCTATCCATATCCTGCCTTAAAGGACAAACCCATTTTTTTTTTTTTGCTGGTGATCAACAAAGATTTTATAGCTGTATTTATTACTCTGTGTCTATCTTCAAAAACAGGAGAGAATTCTCAGTAACTCCAGGAGATGCAGCTCAGGTCTACCTGGAATCTACAGAAAACATAGAGAGAAAAAGAGAAAAAGAGAAAAAGAGAGAGAGAGAGAGAGAGAGAGAGAGAGAGAGAGATGCTGTGCTGGGGAGCCGGTGGTGGGAGTGTGGGTGGTGCCGTTCTTGGTAAGTGTCTCTTTTTTGTATTTCACTTTTCACATCGCATCAGAAACTCGCTCTCCAACCCCAAAGGAAACTCTGAAACCTGTTCACAAGTGAACGGGTACATCTTTGTTCAGTCTTCTGAGGATAACAATATTCGACGTAGATCAAAATTCTGCATGCCCATTAAGACAGAGATGAGCTTCATAAATAATCTTTAAAAAGCTCTTAAAGTCTTTAAAAAATGTTATTGATTTTGGCCCTGATGGTTCCAAAGCCTGGCAGATATGCCTTTCCGAACAGCCTTCAAACTCTGACTTCCCCTCTTTTTCAAATATGTACAAACTCCAATAATCTCTCCCTTCCCTTTAATTCGGGTCTGTGACAGGAACCTGATGCAAATTAAAATACAAAATCACTGGATGTGAGAAAAGACCCCGGCAACACCCACTTGTCAATAATAAGAAATTAAAGCATTACTCTACTGAGCACAGGGCTGACCTAATTTCCTACCATACAATTTAAATTTTCTCTCACCTTCTTTAGTTTCAAGTAGTGCGCAAGGTTATTATAACTGCCTCAGAGCTGTTCCTGCTGTCAGTGCTGGAATAATCAGACTTATTGGAATTGCTTTTTTAGTTTCTTAAAAACAAACATTAAACACTTATAAAAAGTAACAAATTTCTACTTCTCTCGCCGGGGAAATGGCAGTTGCCTAATTAAAATAAGATTTCTTCTGCCACCACTGTTATTGGGTACTGAAAATATTCCAAACAGTTGCCTTTCTAAAAAATATCTCTCCACTACTTCCCGGGGAGGAAACTAATCGCTATGCAGCGGTATAAAAAGGTACCGTTCTCTTGCGATTTGCAGAGGATTAGAGTTTGGCTTCATATATAATCTGGAGCCCATTGATCCACACACACAAAATCATTTCCCTTTAATCTGGGGATCAGACTCTTTTTCTAGAGGAACCTTGGCATTTGCATGCTGAATGTTGAACTTGGCGTGCACTGCTGGAATATTGGCAGGGTGGGAATGGGAAAATATATTTAAAAGTTTCTGCTATCGTGGGGAGGGGGCTGGGGTGCG
The DNA here is from genome assembly GCF_018345385.1 of Vulpes lagopus. Taxonomy (NCBI): domain Eukaryota; kingdom Metazoa; phylum Chordata; class Mammalia; order Carnivora; family Canidae; genus Vulpes; species Vulpes lagopus. Next base: position 26,504,717 of record NC_054848.1, read on the forward strand.
GGTGTCAATCTCAGCATCAGAAATCCTATTCTAGTCCCCACTTCTTGTTCCCTGGGATATTTAACATTTTATTCTGTTTGGCTCAAGCCAGGCCAAAGATGATTGCCTTGGTGATTGTGCCAGCTGTTACTTGTCCTCCCTCTATTTGCTTTTTGGGCTTAAATCCCACCCACCCTCAACTTTGGCCAAAGCAATTTCACTTCAGGGTCGTGTCCAATCCAAGATCAAACAACACTGGCTGAAACCAATTCCACGGTGATCAAGGGTCAGAGACCTTTCGCATAAGCGTGTTGTTTCATTTGGTCCTCCTGCTTCTCCAAGAGCAACTGTATCCTGCAAAGAAGGGATGTGGCACAAGGAAATAAGAAATCCAGGCAAAAGAGAAAGGGTGATGGGGGGGGTGGTGGTGATGAGAGGTGACAAGGATAACAAAGCAGGCGGACCAAGAGGAGCTTTCCGGGCTGGGGAAGAATGTAGTTTTCACCTAAAGACTTGGGTTTGCCACTTAAATCGGATGCATTTTGCTTTCATGATGTTAAAGCATTTTATAATTAATATTATGCCTCCATCAGGCAACTGAACCCTTTCAATTTAAGCCTCAAACTTAACTTCCAATTTAACGGAGATAAACAAAGTGTCCTGCCCTTTTCGTTGCCAAGATCAGATCTGGAATGACAAACTTCGCCTAAAGACCAGCACAGACACCTGGAGAAACACGAGAGAAGGACACCCAGAAATGATTGCACACTCAATCAACCCCAGAGGGCAAAGCCAAAACAAAACAAAACAAAAACCCAAAAAATAAAACCAAAAAACCCCCACTATAACAAAAACCCTTGATCCTCTGTGTCAAATCCTGGACTTCTGGGCTTTAATTGCTTTCTCTCTCCTTCCTTCCTGATTTCTGCAAGTCTTGGGGCATGGAACGAGCACAGTAGAAAATCCAACAAGGGGAATGTCAGTTGGAATCCTCGGAAGAAATCAGGCAGAAAGTTGACCTTTTGGCACTTGCGGCGCAATGGAAGGTAAAGCCTCGCGCGCCCCTTCCCTCCGCGAGGTCGAGCGACGATTTAGGAACAGCCTGTCTGGCTCACGTCCACACAGCCCGGAAAGGAGCAAGAAGCTCCCGCGGCCCCAATCCCCGTGTGGGGAACGCGCCGTCCCCTCTGGGTACGGCGAGAAATCAGCTTTATCTCTCCGAGCCCATCCCAAAGGCGAGGAAGGGGGCTCCCTGCTTGCCTGGCGCCGAGGGGGAAGCCCCGGGGACGCACCTGCAGCGGCGCAGCAAGGACCCGCGGGGGAGGCGCCCCGGCGCCCGGAGTCCGGCCGGCCGCTGCGCTCGTCCAAGTTTTGGCCGCCCGCGGTCGCCCACTGCTCGTGCCACAAGTGCACGGACTGCGGCGATCCGAGGGGGCCGTGATGCACTCACCCTTTGAGCTGCTCCCTCATGGTTGCAAGGGCTCCGCGGGCGAAGGAAGGCGCGAGCGGAGGAGTGAGCTTCCCAGAACCGCCGGGCTCCCCGAAAGTCGAGCGCCGCCGCCGCCCAGGCTCGCAGCAGAAAGCACTGCGGAGGAGCCGGCGCGGGCAGGCGGGCGGGCGGCGGGCGGCGGGCGGGGAGGGGGCGCTGCAGGCAGACGGGGCGGGGCCGGGCCGGGCTCCGCCCCCACCTAGCGACCTGGGAACCCGGGCTCCGGCGACCGGCGCCGGGGCTCAGCCTCGCAAAACGGAAAGGAAAGAGGAAAGGCCGACGGAGGAAGGGACTTAAGGTGGTCCTGGGAACCTGAAAGCCACGCACCGCCCTGCGAGCACAGTCTTTAAACCTCCAGCGAGCCTACTTGTTGCCTAAATAAATGACCTGGGTGCAAATGACCTCATTGCAGATAATTAAGTGTGCGGGCTCAGAGTTTTCTTTTTCAGAGAATCTGAGAGAGAAAAATCACAGAGTTCTCTCCCCTCACCGCTTTCCCTCAGTCGAAGATTAAAGTGGTAGGGCTGTAAGGACATGAAATTCAGGCTATGCTCGTCCGGGGCTGAACGGGCTTCTTAGGAAGCATCTGTACGTGTCTAACAGCTGTGGTTCTCAAAGTAGAGGAGGGCAAGACCGGCATCGCCTGCGGACTTTTGAGAAGTGAGGATGCCAGAGGTCCCAGCCCAGACCTACTGAATCAGAAAAGAGCACACTGAAGTTTGAGAACCACTGGCGTAGACTCTGAAGAAAACACCACCACCAATGGTGTGGCACAGTTGGTCTTTTGCTGTTATTTTCAAGAAATCTAAAAGGAAACCATTTCCAATGGAACATCTGATGGGCAAAGTGGCAGGGCCTGGACAGTTCAAATGTTGCTAATCTTAAAGTTTGCCATATGAGGAGGCAGGTTAACTATGCAAAATCATTCCAAGCCTGGGAATATTCTGCAAAGAAAGCCTTCATTAGCGCAGTAAGTTTTCGCAACCTTCACATAAGATCTTCGATTAGAGTCCCACGAGTATTTTAACATGAACCCCCTTAGTGATTTTATTGTCTCCCTTTGCTCGTTTATTTTGTTGGCCTGCTTTTCTTTTTATCTTCTTTCAACTACTTCCTTTGCACTCTCTCTTCTGGTTGATTCATTCCACTTCAGTTTACAGTTTAAAACGTGTTCCCCTTTTTTCTTTTTAAATATCCTCTTTTTTTTTTTTTGCTCCACGTTGTCTCCCCATAGAACATTCCAGCTGAAGGGACACCGTGGACACCGATCTCCCTTTACGGTCTGCGACAGCAGGACGAAAGAGACAAGAACTAAACTACATGAACACAAGAGAAAAGGGGTGCCAAGTTTCTTCATTACCCTTGACAAACCAAATAAAAATGTAAACATTATCACGGAAGACTTGTGCGTGTAGGTAGGATTGGTTTTGCTATTTTAAAGCAAATATAGCCCTTCTGCTGGCATTTTGCTTCCTAAATTGAGACTTATTAATGCTGTCTTTTAGCAATTTTGTGCCAGTGAGTGGTGGAGGCAGCTTCTATTATGGTCTGAGGGGGGCACACTAGGATTCCCTTTGGGTGAGGTTGTCCCTTGGTCTAGCTGCAGATTCTAGGTCTGCCCCTGTCTTTGTTGGGGGAGAAGGATTAGTATTCTGGCATGAGGAAGTTGTGGCCTTTGCTATTAATCAGTGACAAAATCTCCGTGTCAATGGGGCAAATCACTTAAATACTGTTTATGTTTATTTCAATGAAAAGACACAAACCTCACGGCATGGGCATTTGTACACATCAGAAATCAATCCTTTAAAGGTCTGCAACACTTGTGCTTTGTCAGGCTTCTCCTTTCTCATTTTATTCTGTTTTGCTTGTTTGTTTTGCACTTTTAAATTGCCCACGGAAGATTCAGGAGTGCTGATACGTTTCTCTAGAACATAAAGGCTCAAGTCTATTTCCTCACTGTTCACCTAGAAAACTATTAGGAACCATTCGTTGGACAACAAAAAAGAATGGAAAATAAGAAATCGCTATTCAGATTTTTTTTCTTAAATTTGACAGATGGCAATCCTCAAAAATACATCTTTAAGTTCTTTTTTAGACTGGAGTTATAGGCACTTGAAGACTTGTTCCCAACTCTTGATGTTATTTTAGAAATTAAATACTCAAAGTATTATTAAGAAATGACACGGGCATCACAGTAACTGTTTTACTGTCAGTTTCAGTTAGATGATGAATTTTGCTTGTTAGGAAAAGGCATTGAGAAAATACCGTAACATATATCTTCATTTCATATATAAATTCTATAATGATGCTATGTATGAAAATACATTGTTTATAGTAGCTGTTATTCCTGTTTTGATGTGAATTGGAGACCTGAATGGAACATGGGGCTCTGCCACCAGGAAAAAACAAGTTGCAATTCTGACTCCAGAATTTACCACGAGCTATGCTCATCTGGATACCATGGTGAGAATGTGACCGTGCAAGGACTGGAGCAGGGAGTTTTGCTCTGAGGCCTATGCCACTCTGCTATGCTGCCATGGGGAGATGCGGCCTCTTTTATTGTGGGGGAAGATCTGTATTTTTTTTCTTTTATGTACTCATAAGCAATCTCACTGCTGTCTGACAGCAGAGGAGAACAGGTTTGCTACAAATAGGGTTAAGGAAGGAATGAGATGGAATAAGGTGCAGGAAGGTGACCCAGTACATTTTTCCATACCCCAAACTCCAGTCTATGAACCCCTTAAATGTTGCATGTACTTAGAAAACTGAGGACCTCTCTGACCTAAGAGACTGTGCTGGATATCCCCTCATCCTCCCCTCCAGCTCTATTCTCTGCCCTTTTCTACTGGGCTCTGTGCCCCAGGAGGTCAGACCTCCAGGGATGTCATCAGTCAGGCTCTCTCAAGTTGTTTGGCTTTCTTTTGCTTTTAGCCAGCGGCAGGCCATGAGGAAGAGCCTACAGTAGGAGATAGAGGGCAGGAGGAGAGAGAGATTTGTGTAATTTACTCCCCAAGCTCCCTCCTGTTGGCCTTTGACCTGGCAGTGGCTAAGTTCCTTTACTCACAGCCACAAGTCTTGCCAGGTGGTCATTCCCAAAGCAACAGCAATTTCCAGGTCCTCCCTTTGCTCTTGTCCTCCCCCTGACACTGCTCTTGTTTTTGTAAATAGCCTTCTTCTTACATTCTTTTCAAGTACCACTTCTGAATGTATCATCTATTTTTCCCAGGCTCCTGACCAAACAGGAAGCCATCCAGTCAAAGCCACCCTCTGGGTCACTAAATTGGATGCTGAGTGGGGACTCCTGATGGAGGAATAAGTTAACTCCACCTGTTGGAGCCAAAAAGAAGACTGCTTTCATTCACTGAACAGCTCTTTCTAGAAGCCTCCTCTGTAGGTCCAAAAGGAGCTGCTGGTCCGTTGGGGGTAAAGGCAAATCAAGGATAATGAATGGTGATAACAGCAGGTGTGAAGGTAAAGAGGCCACAAAGAGCTTTTTCTTTTCAAGAGTTTGGGGGGGGGAATGGGTCTATTTGATCTTTGGGAGAGAATGTCAAAAGAGAGATTCAGTAGGTGGGCAAATTGAGAAGGACCTAGCATGAGGATTCAAAGTTTGACCTGTGTCCTGCAAGGTGTGAATTCAAGCACGAGTGTGGGAGTGTGGTTCCCTTGTATCCGCCTTTTAGAAAAAGCACTCAGGAAAATGGAGTGGGGGCTGGGTCAGAAGAGTCTGGAATTAGGCGACCAGATACAAGCAGTATGACAAGGAGCTGAGCAACAGTGGCAGCGAGTAGAGAAATAAGAAGGCTAAAGACTACGGGAGTCATGGCTGATGAGATGCACGGATGGAAGAAAGGGAAGACGGAGGACCGTGGGCCTCAAGCTTGGCCACCAGTGCGTCTCACCACCCCACAATTCTGATCTCATTGGCCTCGGCATGGGATTTTTTTTTTATTGTTGTTCAATTTGCCAACATATAGCAAAACACCCAGTGCTCATCCCATCAAGTGCCCCCCTCAGTGCCCATCACCCAGTCACCCCCACCCCCCACCCACCTCCCTTTCCACCACCCCTTGTTCGTTTCCCAGAGTTAGGAGTCTCTCATGTTCTGTCTCCACTGGGATTTTTAAGGGGATTCTCCTAGGCGGCCAAGGTTGAGTCACTGCTCTAGGGTGAATCCCAAACCTGGGTGAGTAATATTCGCCAAGCCAGGAATGTCAGGAGGAGGGGGCAGGTTCAGGCAGAAGAGGGTCAGGGAGAGAGGACCAATTCAGTCTGAAGCATGATGAGTCTGAGGTGTGATGCAAAGGCAGTTGGACATCTGAGTCTGGAGCTTGGAGGGAAGATATCTGCACTAGGGCTGCTGGTGTGACAAGTCAGTGCTGTAGGGTCACGGGTTTGGATGAGCCCCATACCGTGCCTGCTTGGAGGGTGCGAAAGGCCTAGGGCAGAGGCCAAGCTGCTCTGATCTTCCACAAATACATCCTTTTCTTTTTAGGCTGCTTGCAGTTTAGTGTGGGCCAGATTTTTCCCTTGCAAAATGAGGAGCAGAAAGGGAAAGGACAGGGAATGGTTTGCACCCGGCACTTGGCACTTGTGGAGAGATGGCTGTGAGTGGCTTCCCTGCCCCCAAGAGGCCAGCTACCTCTAGCTCCAAGAATCTCTAGCAGAGCTGCTTTGTGTTCCCTAGCCAATCTTTACTATCACCTGCATCGTTTTATAAAAATCATTTGGAGGGGAGGTACTCCTTCCGTTAAGCATAATACACATTTTACAGTAAAACTTCAGCATTTGCGGGATCCCTGGGTGGCGCAGTGGTTTGGCGCCTGCCTTTGGCCCAGGGCGCGATCCTGGAGACCCGGGATCGAATCCCACGTCGGGCTCCCAGTGCATGGAGCCTGCTTCTCCCTCTGCCTGTGTCTCTGCCTCTCTCTCTCTCTCTCTCTCTCTCTGTGTGACTATCATAAAAAATAAAAAATAAAATAAAAAACTTCAGCATTTGCACATTAGCAAATGCGGAACGATTCCATGTTTCTCTGTGCATGGTACAAGTATGAGGCCTGAACAGTGACTTGGCCATCCGATAGATGCTTACAGTGGTGGGTGAGTCACTGCTAGCTGGGGCAAATACCACGGTGTCCTAATTAAAATATGTGTAACTATCTCTTTAGATCAATCTGAAAACCAGCATCTTCTGGATATCAGAATATCCAGTCAGCTCACATTAACTAGTAAATGAAGAGGCCTCTACATTCAGACACAGAGTACTTCACACCCACACAAAAGCCTATTTTTTTCAGGCCCTTCCCCTGCAGGGAGACAGAGTAAGCCAGGCTGAGGAAAGTTCTCTGAGCCAGCTGCCATCCAAACCAGAGATTTCACCAAATGGGTTCCCAGTTGAATTCGGCTTCCCTTCCATGCAGTTTTCTTTTAATAAGATTTTTCAAAGCTTCCCAGAGCCACTATATCACACCGAACATCTGAAAAGATGTGAAGTTTAGCATCTTCACTAAAATAAAGCCACACTTCATTAACCTCACAGGCCAGTGGTTGCTTCCTGGGTACCTATTAGCCCGTGGCTACAGCGCTACCCTGTGTATAGAAAACTCACTGCCACTTGCTAGAAATGGGTAACTGGTTAAGGTGGTTCCAGCAGAAGGATGACAGCATTCCTGGTCTACCTTAACAAGGGCTCAAAGCTATAACTATCTGTCTGCCTTTCCCAAACGATTGTGCCAAATAACAGGAATTTCAAAACTAGGCAGAAATTCTGACACTCTGCATAATCTCCCTTCCTCTTCAGCTACAAATAAAGCTTTGTATTCGATTAGACTCACAGCAGGTGAAAACCCCAATTAGTGAATTCATTCTGGGGCCTCTTTTTACCTTCCTCCCACACACCACATTAAAAAAAAAAAAGTAAATAAATAATAAGGCAAGTCTCAGTCTTCTCCCAGACCACAAGTAAATTAACCCTTGGATCTACCCAGTCAAACCCTTTACCACATAAAGAATTTCCACAGGAAAATGGGGGGTGGGGAGGTGTTGAAAGAGCTGTCCTTCTTGACTTCATACAGAAAATTCTCTTTTGCCAGATGTTATTGTTTTCCTCAAATCCATAAATACTCAGATTTTCTAATCTAGAAATTACAGTTTTTCTTTCTACCTGAAAACTCACAAAGCCAATATTATCTAAAGAATGATTAATGGACAGTCTGCTGCAAGAGAGAATGATTTTTAAGTTATGTTCTGATTTCGGTGTATTTGAGGTGAGAGAAAATATTAAATTTTAGTTTTTACAATATGATTTGGCCTTAGGAAGTGCACAAAGTCTATATTTCACACTTTGTAAATATTTATTTGTCAAAAGAAATTCATAATTGGACAAGGATACAGGTTTGGTTTGAACATTCAGAAAAAAAAGCAAGACAGCTTTAGTTCTTAGAGTGATTTACTTACACTTTGTCAATTGCTTCTCTGGAAATAATTCACAACCCAGTTTTATTTATGAGCATATGATTAAAAAAGAGCAGCTTTGTCTTTTTTAATTGTTTTAGTCCTGTCACTTTTCTTGAAACAAGTCGTAGGACTTATTATCCACAAGAAAACACTGAACATATATCAAATAGCAACGCAGCTTTTAGAAGTAGTCATCTGTTACTGTCAGAAGTTCATTTCATTTTGAGGCTTTTTAATTAAAATGCAAAATTCTACATACATGCATGCCTAAATTACCCGTTCTGAAACACTCGAATTTCATTAAAAAAAAAAAAAGTTAAATGCTAATGTAACCATTTTTAATACTTTTGACTTGGTTCTTGAGATGGGGGGGGGGGGGGGAGGAAAGTAAACAAAGGAATTACCAGTCAATTAAGTGAACAAAGAAGTCATCCTAAATTGAAACAGGTAAGGAAGATTTAATATTCAAATGTTATCAAATAAAGACACCAGTGTGTTTTCCCCCTCCCTTTGAGATGAACATCTACCAGAATCTAAAGCAGTTTTTTAATCTTTAGCCAGCGTAGCTGTATATTCGGCAGAGGCATGAAGGCGAGCAAGGCAGAGCTCCGGACCAATTCTGCCCCTTAGAGGCCACTTAACCCCTCTGGATCTCTGTTGACTCATCTGTAAAATTCAGATACTACTGCATTGGGCCATCCTGTGGGTCAAATGACATAATGACTGGGAAAGCGATCTGAAGGCCGGGGGGATGCTATGTTAGTGCAAAGTAGCCTGTTGTGCAGTCACAATTCCTTAAAAGAGAACCCAGTATGTCCAGGAATACTGTTGGGAACACAGCACAAAATAAATTCAGCATAGACACTTTCACTTGCCATTTTTAGACTGCTGTATGAGGGGAAATGAGCGGTCTCAGAGTTTGTCTTGCCTTTTTAGCAATTTGCAAAAGGAGCCTTTCCTTCTTCTGTTTTTTTACATCTAAGAAGGAAGCAAGTGGGTAAAATAAAGTGAGATTTTTTTGCAAGATAAATCAGTAACCACAAGCCTGAGATAGGAGTAAAATGTGCACTGTTTTGCTATCATACTTGGGGGGGCCGAGGTTAAAATATCCATACTATACACACATGTTCAAAGGTGTATTCACGTTCGTATTGTCAAGGAGCAGAACCCTGGAGTAGTGAGAGAAACAGTGAATATGGGTTTGGCCAGAGACAGTGGGAGACAAAGATCCCCTGCACCCTGATGGAGAAGTCCTCTTGGGGACAGGCCTTCAACAGCCAGGGTGTCATCAGGACTCCCCAGGGGCAGACACGGACTGGAATCCATAAAGGGGGAAATGAAGGTTAAAACCAATTTAACCACTTAATGATTTACCAAGGGCTGAATCTTGTACTCTAGCTCTGGTTTCTTTTTGTCAAGGCTTTATTTTGTCGTTGTTGTTTTTGAAGATAAAAGGAATATGAATGTAAGGAATTTCAATTCATTCACGGATCCCTGAGAATTTTTTTTCATGTGCTGTACCTAGAATAAATTTCTCTATTACATATTTCCCTATATTCATTTCTTCAGATGACTATGATCATGATGTATTTATTGGGCACTTATGTATGTCTTTGCCTATTAGTTAAACTCTTTCTTTAAAAAGATTTTATTTATTTGACAGAGAGCACAAGCAGGAGGAGGGGCAGAGGGAGAGAGAGAAGCTCTCTACTGAGCAGGAAGCCCACTCTGGGGCTCGATCCCAGAACCCTGGAATCATGACCTGAGCCAAAGGCAGACACTTAACCGACTAAGCCCCCCAGGCGCCCACCAATCAGTTAAACTCTTTTCACTGTTCTTTACTATTAGTAAAACCTAGAAAGTGTCTGGAGGATGGACATGGAAATAGTTTAAAATTTCAGCAACCAGGTTCTATGACTAGGGCCACCCAAATATAGTGTAGACTTTAAGGGGAATCTAGAGTGTGTGTGTGTGGGAGGAGAGATAGACTCATATATGAGGAAACACAGTATCAGATAGATTGTGAGTACAGAAGCAGAGACATGAAAAAGGAAGCAAAAGGGAAAGGTGGTTTGACCTACTGGGATTAAGGAACACACATGGCAATGAAGAGTTAACTAGGTTTAATTCACCAGGTTTTATGTATGTTTTTGTTAGTACATGAAGAACAGAAGCAAAGTTTCTTAAGTTGACTCTGTGAGCTAATCTCTCATATTAATAATTTACTAAAGCACAGATTTTTAAATGTTAACATACTGCTGTGTTATACAATCAGATTATCCTCTTTTTGGAATTCAAAAAAGAGTTGGGCCAATATTGGCTTTTGTATCTCAGGAAGGTTAATATTCAGAAAATATTACTGTCTCCGGGTACTTGGGTGGCTCAGCAGTTTAAGCGTCTGACTTCAGCTCAGTCATGATCTCAGGGTCCTGGGATCGAGCCCTGCGTGATCTCTGTGCTTAGTGGGGAATCTGTTTGAGATTCTCTCTCTCTCTCTCTCTCTCTGCCCCTCCCCTGCTCGTGCTCTCTCTCTCTCTCTCTCTCAGATAAATAAAATCTTAAAAAAAGAAAAAGAAAATATACTCTCCACACTAGAATATCAAATCCCATTCTTGAGTTACTATCAAGACTCTAATGTGGGAATCTACATCCTTACAGGTAGCATTACTCTCATCCCTTAGAAGCCTTTCCTCATATGATGGGAAGACAAGAAAAAAAATTGGCATCATCTGTACTTGTGAATATTTCTCTTTTTAAAGAGAATTTAATTTGGAGTGGAAAGAAACAAGCATGGGAAAGAAGGTATGAGGCAGAATGGAAATGTATGCCAAGTAGACTATTAAAATAGTCTAGTTAAGAGAGGCTGGGCAAAATGGGTGAAGGGAAGTGGGAGGCACAGGCTTCCAGTTATGGACTGAGTAAGTTACAGGAAAAAAAAAAGTTCAGCAGAGGGAATACAGTCAATGGTATTCTAGTAGCGTTCTGTGGTGACAGATGGGAGCTACACTTGTGGTGAGCACAGCATAGCTTATAGAGTTGTCCAATTGCTATGTTGAACACCTGAAACTAATGTAACATTGTGTGTCAACTGTACTTCAATAAAAAATCAGATCCTTTGTGCTGTAAGTATCTTTGAAAAAAAAAAAACAGAGAGAGAGGATGAAAGCCTGAATTAAGAAAGCAGCACTGGGAATTGGTGGCACAGTTGAACCCAAGACAGGTTACACGATACAATCAATTCTACTTTTCAACCAAGTAGATGTGAGAACTGGAGGAAAGAGAAGACTCTAGGATTTTTGATAATGGTACCACTAAGTTGAGGATTCATATCTGTGTATACATACATTGTATTTATAACTCATATTGTTCCATAAAACCTGTAGTGCAATTTATAAGAATGAATTAATCTCAGAAATGAATAGATTAAATCCAGGATTAAGAAAATATAAATAGAATACAACATTAAGAAGGGAGGAAAAGTTAGAGCACAGATTTGAAGATCATCGGGCTTGATACAGTCTGTAAAATTTAGCTATGCACACCCACCAGAATGAGAAAGACAGACAACACCAGCATGGAGGAGGATGTAAAGCAACTAGAACTCTCTTGCTTTGCTGATGGGAATGTAAAGTGGTACAACCACACTGAGAAACTGGCCGAATGTATACAAGCTGAACCCATGCATACCTAATGACCCAGAAATGCCATTCCTTGATGTATTTCCAAAAGGGATGTATACATATATTCACCAAAAGACACATTTTAAAATGTTTCTAATATAATTCTTTGTATCTGTGTCAATCAGCAATAGAACATATAAATCACAGCATAGTCACATAGTGGAATACAATATAGAAATGAGAATGAACTTCATGTGACACTATGGATGAATGTGAGTTTTAAAAAGCGAAACACAAGAGAATACATGCTATTAGATTCCATTTACATGAAGTACATAAATAGGCCAGATTAATTTATGGTGTTCAAATTCAAGATAGTGGTTACCCTTGGAGGGTGGGTAATGACTGGAAAGTGAGCCTGGAGTGGGGCTTCTGGGGCTGATAATGTTCTGTTTCTTGATCTGGATGTGGGTTATGGAAGTATGTTCAGACTGAAAATTCATTGTACCGTATACTCAAGATGAAACCTTTTTCTATATGTCATTCTTTTCTTTTCTTTTTTTCTTTTTAAAGATTTTATTTATTTATTCTGGAGAGACACAGAGAGGGAGAGACAGAGGCAGAGACACAGGCAGAGGGAGAAGCAGGCTCCATGCAGGGAGCCTGACATGGGACTCGATCCTGGGTCTCCAGGATCAGGCCCTGGGCTGAAGGCGGCGCTAAACCGCTGAGCCACCCGGGCTGCCCTGTCAATATTTTCAATGCAAAGTTTTTGAAAGGGGTTATGATTTGGCTGTGGGCTTTCTGGATGCTGAAGCAAAAGAAAAAGGGGAACAGGAAATAAACTTGATTTTATTATTTGGATTCTTGATAAGGGGAAAGGAACATAATTCTTTAAGTGAAGCAAAGCAAAATCTTAGTTCTCTGCTCTTAGATCTAAATAAAATTACTGCTTCGTTTGTCAAATAGGAGAAGACACTGCATGATGTCAATCTTGGGCAAAATCCCTTCATAGTTGTCTTTACAGTGCCCCTCAACATAACTGTCTGATGCACCTGAGCTAAAGCCATCTTATTGGAATCAAAGCAAAGTGAGCCAAGAATGCCACTTTCTGATGGCCAGGCCTGAGTTCGGGATAAAACATGGTACGGTATTTTTTCAGACTGTAGGTCATGAACTATTAATAGGATGTGAAATTCATATAGTGCATCATCACTAATATCGTATTTTTAATAAGGATTGTATTTATTTATTTGAGAGAGTGGAGTGAGAGAGAGAAAGAGAGAGAGCATGTGAGCACAAGTGGAAGGGAAGGGCAGAGGGAGAGGGAGAAGCAGACCGTCAATTGAGCAGAGAGCCTGACGTGGGGCTAGATCCCAGGACTCCAGGATCATGACCTGAGCTGAAGGCAGACGCTTAACCCACTGAGCCACCCAGACACCCCACTAATATTGGTTTTAATGACAAAAGAATAGAAAATACGAGAATGAATTATACCATAAGGATAAGCAATGTTTTATGAAACTCTTCTTTCCACATAGAAACACAGAGAAATAGATATAGATCACATGTGTGTGTGCACGCATGTTTGCACTGGGATGATACATAAAATGTAATTTTTATTGTGGACTGGCTAAAAAACAGGAAGGCTAGAGACCTCCACTGCATGGAGAGAAAGATAGAATGTGTACCTATCAGATGGTTATACAGCTAGTTCCTAGACGAAGATTTGGAAGTAAGCTGGGGCACTCGGCTCACAGTTTTATTCCCTGGTAAGGGCTGGAGCGTTACAAGAGACCAGAGGGGCATTCCAAGATTCAAGAGGGGAAACCAGCTGGGGAGGCGTTCATCAAATCTGAAGTTCTCCCCACATGGGGTGCTGCAGGGGCTGAGACTATGCTCTGAGCTTTAGGGAGGGTCCTCTCTGCCAGCTGTTCATTGAGGTGACGGGTTAAGAGTACACTCGGAATCACTCAGCCTTTTCTTTTTATTCCAAATGACATGGTGATATTGCCACATTGCAGAAGGAAAAACATTGCTGCTAAAAGTATTGTCAAGGGGAGTAACTAGTAGCTCACACCACTGCACGCAACTGCGTATTGCCTGTCTGAGCAGCGCACTGCAAAACATAAACCGAGAAATAATCCTTCTGCTCTCTGCAATGGGACCTCCTGTGAAGCCCTTGCTAGCAAGAGTGCCCATGTGTGGGCCAACAAATTGGCAAGTGTATGCCTGACAAAATGGTGACAATTTAGGGCTGAAAGATGCCCATTCTATTAAATACCTATAAATCCATCCTATTAAGTGCTTGGGGAAATTTCCTCTGAGTAAGTATTTATAAAGACTGATAATGACTAGATTTGTACGAAAGAAAAAAGATTCTTATCTGATTGTAGGAACACGTTAGCCAGTCCCTAGCTATGGGGAGATGAAGCATATTAAGAGTCAAAATAACAACACTTTGAGAATAAAATTCTCTTCAAGAGAATGACCAACCAGGAGAATAACCAGAAAAGAAGTCATAATCCTTCTTTCTTCAGCATTTAATTACAGCACTGGAATATGCTGTAGTAATAAGTGATTAATTAACTATATTTCTCATTAGTATTTTTCATCTTTGAAAATCACCAGACTATAGATACTTTGTTTCCACCATTGCCCATTAAGCTACATACCAACTGCTTAGCCCAACGTGATTACTCACAAAATAAGAATTACCAGAGCACATCTCATTTTATCTACACCTAAATTCAGAGTCCTCTCAGTCTGCAAAAGAACATGCTGGTAACTTTTCTCTAACACTCTGCAATACCCTGCAAAATGGCCACAAATTCTGGCCCCTCCCTGGTACTTGTCATCTAGTTGCTTGTTAACTAAGATAACACTTGGTATGAATACAATAGACCAATAGACACGTGACCCATAAGGTTATTTTTGTCTTGTGCTTCTCAAAATTACAATTTGTGAGGTGAGGTAGAACAAGTATACAATCTTTCCCAGCCTTACTCATCACATCCCCAGCCTAGAAAACAACCCGAATGTCCACCAGCGGGGAAATGGAAAGACAAAATATGGTATTATCCATACAACAGAAAGTACTCTGCAATTAACGAGGAATGAACTACTGATTTTCAACTACTGATTTGCAAACTCATTATGCTAAGAGTAAGAAACCATATACACAAAAAATACTGTACAAGTCCATTTATATAAAATTCTTCAAAATACATGCTAATCCAGGGGCCAGGGGTAAGGGGAAGAATGGTTGGCAAAGGGGCACGAGGTTGTTTTGGGGGAATGAGAATGTTTTAGCAGTGGTTTTATGGGTGTACATATATAAAAAATCAGTGTACATCAGTATTGCACACTTTATTTTATTTTATTGTGTATATTTTTATTGGAATTCGATTTGCCAACATATAGCATAACACCCAGTGCTCATCCCATCAAATGGCCCCCCTCAGTGCCCATCACCCAGTCACCCCAACCCCCCCGCCCACCTCCCTTTCGTTTCCCAGAGTTAGGAGTCTCTCATGTTCTGTCTCCCTCTCTGATATTTTCACTCATTTTCACTCCTTTCCCTTTATTCCCTTTCACTAATTTTTATATTCCCCAAATGAATGAGACCATATAATGTTTATCCTTTTCCAATTGACTTATTTCACTCAGTATAATACCCTCCAGCTCCATCCACGTGGAAGCAAATGGTGGGTATTTGTCGTTTCTAATGGCTGAGGAATATTCCATTGTATACATAGACCACAGCTTCTTTATCCATTCATCTGTCGATGGACACCAAGGCTCCTTCCACTTTTTAGCCATTGTGGACATTGCGGCTATAAACATTGGGGTGCAGGTGTCCTGCCGTTTCACTGCATCTGTATCTTTGGGGTAAATCCCCAGCAGTGCAATTAGTATTGCACACTTTGAATGGATGCAGTTTATTGTGTATAAATGATCTTTAATAAAGTTGTTGATTTTTAAAGTGTTTTTTAAAAGGCATTTGCTGGGCAGCCCAGGTGGCGCAGCGGTTTAGCGCCACCTGCAGCCTGGGGTGTGATCCTGGAGACCCGGGTTCAGGTCCCACGTCGGGCTCCCTGCATGGAGCCTGCTTCTCCCTCTGCCTGTGTCTCTGCCTCTCTTTCTCTGTGTCTCTCATGAATAAATAAACAAAATCTTTAAAAAAAGGTATTTGCCCTAAAATCAAATTTAATGTTCAAAAATGTATACAAGTGGGCAGAAGATGAGGTGCATTACACAGGATGTTTATATAAATATAGGACAGATTCAGGTCATGCTGTCAGTCCCTTCTAGTTAATTCTGAAAATATCAAAACATTAGATTCAGAAGTGACCTTAAAGGTTAATGAATTACATCCTCTCATCCAATACGGAAATTGCCTTTAGGGGTGAAGCAGTCATTTCAGCCTTGAGTGTCTTCTGCAAGGGGAGTTTATTTCATTTTAAGGTGGTAGGTTCAGTTTTTTGGTAGCTCAATTATAAGATTTTCTTTAAAAATCCACAAAATTTTGTGCAATATTTACTTAAAATTGGCCTTCTTATAACTCTCACATATGTAGCTGAATCTGTTCTCAGGGCAAAACAGGGAAAAAGAAAGAAAACCCACAACAAAACCACCAAAATGCAATAAAACACATTGAATCTTGCTTTCTAAATATTGGAGCCCCCCCCCCCCATTACATTCTCCTTAATACTACATCTCTCTAAGCCAAATCTAAATACCTGCATTTGCTTCTATGTTTTTTCTTATAGAATATAGCCTATAGGCTGTTGGCTATCCTGGGGATACTTTGAGCAAAAAGATCCATTGAAAATGTGATATTTGGCATGGAGTAAGTGGGATGCTTAGAGCCCCTTCTTTGCCTGTATTAATGCCATCTACAACTGTTGCAACGTTTTCGTTTTGTAAATGCTGTATCACACTTTTTGTTCATTCTGTACTTATGGGTCGCTAAAAGACTCAAGGGGTTTTAAACATAATCTAGTATTAATTAAGGTCTTGTTCCTCCCGTGTTTTTAAATTACTTGAGTCTAAATGTGAGATTTATGTCCTATTTAAATATGCCTTCATATTTCATCTCCTAATAAGAACTGATCTTTCTGATTTAAATCTACTAATATTTTGATGTATTTATCATGTAAAGTATTTACAACTTCCATCAATTTATTTTTTTAAAGATTTTTGAAAAAATTTATTTATTCATGACACACACACACACACAGAGGCAGAGACACAAGCAGGCTCCACACAGGTAGCCCGATGTGGGACTTGATCCCAGGTCCCCAGGATCACGCCCTGGGCTGAAGGCAGCGCTAAACCGCTGAGCTACCGGGCTGCCCTATCAGTTTCAAATGTATTAATAAGTGCAGTGACTATCTATATCTCTCTCTCAACAAGTGAGTAGCTATTGTGGATTCAGTTCTATGAGGTAGTAAAGAAACCAAAATGGACCAAAAGGGTTTCTACCTTCTTGGCATTCATAGACTACAGCAGGAGACAGATATATAAACAATCACAACTCAGATAAACGCTGGTGGAAAGCTGTGCTTGCTGAATAGAGCAAAGAAGGGTTCACAGAGGTAGTGATACCTGGGCAAAATTGGCTAACGGAGGTATCAGGCAGAGGGCCAGGGTGACAAAAGAAGAGTTGATGGAAAAAGCAGCAGCTGTGTGCAAAGGGTTGCATATTTCCAATATGGGGCCAAGGATAGACATGCTACTGCATGGTAATCCTCATCCATCAATTGACATTCTTTGGGTGCTTTTGTTTATCAGCTGCAAATTCACTCTATTATCCAGCCTACTCTTCTTTCTCTTGTTCCCAAGACTGTCGAAAGAAAACTTGAATAATATGGCATAAAATCCTAAGATCTACTGTCTGTAACAGTCTTCTCTTGTAACCAGCCAGTAGCCAAAACAGAAATGGAACTGAGGTTAGTTTATCAAGACAAGTTTTGAGGATATCACTCTGACTCCTAAGGGGTAGGTTTTTGCAAATACTCCTTATTTAGCTCTTCAGTGCCATTTTCTAGAATTGCAGCATTCATTAACATCAACCTGATTGGTTTGTAATTTTTTAAAATTTATCTTCTTATTTTTTAAAGGTCAAAATAATGTTTTCTTTTTGCCTTGTGTGACATCACCAGTCCCCTTCCCATGTTTCCTCCATTCCCACCACCAGTAGCTCTTTCCAGGGCAGGAGAAGTAAAGTTTTAATTGCTGTTAGGTGGACAGAATGCACTCCTGTTGAGTAGAAAGGGGCTCTGCACCCAAATTGGGGTTGGACACTAAAATCACATGACAGCACTTCTAACAAACGAGATCTGTTCTCAGAATCGCTTTTAGTTTATTTTTTCAAGGTTTTATTTTTTTTTTAATTTTATTTTTTAAAAATTTTTAAATTTTTTTTCAAGGTTTTATTTTTAAGTAATCTCTACACCCAATGTGGAGCTCGAACCTATAACCCTGAGATTGAGAGTCCCGTGCTCTACTGAGCCAGCCAAGTGCCCTTTGATTTTATTTATTTGTTAACAACAAAAGTGTTATGAGTGGAGATTGTCTCTAGAATAGTCTAGAAAAGAATCCTTTTCCCATTAAACCTGAATATAAGTTTGGTTGGATTTATGTCATCTTAAAAATCAGGATATTCACCTAAAAAGCCAGGAATCTGAAGGTTTCAGACTGTATTAAATTGTTCTTTACTTGCCTGTGGCCCTAATGAATTTGTGACTGGCAGTAAAGAAGTGGTTCTTTATTTCTGACATATAAGTCATAGTAGTTGCAGTGAAGGGGTTAAGAAGGTTAGAAGGAGGAACCCTGCTTTGGCTATATTCAGTGAGCACAGCTTTCGACCAGCACTTATCCGACTGAGTTGGGATTGTTTAAACATCTGTCTCCTGCCGTAGTCTATAAATGCGAAGAAGACAGGACCATTTTGATCCACTTTGGTCTTTTTTTTTACTATGTAATATAACCGAATCCATTGTTTTATTGCTTTTCAGTGGTTGTTTTTCCATTTGGTAAGTAAAGAAGGTAACACACCTAGCTGTTTTAGTCCTACAGCAAAACTAATGTTTAATTACTTCTCTGAAATTGCACCCTAATCTCCAGTTTGCATTACCCAGGAGCTTCGTATATTTTGGCAGATTTTAACTATAGCTGAATAATTGGCATATATTTATATTTAATTGTAATCAAATGTACAGACACAGATGCAAAACAAAGACTTTGCTCAAAGCTCCCTTTATAGATGAAATATGATTATTGAACTTAACAGTAGACCATTCACTGGGGGAAAGTGGTTGATGTACTTCTTCCCTCTACTTTTCTACCCTTTGGTGACATTGGTTGTATTTCAAGATTCTGAGTGCTGTAAATGAACACTTTACTGGAGCAGCATCTTTACCTACAGCAAAAAGAAATGTGTTACCCAGGACTAATAAAGTCGTTTATGAGTTTCAATGAAGAGCAAATGCAAATGGAAAAAAATTCCATTATTTATTAGCAGTAAACCTGGTATTTTTCTGTAAAGCAGTTTTCACAGAAGCTCTACTTATGTTAGCTTTTCCTAAACCTTGCTGCAAAGTGTCAGTTCTTTCTAATATATAATCAAGGGAATTTTGTGTGGGGAAGAAAACTTCTCATCTTCGTAAAGGACAGTTAGAGGAGAGCTGGGAAAAACAAGAATGCCCGTGCATGAGGATTAAGTGTGAACATAGGAATCAAATGCATTCCAACCATTATTTTAAAAACACTTATCCAAAAAGGGGTTTTTTTTAATTAAGGAGTCTGATTTCCAACTTTAGACTATTTCCAAATTTAATAATACACATTATCCTGAAAAAAAGAAGGCAAATACACTTATTATCCCCAAATAATCCTGAATTAAATTTCTTGTCTGTTTTTTTCTTATTAAATTTCCTTACTTTTTGTATGAATTGATTAATGTATTTTTTTTTACTTTTCTAACCAGAAGAAACTTTAGTAACCTTTAATAATAATGAATTCAATCAAATTTTAGGTGAAATTTTTAGTGAAAGAGCCAAGAGAGTCTGATTAGGTTGCACCTAAAATTTTACTTTTTATGTAAAATTTAACAAAAGCACAATTGAAATTTGGGGAAAAAAAATCCTCTGGAGAAATGAACATGGCTATGTTTTCACAGAAGAGGTTTGTGTATCTTTTCAACCTGGCAAATTTAAATCCAGGACATGAATTCAGACAGTAGAGTGTCTGAATACTGAGGAAAGGCAAAAATATGTCCAACCCTACTTACCCACTGAATTATGTTTTTTTTTAAGTTTTACTTATTTGAGAGAGAGAGAGAAAGAGAGAGAGGAGGGGCAGAGAGAGAGGGAGAGGGGAAGCAAACTCTGTTGATCACGGAGCCCAATGTGATACTCCATCCCAGGACCCTGAGATCAGGACCTGAGCTGAAACCAAGAGTCTAACGCTCAAACATTGGCGCCACCCGGGTGCCCCTGAATTATGTGTTTAAAAACATTTTTTAGATTACTTATTTGTTTATTTGAGAGAGAGAACGAGTGAGGGAAGGGCAGAGGGAGGAGACTCCCTGCTGAGCAGGGAGCCTGATGTGAGGCTCGATCCCGGATCACAACCTGAGCATAAGGCAGACACTTAACTGACTGAGACACCCAGGCACCCTTTTTAATTTATTTTTAAAGATTTTAAAATTTATTTAACAGAGAGATAGAGAGAGCCAGAGAGCACAAGCAGGGGGAATGGCAGAGGGAGAGGGAGAAGCAGACTCCCTGCTGAGCAGGGAACCCAATGAGTGGGACTCGATCCCAGGAAGCCGGGATCATAACCTGAGCCGAAGGCAGACACATAACTGACTGAGCCACCCACGTGCCCCTAAATATGTTTTAAAGTCCAGGTGATTACACTCTTTTCTGAGGTTAGTTCTCTGAAGCAGATGCTACCAATTTGATAACATTATAAAAATTTTGTATTGTCGGGATCCCTGGGTGGCGCAGCGGTTTGGCGCCTGCCTTTGGCCCAGGGCGCGATCCTGGAGACCCAGGATCGAATCCCACGTCGGGCTCCCGGTGCATGGAGCCTGCTTCTCCCTCTGCCTCTCTCTCTCTCTCTCTCTCTCTGTGACTATCATAAAAAAAAAAAAAAAAAAAAAAAAAAAAAAAAATTTTGTATTGTCACAGAAAGTCACACTTTATTTAGTCCTGATAACTGCTCTGGCTTGGTCTACTTTTCACCTTAGTCCCATTTATCTCTGATATGAGTCATGTTAAGAACCATGAACGCTATGCAGGGAATGACCAAACATGTGGGCTAATTTTTGCAAAGAGCTTACAAGGAGAGAGAAAAAGGAAATGAAGTATGAATCAAGAGCAAGAAAATATTGTTTTTGATCCCATTGAGGGAATGGGAGCATTGTCAAGAGACTCATAACACCTTCCTCCCCAACATGATGGCACGCCGTGAGATGAACATGCTCACAACAGGCATGGCTGCAGTCCAACTGGGGAAAGAGTTTTCCCAAGGAGGCATCCCTAGCAATACCTCTGCTTCAACCCAGATACTCTACTGACCATTTCTTTCCAGGGCGTGCCTCTGAGGGAAGAATAGAGAGGAGAAAGTTGATGAAGACAAAGATTCCTTGGTGATAGGATCTCGAGAAAGAAGAAAAGAACCAACTAAAGAGGCTTTGTGGAGCTCCAGCATCTGGAATTTCAGCCTAGAAACTGAGTATAGTATATAGAGAGAACTCCATTGTCAGTGTGGACGTCATTCCTTTTCTATCACTACCGTGGTGAATTGTCAGGAAGGAAATGTAAACTCCTTCTTTAAGAACTGCAATAATGAAGTGTTTCTGATAATTCAGTTCTGTTTGTCCCACTCTAACTCCCTTTAAAGATCATACGAACACTTCCTCTGTGTGTGTGTGTGTGTGTGTGTGTGTATTCTGTATCTGTGTATTCTTTTTTTTTCGATCATTCTCCTTCTGTCTGACAGCTCACTTTGGAACGGACTGGTGCTTTGCATCAGTAGAGACCTGAAGTTTTAGATATTAAACCATTTGGTCTGTCAATCTATGTAGCAAGCATCCTCAATGTCTTTAAAATGCTATTCTGAAGGACCATCTGCAATAAGAATGATCATTAGATGACGATAAACAGTACTGGGTCACAGATGGAGAAAGTAATAGTATTTGAGAGCCATTTTCATGTTAATGTTATAGATTACATATTAAAGACATGTGCCAGTAATGAAGCAAAAAACAAAGAGGGTGTCGGAGAAGAGCAGTCGTGCTATTGAGAGCAATGATATAATAAGGAGAATGGCCTCAAGCCATCTGCTTTTATTTATTTATTTTTAAAGATTTTATTTATTTGAGGGAGAGAGAGAGAGAGAGAGAGAACCCTCGCATGAGCGTGAGGGGAAGGCCAGAGGGGGAGGGAGAGAATCTCAAGCCGACTCCAAGTGGAGCACAGAGCCCAGTAAGGTGGGGATCTGGGGCTGGGGTGGGGGTGTCAATCCTAAGGCCCTGATATCATGACTTGGGCTGAAACCAAGAGTCAGATGCTCAACCAGCTAAGCCACCCAGGTGCCCCCCAAGCCAACTGCTTTTAGAGCTTACCATATTTAGACTGTTAGGATCACTCCATTGCCCATGGAGGTGCTATTCTGAGACAACAAGGATGTAGGCAAAACTAATATGAGCTAAACTATTGCCAGTAATTTTTAAAGCTTTATTATAAATTGGTTTCCTGCCCTCCCCTCCAGACTCCCAGATCATACCAGCAGGATAATACAAACTTTTCCTCTAGTTGGTCCTTTTACCTTGGTCTATTTAGGGCACTTGGTCTTTTACTTATGCCCCAAACCCTCAATCCCTTCGATTTTGAAACTCTTTTCTAGGGCATTAAAGACAGTTCTGCCAACTTGAGATATTTCCTCTGTGTAAAAAGTAGCAAATTCTTAAACATGCAGATGCTTGTGCATGAAAAGAGAAACATTTCTTTCAGCCTTAGAAGTATATCTCTGCAAGGGAAATAGATCTTCCCATATATCCCTATGTACATAAAAAAAGCAGAGTTATATAAACACAAAAATAATTTAACAAATGGAGAGAATATTGGAAAATTCCTCAGTCACTACTTTTCTGATTAAGGATCACCATATGCACTACAGAATGTAGGGTACATGACTAGTCAAAGGAGGTTAACTTTTTAAATTTGGGACTTTTAGAAGGCTTTTTAGTCTTCCCTTATGCACATCACAAGTCTAAAGAGACTAAAAAGCCTAAACCGTGGTGCTCAGGGTCTTAAAAAGAGGCTCTCAGGTATTGATTTTCACTAATGCTCTCCTCTGAAATGGTTTCAGGCTTTTGTGCTTCCAAAATTAAAACTTTATCCTTAGGTTTTGCAGTTTGGATCATGTAAGGAGATAAAGAGGGAAGAAAAAAAAAGTTTATGATTCAGGGGCGTAATAAACTCCAGCTGGCATATCATGAGCCTAGTTATGTCAAAATAAATAAATGATAAAAAATAATCTTATTAAAAAACAAAATCATATTGGGACTTTGGAAAATAAATATAGGTAAAACAAGTGAAATGAAAATATGAAGGATATTAAAATTCAGAACCTGATTGATTATGTATTAGCCAGATCAAAGCCTCTGGGTGATAATGAGCCACTGAACAGGGATTACCACCTGTCCTGTTCAACTAGCAGCTGGACCTATCGAGAACAGCTGGACAAGAACACTTAGATAAAATTAGCCTTTAGAAGTATGAGCTAAGTTTTTTCACCTGCTTCCTAGTTCTGCATCTTTATAACTCTTGCCAGAATATAAAAAGGTTTTTATATTTTGATGCTGTTTTTGCCTTGGGGAAATTGCAGCTTTGAACACCAATATTCCCAATAGCTTGCTACCAAGTAACAGAAGCTTGTCTCCTAGACCTGATAAGCTAAGATGTCAGATGCACTTGGGTTTTCCTGCCACTGGCTCATGTTGTGCTCCATTTGAGCCACTGCTAATTCTTTCAAAAGCAAGCAGAAGCATAAATTCTCAACAAAACCCACATTATTAGAAATCATTTATCCCTATGCTCTTACTCAGAGATCGTCATTTCATTGGAACCTATTCAAAATAGCAAGAGAGGGGCACCTGGGTGGCTCATTGGTTAGGTGTCTACCATTGGCTCAGGTCGTGATCCCTGGATCCTGGGATCCAGTCCAGCATTGGGCTCCCTGTAGGGAGTCTGCTTTTCCCTCTGCCCATGTCTCTGCCTCTCTGTCTATGTCCCTTATGAATAAATAAATAAAATCTTTTAAAAACCCCCCAACAAACAAACAAAACAACCAAAATAGCAAGAGATATGCACACCTGGAACGTTGATCAAATAATTTTGATTCAAGATGGTAGCTTTAAAAATGAGGCAAGGACAATTTTTATCTGGTGCTCTAAGTTGTTTTAAAGTCAGCAATCTCTTTTGAGAGTTATTACAAAATGGGAAAATCAAAAATAGTCTAGTGCCTTGCTGCTCCAAGTCTGGTCCACAGACCAGTAGCAGCATCACCTGGGAGACTGTTAGAAATGCAGAAGCTCAGGTCTCACTCCAAACTTCCTGAGTCAGAATCTGAATTTTAACAACATTCTCAGGTGACTCATATGCACATTGAAATTCGAGAAGCAATGCTTCTCTGTGTTTAGTTGGACCTTCTTTTTCTTTGTTTTATTTGTATTGGAATACTTTTATTGGAATATGACATTTTAGCACAAACCGGATCCTAGGAAGCAGGGGTATCCAAATAACAAACACTTATGGTATGCCTACTGTGTACGAGTATAGCTCACACAGACTGCACACAAAGAGGGGATTCAGTGTAAGAGATGTATAGATATCTTCATATCAAGATACTGGAGGAGGTATCTTGACATGAGGACATCTGTACATCTATATGATGGAATAGTTTTATTTTTTTCCTTAGCCTCTAATCTGAAAATTTCTCTACCTATGAAAAGGAACTGAGAATGGGATCCTTCTACTGCCACAATGTAAGGTACAACATGGAAGAAGGGAAAGGAGGGGATGGGAGGAGCGTGGAGGGTGGAGAGAGGGAGGAAAAAACAGGAGAGAAACACAGTAGAGAGAGAGAAAACATTCTAGGTGGCAAATAACTGGCAGCAGACACTTCGTATAACATACTGGAAGTAGCATGCCTTAGCAAGTTGATGAGGAATCCTTATTTCAAACGTGCACTTGGAGCAAATGTAGACAGAGACCAAGAATACTTGTCTATGAGTATTAAAAGTTCTGAGAGAAGAAAGCACCATATGTGGCTCGAGATTGGAATAAAGCACAAGGAAGAGAATTAATAAAAAGGGATGTTGGAGTAAAAGTGTCATTTATAGCAGGATTGGGATAAAATCTCTTTTTCTGATTTGTCTAGTTCCTACTAAAGAGGAACTAAAAGCTAATACCAGAATGCCTGGTATGCATTTGAGCACATAGGCATTTCTTTATTTAATTTTTTTAGTCGTACACTTTTGTATCTAGTCAGACTTCAGTTACGTGTACAGCAAATGGAAAATAATTCTCATCTATATAGCATGAGTTCAGCGATTCTCAGGGAATCACTTCTAATGTCTTAAAATCTCCAATTACAGGGATGCCTGGTGGCTCAGTGGCTGAGTGTCTGCCATTGGCTGAGGGTGTGGTCCTGGCATCCTAGGATAGAGTCCTGCATTGGGCTCCCCGCAGAGAGTCTGCTTTTCCCTTTGCCTCTCTTTGTGTCTCTCATGAATAAATAAACATCTTTTAAAAAATCTCTAATTACAGGCTTCTTCAAAAAGTCCAATCAAAAACCCTGATGAAGGATTCCTTCTACTAGATAAATCTCTGCACCAGGTGGTCTTCAAAATGAGATCTAGTGCCAAGATTCTAGTGTTCAAGAAAGAGCAGTAAGTGTCTCCCAAGCCAAGTGAACAAGTATGCCAACTGTAGCCTTGACAGAAGGGAGCGAAAAGGATTGTTTCAGAGCAGGTGGCAGAAGGAGACAAATGGAAGAAAAGAAAGAAAGGAGAGGAGTGAGAATGAAGAGGGAAAGAGACAGTAAGAGGTCATGTGATGGATTGAACCTGGACACAAGGTGGGGAACGGAACATTAAAAGAACACAAGAGTGTGTTTTCTTCCTCTCAAAATAGAAAATTGCATACACCTTACACAAGCACCTCACTAGTTCAGTCTGTATTATCAACTTAGGGCAAGGAGGCCAACCAGTATCTTCAATCTTTTTCAAAGGCTTGAAACCCAGGTGCATCCAGGAATAAGAAAGCTCTTCCCTTTACTACCTGCAAGATAAAGCTGGTCAATTGTTGAATGAATTTTATGTCAGTTAAAGGAAGTAATGTGGCTAGGTTGCCAACCATTGATCAGATAACCAAGTACAATCCCATTAAGATAACAGTAATGCTCCTGAATTGAAGACTTATGGGGCATATAGAGGTGGCTTTTGTCTGGAAAGGACAAAGGAACTGAATAATGTCCTCAGTTCTCTCACACGGAGACTTAAACCAAGACATTTTGTATGTGCTTTGCCCATTTTATCAGAAATAGCCAGTGACTTTATTACATAGGATCTGGTTCAAAATGCCCGGAATAACTGACAGCTGCCAACTTTGGAGGAAAGATTCTTACTGGAAGAATCAAATTTGTGCTGTTCTTATTTATTCCTTTATTCTCAGATCTAAAATGAATATATAGAAAATTCCCACATTTTATGTTCAGGCCTTAGAGATGCATAACCAGGACTAACATTCTTTATTAACCTTCTTGCTTTTCTTAAACAAATGCAAAATCATACAGTGTTAACATTCTGATATGCAATTGCAGTTACGCATTTACTATAATTGACAAGACAGACACAGTTGTGTTTATTTGGTTGTTTTGATGGTATTAAATGGAGCATAAATTCTAATTTTTGTTAGTTCCATATCAAATTAAAAAAGTAAATAGAACCTTTAAGGTTATGTTTCATTTCCTAATTTGCCTAACAGATACTTAAAAAAAAAAAGTGAAATAGAAAACATGTGCAGGTTTGCAGACAAGGCCTCGACCCACTCAGCTGCCTTACCCAGGCACTTTTGCAGTGTCTCACACAGAACCAGAGGAAAGAGTACCAGACTTCAGCTAGAAGCTGCTGGATTCCACCTAGACTCCAACACTGTGTGATGTTCAAAAAAAAGAAACCACTCCTATGGTTTGAATATTTGTCTCCTTAAAATACTTAGGTTGAACTCTTCCTAGTTCCTAAAGGGGACAGTATTAAGGGGCGGGGCCTCTGGGGTGATTAGGTCATGAGGGTGGAGCTCTCATGAATGGGATTAGTGTTCTTATAAGAGAGATCCCACAGAGCTCCCAGCTCCTTCCTTCCTGGGAAGATGCAGCTGGAAATCTGTGACGGGAAGAGAGGCCTCACTCGACCCTGCTGCCGCCTCCATCACGGACTCCCAGCGTCTAGACCTGTGAGCAATACTTTCTGTTTTTTTTTTTGTAAGCTACCCAGTCTGTGGCACTGTGTTCTAGCCACCCAAACAGACTAAGACACTCACATGATCTCTTTAAACATCAGTACTATTGACTATAAAACGGGAACAGTGCGACCTATCCTGCATCCTTTATAGTGTCCTTTGAAGATGAAATGAGATAATGTGTGTAATACCGTTTATAAACTAGAAAAATCAAATAAATTATTATTTAATTTTTTTAGGTTAGTGAATCTTATGAAAAGAGGATTTAACTCTCTACATCAAATACAGTCACTTAGATTATTTTACTGTTGTTTTACTTTTTATATATTTTTTTTCTTTTTATATTTTTTTATTATTTGTCTTTCATTCCAGTTTCTCAAATTTTCCCTAGAAGTACAGATAAATAGGTAATGGTCTTTCATGATGGTAGTAGTAATGAGATAATACCTAGTCCTGGAAATAGCTCAAAAATTAATTTAGGCACATATTAATTGTCCAAATAACATGAACTATTGTGTGTCAAATTCAGTTTGAAAATGGTTTGAGGGGTACCTGGCTGGCTCAGTCAGTGGAGCCAGCGACTCTTGATCTCAGGGTCATGAGTTTGAGCCCCACGCTGGGTGTAGAGTTACTTAAAAATAAAATCTTAAAAACAAAAGAAAATGGTTTGTTCAAAGTTCTTATATTTTTAGTGTGCTATTTTATATTTAGAATTATAGACTACAAGGACAATTGTCTTTATGCATCTATGTGGTCCCCAACTGCCTGGTGTACTGGCTATAAATACATGTCAAGTGAATGAAAATAATACTCTGAGAGATTATTCATCAATGATGATTCTGTCTTAAGCATCTAATCTACCTTAATAAAAAGTAATTTAGGAGCACCTGAGTGGCTCAGATGGTTAAGGGTCCAACTCTTGATTTCAGCTCAGGGCATGGAGCCTGCTTTAGGATTTTCTTTCCCTCTGTTCCTCCCTCCTCAGATAAATCAATCAATCAATCTTAAAAAAAAAAAAAAGGAATCTAAAGTCCCTGGAAAAATTAAAGGGAATCTGAGATTCCTTCACCATATAAAACCTTGATACGTAACTAGGTAAAAAACCCCCCGAAACCTAAAATGAGACCATGTGATTAAAGAAAAGGGAAGCTATTAACCAGATAGCTGTGAAACTTTGAGTGAGAACAGCTTAATTCTAATCAGTCCTTTGAAAAGTCCAAAAGGTACTGAATTTCTCATCAAAATAAGATTTGGGGAGAAACAAATGCAAAAATATGAGAGCAAATTAAAATATTCTAATTGTTCAGGGGCTTGGGTGTTTTAAAATCTAGAGTTTTAAAAAAACGTGGAATCATTTATCAGTAAATGACAACTTTCATATTGAAGTGTGAATTAAGTAAGTAGAGTCAAATATAAATAAACTTTATTATCTAAAAACTGAATTGTGGGGATCCCTGGGTGGCTCAGCGGTTTAACGTCTGCCTTTGGCCCAGGGTGTGATCCTGGGGCCCCGGGATCGAGTCCCATGTCTGGCTTCCTGCATGGAGCCTGCTTCTCCCTCTGCCTGTGTCTCTGCCTCTCTCTCTCTCTCTCTCTGTGTCTCTCTCTGTCTCTCATGAATAGATAAATAAAATCTTAAAAAAAAAACTGAATTGGGGCAGCCTGGGTAGCTCAGCAGTTTAGCACCACCTTCAGCCCAGGGCCTGATCCTGGAGACGCAGGATTGAGTCCCACGTCGGGCTCCCTGCATGGAGCCTGCTTCTCCCTTTGCCTGTGTCTCTGCCTTTCTTTCTCTGTGTCTCTCATGAAGAAATAAATAAAATCTTTAAAAAACTGAATTTTATCTATGCTATTGTGCTTTTTGTTAGAGTAAAAGGTACAAACCAGCAATCTTCTGGCTAAATCTGTGTTTTGTTTAGCCCACACAGATTTTTTTTTAAAAAATTTGAATTACTCAACATTTAAATATTCAGTTTTTTTCTGAGTCATCTAAATTTTTCTTTTCTCATTTAAATGGAATGATGTGGCCACATTGGGCTCAGATTCTTACATGGTCACAATTGCTGGAGCTAACAGCCACCACTCTGTAAAGGGCCATTTATTCTGTAGACCTCCTCAGTTCTGATTACCTTATACTTGGCCAGCCTCACTCATTTACAGTAGTAGGCTAGCTTCTACTGACATTTAAATTTGCAACCTCTAGTTTAGACTAGCAAGGCCTGACCATGGCAATGTGATTACCTTAGTTGTATTTCAAGTTCACTAACATTGATATATGAAGAAATAGGAAACTGGAAGAGTCCTATGGTATTTAAGGAATTGACTCTAATCATAAAGTTTCACTCAAGGAAAACTCCAGGACCAGATCATGTCACTGGCAGAAATATCTATCTTACATAAACCCTTCCAGGGACCAGAAGAAGCAATACTTCCTTACTTTTATGTGACCATAATCATCCTAATAGCAAAGCTTGACAAGAACTACAGACCAACATCACTAATGAAGATGGGTGCAATAATCCTAAACAAAATATTATCAAACCAAATCCAAAAGTCAAAGTTTAGCATCCTATATCACACCCAAGTTGGGATGATTTCAGGAACGGAAGTGATGCTGAGCCAATGGGATATCCACTTGGTTAAGAATGAAACTAAATCCCTATCTCGCAGGTGACAAAAAAAAAAAAAATCAATTCCAGGTGAACTGTACATCTAAATGTAAAAGATAATAAAGTTTTTAGGGGCACTTGGGTGGTTCAATTGGTTAAACGTCTGACTGTTGATTTCAGCTCAGGTCTTGATCTCAGCGGCCTGAGTTCAAGCACCACTTTGGGCTCCTACTTAAAAAAGTTTTTAGAAGACAATGTTGGAGAAAATATTTATGATCTTGGGTTGGGCCAAGAGGACACTGAAAGAATTAACTAAAAGGAAAAGTTATATATTGGACTACATTAAGATTAAGAACTTCATTCTATCAAAAGACTCAATAATTGAGTTAAAAAGCAAGCTACCTAACGGGAAAAGAAAGATATCTGCAACACACGTAGTTTACAAACTGTGGTGATCCAGAATATATAAAGAACTACAAATCAATACGAAAAAGAGGGACAAAGTTTTAAAAATAGGCAAGAGATTAAACAGATACTTAACATAAGTAGATATACAAAATGGTCAATAAAAACACGTAGCCATATTCAACCTCATATGTAATCAGGGGAATGCAAATTGCAACCACAATGAGATTTCATCACATACGCACTGCAATGGCTAAAATTTCAAAACTGATAGTATCAAATACAGATGAGACATGAAGCAGCTACAGCTTTTATATACTGCTAACAGGAGTGCAAACTGGTGCAACCATGTTAGAAAAGTGGAAGTACGTACTAAAACTCAGTGTATGCATACGTGAGCAACATAGGCAATTTTACTCCCATTTATACACTTAACATAAATCCATGCAAAGGTGCACAAAAAGACACATAAAAGAATGTTCATTGGAGCCTGACCCACAATGCCTCCAAACTGGAAAGAACCAGAATGTCCATCACCAATAGAATGGATAAAAGATGGCATATTTTTCTTTTTTGATGTTTTATTTAAATCCAGTTTGCCAACATATAATATGGTAGATTTTTCTAATAGGATGTCATATAGCAATGAAAAAGAATGACAGCTACATGCAACAACATGGGACAACCTCGTAAACACAATGCTGAGTCACAGACACAAAAGTTTATATACTGTACGATTCCATTTTCCCAACATTCAAAATAGGCAAAACTAAGTCATGGTGTTAAAAGGCAGGGTAGAGGCTACCTTTAGGATGAGGTAGGAGCAGTGATTGGGAGAGAGAGTGCAGGGGTGGGATTGGATGGGGTGGTGGTTTCTGAGATGTTAGTAAAGTTGTATCTTTATCCCCAAATTTTTATTTTGAAGTTTTCAAACATGCCAAAAAAGTTAAAGAACACCCATAAATCTTCACTTAGATGCACTGAGTGTTAACATTTTACCATATTTGCTTTCCCTATCTCAAGAAAAGATAGACAGCCAGAGAAAGAAAGAAAGAAGGAAAGAAAGAAGAAAAGAAAGAAAGAAACAGGCAGACATACTCTTTTTGGAGATACTGGTAATGTTTTATTATTTATTACCCTAGATGGTGAACATGGGTGTGTCTGCTCATTTTGTGATGATTGCATTAAACTGAACATTTATCATTTTTGTATACTTTCTGAATGTGTTTTTCTTCAAGGTAAAACATTTTAAGCAATCTGCTTGGAAAATACCCTTGAAAACAATGTATTCAATACAACATATTACTGAAATAGTACTGTCTCATGATTTTCTTTGTTGTTGTTTTGACAGCATTTACGAAAAACACTGCACCATGGTTTTCGATCCATTTATTGAACTAAGATACTTCAATATGGTAATGAAACTTGGGTTAAAATTACAGTGCTGCAGCCTCCCCTGCTGGTTGTTTTTCAGAGCCATATTATATACTTGCCTCTGTATTGTATGGATAGAAAAAAATTCCCATGCTTGCTGCTCTTAAGATGCATGAAGGACAGGACCGTTTAGGGTACAGAGTGAGACATAGGGGCGAGGGGAGGCAATGTGGGGTAGATATCAAATAGTAGTTCAGTCTAATATATAAAACGCAGTTCTGACCTTCACACAAATGGTTAAAGCAGCAAGCTCAAGAAAGGACATAATGTTTTTCTAAAGCTTAGGTGAAAAGTGGAACGATGGCCTGGGGATGTAAGAGATGTGATTATAGAAGTCTTCTCTTTGTGATCCTCACCAACAGCGATGAAGCCACCATATGGCATAACATGACAAGTCCTCAGTGTAGAGAAGAGCAGCTTGGGTCCCTCCCCCCTTTTGCTCCCTGGTCAATGATCTTAGGTAAATCAAAACTCCAAGCCTCAGTTTCCATATCTGTAAAAGTGAGGATTACCATAGATACTATCCAAACCCTCCACAGCACAATCCAAGAATCAAAGGGTCTAACAGATGTCAAAGGTTTTATGAAGTGCTATACAAATGCAAGGGATGACTTGGAGACCCCCTCCTGGCATGTGGCTTTTATGCCAATGATCATGGCTTTGTTAGAAGGACCACAGAGCTAGGTAACACAAGATCTGGTTTTCTAGGCCAGTTTAGCCACCTTACCAAAATTGCTTTCCCCTTTTGAACTTCTGTTTTCTTATCTGTAAGATGAAGAGTTTGGGCTGGATTACCTTTGAGATTCCTTCTTCTTATTTTTCATGATTTTATTATCTCTTCACACTTGAGCAAACCCATTTCTGCAGTCTTATTAGCTGACTGTAGATACCAGGCTGATGACACATTATGGAAGTGTGCTATCAGAGATAAGTTAAAGGACCAGGTTTCAATCCTAGGGTAATCCCAGAGTGTTTCGAGGAAGAGACCCGATCCCCTGAATGATAACCGCAAACGTGACCACTTAAAAAAGGCAAGAATTATCTGGGTTATGGTGTGCTAAATCTATTTCCTTAAATAGAACTCAAAAGTAAAATTCCTGTGCTGAGTGGCGTACTGTTGACCACACAGTTTTAGGAGACGCTCTTAAAGTGTCCAGTGTGCAATGTGTTTTAGCAGAGTGTACTTGGAATTGAGTATTTGTCTGTGTTTGTAAAAGACATTGTACATTTGCTTTCAATATAATTTCAAGGTGTGCAAACTGGTATTGTGTATTTGTGATACATGCAATTGATTCTGTTTTAACTGCTCTATTTGGGGGGGGGGATGTGCTAAAATAAATTAAGACCTACATACCAGCCAAACACCAGGAAGCTCTTAGTTATGATTGCTGAGAATAAACTTGTAAGAGAAATTTAACTTTGATAATGTAATGGATTCATTTGCATCACCTAAAGCTTCAAAGTGGAAGCCAAAGTGTTAAGTATAGAGAAACACGTATTCTACACCCTATGTATGAAGAAAATGATCCAAAAAGTGACATTTTACAATGGGGACATTAAAAAGTTTGGTAACTAACTCTGATGTGTCCCTGAGGACAGAACAAAGATTTAAGATCAGAAGAAGCTATTAGGAAAATCTTCCTGAGGTGTTAAACACCGAACATGGATTATCCATGAAAAAATGGGAAATCTCCTTCCTAAATCAGAAGAGAATAGATTCTCGTCGATCTGGAATGCTTTTGGCTTAACTCTGCCACAGGAATAAGTTGAATGATTGCCCTACAATTGAGTAATTCTTGAAACCATACTCTATAAATTCTCTAACTATCCAGAAGTGTGGCATCCAAAAATAAGACTAATGGCTTGAGGGCTCTTGGTTGTGAACAGCTACTCAAAATATGACTGAGAAGGCCCCACTTTTTTCATTTTCAAAACGCTAACAGTAACCTATTTTTTAGTCCAATGGATGATGACTTCAGTAAAGACAATTTTGTCTCACAGATTTTGATGGAGACCTGCAGTAGTCTGAATGATTCCCCTGAGAAAACTGTTTACGGCTCCCTTTACAGTGGGTCAAGAGACTCTGATTTCCAGCACAGAACTATTTTATAGGCCTCTTTCTAAGCCTAATCTAAAGGCAGACAAGCAGATCCTCATGGTACAAAGAACTCCTCTGAGCTAAGTCAAAGAATTACAGTTGGCCAAGTGGGAATAAATAACAGTGTCATTACTGCAATCACCGATCACATGAATTTTAGTAATCATGTTGCTGGTACCAAGGCATAAATGCTTTCACATCTCCTCTGATTGGAAGAACTTTCTTTCTTTCCTCTTTTTTTTTAAAGATTTATTTATTTACTTACTCATGAGAGACACAGAGAGACATAGGCAGAGGGAGAAGCAGGCACCCCATGGGGAGCCTGAGGTGGGACTCAATCCCGGAACCCCGGGATCACACCGAGCCAAAGGCAGATGCTGAACTACTGAGCCACCCAGGAATCCCTGTGAGAACTTTCTTATTGGAACCAGAGTCTCAGGCTTTTCATTATCCTTTAGGTTTCATGCTCTACACATGGATTGGTGCAGCTCTAAATTGAATGAGACCTTAGAGTACTAGAGGTCAAGTAGGATCTTTCTAAATCATTAGTTATTCTTCATTATTTGAGTTTCTATGTCACACAACACTGACTTTGGCATCTGTAGAGTGATCTACTCTTTAGAAAATTAATCTTTTCTAAAAATTGTATTTAATTTCCTGCCCCTGATGTAATCCTGTACAGAGAACGCACAATCACTTGCAAATACTGATGTCTCAGCTAGGGAAAGTGATTGACAGACAATTGGAGAAAAGCCCCTGAAATGTTAAGTCTATGATTATATGCTACGTTTCTAACTGGACTACCTGTGTCACCTTCTATTGCACATTCCTCATATAGTGGTAAACAGCCTCATCTGATGATCCATGTGCCTAAGAAGGAGCAGAGGGGTTGAAAAGGAACAAGTAGTAGAGATGCCATCCAAAGGCCACCACCCACAGAGTGAGAGAGCAGGTGACTAGCAGTGAATGTGAGAACTTTTGGTTTGTGTAGTTTTTGGCTTTGTGAGATCTGTTGGAACAAAGAACTAGCTTTGAAATCTTTCCATTACGTAAGAGAAAAAGAAACAGTAGGTGCTGGTACCAGAAGGTCAAAGGTCGTTTTCAGAGCAGTCACTCATGGATTCCTGCCTAAGGAATCCTAGTTATTCTTGCACAGTGCCTATTATAGATACAGATATCTTGCTTGTACTGCCTCTCAACAGGGTTAAGGTAGATGGAAAATCTAAAGTAAAAGCTCTTTTCTGGTCACCATGTATGTGTGTATGCATACATATGAGCTCTATGGCCCTACTGTCCTGGAGCACACAGTTGATTATATGGTTTCCAGGGGGGTGCTACCTTTCAATACTACAGGAATATGAAGTTAGAGTTCACTGGCTGAGTGGCTCAAGTGATCTAGGGACTCATCCACTGTGGGACAGATGGCATAGATGTATCCCGAACTGAAAGCCATGTCCTCTGTTCCATTTTGTTTTACTAGTATGAGCTAGCATAGGCTTGTCTTTAGGCACCTGAGTGGAATGTACAACTTCTTGTCCTCACACGTAACAGGAAAGACACCTATGATTCATGTTGAACAGTAAAAGGTACATGCATACCTGTCTACCTCCAAGCTTGGGGCAACACTTCTAGGTTTGAGCTATGGCATTTTTGTATAATAAATGAAAATAAAGCTTCACTTCAATTTCATAATTACCTACAACTGGTGTGATTTAGAAGCAGCTGGTAGGTCAATATGCTGCTCTTTTTATGCATTTTAGTGAAAAAAAAGGAAAACTAGATATACCACCATTAAAGTTTTTCAGAATATTAGAATTCAAACACACACAGAAACATAATGGTATAATACTTGAGACTCAGCTAAGATAACATTGGTCTCTATTTGACTCACTTTTTAATTCCATCTAAAGATGAATGAGAATAATCATTGACCTATATCTACAACATGGTTCTATTTTTTCCTAAATGAGTTCACTAGAGGATCTAATAGCATAAATCTATTCTCCACAAATTAAATGCAAAAATCATGAATGCATCTAACACTTTTTAGATTGAACCAAATATTTTCATGAATACAGATTCTCTTGGTCCACATAGGGAACTCTATTGGTGAGCAGTGGGTTGGCTATGAGTAAATGCTGCTCAGCAGGTCAGACATTTACAGCTGGAGAAAGATCATGAAATTTTGCTAGTATACTAGGGAAAACACAAATCTAGAAAGATGATCCACGCTGCCATTAAAAAAATTCTATACAGACTTAGAGATCTAGTACAGTACAACATACACATGAGAAACATAAATATCTACTAAGAGAGTTTCAGTAGGCTTTGCCTTTGAAGATTTTTTTTCTTTTTTTGGAAAACAAAACACAACAAAACACCTCCTGTTGCCCTGAATGCTAATGATAGAAGACTGTTGCTATGGTGATGCTAATTTCAACGCTGTTGCCTGTGGACTTCACATGAACTCGCTGTTTTAACTTCTGCAAATGTCATTTACAAAATGAAAACCCATTAATGATTAGCGAGGGCACAATGTTCCACT
This sequence comes from Vulpes lagopus, assembly GCF_018345385.1. NCBI lineage: Eukaryota > Metazoa > Chordata > Mammalia > Carnivora > Canidae > Vulpes > Vulpes lagopus. Next base: position 26,540,891 of record NC_054848.1, read on the forward strand.
TTAATTAGAATAATAAGGAATGCCGATGCACAAAGTACAGGTTTGTGAATCGCTACTGAGCCTACACTGTCAAAATTAATTACTACCGATGAGGATTTGGTTCTATTTTTTTTAAAGGAAGCTTTAGAATAGAACAGTTGTATTTTGACTTAAAAGGAATTTAAAACTCTCCCTTTATAAATTTGAAGGCAAAAAAATGTCTCCCAATAGTACACATAAAAACTGTGAAGAGCAAAACAAATTATAACCAAGGGTCGGGTATTTCTGAGTAGGAACTGAAGAGAAATCAACTAATTGTTAGTTTTTTTAAAAAGGCAGGAAGGGATGATGGGAGATAAGTTGTTTAAATATTTAAAAAGTAAGTATCTGTGGAAAAAGTGCTGCATATGACGAATATCTTGATATTGAATGTATTTTGATTTATATATCCACAAAAGGAAATATGGAGAACACTTAAAAAGAACTGGAAATAGATAAGAAGAAAAAAATAATATTCTCTCTAATAGCAAAAGACTGACTTACCTTAAAACAATTTTTTTAAATTAACAAATTTTGGAAGAAAATCTAAAGGTAGATTAGGGGGGTGATGCATTACATATTTACATTTGTTTCCACATGGTTCACCTCAACTATTGCCTTAGACAATTTTATTTTCAATGCTGTAAATTCCCATTCTGAGGCACTCTCTAGTGAGCAAAATCATTTTATGCCACTGGTATAATCAATCAAATATGGCACGGGGTAGGGTGGGGGGTCAAGGATATTGGAGGCTGAAGGAACAAAACACGTTTCTCAGTATTAAACAAATCTTCCTATAACAGTTCCAAATCTGTGAGCTTAGGCAAGATATGATGAAGGGGTATGACACCAATATTCTATGTAGTCTCTAGAGCAATCCCTAAAAACCCCCATCATGTTCCAGGTCTTGAGTCAAGCCACAGTATAGGGTCTGCAGAGAACTATTAAATTACCTTAGTTATTGAGGAGAAGGCAGAATTTTTGGTGGTCTTACTTGCCTACCTGATATTAAGCCAAAAGTATTTCACTTGGGAAGGCAGCTGACATGTGCCTTCAAATGGATAAAGAAGGAAGTTAGTGTACCTTTGTATCTAAGTATAAACTTGCACTGCTCAACAAAAGGTAGGATACAGTTATATAAATGTAATATTATGTGCAATTTTGTAAGTGGAAATATATACATTATTTTATTAGGAAAAAATGAAAAACTGGAAGAACAATTATGAACACGTTCATAGCAGCTGCCTGGGTGGTTATGGTTGATTTTTAGATTTTTTTCTTTATCCTTTTTAAAAACATTTTCCATAGTGAACATTTATCACTTTTGTTATGAGAGGAGAAACTTGTCGAGATTAATTTTCCAAGATATTGCTCAGCCTTCTAGTTTCAACCGAGAGATGTAGAGAGCTGCAAAGAGGTAGCTCCCACATTCACAGCAAGAAAAATCTAGGCAGATATATTAATGACTTTTCATCAACCTATTGGAGAAATGAGATTATGGGATGAACAGCTGCCCTGAAATTGGAGAGAGGTGCCTTCAGCAAGACACAGGGCCTGAGCCTTTGGATACCCGGGCCAGAGGCCACCAGATGGTATATGAACTGGTAGGGAGAGGACACTCCTGAAGGCCATGTAAGGACCTGAGTGTGAAGCTCCCAGGGTCTGGAGTCATAGGAGACTTTCTAAGCTTTTATGGGCTTTCTCCTCTAGTCTAGGAACTGCACTGGGCTTTCACAGGGAGGTGGAGGAGAATCTGGACAAAGCTCCCATCCTTGGTGGTGCTGAGTAGAGAAGGGCCAGCCACTGTGAAGCTGCCTAGAACCTTCTTCCATAAGGAAGAAAAGGCTCGACCTGCAGAGGATAGGACATCATTTGAGGGTACTGGGTGAAGGGATGCAGTTGGGGGAAGGGAATACCACCCAGATGTAGACCCTCCCCCAGTTCATCCATGTTTAGAAAAATAGAAAAGAAGAAAAAGCCTTTATCTGTAGGGAAAAGGGCCTCAAGGCCACGGACTGAGAACAGTGGTAGACAGCCACTACAACTAGGGGAAGGGCATGGGAGAGGAGAACCTTCTACAAGCCACCAAGATCCAGGCCAAGTGCATGTCGATCAGAACCTGAGAAGGGCCCTGCCCCACACCCCGTCACCACACCAACAAGCCTCCAGGAATAAAAGAAGACTACCAGAGGAATTTCAAGGCTCTGGGGCCTGTTATAACAACACAGGTTAACAATGATGACTACAGTAGCAGCAAACTTCAAGAACAGCCCACCTCCCAACCAGATTAAGATAAATTGCCCTTATGAAAAGTCTATTTACCTTGGTATGTACTCTGTATAAGATGTCTCCTTTCACCCCCCAAATGCAAGGCATGCCTCAAGGAAGAAAAGTCTCAGTCTAAAGAGACAAAGCAATCATCACATCTAGACTCAGATATGTTTCAGATGTTGGAACTAACAGAGAAGAGGTTTGAAATCAACATAATTAATGCACTAAAAGCTGGAGCGCCTGGGTGGCTCATCAATTGAGGTCATGGTCCAGGCTCCTTGCTCACTGGGGAGTCTGCTGCTCCTTCTCTCTCTCTCCCTCTGCACTCGTCCCCTGCTTGTTCTCTCTCTCTGTCTCGCTCTCCAATCAATAAAATATCTTAAAAATTATTTAAAAATATGTTAAAAGCTTTAGTGAAAAAGGAAGACAGTATAAAGATCAGATAGGTAATGTCAGCAGAGAGCTGGAAACTAAGAATGAATCAAATGGAAATGCTAGTCATCAAAAAACAATAAGCAAAATGAAGAATGCTTTAAGTAGGCTCATCTGTAGATTTGACACAAGACAAGAGTCAGGGAATGTGAAGATAGAGCAACAGAAATGACACAGTAGAAAAGAAAACTGAAAACTATTGAACAAAATTCTGCAGTTTTTAAAAAAAGTTTATTGTTTTAGTAATATCTATACCCACCGTGGGGCTCAAACTCAGGACTCCAAGATTGAGTCACTGGCTCTCCTGACTGAGCCAGTCAGGTGCCTCTCAAATGCTGCAGTTTTTATCACATATGTAATAGTTTCTTAGCATTAGTTTGAGCTTGAAACAACAATTACTTGTCAGATTAAGCAGCTCTGGTGCAGCTGGGCTGATCAAAAATCAAGAACCATGTATGAATCGAAGACTTCATTCACTGCAGCAAGCTTCAACTGGCAACTACGTTGGTACAAAGTATTTCATGGGCCAGTGATTTTCCAGATGTATAATGATGTATTTTTTAACATGCTTGTTTTAGATTAAGAGTTTTAGGAAATTAAAAAAAAAAAAAAGCCCAGGATACAAATAACAAGAATGTTTTCTCCCACTGCCCAGGATTAGTAACAGTTCTCATTTTGCCTTTGCAGACAGCTTCTTTTTAAACAAAATAAAACAGAGAGGAGGAAATTAAGGTCTCCTTTGATTTTCCCACCCCTACCCAATGACCAGTGGAACTGGAATGTGTCTTTGTCCAAATTTTAAATTTTTTCATTTTATTATTTAAAAAAATCAGTCTTAAAATTTGCTTTTAATACTGCAACTGTACTTCAAAAAGCAAAGAGCTTGGGGGATCCCTAAATGGCTCAGCGGTTTGGTGCCTGCGTTTGGCCCAGGGTGTGATCCTGGAGCCCTGGGATTGAGTCCCACAACGGGCTCCCTGCATGGAGCCTGCTTCTCTCTCTGCCTGTGTCTCTGCCTCTCTCTCTGTCTGTGTCTCTCATGAATAAATAAAATCTTTTAAAAAAAGCAAAGAGCTTTAAAAATTGCCTTTTCACTATTTATTTATTTATTTGAGAGAGAGAGAGTACACAAGCAGGGGTGGGGAGGGGTAGAGGGAGAGGGAGAAGCAGACTCCTTGCTGAGCAGGGAGCCCAACATGGGACTTAATCCTAGGACCCCTGAGCCTGAAGGCCGACAAGAGCCACCCAGGCGCCCCGCCCTTCCACAATTTAGCATTATAATCTCATTAATACCCATGGTTTCACTTATCAGTTACACACAAATGCTATTGAAATTAATTACTCCAACCCAGACGCAACTAGCTCTATTCTGGACCCTAGACACTGATCACCTGTCTACTTGGCAGGACTTCTTGGATGTCACAAATCACCTCAAATTCAAATCCACAATCATATTGCCACCCAAATGTAGTCTCTCTTCAGCATTCCGTATCTCGCTACAGAGTTATCAACTGTCCTTTGCCAAGAAATTGAGGTGTGATTCTTTGATATGTCTCCCTTTCTCTTTGCAATCCCGCCCTTGCCATGTATCCTCAAGTCTGAAGGATTTTTACCTCTCAAATCCCTCTCAAATCTCTCTCCTTCTTAACATCTCCAATCTACCATCATCATGGTTCAATTACCGTCATCTCTCACCTTGATTTCATCAATAACCTTTTACTCTTTGTATATGTGGGGACCCCATGTAATTCATCTACATCAGCCAGAGGGCTTTTCAGGTTTTCTCTCCATCCCCTCACCAACGGTCACACTGTCATTTTAATTCCTTGTATTGACAAGTTCCCTCCTTCTAAAGTGCCTAGACATATGATCTCATCTATGCAGCTAGCACTGTATCTGGCACACATATTATGGTAAATAAATACATATTGAATGAATCCACCAGTCAAGAGTGCACCTTTAAACAGCTAGAGATTTTTATTAGGCAAGGAGAATCCAACCATTTCTTAAGTGCATTAGAATTAAAGGACATTTTAGCATTTGTGTGAAATTTTGAAAGCACTAACAAATAACAATTTCTGTTTTTACAAACACAACTGAGGTTAAGCAAAATATACCAAGTAAAAAATAACTTCATACTAAATTGGCTAATTATGGGTGAAAGTGGTCATTTATGCTTTGACAATGATCAGAGACAGTCTTATAAACTATGCCTCTTTAATGGATAATAATGCATTTTATAGTTTTATGCTTTCATTTTAGCATTTCGGCACAGTTCACAAATACACCAATTAATCTCTGCAATGGTATTGCATTCCTGTATTACAGGCCAAGTTGAGGAAGTAAATCATGCAACAGACTTTGAAAGCATAGGGGAAAGTCTTGGATACCTAAGAAAAAGCTCTCTACTTCTTGCACCTAGTTTATGTATGTTTTAATAGTTTTATGTAGATCATTAGTACAGAATCAAGATAAAAATAGAAATTATTCTAGCTCCTTTAGTTATTTAAATCCTATACAAATTTATTAAGTAATCCTTTATTTTGAGGGCATTTTTTATTGTCATAAAATATATGTAACATGAAATTTACCATTTTAGCCATTTGTAAGTGTACAATTCAGTGGCATTAAGTACACTCACAAGGTTGTACAACCATCAGTACTACCCATTTCTAGAACTTTTTTATCCCAAACAAAAACTCTGTAACCATTCACCATCCAAATAACTCCCTTTCCCTTGTCACCTCATTCCTGGGCAACCACTAATCTACTTTCTATCTCTATGAATTTGACTCTTGTAGGTACCTCACAAGTGGAACCATGCAGTATTTGTCCTTTTGTGTCGGGTTTATTGCACTTAGCATATTTTAAAGGTTCATTCACGTTATAAGATGTATCAGAATTTCACTCCGTTTTAAGGCTGAATAATATTCTGTTGTACGTACATACTACATTTTGCTTACCTAATCATCTGTTCATGGACATGTGGGTTTTTTTCACCTATTGGCTGCTGTGAAGAATGCTGCTATGAACATTAGTGACAATATCTTTTCCTGTTGTTGCTTTCAATTCTTTGGGATAGATATCTAGAAGTGCAATTGCCCAATCAGCTGGTAATTCTATGTTTAACTTTTGAAGGAACTACCAAACCATTCCCACCAGCGATGGCCTGGGTTATCATTTCTCCACATCTTCATCCACACTTTTTTTTTTTTTTTTAAACCATAGCCATTCTGCTGGGTGTAAAGTAGTATCTCACTGTAGGTTTTGTTTTTTGTTTTTGGTGTGCATTTCCCTAGTGACTAGATGCTGAACATCTTTTCATGGGCTTCATTCCTTGTCCAAGGTTATTTCCATTCTACCTGAAGCATCAAACATTTTGAATCATCAGTTTCACTTCTTTGCAAAAATACGCCATCTTACAGTATATGCAGGCGTAGTTAATGGCAACTGGCTGCCTTGCTGGCCCATCTCTGGCCCCAGGTCTGAGGCATTCTTTGCCTATGTCTTTCACTAGGATGGCAGGAACTACCCTGGGAGTTGCAGGAGTTCCAGGATGACCTCAGCTGTGCCTGGATTGCTCATTACCGTGTCTCTGGTGCCTAAAACAATATCGGGCATGGTAGCACCCAATAAATACTGCTTGGTTAATTCATTCAACAAATCTATTACTTAACACATTTGCCTTTGGCAGAACAGAGAGAAGTTTAATATTGGGACGTCTTCGGGTTTCTTCTCTCATATCAATGTGATGGCATTTTGTTCAAGGACTCAAAGAACCACATACATGTGAAGGACACCACAAGTTAGGGTCCTTGGCCTGACCTCTTCCTTGAGCTTCAGATTTGTATTTCCAGCTGCATGCCTGGGTACCCAAGAGGTGCCTCAAACTAAATCTATCTAAACCCAAGCAGCTCCAGTATTTCTATATGGAGGAGTGGCTCTTTGGTTGGCAAGCTCATTCTTTTGCTTAGGTTATATGTTTGTGTGGTGCTACTGGGGGTAAAGAGTGTCCAGTGGGTACTACTGGAGACTAAAGGCTTTCGCAGTCACCCACCAATACTGTTCCTGGTCTCTAACTGTACTATAACAAAGCACCAGCAGGAAACAAAACAATAAACCAAACACCTCCATCAACCTTTACCCGGGACACTGAGAAAAGTCAATGTTTGCATTTCGAAGGTTTGTCTTCTTGGGGTTGCAGAAGGAATGGATTCAGGGCTCAACACACCAGATACACTTTGCTACTATGGACCAAACTGAAAGCAAGGTTTGGCACTAAGTCTACTTTCTACTGTGAACATCAAAATAAACACACAAAACATACGGTCTGACAAAAATGGTCTTTCATTGTAGTTGGTATTCATAGTTGTATGATTTGAACTCTCGGGGAAGACAATCAGAGGATGTCCCAGGTAGTTAGGCATTTAAAGGACTGTTTTCTTTCTTTGAAAAAGATACAAGACACTTGGACATTCAATAAATACATTTATCAAAAAATAAAAATTTAAAATTTAAAAAATATATATTTATCAGAGTACTCAAATAAAAAAATCAAGAACTGCCCAATAGAGTTTATCTGAAATTAGTTTTCAAATTAAAAAAAACTGGATTAAAATATACCTTTATAGTGTATATTATACATGAAGGGTGGCTTACATATCTTTTGATTGGCTTATAAGCAGAAGTGATGCCACTATACACAGGGTCACTCCCCGTATTTCTAGAGTAATGAGGATCATTGAGTAACACAATTACATAAGGGCAGGCAGCAGTTCCCTGCATTATCCACAGGAGATACATTCCAAGCCCCCAACCAGATGTCTGAACCTGCAGATAGTACCAAACCCTATGTACACTATGTTTTTTCCTATACAGACATGCCTATGATAAAGTTTCATACATAAATTAGACACAATAAGAGATTAACAACCATAACTAATAATAACATACTATTACAACAATAAACTATAATAAAAGTTATATGAATGTCACCTCTCTCTCTCTAAATATCTTACTGTACTGCACTCCCTTCATCTTGTAATGACGTGGGATGATAAAATGCCTAACATGATGAGCTGAAATGAGGTGAATGATGCAGACACTGTGATGTATGTACTGTTTGGCACTACTGACCTTCTTTTTAAAAAGATTTTATTTATTTATTTGAGAGAGAGAGCAAGCAAGCATGAGTGGGGGGTAGAGCAAGAGGGAGAGGCAGGCTTCCTGTTGAGCAGGAAGCCCGATATGGGACTCAATCCCAGGATCCTGGGACCATGACCCAAGCCAAAGGCACACACCTCACCAACTGAGCCATCCAGGCGCTCCCTACTACTGACCTGACAATACATCAGAAGGAACATCACTGGGAACCTGGGTGGCTCAGTGGTTGAGCATCTGCCTTCAGCTCAGGGCGTGGTCCCGGGGTCCTGGGATTGAGTTCTGGATCGGGCTCCCCACAGGGATCCTGCTTCTCCCTCTGCCTATGTCTCTGCCTCTCTCTCTCTCTCTGTGTCTTTCATGAATAAATAAATAAAATTTTAAAAAAGAAGAAGAAACGTCACTTGCTTCCAGACCATAGTTGACCTCGGGTAACCCAAACTACAAAGCGAAACCATGGGTGGGGGAGGGGAACTAGCGTACATGGTATTTTATCAGACATATAGAATTTACAGCTTTAGATACTTATGCCTTAATTTAATCTCTCATGAGTTTTTTATTTCACCTCTGCTTTAGTTCGGTGTTTCATATCCCAACTTAAATTCCCCACAGATTTCCTTAAGTATGTTATTAATCTATACAACAATCATCTGTTTCCTACAGCCACCCCTATTAACAATCTTCATAATTATAATACCATGTCTCTATTTGTATTTTGCAATCCTAAACTGACAAAGTACTAGAGATAAATTCAGAAGCTGTTATAGTCAAGCCTGAATCTCTGAATAAAGTTACCATCTTGGAGAAGTATATCCAACAATCTTAAGTACTCTTTCCTTCACTCTCTGTTTATAAAACTTGGTGATAAAGGTGTTTGTTCACTACAGAACTAGAGGTTATTTGGATAAAAATATTGCTAGTCTGGGATTCATGCTTCCCCAAGCAATATTGATTTGCTGGGGGATTTTTTTTCTCCTGTTCCTATTCAGTGTTTTTAATTTAAAATATATTATGTTTATGTTGTTTTTTTCCCAATGTTTTATTGAATTAATCCTATATTTTTCAGGCCACTGCAACCACTATAAAGGTATGGCCCAAACTGTCAGACGATATTATTCAGCATTCCTCTGCTCATCCTGTATCCTTCAGAGGTAGCTATTTTTATACATTCTATTAGACATTGGGATTTTTAGGTTTTAATTTTAAGGAAATGTTCCACATCTGAGCCCTCTGGTATACTCTGAGTTATAGTTACAGCTACAGTCAGATAACTTCTCGGGGAAAATGACTTTGTAGTTTGAACATGTTTTCTCCATACTTCCATATTAATTTTTTCCAGTTCACAAGTCAAAACAAGATTAGTACGCTTTGAATCTACCAACCAGTAGAGAAAGATCAAACTTCCATCCCAACATTGAGCTGCTCCCTTTCAGCTTATACATCTTCTTCTCGAGCAGTACATTCAAGGACTTGGAATATAATTGGCAATTTTGTTGATGATGAACGAGGCTGAGCAGAGTAAGGATGACTTCTGCTCTCTGTGGTGCTTGCAGCAAAAAGAAATGGCTTGGCAGCTGAGTGTATGAAATATGAGGTAGATAAACAACTCTAAGTTCCTTAATAATAAAGTCTATTTTAAAAGATACAATGGGATGACTTTTCCTCTTACCAAAACCAAAAGCAAAACCAAACCATATTTGAAAAAAAAAAAAAACCCACCACTGGCTCTTGTTTTACCAACATTCAACACTTATGCAATTAATCTATTTTGTATGTGCTTGTTAATGATGTCTAATATTTACCAGGGAATGGCTGGAACTGGCTGTATGTAACAAAATGCCAACTTGAGGCCTTTCTTTCCCCACTGGATGCTACCATGGCTCTGCCTCAACGTCTCTCTTAGACTCTACGCACGTACCTCATCCAGACTTTTTTCAAATTCTTTTAATATTAAGACAGGCTTATGTGCACTCATGGAGCAACCTCAGCTTTTGAAGGCAGCCTGTGCATTTTGATAGGAATAGGATTTGAAGACATTTTCCTAAGATATCCTCCTAAAAGTTGTGGCAACAGGAGCTACTAAAGGAATACATTCACTTAAAAACTTTCTCTAAAACAGCAACTTACAAAGATCTATGGTTTACAGCACAGTTCAATGAAGCAACCAATTCCATCAAGCATTTCTCTGCTTTCCACCAACAAAAATACAGAAAATGAATGAGCTAATGTCTAAAATTGCCTTCAAAATATAATTTAATCAACGAATGTCAGTGAGACTACCTAGAATAAAAGCATTACATAGAACATCTTTAATCTGCTATTATCTATTCCTTTATGAAAATACTTACTAGGATCATGGCTCAGTTCCCCCAAATGTGCTTATTTTGCCTCAAAAGCAAAACAAACTATCCAGTGTTTCTTCTCAGTTTTTACGTGTGAGATAATAAATTGCTAAGGGTGGAGACACCTGGGTGGCTTAGCAGTTGAGCGTCTGCTTTTGGCTCAGGGTGTGATCCCAGGATCTGGGATTGAGTCCCACATGGGGCTCCTTACGGGGAGCCTGCTTCTCCCTCTGCCTGTATCTCTGCCTCTCTCTGTGTCTCTCATGAATAAATTTAAAAAAATGAAATCTTTAAAAAAAATAAATTGCTAAGGGTGATGCAAAGAAGTGTAATGCACAAGCATTGTCAAAGAGTTTAATGCTTAAATTGGGGAGGTGAGGTGAGGGATCTAAAAATTAACAACATTTCAAGAGTTAAAACAGTAGAGATGACTTAAGGACTATCTTTAAGAACTATTCGAAGGTAACTGTAAAAAATCAACATCATTTATATCATTTTCTTTTTTAAAAGATTTTATTTATTTGAGAAAGAGAGAGCACACACACATGTCAGTGGGGGGAGGGGTAGAGGGAGAAGGGCAAGTAGATTCCATGCTGAGTGTGGAGCCCAATGTGGGGCTTGATCTCATGACCCTGAGATCATGACCTGAGCCAAAATGAAGAACTGGATGCTCAACCAACTGAGCCACCCAGGTGCCCCTATATAATTTTCAAAAATTAATTTAAATAAAACTTAAATAAAATAATTAAAAAATATTTATAACATTAAAAAAATCTATAACAGTTATAAAAATAATGGTTATATCCCTCACTAGTCTTGACTCTGGCTTTTTTTAGACTTGTGATTTCCAAGAACAGGGGACAACATGGTAAGGGCAAATATATGGGCCCACTCATCCTACCTTTCTTTCCTTTTTCTCACTGCAAAGGCAATTTTTAAATTAAAATAAATTCATATTGTGTAGGAATAAAGCACTGAATTTTAAATTGGACTCACATAAATCATAGATTCTTATCTAGTACCAATCTTCACTAATGAGTCGAAGGATCATAAGGGAAACACCAGGCACAGATAAAACATTCTTTCCCTGGAGGAACTTGGAATAATCAGACACATGTTTCCAAAATAGCTCTGGTCTTTCACATCATGAGATGTTCTGGTTTTATATTAAAAGAAAAGTCTTCAAAAAACTTATGCAGAAACAGTGACAATGAGCGGAAGCCAGTTCAGTCTCCAAAGGCTTCCATTTGATATTTGTTAATGACACAAATAGGAAAATGCTCATGTGACTATGCCTCACTTTCCATCCAGTCGTCACTTATAAATCCATACATTCTGGGTTTATTTACCATGTGTAAAATAGCCAGACCAGGTATATCCTGCTAAAAAGATTGCATGTATAGGACTTTCAGCTATCCTTCTGCTAGTTAAAGTGCCATTAATGAGATTAACAAGGAGGTCTGGGAGGTCATTAGCATGTTTATAAGGTGGTCTGTTGAGTTGAGGTCATTCATACCCCCCTCCCACAACCCCTGGGGGATGAATCACAGGCCTATTCTTCATATTCCTTCCTTCCTTCTCCTCTGCCCCTTGCCCCTCTTCTTTCTTCTCTTGCTCACACTCTCCTCCCTCTAGCTCTAAAGATATTTACACTTTGAACCTTTGCTTCTACCTATGATGCTTGGCCTCTCCTGCTCCATCTAGAGTTCATTCTTTTTTGGTGGGATTTTTTTGAGGTGGGGCAGAAAAGTTCTGTGGTACTGATATAAGTAAGAGGGAGGAAAAAAGCATTAAACTGGCCTTATATCTGAGAAAGCACTTCTATTTCTAGGTTAGTATAGGGTGACTATATATTCAGACAGAGATTTTTCTTAAACTACAGGAAATTAAGTTATTCTTTATCTTTGAAAACATTAATTTCCCCCACTGGTTTGGTGATTTTAAGTTATTATAGGAGAAAATATACAAGATACCTCTTCCCCACCATGTAGTTATGATAATAAAAACCCTAGAGATAACACTCGGCAATAAGGTGAGATCTTCTACATGTAATACATACATAGGCTGACCCAATGCTCAATGCCTGGAGAAGCCACAACCTATAGCCATAGGCTCTATGTGTTTACCTTATAAGACTAGAACTATAGGCCTAGGATTTATGGGAAAGATGGGACTTCCTTTGTTGCTGGAAGGAGGGAGGGTGTCAAATTCAAGGATGTGCTCTAGTGCTGAAAAGGCTCCTCAAGTGCGTCCTAGTCTACCTGAGTTGACCACGTCCAGACCTCTGAAAAGTCTTATAATTGGGAATATGAGAAACACATTCCATGACATCAATCAGGTTACTGTTTTAGCCATACCATCATCTTAGTGATGATGGAGGTGTCAGGCTATGACTCAGAAATTCTTTGCTTTCTCAGCTTCCATGGAGGTAGGATCAAGGTGGAGCAGGTATTTGCTTCATTTTATTTCTTTCTTCCCTTTATTGCCAAAAGTAACAAAGAGAAAATAAAGTGTCTATAAGAGCATAGTAGAAGAAGCTGTTTGGGCAGGTAAGCCAAGAAAAAACCACCAGTAATGCAGGGATGGCCTATAGAGGAGCACAGATGATGCCCAAGATGGCGGCCACACAGTGCTGGACAGGCTATGCTTGGTTACACTAGGGGCCAGTTTTTTTTTTAAGATTTTATTTATTTATTCATGAGAGACACAGAGAGAGAGACAGAGACACAGGCAGAGGGAGAAGCAGGCTCCATGCAGGGAGCCCGCCGTGGGACTCGATCCCAGGACTCCAGGATCACACCTCAGGCTGCAGGCGGCACTAAACCACTGCGCCACCGGGGCTGCCCTACGGGCCAGTTTTTAATCAACAATACTAGGAATCTGAAACAGCTGGGAGCAACAAATGAGATGTTTATGTTTACTCTTATTTTTAAAATCTCTCCCCCTTTATTCGATGTATTTTTCTTCCAACCCTCAACAGCCAGCCCTACCACTAAATATGTCTCCATTTGCATCCCTGTGTGTCCTGACTAAGCTGGCCTCTGCCCTCAGGGCCCAGAGACCACCTCCTCCCCAAATTTACCTTACCCAGGCAAGGAGCTCCAAGCAATTCTGATCCTCTGGAGCATGCATGTGGGCAGTAAGGCTAGGACTGTGGGAGTCCTAGACTGGGAGTAAGATGGGGGAAAGCCAGCTGATGTCATAGGGTTGGTGGGAAAGGTACAAAGCCATGTCATTATCAGCATGACTTAAGCCACCAACCTCTCTGAGTCTCAGCTATGTCCTCTTTACTGGATAATAATTGACAGTGTCATACTCATAAATGGGGAAGATACAGCTAGTCTATCACTTAACACTTAGTAGGCACACATTAAATTTGCTTTTTTAAAAAAACGATTAATTTATTTTGGAGAGAGATATATAGAGAGAGAGCATGTGAGGCTCAATCCCAAGACCCTGAGATCATGACCTGAGCTAAAATCAAGTCAGATGTTCAACTGACTGAGCTACCCAGGCACCCCTAAACTTGGTTTTTCATCCTATCTAGATTATATGGATTGTAACTTCACAGAAAGCTCAAATCCAAGGAAAAGGCAACAAACCTAAAGGAAACAACAACAAACAATTCCTTCTAAAACAACAAAGAAGCAAGTTAAAAAATTACTCTGCGTTATCTGACATGCATTGGCTTTGGGGACCAAGATGGATGTGGATAAGCTGAGAAAGAAAAAACAGAAAAAGCAATTGAAAATTTCAGAAGGAGCAGGAAAGCTTCTCTGTTTCATCCACCCGGGAGTTAATGATAACACAAAAGACGTGATCATTTGCTCAATGCTGACAGTGGGCTAAGCCTCATATAGGACCTGTTCTTAGGAGCTTTCCAGACTGCTGCTGAAAGCAGATAGTTTTCTTCTCTCTTGTGCAGGGGTTTTAAAATTTTGCAATGTGACAGCACTGATTTATAATGCACTCAATTTTTTAAAAGAATAAATTGCATGTGTGTGTGCACATGAACATTCTCCCAGAAAGAATTCCTTCTCTCTACCCACTGTTCCACTCCCAAGCTCCCCCCTCTTTACTCCCCCACCTCGCCCCCAATCCCCTGAAATGAAGGAGGGGAAGACTGAATGGGATTTGGAGTTTCCCCGGTGAGCAAGGGACATTTTCTGCAACCAGGTCAGTGTTCAAAGGACTAATGCTCTAAGGAAATTATCCATAGGGGAGAGGCAGTTCAAGGTTATTAAGTTATTTTCAAATGTTGTCTCGGCTGCTGCTGACCTTTGTGAAGGCAACAGGATGCTGCTTCCCAGGGGGAACAGGATAAGAAGCAATTAGAGAAGCCTAGGAGAAGCTCAGGAATGTTTGGGAATTCACACATACCCCACACTATGTGGGAACTCCAAAAATGAAAATAAACTAATTTGATCAAGGACATATTTGCATCCTAGAAAATATTCTAAACATGTAGCTAATACTGGATGTATCTGTGTGAGTGTTTTCCTACAAATCCAACCCTCAGTATCTAGTAGATGTCGATTAGACTTCAACTCGCTTTCAGAGAAGAGAAGGAAAGCCAATTAATATTCCTTATGGGCCAGAAAGTAGAATGGTTGTGAGGTTAAGCAAATTGTTCAAATGACAGTCAGAATATGATAAAGCTGGGCTTCAAACATAGATTTATCTGATGTGACAGCCCATGTTTTTTTTTTTTTCTACCACATGATTATGGAAGAAAGTGCTTGTTTAAGAATGTTAGAAAAAGAAAAGGAAGGAAGAACTGGAATGGTTTACTTTTCTTCTTTTAGGGAAACAGACCTAAATATATTTTATGCACACTCTCACATTCCCAAAAGTGCCACGAATGAGACAGGGGCCACTTATGCTATATCTGCGTAATATAATAGAGTTTTTGGCCTGTATTTAGCATTCTATTTTAGCTGCCTCGTACATTTGTATATGTATCCATGCTGCCAACTTTAAGCATTACACATAACATACAGAATGGTACAAAAATTGTCTTTAAAATAAAAACTTACCAATGCTATTCTCTTAAGATTCAGTGGCCACTAGATCCTGTATACAAACGCTTAGTGAACACAGTGGTTGATCAATTTAAAGCTCTACTGACCACTAGAAAACCAAAAGTAGGAAAAAAAAAAAAGACCTCAGTTCTATCGAAGCAAACAGCCAGAACTCAGAGTAATCTTAGGCATTAGCTAGCTCTGCTTCCTTATTGTTGATGGGGAAACTCAGTCCCAGATGGGCTCAGTTATAACCCAAATCATATTGTTGGATAAACACAGAACAGAATCGAGATCTCAGGATTTGGTATATACCATTCAGACTCACATGCTAAGGATTTTCTCCTAGGTACTGGCTATAGGAGACATGATTAACTCCATGAAAGTCTCAGCATGCTTTCTAATATTAAAGTTGATGTCTAGAGGATATAGGAGACCCATTCAGGCAGTACATCTAAATTGATACAAAGATGCTAGAAGATTTTCTGAAGGTAAAAGTAGTCAGCAAGATGTAAGGCATGTGGAACTACTAGTACGCATTTCTTCCTTTACTCAAGTATCTACCCAGCACGTGCTATAGCGGGAGGCTCTGTGCTACAAAAGAGACACAGAGCCTATCCTCACAGAGAATTATTTCAGTCAAAGTTATATGTTACAGCTTATGAAACTTTATATAAAGAAGGCTGTGAGATTTTTTTATGAGCCTTTAAGATGCAGAAGATACCAACGTTTTCATCTACCCACAAGGTCTACAAAACCAAAGGCCAGTCTCGGCACTCCACAACCCAGCGGTGTCGCATTCAATCTCTTGCAGTTAACATCTTAAACTGAGTTGTTTTCATGATTATATCATCAATTATTCATTACTGACTATTCCTTCATTGTGGTTCCAGAGCTTAATGAGACTCGGCTAATGTGACCTTTGGAACCATCAAACTGTGGAGGAGAAAGCCCAGCAGAGAAGGCTGACCTCTGGGTTATCTTTGTGTACTAAAGCCTTTTGAAAAGTCAGAGCACCAGGCTTTTGGCAGCGATTTCACAAATTTAATTACCCACAGATATTCACCAGTATCCTCAAAGATTGACAGCTGAAATTAGACAGCTGATTCTGTTACATCCATTGCTATTATCAATGGTGCTAAACAGTAAAGTAAAAAAAAAAGGTTTAATATTGTTTGTCCTTTATCCTGAGAAGATTGATGGCACAGTAAGAATTCTCAAGGGTGATCTGAAGATCCATTTTCATTCCTCTGGAAAACTGTTACAAACAATTTTTATTTCAAAGTCAATATTCATAAAATCAGAGAATGTCAGGGCTGGAAATGATATGTGGTATCATGTGATTCAGCCCTCTTGGATGACAGACAGAGAAACTGAGGGCCAGAGAATGTAAGCAATTCACCTGTGGTCAAATAGCTAGTTGAGAGGTACCTGGTTGGCTCAGTCGGTAGAGTGTGCAACTCTTGATCTTAGGGTTGTGAATTCGAGCCCCACATCGGGTGTACACATTACTTAAATAAAGTTTAAAAAAATAGCTAGTTGATAGCAAGGCTGAAATCAGACTTCAAGTCTTCTGATGCCCGGTCTATTTACTAGTTTCATAGAGCATATACCTCTGTCAATCTTAACCAATTTTTAAACTGAAGGTTGTTATCATTCCTAAAACAGTGAGGTATCAGGAATGAGACCTAGAGGAATAGTTTCTAAGTTGGATATCATAATCCAGTGTTCTTTAAAATAAGAGGCCATCTCATTCTCAGAAAATGTATCCACTGCAAACCAGCCGACACAGATACTTAGCACACTGGTCGCTGTTAACCCTGAGACATAGCTAACTGCTCCTTCCTCTCTCTCTAAATACAGGTACTGAAATAGTGATCAGTGACTCAAAGGAACAAATAAACTCACCCACACTTGAATCAGAGCAACTCCTGGCACAAATAATATGGAGCTGGAGCAAGAACAAGGGCAAGATATGCTTTCAGTGGGGTTGGAGGGGTGGTTTGGAATAAAAAAAAAAACTGCCCAGAAAGTAGTAATCAAGGCAATATGGTGCAGAGGAAGGTGCTGTCAAAACTCAGATGCTACTGGAGTTAGGAAGAATGGGCACTTACAATTAGAGCAAGATTCATCAGTTTAATTGAGAATAGACCAGCAGGATGCTAGAAGACACAAATACCAAAAGGTGAGTCTAGGCAGACACCATAATTCCATGCAGAGTGGCAAGGACTGGTGCTGGTGGAGCCACCATGAATGGCAGCCATGGACAATGGGAGATTCAGGACCTTAACCACCCATTTTGGTAGCAGACACAGCAACAATAATAAGAAATGTAGCCTGGAGCAACTGTGGGCTTCACTCAAGGAGGTTTCATATTGCATTTGGCTAAGCAGGAATCACCAGAAAGCTGGGAGTAACTCACAGGCAATTGGTGGCTGCAGAAACATGCCTGGGATTGAGGGTGGAGGCAAGGGCAGATCAAGGTCATTCGACAACATCTATAGCAACATATACAACATCCCAAATAACCCGCAGGCAAAGAGACACGCTCCTGTGGACACGAACTGCTTCCTGAGCATGGCATGTAAAGAAGGGCTGAACAGTTAGCGTGTTCCCCTGTTCAGTTAGCTGAACAGTTTTTGCTATCCTGTGGAGTGCTTCAGAGCTAGTGAGACAGGGAACCTGCTGAAATGCCTTCCTGGTGATGGAGGCAGCAGGTTGACTCCATTAGTGAAGGCCTTCCAGTTTTTAGCAACTGCAGCATCTTTGAAAGAGGAAAGGATCAGCTTGTCTGAAACCCAAAGTCTTCCTGAGGGCCAGCTGGCAGAAGCAGAAGGTCAAAGGCTTTAGCTGGTATTATAGAAAAGTATCAGCGCACCAACCTCTGGCCAGGACTAATATGGGTAGAACGAGCTATGATCTCAATTGGTTTCTCCATCTCCGCACCAATGGGAGATGGCAAAGAGTGTTTACTTTCCTCATGAGCCAGCAGAGAACACAGACAATGCTAATGAATTTAATAACCAATATTTGGGCTGCTTCAGTCACGACACCCCAAGGAAGATGTAACACAGCTGGAAGAGATCCCGGGCAAAGCAGCTAAGATGATCAAGGGGAAGACTTATCTTCCATTCAAGGACAGGCTAAGAGCCTAAAAAGGATTAGAATTTCTCGGACAGGGAAGATGAAAATTAAAAGGGGTTGTAAGGGGATGTGAGACTAAAGTCTACTTTGGGTAAATACCATTGTATTCGCTGAATTCCACAGCACTTAATTGGGGCCATCCCTTGAGGTCCAAAAATGTACACTGAAGAGAAATGGCAATATGCCTTTCTTTCTTCACACAAAAATCAGCAGATTGATGGAACTTATTCTTCCAAAGGCAAGGTTGAGGAGGAGAAGGGAAAAAGAAACCCCTGGATAAACTCAACATCAGCTGATTTATGATGCATTATTAGGAAATGTTCAGGATGCATCCTAATTTTTTAAATGAAAATTATTAGGTTAACCAATGAGCAGCCACTGGTGTCTGCATCTGGGACAGAGTGCTGGGCTGGTTGCCCTGCTGGTCTGACCCAGTGTACTATTTCTTATGCTCTTATTATGTCATCTATGCCAGAACATACTGCATGCAAGTTTGGGATTCCTAAATTCTTTTGACAGTCCAGAACACAGAAGAATAATTTTCTAACTCATTAAGAAAGCAAGAGAGTCCCAGCTCTTGGCTCCATTCGGTTTACCCATATGGGACTGTGCAACATAAAAAGGTGAAAGAAATCCTAACAGAATGCAGCAGCTGGTTAAAGGCTATTATATTGAAATTTTCATGAGTTTGACAGTAGGCCAAAAAACTACAAAATGGCAAAGAGTGGAAAAGGCAGTTGTAACAGGTTGAACATTGTTGGTGATTATTTTTTCAGGGGCAATGAAAGCTGTAATCAAATAACCTGAAAGAGATGCTGGCAGGAATAAGAGAGCCCCAAGGGAGAGAGAATATGAAAACTGTAACAATGATGAATGCTATGGACTAATAAACTAGACAAACATGTAGTTTGAAGTATCAAAATCAAGATTCTTAGCATCATATGAAAAGCTGGTGTCAGGATGCAGGCATAAATGCTGTCTGATTTGCAAGCTAGAGCAGAAGATGCTGCTAATAACATAACCTCAAGCACGAGTGTACAACTCAACAAATAACTGGAACGGGGTTACTGGTGCAGAAACCTCTAGTTATTTAGATGATCAGTTTATACCAGCATTGAAAATAAAAAATTATTAAGTATTAAAAAAAAAAAAGATCCAGAGGGGACACCTGGGTGGCAAAGGCAATTAAGTCAGCTTCTGACTTTTGGTCTCAGATCTGATCTCAGGGTCGTGAGATGGAGCCTTGAGCTGGGCTCCTAGCTCTAGCTCAGTGTGGAGTCGGCTTGGGTTTTTCTCTCACTCTGCCCCTCCCTCCCTGTGTACATGTGCAAGTGCTCTCTCTCCACCCAAAATAAATTTAAAAATCTTAAAAAAAGACCCAGAGAAGACATCTGGCTTTGCATCTGGCTTTGTGCCTAGAAATGTGTGCTTAAATCTCTTGAATGCAAGTCAAAACAAACAAGGTAACAAGGAGGAAGGACAGGGTGGGGACTGGTTGAAGTAATCTTATTATAAACTTATTAGCATTGTTATTTGTGGATAAATAAGGTATCTTGAATTACAAATGGCATTGGCCAGTGCATGAAGTCCACGGAACTTTGTACATCAAAGTAATCTGCTATGAAAAGAATCTTTTAGACAACAGTAATGTGTAATAATAAATCACAAATGACATTAGTCATCTGTTTGTTGACAATGTATATTTTCTGAACATGTGTTCTCCTTCCATTAGCTTAAAATTTTAGAGGTATAGTTGAGAAATTGTATAATCTAATTTCAAATAGATTATATTGTTTATTTATTTAAAAATATTTTACTTATTTATTTGAGAGCGAGAGAGCATAAACAAACACGGGGAGGGGCAGAGGGAGAAGCAGACTCTCCTGCTGAGTGGGGAGCCCAATGCGGGACTCGATCCCAGGACCCCGGGATCATGCCCTGAGCGGAAGGCAGATGCTCAACCGCTGAGCCATTCAGGTGTTCCATGGATTATAATTTTTAGAGATAAGTGATCTCCATAAATTTCAGGGTATTTGTGACAAGTTACATAATTCCTCATTCCTAGAAACTGATTACTTCAGAGGGTTTAAGGTCTCCAGACTCCCCTTTCTACTAATTTTTTCTGTCTGTTGCTCTAGGTCTCTTACCAGCAAATCAGGCAGAATGATAGTCCTAAATTAAACATCAAGATTTGAGCTCTTTACATAGGTACCTGGAGAAACTGGAGTAGGTTGAGGGAGCATATCTGCAGCTAATTAAACAATGGATAGAATTCCTATGATCTTTAAAAATAAGAATTGGTGTTAATGATCAAAATAAAGTATTTTAAAAATAAAGATAAACTTCTTGAAGAAAAGCTGAGATCTTAAGTTTTTGGATTTGGACAAGACCATTCAGCCAGTCACACTCATTGATTCTTAGAGCTACAAATGATCTTAGACATCACCTAGTCCAACTTATTTTATGAATGAGAAACTAAGGTCTGTATAGGTTAAGTGACTTGCCCAAGGCCACACAATCAACTCATGACAGAGTCAGGACCAGAACTCGTTTTCTTGTTTCCAGATCTGTGCCCTTATCAATACTGCCACCATGAGCTTCAGGTCTGTGAAAGAGCACTGGACAAAGGGGGGCAAAAAGAGAGGGTAGCTGCTCTCTGATTCCACCAAGGAGCAGCAAGACACTAGTTTGTGAAGGTGGTGGTGGGGAGGAACTACAGGTTTTCTCTAATTTGTCTCCTTTTTAATTTTTGGACTAAATTCATGTCCCTTGTCACACAGCAATGTCCTGGGATCTTTTGTAGTGAATGTAACATCAGGGAGAAGATGAATATCTAGGGAAAGAACACTGGGGGTGGGGTGGGGTGGGGTAGGGTGAACACTAGGAATCCCTGTGAGATATTTAATAAGCTCCAAAACAGGAATAACCTGGAGAATAATGGGTTGAAAGTGTTTTGGGTTCACAAGTGATCCTCCAACCTTGGCTACAAAAGAAGAGTCTTGATCTAGTAAAGACCATCTCTTTATCAGAAAGGAATTGGATAAAGTGAGAGCTTTATAAACAGGTTGAAGAAGCAGTAGGTTCCAAACATCTTAGAGATGAAAACTTGTGATGACTAAGAGACTGGAGATGACTGGGAGGAGACTGAATTAACTGTTCCACAAAATATACAGTGGATATAAAGTCATACAGTGCGTGTCTAAGTTAATTTATCATCTAATAATATAGGTGATTTAAATAGGTATTTAAAATACATAGAGTGAATGAATGATTTTCCAGAATAAAAACACTACAATACAATTTGAGAAGAAGAAAAATAAAAAGCAGGATCAAAGCAAACTGAAGGAGACTGCTTAAAGGTAAGAGATACCTTGTCTGGAAAACTTTAATAAGACAAAGCATTCCTAAAGGATGTGTCTCTACTTGAAAAGCCCAAAGAGTTCCCTCACTCCCATACTTCTGGGTTAACACAATTGAGGCACGCAATCTAATTTCTGGAGGACTGTGGTAATGAAGATCTAGGATGCTGATATTGCTTTAGAACTGAATTATGAAGAATTGATGGGCAGGGGAAGAACAGAAAGTGACCCAATAAAACATGGGGGGCCGGAACAATGGGAACACATGGAGTGTTTTTAGTTAGACTCATGGCAGAAGTGGGTTCAAAGACTTTAGCTGGTACTGAGGATTATTTCATGAAGCCGACTAAATTAAATTGTTGAGGCAGTGGATTTGATTGCACAATCAATGGGAAACTGTTAAGGTTCTGTCATGACTCCATATCCTCCCTCCTCTCTCTTCCACATTGACCTGATGTATCATAATTTGTATTTTACACGGCATCCCATGGAAGGTGCTTCTAAGCACCTGTATTCCTTTGACTGACATAAATGGCCTCCGAAAACAGTATCATTCTGTTGTGGTTATGTGAAAAGTGCTGAGTGCTCTGTATTGAGAATGAACACCTCAGCTCCACACATCCAGGCCTGCCGCGGACTGCCTTTCAGGTACATGAACTATTTATTCACCTAAAATGCTTTGTGTACATAGAGGAGCAGAAATCATCCATCTTTGCCAAAAAACAAATGTGGGCAAACCCCCAAATAAATGAAACTGTCCTTATAATTATTCACTCCCACTCTCAATAATATTACCTGCAGCTTTTTGTTCAATTGTGGAAAATCCACACCATCCCCCATCACAAAATACAACATATATGCTGCATTACACGGATTTTTCCTACGCAGCTCCCTATTGCATCGGCACATTTCCAGTGGTAATTTTAGCATGAGTTGACCAGCCAGGCTTCCTCAGGGAAGAAAGAACTAGGTACTATAGGCCAGGTTAACGTCACATCTCAGAAATACATTCATTTGCAAATACGCAGATTAGCCACAATAAATGCACCTTTGGGAATGTGAGGCTTTCAACTTACTTGATATAGTAGGGCACTTTGTTTGGTGAGATGGCTCTCTCCCAGGGACCCTGGACAGAAGCTGAAAGAAAAAAGAAAAGGCAAGGAGGTCAAGTTCACCACAAACAGGAAAGACAACATTAATCTCCAGAATTACAATTTTACAGTGATATTGGTCTGTTTGCTCAGTTGCCCATGAAGACAGGACGGATTAACCTGCTGTTTGGAAGTTTCTGTCCTAATCTAAGTGAAATTGAACTCATTCAGGCACAAAGATAAATGCAAAGGAAAAAGACCCGTTCCACCACTAAACCTATACAACAGATAAGAAACGGAATGAGTCGATTGACGGGTTTTCTCTTATGTGTCTCCATTGGGTGCTTTTCTTATAACACTTCCTGTTGCTACTTCTCAATATCTTTTACTATTTGATTGACTGGGTTTTATTAGTTTAGCAGCTGAAATATCCCTGCGTGATAGAGTTACATTCTAAGTTATTGAAGCTTAAGCACTACACTTATCATTCCGATATGCTCGTTTGAGTCTTTGTTTGGTTTAAACAGAATCCAATCTCATCGACTGATAATATGTTTAATTGGTGCCACAAAATATCAGCTGACCAGCCCGATCTTATTGGAAAAAGACAACCAAAAGTGAGAGAAGAGCACCTGATACCAGAGTGTAATAAAACTTTGGTGATGAGTAATGAGTCCTACAGGTGAAATTAAATTTCACATACTGGGAATTTGTTTTTTAACGACCATATTGTGTATTAGTCAAATCAATCATTTTTAAGTTGTGGTTTAAATACTTAAATTGTCTGAGGTTTTTCCTTTTCCAAAGATGAGCTCTAAAAACACCTTTTATGTACTGTTTAATCTGATGGATTTTTTTTCTTTCTTGAAGACAAAATAATCATGTTAGGATACACTATGCCATTTCCTCAACAATAAAATCTTCGTCCTGAAGAGAGTTTTTAAGAAACTGGAGTTTTAAGAGACAAAGAATATCATCGGGAATACAAACATAAGAAGCATGCTTATTAACATCTAGCAATTTTATGGGTATGTCCATTTTTTTCCTGGAATTTTCATCCTGCTTATAATTTGCAGCCCAGCTTATGCTGACCATTATTTCCTCCTATGAAAAGCTTCCTTCTAAATTAGTCTCACAGTAAATTCACTCCACAGTATATTGAGATGTAAGAAAACGTCAAAGCTAATATATCCTTGACTACACTGTATAATATGAAAGAACGGCTTCTAATAAAAGTTAACTTCACCCACTGCCAGACAATTTAAGAGTAATGAAACTACAGATTTCTTTGTTTTATACAGAGTAATAGAGGGATCGAATCACCCACCCTTCAACCAGACATGCTGCTTTGTACCTTGGTGATGTGTCATTTAAAAGATACAGGACATGGATTTGTATTTAGCCGCTAATTAGGCCTTTTCATTTTGGCAGACATATTTTTAATATGGGGAAAAAAGACATTTATCTGCTGTTTTGAAGTAGTCCTCGCTTTCAGTGTGGCTCTATTCCTACCACCTCTGCCTTTCTCATTATCTGCCCTACTCTCCTTTTGTCTGTTTTTCTTCACTAGGACACAGCCCTCTCACCCTGATGAAGTGAGAAAGGAAGTGAGATCTGATTTGAGAACTTAGGCTGCATTTCCTGACCTACCTGGGCAGAGTTGGATGTTATAGGAACTTAAAAACTCAAGCTTTCTCTAGGAGGAGACAGGATAGAGAGCCAGAAATCCTAGCTCCTGCCTACTCAGCACACCCCCTTCTTAAAACCATAGAATTGCAGAAGGAAAAAGAATTTCTGAGAGCATCTGGTCCAGCTCTCACCAGCTGTATTGCCAAGACTATGAACAGCTAAACTGAGAAACCACTGCTGTTCTTTCCTTAAAGGAGTCTATAGGCTGAAATCCACCATTTCTGTCATTATTCCTTTTCAGTTCTTTATCAGTCTAATGGTATAGAAATCATTTCTGATTTGGAGGATGCTGGGAATATCCTCTGATGGCAGAGGTGTCTGTTTGGATTTCCTATAATATACCTAGGTATCTGTCAGAAAGAAGTGGCCTTGGAAAGGTCTACTGGCTACCTAGTTGGCTCAAGGGAGGGGCTGGTGGCTTTGCCTGAATGGAGCAACCTTCAAGCAGAAAATGTAGCAAGAGACAGGAAACCCAGTGGTGCCCAGCTGAGCTAATGGGTAGACCTACATTGAATAGCTACAATTGCCTTTGCATTGTTAAGCATTAAAAGGGAAAAAATCCAATAAAATGCCAGCGGAATACTCAGAATATACTTAAACTGAATAGTTGAAAAGATTTAAAAAGAATATTCTAAGGGGATCCCTGGGTGGCGCAGTGGTTTGGCGCCTGCCTTTGGCCCAGGGCGCGATCCTGGAGACCTTGGATTGAATCCCACGTTGGGCTCCCGGTGCATGGAGCCTGCTTCTTGCTTCTCCCTCTGCTTGTGTCTCTGCCTCTCTCTCTCTGTGTGTGACTATCATAAATAAAAAAAAAAATTCTAAGTTCCAGATCAACATGAAACTGAGCATTTATAACTGTGGATCTCAATTGTTATTTTTCCATACAGAGTATATGAACTGTATATAAAACTTATTAGTTTTTTTGGACACCTGTGTGGCTCAGTGGTTGGACGTCTGCCTTCGGCCCAGGACGTGATCCTGGAGTCCCAGGATTGAGTCCCACATCGGACTCCCTGCATGGAGCCTGCTTCTCCCTCTGCTTGTGTCTCTGCCTCTCTCTCTCTCTCTGTCTCTCATGAATAAATAAATAAAATCTTAAAAAATTGTTAGTCTTTTAAAATAAGACAAGCCTTTTGTCTTTTTTTTAAATTAATTTTTATTGGTGTTCAATTCAATTTACCAACATACAGAAAAACACCCAGTGCTCATCCCGTCAAGTGTCCCCCTCAGTGCCCGTCACCCATTCCCCTCCAACACCCGCCCTCTTCCCCTTCCACCACCCCTAGTTCGTTTCCCCGAGTTAGGAGTCTTTATGTTCTGTCTCCCTTCCTGATATTTCCCAACATTTCTTTTCCCTTCCTTTATATTCCCTTTCACTATTATTCATATTCCCCAAATGAATGAGAACATACACTGTTTGTCCTTCTCCGATTGACTTATTTCACTCAGCATAATACCCTCCAGTTCCATCCACGTTGAAGCAAATGGTGGGTATTTGTCGTTTCTAATTGCTGAGTAATATTCCATTGTATACATAAACCACATCTTGTCTTTATGTGCAGCTATCAAATAAATCCAACGGTAAAGTTCAGTGAATTTTTTTGTGCTAGGCGATGTTTGTTCCCCCTTGGATTCACAGTTTACAAATGTACCTAAGCAATTGCTTTGCAGTCATCATTTGAAACCCTAAAATTTTCTACCAAAAAATTTTCTCGATGAAAAAAAAAAAAAAGAAGAAGAAAAGAAAAGGCAACTAACAATGGCCTTCCCCATTCTGCCCATCCCCTCGCCCCATCGCTGCCACAAACACACTGGACCTACTTGCTTTGGAAATAACACACAATCCAACTAACATTCTATGTAATTAGATTCAGTGCTCCTTCTCAAGAGACTGTTAAAAGGTTGTGGGCAATTTTGCTTGGGGCTGCCAGAGGATTCTGGTCTTGCACATATTCAAAAGTTGATCAAATATACGGTAACTCTTATAAGTGTGTCTGAGAATTATCATTTCATTTCTTGCAGGGGTGCCGACACCAACAACAGCTGTTTCTTATCTCAGTGTACCAGTGGAAGCTTGTCATCATTCACTAAGCTAGCCTAGGTACTAGACACACACATCTTTTATGCCTAGTGTGTCCATTTTTAGTAGCCCCATCAAAAGCAGATTTATTGGCAAGTAGTTTTTATATGACACGGTACTGTCCTTTGGTATTTTCTTATACAGATGTTTCTCTAACCACTACGTGTAAATCCAATGCAGCTTTGTCATTCAGATTCTTGAGTGTAAAAAGCATGCATTATCATACGGCACCAGCACCAGGGGGGATTGTCTACTGAATTTAAATAGCAAACTGCACGTGAGTTTATTCATTCCAAACCAACCTCTGAATTTCCCCTTGCGTTACAGATGCAGTATGTTATTAAGAGCAAGAAAGGGTAGCAGTTCTACCTTCAAATGCTTTTCTTCCCTCGAGGTGACAGGATTCAATACTGTGCCCAAGGTGGTTTTGAAAATCACAGAGGCCACACTATGTAGGTGAAGTTCTTATTTCAATCATTTTTTAATGCATGATGAACAGAATGTGCCAAGCGATGCACCCTGGTGTTAAGCCATATTTTAATCGACACAGAGGCCTAACCAGAAAATTAAAAAGAATACTAATGTTATTTAAACTGTGCCAGAAGAGCACTCTCTGGAATTCAGACCCAAATACATTCATTCATCTTTCTATTTTTCTTCTATTTGGTGGACTTGGTGTCTAATAACATAGTTCGATCAAAAAAAAAATGGGGACAGATTATAAAAATAAATAATATAGCATTCACTGGAAACTAAATAGAAACCTCACCTATGGGGTTAAGAAAAAGGCATAAGGGAGGATTGCTAGCCACAGGCACTCGGCTTCTCAGAAGGAAGCCAATTCCAATAGTGGTTTTATGGGTATATTCTATCAAGGAAATGGACTCTAGAGCAATGTTTCTCCATCTTTTTTCCCTATCCGCCCCCAAAGTCTCCCTGCTAAGTATCTTCTTAGTATATTTTTTCCTAATCTTCCTCCCCCTGTCCTCAATGAAATTTTGATATCATAAATATACTATATGTCTGTTGATGTATTGTGTGTATCTGTGCTTTACATAAAAAGTAAAAAAAATTTTGTCCCCTAGGAACCAATGTTTGTCCCTATGGGGGTAATACCATTCCCACTGAGAATGCTTGTTCTAGAAAGGGTGGGCAGGGGGAGGAAGGAAAATCTCTTCTGTGTCTGAAACATGACCTCAAGTATGATGCTCATCATGACCGGTGAGGTATTATTATTTTCAATTTGCAGATGATCAAACAGTTAAGATCACATGGAATAGTGTGTCTAAGGTCCTAAGTCAGTAAGTATTAGGTCCTAATTTTGGTTTATTACTCAAGTCAGATGATTCAGGAAATGGAGAAAACAAACATCCTATGTGTCTACCATGTGCTCCACACTGTATGCTCCTGAATGTAATCCTCCCAAACACCCGATAGAGTCCCACTATTCCATTATTACACATGGAGAAAGTGAGCCTCAGAATAGGCCAGTAAATAAACTCAGGTCACGGCAGCTGGTAAAGGGCACATCCAGGATTGCAACCAAGTCAAGTTTGTCTAGTCTCTGTGCTTTATTTTATCATGTATGGTACATAGCAGGTAGTCTATAAATATGTGTCAAACAACTGAGTAAACAAATTCATCTTAAAAAAGAATATAATGTCTTCTAGTCCAAGTTCTTTACACTCTGAGTTCTAAATTTATCCACTACATGATTTCCACCAAATGATTTTCCAGGGGCTGCTGGAAGAACTTCACTGCTCCTAGAAGGCCTCTTTAGTATTCCCCGGAGCTTTAGTGATGATTAGAAAGAGCTTCCTTTTGCCCTCCTGTCCTCTTTCTGCCATCTTTCTGTGTCACCATAGTGGTGTGCATGAGTGTCTTGGCAGATGCTCTCAAGAACATGAACAATACTAAAAAGAGAGGCAAATGCCAGGTTCTTATTAGGCCATGATCCAAAGACATCATCTAGTTTCTCACTGTGATGATGAAGCATGGTTGCATCGGTGAATTTGAAACCATTGATGATCACAGGGCTGGGAAAATTGCTGTGAACCTCATGGGCAGTTTAAACATATATGGAGTGATCAGCCCCAGATTTGATGTACAATTCAAAGATCTAGAAAAATGCCAGAATAATGTGCTCCCGCCCCACCAGTTTAGTTTTACTATACTGACAACCTCAGCTAGTATCATGGATCATGAAGAAGCAAGAAGAAAACACACAGGAGTGAAAATCCTGGGATTCTTTTTCTTTCTTTTTCTTTTTTTTTGGGGGGGGATTCTTTTTCTAGGGTGTAATGCATATGTGCATATAAAATGTGTCAATAGAAGAAAGAAAGAAAGAAAAGTACAGTGAGTAAGAGAAAGAAAAAGAAAGAGCGAGACTCTTTTTACACTGGTCAAAATCCATTATCTCTACAATCTGTAATCTCCAGGATCAGTCCTATTCTAGAGGTTTAAATTAAATCCTTTGATCAGTTGAGAGAAACTAATTTCAATAGAGCTGAGACCTATTTTCATCTTTTTTTTTTTTTTTTCTATTTTCATCTTAAAGACAAAAACAGACCCTGGAAAACAAAAACAAAAACCAAAAACCAAAAAACAAACAAACAAACAAAAAACCAGACCCTGATTCCTGAAGAAACAAAGCAATACCTAACGTCAACTCATTCATTATTCAATACGTGTTTACAGAGCACCTATTATGCAGTAGGCACTTGGCAAAGTGCTGGCACTAATGCAGTGAATAAGACAGTTCCTGATACTTTGCATTTTAGTCTCTAAGGATATTTTTCAATGAACACATCTAATATTTAGCATTAAAATCAATCAGTGGCTATCTACCAAACATACATTATGTGCTCAGCTCCACACTAGGTATTTACAGGCAGGGGTGGAATAGGGTGGCATGTGGTGGGGAAAGAGGTTCTAACATATCCCATGCACTAACATTATTACTGAAATGAAATCAGGTTTTAGAAAACATATATTATAATGAAAATACAGCAGTCAGAGTCTTGGCCAGAAACAGATGGCACACTCCTATCAGCTAAGTTGAGTAGAATTTAGTAAGAGGGCTGGTCATAAAGATCTGTGCAGGGGGTAGGGAAATCATAAGGGATAACAGTAAGAACAGGAACCATTGGCATCCATAGGTCTGAGGGACAAGAAGAGAGTCAGGGAGGGGAAGGAGGATGCAGGAGAAGGAAAGGGAAAGGAGGAGAGAGGGGGTGAGAGGGAGAGGTTGAAGAGAAAGAGGAAAGAGGAAAGAGGATAAAGGCCAGAGCTGTAGTAACCAGGAGAATGGAAGCCATCTTGGCCACAATCTCCCAGAAGCAAACATGAAGACACAGCTGTGAGTTGAAGTAGTTTGAGCTCTAAATCCAGGAAGCACTGGTACAGAAGCCGGAAGTAAGGCAGGGAAAGGAGCCAAGCCGATAAAGGATGAAGTACTGCTTTGGGTACCTGGGGCTCACTGCAGGTGAGGATTTCAGCACAAAAGACACTTCAGAGTTATCCCCTTCTGCCCACCTCTGAGGAGTGAAGGAACTGGAGTATTTATTTACTACTGTTTGAGAGCTACTCCTGGAGTATGAGGTGGGGGGGGGGGGCAGATCATTAACTCTCTGGCCTGCCCCTTGAGCACTGGTGAGCAAGGGTTTATGGCCAGTGAAAGCCTTGAAAGCAGAGTCACAGGTGTGTGTAGTTGGAAGGTGAGGTTTGGTGTGCCTGGGCATGGTGAATACGTGGGGAAAGGCCCTGACAACTTAGGCTACATAAGATATGTGCTAAGAACAACTGAAAATAAAGATGTGAGAAATCTGAGTTCCTGATGAATATGGAGTCACCATTCCTTCATCTCTCTGGGTTTCTATGTGAGAACTTTATACAATTCTACTTGTGTAAGCCACCATTAATTTGAGTTTTCTGTTACATGTGATCAAACCAGTACTTCTGACTGAATCACTCCCACCCACCCAGACCATCTATGGCTGTTCACATCATTCCTGGCTCACATTTTAAATGGCTGAAGAGCATGCCATTAATGGCTGTACCATGATTTATTGAAGAAACTCCCTCTTTGGGAAAATTTAGATTGTTTCCAATTTTTTACTGTTGTAAGTCAGGCTGCAATGAACCCTTCTGTAGATAAATCTTTGCACGCAATTTTGCCAATTTTCTTAAGCAAAATTCCTAGAAATATATTTATTTCATTGAAGGCTAAGAATATTTTAAAGACATTTTATACAAAGTACATTCTTGCCAGCAGGAGTCTTTCTTTATTGATCCAGGAAGAAAGGGAAAAATCCATTTTCTGCTGGTCAATGGCATTTAGTTGGTATAATTCTTAAGGTACATTAGATGTACTGACTGATACAGATTATTTGAGAACATGCCTCTCACACCCCTTCTTTCCATGACAGATTGTAAACTTTCTGAGTTCAGCACATCGGCTTTCTGTCTCAAAGCCCAGCCCAGCATCTTGAGAGGTATGCAGATCAAGTAGAAAGTGTCCACAACATAGATTCCGAAGAAATCGATTTGAGTCCTGACTCCACCATCACTCCCTAATCTTCAGCAAGTCTTGTTTTCTTCCTGAGTCTTATTTATTTTATATGAAAAATAGGAATAATGATATCTCCCTTGCTGAAAAGCTGTCAGGATAAAATGAGAAAATGGATATGAAATTGCTTTGCAAAATGTTAATCACCATACAAATAATGTTTGTAATCACATACCTATGGGATATTGTCTGAATGTTGGTAATTCTAGAATCAATCTCTCCACCTCAACTAAACAGCAGTTATTTTCAGCCCTTGCATCCACTCCTAACTACTAATAATGTGCCACATACAGGATAAAGTGTGACACAGAGAAATGCCTTTGAACACTAACTGCCTGGGCTTACAGTACGTGGTTCTCCATCTTTGCCTAGACCAATGGCATCTGCCCAACAGGTCCTTCATTCTCAGGTAGACCATTTGTCCGATATTCATCAGCATGAATGATGAATCAATTGGTCCATATTGAAACAGTGGGAAAGAGGTGGCCAGAGACTGTTTTACAATCAGAGGATTACAACAATGTAAAGATAAGAACACTGTTCTTGTGCTACCATATACAATGGATTGGAAGTAGGAGGGTGGAGTTCAACAGGTAGCTCCTAAGTGGATTTAGTGTCCATTCAGAGTGAGAAATAACACATGACTGTACTTCTTTTTTATTTTTTTATAATAAATTTATTTTTTATTGGTGTTCAATTTGTCAACATATAGAATAACACCCAGTGCTCATCCCGCCAAGTGCCCATCTCAGTGCCCGTCACCCAGTCACTCCCAACCCCCCGCCCACCTCCCCTTCTACCACCCCTAGTTCGTTTCCCAGAGTTAGGAGTCTCTCATGTTCTGTCTCCCTTTCTGATATTTCCCACTCATTTTCTCTCCTTTCCCCTTTACTCCCTTTCGCTATTTTTTATATTCCCCAAATGAATATGACCATATAATGTTTGTCCTTCTCCGATTGACTTACTTCACTCAGCATAATATCCTCCAGTTCCATCCACATCGAAGCAAATGGTGGGTATTTGTCATTTCTAATGGCTGAGTAATATTCCATTGTATACATAAATCACATATTTATCCATTCATCTTTCAATGGATTTGCCAACATTTAGCATAACACCCAGTGCTCATCCCATCAAGTGTCCCCCTCAGTGCCCATTACCCAATGACTGTACTTCTAAGATTTAGTCACTAGGCAACTAGGAGTCTCATTGGCAGAAAAAAATTAGCTGGAAGGTGAATTTCAGATAAATTTCATATTTTTGTTAAAATATTTGGAAGGTGGGTCTTTTCACTGCAACTCAGGTGAAAGGATGAGATCATGTACCAAATGGTAGCTGAAGCTATAAACATAGCTGAACTCATGCAGGAAAGGAGGCTGTTAAAAGAAAAGTGTACCCTGGGAAGTGGCTCGTGATGGGGGCACCAGGAAGAAAACCTCCACAGAAAAACAATACAGAAACTAGAATAAAGTAGGGTGAAACGTGAGGAACATAGCTAAGTGGTGAGATGTTATGAGTACGAAGGGGCTCCAGAGGATTAAGGCTATGGAAGAGGAGGATCTATTTGGTCACAAGATCACTGGTGATCTCAAGAAGGCGATTTTGCAAGAGCAGTGAAGGCCGAACCAGATATAGAAGTTGAAGCAGCCCGTAAATAGAAGGAAGTAGCAAGGTTAGGTCCTAAGCAAGCATTGAGAAGTTGCGTATGAGAGGAGAAGAATGTACAGGGACTCCTGGGCAGCTCAGTGGTTAAGCGTCTGCCTTTGGCTCAGGGCATGATCCCGAGGTCCTGGGATCAAGTCCCGCATCAGGCTCCCCGCAAGGAGCCTGCTTCTCCCTCTGCCTATGTCTCTGCCTCTCTCTCAGTGTCTCTCATGAATAAATAAATAAAATCTTAAAAAAAATAATGTACAGGGATAGGGAGAACATCTGCGGCCTGGTCATCCCTCTCTCCTGTTCTGTAAACCAGCCCACTCGATTCACTTGTTTATGGAATTTGCTTAGCGTCTTCTCTAAAATATTAAATTACACAAAAAACTTATTTCTGCCTTTTTTTCACTTCCTAAGGTCATACTCAAGATTAAAGTACAGTCCAGAAGTTTTCGAGCAGTTATCAATGCTGAGTGTATGTCTGTGTATCTATCATTTTCCCCCATCACAACTGCTTTCTGTATAATTTCTATTTGCTTTCGAGGGGATGCCTCTGGCTCCTGTAGCAAGAATAAGTCTTCTGTCATTTAACTGAAAGACCAAGTGAAATTTAACACTTTTCAAAACATTAAATTAAAATAAGAATAGTGCTTTATATGTCTGTATCATATATCAAAAGTAAAGATTCAATGAAAACTTTAAGATCACTTACTAAACTTTCAAAGATGGGCAGATTTTCCATAAAGATTTCACCAGCAGAGACAGATGGGCTACATTCCAGAGGGGAAGGTCACAGGAGTGATGGATGAGACCTCTAATGTCTGCCATAGCTGTGAAAATCTTTATGGCTAACTAAAATTCCTCACGAATAACAACCTGTAAATATTATATGAGCTGTCAGATGGAGAACACCGAGCTCTCAGACCATCGCACATGGTGAACAGAATACCACACCACAGGGTTTGTCAGTAGATTGCCAAGTCATTGAGCACATCAGACTTACATTTGATCTGGGAAGTCAAGAGTTCATACTAAAGTACTTGCTGAGGTGACTGAGTTGCAGAGATATAAACATTTCCAAGTGCTGCTGGCTGCACAGTCCCGCAAAATCTCATAACCAATATTTGGAAGCATTACTCATGAAAGAAAAGCTCCTTCAAACTGACTTATACAAAACTCCAAGAACCTCATTGTCATTATTGGGATAGTTAGAAAGAAATACAACTCCTTAGGCCAGCTATAGGAGGAGAGGTGTCTATGTAAGTAGAGCCATGACTGAGTTATGCTCGTGGAATGTCTGACTAATTCTGAACAGAACTGGCTGATTGTATTACCATAGAATTTTCCTCTGGGTAAAGGTGGCTACAGTCTTTAGGCCATCTGGGTTAAGCCAGGTTACTAACAAGTCAGTGCAATATCGCCAGGTGCCTTTAGTGTCTCTCCAGATGTGCTTTTAAAAGACGGCAGGCAGTCAACACCATTTGCTGAATGTTCTCTGTGTGAACGGTATTGTATTAGGCACCAGGGAAATTTCAAGGAATGTAAAATTTGAAACCTAAGCCAGTAGGGAGCAACTTAGATATTAAAAACCAAATGACTGTAGATGGGATGCACATCCATTTAGAAAGCAAGAGTGAGAAAGAGCTAAAGATAGGACAGAAATTAATGTAAAAAGGTGGGAGAGATTAAATTTTGATCCCACTATTTTCCTCCACTGTGAAACAATGAAACATCTACACTTTAGCCATTGCCTCCTGGCGAGCAGTATGCTTCCCAGCCCCACGACCTTGGGCTTGGCCATGTGACTTGCTTTGGCCAATGGGGCTTTAGCAGACATGATAGGAACAGAGGCTTGTATTTTTGTGCTCTGGCAATCTGCCAGGAGCACATGCCCCAGGTGGCCTCTGATCCTTCAGCATGGGCCTCGAAACCCAGGATATTTAGAAACAACCTGAATGGAACTAGCAGCCAGGAGCCAAACCGAGCCAACCTCCAACCTATAGCCTGCAGCAGAGCTTCCCAGTCAAACTTTATCTAGATCATCTGAACTACAGTTGACCTGTGGATCTATAAAACATGAGAACAGAAACTTTCTATTCTCATATAGGAGTAAGGGAGGCAGAGAGGGAGAAAAAGAGGAGGGGTGGGCGGAGAGAGAAGGCACCAAAGAGATGAAAGAATAGAAAAATATTCTGAAGCAGAAGTTTCCCTGATTTGTTACTAGCCACATTCTCTACTATCATCCAAAGATGAATGAGGATTACCCACTTTTGTTTTTGTAGTTGAGCCTTGTGGGCTGCCACTCACTAGTTCCTGGAACCCCTTCTCTGAAGCTGATAATCTATAATGATTACAAGTATAAACTTGGATGTGTCATTAAAGGTCTCCAGTGCATTTTCTTTTCTGTGAAAGAGAGACAATAATACTCCTTATTTTACAGGGTTGTCGCAAAGATGACACAGGTTCATTCATGTAAAATGCTCCCTCAGTGTTAAGAGCACAAAGTACTCCATATATTTTGCATTCCTATTCCTACCCCTATTATTATCATCATCATCATCATTAATGTAGTGAGTCATCAGGATATTTATCCCATTAACTAACTTACTGCCAGTGTGAAGAATCCTAGGGGAACCAGGCAAATGAGACTCTGTGATTCTAGAGTTCAAGTGACTGGTACCCACTAAAGCACAGGCCTAGGCAGCAATCCCAGTAATTGATTCCTCTTCCTCTTCTTGCCTCCATTTTCTGACTTTTCAAAAAATTTTATGCAGTCCTCAGAGTAGTAAAACTTGGGAGGAGACAAATCTTTCTTTTGGTATTCTGACTCTCAACTAGGAGAGTCAATGGTGTTCAGCCATTTTTATATGAGTATTGCTTAGGAATTCAAAACACACAGCTAAGTATTTTTAGAAAGACTTAGAACAAGACATTTTCATTTTAATTTTTAGTTTTAGTTCTGATTTTTAAATTAAACTTCACAAAACCAAACAAACTTGTTATCTTTTATTTTTTCCATTTAAATGAGTGTGGCTGACTCACAGGACAGGAATGATTTGATCTCATTTAAGACTTAAGCCTTGTTGCCCTTTATTTTGCCCTATGATAGCAAGGGTCCTGGTGAGGTTTTGTGTTGGGCTCCAGGAATGAGTGAAGATTTTGTTCAAAACTTTTCCCCTTCCCTTGCGACCTTTACTAGATGTACCTGCTCCAGACCTCCTGGACCAAGTCTTTTCCATGATGGCTGGCCTAGATCAAGTTCTACAACACCAACTCTCACTTTTTACCTTTTGAGAATAAATAAATCCCTTTGTCCTTAACTCACACCGTGAATGAGCTCATTCCATTTCTTTTCAAATTTTTTTCCTAGACATTTCCTGCTCAGATTTTCTCTTTCCAAGTCAAATTGTCCCCATGTTGACTAATCTTTCAATTATTCTCTCTCGTCTGCCTATTTCTAGCTCATTAAAACATTAGCACTCTCTAAAACCTATATTTATATTCATTATACATACATAAGAAATCCCTTTTCTGGACCAAAGGGCTATAAGGAGGCTACATGTAAAATTGGAAAGGGGGATATTCATCATATCAGAAGACATCCTGTGAACCTTGCTAAGTGAAAGAAATCAAGGGCCACACAATCAGAAGCCTTCTTTGCTAAGATTCCTCACAGATGAAATACTTTCTACCTTGGATTTGCACACAGCCTCCTAGACAGTGTGCATTAATACTCGATATTGTGATTGATAAGAGAAATATATTTGATCTTTGCATATGCTGGCTCACAGTTTCCAAGACTCTTGGAATTTCCTGGGTGGAGGGTGAGAAAGGTGTCTTTTGTTATGTTAACGAGAGGACTCTTGGAAGGCAGTCTTCTAGGACTGGACCTTTAACCTGTGGAATCTGATGCTACCTTGTAGGTCAGTGGCCTCAGAATTGAGTGGAATTCTAGGACACTCTGCCAGGATCTCAGAACTGCGTGGTGCTGTGTGGAAAGTATTCCCCTCCACAGAAACTGGGCTCAGGAACCTCATTTACTGGTCTGTAAAGAACATCTCATTTTGCTTTCTGTAGAATTAATTCCCCCTTCCACCCTAGTCTTACCATTCCTATTTACCACAACTATAGGTCATGCTGTTTTTTGTTTGTTTGTTTGTTTTTTTAATAGGTCTTTCTCTTTTGTTTAGAATTTGAGCATCCCAAAGCCAGGATTCGGTCTTTCTCATCTTTCTATTCCAAGTGCCTAGTGTTTATTAATAAATCTAGGAATGTATATTACAGGCATAGTAAAGTAAGTCAGATCATGTTCCTTCTTAGCTTGGAACCCTCTTAGTTCCTCTCTTCTTAATAAGAAATTTCAAAGGTTTTTAGCCATAGTTGACACGACCCACCTTGGCCTGGCTCTTTGTCACTCACTGCTCTACCTCCTCCTTATTATTCACCGTCTTGCCCCCTCAGCTTCAGTCCTACTGAACTCCTTCTTGTTCCTCAAACCCCAATAAGCTCGTTCTCATCTCAGGGTAAACGCAAAGGCGTTTACTGTTTCCTCTACTTGGAACCCTCTGTATCTGCCTGGCTTGTTCCCTCACTTCTCTACTCAAATGCCAGCCACCCCCATGACCACCCCATTTAAAATGTTCCCTTCCCCTATCACCGCTAGCCTGCTTTATTCTTCTTGGTCAAACTTATCATGACCTGATTGCCTTCTCCTACTAAAATTTAAGGTCCAGGAGAGAGGATTTTTCTTTTATTTACTTCTGTTTCCCCAGTACCTAGAACAGAGTTTGACCTATACTGGTTATAGAAGAGACTAGTTAAATGACAGAATGAATCAATTCTTAGCTGGCCTAAAGTAAGTGAAGCTCATAGTTGTTTCAGGACATTAGACTAGGCACTAGATTCGGTTCTTCCATATTGTATTAGAGAGGGAATAATCTTTAGCGTGCCCAGTTATTCATTCAATCAAGGCATATCCTGCACTTATCTGCAAGATGTTGGATGCATGACATTAAAAAAAAAAAAGGAATGCATGCCCTTTACCCTTATGGTTCTCACACTCCAACCCATTTCCTTTTATGATCTATTTTATCGACTATACTTCATTCTAATTCTTGTCTGTCATTAGTATGTGTGCCGCTGAACTTAAGGTATAAGGCAAGAGGCTGATGTAATCTTATGCTATCTTCAAAGTCCTTACCCGTTAATGGAGGTCATGAGGTCAGACATCTTAAATAATGATCATCACTACATACACTGGACAAAATCATCAACCTCATAATAAAAGCAAGAGTAAATCAAATCACCCAGTGACCAGAAGGAGCCTATTACAATGCCTTTTCCTCAGATGCTTTGAAATGCCTGTCAGTTACATTGTCCCCTCACAGATGGGGTTCCCCAGGTAACAGACTCTGAGACAATGTTTAGAGAGCAGGGTATTTAGTTAGGTGCACCCTTGCGATTAATAGCTGTGGAAAGAAGAAGAAGGGAACAGGAATGGCAAGTGAGAGAAGTCAAGCTAAGATGCAGTTAATCCCACTGATACTCTTAGTTAACTCCACTGGAGCTCCTGAAATAGAATGTTAGAATTCTCCTGCATTGGGCCAAAATAGTCAGGTCTTTATCCTCCTGCAACCATCAGGAGCTACCCACAGATGGGGTATGACTTTAGGGGAGGCAGCTGAAGCAATTCCCCAAAGGACAGACAGCTGAAGGTCATCTGCTGAGGACACTTCTCACTGCATGGGACCTAGGAGTTGTAAAAAGTAGGTTCAAATGATTCCTCACGCATAGGCATACTTAGCATTCCATGTGACTCAACTGCCATGGCTACACATCGTCTAGGAGTAAGTTACATAGTAGTAGTTCTCAACCAAGGACAATTTTGCCTCTTAGAGGACTTTTGGCAGCATCCGGAGACGTTTGTGGTAGTCACAATTGAGAGGGCGGGTGCTACTGGCATGGTGTGGGGAGAGGCCAGGGATGTTGCTAAACATCCTATAGTGCACAGCACAGCCTCCCCCGCAAAGAATTGACTCCAGCACCCGGGTCAAAAGAGCCTGGTCTCGATATAAATGGATTGTAAACACCTGACCCAATCAGATGCTCTTTCTTAGAGAGTTTGGTTGTAACATATGGAGAAATTTAGATGGTAGAAAGGTAGAGAAGTTAAAAAAAAAAGAGGGCTAAAGAAGAAAACAGAAGTCACAAGGCAGTCGAAACTGTAAGGACAAGGTGGAGAGGAGAGAGAGAAGCTATGATACTGAGGTAGTTTGAGTCTATAGCAGCAAAGCACATCAGGAGAGAAGCAAACACACTTCATGGTGACTGCCATTCTGCATCCTTCCTTACGTTTCCAGGGGTCTCCCTATCACCTAAGCCTATCCCGCTCCTTACAAAGCTCATCTGTAGTAGACTGAAATCAAGATGATTGTTATTGTTGATATATGAAAGTATATTTAAAAATGCAAGAGAAATTTTTAAGAAAGCGAGTGGGGAGGGACAGAAGGAGATGGAGAGAATTTTAAGTAGGCTCCATGCCTAGCAGGAAGGCCAACCCAGGACTGAATCTCATGACCCTGAGATCATGACCTGAGCTGAAATCAAGAGTCGGATGCCTAACTGACTGAGCTACTACCCAAGTGCCCCTCAGGAGAATGGTTTTTAAACTAGCAACAGTTTATGTAAGTCTACAAAAGAATGCCTTTGTCCTCACCTCAAAGTTCTCACCAAAAAGTATTTTGTAATCCCAAACTGGTTGTGTTCTGAAAATGGAAAACATCCAAATGGAAAACGAAAGTAATGATTTTTGCCCACAGGGATGTGATTCCACCATTTCTGTTGTGCAAAGCTTTGTATTTTGGGACAGATGACAAAATGTTACCCTAGGCCAAACTCACAAATGCCTTCATTTTCTGGGGAGTGTAAAAATATGCCTTTCAGAGCCACATTTCACTAAAATAGTGCCCATGCATCATGAAGCTGATGCAGAACTGTGGTGCCGGTCTTGGCGTCTTAGGTCTCCATGAGGCCCAGAGAAATCCGTCACAATGAGGAGAGTAAGAAAGAAACAAGCCTTTGATCAATCTCTGCCATGCCACCAGACTAATCTCCATGCAGGCATGTGGTGGAGTGGTGGTTAGTGATCAAGCTAAATGTCACTATTGGGCTCTATAGTCAGATGATGCACAGTAGTTTCTTTCAGTCTGAGAGATGTTAATGCTATTGGCGACCCCCTCAGAACTCTCTTCCCCGCTGATGCACTCATCCCCAGCTGCTATGAGTGCTGATTGCTATGGATACAGTGCCCCCAGCTCCAGAGAACCTTCCTCAGTGATATGGGAACTATTGTTCCCTGCTCCCTAGAAATCCACAGCCAATGACTGATGGACATGGGGGAATGAAAGCCCAGCTCTCTTGCTTCAAAAATGGGGCCAGCTCTGTAGCTTGACTCCCTCACCAGCATACCACCCACTGCATCCTCCTTTCCTCCCTCCCCTTTACCCAAGAGCTGCTGTCCAGACCAATTACTTGGACAAGAATCTCTTTCCATGAAACATTATTTAATGCTGGGGTGACCGACCGTCCCAGTATACTCAGCACCGAGATTTCCTGAGATGCAGGAATTTCAGTGCTTGAACAAGAATATCCCAGACAAACCAGGACCAGTGGCCATCCTAACTTAAGGCAGATAGACGTTTGGATCCTGAGCTTTGCCTCCACAACTTTGGGTAATCTGAATAACATTAGCTACGCAAAAAAAGAAAAGCAAGTCTTGATTTGACATATTGGCCAATTTTGGTAGGGTCTGTAGCCCCATTACAGCTGATTTCAAGCTACAAAAGGTCAGTTTAACAAGCACCTCACAACTCCTGTATATTTAACAACTGGCTCTTTCAAGCCAGTACAAGCCAATTCCAATAAGCAAACTCCCACAACAGAAACTGAGAACTATCCAAAGCTTCTTCATGTGTCCAGATAAGTGGATATGTACGGCCCAAGATGCAAAATTTTGTTACTAAGCTCACTCTAAAGCAAATAATTCCAGATCTTCATGGAGAATATAATTTGAGCTCAAGGAGAAAGGGCCATAGAAATTGGTTCTAAGAGTAATTATTATCACTGTGACTGCTTTTTGTGGGCATCTGAAAGGCTACCTTTGAACTTACAGAGCTGTTACCAGCATCACTGATAAGTTAGAATGCATCTGTCCCAAATTCCCAACACTTGTGACAGCACGTCACTGCTGAAGAAATTGGCCCAAATTATTTTGCCCTGAGATCTTTTCCTGATAGGAAGCTTTAGGCTGAAAATCATCTCACATTGTAGCTACAAGCTTCTTCCCAACTTATCATGATGGCTTCTTTAAGCCGATCTGAAATTTTAAATTATTGGCTCACTCATATTGCAAATTCACCTATCCCCTGAGGACAATGCAGCATAGATTAGAGCACTGTTAAGTGAAATGTCAACAATTAATAGATGTACTTAAAGTCCCCCCCCCATCTTCTTTATTAAGTGTGTGAGTGGGAGGAAGTGGTGGTGGGGGGTAGGTACAGGGATGAAGGTTTGGCAACTCTCAAGATGGAAACAAACTTTTTAGTTCTATGTAGCAAGGGGAAACTGTAAAGGCTTGGATTGATTTAATGAGACAAAGAGTTAACCAGGGATTTGATTAAGGCACTTAAGATGATAAAGCCTGTAAGAAATAAGTGATCAATTCTTTCTTTTTACAGTGTCTCATAATCCAAGAACAAGATTGCTCAATGAAACTCATATCTTTTAAATTCAGAGCAAATAGTAAAAAGGAAATTTGTCTTACAGAGTTCCAGAGCCATCAACAGAGGGTAAGACTACAAGAGGTCAGTGGGTTAAAAGCTAGAGAATAAAAATCTTTACTATTATTGTTTTTTCCCATTGCCAAAGTAATACACGCTTATTATTAAAAAAAATCTGCAAAAGTTAAAAAAAGGGAAAACACAATAGTTCTTTGATTTCTGATTTCTTTTCAATCTTGTCTTTAGATGTCCCCTTCTGTTGTTTTTATTTTCTAATGTAGTTGTGATTATGCTGTGATTTTTGAAGTCTGCTTTTTTCCCTAATATATTACATGGCACAGGAAACTTCCATGAAAAGGACCACATCAAGTTCTGGATGCTATTAGTCCTTGCTCAGAGGCAACATGAAAGGTCACATTATTTATTGAGTGTCTACTATG
Source organism: Vulpes lagopus (assembly GCF_018345385.1). Taxonomy (NCBI): domain Eukaryota; kingdom Metazoa; phylum Chordata; class Mammalia; order Carnivora; family Canidae; genus Vulpes; species Vulpes lagopus. Next base: position 26,582,932 of record NC_054848.1, read on the forward strand.
TAATAGTCACTATGCTAAATCTCATGCCACTGTGTATTAGCAATGTCAGGAGGAAATTTAGTTTTTTCTTTTGGGTATAAAACATAATTCACTCTGTAAATGATTTTATTGAACATCTACCAAGTACAGACACCATGTTAGGTGCCAGAGAATATATAACCATCCTGTCCTTGCAGAGATTAGGGTCTAGTCATTGATTATTCATCCATTCATTAGTTGTGCAAAATAACAGTTGAGCTCTTAAATATGAAAAACACTGCCCCTTCAGATTAGATCCATGAAAAACATCTTTGGAAAGGAGAGGAACTAGTTACACACAATTAAATGCAAAAGAATGAATGATACATTCACATCTAGTTTGACTCTAATAAGCAGATATGAACTTATATTGTCAATTGATAGTGATAATGACCCTAATGCTAATAGCAGTCACCTATATATCACTACGTGCCAGGTACTGTTCTATATATTTTATTTTAAGTAGGCTCCAAAACCCAGCATGGAGCCCAGTGCGAGGCTTGAGCTCATGACCCTCAGATCAAGACTTGAGCTGAAATCAAGAGTCAGATGCTTAATCGACTGAGCAACTTAGGTGCCCCTGTTCTACGTATTTGTTCTATATATTTTACACACACACACATAGTAACTATTTGATCTTCACTATAACTCTATGAGGTAATATTACCACAGTTCATTGAATTCGAAACTCCATTGGGCAGTAATTACATTCTGATTTCAGGGCTTTTATAACTTGCAGGGAGGGACTAAGTCTTACATTTGATGAAATGTTACTATTATCCCCATTTTACAGATGATGATAAAGCGATTGAGTATCTGACCTTTACTTACACCCAGTCAGCCTAGTTCCAGAGCCTATATAGTCTTTTTTTTTAAAGATTGCATTTATTTATTTGACAAAGAGAGAGAGGGAGTGCATAACAGGGGGAGGGAGAAGCAGGCTCCCAGCTGAGCAGGGAGCCCAATGATGTGGGGCTAGATCCAAGGACTCTGGGATCATGACTTGAGCTGAAGGCAGATGCTTAACTGAGCCATCCCGGCGCCCCAGAGCCTACAGTCTTAACCAATATCCCAAGTGATACAACACTTGGCCCAGAGGCATCCAGAGAAAAATTCAGGCTCTGTAAATCCATTTAGTATGGCCCAGACCAAGAGAAACAGAAGAGAGAGATCTGTGGCAATATCAGATGGACTAGACAATTGCTGGCCTCAGTGTTTGTGCTTAATGCGTAAGGCAGTGTGAGATGTGGCCTGCAAGTTCAGAAACTGGGTCCCACATCTATTACAACCACGTGTGTGACCTTGGTGACGTCATATATATCTTTCTGCACATATTCTGTCATCTGTAAAAATATGGCTAGGGGTGGCATAATTGAGTGTCTTTCAAACCTTTTTGGACTGTAGCCCACAGAAGGAAAGTATCTTACTTTGTGTCATAGCATACACATATGCATGTGTGTGCATGCACACACACACCCCCTAATTGAATCCAAAGTGTCAAAACAATACTTAACCTTGCTTGTGCAATGTACTCTGATATTTTCTCATCTCTTCCATCCCATTAAAAAATTGTTGGTTGCAAGTCATTAAACTGATTTCAGTATTCACTAATGAGTACTTTGAAAACAAATCATATAGCTACTCCCTTAAGCCTCTCTCCAGTTAAGAAATTCCACAGCATAGGGGACTCTTGGGGTAGGGGTGGGAGCCAGAAATCTCAGGAAAGAGAAAGTTGACCCTTTTGCCTTATAAATAACTCATTTTCTTTTTAATTGGATCATGTTCTTACTATCTTCTGCAGAAAGTTCTCATCATTAAACCATTTGGCAAATACCACTTTAGGGCAAAGATTCCAATACTACATTCCATGGCACGTTTAGTGAGAAATTAATTGGTATGCCTGAAAAAAGACTTCCATAATCACGTAAGAACAGAGAAGAGCTACTGACTTTATCCTCTTCTTAGTGTTTCGATGTATATTAAAGGCTACAACGATTTCAACAACAAAAAGAAACTTTCTTATCTTTATAGGCTACTGTTTTTCCAATCTTATTGACCCCAAAACTATTTTTTCAAGGAAGAGTTATTAACATCATACAGAACATTAATGTTCTGAGGAAAATGGCTTGGAAAATGCTACTTTGGGGAATTCTAGAATTGGTCAAATATGTTAAGTATTTATTTAAATTCCAGTTAGGTAGCATAGTGTTATGTTAGTTTTGGGTGTACAGTATAGTGACTCAATACTTCCATACATCACCTGGTGCTCATCATAACAAGTGCCCTCCTTAATCCCTATCATCTGTTTCACCCATCCTCCCACTAACCTCCCCTCTGGTCACCATTAGTTTGCTCTCTAGAGTTGAGTCTGTTTCTTTTTAAGATTTTATTTATTCATGAGAGACAGAGAGGGAGAGAGAGGCAGAGACACAAGCAGGCTCCATGCAAGGAGCCCGACGTGGGACTCGATCCCGGGACTCCAGGGTCACGCCCTGGGCCGAAGGCAGGGGCTAAACCGCTGAGCCACTGGGGCTGCCTGAGTCTGTTTCTTGGCTTGCTTCTCTCTCTCTCTCTCTCCCTCTCCCTCTCCCTCTCCCTCTCCCTCTCCCTCTCCCTCTCCCTCTCCCTCTCTCTCTCTCTCTCCACTCATTTGTTTTGCTGCTTAAATTCCACCTATGAGTGAAATCACATGGTATTTATCTTTCTCTGACTTATTTCACTTAGCATAATATTCTCTAGCTCCACCCATGTGGTTGCAAATGGTAAGATTTCGTAGAACTAGTAAAACATTAAGACAACTCTAAGTTCTCACTGTTACAGGATTTCTACCTTTATTCAAATAAATAGTTCTCCTTGGTGAAGTAAAATGTAGACTAGAATCTTAGAGAACTGAGAAAATTGATACTAAAAAGATCTTAGGTTCTTTTTTTAAAAGGTTTTAAATTCTTAGAGATAAATTCTTTAAAACTTTTTTTTTAGATTTTATTTATTTATTGGAGAGAGTGAGAGAGAGAGAGATTATGAGCAGGGGGAGGAGCGAGGGAGAAACAGACTCCCCACTGAGTGGGGACCCTAAGTGGGGAGCTGAATCCTGGGACTCCAGGAACATGACCTGAGCCAAAGTACACACTTAACTGACTGAGACACCCAGGCACCCCATGAAGATAAATTCTTCAAGATAATTTTATTTTTTTAAAAATTTTATTTATTTATTCATGAGAGACACGCAGAGAGAGAGGCAGAGACACAGGCAGAGGGGGAAGCAGGCTCCATGCAGGGAGCCTGATGCGGGACTCGATTCCAGGTCTCCAGGATCACGCCCTGGGCTGAAGGTGGCGCTAAACCGCTGAGCCACCCGGGCCGCCCCTTCAAGATAATTTTAAATGGATAATTTTCAGACTACCATGCCACTAAATAGTAGAAGTGCTTTCTTGATCATTGACATATGAAGACATAAACACTGTACCTTCCCGTTATATATTCTAATACATGTATAAATGCTAGTAGTGTGATTCAGAATCATGTATAAATATAATAAATTATATATATAAAATTTAAAAAACACACTATTAGCAATTTCTCCCTTTTCTTGGTTTATCAAAGTCGATTAGAAGTGGAAGAGGGGGCACCTGGGTAGCTCAGGCAGTTGAGCATCTGACTTTTGGTTTTGGCTCAGGTCATGATCTCAGGGTTGTGGGATCGAGGCTCTTAATGAGCCCTGCTTTGGGTTCTGTGCTCAGCCCTGAATCTGCGTTGGATTCTTTCCCTCTTCCTCTCCCCTCTTCTGCCCCTCTCCCTGCCTGTGCACACACTCTCTCTCTAAAATAAAGAAATACAATCTTAAAAGAAAATAAGTGGTAGAATGTTGGGGCACCTGGTTGGCTCAGTCTGTAGAGCGTGCGACCCTTGATCTCAGGGTTATAAGGGCAAGCCCCACATTGAGTGTAGAGATTACTTAAAAACAAAATCTTGAAAAAATGGTAGAATATTAAAGCTAGAATTAAAGGCAAGCTAGTGTCTACCAGTGGATAAGGGTCATATTTTACAATGTTTTCCTCTTCTCATTTCTCTCAGATCTAAGATAAAAGGAACAACTTCTTTAACAAGGAGAGATTGGGCCACCAAGAAGAAACAGTGAATACTTTTATTTAGTAAAAGGCTGCCTCTCTCTACTGATAAAAAACAAAGACAGCTGGTAATGTGATTTTCAAAGGGGAATGTGTGTGGGGAGGGGGAGAGAGAGAAGGGAAAAGGAGAGAGAGACAGTAAGCATGTTTTGGGGGGCAGTTAGTGGCGCATCTTTACTTAGTAATTTCTAAGCCTCAGAAATCATCCTATTATTATTCCTAGTAAACTGGAAGTAAATTATCTGACATCTATCAATTCAAAATCATTTAATATGGCTTTAGTCGTATTTTTTTCAGACATATTTTTATTTGTTTTAGGGGAAAAACTGTTTTGCTTTCATAGAACACAATTTAACAGCAAGTAAATGACTTCAGAGATGCCCTGCCTCAAATATAGTTTTGATGCAGTACCCAGCTTCTGGAGCAGATTTCAAGAAGTCCATGTGACAGTACATTTCAAAAGCCATACAAATGTAAACATCCTTTAATAGAGCAGTTCTGCGTTTAGGCATTTATTTTGTAGAAAGAATGGAAGATGTTTATAAAGGTGTACAAAGGCTATTAGTCATAATGTTGGATATAGTAGTGAAATATTTGAAATAATTTTAATATTGAGTACTTCAGAATTGTCTTGGTAAATCTGGTGCAGCCAGGGAAGAGACTACCTAGCCATTTGAAACATTACTTGGCAGAAGGATATTTAAACACAGAAAAATATTTTTATTACTGTTCTACAGGAAAAAAAGCAGGTCATGAAATGGTAATGTGTTTTTATCCCTGTTTGGTTTAAAAGAAGAGAATCTGAATTCACACACATATACAGACCCCCTGAGAGAAAGACCCCCTCATGAAGTACATTTTTTATAGTGGTTATCTCTGAGTGGTGGGCTTATGGGTGATTTTTTCCCCCTGTTTCTACTCTTGGCTTTCCAGAATTTCTTGAGGGGCGTACATTATCTTTGTAATTAAAAGGGACAACAAAGAAACATTCTTCATTTAGTCTTTAGTCTCACTGTCCTATTTCTCAAATAACTCTTACGCCAAATTGGTATTTTTTTTTATATCCACAAGCAAAGCTTCTAAGCATATATTGATAATCCACATGAATGAGAAATTGGTGACTTCTGGGGCTGGCTCCATTTAAGCAGGTAAATGAGCGTCTGTGTCTACTAGCCTGACCTTTCTGGAAGTGGGCACCAGTGTGATATTGTTTAAAAGGTATAAGGATGCTCCACCTGGCCCTTCAAAGTTCTTCCCTCACAGCTCAGAGATTATGGCTGACGTTCTACCAACAGAGAGTCATTCCTCAGACTTATGGCTTTTCACCCTATTAAAATGCAAATAACCCAGGAGAAGTACACATTAAACTTTACCTGTCACCTGGGTTAAATAACATATCATTTTCTGAAAAGAAGTTTTAATGGGGAAGACATGGGAATTTGGGTGGGGCAGGCAAAGAGAATAAAAGATGAATGAACACACCTGGCGTCCGAGGAGTAATTAATATTAGTGAGAGTGGTATTTTTGTTTATGGCTTATGAGTCACTTACAAATATGTTATTGCGTTTAATCTCAATGAAATAGAATAAAGTGGCAGTCACCAAGGCAACTTATGTAGACCAGAGATTTGGGAAAATACAGAAGACGAAATCCACAGGCCTTGTAATTATCCTAGAGGCATTCCTAAAAGCCATAATTCCACTTGATTGCAGACACTGCTATAACTTGGCCTCCCTGCTTTCAGCCCATCCTAAACGTGTATGATACTGTCCAAATAACGACTGCATGCAGAGAGTAAGGTTAGACCCAGTCCAGAAAGTAAGACAACTTCTTACCTAATACACTGTCATCATATAATAGAAAGGACCACCACCTTTTAGGAATTTTTGTTCTAAAAGATAAGAGCCAACTGGAGATACATGAAGGCATCTAGTCAAATACTTTAAAAATGTGAGCAAAAGGGGCACCTGGGCGGCTCAGCAGGGTAAGTGTCCCACTCTTGGTTTTGACTCAGGTTGTGGTCTCAGGGTTGTGGAATCGAGCCCCATGTCAGGATCCATGCTCAGCAGGGAGTCTGCTTGAGATTCTCTCTCCCTCTGTCCCTCTCAGACTGCACATGTGCATGCTCACAAGTGTGCACTCTCTTTCAAATAAACAAATCTTAAAAAAAAAAAGTGAGCAGAGATCTTTTTCCTATCAGAAATGGAAAACAAAGGAAAGGATGGGAAAGTGACAATAAAAGAAGGTGGCAGGAGAAGGCAGGGAGATCATACAGAATTATTTCCTATCTATAAAACACATAAATGAAGTAAATGACAGTCTAGTGTAGTGCCTAAAGCAGGCTCTGGAACAAACCTGGGTTTGAATCCTGGCGGTCAATCTCTGTGGAACTGTGTGCCTTAATTTCCCCATCTTTAAAATTGGTATGATCATGGTATCTTCCTCATTAAAGTTCAATGAGGATTAAATTAGTTCATATTTGTGGCATTGCCAGGCGCAAAGTAATTGCCTTAAAATGATGGTTAGGCCCTCATCCATATTCACATGTGACAAGAAATATGCCAGAATGTTAGCGGTAGATGTTAACTCCATGTGGTAGAAGTATGGCTTTTTAAATAGAAAGAACCCTCAACACACACACTTTTGTAATCAAAGAAAGAGTGGTAGAAATTAATAACGTCAATCAGAGGACAACAGGAGCTTGACAATTTAATATGTCTGGTTATATTAACAGGATGTTCCAATATCAAGCCCTCCATTAACTAAGGCTGTTTCTCTTAGTATTTATTATAAAACACATACTATTTATTAATAATATACATTAACAATATAATGAATGACACAAATATAATTAATAAAAGAGCAAAACTAAAGTATAATGAATGAAGAGTGGTCAAGGATAAAAGAGCAGTAAGAATAGTTAGGGAAAGGAAACCCAACAGGCTGAGCTTCCAATTTGGATGCAGGAAGTATTTAATGAATTATGCAGAGATAAAGAATTAAAGATTCCCAGTAACACATATTGAATTATCCTATCATAATTATATGGCACCATAATTATCAGCTTATGAAGTGAACCGCTATAAGCAGAACTAAAGACTCAAAAATATTACCAAAGTTAGCACTCGAGAACACACTACAGGAAACAATTATGCATCAGCTGAGAAACTGGACAAGATGATCTAATCGGACCTCCTCTTCTAACCCTCTGGATTCTCCCCCTAACTTGTATTTCAGGACGATTTATGCTTCCAGCACATTTGGCAAAGACGATTGCAATTCATCTCTTGATTCTTTGCTACCAAGACCCAATGAAGACATCAAGCAAGGAGAGGAGATAGCAACTTACTGGAAAGGAAGTGCTGGGAGGCTGGTCCAAAGTCCCTGTGCGCTTCATGCAGCTGCCTGATGCGGTCCTCAATGGCCACCTGGGAGGAAGAGGAGAGAAATGATGTTCTCTCATCAGATATAATGAGGAGCAATGAAAACAATGTACCCTTTTTGGTAAGATCTTTGGGACCTCGAAAGCTATAACACTAAAGCAACAATTTATAAGCCTGGTTTTAATATCCGCTTACCATATATGGCCTCTGAGACCTATTTTATCAAACCAAGGCCAAACAAAAAAAGATTTGCTTTCTTGATAATGTTAAAATGAGTTTTTCCCCCTTCACACTCTACTCATTGGCAGACACAAATGAACTACTGCTCCAGTGAGTACCATCAGAAATGCACACTCTAAATCTTTCATGCAAAGGTGAGGGAGGTCATCATTCCCTGTGACACGAGATGGCTAAAGGAGCTCAGAAAGGGCATACATTTTGTCTTCATCTGTTGTTTTCGACTAATGTTTTTTGGAATCCTATTGATGATTAATAGATCACTGAGTGATTATTCACAAGTAACCAACAGTTGATTAATACTCAAGTATCAAAGAAGTAGAGGCAAGGCTTAAGTAGAGGGTAATTACAGGGGAGATTATGAGATGAAAGAAATGTTCAGATTGCAGTTTTTAGTAAACATGAAAATTCCTGAGAAGTATATCCTTAGGTGGCATGAAATAAAAATTACCACTCTTTTTTTTTCTATTAGGTTTTTCTGTTATATATTGACAGTGTCCTGATAGCTTAGTGAATTCCATTCTGGGTGGGGAAAAAGGAGGAATTTTAGGGGTGAAATGGTATACTTTGTCATGTGGCATTCTGCCAATCGGATATTAGTGGTGGCCCCAGGCCTGAGGTTTCCTAAATCTGGATTTGAATTTGGTTCTGAACAGCCCATGCTAAACAAGGGGTTGGCCAGCTCTCGCCCAGAGCCAGCAGAGCTCAAGTGGGCTTGCTTCTATGGTGTGGGTAATTCCCAAGAGATACGATAGGTATTAAACTGATCCAAAATCTGCCTTGGGTAGTATGGTCTAAAGCCGACTCTGACCTTGCAGTATCAGTCAAGGGCCTAACAGAGATCCAGAACAATCTTTTTTTCACCTTCTCCTAGCCTTGCCCATCTTTACTGGGACTAAATATTTGGAAAAGCATGTGGAGTTCCAAAAAGTGCAGGATTTGCTTCACTGTTACGCACACAAAAGCATGAAGAACACTTGAAATCTCCCTTCCCAGCCATATGACCCTGTGCTACCGGCCAAACTCAACCTGCCTGTCCCACCATATTCCAGCCAGTTGCGCACTTGTAGGACTTGTTCTTGCTGCTACTCCTCTCTAGAGTGCTCTTCTCCCTCTTCTCTTCCAGTTCTAGTCATTTATATGTGTATACAGCCCCTTTCTTTTCCCCCAGGGCTAGAAGTGATCGCTTCGCCAGCATCCTCACAGCACCTAGCTTCTACTCGGAGCACTTCTAGCATACCATCTGTTTGAGTTGCATGGACGTGAGTATCTCCTACAGTGCACTGTGAACTCCTTGACAGCCGGGACTACTCCTTGTTTCTCTTCCCTTATGCTCCCTCTGGCAGGATACAGTGAATCCTGCACGCAGTAAGTGATAACAAAGGTTTAATGACTAGTTGAGCAAACCAATGTGGATGGGTGACTGACAGACACAGAGAGGCAGACAGATTATGGGAGAATAAGCAAGAATGTGGACTGACCCTGACTGCATGCCTCTGGGTATATCGTTCTAATGTTAACTTTCCTTACCTGTAAAATGGGACAATGATATGACATACCTCACAGAATTTCTGTGGGAAATAGCTAAGACATGTGAAGTGTCTGGCCTGGTTTCTCTCACATGGTAATTACTCAATGAATGTTAGCAGCTACTGTTTTGTTGCTATTATGATTAACACAAGGAGAGGAATAGGTTATCGCGTGCAAGGCAATGCATATGACACAAAGAAATGGCTAATATATTTTTTTAAGATTTTTTTATTTGGGGTTCCTGGGTGGCTCAGTTGGTTGAATGTCTGCCTTTGGCTTGGGTCATGATCCTGGAGTCCTGGGATCGATGCCCACATGGGGCTCCCTGCTTAGTAGGGAGTTTGCCTCTCCCTCTGCCCTTCCCTCTCACTCTATGTGCTCTCTCTTCCTCAAATAAATAAATACATCTTTTTACTTTTTTTCTTAAGATGTATTTATTTATTTGAGAGAGAGATGGTGCGTGTGTGAGAGGGAGGGGCAAAGGGAAAGGGAGAGAGAGAATCCTCAAGTAGACTCCCCGCTGAGTGTGGAGCCCAACTCAGAGCTAGATCTGAAGACCATGAGATCATGACCTGAGCTGAGATCAAAAGTCTAACACTCAACCAACTGAGCCACCCAAGCACCCCAATAAATGGGTAATATTTATTAAGCACTCTGGTCATGGCAATATGAATTAACTTATTTAATTTTCACAGTAACTCAGGGGTAAGATGTCATAGTATCTGCCTACTTCACTGACATAGGAGCCGAAGCATGAGAGGTTAAAAACAACAATAGCAAAGTTGGCCCAACTTTAAGTAGTTAGTAAATTGGCAGAGCCAGGATTCAAACTCATTCAGTCTGGCTCTTGCTTTTAACTGCTATTTTAGAGATTAAAGTTGAAAGAAACATGTTTTATATATATTTAATCTGCAGCTGGCCTTTCAATTTACTGAATGCAGAACAAATCTGGTGTACCTATCTGTGAAAGTTTAGTCGTTGGTATATTTTATGACCTAATGCAAGGTCAATTCCTGGTCATGAACAATGTGATGCCATAGATTATAGAGAACACATGCAAATGAATGTTTGAAATACATAATTATTTCTAAATGCAGAATGGGTCATTCCATGAACAAATTAATCAAGAGATGATTGTGAAAGCTTGGGGGCGGGGAAGATGGGATGAGGAGGCCACTGGGGAGTGGACAGTAATCAGAGATCTTTTCACATCCTGAGAAAGAAATCCCTAGGGGAACACGTGCTAAAGGAGCGTGACTGTGCTGCAGGCCCTGTTCCCTGGCAATGATGTTGGTAGATTCACAGTGACTAGGCGGAGGCAGCATCTGAGTCCATTAGAGGCCACTCATCTCTGAAAGACAGTTTCTTTTAGACCAGGAGACCACCAGAGGTAGTTTCCAGTGTGTGCCCAATATGGTCAATAAATGAAAAGGAGACAGAAGTGAGTTAAGAAAAACTCAAAGTTAAGAAAATGCAAAAGACAGAGAGAGACTGAAATTAAAATGTATCATGTAATGAACTGAAAACTTCAGAAACTAGTCTTAAAGGAACTAAAGAATCAAGCACAAAATATTTTTTTTCATAAATTATCTTTGGGCAAAGGTATTGCATGGATTGAATGCACAAGTGATAAAGACATCGGTTTCAGAAAGAGAAAAACTTGAAGAACAAAGGCACTTTATTCTGTGAGCAATTAGGCAAGGAAATGAAATATGATAAACTTTTGCAACAATAAGCTCCATGCATTGGACCTTTCGAACTGGCTGTGTTTTTAACCAATATCAAGTACTATATACAGACTGGGAAGAAAAGTCCCAAATCATATGTTAGCACCTTCCATCCTGGCATAATTCCTTCTTTATTCGGTCCTCTGTTCACTTGGTGAGCATTTGTGAAACCCAAAGAGCCACACAAGGAGCAGACACTAGAGTCTCTGATCTTCGGACACATAAAGGTTTGGAGGTGAAGAGGAGGGATGAGCCAAGGAAAGGCCAGGGGCTGAACACGGCTATTGTAGAGGTCGGTGAGGTGTGAAGAACTAGGTATCTCGGAAGCAGAGATACAAAGCAAGGCATTCCAGACTCTGAGGCTCAAGATTTCTTTGGCAAGGCCAAGAGAACCAGCGAAGATTTCTGTGCAGGGACTCATGATTTGAGTAAAGTTTAGGCAGTTGAGTCAGTGAGGCCTAAAAGAGACTGGAGGACCTGGAGGCTGGGACCAGGTGGAGGCTGTTGCTATCACTGAGGTATGGGATGACGTGCGTTCCAATGAAGACTGTATGGCCTGGAATGGGAGAGAAGGTGCAGGTGAGGAGGTATTTTGAAAGAAGGAAGAACTGATGAATTTTGGTGTTGGAGCTTCATTTTGGAAGAAGCAAACAGAACTCATGTATTTCCAGCGTGGAAGACTGGGAGGATAAGGATATTGCTGATAGAAATACGGAAATTCCAAAGCCAAAGCCGGGGGGGGGGGGGGGGGGGCAGGGAGGGAATGGCATGTGGCTGTAGGAATTCATATGGAATGTGATGTATTTGACATAACAGTGAGATTTTAACTGGAGGTGTCATGTAGAGCCAGTTGACAATTTGTCTCAGTCATTACGGGAAGAAAAGGCAAGTGAGAATAAAATAAAAAGGGTAAGATTGGGGATTAGAAGGTGAGCAGGGTAGGAAGAGCCAAAGGAGTGTAACTAGTATAACCAGAATTCTTCAAAGAGATAGGAAGAACCCAATTTCTTCTGAATTAACAGGCAATATCTCTGTTTCCTTTTTTTTTTTTTTTTTAAGATTTTATTTATTTATTAATGGGACTCACAGAGACGGAGAGAGGCCAAGACACAGGCAGAGGGAGACACAGGCTCCACGCAGGGAGCCCAGCGCAGGACCCAGTCTCCAGGATCACGCCCTGGGTGGCGCTAAACCGCTGAGCCCCCACCCTGCCACGGGGCTGCCCTCTGTTTCCTTTTTTTAAAAAAAAGATTTATTTATTTAGTGGGAGGAGGGCCAGAGGGAAAGGAAGAGAAGGAATACTTAGACTCCCTACTGAGCTTGGAGCCCCAACATGGGGTTCAATCCCACGACCCTGAAATCATGACCTGAGCCGAAATCAAGAGTTGGTCACTTAACTGTCTGAGCCCCTCCAGGCTCCCTGACCTCTTTTTCCTTTTGCAAAAAGAAATACAAGTATAACATCTTTTGGGGGAAGCATACATCCTGTTTCTACTATTAGATCATAGATCATGAAAGCTTAGAACTGGAAGACTCCTTATCTATTGATACACAAGGGTCTCTTCTTTAGAACTATCCCAGATGGGCGAGAAACTGCCATCTGCTCCTTGAGTACTCGTAATCTAGTTTGCAGTATTCCTCAGTAAAAGCATGTCAGAGAAAAATTTAAAAAGTCTTTTTTTTGTTTGTTTGTTAACTATGCTCTGTGAGGACGGGGACATATCTTTCTGTCCCTATGATATTCCCGGTGACTAGCACAGTCCCTGGCATATAGCAGGTACTCTAATTATTAGTTGAACGAATTAATGTACAGTTTATTCAAGAAGTGTCACCCTAGGGATGCCCGGGTTGCTCAGTGGTTGAGCATCTGCCTTCGGCCCAGGGCATGATTCTGGAGACCCACGATCGAGTCCCACGTCGGGCTCCCTGCATGGAGCCTGCTTCTCCCTCTGCCTATGTCCCTGCCTGCCTCTCTCTCTGCGTTTCTCATGAATAAATAAAATAAATAAAATCTTAAAAGAAGTGTCACTCTAACAACTGTATTTTGCATGAAGAATTCTCTATTGTGAGATTCCCAGCACAATTTTTGGAAAGACTTCCCCTGCCTTCCTCCCCTCTTTCTTTCCTTCCTTCTTGATGATCAAAGCTTAAGGAAGAAAACCATTTAGATTTACTGGGCCTGAAATATTGGACTCCAAAAATTCTAACGTAATAATTTGCAAGACAAAGCAAGAGCCCAAATCTCGCTCCTATTTGTTTTGTTCTAACTTTCAATCGTATTCGAGAACTGGGAGGACTATATATTATTCTCCTTTGCTTTCTCATTTCAGGTGAGTTCTGCAGGAAGTGTACTGTTTGCACAGAGACCTTGCTTCTTTCATGCCTTTAAGAAATGCTTCTTCATTCATTCAAAAGATACTTACTAGAAGGCAAGTTACCTGCCCATGAAGATATAGACCTTGGCGATCTTATTCATAGTTTAGCACAGTGCCTAACACCTAGGAGATGGTCAATACATATTTGATAAATGTGATGAATGAAAATTGAGTTCTTGTTATCTGTTAGGCACTGTGCTAAGTATGATTATGGTAGATTAGAGAATAAAATTTGGGGGATAAGGAATGAAACCAATTTATTCAACTAAATTGATGATAACACATTCTATTCCTTGCTTTGACTATTTCCCAAACCTCAGTCCATTCCTCTGCGTGTTTTGAAAGATATCCTTATTTCATTTTTTCCTCCAAAATTGTTTTAATTAAATCAAAAGGGGGAGAAAAAGGAGAGATCACAATATTGTGGCTCCTAGAAATGATTTCAAGTAAATTTATTTAAATTCAAATGTTACAATGTTCAAATAAAGTTAATTTCCCATTCTCAAGAACTTCCACTTTTTCTTTTGACCTGTTAATCAACTCTAAGTTTTCTTTTCTTTTTTTTTTTCAACTCTAAGTTTTCATCTTCACTGGAGGTTTAAGGAGAGCCAAAGGGTCCCTCCTGATGTGGGAAAACATTGTTCAACAAAGTGATTTCTACCTAGTGTCCAAGCATTCTTATTGGCACTATATGCATCAATCATGTTTACTCCAGTCTTGGGAAAAGATTTAAGTGGGCATGTACATCTGGGCATGTACATTTCGATTTTCTGGCTTTGTTTGTCTAGACCTTTGTTAAATATCCATGGGCATGCAAGAACCAGACTTCACACCTTCACTAATGAGCCCGTAAAAAAACAAACAAACCCCAAACAAACAAAAATCCCAACCCCCTCCTTGTGCTGTGACAATAGAGAATAAACCATGCACGTGTACACAAATGACTCTCTACAGTCTATTCATGAGTTTTTTTCCTGGAATTTTGCAGTTCATACAGTTTTCTGAATGCATGTGTCTGGGCTGGAGAGGCGTTCATAATTCATTCTTACTTCCAAATCCTTCTAATACTCATAAATATATGCCCAATCATTATCCTGGAAACTCTCTTGAGATTTATAACAGTTTCAGTTAGAATCCTTTTAACTAATTATAATCCCTTTCAGTGAAAATCTACTGTTCTAATTCTGATTTATTTTGAATTGTGACTAGAAAAAAAATAGTCTGAGACAAGGTTTGGGATGAGAGCTTGTGATAGGTATAGCTCTGTGGCAAAACCATCCAGGCTTGTTGAATGCAAACACTGGCTGAGTTTTCAATTTATGTTTTCTTGACATTGAGACACCTTTGAGTTAGAAAGAGTTTCTTGCGCTGGACTTTAAAATAGATCACGGGGAAGCAGCCAGTGCTAACAGAGTGCTCACTCAGAGTAGAAGCATAATTATGAGTTGATTTCGTATGATTTATTGCATGAATGCTAGTGTGTGCCATCTGAGACCATCATTCATCCACCTCTATGTTCCTCCCTCATAGCTTTCTTCCCCCTTCTATCTTCTATTTCTGTGTTGATTACCTCTTTTCTTCATCTCTGATTCCTTTTCTTATTCTGTTTTCCCTTTCTTTTCTCCTCCATTTGCCTCTCTGCCTCCCATCAGCCCTTCCCAGTTGTGTTCTGTACAACCTTCCAGAAGAGCGCATGGACTCTAAAGAAGAGAGAGCCTAAAATGAACCTCCTGTGCACCCCCCGCCAGACAGGTGAGGCATGACGTCAATGGGAGCCTAGCCTAGAGCCAGTTGAAGGGCAGCAGAATTTGCCACCCCCAAATATGCTTCTTTGGCATAAGAATTATTCAAGCCCATTAGTTTTTAAAGAAACAGCAGACACTGGAGAAGCTCTGAAACCAGAAGTTACCCTTTTGGAAGAGAAATTTACATTTATAAGGGAAATCTGCATTTTAAGGGTGTCTCCTGCTCAGTCTCAGGAAACAGAGGATGACCAAATCTCTAGAAACCCTGATCAACGGAGAAAGCAAAATGAGATCTGCATAAGCAGCTTACCTTTGTTTACTGTGCTTTCCTGGCCACCTCCCCTAACTGCATCCACCCCCCCTCCCAGACCCGAGCCTCTTTGTCTTTAGCTGCAAGTGGCATTAAAGGTGGTGGCTTGAGCCGTTTCAGTGAGTTGCTGGGTTTTCCTGGGTCTCACCCTTTTATATATGTTATTTAATGTCTGTTTGCTTTTCTCCTGCTCATCTGTCTTTTATTACAGATGGTCTCCACTAAGAACCTAGAAGGATAGAAAGAAAATGATTTCTCCTCCCCCACACAGCCCATGGCTTCTCCAATCATTCTGGTGGACTCCTCTATCCACTGGAAAGCACGGGAGGACCAACCCCTAGTCCTCTAGCCCATTGTTCAGCCTTCAGCTTTCACCTGACTGATTTCTCATGTGCACCTTAGAAGTGTGTTTACTGGTTTTCATGCTCATGCAACTGCCTTGTTCTGTGATAATGGAGTCAGGTTATATCAACATTAAGTTGACTTCATAGACGCAAGTACCTTCAGGGTATCATTAATTTTAATTTAGAAAAGCAGCAATCAGCCTCCTATCCTGCCTCATTTGTCAAAATCTTTAGTTTGGTTACATCCACAGACTGCTGGAAAAAAATGTGACGGGAAGGGAAGAGATCATAGGAAGCATTACTTCTGCCTTTTTTTTTTTTTTTTTTTTAGATAAAAGTTGAATTACTCTGCTTGGCTGATGTAACTTGATGCAGATTTTATCTTAAAAAAATCGGTTCCCTTTTAAAAGCTTTCCTAATGTATGTCATGATTTGCAGCAGGAACTTAAAGTCAAGTGGCTCGCACCTTGCAACACCATTACATTAAATCATTTGCATACCAGCCTCCGCTGTTTATTCTTGAGCTTTTATTTATTCCACATTTAGAAGATATCGTTCTCACAGAAATTTCCTGAGGCCATTGTCGCATTCCTTTCCAGGGGCATTTTGGGCCACAAGTAGCATCAGGCTCACATGGTAATTACATAATTATCCCTCCTGGTATTAGCTCACAGGAGTGTTCCCAAGGACCAGAAGTGGCAATTTGATATAATTATCAAGGGACTATATCGGAACTGGTATCGTCTGAAAAAAAGACAACCTATAAAGCTGTTAGCAAATTCATACCGAAATATGAAATCAGGAAGAGAAATGAAAAAAGATACACCACCAGTAATTATATAGTTTTTTGTTTCCCGGTGAAACTCTTCTATTTTGGGCAGTGATACACTTGCAGATTTTCAGTCTGTTCTACTAGTCACCTTGATATAATGGTCGGAAGGGAGAATTTGCTCAAATCTGCACACCACAACACTCCTTAACCAAGGAAATCCACATTCCTTACATCCCACACTACCTGCAGCATTTCCAAAGCTCCCTGACCTTGACTCCCTTCACAGTCAATTTGACTGCATATCCGAGAACCTTGTCTGCCAGGAGTCCCTGATCCCAGCTGCCAGCTCTCCTCCCGGCCACTGAAAAGCTCCTTTCTCTCCGCTCATTGATGCAGAGCTGCCAAACCAGTATCAGGTCCTTGGTTACAAGTCAATAAGCCGGAAGATCTCATCTATTGACTGCACTTCCAAATCCTACACCAGTGGGTCCTTCTCTTTCCTTTGCATATCAGAAAACAAGACACAAGCAAAATAATGAAGTGCATTTCAAGCTTTTAAACAAGGGATAGAGGCTGGTGTAGTGCCCTTCTATTGTTTCTTGGTGTGGATTTGTCAGAAGTAGAGTTAAATTGGACATGTCCTCACTCCCTTGGTCTCTAGTCCCACTGCCGGCCTGGGTTTCCGTATACTCCTCAGGCTGAGCGCTCTCCCACTCCCCTCCCTGCCTCCCTCATCCTTTGCCACCCCCCCCCCCGCCCCGCCCCAGCCCGGGGTGGGGTGTTTTCTAATGCTCCTTGAACAGTCTTAAGAATTCCCTGAACTATTGTAGACATTTTCACTTCGAATCTAAAAGCTATTTTTTTAAAAAAATGCGGCTTTACATGGTGTAGAAAACTATAGGGAAAAACATTCCCCAATACAATGTGATCTTTTATAGGAGAAACAAAAGATCAAATTTCTAGGTCATCACGGAAGTAGGTATACTTCCTTGAGCAATAATCTGAAGTACTTTATGAGATTCTTCCTTTCACTAAAGCAAGAAATCCTAAAATCCATCAGGATATGTGCACTGTACCTTGACTTTCTTTTTAATCCTCAAGTGAAACCAAGACAGTAAAGTGTAATAAAAATGCATATAGCCTCAGGCTTTGTGCCTTAGCAAAGAGAGAAAAAATAAGCTTCTTGACTTAATATGTCTACTGTGAATAATCAGCCACTGCATTTTGGGATCTTGCTTTATAATCTTAACGTGTAACAGTGAACTCCATGTTCGTGGTGTGACAAGAATAAAGGATTTTTTTGCTTTCTTTTCAAAAAAAGGGGAAAACAAAGATTTCCCCAGTTTCCCAAACCAGATACATGTGTCAACTTAAAAGAAATGAAACTAGGGGGCTGGAATCTCTTGAGTTAAATTAATACATTTTCTGCATCTTCCCTGAAGTTGTCAATGAAGTGTGGGCAAGGTAAGAGAGGGGCCCCCGGGCTGCGCCACGATGTGGCGAACATCTGGTTTGGAGACTTCAGTCCCATTCCCAGACGTTTAGCTTGTCCTTCCCAAGTACAGGTTCTTTGCTGATTAATAAATATTCCTAGGAAGATCAATGATGGCTCATAACAGACTTCCAGTATCACAGCTGTGAATATTTGCATTTTAAGAGCAACTTTAATTAAATAATTAAGCAATTAATTACTCAAATACTTATTGAGTGCTTATAAGGCACTTCACTAAGAGAAAAAGCAGAAAAAATAAAACAAGGAGTCTATTTTTAATGAATTTATGGATTAGATATTTACAAATAGGCATAACGAAGTAGCTCGGGAAAGATTGTAGTACCACAGTCATCCCCTGATTTGACCATGTATCACTACTACCTGAGAAACTTCTGAAACACAGATTCTTAGCTTGTCTCTAGAATTTCTAACCTGGTGCATTTGCGACTGGGGCTTGAGAATCTGTACTTTGTTTAAAGCTCCACCAAGAACTCTGATATACAGCCTATTCCTGGAGCCACCAGTGTAGTGGAAAGGCCACCAGTTCTGCGGGGCAGTGTTAGAATCTCTTACTAGTTGCTTGACCTTCTGTGTCTCATCTAAGTGTCTGTGAGCCTCAGTTTCCTCATATATAAATAGAAGTACTGAATACCAGCAACAGTGACAACAGTAATGACAGCTAACATTTATAGAGCTTTCACTATGTTCCCAGTGCTGTTAATGGTTTTCTAGGGAGACTACACTGAAGTTTCTCCTATCAGAAAATAAACTTGATGAGAGCTGGGCATAGTCTATTTCATTCACCTCTGTGTCCCCAGTTTCCAGGTTGGCACCCATCTCATAGTGGGTGGCCAATGAAGTTAAAAGAATCAACAACCTAATGATGAAGGTCCTCCAATTAGGACTATTTTATTTTTTAATTCATTGCTTTTTAAAAAAAGATTGTATTTATTTGTGAGAAAATGAGAGAGCGACAGTGTGTGATTTGGGGGAGGAGCAGAAGCAGAAGGACAAGCAGACTGCACTGAGCAGGGAGCCTGACGTGTGGCTCCATCCCATGACCCTGAGATCATGACCCGAGCCAAAGTCAGGGTCAGAGGCTCAACTGACAGCCACCCAAGGGCCCCTAAGACCATTTTACAGGTGAGGAAACTCAGGACAGATAATGGGATGTTATAAAGTGTGTTCTCAGAAAGCCCACTTACTGGCACTCAGTAGATATTCCTTTTCCTGGAAACTGTGCTGAAAGGTTAAGCATCTGACTCTTGATCTCAGCTTAGGTCTTGATCTCGGGGTTGTGAGTTCAAGCCTCACATTGGGCTCCACACTGGGTAAGGAGTCTACTTAAACAAGAAACTGAAAACAAACCAAAAAGAAAAAAAAAAAAAGAAGCCTAATAACCATTGGGGTTATAGATTGTGTGGAACGTATTAATGAAGGAAGTTGCTTTTAAGCTAGGCCTTCAAAGTTGGGTAAGATTTTGATGGGCAAAAACAGATGAAAGTTTCCATGTGGCAAGAGCAGAATGAATAATTTTTTTTTGGCACTAGTAAAGGCCTGGATGTAGAAGATAAACAGAAGGAGGGCTGAAAAATGTAAGGCTGGAACTGTAGCTGGGAGGCAGACCAGAGCAGCACTTGTCTGTCAGGTTTAAGAATAGAGACTTTGTTGTTTATGGGAAGGTATTAAAATATTTTTAAAAATAATTATTAAAATTTTAAATACTTTTATTGCATTCACATGATAACAAAATTCAAGAAAAACAAACAAAAGTCTTAAAAACCAGCCTCCCTTTTATTTTAGCACATCCTCCTAACCATCTTGCTTCCCATCCTGGTGGCAACTACTAGTAACATTTTCATATTTTTCATAATTTTTTTGAAATAAAGAAATACGGTCAGAGTGGTGTTTTAGGATGAACTGTAGCAGGGGAAAAGTGAAGAAAGTATAAGCTGCCAGGAAGAAAAACAAGAGATGGTATAATAGAACATGAGAGGTTAACGTAAGAGTTCCAGGAAGAAGGAAGAGTCAAGGATACCGCAGGCTTTCATCCTAGGTGACAAGGACATGCGTACAAATCAGGAGGGCTCCCTGGTGTGTGGGGAGAGTTTGATATGATAGCCCAAAGCCTCTCACGTCATTCATCCTGCCGTTAACAAGATCCCTACTATGGCTTGGGCAAAAAAATTGTATTTGACACAAAAAAAGATGACCTGTAAAGCATGTAATAGCATTTGCTACAAAGTAAGCACTGAGGAAATGGTACCTGTTACTTACTTGGGTTAAAAGGTGTGGGTCACAGCAGAATAGGAGTGGGTGAATTTGGCAGACACATCCCTGGGCGAAGTTCCTTATCTAGCTTGTGTCTTTATCATAAGTACATAGGTAGACCAGTTGGGGACAGCTAGGTGATTTCTGTCTTTTAGCAGAACCTAAACAAGTCTAGAGTGAAGAGCATGAGAGGTGAGCTCATGAATCGATTATTCCAGAAGCATTCTTGAGGGCTGTTATGTACATTGTACTGGGTGGTCATGTTGTGGATGATGGCAAAAATGGAACATGAGAAACTCCTGCTCACAAGAACCTGTCTTGTGGGACGAAGACTGCACAGAGGACAAATTAAACCCTTTAAGTGTTGGTCTCTGTGTTACTGACCAATAAGGAGTGAGAGAGCCACGAGGCTTAGAACAATCTGGGAGGCTTCATGAAGTGGGTGACACACTTAGATCAACCCAGTAGCTTAGCATCTCACGTCCACTGAGGAGTATTGTTTGAATAGGCATTTGGGATGCCATTACTGACGTCATCTTAATGGATCAAAGATTCCTGAAATTTCAAATAGTTTTGCTTAGACTGTTGATTTTTACTTTTATTTTGGTAAGCAAATAATTCATCATTCTCCTCTCTTCCTTTAAGCATCTCACATTTGTTTACAAAGAGCTTTCGAAATACAGTGATTAGAATGGTTTGTTTTTTTTTGTCTTTTCTTCCCTGTGTCACAATTGATTTTTTTATGGCTATGTGAATATAGATGGTTGGATATAAAGCATTTAATGATTTTGTTTTTGGATAAAAATAGTGGGTTTTATGCAAGTAAAGAGCTGATATCATTACTGTTCCTCCTTGAAAATGATTTTATTGCACTGATGACAAACTTTCTTCTAGACTTTTCTAAAGTAATGTTAAACCTCACTCATACAACTTTGAACATCTAGTCCTTGATCTAGGATTGAACACACACTTCACATCTTGGAAATAACTTTTTTTTCTGTTAGCTGATCTTTTTATCCCTTCAGGCATTAACCAATCTTTTTATTTTGTGAGTAGCAGTTCTGGAGCTAAATTCCCCGAAGGCTAAAGCATCTACTGGATGGTTCAAAACGTATAGTGCTAAAACTTTGCTTTTGTTGTGTTATTTTTTTTTTAGTAGAAATCCCACAAAGAAAACTATGTTCTTGCACAAAGAAGATATACTGCAGTAAATTTCCACAGATTTCACTCAAATTTGGAACTTTCAATATTTCAATCTGAGCTGACACTGACATCCAACTCTGTAATATGTACAAAAGAGAGAATATATCAGAGTTAACTTCCAGAGTAAACAAATCTCCAGGGATCCCTGGGTGGCACAGCGGTTTAGCGCCTGCCTTTGGCCCGGGGCGTGATCCTGGAGACCCGGGATCGAATCCCACGTCGGGCTCCCGGTGCATGGAGCCTGCTTCTCCCTCTGCCTGTGTCTCTGCCTCTCTCTGTGTGTGACTATCATAAATAAATAAAAAATTAAAAAAAACACAAATCTCCAGTTCAAGGATATTTAAACAGATCAGAAACAAACTAGTATTTAAAATAATACTTTCATAAGGCAATTTTATCACACATGATTTCTCTTCTGGTCACCAATGCAGGCTTTAAGGACATTATACACTAAATGGTATGTAAGTTGGGGTGCCTGGGTGGTGCAGTCTGTGGAATATCCGATTCTTGGTTTGAGCTCAGGTCGTGATCTCAGGGTCTTGGGATTGAGCGCTGCTTTGGGCTCCATGTTCAATGTGGAGTCTGCTTGGGTTTCTCTCTCCCTCTCCCTCTGTCCCTCCTGCCCTGTGCTCAAGTGCTCTCTCTCTCTCATTCTCTCTCTCTCAAATAAATAAATCTTTTTTAAAAAAAATAAACAGTATGTGAGTCAACCCAAATTAATACTGGTCTTAAAAACCTAAATTTTAAAAAATCCAGGATTCAGATACTTCACCAATTCAATCTGACCTTTCTGTCCAAAAGTTAAATGAGTTGGATGGAATCTCGGTAACAAGTATTGAAAGATGCAAATAACAACAAAACAGTCATCATTAAAAATTTATCAGAGAAAAGGTTTTCATGACATCTCTTACTACATATGTGCACATAAGATATCTTTATCTAGGGATCCCTGGGTGGCGCAGCGGTTTGGCGCCTGCCTTTGGCCCAGGGCGCGATCCTGGAGACCCGGGATCGAATCCCACATCAGGCTCCCGGTGCATGGAGCCTGCTTCTCCCTCTGCCTGTGTCTCTGCCTCTCTCTCTCTCTCTCTCTGTGAGTATCATAAATAAAAAAAAAAATTAAAAAAGATATCTTTATCTAAAGAGCAGTGTTTCTCAACTTGGGCATTATTAACATTTTGGCCCAGATGATTCTTTGTTGTTCTACCCAGTGCATTAGGGAGTGTCTAGCAGCATCCTTGACCTCTATGCACTAGATGCCAATAGCACCACCTTCCCAGTTGTGAACAAAAATGTCTCCAGACATTGCCATGTATGTGAGGGCCAAAAATTGCCTCTGGTTGAGAACCACAAGTCTATATTAACTCTATTTTTCACATGTACATGATGATATTGATATTTGAGAGAAGACCTCAGTTCCATTCCATCACCCTATCCCATCACTCTAACTCATGGGGATGGGAAATTAACAGTCCCAAATCATATACAGACTATCCTCAGATTGGCCTAATTCAGGAGCCCTTTAAATGGCAGTCTTGGCTCTGGAGCTCCCCATGGGGCTGGCGTGGACTTCCTAAGTTCTGCATTATGATTTAATGGCTAACTCTGCCCAATCCTGCTTCTTCCTCTTTTTCTTCACAAGTGTTATTCTCCAATAAATCCATTTTGGCATCTGGTTCCCAGAGGACCCAACCTGCAACACCAGTCAATCCATCAGTCAGAACATTCCATTCTCTTAGCCTAGATGGGCACTCCATCTCCATCTGAGCCACTCAGAGTCAGGCTCCAAAAGTTTCTAAACTCTTGGGTGAGAGTAGCTCTGTGTTCTGCTGAGGATATTGAGGACACTCAGAGATCACAGGGGGTCTGCAGCTGTGTGGCTGCCTGAAAACCACTGCTGCTAGCCCTGGCCTTGGTTTTTTTTCTTGACTAATGTGAGTTTTCTAGCACAGCCAAGAGTTCAACCTAATATACTCTATAATACGGGGGAAACTACAGAAACATTTGAGAAAATTAACACTGAGCCTAGAAGTTGTTATAAATGAACTCGGGACAATGACTATTAAGAACTAGGTATACAGGTTGTTCAACAATTACAAAGTGTTCCGCCTTCTTAAATCTAAAGATATTTCATAAAAGGTGGGAGAGAGCAGAATTATACCCATTATAGCATAATGATTCTACCAACTGCCGCATCATGTCTCTGAAGATTTTCTCTAATCTCATCACGGAAAATAGTGGATTGCAGAATCTTGGATTGCAGCTGCTAGAAGGTCATCAATGAACAATAGGTTCTATTTCCTGTCAGGAGACTTCACGCAAACGTGGTGCGCTCTTACCCAGCACATCCCCCCCTTCCCATTTCCCATTCCTTGTTGCTAATAATTAGGAAAAAAAGAACATTTACATGAGTATAATATTTGATTTTAACCAATCTCTCAGGCTTGAGAATATTTCAATGTGTGTGCATTTAAGACTCAAGTATGCCCATTTCAGGCCTTTTTTTAAAATAGAAAGATTTCTTTGAAAACCCAAAGCCACATTTGTCCACTCCAGGTTTTTGAAAAGCTTCATTTGTGAAAAGCAGCATTGACTGGAGAAGCTGCTGGGGATCATTAGTGGGAGCTGGATCTTCAAAGGAGTTTCTGTGTTAGGAAGAGGTACTTGGACATTTTAGTTAAGCTGCTGAGCACCTGGAATTTGGTCATTTGAAAGGGTGTTAGCTTTAAGTTTTTTTTTTTTTTTTAGATTCCAGGCAGAAGAAATATCATCTAGTATTTGCTTTCCTCACTCTGACCTATCTCACTTAGCCTCATTTGCTCCAGATCCCTCCGTATTGTTGCAAATGGCATAATTTCCTTCTTTCTCAAGTCTAAAAGGGTATTCCATAAGGGGAGAGGAGGGTGGGAAAGGAGTGGAAGGGTACCTACTTGCAACTAATAGATACCTGAGTCCTGGAGACCTAATACATGGTACCATGGTGATAGACAACAACACTGTACTATAGACATTCAACTTGGCCAAGAGAGATTTTAATTGTTCCCAGCAACTATAACAAATGATCATTACACGGTGCAGTAGAGGTGTTAGCTAACACTACTATGGCCATCATACTGTGACATACATGTACCAAATCGATACAGCACACATCTTAAACTTACACAATGTTGCATGTCAAATAAAAAAGGTGTTAGTTGTTGACAGACCCTAATAGATATCCTCATGCATTTTTTAAAAATTCTTTTAAGAGATTTGTATTATGGGCTCCCTATTAAAATGACAGCTTGGGCAGCTGTCCCATTTTCCTTCATCTAGGAGAAGATGCCTGACATTTTCTCACATTGAGTTTCCATCAGGAGTCAGCCACAGCACCGAAATACTCCTCCCCTCTTGGCTGCAGAGCTTGGTGTCCTGGTCATCTCTTCTGTTGTGTAGGGGACAGCAGGAACACACACAGGGGGACAAGGCCACAAACATTATGTGATGTGTGTTTTCAAACTCTTTCATGCTCACCAGTGACGGCCAGGGACCCGAAAGGAGTACTCTAAACCGGGTTTTGAACACAGCAAGATTCCTGGAAGCGATTCTTTTCTTTTTTCAAATGCCGATGACCAAAAGGCTTACTGAATGTGATTTTAATTGCAAAAGGACCAAGTCATGGGCTTCCTGAGCTTCTTTAGATGCTAATCATATTACTTGGAGAGCTGGCACAGGGCCCGGGTTTCTCAGGCTATGCATCAGTGATAACACAGCTGCAGGCACAAGAGCAGAACGATCAGAGCAGAGGAAGGGGGAGAACAGTACCTCCAAGACCCTAGAATGTGGCTTTGAACCACGGTGGAACTCACTGGAAGGGGATTAGAACGCCACTGAGCACAAGGCCATTCTGTTATTCTTTAGGCTTCCCTACCCCCTCGAAGATTTTGAAAGGAGCAAATTAAGTAGAAGGGGCTGTTTGGAGTTGGCAGAGATGAAAGGATCTCAAAATGGCTTAAAATTTTTTCAGGACTCCGACTTCGTCTGGGTGAAGATGATGAAATGTGGTTTGCTATTCACTCATTCCTTTTAGAGGCTTTTCACCTTCATTGTGACGGTTTGCATTTCATCTGTATAATAACCACCGCATTTTCTCTCCGATGTTCTTTTGTGTGTGTGTGTGTGTGTGTGTGTGTGTGTGTGCGTGTGCGCGCGTGCGTTTTAGTCTATTCCTATCTCTCCTTGATTCTTTGTCTTCCATTCAAAGCCATTTCTCTCCTCTTGCTGCTGCACTGAATGGTTGCCTTCTGCTACAGCCTGTCTTTTTCTCCATCCATTTCTCTAAATTAGGGGGTTCTCTCCTCCTTTTCTATGCAACAACCTCTCTGCAGCACAGTGTCTTCACTTTTCCCTACTGTAGCCTCTTTTGTGATTGGCCAATAGCAAAATGAAACTTAGTAGAATCCAATTCTAAAAGCACTTTAGAAGGACGGAATCTTATCATTTTACTCCCTGAATCACTGTCATCAGTATAGTTGGTGCAGAACGGTATTCCATTTTGGGGCTCATTGGATAAGTATGAGTTCAACTTGGCCATAAAATAACCGGGAAAATTTTTTGTTCCTTTCCTCTCTTATAGCTCAGAACTTTGTGAGTGACCTTGCTTCTCTATTTCTAATTATGTTCGATGGAAAAATAACATTTCCCCCCATTTAAATGGTGTCTATATAGTGCCTAAGATTTTCCTGGGCCTTTTATGAAGACAAGTACAATTTCATTTTCACTTTATAGATTATACAGCTTAATTTTGGAATATTAGACTATATGCCCAGGGAAAGATTCAATATTTCCAGAGAACCTAGCATTTTCTGTCTTCCAGAAGACTAAAATTAGATCCTATTTTAATGACTGTCCCTGCAACATTAAGTTCTATGTAATGAAAATGTTTCCATGTTCCTGCTGACAGACCACTTACTACTATTCGCTGATGTGGGTCTGAGGAATTCTGACAATCAACAATAATAATTGTATAAACATTAACATTTATTGAGTGCTTCCTTTGTGCCAGGCACTGCACAAAGTGCTTTATAATGATTATTTCACGTTTGATCTTCCCAATAACCCCATGAGTTAAGAATACAAATGCTCCTGGCATACAAGAATTGTTCACATTTGGTGGCTGATTTAATAAAATTTTTAAAACTGTCTAGTAAGCTCCTATAGCACTTATTGCCCTTATGCTCCATACCACACCAATGACACAAAGCCCATCCTGCTTGGAATTCTTGTATTATTATTGTTTTCCCATGTATGGAGGAGGAGAAAAATAAATAGGTTTTCTACTGATGCTCACAACAAAGGTTGACATTGCTGATGCCCTGCTCCACTTTGGGGTTTGTAGCAAATACCTCTGGTGCTTGCATTACATCTCGTTGGCCCACCTCTGATTGAGGTGTCAGCAGCTGTGAAGAATTCTATGCAAACTCAACCTCATCATGTGTAGCTAGCATCCCACCCCAAAAGTGAGTCTCGAGTCTTCCTGTTTTCTGCCCCTGGGTTTTCTTCCAATGCCGTGGGTGTTGGCTCCTGGGTGGACAATCACAGCCATAGGGGAGTTAATGCTTAGGCAGCAACTCTCAACCGATGGAGGTCAGGAGCAAGTGGATACAAGCTCTGGCTCTGCATTTCAGGCTCTAGCTACCTATATTCTGATGTAATTTATTCTGTATACTTCTCATGTGTTCCAGAGGATAGCTTGTCTTTCTTTGTTGTTTCATTTTTCTCGCGCTCTCTCTCCCTTTTCTTAGAATCACATCCCAAATAAACTTCCTGCACCCAAGTCCTTGTCTTAATTCTGTGATGGGGTAATCCTAAAATACCATGTCTTGGGACAGGCTTCACTTCCTACAAATGTGGACGCTTGGAGGAAGCAGAGAGGAGCACTATTAAAAACAGAATCTAGGTTGTTGACATTGAGGAGCTTACTTCATCCAAAATTTAAGACCCTATTAGTCAATCAATAAATATTTATGGTAAGTCAGGTATTGTGTTGGGTGCTTCTGCTGAAGCTGAAGAGTTAATCCAGGGCCTGGCAAAATGGCTTGTTGGAACTTCTGCCTTAGGGCAGTAGCAAACAATAGAAAGAGTTTAAAATAAGGAGAGTTACCTAATCAGATCTGAATTTTTGGAGGATTACTATGGCTGCATTATGGAGAAGGGATTAAGAAGCAAGACCAAAATCAACCAGAAAAACTAGGAGGCTGGGTAGTACTTGAGGCACAAGTCGCTTGAGGCAAGGGAGAGGTAAAGAGGGAGTGGATTTGAGAGATGGCTTGGGGACAGAGCTGACAAGACTTGGTGATAGATCAGTAGGTTAGATCTAAGGTAAGGGTGGATTCTGGCGTAATGACTTGGGCAATTGAATTTCTGCCTTGGGCAACTGGGTGAAGGGTAGTGTTAAAAAGAACAGTGAAATTAGGAAGGCAAAAATGTTGAGGATGGAACAGGAGAAGAGGAGGACAATGATGAGCTGCATTTGGGCACGTGAAGTCTGAAGTTTTTGTGGCACATTCAGATGGTGCTGTCTAGGAAGCATGGAAGGCGGCTGGACCTGAAGCAGGGAAAGAGCTAAGTTTGACTTCACTTCAAAAATCAAGCTAGCCTTTCCAATAAATCATGCTAGAGCAATTGGACATCCATATGCAAGAAATCAACCTCCACCTGTACTTTATGCTTTATACAAAAGTTAATTAAGGGGCACCTGGGTGGCTCGGTGGTTGAGCGTCTGCCTTTGGCTCAGGTCATGATTTGGGGTCATGGGATCGAGTCCCACATCAGGTTCCCCACAGGGAGCCTTCTTCCTCTGCCTCTCTCTCTCTCTCTCTCTGTGTGTCTTTCATGAATGAATGAATAAATAAATAAATCTTTTTTAAAAAGTTAATTAATTAAAACCACACCACAGACATAAATGTAAAAGGGAAAGTTATCAAGTATATAAAACAGGAGAAAGTCCTGGGATCTAAGTTTAGGCAAGAACTTCTTAGACTTGACACCAAAAGCATGATCCATGAAAGGAAAAAAGAAAAAGGTTAATTCAACCTCACCAAAACTTAACTTTTGCTCTGTGAAAGACCCTGTTAAGGGCGTGAAAAGACAAGGCAGAAAATATTTGCAAATCACCACATACAAAGGACTATGATCTAATTAATAAAAATACTCTTCAACTGCAACTGTCAACCCATTCAAATGAGAAAATGGATGAAAGACATGGAAAGACATTTTGCTGAAGAGGGTATATAGATGGCAAATAAGCACATGAGCAATTGTTCAGTGTCACTGGCCACTAGCAAAATCCACATTAAAACTGCAACGAGATATTCCTACACACATATCCAAATGGCTAAGATAAAAATAGTGACAATACAGGGCACCTGGCTGGCTTGGTGGGGCTGGGGGAACGTGACTCTTGATCTTGGAGTTCTGAGTTCAAGTCCTGTGTTAGGTATAGAGATTGCTTAAACATAAAATCTTTTTTAAAGAAAATAGTAACACCACCAGATGTTGGTGGATGCAGAGAAATTGGATTACTCATACACTGCTGGTGGAATGTGTTGAAAAATTTTACACCTTCTTATAAAACTAAACTTCAACTATCATAGGACCCAGCACTTGCATTTTTGGGTACTTATCCCAGACAAATGAAAAGTTATGTTCACACAAAAATCTCTACATGAACGTTGATAACTTTGTTCCTAATACTCGGAAACTAGAATGATCCCAGATGTCCTCCAAGGAGTGAATAGTTAAATAAACAAGGGCATATCCAAAATATAGACTACTACTCAGCAATATGAAGGAACTAACTATTGCTGCATGCCATAATTTATATGAATTTCTAGGGAATTATACTGAATGGAAAAAAGTGAATTCCTAAAGTTTATATACTGCATGATTCCATTTATGTAACATTCTTCAAAATCATAGAAATGGTGAACATATTGCTAGTTGCCAGGGGCAGGGGGTAGGGGTTGGTGGGAGGCAAGTGGGTGTTGTTATAAAAGGATAATAGGAGGAACACTTGTTGTGACAGACATGTTCTGTAAATGGACTATATCGATGCCAATTTCCTGGTTTTGACACTGAACTACAGCTTTACAAGATGTGCCGCTGGGAGAAAGTAGGTAAAAGGTACATGGGATCTTTCTGTATTATTTCTTATAGCTCCATATTAATCTACCATGATCTCAAAAAAAGGTTTTTAAAAAAATAGGGAGGTGTGATAGTTCTCAATAACATGTCAAGTACAGAATTTTCATAGAATTAGTTATACTGAATATTCATTATAAGTGTTCTGTAACTATCTCAAGAATCTACATGCTTAGATTTACTTTTGAGGGATCCCTGGGTGGCGCAGCGGTTTAGCGCCTGCCTTTGGCCCAGGGCGCGATCCTGGAGACCCAGGATCGAATCCCACGTCGGGCTCCCGGTGCATGGAGCCTGCTTCTCCCTCTGCCTGTGTCTCTGCCTCTCTCGCTCTCTCTGTGTGACTATCATAAATAAATAATAAAAAAAAAAAATTTAAGATTTACTTTTGAAACTGTACATCATTACCATTCATATGAAAATTTTGGTAGCTTCTATAGGTAACAATTTCTTGGCAATGAGAAGAAAGAACTAAGAATTATTATTATTATTATTATTATTATTTTAGAATTATTTTTTCATGAAAAAACCCTTGTTAAACAACTTATAGGCCAAATGGGGGAAATGGACATGAATATGTGAGACAGAGTATTGTCTGGTAGGAGGCAAGGACCACAGTTTCCAGGGTAGTTAGTTAAAAGGTTCTCTGGAGGAGGCTGAGCTCGAGCGAGGCCTGCAATCAGATCTGGATTGAAAGAATCCTTCCAGCACTTAGCAAATAGCAGGACAAAGTGCCCAGAAGCAGCAGGTGTCAAGGTTTGGAGACTTGCCTCCTCCGGAGGAGAGCATTTGTTTGGTTTATTTAGGCATAGAGGGAGTTAGGAAGGCATGGATAATGGAGGTGTTTGGATCTGATCCCGAGGACAGCGACAAGTCAAAGTTTTTAAGCACAGTGATTAAGAACTCTGGCTCTGGAGCTGGAATGCCTGTTTTGACTATGGCACTTCCCAGCTGAGATCCACAAGGAAAGGCACTTAACCTCTCTGGGGCTCATTTCCATCAAAAAATGAGTACTCTGGAGAGATACCTTAGAAAGTGGCTATTAGAATTCATCGAAATAATGTATGTCAAGCCTTTAGCACAGTGTCTACCTAATAGCCTCAGGTGGCAAGTATCAGCCGGTAAGAGCATGATGGTGGCGCTGGAGGTAGTGACAATGTTTTTGTCTCCAGAGGTTGTCAACAGCTTGAGAGTGGAGACCATGGTGTATTTGTGACCATCTGATCCCTAGGACATTCTGGGCACACAGTAGGAGTTTTGCTAAATGAAAGCGGAAAAGGCAGTGCTCTTGAGGGATTAATCTGACAGCAGGGGCTGATCAGAGGGAGGAAGGAGAGCTGCTAGGTGCAGAGCACAATTACAAGGAAGGCTATGACAGTGAAATGGCTTTACTCCTTGTGACAAGAACCAGGAAGAAAGATAGGTGCTGGCAGGAAATGTAACGAATAGGTTAATAATGAAAGATGCACTGATGCATAGTTTCTGGGCTTTGATTCCATTTTAATGACAAATGGATTCCAAGTTTAAGTGTAGAGATTGGGTCTCTGTTGGATTGGGTCTCTACTGGAAGCCCAGTATAACCGGGAAACCATGGGTTTCCAAGTCAAAGAAAGGCTATTCTGCTCTTTATGTCATTTATGTGACCTTAAAGGGCCCCTGGGTGGCTGAGTTGGTTAAGCATCTCTTGATTTTGGCTCAGGTCATGATCTTAGGATCATGGGATCAAACCCTGTGTGGGGCTCCTCGCTCAGCAGGGAGTCTGCTTGGGAGTCTCTCTCTCTCTCTCTCTCTCCCTCTGCGCCGCACCCCCCCCAGGCTTGCTCTCTAAAATAAATAAATGAATAAACCTTTAAAAAAATAAAGAAATCCATTCTCTCTGCACAGTGTCCCACACTGAACCTCTCTTCTGCATCTTTGAACCCAATGCTCCAGCAACTACCCCAAGTAACTGCCTCACAATATTATATCTCCTCCCTGAAGAGGGAAGGCCTACAGCCAACTACTGGCTGAAGCAGGAAACACAAAGCACCCCCCCCCCCCACTTGACTCATTTGGGAAGACTCTGAAAGGCCAGACCCACTCTGCAGCCTTAATCACAACTGCATTGCGGATCTGCCCCCTTCACTTCTGGAGGGGTATAAAGCCCTCAGTCCACACCACGGTCATCCTTCCACAAGCAGCCCTCCAACTGCTCCTGTGTCTGCTCTGGAGCCCTGTCTCGGACAGCATCCTTCATTCTGAATCTCTAGGCTGGACAACAGCATGGCAGCCAGAGCAGTTTTAGGAACAATGACATGACATCACATGTGGTGTGGCATAAAACAATCTTCCAGAAATCACGGCTAGTGGGTGAACCTTGAGGACACTATATGAAGTGAAATAAACTAGTCACAAAAACTGTATGATTCTGCTCATAGGAGGTACCTAGAGGAGTCAGAATGCTGGGGACAGAAGGTGGAATGGGGGTTGTCAGGGGCCGGGGGAGGGGGAATGAGCAACTGAGGAATGGCTGTCGATTGTCTGCCTTGCAGGATGGAAAAGCTCTGGAGACCCAATGTAGAACAGTGTGAATATACTTAACACTACTGGTTTGTGCACCTAGGAATGGTTAAGATGGAAAATTTTGTATTGTGCGCTTTTCACAATGATTAGAAGAAAGGATGGTCACCACACCATTGTTTACATTTGACTTTAACCCATATGTAGGTACCTTTTCTGGCCTGCCCTCCATCCTTTCTCATCTCCTTGGGACCTATAATCCCAAATGTGATCGAAGCTCGCTGCCCCAGCTGGTGCCCTGAATACTGTGTCTTCATAATCTGATCTTCTCTGCCATTGGCTCTAATCTCCACGTATCCCTATAGATTCTCAACTTGCTAGTGCTCTGACATCACTGTGGGATAGGCTCTGAAGCACTCCATTAAGGCCACAAGCACTGTCAAACCCCTTTTCCCAAACAAAACAAGGTTCTTTCAAATCACCACCATGACCTTTTGAAAAATACATCAAATTGCATCCTGGTTTAAAAAGAAATTATACTGTGTCAGTGCCAGGTTGTTGAAAGAAGGGCCCGTGAACAGGAGTTTGGTGAAGTTGACAGATACAATGATGTGGTTAGAAATCTTGATGGATTTTCATGTAGATCCTCTGCTGGGGCTGAGTGCAATTACTATTGATACAGAGAGCAGAGCCAAGGTCAGAAAATATAGACAAGGGGCCACCAAGCTCAAGTGGAGGACTCTCAAGCAGCTGGAGGGTTTGTGTCATTCCAAAGTTCCAATTGGTCAGCAGGACACAGAATACACAGATATGGGTACATCTCGACATTCGTGTCCAGTGAGAATGGACAGCAAATATTTGAGTGTGGATTGGGATTTGGGATGAATTTGTTGCATAAGAAGACAGATGCAACAGTAGACAAAAGGGGAACAGGAGGCTGGGGGTGCCACTGGAGAATCTGCAATCAAAGGCATGGTGCCTGGGACTGCTCTCCCGAGCCAGAGGTTGTCTCTTCTGCCTTAGTTTTGAGGAGCTCTCCTGGTGAGGGTAGATGAAGGCCAACAACACTGGGCTTCTCCCCAGAGTCAGGCAGGGTCCCGCAGGTTTTAATGATCACAGTCAAAAGCTTGGTGCCCTGGAAAGCTCTTTGCTAACTCAGCAAAATGCACTGCATCTGACAGCTCAGCATTTGCCACCTCTGGTGCCAATGCACAGGAAAAACAAATTGCCCCACTTGCCAACATCGGACATCAATGGGGTTGGAGGTTGCTCAACTGGTAAAGTTTCATATTCTAGGAAACAAAAATATTTAAAGTCTGAGTTGCTACTTTCTCCTTGTTTTCCACTTTGATACCTGCACTCTGTTCTAAAGAAGACTTGACAGTGAGAGTAGGGGGGGAACTGAATGACTCCAAATATCTGAAGGGCTGCCTTTGCTGAGGCGGTTTTCACTTCCTGTGGGCGGCTCCAATGCATCCATGGAAGACAAAAAGGTGGAGGTTATGGGAAGACCAATTTTAGCTTAATGCTAGAGCTAACAGCCTAATGATGAAGGCATTTGCAAATGGAATGGGCTGTCCTGTAAGGTAAGGAGTTCTCCATCACCCTAGGTTTCAAGGCCAGAGCAAAGGCTTTTCTAGCTCAGGCGTTGCACGATGACTCCTGTATCAGGAAAGGAATTAAACTGGATCTTGAAGGGCCATTTCAACCTAAGATGCTATGACTGCAACTTGTTAAGATGTGATTAATACTCGCTTGACGGAGTTCCACTCCTGAGAAGCAGCCTCATATCCTGGGTCACAGTTCACAAACTCTGAAGCCAGACTTACCTGGGTTGGCATCGTGGCTACTTACTTGCTATGTGACCTTGGGCAAACTACTTCATACTATTAGACTTTCACTTTACCTGTAAACTGGAACTTAAAACACCACCTATCCACAGGACTACTGTAATGATTAGATGGCTGAATGGACGTCAGGTACATAGATAAGGCTCGGCATGTCATACTCGGTAGGACTTCTGCTGCTGCTGCTCTAGGTTCCTAGCTGTGCATGCGAACTTCTTGGTTGTGAGTTTGTACTCTGATGACCAGAGAAGTCAACAAGAACTCGTGGAATGTAAACCATAGTTGATTATTACTATGCGGTTCCTTCGTGAAAGCCCCTGCCCTGTAGGCTCATGTTCCCCAGGCAGGTCATTGCTCTTCAGGGAAGGAGCTGCCAGCAGCAGACAAAGTCCAAACTGTGTTTCTTGCTTCTGAGTGTGCTCGGCTACTGCTCAAGTGACAGCAAAGCAGAGGCATCCCTGAGTCGGCCTGGCATTACCGAGTCTGCTCCCTGCGTAATTGAAAGACCATGGCCTGTTGCCCCTTTGAGACCATCATCTGGAAAGCTCTGTTCTCACGGTCCCAGAAATGGGCACATTTTATCGTTCACTACAGAGAAGATCCTGTTAACTGAAAAGCAGTGCCCACTTGCAATCTAATTCAGAGCTGAGAAACCCTCCAGTCGGTGATGAGGGGTTCATTTCTGTCATCTACTTGTGAGGAAAAGAGCACATCCTTGCTGTGGTGTTTGGAGAATCTCTATATCAGAAAAACTGATAAGTAGAAACCTGGAGGACTTCAAATAATTCTCAAGTTGTCTGTTCTTACGATGGCAAACTTGAAAAGTCCCCTGAGAATACTCAGGTCTCAATGAGAAGAAAAAGCAGCTGATAACACCTAAAGCATTCCTAAAAATGCTCATTTCTCCTTAAAATTCCTACATGAAGCTTCCTAAGGTTTAGTGCACAAGTTGTTGGCAGCACAAACAACTCTACCTCAAGAGAGTCAGTTCTCCTCAGGACCAATTTCTCTTCTGTTCGTATACCGACTGTTCCTGGAGAAGCCCCGTATGGATCAAGTGCAGGGTCATTTCAACAGCAGAAGGGAGGCATGGCCAGGTGATCGGTCATTTGCGTGTGCACCGTTAACAACAAAATCAATAATGTCAGTGCTGTGAAGAGCACCTCCACATTGTAGTTAGGATTTCGGCGGCTGTCACATCAGAAAGGCAAAAACGTTTCGGAAGAGTATTATGTTTCAGGAAACGTTTCAGTTATTATATATCCACAGGGCTCTACAACCATCACTGTCTTGAACATGGACATATTTATGGATTTAATGTGAACTGACTTATGCAGGTATTTATTCTTGCTTTTCATAATAAGAGGTGATATTTGATTCGGCTTGGGTTTTCCAAGTCTATGGAAAGTATCATCCGTTTTTCAGCCTTGTTTTAAATTTTTTTGGAAGGAAATGCCTTCCCTTTGGGGCCTTCTGGATTCTTTACTACCATACTCACAGCAACTTTAATTCCTTACCTCGCTTTTTTTATATGGGAGGGAGGTCTAGCCTGATAGTCCTAAAATCCTCAGGGACAAGAGTCCTTCCTCGATCACCGTATATAAAATGACAACCCCTTTTAGGTACAGCCCTCTAGTCTTCCCTGATTTCTTTTGCTTGGTCACATGATCACAGTCTGAACTGTATGATATGCTGATTGTTTACCTGGTTTCTCACCTATCTTCCCTACTGGAATGCAAGCTCCCATGAGGGCAAGAGTTTAGTCTTGTTTGCTGTCTTATTTTCACTACCCAAAACAGTGCCTGACATATTATAGGCACTAAATAAATATTACCCGAATGACGAAATGACCATTTGAATTCCAAGCTAAGAAGTCTTCAGGATTTCTTAGGTATAATCTGGTTTAACTCATTGTCTCTTTGGGCTGCTGTAACAAAACACCATAAGCTGAGTGGCTCATAAACAACAGAAATTTATTTCTCACAGTTCTAGAGGCTGAGAAGTCCAAGAGCAAGGAACTGACAAGATAGTGTCTATTGGGGGCCACTTCTTACTATAACCTCATATGCCAGAAGGGGGTAAGGGAATGCTCTGGGGCCTCTTTTATAAGCACACTAATTCCATTCATGAGGACTCCATCCTCATGACCAAGTCATGGCCCTACCTCCAAATATCATCACAGTGGGGGTTAGGATTTCAACATACGGGTTTTATGGGAAACATGAACATCCACTCTACAACACACACCAAGTTGGAAATCCTGTCATCATTAGTTCATCAAACTGAGAGGATCCCTGATCCTAGCCTAATCCTTCATTTGGAAGACAGAGAAACTGAAAGTCAGAATGCGTAAGTGACATGCTCGATGCCACTGACCCTTTAAGCATTAGCAGTAGAACTCAGATCTCTTTATTCCCATTCCACTCCTGTATCCATTATTCCTGGTGGTTAAAAGAACATAATGTATACTCCCCCAGGTAGTTATTAATTACAAAGGAGAAAATAACTTTATGGTGGAGAAAACCCATAGTGACCACTATAACCAAGTGAGCAATAGAACATTTTAACATCAGGCACCCACTGATAGGATGCACTGGGTAGGAGACATCACCTTTGTGTTATTCTTCCTTCAAATCCCTACCCTTAATGTAACTGTAAGAAACATCAGTCAGCCAAAACGGAGGGACATTCTAACAAATAACAGACCAGTACTTTTCAAAAATGCCAAGACATTTTGTGAAATGACAAAAACGCTAAGACATTTTGCGCATCCTGGAATAGAAAAAGGACATTAGTAAAAATAGCAGTAAAATATGAATAAGGCCTGTAGTCAGAGTATTGTACCAATATTTATTTCTTGGTTTTGGTAACTAGACTATAGTGATAGAATATGGCAGCATCAGGGGAAGTTGGATAAATTATATATGGGAACTCTGTACTATTTCTGCAACTCTTCTGAGAGTCTAATATTATTTTAAAATACAAAATTCGAAAATACAAACTACATCATGTTATGTTGATCCAGACAAAAGTGCATGTGTCCATTTCAAGGTACCTGTAGTGGATGTCTGAATGCAGACAATTTAAAGATGATGGTTTTTAGGACTGTGGATAGTATTTGGCACTTCATTTGAAAGGCTTCCCCCAATGACTGAAAGAACTAATAGGTACAGAAATTGGTTGCCCCAATGTACCCAAGAAGAATTCAAGAGTTTGGAAAGAGAATGCTATACAACATTCCATTCTTTTATTCAAAACATCTGAGGTGGTTGGGACATCAGAATCCCAGCATTCCAGTAGGAAATTAGTTTGCCTGTCCTGGAAGTAGCTCCAAGAGTTTTCATGAGAATTTCATTTTGAGACTCTACATTCTGAAACTTGAGATGCCCCAACTGACTTGTTCATCATCACTGGGGAAGTGCAACTGATTCAAGTAACAGGCATATTCTTATTTTAAACCATTTGATCCTACTACACTAAATAATTTCACAAGAGACTTTTAAAATTGTGAGAATGGGCTTCCTTACAAATAACAAGAGGTGCTTCAGTTCAGGAATGGCAGACCAATATACTGCACTTATACCATTACTTTTCAATTTAATACCTATGGCAGATATTAATTATCAGTCTCTGACATCACTTTCCAGACTTTCTCAATCTGCTTCATGCTCTTGCACAATAGAGTATTCCAAGCAACTCATACCAGCTGACAAGAACTTACATGTGAGATGAATGGTATTTACCATTCCAGATATAGAGCAATAAGGAATCGGTTAAATTTTTTAAAAAGATTTTATTTATTTATGAGAGAGAGAGAGAGAGAGAGAGAGAGAGAGAGAGAGACAGCAGAGGGAGAAGCAGGCCCCATGCAGGGAGCCTGATGTGGGACTCAATCTCGGGATTCCAGGATCATGCCCTGGGCCAAAGGCAGATGCTAAACTGCTGAGCCACCCAGGGATCCCCTGAATCGGTTAAAAAATTTTTAAAAATGATTATAATTCTGGTTTTTCTATTTTTTAAGCCTTGTGATCTCAAGGAGTTTTTAAAAAATCATTTCTTCTTCTTCATTTCCTGATTTGTAAAATGGAACTCCTAGTACATGCCTACCTCACATAGTTATGACGAGCGTTAAGTAAGATAGCTCAAGTAAAGGCACTTTGTAACAGGTGAAAAATGATACAAAGGAAAGGCAATCTTAGTGGGATATGCAACAAGATCAACCACAGAAAAGCTTTTCTCCAAACCACTTAAAAAATCTTCTGTTTTCCTATCATCCATTCCATCTTCAAACATTTAACTCTTATTCCCTGACCAAGAGAATGGGGGTTAGGGTATGAGGGGCAACTTATTCAGCTGGTGGAATGAACAAGTGAATGAATTCCCTCTGCAGGTGTGTGCTACAGTATTATTCCAGAGCAAGTCCCTCTGTCAGCAGAGCCAGTGAAACATATTCTTGTCACTCCCCTACCTTGCTGCTTTGGATCTCAGATAGTTTTCAAATAGAAGGACACGACTTTCAAAATGACTGCTTTCTGTCAGAGAAGGACAAAGACCATATGATTTCACTCAGATGGGGAATTTAAGAAAACAAAACAGAGGAGCATAGGGGAAGGGAAGGAAAAAGAAAATAAGACGAAGTCAGGAAGGGCAGCAAACCATAAGAGACTCTTAACTCTAGGGGACAAACTGAGGGTTGCTGGAGTGGAGGGGGCTGGGGGGCTGGGGCAACTGGGTGATGGGCATTACGGAGGCCACGTGATGGAATGAGCACTGGGTGTCGTATGCAATGGATGAATCACTGAATTCTACCCCTGAAACTAATAATATATTATAGGTTAACTAAATTGAATTTAAATAGTAAATTTAAAAAAATGACTGCTTTCTGATGAAGCATCAGCGAATACCCCCAGATAATTGGGGAGGTTGAGGGATCCTTAGTTGGACTGCAGTAAAGTTGTAATTTAAAATGGGAACAAAAAATAAATAAATAAATAAAATGGGAACAAAACTCCAGACACAAAGCTATCCACTGCTCACACATTTATTCACAGCAATGGCTTCTGAGATATCCTATTCTTTTGATTTTTTTTTTCTGACTTTTCTTCTCCCACTTCTATTTGACTTCGTTTTCTGGACGTTTGTCAGAGATCAGTCCTAGGCTCTCTTCTCTTTTCTCTTCACATGCTACATGATCTCCATCATCACCACTGTCAATTCCACATATGTATCAGAATCTTCCTGACTTACGCCTCCAATCTCTCATTTGTCTGAACTACAACTGCATTTGACTTCTGTTGGATGTTTCATAGGCATCGTAAACTTAGCATGTCTCAAACTTCACTGGCGCTCTTCCCTAAACCTGCTTCCTCCACAATCTTTATCACTGTACTAAAATACTACAACAAACTCTTCCAAGAAAAAACCTGGGAGCCATCTTTAATCCCTCATATATGACATAGAATCCATTTCCAAACCACATAGATTTTAATTCCAAAACACCTCTCCAATCTATCCAGTTCTGTTTTCAACTGCCAACGTGGAGCGTGGCAGCCATTTTACAACCATGGAGGTGGCAAGCCCAAATGCCAAAGGCAAAGGCTAAGACACCAGACTGAAAAGAGGAAAAGAAACTGAGTCTTTAATGATAATGTTGAGCTGCTGAACCAACTGCAACAGCTTTCTTTCAAATTCTGATTATATGAGAAAAATTAACGTCTACTCTTTAAGTTTTTATTATATATTCTGTTACTTGAAGTTGAAAGTTTCCAAACTGACACAAACTGTTACTGCTGTTACAGTAGTATAGCTAGCAGTCTCCTAAAACTGCAGCTACACTCGAACCTGGGGTCAAGACTGGGTCTCCTAATTCCACATCTGGGTACTCTAGAAATATTTACAGCTCCCCATCTATAGGACTGAAGTGTGAAATGTGTGTATGTGTGCTTGAGATAAAGGACAAAAAAAAATCAGTCCACAATTAAAATTTGAAGACTAAAGTATAAGATGGCTGTATGTAATAAAGCACTAAACCACTATTAGGCTCCTGTAATCTAGGTTTTATGGTTTAATGATATTTTCGTTATTTCAAAGACTCATACTCGGATTCCTCAGAGGTATCACAAAAGCCTTCATAGAAACAGGAGAATGAGTGTCATGCCAAGAGTTGGAAACTAAAAAAGAGAAAATGTACAGTAAACTACTCATTAATGGAAGGAATAAAGTGTGTGGGGAAAATGTTAAGAAATGATCAAAATGTTAGGAAAGGAAGGGGTCTCTGAACTGAAAACTTGATGAGAACAGAGCGATGTCTTCCTCACTGTATCCTGTGGTCATCCCCATGTATCACTGTCCTGAAATTTTATGTGGAAAACCAAGTGCTTCAAAAAGCACTTCCTTCCTTTTGAAGGAAAAACAATTCCTTAAAAAAAAAAAAACTGGAAGGCATTTAAAAATCAATATACCTAAATGACTCTATTTAAAATATTTATTCAAAATCCTATCCTCACTTTTAAAAAATATTCGAATATTCCATAGGATGATATGGTGAGCAAAGCACTTATCAAGGGACTACATCATCATCATCATCATCATTATCATCATATTAATACTATTATGGTCAACAACTACACTTTACTGAAGGACTATATACTGGGTGCTCCACTAGGTGATTTATAAACATTACTTCATCTAATTCTCAGACAACTCTGAGTGAGTGCTGTTATTATCATCATTGAACAGATAATGAAAGCACAGAGTAACTTGTCAGTAAGTGATTAAGTTAGGATTTAAGCCCAAGACAACTATCTTCAATCTCCATGGAATGTTTTCACGGAAGCTTAAAAACATAGAAATAAACAAATGAAGAAGCCAGGGCCCGTACCTGGTCATCAGGGGTCTTCAATTTATATGTGTTAAGCAATGTTGTTGTTATCCAAATTACCCTTTCCAAAAAGCCTTTGGAGTAGATATTGCCACTATTTTGCATATTAAGAAACTGAGGTAGTAAGATACATTCAGCTAGATATGGGAGAGCCAGAACCTGAATGCTCATCTTTTTTTTTTTTTTTTTAATTCTAAAGCTGTACCAATATTGGCTATTTCTTGCTCTTGGTAATACTACAATGGTCTTCTCATGACATACAGTATTCATTTAATTTAATTAATTTCTTTTTAGATTTTATTTATTGAGAGAAAGATAGAGAGAGAGAGAGAGCAGGGGGAGGAATAGAGGGGGAATTTTAGGGAGACTCTGCACTGCGCCTGATGACGCAGGGCTGGATCTCATGACCCTGAGAGCATGAACTGAGCTGAAAACAATAGTTGGATGCTTAACAGACTGAGCTATCCAGGTGCCCCAAGATATTCATTTAAAAAATGTAAGATCATTGTATTTGTATGCAACTTAAAAAAAGGAGAACGCTATTTGAAAAAAGCTTGAGATATGAAAGTGATGGCCTAAGGATTTAATATGTGACCAGAGTACTGATGAAAAGGTTTCTGTGCACTAGACTCTCTGCCCTTCAGGTCTGAGATCATTTTGTAGAAAGAACTTGTAAAAATAGGACCCCAGATATCTAACATTCATTCTTGTACTACTGATAATTGCAATTAAAATTCATTTATCAAATAATAAATTCAGTTTTTTCAAATACTATCTTAAAAATAATTTTGAAACCTGGGGATCAACAGGACACATTTTAAAAAATACTGTGTTTTTCCCTAAAATTAAATTGCACTCCATTTTTCTTTAACTTTATTGATTTTTGATGGCCTCATAAGGATCAAAGTGAATGTCTATGATTTAGTGTGTTAGTTTCAACCTTACCATCAAATGAGAGGAAGAGAGTGATAAGAGACAGAGAGTGAGCACATACCTAGTGTCTTGGTGAGGGAAACATACACAGTTTTTGCCCATCTAGGATCCCATGCTTCTGCTAAGTGCCTAGGATTTTTTTTTCCTTTGAGGGAACTGCTCCTTGCTCCCTGCCACCTGCTCCTCCCCGCCATATTCCTTCTGGTTCTAGTAGAGCTGCCAGTCCTAGTGCCCCTCTGCCTTCCTGAATTCTCCCAAGGGGTGGGTGCAAGGACCCCACACTAAACTACTCCAAGGAAGCTGACAGAGGAGGAAATGATACGAGGTCAGAAAGAGTTTGGAGAGAAGCATTCAAAAGACAAGACTCAAAAAGAAGTTGCAGGTGTTTCTGCTTCTGAGATCTTGGAACCCTGCCAGTTCATATCCTATCCCAAGAGCTAGTTTTTAATTTTCATCTTTCATTTCTATAAACATCTTTTTAATAAATAGTTCCTATCCCCATCTCCTCTGTTTTCTCTGCTTTGAATTAGCCAGTTAATTGCTGATGTTTGCAGCTGAAGACTGGCAGACACCACTAGCTACCTCCATCCCCATCTACAACCACTTCTCCCCATCCAGCTTCCTATTGGTAACTGTCATGTAAAGCAATTCTGTCCAGTAATATATAAACACAAGTCTTCTGGGAAAAGTTTCCGGGAAATTTTGGGCCTTGTGATCCAAAGCTTATATACTCTTTTCATCCTCTCTCATCCTGTGGAAATGCTGGATGGTGGTACAGCAGCCATCTCATGACCATGAGGTGATAAGCCCATAAAAGGAAAAGCCCATAAAACTCTCAAGACACCAGTCCTGACGCTGTTGAGCCTCTAACACCTTTCTTTAAGATATCTTAATATTGGAGACAAATAAAGCTCTATTTAAGCCACTATGGAAAGCTTTTTGGTTCTTTCAAGTGCCTGTGATCCTAACTGATACAAACCTCAGCCAATAAGGGGGAAATGCAGAGAACAAACAAAAAACACAACTCTTTCTGAGCATTCAGGGATTTAAGGGAATGTGGATTGGGAGGAAGAGAAGACATAGGCAGATGAATTGAGCACTTGACCTTGGTTATTTTCCTATTATCATTAACTAGTCGTGGACTACAGCGAACCTTGGAGCTGCCAGTAATTCAGCAATGAAGGATGGTGCCTTCTGGATATAGGTATATTCTGATACACAGCTCTTGGCTTCCAAAGATGGAGATTATATTTGCTTACATAAATGTGTGCGCACTTGTACTGAGAATGCTAAAGATTGATCTTACCCAGAAGTCAATTCTACTGAGACAAAGGAAATCCCAGGGTTTTTTTTTTTTTTTTTTGGTCTGTCCATAATGTGGTATTAAAATAAAATGCTATTATGTCCATGCCTTTTTCTTTTGTTTCCAATCCTAGACTGCAGGCAATGCTTACAAATTCTCCTCCGAGATTGGAAAAGGTCAATAATAGAAATGTTTTCCTCCTCTAACTGATTAAATAACTCATGGGCATGTGTACAGTTACACATGCATTCCTAAAGAAATTCATGCAAGGACTGCATGATTTCCCGCAGTGACCTCCAGGGTGTTGAAAAGTTAGAAAATTTAAAGTCTAATGTAACCAATACAATAAAGAGTCTATGTTAGGCACTTTGAGAGTTTTAGGGTGAGTGACAGTACAGTTAAGGGGTGTAGTCCCTGGGAGAGGCAGGTAATGCCTGTTTACATGACTGTCTTGATGAGAGAAGTCTTCCTCACAGAATAAAGTAGGTTTAGGGCTTGTCCTATGAAAATTGTTATTTCTCCTTGGTTAACTCACTTGCATAATTTCGGGACTTCAGCTCTGATGGGGCTACTTTATTTGCAGCATTTAGACAAAGTTAATGACTGTTTTCTCGTAGTAAGGGCAGTTGAGTAGAATTAGGAGGTCATT
The DNA here is from genome assembly GCF_018345385.1 of Vulpes lagopus. Taxonomy (NCBI): domain Eukaryota; kingdom Metazoa; phylum Chordata; class Mammalia; order Carnivora; family Canidae; genus Vulpes; species Vulpes lagopus. Next base: position 26,626,755 of record NC_054848.1, read on the forward strand.
GGCTATTAGCATTTGATTTCCTTGCTGATGCTGGAGTGATGAGCTGGGGGAGGGGGAGGCTCAATCACTCATATTTTAATTTAGTCTCATTAAATGAGAGTTCCAAATGATGTCTGAGGGACGACTCAAAATTTCAGATGGGATATGTCTGCCTTGGTCCTGTGTCCAGTCCCTTGCACAGTGGGCATATCTGCTGATAATGCAATTGTCAGAGGGACAAGCTTTCAATTCTCAGTCCCAGGGGAGAATGAGATCAGGCTTGAATGATTCTTTATGGTGATTGAATTGCTTTCTGACAAGGAAGCCTTGCTCACTTGTGGACTTTATGGACGGTGCCCTTATAAAACTGGCCAGCTAATCTCTTTAACTATTGCATCTTTCTGAAGTTCCATTGTCTCTTCATAAATGCTATACAATTGAGAAATGTGGGTTAAGCAAAATGCAGATGTGGTTCTGTCTTAGGAAGAGGGAGTAGCTATCTGCAATAGCTCAGGATGGAGAGAACGAAAACAGGATGGCTTTCTTAGGAACAAAAGAAATAGAATACAAAATCATGAAGCTGACAAGGGGGTATGACACGAATAGCGAGAGCTCACCAAGGCAAATGTGAGATGTGGGGACGAGCATAGGGACAGCCAGGTCCAGTTACCCATCCTACTTCATGTAACATTTCCTTTTCTCATTTCAGGCTCAGGGAATCTGGGATTTATTTTATGAATGAAGATAGCAGGTCCCTTTATGATGGTAGTTGTTATAACAAATGTGTCAACAAAGTAATGGGTAAACACATAAAAAGAAGCAAGTGACTCTGCCTAGGGAAAAGGAAGCATAATTTGAGTTATGTACTAAGAATAACAAAAAAATACTGAGCTAATACTGAGCACTTAATGTACAATGAATACAGTATATATTGTGCTATGTGCATGAGGGTTATATGTTTTACCACCTTTAATCCTTACTACAACACTATGACAAAAGCACTGTTGTATTATCCACTTTTTGCTGATGAGGTAACTGAGGCATAGACCATAATTTGCTTCCAGTCCCCAAGCTGGCAAATAACAAAACTGGAATTTGAACCCAGACTCTGCAAGGTGAGCCACTGAAAGTTAGTGCCTCAGATTTCTGAATGAAGACTAGGGATCTCCAGGTTTAAGAAAGGCATGAGACAGCAAAAAGAAATGGTGAGAGGGCCAGAGGCCAAAGAGACAGGGGCGGGGGCGCAGTGGAAGGAGCAAGATAAGAGGTTAGATGGGGGTTTGGAGCCACATCCTGACAAGCTGCCAATACCAACCCACAGGGCAAGAACAGCTATAGCTACGGAAAGTTTTTGTTTTTTTTTAAACAAAAGAGTATCAGGATTAGATCTGTGGTTTAACACGCTAACTAGCACTAGCAATAAGGATGGACAGAACTCTGGGGAAAGAAAAGCTAATCACGAAAATGCCTGATAATAACCACTGACAGGGCTGAGAGGGGCAGAGTGGCTAGCGAGGGAGGGCCGGGTTTCAGTGTTTTCTTTAATGAGAGCCTATCAACAGGATTTGGTGACCAAATAAAAGTGGAAGGTGCTAAAGAAGCACCAAATATGAGGCCAAATTTTCTAATGAGCAGTGACATTGTCAATAAAGAATGTAAATGTGGGCTGCAAAACAGGTTTGATTATGACATGGTATGTAGGAAACAGTATTACATCCACTGGTTAGGCTGTAACTGGACTATTATTAGTTCTGGATAGCTTCTATTGAAAGGGACTATTGCAGAGAAAGACCAAGAGGAAGGTAACCACCTTTTCTTTCTTTTTTTTTTTTTATTTATGAGAGACACAGAGAGAGAGGTAGAAACATAGGCAGAGGGAGAAGCAGACTCCCCATGGGGAGCCCGATGTGGGACTTGATCCCAGAACCCTGGGATCATGACCTGAGCTAAAAGCAGACGCTCAACTGCTGAACCACCCAGGTGCCCCAGGAAGGTAATCATCTTGATAGTAGGTATTATAAGGAATAACAAAGGGACAGGAAAAATTCACCTTAATTTGATGATTTTACAAATGCATCTATTTAGAGTGCATGCTCTGAACTCAAGTTTTAATAGTGGGGTTTATAACCAATGATGGGAGAACCAAGCTTTTCTTAGCTTTTCACCTTAGCAGGACAATTAACAACAACAAGAACCCAACTGGGGACTATACCAAAATAGAAAGCTTTTGCACAGCAAAGCAAACCACCAATGAAATGAAAAAGCAACCTACTAAATGGGAGGAGATATTTGCAAGTGATGTATCTGATAAGGGATTAATATTCAAAATATATTAAGAACTCCTACAATTCAATTCAATGCCAGAAAACAAAACAATCTGATTAAATAATGGTCAAGGACCCGAAGAGACAATTTTCTAAAGACCTCCAGATGGCCAACAGACACGTGAAAAGAAGCTTAACCATCATTAATAATCAGGGAAATGCAAATCATAACCACAATGAGATATCACTTCACACTTGTCAGAATGGCTAGTACCAAAAAGACAAGGAGTAACAAGTGTTGCTGAGGATGTGAAGAAAAAAAGAACTCTTGTGCACTATTGGTGGTAGCATCAATTGGTATAACCACTGTGGGAAAACCTAAGGAGGTTCCTCAAGAAATCAAAAATAGAAACACCATACAATCTTGTAATCTCACTTCTGGATATTTACCCAAAGAAAACAAAAACACTAATTTGAAAAGATATATTTACCCCTGTGTTTATTGGAACATTATTTATAGTAGCCAAGATATGGAAACATATCATATGTTTATGGATATTCCATATCATATGATATGGAATGTATCATAAACATTCCATAAAACATATTTATGGAAACCTAAATGTCCATCAATAGGGGAATGGATAAAGGATAAAGGAGATGTGATGTGTGTGATACATACACACACACACACACAGGGATATAACTCAGCCATAAAAAAGATTGAGGAGATCTTGCTATTTGGGACAACGGGGATGGACCTAGAAGGTGTTACGTTAAGTGACAAAAGTCAGAAAGAGAAAGACAAATACTGTATGATTTCACCAATACTGGAATCTAAAGAACAAACCAAACAAACAAAAGCAGAAACAGACTCAAATACAGAGAACAAACAGGGTTGCCAGAACGGGGGCAAGGGTTGGGCAAAATACATGAAGGAGAATGAGAGGGATCCTTGGGTGGCTCAGCGGTTTAGTACCTGCCTTCAGCCTAGAGCGTGACTCCGGAGACCCGGGATCGAGTCCCACATCGGGCTCCCTGCATGGAGCCTGCTTCTCCCTCTGCCTCTCTCTCTCTCTCTCTCTCTGTCTCTCATGAATAAATAAAATCTTTAAAAAAAGGGGGGGGGGATAGTGAGAGAACCAGGCTTCCAGTTACAGACTAAGTTACAGGGATACAAGACACGGCATAGGGAATGTAGTCAATGGTGTGCACAGTGACAGACCATGACTATACCTGTGGTGAACAAAGCATAACATATGCACTCATTGCATCACTGTGTTGTCCACTTACAGCTATTCTACGATTGTGTGTCAACTACATTTTCAGAAGAAGAAAAAAGAAAAATAAAGCCCATTGGTTCACATTAGCACGAAAGGAAGACACTTGGAGAACACAATGTGACAACAAATATTTGAGACCTAGAAAAGTGACCACTCTCTTTGGCTCCAGTGGGCAGAAATGGAGCAATACATAGAAATTCTAGGAAAGTCAATTTCCAGTTAATATGAAGACTATGAAATAACCAGAGCTGCTCTACAGGAAAAAGGTGATTTTATCATCAATAACTGTGCTCAAACTGGGATTAGATGACAGGGTTTTTATGAAGGGAGTCCTGCCTTAGGAGGGAGAGGAGAATTCCTAAATCCCTTTAAATCGAAGACTGTGTGTCAGAAGCGTGATGTGTATCATAGTCCCTGAAAAGAGACAGTCTGATTTCACATATTAGAATGTACAATTTTCCTGGCCTTCAGTTTCTTATCTACAATATGAATTTATTATATTAGTTATTTCTAAGGTTTTCTGTTACTTTAAAAATCTTAATGATTTTTTAAAGAGTTGCTTGGTATTGTTGGAAATATTAAATGCCAGAGTGTAGAATGTTTATTTAATAGAATAATCAGAAAACTTTGCTCAAAAAATTTCAAGCACAAGTCACCATTAAAGGTGTACTTACAGACTACTTATCTGGCAACGATGAGTAGACATAATGTTAGCTCATCTTTATTAAATACTATTCCAGCGACTGTGCTAAGCGCATGATGTAAACGATCCCATTCAATTCTCCTAACAACTCTGTAAATACAGGTACTATTCACAGTTGGGGAAACCAAGACCTAGAGAGGTTGAGTCATTTGTCCAAGTTCAGATAGTTTCTAAGTGGGAGAAATACCTGGCAGTCTGAATCTAAGCAGAGACTGACAAACTTTTTCTATAAAAGGCCAGAAAGGAAACATTTTAGGTTTTGAGAGCCACAAAGGTCCCCATCGCATGTTCTTCATTTTTTTTTTACAGTCTTTTAATTTTTTTAATTGATGTTCGATTTGCCAACAGGGAAAATGAGTGGGAAAAATTAGAGAGGGTGACAAAACATGAGAGACTTTTTTTTTTTTTTTAATTAACTTTTATTGGTGTTTAATTTACCAACATACAGAAAAACACCCAGTGCTCATCCCGTCAAGTGATCACCTCAGTGCCCGTCACCCATTCCCCTCCAACACCCGCCCTCCTCCCCTTCCACCACCCCTAGTTCGTTTCCCCGAGTTAGGAGTCTTTATGTTCTGTCTCCCTTCCTGATATTTCCCAACATTTCTTTTCCCTTCCTTTATATTCCCTTTCACTATTATTCATATTCCCCAAATGAATGAGAACATACACTGTTTGTCCTTCTCCGATTGACTTATTTCACTCAGCATAATACCCTCCAGTTCCATCCACGTTGAAGCAAATGGTGGGTATTTGTCGTTTCTAATTGCTGAGTAATATTCCATTGTATACATAAACCACATCTTCTTTATCCATTCATCTTTCGATGGACACCGAGGCTCCTTCCACAGTTTGGCTATTGTGGCCATTGCTGATAGAAACATCGGGGTGCAGGTGTCCCGACGTTTCATTGCATCTGAATCTTTGGGGTAAATCCCCAACAGTGCAATTGCTGGGTCGTAGGGCAGGTCTATTTTTAACTCTTTGAGGAACCTCCACACAGTTTTCCAGAGTGGCTGCACCAGTTCACATTCCCACCAACAGTGTAAGAGGGTTCCCTTTTCTCCGCATCCTCTCCAACATTTGTTGTTTCCTGCCTTGTTAATTTTCCCCATTCTCACTGGTGTGAGGTGGTATCTCATTGTGGTTTTGATTTGTATTTCCCTGATGGCAAGTGATGCAGAGCATTTTCTCATGTGCATGTTGGCCATGTCCATGTCTTCCTCTGTGAGATTTCTCTTCATGTCTTTTGCCCATTTCATGATTGGATTGTTTGTTTCTTTGGTGTTGAGTTTAATAAGTTCTTTATAGATTTTGGAAACTAGCCCTTTATCTGATATGTCATTTGCAAATATCTTCTCCCATTCTGTAGGTTGTCTTTTAGTTTTGTTGACTGTATCCTTTGCTGTGCAAAAGCTTCTTATCTTGATGAAGTCCCAATAGTTCATTTTTGCTTTTGCTTCTTTTGCCTTCGTGGATGTATCTTGCAAGAAGTTACTGTGGCCAAGTTCAAAAAGGGTGTTGCCTGTGTTCTCCTCTAGGATTTTGATGGAATCTTGTCTCACATTTAGATCCATGAGAGACTTTTTACAATCATTTTAGAAAAGTCTGTTTTAGCTCCTCTGCCATAAACCACACAGGTTCCATGTTGGATTTGACCTGCGACCTGTAGTTTGTAGATGCCTGTCCCTGCTTTCTTGCTACAGCACCCCACTGCTTCCTCCAAACTAATATTTACTGAGCACCTACTATGGGCCAGCCACGGTGCTACACAATGCTCATGTATTATCTCATACAGTCCTCGTAAACAGCCTCTGGACTCATCTTTTTTAAAAAATTTTTATTTATTTATGATAGTCACACAGAGAGAGAGAGAGGCAGAGACACAGGCAGAGGGAGAAGCAGGCTCCATGCACCGGGAGCCCGACGTGGGATTCGATCCTGGGTCTCCAGGATCGCGCCCTGGGCCAAAGTCAGGCGCTAAACCGCTGCGCACCACCCCAGGGATCCCTGGACTCATCTTATAAATTAAAAATTGAGGTAGAGAGTTTCTACAGCATGTTCCACAGTTATAAGGCTAGTAATTACCAAAGCTGTGTGAATCCAGACCCTGTGCTATTCCCACTGTAGCAGAGTGCCTGAATAGCACACCCTGGGACTAAGGCAGGACTACAGTGAGACACTAGTGTGTAGCATTTAGCTATAGCCTGGGCACCTGTGTTGTGGTGTGAAAGACATTGTAGCTTCATAACCAACTGAGTTTATCAATTCATTGGCTATCAGGATGGATGCATTAGTGGAAGAGCACTCTAAGGATTGAGCTTGAAGAACTCAGAGAACAGAACTAAGGAAGTTAGGTATAGGGCTGGTTTGAGAGGATAAACAGGCTGATAAAGCATGGAGTAATGGCAAGATGCTCAAGAGCTTTGGCTGCACAACTAGTTCTGTTACCAAAGGCAACTAATTTAATACATCATGGTTTCAGTTTCCTCAGTCTGAGGGAGTTGAATGAGACAATCCCTGAATGGTCTTCTAGTACCAACATTTTCAGTCAGGGAGGAGCGAAGGAAAGTTCTAGGAAATGCCAAGAAAAAGAATCCAAAATAGACTTCTTGGGAGAAAGATTTCACCTAAGAATTAAATAGAAAGATGCTAATAAGTGTACTGTGATCCACCTGCCATATTGCTCTAAACACATGAGGATCAAAGAGGATATGTTTGCAAGGTTCAAGCAACTTAATGTCCATTATCAAAGGGCCGAAGGACACGTTAGTGGCTCAGAAAGATCAGAAAATATATGGGGAAGAAAAACAGTGGAAAGAGTGACTAACATGAAGGATATTTTCTAGTTCCAAAGAATAAGGAAAGATGGCCAATGAAGAAAGATGCAGAAGAGGATATGAATGAACAGGTTACTATGAATATGTGGGTTGCCTATGAAGGCAGGGGAAAAGGGCATCAATAACCCAGGAGACCACCTAGTGGAATTTAAAAGGAAAATTAACATTAATATCCCTGAGAAAAGACAGGAAAACTAGTTTTAGGAATATAAGAAGATAAGTTCGTAAAGCTTTTACAATATTAAGCACAGAAGTGAATGGGAGCCAATGAACTAACTACAATCATAATGAGAAACACAGGCATTTTATATCTTCACCTTATGTAAAAAGTGCCACAGAACAACAACACTGTTATTTAAACATGTCTTTTTTATATGATGCCAACATTGAACTTGACAAGAAGAGAACATTTTTGATGGGAGAAGGAAGTCTCAGAACAAATTCCCAGATCCCATATTCATTTTAAAGATATTTAAGAAAAAGATATACCCAGATCATCTACGATGTTCTATCTGTTCTGAAAGAATACCAATAGTATAAAAATAAATCCTAGTTTTATGCACACCAATACAAACTACCTCTTTGGATTTATTTAAGAAACAGAGATTCCAGTTGGATCTCAAGGTGCTTCTTTTCAATGACCATTTGCTCAATGTGTAAAAACGCTAGGTTTTTAAATACTGGATACAAAAAGACAAGATTGAAAAAAAAAAGACAAGATTGTTAGAAAAATACAAATCAGGTACACCTCTAAGAAAATGGGAAGCTATTAAAAGGATGCCAATTAAAAGGAAATCTATTTGTAGGGTATAAAGTCCTGGGAGATCTCTTCTGTGATTCCATCTATCTTTGCATTCCTAAAATTCTATTTTGGAATAACTGCCTCCATTTATTGTCTAAAATAGCTTTCTCTTTGATTCTTTGAGGATCTTATGAAAAAAATGTATAAAGAAGTTTTGCACAGAATTGATTAGACATGAATAAATATTTACTCCCAATGGTTTGGAGGTGGGAGGGGACATAGTTCTTTCAAAGATCATACCATAAAAATTTTAGATGGATTTAAACATACTATTTTATGTGCCAGTTCAGGATGATGAATAATGGATCACTAGAACTCTCCCTTTCTTTCCCTTCCTCCTTTATGCCTCCATTGTTTTCTTAATATACACAGGCAGAGTCTTGTCTCTCTCTCCCTCTCTACCCCCCTCTGTCTTCCCCTTTCAAATAACTCCAAGGGAAGAAATGCTCAGGTGATTATACAAATAACTCTGGGGTATGGAAATCTTCGAATTGTATAGCTAAACACAGGGACACACCAATGCAATCTAACAATTAAGGCTTGCATACATGATATTTCAATTTTTTAGGCCTTAAATGTCAATGAATTTGGGAGAAAAACCATTTACATATTCTAGACTTTCCATATTTTCTAGCGACAACCTTCATTTACAACTCTGACATGGCTAACTGCTCTTTTCTACGTTACATTTATGTGGGTGCATGCTGCATACCAATATATATTTCCTCCCTCTACAATCATCCACCATGTGGATGCATTTCTTTATTAGTCAATATATATTCTGTAGGCTACATTTTGCAAATTCAAACGTGGACAAAATGCAATGATATAATCCATAACACTGCACAGATGTCTCAAAGAGATTGGTAGAAATCAGTCACCAGGAGACTGAGGCTAAGAATGGTAAACTGCATTTGGATATACAAGTCAGAAACCAGGTTAAAAAAAGTAGTAAAACTTTAATTTGTGATTTCATTATGACCATGGGATGAAGTCAAAGAATAACTTTAGTCAGCAATTTACATTTAAATATAGAAAATGCAAAAAAGCATCATTTATATAGGAGGAAAAGAGACATGGATGTTAGAAAAATGAGAAGAGAGAATTCTAATGAATGATCTTCAGATGAAAAGAATCAATGAAAAATATCCAGCTGTGGTAAAATGCTTTCAAATTGCCGTTTATGCAAGTGATGCATAGAATAGGTATTTCTCAGTGCAGAGAGTGCAAACAGAAAATTATGATGAAACAGAGCAGGAATCTTGGCAAAACACCAATGAAATACACTTTTCAATAGTAAGGAAAACGGAGGGTGTGAAATAATGTCAAGGAGAGAGAAATGCCTGCTCCCGGAGACTCTTAGCCCTATTCCTGGAAGAATAACCACCAAGCTTAGAAACCCTGAGAGTTCTGGGAAACAATGACCACAGAAACAAGACAATGATTTAAATTAACATCGTGGCTTATTTAAGAAACATGAAGTAATTACGATTGTATCACATGACAAGAAAAATAGTATGTACACACAGAGTGATATTCAAAATGTTGTATATCACCATTAGTATGGGATGGATGCAGAAAAATCAGTCACAACTAATAAATGGTCAGAGTAGCAGCAAAGCTAGGATATAATGATTGACTATCAGTGCCTGAGGGCACTGATCAATATATTTCTAAGAAAAATTTCAATGTATATTTCTGAGTACCCCATTGCCCTTGTATTAGAATTTTCATTTCCAGAAAAATAAAAAGCAGGTGAAATAGTTAAAAAACCCAACACCTCAACTTTTTTTTTAGAGGTCGGGGGGAGGAGAGGGCAGAAGGAGAGAGAAAATCTTAAGCGGGCTCCATGCCTAGTGCAGAATCTGACACTGGGCTCAATCTCACGACCCTGAGATCATGACCTGAGCTGAAATCAAGAGTGGGACACTTAACCAACTGAGCCACTCAGGCACCCCTAAAAAAACCTCAACTTTTGAAGAGTCACTTTCATAGGACACTTGCCCACCAACAATACATTTTGTGGACATTCATCTGCAATTCACAAGAAATAAGAGACTACATTGACTCAAATTACTAAGAACTTTAAAATTCAGAAAGCAGAAAAAACTCTAATATTATAAAACTTGTCCCCAGATCATTTGCTTAATCAAAATTCAGACTAGCAAATTATCAGCAATAGTGGATGTAAATAGATTTCCACCCATGGATTTAAGTGCCCTTTTGAAACATTTTTTTTTAAAGTTAAGAGATCACAAAGGTAAACTATATGTTAAAAGCAACCCAGGACAATTTCCTAAGGACTCTGCCATCACTCTATACAAGTTCTTGAAAGTACTACTCAGAACAGAAAGTCCCAATAGATGTCATACTTTAAGGAGTATTAAAGCAAAAAGAGGGGAATGCTAAAAAACATAGAGGTTCTACAGGTAGAGAGGATTTAACAGCTAGAAGTGATCATCAATGATCACGTTAGACAAAAAATACATCAATTGCAGCTTTCAGACTTCTGAAAGATATGCAATACAGTGACATCATAATCAACATGAGCTCTTGAGACTTCAAGCATATTAGCACTAAATGAGAGACTACTATAGATTATCTGCATTCACTGAATACACATTTACTGAACATCTAGTAAGTTCAATGCCATAGAAAATACCCATGCTCTTCCAACACAGGTCTTAATGTTAACATGGGAGGATACTTGGGGATAAAATACAAACAGCGAAATAGTTAAGTGTTAAGATGAGAACTGGTTATTTTCATCTGGAACAATCAGGGAAGGCTCTCTAATGGAGTGGGGAGCTTTTCTTTTTTTGTTTTATTGAGGTATAATTGACAAAAGTTGTATATATTTAAGGTGTCTAACTTGATTTGACATATTTATACACTGTGTAATGATCACCACAATTAAGCTAATTGACCTAGCACCTCACATAGTTTCTTCTTTCTTTCTTTCTTTTCCCTTTCTTTCTTTCTTTCTTTCTTTCTTTCTTTCTTTCTTTCTTTCTTTTCTTTCTTTTGTCTTGGCATGCAGAGTTTATGGAACTGGTGATCCAGGTGGAAGAAATAAGACTTGTATCAATAGTCATGATAACCGATGACACTGTTTCTGACGCCCAAGAATCCCTTATGAGTTATGCAATTTTAATCCTTCAAAAGCCTCACGAAGCCAATTTTTATTAATTCTGTTTTGCAGATAAGGAAAAACTTGAGACACCAAGAAGGATCCAAGGTCATCTATCTGTCAAAGGGATGGAATGGTATTAGAAGTCAATCCAGGGATTGCAGAGCCTCAGTTCCTATATAGTCTCTTCAAAAACAGAGAGAGTAGAGGACGGGGTGATGTATGTAGTTCAGTTGGAGTTTGGTGTGTGAAGGACAAGAGTAGATGGAAGGGTGCCTTGGGGCAGCCGCACTGCACTTAGTACAGTACATTTGAGGCACCCTCATCTAAATCATGTTCATCTTTAGATGTTTTACACAATCTTTCATTAATAGTGTAAACATTAATAGAATATAGCATGGTCATCAGAAAATTCCATACATGCTATCAGCAATGAAAACAATACTTGGAGATTCTGAAACTCTGCTGATGAGATTACAAGTTATCCTTTGAATACCATGGACATAACAAAAAAGACAGGTTTTTAAGTTTCAACTATGCCTTACTTGGTGATACTTGATTGTATTTTTAAATTGTCACTCCACGCACAGTGCAGGTCTTTAACTGTATCATCTTCTTGAACTTAAGAATGCATTTGCCATTAGTTCCATGACCCCCTTTTTTTTCCTCTTCACTTTATTTTTTATGCACAAAAGGTTTAACCAGAAGATAGACCCTATAAAAGGTTATTAAGTTTTGAAACAGCATAAAACTAGATATAATGAAACAAATGCCAAAAAAAGAAAGCCTAGAGTGGTCCAACATCTTTCTCTGTCACCATAACAGCATCACTTGCCCTCCTTCATACAAGGGAGAAGGCATCACTCCAGGATCAGCTTCAGAACGGTTGCTCCAGGAAGAGAAAGAGAGCAGTCCTGTTCTGTCACCAAGCACCCCTGTTAGCAGGACAGGCATTTATAAGGAGTATGGCCAGAGTCAGTAGGTATAGATAAGAGTCAAACAAATTGGAGCCCGGAGATACTACAATGGCGTCATGCTCACATTATTCCCTTAGTAACCAATTAGGCTCTTTCAAACATGCAGGATCACAGCATTTTTGCTCAGGTGAATTGGCTTTTTCCCCTAAGTCATATCCAGCAGCATTAATGCTTCCTCCTCAACACAGCCATACACGCTCTCCTTTCTTACACTGGAGATTCCCTCTGTTCTCCAGTGGGGAGATGGAGGTTCTTCTTACAACTTCCTAGTCTCTCCGGGCTACTGGAGCAATTTGCTAAGATGATCATTTGAAAGTGCTCAGTCAACTCTCAAGTGCAATCCACAAAGAAAGAGGTATTCGATAACAACTGGAATACTTCTTATATCCCCAAGTCCTCCACCTTAATACAATGCAATCTTCTACATAGCAACAATTAAAACAGGTTCTCTCAATTAAGTAAACAAAACTTATGGTGGGTTCAAGGTCCCTGAGAATAAGTATTTAAATTTCCTGATTTTTTTTTTAAAACTCGATGTACGTCTTTCTTGGCACCAGATGATTTCAGGTTCTTAAGTCAGTTTTCAAGTGGCTCGGATCTTTAAGTTTTAATATAAAGAATGTGATTCCAGAAAAGTATACAAATTATGACCTGGTTCATAAAATATTTTAATTGTGAATTTCAACCTTGTACTCCATGACCCCAAAACGCCCACACACCACACTTTTACTCCAGAACTCAGCACTGGTAGGCTTAATATACAAGGTTACTGAGAAGCAGAGTTTGCCACATTGTGCTTCTAGTGAGATACAGAGCTGCACAGTATTTAACGAGTTTTTCATTATGTAATTGGAGCTTTGTGCTTAGAACAGCTCCACGGGGAAAAGCAATATAGCTAGATGTAAAAATTTCTCCATTTCACAATGCAAAAGTATAATTTTTACAGTACAATTTTCCTTATACGATGGAATTTTCATGTGTTGGGTAAGAGTTCCTGTGAATTCTATATCCTTTACCTTTGCCTCTTGCCATCTTTATTTGCCCTGTTTCCTTCTCTCATAGTTAGAATGGAACAGAGAAAGGAATGGAGAATATGGCCGTCCTCTGGTTTTGACCTACAGTACATTTTCAAAGTTTAGAGTAATAGGGGCCATATAACAAACAATATTAACTAATCAGCAATTCTATAAATTTTTCTGTGTAAGGCTATGGGTGGTTTAAATGCAAAATGAGAAATACAGAATTACTAGGGAAGAAAAAAAAAAGTTCCATGAACTTATATGAATTCATTTTTCCTAACTTATAATGCTTGTTCACTTCAAGAAACTTCCCTACTTACAACCGCCCATCGATAGCAATAAAGCTCCCAGGCACAGCAGAAGCATGGCAATGAAGAATGCCACCAACAGAGGACATTTGTACTTATTTTAGTCTAGGCTACCATTATGTTTTCTTAGTCTGGTGTGCTTTGCATGCATATTTTTGTAATATTTTATAAACGTTATTATTAACACCACTATGTTCAAAAGTACAAAATACCCAAAGTATTGCTTTAAGAAAAGAGACACAATTACTATGGCAACAAAAGAGAAACTTGATTTTTTTTTTTTTTTTTTTTTTTTGTAGAAAGATGCGTATTGTATACATTGGTCACTTGTGTCATTTTAGAGTTAGGAGGAAATGAACTTCCAAATAGCCCCTGAAAACCAATTCTGGCTGTTGATAGAAGAGATTCTTTATTGTCTATAAATTGCAAGATCATAGACTCCTAAGAGTCTATAGGATCTTAAACTTTATCTTGTTTATCTGGAGTAATTTTCTCTAAAATGTCCTCATGGCAGAGACTGCTGACTGCCTCTGATAGTTTTCCTCTCCTTCTCCCACAGCAATATAACTCATGGTTTTTAGTTTGATACATGCATGTCTGAAGTAAAGAATCTATTTCTTAGCCTTACATGCAGATAGATATAATCATATGACATGGTTCTGGCTAAGGAACCAAAAATGGATACTTTATGGCAATTCCTGAGAGTTTTTCTTAAAACCCCAATGACACACGTCCCCCATGCCTACTGCCTTCCTCCACCTTGCTAGGGGCTAGAGCTTAGATGTAGCAGCTGGAGTTGGAGCACACATATCAGACCATGTACTCACAGTGAGACTTGAGGTCAGCAGAGCAGAACAACACGATGAAGAGGGAACCAGGACTTTGTGAAGCAGAACAGCCTAATGAGTCCTGACCTACCTGCTTCTGGATTTTTACATGAGAAATGCATTTCTCCATTGTTGAAGCTATTGTTATAGTGCATCTCTGTCAATTGTAAGTGAGCCATGTATAATTCCTATTAGCTGATCGGCCAGACTAAGAAATGATGGGAATTTGGGAAGCATTCCATGCTACCAAATGGTAACTCTAATGTTTAGGGTTTCCTCTCTCATATTGAGCCCCACTTTAATACTTGCTCATGATTGCCTTCCATCATCTTACTTAAGTGTACTATCTCCTCAGCCCATGCTCCCCCAATTCAAGAAGCTATCCTCTACTTTCGAGTTGTCTTCTTACTGAACATTTTATATGCTTCCACATATTCCTCACAGAACCATCTCTACACCCTTCACAATCTTGGTTGCCCTGCTGTGGATGTATGCTCATTTGTCAGTGTCCCTGTTCAATGTGGTGCTCATAAATCAATATGATACCGCAGATGTGATTTAAGCAGTCAGGAGTACGCTAAAACTTTTGTTAATTCCATTAGCGTGATCTAATGCTGCACAGCGTTCTATAACAAGCCATACCATATCATAGTAGAGATGAATGCTGACTTTGTGGTTACCTAAAATCCCAGTGTGCTTTTCCGTTTGTTAAAAATACCACAACAGGCCCTGAATGGAGTCGTTTATGCTAAGCCCCATGCCATCAAACTGACAATTACCGTTTCTGTTCTCCCAGAGGTATCATCTTTAATCAGTCAATCAAGAATTCCCTGATTGGCACTAGTTAGGTAATCTGCTCGACAGACCCTTCCCATCCTCCGCAGGAAAGAAACTGAAGGGGAGCAGAATATGCCACACCAAAATATGCCACTTTGACATTTTATTTTGAATTGAAGTTACTTAAGAAACAGCTAGTGCCAGAAGGAAACTTTGACCCTTCCTTGTCCCCCTGAAAATGAGAAATAAATCTCTCATGTGAAATGTACTCTCCCTGTAACAAGAGGGTAGAAGGCATCCTTCTCACCAAAGACAGAAAATTTAGGGCTGAGATGGCTGTACAAACAAACCTTTCTCCTTCTTTGCTAATTTGCTACCCCAAGCCCAAAGCATTTTACCTTGTCAACTCTTCACAAATTTATTGTTTCCTTGTCTAAAAGGTTTAAAAGCTGCCTACTTTCATCACTTCTTTGAGGCTCATGTTTTTATAGGATCTCTTACACATATAAAATTTAATTTGTTTTTTTCTTGTTTATCTGTCTTATGTCAATTATCAGGTCAGCCATAGAACCTAGAAGGGAAGAAGGAGAAAGTTTTCCTCCCTTACAGAACCTTGCAGCCACCAATTTGCATTTTGCTCAGTGAACTTCCTTGTTCCCGCTCCTTTCTGCCTATAGAAGTCTCTCATTTTGTATAGCTCATGAGAGTTCCTTTCTAGCTCTAGACTGGGCGCTGTCTGATTCATGATTTGCTAAATAAAGCCAATAAGATCTTTGAAATTTCCTCAATTTACTAAATTTTGTTTTTTAACAATATGAACTGCCACAATGTCACATGTTCCTCAGTCTACATTTATACTCAAGATTTTAAAAAAAATCTTATCAGGGGGGCAAGTTACTTGTTCTTGTTAAATTTTATTTTCTAATTGGGGTCCGGCATCCTCATCTATTATAATCTTACCCTGAATTTTCTTTTTATCTTTTAGTGTGTTAACTACCTTTCTCATGTGTCACTTGAAAAGTTAGTTACTGCACAGTCTATGTTCTTATCTAGATTATGGATGGATCTTTGTTGAAGTACAGGAGGGGAAACTATACATGGTTGTGCAGTTTGTGCACTGCACAACTTTTAGGGGGCACCAATTATGTAGCTAGGATAGGGATTGTGCAATGCAATGGAACTGAATCCAATGTGTGGTTATCATGTAAAAACCTCTGACACTGACAGTTTAAGACAATACTCTTCCTTAGGCATAGTTATTGGAGCACTTCCAAATTTGCCTAACTGTACTTCTCTCAGTGTATAATTCTTCATGTAATTTAAGAAGATATTGTGAGGATCCAGGTCAAATGCATTGGTAAAATTCAGATACACTGCTGCAGCATAACACTGCAAAAAAAGGAAGTTGGCCAAAAAAAAATCCACAATATTAAGATAAAAACTTGACAACATGACTCTAGTGACTATTAAGGTCTAAAATAAAGAAAAAGAAATATTTGCTCAAAGTTTCAAAATATGGTTTCTCCTAGATTTATAGCTCTTTAAATAAAAGTGACAAGCCAAATTAATGTTTTTAAAAAACTTGCAACCGCAGGGGAAGAAATTCAACAAAGTGCCAAGTGGTGGACATCTAGCTAAATAATAAAAAAGTAGTTACACTCATGCTTTGTTATTTAAAATCCCTTTCCCTCAAAGAGTAAGAGTGATAAATTGTAAGGACTATCCCAATACATTTTCAATTAAATGACTAAATTAATGTAGAGACATTTAATTAAAGTTCCACTAGTTTTTCCAAATGCCGTTAATTATGCCACTATCTAAAATTAAATCTCTCCCCAAACTCTTTTAAATTTCTTCTGCTCATCTGATACAGATATAATTAAAATGCTGCAAGTTCACCTAAATGCATCCAAATATTATAAAAGAAAATATGAAAAACTGGAGTTTCAGTAACTATTTAAGAAGTGGGTAATTTAATGGGATTTCTACAATCCTTGGGGAAAACTCAATAGATGTGAAGTATGTATACACACACACACACACACACACATACAGAAAAACCTGCCTCCAAATTCCTCTGAAAATAAATTTCTCTCTTTATATCTAAGGCACTGCAGTGAATACCACAGACAAATATAATTTCAAAGGTTTCCTACCAGCAAAAGATAAGAATTTTAAGGCTCCAGGTAATTAATTTCAGGAACAAGGTGTACTCTAGTTATAACTGTTCTGTACTATGGTTTTCTAAACAATAAAAATTCCCTAATGGTCTCTCTGAAAGGTCCTATTTAACAGCTCAGAATTCGGGCTTCCTGGTATTGGGGTCAAACTCCCAGGTGGAAAAAAGCCAACTGAGATTGCCTAGCCCCGGGTTCCCCGTGGCAGTTCCTCTCCAGGTCCATCCCAACTTCCATATTTATGCATGTGCGAGGTGAACACACTGATTAGAACTGATCTGCCTGGGTGCTTGGGGGGCTCAGTCGCTTAAGTGTCAGACTCTTGGTTTCGGCTCAGGTTGTGATCTCAGGGTCCGTGGGATTAGGCTCTGTGTCAGGCTTTATGCTTGGCGCAGAGTCTGCTTCTTTCTCTCTCGAATAAACAGACTCTTAAAAAAAACCCCGCTGATCTGCCAATATCCGACTTCTACTTCCATCCTCTCAGAATCTTATTTGATTCTGACAGCTGTCATTTTCATTGCTCTGGAGAGGATAGTATTCAGCCATCTGGAACTTACTTGTTCTTCATGTACCCTAATCTGTCCCCCCACATCCCTGAAGGTTCTTTATAAAGGTTTGTTTAAGAAAGAGATTCCTCTGGAACCAAGCATGAGGCAGGTGCAGCCTGGAGTCTTTTGAAGGAAACGGATCTCTTCCCCCAGATTCCTTTTGGTTCTAGTCTAGAGACTGGCAGGTTGGGAGGAGACTTCTCCTAACTCCTCATAACCATAATCTGGGTCTCAGAAATGATTCAGGAAAACTCCCTTGGATAGATACACTTTGTTAACCAAACGCCTCTCTATTCCCGGTTCTGCTTTGCTTTCAGCCATACCTCCCCCTTTGCCACAGGGGCTCTCAAATGTGACTGCACTTTCTATCATTCAGGGAATGTTTACAAATATTAATGCTTGGAATGCACACTTGTACCCTCCTAATGACATGGTCTGGGCATCAGGATTTTTCTAAGCTTCCCAAGTGATGCTGATAAGCAATGTGTGCCTAAGGCTCATCCTGGTGGTAAAGCAACAAGATACTAAAGGTTTATTGATGGACTAAAGGAGTTACCTCATCTTAAAGAGATGTTCTACATACTCAAAAAGACACTATTAGAATTTAAACAGCAGTATTCCAGTGTCTATAATTAATATTAAATATTGCAACAGAGAGAATATGATACGTTGTACATTAGTGTAAACTTCAACTCAAGAGGCAAATGGTTATCTTACTCAAGAATCACAGTCCAGGAGAGTGTAGCCCTCATTTTGTAAAAAAGGGCAAAGCCTGAAGACTGCTACTACTGTGCTATTTATCTCTATAAACCTCGGAGGTTTTGATAATGCACATAATCAATGTCCCAAGTGTGTGTGTGCTGTAGAAAATAGTTGCCTGTAATGCAAGTTCCCTAGGGGATCTGAAGGGGAGTAGAATTCGCTAGCCCAAGATATGCCTCTTTGGTATAAGGATTATCATGAGCTGCCTATTTTCAAGAAATAGTAGAGGAGAAGCTCTGAAAAACAAGTAGAAGTGACCCTTTTATAATAAACCTGTACATTTACAAGGAAAATAATCATTTGTAAGGGTGTCTCCCTCTAACAGGAAGAGAAGGATGAGTAAATCCCTAGAAATGTATCAATGGATAAGGCAAGGACAAATAGGAATAATACCCTTACTCTTGTTTGCTGTACCTTTTCCGGTAGGCT
The DNA here is from genome assembly GCF_018345385.1 of Vulpes lagopus. Classification (NCBI taxonomy): domain Eukaryota; kingdom Metazoa; phylum Chordata; class Mammalia; order Carnivora; family Canidae; genus Vulpes; species Vulpes lagopus. Next base: position 26,645,580 of record NC_054848.1, read on the forward strand.
CCTAATAGCTGGCCTCATGGCCCCAACATCTTTCTTTTGTCTTTAGCTGGACATGGGATTGAAGGTGATGGCTCAGGCCATTTTAGGAGTTAGTCAATTTTGCTGGGTCTCTCCCATGTATACAGAAGGTGTACATGTAATTAAACTTCTTTTTTTTTTTTTGCTGTTCATCTGTCTTTTATCACAGGGGAGTCTTAGCCAAAAACCTAGAAGGGTAGAAGGAAAATTGCTTTTCTTCCCCTACACAATAGTTTGGTCTGAGTTTGTGATGAGGTAGCCACTCAAGCATCTCAATCTTTTTTTTCTGTGGCTCTCCTTTACTTGCCAAAAACAACCTAAGAACTTTGTGTGGCCAAATGATTTAGGTCAGTTTACAGTAGGCAGCATTGAAGGCACTGTGCTAGTGGAGTGGTAAATGGATAAAGATTTGGGGTCAGAGATTCTTCTCATTAAATACCTTCCCCATTTATAAGAGGGACCCCAGAAAAAAAAGAGTGAAAATAAAGTTTTGTTTATAAAGCTTTCAACTAGTACTCTTTTGGCTATTCTCAATGTACCCAAAGACATACTGAGGGGAAACAGGAGTCACAGCACAGGATTTTAAACTGGTCAATAGGAGGGGCCAGGAGATGCTTGGAACAAAAGTTGCCTATACTTACATGTCCCCATTTCCACTTGCTATTGCCTGTCCTATTTATAAAAGCACGAGAATTTTATCCACAAAATGAGTCCACTAAGATGTAACCCTCCATCTATCCAAAGATAAGTATTGTAACATGCTTTGAATATCAGGTGCAGGCCCTGGGTACACTTCCAGGCAAATGTCTTGGGACCCTTAGCTCTCCTACAGTGAATGTGGAGCCCCCTTTCTGCCTTCAGTGATGACTGAGGTAGTCTTAGTTACCAGGCAATTGCTCAGTAGTGACTTCTTTATTAGCCACTGTTGGGCAAGGCATGTCATCAACAGGTCACATAATCCTGACTCTCCCTGAAGTTATGAGAACACTGGTTTTCAAACTTTGACCATGACGTGTAGTAAGAAATGCATTTGAGGTGCCTGACTGGCTCAGTCGGTAGAGCATGCAACTGTTGATCTTAAGGTCATGAGTTTGAGCCCCACATTGGGAGGTGGAGTAGAGATTACATTAAGAAAAAAACCTTAAAAGAAAATAAATGCATTTATCATAGCCACTAAGAGTACATGCTGCAGGTATGTGTGTGTCTAGAATACCATTTCCCTAGTAAACCTCCCCAACCTATGAAACCAGATCAGGTTCTTCCATTATACTGTCTCTTAGCACTGTATTTCTCCTTTCTGGTGCATATTACAATTGGATTCAAATAATTACATAATGAAGATTTGAGCCCATCTCCAGAACTTGGTTCTAAGGCTCTGTGGTGGCAGAGAACGTTCTGTATTATAGAACAGCCATCTAGGGAAAGCTGATCGGCAGCAATGTTGTATATACCAGAGCTGCTTGCTAAATGCTTCTGACCTTGTTAAATGGATCAAAGCCTCAGTATGGAGCAGATCCCTGGGTTCTCCACTTCTTTCAAAAATCTCAAAGTGAAGCCCAAGGAAGTAATACAATGTGTTCACTGGCATGGCTGGTAGAACAGCAGCACCAACATGAGACCATGGCCAAGAGGATACATGTAGGGGAGCAGAAGTACAATATTCGAGTGAGTTTATGTTATTACTAGGCTTATCTTTTCTCCTTTTCCATTTCCTCAGAGCTAAAAATCTTTCTGGTTGGTATCCACTCATATATATTGCCTCTCTCTTTCTTCCTTTTATTTCTTCCTATATTCTGGCTGTACAAAATTGACCAAGTCTTCCTCATTTCCTTTCTAACTACCTTACTGTCTACCAAAAAAAAAAAATCAAAACTTTGAAAAACTCTCTGGTATCTCCTAGAAGGTTAAGAATATACTATTGTTTTGTGGCTTAATTACTTTATTGTGCTGTTCTCTGTGGGAAAAAAAATCAGAATACGTTGGTTTTGGAAAATAAGCTCAGAGAAGATAGGCAACTTAGGCAACTTCTTTTTGATTCACCATTGAGAGAAAGCTCTTTCTACAGAATCACAGAATCATAATTACATCATAGGGGTTGGTCATTTTTTTCTTAGATTAAACTGCATGTATATGTCACGAATCAATTAATGGGAAATCTAGAACCAGCTTCCAAGGTGCTTTTGTTTGTTGCCCCTTCCTCAAGAGTAAACACCTTCAGACAATTTTCAGGCAGGATTTATGTCATTATCCCCTTAAATAGGAAGTTCATCCAAACTCAAAATCCTACCTGACATCAAAGAGAAGTCTGTTTTTGGATCACCACAAAGGAACTTAGCTTTAGAAAAGAACTGGCAATAAATGCACAGGGTATGCAATTTTGCTCATGATGTTCCGGCAAAGCAAGGCGTATTTCCAGGCCACATGTAACAAAGGTGTGGGCCACTGTGGTGCCTACGATCCTCCTTTCTATTTATTAATGTTCTCTTATATTATAAAGTAGAGCAAAGTCAAGTTGTATGTTGCTGATACATAACTCCCTTGTTCCATCCCACTGCTGCCATTAATGATTTATGGCAGTGGCCTTCCCCTGCAGACATTCCTATCCATCCAAGGTACTCTATCTAGCTATACCAAGAGTCCTGCCTGGTTACAGCCATCAACTGACCTCTTTGTTATCTCAGCTTGAAATCTGTTCCCTGCTCCCATCCAGTGCCACCTGAAATCCAAAGATTCAAACCAAGTTTCACCTCCTCTGCCATTCCTCATGTTTCAAACAATGGACGGACGTACATTATTGAAGTGTGAATCCTGGGGCTCTGTTAATGCTGCGAAATAGGTGAGTGGGTGGCAAATATTGCCATTCTGACTGTGCAGTGGAGAAACTTCATTCCCATTAAGGAGCAGACCAGAGAGTTCCTATTTGAGGTTGCCTTTCAGTTCTCCTGTTCCCTTGCAGAGAATATGAAATGCCCAGCTAGATGTCAGATGTGCTAGTTACTTTCCTTTCAAAGAGGCTCTTTGGGTGAATTCACAGAGATTTTTTTTTATACAACCACAAAATAATAGAGGGTAAAATAAGCTTTGGAATGAAATAAGCAAATAAGAGATATAAAGGCTAAACATTCACATTTCTGATCCATGATTTCTGGAAAAATGAGAGAAGTTTCTTTAAACTTAGTTATCTTCTCGGGGTGAATTTTATTAATGTAAGAGATCATGGACCAATGAAAATTATCATCTGTACTTTTAAAATCCCTGGTTTTAACAATTGCATGCAGATTTCAGTGTGTCCAGATAAACAGATCCAAGTACAATTAAACATGAAGGTCTCATCAGAAAATGACCCCCACAATGTATTAGTATTACAAAATGGCTAAATACAATGTACATAGGGATGTCTGGCTTCCAGTTAAACAGCATCAATTTTTGAGTAGAATACAACTCTCTCTATTGTAAGAAGAAAACATGGTATAGTGAAAAGACTGTTGAAGTGGGCCTAAGTTCTGGTATTGCTTTCAACAAAGGAGAACAGCTTGGCTAAGTCATCCAGAATCTACTCCCCCATTCAGAAATAAGGGGTTTGGCCTAGATGATCTCTAGTTTTTCCTGGTTTCAAACACCTTTTATTCTCCATAGGAGCTGAGAAAAAAATATTTATCTCAAAGACTCCCGTCCAGACTGGTGTAATAGGCTGGATCATTGCTTAAAACGGTCTTTAACCTTTGAAAACATGTACCTAACAGTTTTAAACTTCCTACTGTTTAATTCCAATTTAAGGTGTTAAATGAATACGCACACAAAATAAACCTGTAACAACACACAAAAAAAGCATCATGGGAATTGGAAGAAGTTTGGGACTTTCACAAATGTTTATGATTGCACCTTGCCTTGTGCCTAAATTTTAAGTTAATGTTGATAGCCAATGGCTAAAATAAATGTTTAATGTCACTATCAGTATAAAAAACTTGTTTTTGTGCCTTGCCCTTTTAAGATATAAATTAAAATTTAACATAATTAGAACAGCTCAGAATCAAAAGGGATAGGATAAGATACATATACTACCATGTGCTCTCTTTCATTAGTTACTTTGAAGAGGATGTTAGGAGTCAATATCCCCTGTTTCTGATACTCAGATCTCTCCCCTTGGTTAAACTAACAATTTAAACTTAGTTCCAGATTGAAGCTAGTCAAAGGAAAACAGAAACAGAGCTCTAAGACTTAAATCATCATTAGTTGAAAATCATCTAGATGGTCTCTTTAGGTGTTTGTAAAAGTAGTTAGCACTGGTCATTACGTACACCTTTTTGGCTTCACTCAACAGTGCAATTTTTCATTTACTCCTATGATTATTTGAGTTCTGTCTGGTTCCTCCTTCAGACTAAAAGCTCCACAAAGGTAGAAATTAGGACTATTCGGTCATCACGTAACCTCCAGTATCTAGAACACTGCTATACACATAGTGGAGGTTCAATATAATAGGCGATGATAAGTTTGGGGGTAAATAGGTCAATTAGATATGGAGTATGAGATCAATGAAATAGGTAATGAATAATTGAATTTGTGGAAGAATATGTAAATAATATGCATGGTTTCTTGAAGGTCAAGGAAATAGCTAGGGTGGGAAGAGGGGATAGGAATGGTGGATTTTTAATTTTAATAGAATTCATGCAAGGCAGAAGATGGCTTATTTGTATTGTGCAGATTTTGCAGGCTACTGGCCTGTTAAAGACTTTTTTTAAGCTTAAAGATAGGTCAAGCCTGTAAACAGCAGTTCGTGGACACTATGCAAAGTGGGTCACTGTTTTATTCTTTGTCATTGCTGCGTTTAATGACACACAGATACACTAACATGGGCAAGACCCTTGTTCCAAGGGCCTATGCATTTTTCTAGAAAAGGTCAAACCACAATGAATGAACTGCCTAGTATCATGTTATCATCGGCCTTCCATTTTCCTCAAGGATGTATTGCATCCTTAGACTTCAGCAATTTTAAAATTCGTGATCTTAACGTCCTCTGAAATGTACAGATTTTATAGCTTAGATTTTAAGAGACACCATTACCTGACAGAGTAATGACAGTTTTATCTGCACTGGTGACTGGATTTGCTGGGATACTTAAATAATAATCCAAATCAAATGATAATTTTTTTGAGAGGATGTCAGGAAAGGAGAAAGGAAAGAATAAAATACGTAGCCGTTAACTTGGTTTAAAAAACACAACACATTGCAGCTTCCCATGGCTTTTTATTTTACTGGGGAGAAAAAAAAACCCTTAGCAATTCATCTTCCTTTGGGTGCATGAATGACATTTTACTGTGATGTGATTATAAGAAACAAAATCCCTCAGAGATGCTGCCTTAAAATATTTCTCTTTATAATGTTCTGAGCTCGACAAACCTTGGTAGAAAACAGAATACTCTTAATTATGAATAAATTAACTAAATTAGTAACATGAGATGGATATGCAATTAAGGGATTGTTAATTGAAACTGGAAACACAGCTGTATACAGCTTAGAAATGAATCATACCAGTAATGACGCAGATGTTTATAAAATGTGATTATCTTTAGTGGAGACAGCACTGCATCTCCCAAGCCCATTCTTACATTGTGTCACTGAAATGGTTTTTAAACCCGTGAACACCAGGAATCAGGATCTCGGGGACGGCAAATTAGGCTCCCTGGGTATGGGAATTAGTGTTGTTGTCTGAATGTCAGCAATTTGATTCTCCAGCTTTCAAAGAATGTAGATATGGAGCCAACAACAAACATCTGTTAGTTGCATGGTCTTCAAAAACAACAACTGGAAGTTGCTGGCAAACCAGTGCCTGCTTCAATCTGAGAAGAAAGTCAAGTATCTGTGAACAGCTACAAAGCTGCTTAAATGGGAGAACCGGGTTGAGGACCAGCCCTGGGGACCCAGTGCTGGAGCCCTTAGGCACAAATGCTAAATGCACCCTCTGCCGGCTGAGGCTCTAAAATGTCTTATGCTGTTTTGCAGACCATCAACCCAGAAGGAAACAAACAAACAAACAAACAAACAAACCAAAAAACCCCAAACCAAACAAAAAGACACCAAACCCAAAAAACCAAACCAAAATGTTCACAACTAAAGGAAGCAGTGGGAAATGCTGTCGTTAAACTTGCTGTATGTTTAAGTGTACTAAAATTATCAGTGATTCCACAGCACTTTGGAAGCTTCCCTTTCTTGCTTATCACACACAATTTTGCCCCACGTACAATTCCCATCTGTCCTAGGGGAGGGAGATGTCCCTATTAATCTGAATTTTAATGGGCCGGCATGGTCATGGCACAAGCTTCTGTTGAATGAACTCAGGGAGACGGGCTACAGACTAGGTCCTAACCATCACTGAATGATACAAAGTAGAGCGCTTGGCTAAATGAGGCTACCATCTTTGAAACTCAGCTTCCCAGTCTTGTGGCCCCCAAACCAATGACCCTGTCAGGCTGCACGGCCCTTATGAATCTGACTGATGCTAGTTTCACCACATGAAATGTAAACGTTCTGCTGTAGGTTGTACTTTTTTTTTTTTAAGTAATCCACAGTTTTGATATTAACCAACAGAAAATCTATTTGTCACTTAAGCTTAGCTCCTCTTTCAAAGAGATCAGCTTTCTTAATAAAAGCTATTTATTGGGCAGCCCCGGTGGCTCAGCGGTTTAGCGCCGCCTTCAGCCCAGGGCCTGATCCTGGAGACCCAGGATCGAGTCCCATGTCAGGCTCCCCGCAGGGAGCCTGCTTCTCTCTCTGCCTCTCTCTCTCTCTGTGTGTGTCTCTCATGAATAAATAAATAAAATCTTAAAAAAAGCTATTTCTTGAAAGGAAACAAAAATAAATGGGAGATAGTTTCTCCAATTAGCCACTATCTTCCACTACCAAAAAAAACCACAGAAATCTGAGGAATTTTTCCTTAGATTAGGAAAATAATCCAGGAGGGATCTTTTATGCATTCTTTAATGAAGGGTTTAGATGACACGAGGCCCAAATAAAAACAACTCAGTTTTGCCTTTTTCATCAGCCGTAGGCATAAGGGGCACAGCTCAGTGTTTGTTAAAGGAAAAACGTCCACACTTGCAAGAATGGATGAGGAGAAAAACGCAAACATATTAAAAAGACATACCACTATACATTGTTTTCCCTCTCTGTTGGATACCTATAAGTGTGGAATTTGTTAAATTTTGGTCACGAAGTCTTTCTATCCTATGTGTTAGTTTCTACAAGCACAGGCTTTGCCTATAACTTCAGTATTGATTTGCTGTTATACAGGTTCCAACTTGTCTAAATTTCATTACCTGAAGGGACAGCTTGCAATTCCGTATACAGGTATAATAAAAGCAAGATGACTACATGTATACCGTGAGCCTTGAAAGGACACTTTTTCCCCATATGCAGGGCCCAATTCCTCTTGAGTCTATTAGTCTGTTGCAAATGGTGACGACAAAGCTGATAACGTATTATTTGCTAGCAGTTGTATTCCTATTTTCAACCCTGAACCTACTTACAATCACACAAATATCAGAATCCATTTGGAACATTCCCAGCTATTGCCTACCTAACAACTAATCACTTTTGATCATAATTGAGCAAGGGAAAAAGATTTTGGTCATCAATGGACCCTGTGCTAGAGGAAGAATGAACATTTGGCCCAAAACAATCACAATAATGCTATTTCTTGCAGCCAACGACTGGTTTCAAGGAATATAGCGAGACCTAGTTCTGGCTGATACACAAGGGGAAATACGCTGGGGGACTTCTGGGAAACTCTTTCTTCTCCAACACACGCACTGGCCCCCCTCCTCCCCTCTGGCCCAGTTATCCTTCTCCCATATTTCCTTCCTGCTGTGGATACTGTTGTCTGAGGATATGTTGCTGGGTGCAGTGGGAAGCCATCTTGGGATCGTGAGAGAAAAGCCAAGAGATACCCAAAGAAACAGGACTGGAGTGTACATAGTTCAGCTGCAGAATTAATCAGCCCCAGATCGGATGACCTTTGGACTTCTGGTTGTGTTAGCCCAGTGGTTCTCAAAGTGTGGTTCCTAACCACAGAGGTATCAGCACCACCTGAGAACTTATTAGCAATGTGGAATCTCAGACCTTACTTGTTTCAGACCCATGGAGTCAGAAAACCTGGGTGGAGCCCATCAGTCTATACTTTAACAAGCCCTCCAGGAGATTCTGACGCACACTACAGATTGGCAACCACTGTGTTAGATTATCAGATGTCTCTATTATTTAAGATGGCATTTTAAAAACTTGCCTGATCCCACTGGAGTTCATGTTAAAAACTCAGATTCCCAAACCTAATGATTCAGAATTGCTAGTGAAGGAGCTTGGGAATTAGGCATTTAAACAAGTGCCCCTGGTGATTCTTATGACCAGAAAAGTGTGGGAAAAACAAATATAAGGTCCTTTAAATTGAGCATTCTGTCATTGGCTGCTGAAAGTATTCTAACCAACACACTATGTACAATCCCCTATGCTCCAGAACCACATAGGTAAACAGATACTAGCTCTTGCCTTGGCGAGTTTATCACAAAGTCCTAGTTTGGAGAGCCTTTGGGTTAAAGTGTGGTTTACATTTCTAAGATGTGGGTTTCTCAATGGCCAATGTGAATTCCTGATCTTTTATATTCAGGAAATGTTTCCCCTACCTCCCTACGACAGCTCCAGTCTGAATTTCTAACCTCTTAGACTTTCTTGACTCCTACTAGCTGGTGGCCCCAACACTCCCACCAGGATTTCAAGAACCCCTCTCAAGTAATTACAGAGGTAATCATGCATTCTTCAACTCTTAGGCTACATTCTCAGAGGCCAGATGCCTTCCTGCTGAACTTGAACCTGCTGATGCCCATGAGAGTGCCATGAAAGCAGCAATTAGTCTGTTACAAACTAAACATGTATTTTCAAAGTCTAAAAAAGAAATTCTGCTCATCCAAAGAGAAATAATCTAGAACTCTAAAATATTTAACATTAAATGGTCTGAAATCATCAATGTTCATTCAGGCTGAATGAAAACTTTACATTAAAAACTTTCCTTTTTTTTAAGATTTATTTATTTATTTGAGAGAGAGAGAGAGTGTGTGAGAGAGACAGAAGCACAGGCAGAGGGAGAGGGTGCATATTAAGCAGGCTCCACACTGAGTGTGGAGCCCGACTCTCTGGGCTCAGTCTCAGGACCCTGAGATCATGACCTGAGCTGAAATCAAGAGTCAGATGCTTAACTGACTCGGCTACCCAGGCACCCCTATGTTAAAAACTTTCTGTCCCTTGTTTGCTTGGGGCCAAATAGCTAAAAAGGTAAAAACCATTGTAATGCAATATAATTTATGATTGATAAATGTAAAAAGTCAAAAGGAGATTTGAGAAAAATATTTCATTGTGTCTCATCTCTCCTATTTACATGTACTTTGTTCGCTTAGATATTCCTTATTCTGTCTCTGTGCCCCTCCCCACAGTATACCGGACACCTTATTGGTTCTGGACCTCTATTCACCTTCGACTGAGTCAGATTTCCCCCAACCTCTAAGCATTTGTTTATACTGTCTCTTTTTTTTCTAGAAAACCCTTCCATTTCCCCCCTCTAGCCTTTGAAACGCTACTCATTGCCTGAGTCTGCACTCATATGTCATCCCTGCAGCAAAACTAACTGCTGACTATTTTGTGTATTAAAACACCACTTTTACCCCTCACATGTCCAGAGGGGGTCTTTGTGGTTTTGTTTGTAGTTCATGTATCAATCATACTTGCAAAGTATGAATATCTTTGTCCCTATTGCCAAAAGAGCATCTACCACGATGTAGTCACTTTAAAATACTGAACTGATTTTCAGGCAAAACTGATTTCTAAACATAAGCATCAACTGAAGAGTGACTTAATTTACTCGCTAGGTTACTGCGATGGGGGCACCAGCTTGAGTGGCACTGGTCCCAACTTCAGTCTGAGAAACTCTAGATAGGAGTGGCATATGAGTGGGATGGGCAGTGTATCTCATTAGGACCAGAAGCTCAAGCTGTAACCGCTTCTGGGGTTACATATCCAGGCATGCATTACAGTCATCTTGAAGAGACAAGGGGCTCCTAAGACTTCTACTGCAGGGAGACCAAGAAGGTTGCTCAGGAGAAGGCCTAAGGAAAGAATGTATTATAAACTAGGTTGCTTCACTCAGTAGCAAAGCCTCTGTCAGCAAGGAGAAGAGTAGTTTTGAGAACATCATGGTGTCTGCCACTTGGATTTGTCCTGTGGTTCAGTCATGTCTCAGTCCTATGGCTGCAAATCAGAATGATCTGAAAGACCATGTGCCAGATGGGATGCTTTCTGCTGCCAGTAAGAGAATACCCAGCACAAAATGGCTTGGCCAGTCAAGGAGCACAGAGTCAAGGCCGCTCCACAGCTGGGTAATTCAGAAGCACGATGGCATCATCAGCTCTCAGATTCTGCGCATCTTTCCACTCTGCCATCTTTAGGTGAACTCACCACACATGGAGCAACATGGTTTCTCAAGTTCTGGTTCCTTTATTTATTCATTCAGTAAATATTTGCCATGCTAGGAACTGCTCTTAGATGCTTTGGATATAGTAGCAAATAAAAGACAAGATCTTTGGTTTCATGAAGCATACTTTCTCATGATGGGAGATAATTTTTTTAAAGAAAGTATACCTAATATGCTAATTCTATAGTTATGGAAAGAAGGAAAAACAAAAATGGGTTAGATGTTCCTAATGTTGTATAACATACCACCCTAAAACTTAGTGGCTTAAAACAAAAATTTATCACTCTTGCTCCTGGTTGAGTTGACTGTTCTCAGCTGTGTGTTTTTTGTTTGGGGTCTTTCATGTATTTGCAGTTAGATGAAAGTTGGAGGTGGAGTGATCTGAAAGCTTGACTGGGATGGATGTCCCAGATGGGTTTCTTTTTGCTCATACATCTGGTGCCTCACTTAACCACTTAACCTTACAAACCACTTTGGGATATGTAACTCCAAAAGCGGCTCCAGGTTGAGCTTTCTCTTGGTCCCCAGGAGGTATACCGCCCATCCCACTAATTTGCCAAGCTTACCTGAGTTTCTCAGACATAAGCTGGGACCAGTGCCACTCAAGCTGGCATTCCCACCATGTAGCAAAAATCAAACATTATTCAGCTGGGGGCTGGCCAAGCATTTCTTTCTCTTTGTGTAGCTTCTCCGTGTGGCTAGCTGAGCTTCTTTCAGCACAGTGGCCTTACAGCAGTCAGACTTCTTTCACAGCAGCGCCCCCACCCCTGCCAGTGAACGTTCCAAGTGACCAAGACAGATACTCCACGACTTCCTTTGATCTAGCCTTGGGTCTTGCAGTGTTGCTTCTGCTGCTTGCAATTTGTTTTATGGGGCCAGCCTGGATTCACTGTGGAGGGGGTACTACACAGGTGTTTTGCAGGCATGATTCATGGTGGTTGTGGTGGGGGTATCTCTATAGAAGGACCGTAAAGGGTGTGGGGGGGGGAATTGAACTGATATGGCTCAAAAGGGGGAGGCAGGGCAGGTTGCTATTTAAATGTGGTGGTCAATTTTCAAGGGGTTTTCTTTAAGAAGTTGAGATTTGTGCAAGACTTGAAGAATGACAGGGTTATTCACACAGATAACTGGGGGGAAGAGCATTCCAGGCAGAAGAGAGTAGGCACAGTGTTCAGAAGGAAAAAAATATTGGCTTAAGTTCCCTGGGGGACGAAAACCTTTCTGGGATGCTCCCTTGGCCAACTTCCCTTTGTATCTTATTGCCTGAGATTGCATAAAATATCCATGTCCAATCCTTGCCAAGGAGATTGGGACCACCAGATCACCATGAAATAGGTCAGTACAATCATTATTCATTCCTAGGGCCTAGGCCTCCCTTGACGCACACGGTCCCCTGGAGTAGGGTAATTCCTGAACAAGCCAGGTCTCTGCTAGTAATGGAGAAGAGTGTACGTGTCCACAATAGAGGAAGTAGATTCACAGAAAGGGAAATAATTGTGTGTCTACCATGCCCTGGAGACTAAACAATATCCCTTTAGGGCCTAACGGAGGATAAGTCATCCCACTTTTCCAGAGATAGATCCTGACTGCCAGCAGAGAATTCTCATGCTTGGGGTCAGAGCAGAAAAGGCTGGAAAGGAAGCTGGAGTGACTAGGATTAGCATCTAATTTGCCCAGCAGGTAAGGGGCCACTACCCATGGAGAAGGAGAGAGCTTAACAGAGTACACTCAGCAGACAGACAGCAGGTAGTATTCAGGAAGCAGAAAGGTCACTCTGAAACAAAAATTCTATGTACAGAACAGAAATATAGTGAGATACATGATGAACTATGGACTTCATTCAAAAGGCTAATGTTAGAATTCTCAAGTGCAGCACCATGGCTGTGGCCCTATGGCTAGCTTTATGGCCCCTGCACTGTGTTTAATGGGAAAGCCATGCCTGAGAACTGGGGTTCCTGCCTTGGCTTTAGCAATTCAAATTGTTTTTATATTTCCTAAGTGCCCACATAGCAATCCATCCACATGTGAGTTTTCTGTGTTACAAAAAGAAAAGTATACTAAGAGGTGGTTCAGTAAATATTTATTGATAGAAACAGAAGTGAATATTAAGAAAGACTGTGTCAAACTGAGATAATAGGGAAACATAAGCTATAATTCAGAGGAAAGGAATGCCAAAAGCAGGGGACGGATCTGAAGCTCATGACTGTGCTTTTTTTTTTTTTTTTAAATTTTTTAATTTTATTTATTTATGATAGGCACACAGTGAGAGAGAGAGAGAGGCAGAGACATAGGCAGAGGGAGAAGCAGGCTCCATGCACCGGGAGCCCGACGTGGGATTCGATCCCGGGTCTCCAGGATCGCGCCCTGGGCCAAAGGCAGGCGCCAAACCGCTGCGCCACCCAGGGATCCCATGACTGTGCTTTTATATGCTTTTTCCCCCTGCCACAGTATAGGCAGCTATTGTTACAAATTATTATATTTGTAGAAATCAGCTCCATTCGAACCAAGGGATGCAAGTGCCATGCATCAGTTGTGTACAAGACAGATTAAAACAATTTCATTGCAAATATAGAAGAGCAAGAGTTACCATATCTAATCTTTGAAAATACCTTTTCTTTTTAAGGATCAGAATATTTTCTCCCCACACATCTAGAAAGATTTGGGTCCAGTTTTGTTTGACGTGTGTTTAGTGGAAAACTATGAGATGTATAATACTATAAAATATGAACAGGTTCTAGAAAAGAAGAGAGGCCCTCTTTTTGCAACCCAGCAGGGCAGAAAGAATTAAATTCTTATAAAGGATGAACAAATGTATTAGAATAGATACAGTATAACCAAGTTCAGAAAAGTGAAAGAAGTTTAGCAGGCTTTTATAGAAATGAATTGTGGTTCTAATAATAAAGCTTACATTTTTATAGCATTTACTAGTTTCTGAAGTCTCTCAATGAGACTTGATCTCATTGTTTCACATGGACCTTGCAAGACTGGCAGGATTTGGATAAGTAATTCCGTTTAAAACATGTTTCAGAATACAGAATATTTAGACTGAAGAATGCCTTCTTAAGAATAAAATGCAAGGGGGCAGCCTGGGTGGCTCAGCGGTTCAGTGCCGCCTTTGGCCCAGGTCATGGTCCTGAAGACCCGGGATTGAGTCCCACGTCAGGCACCCTGAATGGAGCCTGCTTCTCTCTCTGCCTGTGTCTCTACCTCTCTCTCTCTCTCTCTCTGTCTCTGTCTCTCATAAATAAATAAATGAATTAAAAAAAAACTCTCTCTCTCTGTCTCTCATGAATGAATAAATGAAATTAAAAAATGCTTTTGAAAAAAAGAATAAAATGCAAGGATGTGTGAGGAGAATCTAGAGCAAGTTTTTGGTTTTGGTTCCATTATTAACTAGCTTTGTGAACTATGACATATCACGCGATGTCTTTGTAAAATCAAGGGTTGGACTTCTGGACTTTGAGAACTAAAGTCCTCTGAAGTGATGGGTGATAACTTAAAGAGGCCACCTTTCTTAAAAAGAAACCTTATGCATGGTAGCCCACTAGTTATTAAATGATACAGTATTAGGAATAATTAAATAGAGCCTGTTAAAGAATGACTGTTGAAGTGTATAGTTAGGGATATTAAAGTATTCAGTAATTCCAGGCAATAAAGCACACTGACATATTCAGCTGTTTTAAAAGATTTAGCAGCTTTACTGTTGGCTGATTTATGCTGGGGGCACCTTGCTACATAGCCTTGGCTTCAGGCTCTGATCAGATTTTTTATTTTTATTTTTTTAAAATTTTTTTTTTAATTTTATTCACCTATGATAGGCACACAGTGAGAGAGAGAGAGAAGCAGAGACATAGGCAGAGGGAGAAGCAGGCTCCATGCACCGGGAGCCCGACATGGGATTCGATCCCGGGTCTCCAGGATCGCGCCCCGGGCCAAAGGCAGGCGCCAAACCGCTGCGCCACCCAGGGATCCCTGATCAGATTTTTTAGATATAGACTAAGACCTGAGGCTTAGCCAACTTGATTGCAAAGGCAAGGCCCTGAATACAGCTAGGCAATAAGTATGATGGAACCAGTACAAGGCAATCACTGCTATTGCAAAAGTAAAACAAAGTATGTGCAATGTTGGTAAGTGACTAATGGCATCTCTATGTCTGGAGGATTGCACATTATCAGCTAATTACCTGTTTTCTTCCAACATTCTTTGCACATAATCTCCAAATCAAGAAAAAAACCAAAACCGTGCTTCACAAGATATTTTCGGACCTCTGCTACCCCAAGATGGGGTAACAAGGACCAAATTTACCCTCTATCTTGAAATAACTCAAACATGGATGAAACGTATGCAGTGATAGATGTGACACAATGAGAATCAGGCAAGGAAGGATAGTGACCCCTGAGGGATGGAAAACATATGAGGTGAGATCCAAGATTGTCCTAGCTTACTGCCTTGAGAGGGTATCCAGTTCACAGCATGGGGAAGAACAATCCAGGAGGATCCTGGCAGATTCTGAGAGTTGAGAAGGTGGAACTGAAGAGTCTCAGAAGACTAAGTTAGCTAGAGTTCATAGGAAAGAAGCTCAGAGAGCACAGTTTCAGGGAAACTGAGAGAGACAGAGAGAGAGAGAGAGAAAGAGAGAGACAGAGAGAATCCTGCAGATCTATAGAGCATCTCTCTCAAGTACTCAGGTGAGTAGTGATTAGCACGTGTATGCAGAAACTATTGGAGTCTGGAAAAGAATCACCAGGAGGGATCAGAGATAATAAGGTCCAGCACTCATAGCAGGAAGGAGTTCCTTACTGGAAACCTGCCATCCTGGAAACCTCATGACTCACAGGGCATTGGATAGAGCACACAGAAGGGTCTTGCCTCACTAGTGGGGGGTGGTAATTAGCCCTATACTGTCAGTCTAATCCCACCTAATTTTAAAACCTCCCAAAGGATCCAACAATGGCATACAGTTTAGAAAGGGAGAACTGGAAATACATTATTGAGAGGTTCTTATACCATATGTGAAGTGGTCTAAAACCACTGGAAGGTGCACTATGATAAAGTATATATATATATACCATAAACCATAATGTAAGCACTAAAATACCAAAATAGTTATAGCTAATATGCCAATGTAGAAGATAAAATGAATTCATCAATTCCCATTAATCTACAAGAAGACAGAAAAGGAGGAACAAGCAAACAAAGAACAGATGGGATAAGGCAAAAACAAATAGCTTGATGATAGGTTTACACCTAACCATATTAATAATCACATTGAATATAAACAATCTAAATATCCCCCACTTAAAAGAAGTTGTCAGATTGGATTTTAAAAAAAGAAAAATCCAATTATATGCTGCCTACAAGAAATGCACGTTCAATACAAAGATGCAAATAGGCTAAAAATAAAAGGATGAGAAAAGTGATACCATGCCAGCAGTAATCAGAAGAAAGCTGGAATGGCTACATCATTAGCCATTAGGGAAATGCAAATTAAAACCACAATGAAATACCACTGTCTAGCTATTTAAATGGCTAACATTTTTTAAATTGACCACAGTCAACTTTTAGAGAGGATACGAAGGAACTGGAACTCTCATACACTGCTGGTGGGAATGTAAGATGGTCCAACAGCTTGGGAAAACAGTCTGGCATTTTCTTGATAGTGAAACACATGCCTACGACATAATCTAGCTATCCCTCTCCTAAGCATTTACTCAAGAGATATGAAAACAAAGTCCATTCAAAGACTTGTGAAACAACCCAAAAGTCAATTAAAAGGTGATGAATAAACACATTTGAGTGTTTCCATATAATGGAATACTGCTTAGCAATAAACAGGGATAAACTATTGATACATGTAACAACATGGATGAATTTCAAGATAACTGTGGTGACTGAAAGAAATGAGACCAAAAAGACTGTACATCTCATTCATATAAAACTAGAAAACACAAATTCATCTACATTAGTAGAAAGGAGATCAGTGGTTGCTTGGAGGCACTGGAGGGGTGGAAGGGAGAGATTACCAAGGGACATGAAGAAACTTTTGGGGGTATGGATATATTCACTCTTTTGAATGTGGTGATGGTTTCTCAGGTGTATACATATATCAAACTTATCAATTTGCACATTTTAAACATGGATGTGTTAATTATACCTCAAGAAAGCTGTTATCAAAAAGGGAAGGTACAAAAACACTAATTCAAAAAGATACATATATCCCCACATTCACTGCAGCATTGCCTACAATAGCCAAGACATAGAAACAACCTAAGTGTCCACTGACAGATGAATGGATAAAGAAATTATATATATATGATGAAATATTATTCAGCCACAAAAAAACAATGAGATCTCGTCATTTATGACAACATGGATGAATCTCGAGGGCTTTGTGCTAAGTGAAATTAGCCAGACAGAAAGACCAATACCATATAATCTCGTATGTAGAATCTAGAAAGAAAACAAGCTTATCAATATAGAAAACAGACTAGTAGCTACCAGAAGTGGGGGCTGAGCGTATGTGTGAAATGGGTGAAGGTGAATGGGTCCAAAGGTACAAACTTCCAGTCATGAAATAAATAAGAGGATGTAATGCATAGTGTGGTGACTATAGTTAATTATACTGTATTATATTTTTGAAACTTGCTCAAAGAGTAGATCTTACAAATTCTCCTAAGAACAAACAATTGTAACTAGGTACGGTGATGGATGTTAACGAGACTTACTGTGGTAATTATTTCACAATATATACAAATGCCAAATCATTATGCTGTACACTTGAATATAATGTTATGTTAATTATGCCTCCATAAATAAAAGAAGGGGGGGGGAGAAAGGGAAGCTATTTTGTCTCGTTTTTCTGCAAAGGTAACATTAAATATATTCCATGTTGTTCAGAGTACACTGATCATAATTGCTGATAAAAGTCTAGGATGTGCGTGAATCCTGTTCACCATAAAGTAAAAGATAAATATTTAATTTTTGGTCAATTATTTTTCTTTTTGGAATCTTTGGAAAATGATTTAAGCATTGGTTAATATTATGAATCTACAGATCTAGGCATGAATACTGTTTATCCAGAAATGATAGTTTCATTTCCTAATTTTTCACCTGTGGTATAACTTTCCATTTATAGTTTTTAATAATATTTTTGCTTAATTTCATGCATTCAGCAATTCGAGAAATATTTGCTGAGTGCCTACTATGTAAAGATACTGGCCAAGCACCAGTACATATGGTGTTTAGGGCTCTGCCCACATTCAGCTGCTCCTCAGGTGTGGGAGATGGACTTTTAATAAATAAATCAACAAACAGGTAGCCGCAGATTTTCCTAAGTGCTGTGAAGAATTCAAACAGGATGCTCTCTGTGATACAGAATGATAAGAAATCTTCCAATGTGACTTAATTATATGTTAACTCTGCAGTCCATTACTTCAAATGATTCCTAGTTATTAAATTTGCACAGTAGAATTTTACTACTCTGTTTATAGTTAGTCACAAGCTTCAGGCCATTTAAAATAAAAGCTACAGATGAATAGAAAAGCTGCTTAGTTAACCTGTCTTCATCCTTTAGGTTTTGGCTGAATGGCTGCTTTCTCCAGGAAGTTTTCCTGATCAGTCTTCCCTAACTCCTACCCTCACGGCAACACACACAGATCCTCACTATATATGCCCTGCATTTTTCTTCCATTACACCTATCACAATTTCTAATTACTATATGAGGGATTTTTCTTTATTAATGTGTACCTTCCCAACAAACCATAAACACTGTGAGGGCAGACAGTATCTGGGTTTTTCACAACCGTATGCCTATTATCTAACCCAGAGTCTGGCAGAGGGT
This sequence comes from Vulpes lagopus, assembly GCF_018345385.1. NCBI lineage: Eukaryota > Metazoa > Chordata > Mammalia > Carnivora > Canidae > Vulpes > Vulpes lagopus. The sequence continues at coordinate 26,663,949 of NC_054848.1, forward strand.
AGATGCCAGAAAGATATTCATTGAATGGAAAGTTATTTAAGCATTGGTTAATGTTAGGATTCTACAGATCTAGGCATGAATACTGTTTATCCAGGAATGATAGGTTCATTTCATAACTTTCCCCCTGTGATGTAACTTTTCATTTATATTATAGTTTTTAATAATATTTTTGCTTAATTTCATGCATTCAGCTGGGCTCGATTTCACAACCTTGAGATCATGACCTGAGCTGAAATCAAGAGTTGGATGTTTAACCGACTGGGCCCTCAGGAGCCCTGGAGAGATTCTCATTTTTAATCTGTGAATGATTCAGGTTCTGGGTTAAACTATTCCTGAGACTGTGGTCTGAGATTCATATAATCATCCTACTTTAAACCGGCATTTCCTAAACCCTTGATGTAGGTGATTCCTGACAAATTAATAAATGTGAGGGCGAAGATATATTTTTTTTATTGAAAGGGCTAAACTGTAAATGAGGAGGAAATACTGTCGTGTCAGTCTAGCTTTCTTTTTTTTAAGGATTTTATTTATTTATTCATGAGAGATACATAGAGAGAGTCAGAGACACAGGCAGAGGGAGAAGCAGGCTCCATGCAGGGAGCCCGACGTGGGACTCGATCCCAGGACTCCAGGGTCACACCCTGGGCCGAAGGTGGCGCTAAACCGCTGAGCCACCCGGCTGCCCTCAATCTAGCTTTCTGCCAGAGAGGAGGTATTTGGATAGTTGGTAGTTCTGACAGATTCTGCAGATAGATTGCCTGGGTTCAACTCCTGACTCAGTCACCAGCTATGTGAACTCAGGCAAGCCACCTACCTAACCTCATGGCTCCTCATTTTCCTCACCTGTAAAATGAGGCTAAAAATAGTACCTACTTCCTAAGGCGACTGTGAGGCTTACAGGTGTTAGCACAAGTAAAAGGGCTCAGAGAAGTGGATAGCAAACTGGAAGAGCCACTTAAGTGCTCATTATTAATTTCAGTAATGCATAATGCTCGCTCACTCAAACCAACTCTTCTCAAATCCATATCGTGCAATCTCATTGGCCAAATCAAGTGTCGCCCTGTGTAAAAAGTGTATTTCTAAATAGAACAATCACTTTCTAATTGATTATATTTTTTACCTCCGTATCTACCTTTGAAATTAATGAATGTGTTAATTGAGGGAGGCCATTTATATCCGGATGGCCATTATTTCAAGGACTTTAAAGAACTGATAAAAATAAAGAACACTGAGATAAACTACCAGCGATTTGGAACTCGCTCTATGGCACTGACCTTTAAACACAGCATTTCTGAATTTCATAAGCCAGTTTCTTACGGAGTCACTGGCGGAGTAGGCTTTAACATTCAGCCTTTCATAGGGTCTGAAAGGGAGTTATTTCTGGAGGAATGTGCAGGGCAAGAGGAGAGGGGGAGTCTTTGGGGTGGCAATGTGGGAACAGCAGCCCTTTGAGCGCTGCGCGTGACGTAGCCTGGGAAATGTGAGCAGCTGCTGGCAGAGCGCTTCACACGCAGCGGGACGGTGGGAAGAGCCGGGCGGAAAACAGCCGGGGCAGACAAGTGCGCCCGGGGAGGGCGGGGCCGAGGCAGGGGGCGGGGCCGAGGCAAGCTGCGCGGACGGGAGAGGGCGGGGCCGAGGCAGGGGCGGGGCCGAGGCAGGGGCGGGGCCGAGGCAGGGGGCGGGGCCGAGGCAGGAGGCGCTCTTTAGGAGGGTCAGGCTGCCCAACCAAAGACCCTTAAAAGAAGAATAAAGGGTAAAGCAGGGAAAAATCAGAGGGAAGGGCAAATGTCAGTTGCGGAAGAAGAAAGAAGGGAAAGGAAAACACGGGGGTAATGGCAGTTTTAAAAACTCCGGATTGTATGTGTGTGGCCACAAAGGAATTAGAGCTACCGAGAAAGGAAAAGAAATCCGTGCATCCATCAGGCTGCTGTTTAAAACACATTCAACAGGGACGCGTGACGTTTTTTAAAACAACAAAATAGTGACATGGATTAGCATGGTAGCTAGCTTCGCAACCAGCAGAAATCAAGTCAGGAATTAAGGAATCCATAAAGATCAAGCGATCAGATAACCTAGCTTCATGAGGATTGGGTTCACTTTATAGAAGTTCTGAAAAAAAAAATCATATTCCTGTCATTCTCTTCAACTAATAAATAGTTTTTTTCATTTCTACTGGCTTCGTTTTCATTTTGTATCTCATGTAATTTTTTTTGGTCACACTCTCTACGTCATTCACTTTTCTCCCCCCTAGTTACACACATCGCAACGACCTTTTCCCCCCTCCCACAGTAGAGAATGGCCTTGAAAAAAAAAAAAACGTTCTTTTGGAGTAAGCAGGTCGGACTCTGGAACCTCTGGGTCACCTTACATGCAAGGTTACCTGGGCAATTTCAGTATCATTGTTCTTGAATACAGTACTATTAGCTGTGAAAACTTTGGAAGCCACACCGACTGAGGTAAATGTCTGTAAGATTGACAGTACACTTCGAAACACCCCCCGGTGGGGGGTGGTGGTTAAAGGTGGGAGCTAGCCTCCGCTTTTGAGATGCACACATTCTTCATTCTTTCACATTTTTTTTAATTTTTATTTATTTATGATAGAGAGAGAGAGAGAGAGAGAGAGAGAGAGAGAGAGAGGCAGAGGGAGAAGCAGGCTCCATGCACCGGGAGCCTGATGTGGGATTCGATCCCGGGTCTCCAGGATCGCGCCCTGGGCCAAAGGCAGGCGCCAAACCACTGCGCCACCCAGGGATCCCCATTCTTTCACATTTTTAAAGGGATTTGTTCACTTCCTTTTAATTTTTTTTTTTTTAAAGAGGTGAGGCTAAGCAAAAATGATTGTTCCCTCCTCTGGCAAAGATGTTTTCCTAGAACTTAATTGTTCTTTTTCCATGGGTCATTCTATTTCTAATATCAACAAACCCTTCTGTGACCTAACCTTCTCTAAAACAAACACATTCTTTCCTCTGTTCTTCTCATTTCCTTCACTTTCAGCTTTTTAAAAACTCCTGCCAGGGAACGCAACAGAGCAACAGAGGCAATGTTACAGTTGAGGTCTTTTTACTTAAGGTTTAGAATGTGTTAGGGTAGTTTTTCCTACACCATTACAATATTTTTGGATAGTGGATTCCAATCTTTTCAAGCCCGCGGATCCCTTCTTAACAATTCCAAGGACTGGAGGATCCCTACATGATGGAAGTACTATTTAATAACTCAACAGCTTCCCCTGGGGGGAACCTTGGTAGAATGACAGAATCACAGGCTTCACCCAATACCTATTAATCTCCAGACCAGGAGTGGGGATGGGGGACAGGGGGGTGGTGAAGGTGTCTTAACAAGCTCTGCTGCTGAATCTTATTTATGCTAGATTTTTGTGAAGTGCGTTTTAGACCAGAACAATCCAATGGAAAGATGACAGCTGCATATGTCATTTTAAATTTTTTAGTAGATACACTAAAAAAGTAAAAAGAAACACTGTCAGTTGTTTTATTTGAAGCAATGGGTTCACTTTATTCGTCTTCAAGGAAAATACCCAAGTATGAATAATCATAAAAAAGAAATGGGTAAAATCAATTATAATGATATATTTTACTTTACCAAATACATGAAAAATATTATCATTTCAACATGTAATCCATATAAAAATATTTTGTTTTTGGTACTGAGTCTTTGAAAGCTGATATGTCTGTTATACCTATAACATATCTCAATGCTACTAAAAGAAATCTACTAGAAATTTCCCTTTACCCTCCTCTTTCTGCCTGGAGGACAAGTTAAGGGCTTGGGTTCCGTGTTGCTGTGGCACTGTAACACTCCTCCAAAACAGAACTCTCTGCAGGGTAGTAGGCTTATTTTCCACTGTATGACTATAAACTTCTCAAAGTATCTTACAGAAGACACTTTTAAAAATCTTTTCAAGTTGGCTGTACCTGGGCAAGTGCTTAATGTAGGACAACGATTCTCAGAGTGTGGTTTCTTGATCAGCAGCATTAGCCTCACTTGGGAGCTGGTTGGAAAGGCAAAATGTCTGGCTCCGGCCTACTGAATCAGAAACTCTGGAAGTGGGGCCCAGTGATCTCTGTTTTAGTAAGTCTTTGGGTGATTTCGATGCTTAGGAACACTTGAGAACCATTGATGGAGGAAAATTCATTTCCTTTGCGAATGGCCTCAGACTCAACATCTTCTCCCGGGTTCTGTGGTCTAACCACAGGCAGAATCATTTTAGGTATTGATAAAGAAACAGCCAAAAAAGGACACATTATGGAGACACTGGTGGAAACGACCCTTGGCAAAACCAGAGACCAAAGTCAGATATCCTCTCCTTACCCTCAGTTACTAATTATTTATAAGAGCAGATGGCATAGCTCACCTAGGCTCCCTGACTAGAAGGGACCCCATAGTGTCAAATGCTTAGTACAGTATCCTTAAAAATAAAAACAAAGAGTATGAAGAAAATGTTCAGAATCTGTCAACACACTTAAAGGATCAAATCCTGTGCTCAATGACGACAAGGACAAACGCACACACATACATACAGATAGAAGCCTGCTTTGAAAACCTGTCTCATCAAAGTAAAGATCATAAGAGGCTCTGCTGGAATTTTTAATTTTTCAATTAAAACTCTTGTTAACTGTTAAAAAACAAAGCCATGCAAATATTTCTGTTGGCCAGCTAAATATGATCTTTGTCTTTCCATAAATCTTACTAGTCTAATTATGTAGACCAAATTTCCGGTCAGAAATTATTGAAGAATTTGTAAGTTAGAGACCTGAAAAGGTACCATTTTTATAGTGTTTGTGTCATAAAAGCATATTTTTGGTTTATGACATTGAGAAAGGGTGACCATTGTGGAAGTATTAAAAGAAAACCCATCAATAAAATTTTTCCTAAGATGGCATAAGCAGTAAAGGGGATTTTGGTCAGCATGTCCTAGGACTAGATAGGACAATGACAAGGTCTGCTAGGTATACAGTAGATGCCCAATCACTGCTGTTTGAATGACAGAAGGAAAGAATTAAAGAAGGAATTGAATGCGCAGAAGGTGAGGGTCTGGATCCTTGTGACAGCACAGATGTGAAGATGGAGTATATAATTGTCTGCATGACTTTGGAAGAATCTTAGGAGACCTTTAAAAACATACATAATTCATGATACTATCCTTAAACATATTTAAAGAATATCATACCTAGAAATGTCTTCATATTCAATATTTTTCAAGTGATTACATTCCAAATGCCCAACAGTCAATAAAGCATGGACTCTTTATATTAAAGTGTATTTGCAGCTTCTGTTGCTCTTCATGGGTTTACTTGTAATGCAGAGAAGTGGTTAGAACATCCCCTAACAGTACTTCCCTAGAGTAGAATATTCCCTATAGTACTTGTGCTTGCTGAATAAAGAACATGACCACATCACTAAACATGTACGCATTGTTTCAGCATTAGAAAAGTGTATCTTCAGTATAATTTTCTTCCCATTTGGTTTTGATGCTCCTTTCTACTGGGTCCAATATTAGCATTCGTTCTGCTGTAAGAGCTAATTCATTAAAATCATCTTTGGTTGATTTTAGCATAGTTGCTGAGTTCTAAAGACAATGAAGAATGTAATGCTTTAATGTTTTATATTTGAAACTGCAGGTGTGATTTTTTTTAAGGAGTACACTGAACTGGGCTCATTAATCCATTGGTTTGGAAAAGGAAGATGTCAAAGTTAATATCCCTGAGAATCATTCAAAAAAGGGGAGAAGCATGGAAAACGTGAAGTATTTCATACCTGTGTTGGTCACACTAGCTTTAAAGTATGACTCTGTGGAATGCCTGGGTGGCTCAGTGGTTTAACATCTGTTTTTGGCTCAGGGCATGATCCCAGGGTCCTGGGATCAAGTCCGGCATCAGTCTCCCTGCAGGGAGCCTGCTTTTCCCTCTGCCTATGTCTCTGCGTCTCTCTCTGGGTATCTCATGAATAAATAAATAAATAAATCTTAAAAATAATAAAGTATGACTTTGTGAAGTCCAAACTAAACAGGACTTTGAGAAAACAAAAGGGGACAGGGGTCCCAGTTCAGAAGAGCTGATTCATACCTTGACCGACATTTATAGCTTGTGGCCAGGACTGTGTCAGTTTCCATATCTAAGTCTCAGTCTCCTTACATGTAAAAGAGAATAGTGATAATATGTACTCATAATGCATCATCATAATTTTGTGAGGATTAAGTGAGTTAATGCACATCAAAACTCCTAACTACAAGGAATGATGTTTCCTAAGCCCAAAACATATCATCTTATGGTCCAGGACAAACATCCCTACGATTGTGTCCACTCTGAGGGAGAAAATAGGATTTTATTCCTACAAAGTTTCAAACAGGGAAACCAATGTCTCTAAACTTCCATTTGTGCATTGTAAATAAATTCAGAGCGCTCTGTACTCTATTTCTATGTACAGGTAAATCGTGACTGTGTCTTATTCTGCTGTTGATGTTATATCTACATGGTTTATCTGTTTCTAACATTTTGACTGATATTACAGAGAGCTAAAAGATCAGTATGGCTTTCTTTTAAAATAAAAATTAATGGATTGTCTAATTAAACCCAGGATATTCTGGTATCAAGTAGATATAGCCTGGCACTATGTAACTCTCTTTCTTCTATTACACTATTTTGCCCAAATTTAGAACTCATTTTCTTAGGTTTATATGTGCCTTCCCACTATTCCAACTCTCTATTCCTTGATTTTTCTCTTAGTGGACAAAGAAATAGAGATGAATTTGTACAAATTTTTTTTATCATGATGTCATAACTGACATAGAATTGTAAGTGACTAAATTATTTATTTTTATAGAAATCTGATGTTATAATGATGATAGGCTCGAGCTTCCTGCCACAGAAGTTGGGTGATTCTTGAGTCAGATACATTCTTCTAACCGTAAAATGTTGTTGATAGGACATATGACATATGACATACGACTTGCGCTTCCAGTAATGGGGATGAAGTTATTTGATGCGGACCTCATTTCTTGGCTTTGTTCACTTTCTGAACAAGGATTCCCATTTATAATATAGCAGAATAGTTAGAATTATGGTCAAAGAAAAAAATGGAATCAACTTGACTCAGTTATGTGCAACCCTGAACCTTGGGTTTATCAGCTTTCTGCTGAAAATATTTTTAAAGCATATCCTTTGGGTCATATCCAAAAACAGCAACATGTGAAATTTGCCACAATAAGAGCAGGTACCACAAATTTACCGAACTGTTTAGTATGAGAAGGCTGTGCATATGTGGGTTTGGGATGAGGGGTTTAAAAGTTCAAATGAAAAAAGGAGAAACACAATCCCAATGAGCCACATCTGTATTATGAATAGAGGAAGCTACCATATTGATTCTAAACTAAATTTTGTCATACGAGTACCCTCCCCCAACCCCCTGCCCAGATATCCAGATACAGAATCATAGGATTGAGTTGGATGTGACCTGAAACCGAACGGGATCGCCTCACTTTATAAATGAGGGAATTAAAGCTGAGGGAGGGTAAATGGTTTTTTCAAGATAACACGGTCAAAGAATGAGCTTCAGTTTGAAGTCAGGGCTTCTCCTCTTCACTCTAGTCCTCTTTTTCCTACATCAGCTCCTTTCACATACTTCCCTATATTCATAACCAAGTCTTTATTCATTTTAAAGAATGAGCAAAACTGAGGCTATTAATATTTTCTCACACTTTACGTCTACATAAAGAGTACAACTACAATGGCTTGCTTAGTACTGATCTTTAGAAACTTTGCTTATCAGTCATCATCTTTTGACCTCATTTGTAAGCTTACATGGTCACAGATCTCATACCACATCCTGAAAGCAAAGGCAGCATTTGGTTCTTTGAAAGAAATTTTAAGATACAGTTCAAGAGTGCTTGAAGAGAACAAATGTGGCCACTGCTTTTCCTTGGACATTTATGGTTTTCCTTATTTATGCTTAAAGTGAAAAATATACTAAGGATCAAGCTGATAAGGTTTTAATAGTACTTGGCCACTCTGAAACTAATAGACACAGAAAGGCATGTAATTGCTTAACCATATTGCCTTGCTTTAGTCAATGCCACTTATAACAATCTATCATACAAACATTTCAAAACTATCCATCACAACGAGAATTAAATTAGAGGAGATCTCAAGAGGTCTTGAATTTGGAACCTGTTTTTATTAAAGATCTAGCAATTCTTCAACAGGACTTTCAATCATACCCCTAAATGGACTGCCAATATGAAAAGTTATCTGCTTCATCTTTTTTTCTTTTTCCTACTGAAACAGTGAAAACAAATATTTTTAAGTGCAGTTTCTTCTGTCCTCAGGAGTATACTTTCTGATCCTATGAAACTGGGGAGAGAGACAAAACAATTCTCTAACTCTGTGGTTAAAATCAGTTTGAGGGTTTGGGGTATAGTAGAGTATACCCAAATATATAGTATAGTATAGTATAGTATAGTATAGTATAGTATAGTATAGTTTACACAGTGCCCTTCACACAGGGAACACACTGCTTTTTCTGAGTTCTCACTATGAGCCAGGTACTGTACTAACAACTCTGTGAATTAATGTTTACTTTTACAGCAAGCATGTTAGAGATGAGAAAACTGACAATCAGAGAGGACAAGTGACTTCAAGGTCACTCAGGAAGTTTGATTCCAAAGCCTGTATGCTATAATAATAATCATTATAACTGCAGTAGCACCAAGAGCCAGAGTGTATATAGCATTCGCTAGGTAACCAGCACAGTTCCAAGCACTTTTTGACATATTTTGAATTACTCGTCCATAATAGACTGGTATTTTAGAAATTTAAGATCCACATTTTCTTGGGATGGAAGACCAAAGCACAGAATGGTTAAATAACTTGCCCAAGGTCCCACAGCTAGTAAGTGCGACCTTGAGCATGCTTCTAGTCTCTATACTTATCATGCCAACCTATGAAAACCCTCCCTGTATAGGTTTGTGATAGGATGTTCTTTTTAAAAAGATTTTAAAACATGTCTTCCATTGACTGTTGTTTAAATTAGGATTCCAGAGGTAAAGATGTTTAAAGAATCCGAGCAACAATAGTAAAAGTAATTGTATGACAGTAACTAAGTTCTTCCATCATGATTCAGCATTACCTTCCATGCTAATTGCAAGATATAGGAAAATCTAACTTTAAGCTATTTACAAAAATGATTACTAATTGGTTCGAAAACATTTATATAGGAACTTACTAAATAACAGAAAGTATCCTACTCTCATGAAATATTATCCGGAATATCACACTAAGAAATTTCTTTTCTTATTCCTTACAAACATGCTTTACCCATATATTCTCTTATTGTAACAAGGAGCTGCAATGCTCATAATGTGCCTACCTGCAGAAGCTTCCATCTGGTGTTCAGGTCTTCCAGAGTGTTGAGGTTATATGGTGACAGCTGAATGCCCAACGTAGTGAGTTGGCGAGCAAGGTCATTGACGTAGCTGACATTCTCTTTCAGAGGTGTAATTTCTCCTCGAAGCGCCTGTGTGAAATAGTCGAGGGCAAGTTGGAAAATGAGAACATTTAAGGCAAAGAAACAGACACATGCAGACTAAAAGATACCTTGTTCTGTTTGGGGTGCAGTGTTAGTGACATTTGCTCTATTGTAAGTGATATTGCAACCACGAACATTTGTGAATGGGTGAATAATAATAACTAATATGCATAGAGCATTTCTTAGGTGCCTAATCCTGTGATGAGCTTTGTCCACACAACAATACTTTTATTCCTACAAAATAAAATTTTGTAGAATTCTCATTTTACATGTGAGAAAACAACTTGCAGAGGTTTTTCCTTGCCTAAGTTTCAATGGGCCAAAATTGAGGACCCTGGGATACATACCCAGGGTTGCTTGCTTCCAGAGTACATATTCTTAGTGATTATATTATATTACTTTCCAAAGTAATTCTGAATTGGCAAAGTAACAGAAAATATATACTGCTAGATTCTAAATTCTACTCATTTTACAACCACAAATGGATTCTTTTTTTTTTTACATTAAAAAGATATACTTGATAATGAAATATTACATTCACACTTTGCACCAACTGCATAATAAATAGATTCATTTAGAGATTAGGGTATTTTGTCAAGCCCTAAGAATGACTTCCTGGTCTCATGGTATTTTAGTCCTTGTGGCAATGACTTAGGAAGGCTCCCATGGGGCTTCTCTGCTGTCTCTGAAACACTAGAATGGAATTCTCTGATGCAATGCATCATGACAATCTGGTGAGTAGAAGAACCCTATGCAGATACGGGTAGGATATAACCATGCATCATATCTACCCTATTGAGATGACATTTATGGATCTTTAACATGATGTATGATGTCCAAATGTTCCAATGAGCAATTTCTAAGGGACAAATTCCTTCACTTAGGAGAACAGTTTGTGTAATGTAATGTCTACGCACAAGGACAACATCACTTACTTGGTTATATGAGCTGCTTTGATTTGCTTGATCTGGGTAGGTGTTATTTCTCTGGTTCACTATGTTAATAAAAACACTGTTTACACTGACTTCATCTATAGCCCTCCAATTCCCTCCCATTTCAAATAAAAAGAGCCAGTATGTACATTCTAATTAAGAATGGCATTGTCCTGTTGAATCAACCTGAATATCTCACCACTAAAATGTAGTACTGTATGGAATATAAGACTCTTACATAATTCTTAGGTAATATAAGACATTGTGATAATCACTCTGTATAACTGCCCCTAAGGGTAAATTTTATCATTTGTGAAATATATGTCAATAAAAAATAAAAATAAAGGAAAATAGAATAAATCTTTCTGTCTGACCAGAGACATGCAAAAAAAAATCCCTATCTGATGTATTCATCTTTATTCAACTTCATGTCAGTGGCATGTCATAGGAATCAGCCTGAAACTGAGAAAGTTTTTAATAGGGATTGATGGTTAATGTTATTATTCCGTTGCCTTATAAATAAGTAAACAGATTAAAAGAATCCCATGGAAGGAGGTAAAATCCACCGATGTAAATTCATATCTCTAAAAGGAAATAATCCATAATCACTTTGTTTTGTGTAATAAAGGGTTAGAAAACAAATTTATTTTAAAGATTTATTCATTTATTTGAGAGGGAGTGTGTGTGTGTGTGTGTGTGTGTGTGTGTGTGTGTGTGTGTGCGTGTGCATGCTTGGGAGAGGGAGGAGTACAGAGGGAGAGAGAATCCTGGAGCAGACTCTCTGCTGAGTGTGGAGCTTGATGTGGGGCTCGATTCCAGGACTGTGAGATCATGAGCTGAGCTGAAATCAAGAGTCGGCTGTTTAACCAACTCAGCCACCCAGGTGCCCCTAGAAAACAGATTTCTTAAATGTCAACGGAGAAACCTAGACAAGGGCAATGATTACAAAATGAAAGCATTCTCTTCTAGATAGTCACATGTGTTTCTAGGAACCATAAATCAATATCGTATGAGTGGGAACTGGAAACAGGGAACCCTTACAGAGATGGCAGGACAGTCAGGCCGAGTCTGACCAGACTGCAGATTAACCCTGTATGTTAATCATTGGTCTCCACTGTGCCCTTCAGAAGCATCAGTCTCAGTCACATGCAGGTTTCAACTCTCTTTGGACTACATCATGCACACGTTCAAATTGGAATATTTTGGGTTTCACTTCCTCCCCCCAAAATGCCAGACACAGATTTTATTTTATATTATATTTTTAAAATATTTTATTTAAATTCAATTTGCCAACATATATTATAACACCCAGTGCTCATCTCATGTGCCCTCTTTAATCCAGACACAGATTTTAATATTCTGTCGGTGTTTTGGAGGACAAAAAATTAAGTTCTAGTATACATCTTTAATCACAACACTCATTCTCTTTCCTCTCTCCTTCCCTCTCTCTCTCTCCCCACCACCATGGGATCTGATGGCTCCTTTTCCTTCTCCTTCCTTCTCCTTCTCCTCCTTTCTTCTCCTTCTCCTTCTCCTTCTTCTCCTTCTTCTTCTTGCTTCCATCTAGCAATTAAAGTAATTCTCTTAACTGATCTCCACTTAAGAGTCACCAGATTAAGTAGTTTTCATTCCTCTGTGAAACACAGTGATGGGGACCTCTCAAAGCCTCTAAATAAAATGTTAGAGCGATCTGTCAGGATGCATGGCCTGCGGCTCTCATTAGTTGAGTTGTCAGTTGTGTATATGTTCTCAAACCTGCTTTTTGCCAGTTGGTATTGCAACTACATAATTAAATTTAATTCCACAAACCAAAGAAATTTAAGTCTAAAAGAAAATAAGCTATGATTTCCATGAAAACTAGGTTAAACACTCTAGAATGGTGCTTAAAAGAGAACAAGGAAAGTAAATATTGTTGAATTGGGTACAGACAAGGCAACTGTAAAAGACAAGAAAAATAATCTGAAAAATTTAGAAGGGTTCTGTATGCCTTTCATGGTTCCTGATGGGCTCTGCCCACATTAAAGAAACTGGAACTGGAAATCAAAGTCTTCATCATTGGCATGATTTATGAAGAAGTCTAATCAGTGAATCTACACTTAAAGAAGAAACCTTCACACAACATTAAAATCCCGGTTGACTACTTTAAGATCGAATAAAATGTTTAAGACATACTTTTTTATGATTTTGATTGAACTGAATTTTTCTTTTTTTTTTTTGAACTGAATTTTCCAATTAACTGTTGAACTCTACCTTCTGAGCTGCAATAGAGGAAATCTATTATAAATTTTACTACCACTACTGACTACTACTGCTACTGCTACAAGTATCATCATTAACTAAGGTGGGGGGGATGCATATGTTTAGTTTAATCTGGATTACATTTCTGTTAGGATAAATGGAAGCTTTGACTGTGGAAGGGGGAGATCAGTTGGTAAAGTGATCATCTGGTGTGAAGTTTCACTCAGGGGAGATATCATGATGGGCCTGAGCAGAATGAAGAACTCTAGCCAGCTAGAAATCATCACGAGGGCACTAAGCCCACGAGAACAGTTACCACAAAGTAACTGGTGGTAGAAAAGAGGAAAAGACAAAAGAGGTGGGAGAGCATTCAAGTCAGTCTCCACATTGGCATTTGCCCTAGGTTATGGTGGCAGCTCCTACCCTGAGGATGGCTCCCTGCTGCTGTAGACTGACAATGCCTAGAAGCTTACCTAGTAAGCAGCATGGCTCCCTAAACACTGAATCGCAAGACATCACACTATGTAAAGACTACAAAAAGTACAAGTACTGTGTCATTTAAGTGGATGTAACATTGTGTTTGACTATCTTTCAAATATTAGAGCCTGTAATATTATGCATAGAAATATATGTTTAAATGATTAAACACTGAACATGAAATGTCAAAAAAGTACAGTTAACTCTGAACAATATCCTGTGCTATTTAAATGCTACCGGGATTTCATTAGATTTTATTCTAGTTTGGAAGCAGTGAGTGAGAAAACATTGAAGGGAGCCATTATACTGTGGGTTTTCTTTGAATCACTTAAACATCTGGAATATGTTCTCCATGAAAGAGCAAACCAAGTCTAATTTTATTATGACTAGTTTCATGCCGGCAAAATTTTCACTTCATTAAATGTTGTTTGATTATAGATATAAAAGTACTGATTTAGAATGATATATAAGTCTGATATGTCAAGTTTTTCTTCTTTTTATGAAATTAAATTGGCTGTCAGATCGTGGCTTATCCTTATGTAGTTAAAGATTTGTTCGAATATAGATTTAGGATGTTAGTCATCAACCACATTGCAACAAAAGAAAGGAATTTTCTATTAACAAGGAAACATTGTTTTTGGAGGGAGAAGCTTTGGCTTGATAGTTAAGGGACTATGTTGCTGGGCGCAGAAAGTCGATTTAAAGGATTGGAAAAAACAAGTCAAGGGACTTGTACTTTGAGGGCCTCCAGTTCCTCTATGAAATATGAAGCAACAGACCTGGCATAAAATCGGTGTTGAACAAATACTCATTGAATGAAAACATGAGTTCAGGGCAAGTGGGAACATTTGAATTAGGTATGACAGAGATGGTGACAGAAGTTGACCTCCGAAACCAGAGAGGTTGCCAAGATGGTGTTGAGGGTCCATCGGAGGCCCAGGACCAACATTTTAAAAAAAATCTTGACCATTTGCCCCATTTTCTCCTTCTCCAGCAGTGTTCCTTGCAAGCATGGAGAAAGCGGCTGACCTAGGTTTGGGGTCATGTCAGGTGTCTCTTTCTCAGGGACACGGGAATTCAAATTTTAGCTGGAATGTGATTGAAAAATATACCATAGAATCTGAAACTGGATTGGGAAGGAAGTGAAGCAAGGTGAAGCTCGTAGGTAGAGAGAAAATAGGGGAGTCAGTGGTGGAAGTCCAGGACTATCCAAGGAAGAGTACATTTGGAGTAGCTGCACAAGCAGGCAAGGAGGGGAAGAGATTCTGGGACATGAGAATTAGCAATGCCACCTAGGAGTTTATTTATAAATTGTGTGACATGACACGTATCACATGCTCACACATATATAAAGGATTTTATTTACATATATATATATATATATGTATATATATAAATGGGGCTACTGATAATATGAAAAACTTCCCTTCTTAGGGATATTAAACATTCTTCCTGAAACCTTAACCTACTAATTCCTAGCAGTCCCATGTCACATACAGGATATTCACAATTAATCAGGTCTGAGGGTGAAAGGCCATTCTCAGGCTATAGATGCTGTGGAAAGAAAATTACAACACAAATACTACTTAAAAGATGAAATAGTGGCTAACTGAATTTCTCTCTACAGTGGAGCCTTATTGAACAAATGTTTGAGAACCAAAACCCCTGGAAAACTGTCTTTAAAGAGGAGGCATTAGGAAAAGTCCCAGGGTTTTTCATGCTGGGTTAGTAGTGAGAAGGCAAGGGGGAGGAACTGGAAATCATGTCCTGTAAACACAGATCTTGATTCCTGTTATTGGAACTCCTACAGGAGGCTCAGGGAAGGCTTCCTAGAGCCCGGTTACCCAAGATCCGGGGGTAGGTACAGCCCAGCTGTTGGCAGCTTCTGCATTTCTGGATGGCTAATCGGGCCAAGAGGGTCAAGGACCATACACTGCTTGGCCCAGAGGATCAGAGGCCTCCTAGAGCTTCTAAAATACCCAGGGGGACATGAGCTGCTCAAATGTCATTGGACCAAAGACAAAGAAACACAAAACGAGATGTAGGAAAGCCTTTCCTGAAATGCATCAGGCTTGGAGACTTCCATTGTTAACTGTAATTCTTGGCTCTGCACTCTGGTTGGTTCACTTCCTGGTGTGGTGCCCAGGAGGAAGGTTCAGCATTTGTCTCAGATACCTACTGACTTAGGCTGGGTTTTGGAGAAGCAGATTCTGAGAGATCTTAAGTGAGAGAAGCAGGTGGATGGGACAGAAAATCTAAGTAAGGATGTGGTCTCAGTTGGAGCCCAACATCAGCTTGATCCCATGAAAAGCTCTGGAGCACAAATTATATCATAGTCAGTTCCATCTTGAGACAAAGGGGGTGTCCTTTTCTACTCCAACATCAATTGGGTATCAGCCACCAGCTGCCCCCAGCAGTCTTAGGGGAGAAGGGGTAGTGTAATTTCCCAGGCAAAGTGGCTTCCTTTTGCCTGAGGGAGGTTTTCTGGAACAGGATGTGACTATGAGTCTTTTAGCAGCCAACTCTCAGAGTTGCTGGGGGATGAGCACACCAGCTTAGTGAAGGAATCTGGCTGGGGTGCCAACAGTATCTACCACATAGGCGAACTTCATCCAGTCCCCCAATTTCCTTTACCCCTGGACTTCAGAGGTCAGACACTCTTTTTTTTTTTTTTTTAACAAGAGGCTTCTCATGTGTGAATTCTCATTACTAACTGTCCTGTAGATCTCCAACAAAATGGAGAGTGGCCGCCCTTTCCATAATATTAACTCCTTGATTTCCATCCAATGCTGAGGGACTGTGTAGAGCTAAGACAGAAGAGGTAGACTGCAGACTACTGAGTCCATCCCTCTGCCTTTCGTATCACTTTTGCCTCTGGTAGACATTCTTGACAATAAATTATGCCATTGAAACACGTATTTTTTTTTAATAGAGATGCGGCTGCATTCCATTCCAGCATTGGTTTTTATTGTGATAGCCCGAAGGCAAAACATTATGCTGTTTCTTTTCATTGTCTTCCTTGCATTCAGCTTTCAGGGCAACTCTTGTACATTTTCATAGTTGGGCACAATCACTTTTGACCAGCAAACAGAATAAGGACATAAATAATGAAACAGACTCAGAACTAATGACCTAGATGTAGCATAATCAGGATGACTTAGAGGGAGGTTAAATTAAAAAAACAAACAAACAAACACCAACCCAGATTTTAGGAAAATAATACGAAGTTTGTAGCATGAAGAAATTCTGGGCTTTTATTTATCAAACAATTGTCAGTAATTATATTTTAGCTACGGTTTCCCCTCAGGGTCACCCACACTTCCAAATTTGTGGCACTCAAAGCATAGCAATTAACTGCTATGTTTTTCCCATAAAGAATCCTCACATTTTCCTGAAAACTGATCTCTAGTTTCTCTTCGTTTTATTGAAAAAGAACGCATACCTGAACACAAAAGCATAAATTCTTTTTTTTAACACTTTCTTATTTGCATCCATCATAATTCATCATCTTTCCAGACATGGCTTCACTCTGAAGCTCATAACCTCAAGGTTCTGAAAATAAAAGCTGAATTACAGCTCTACCACACTAATAGTGTCTATCTTCTTTTTTAATGCATGTTGTTCATTTTGCCTTCACAGATATAAATTGGAAATGAGTAACAAGACAGAAGTGCTCATGGAGGACAGGTTTTTACTTATAAGAACAAGTTGTACTCATCTCGTGACTCTAATTTCCTTGGAAACTTGTTTCTGTAATCCTAACTGTGACTGCTAATTATTTTCTCTTCACAGAAAAAAAGAAGCAAACAAACCACAAAAACAAAACCCTAAAACATTTCAAGTTTTCCACAGCTTTCAAAAGACATAGTTAAAACAAATAAGAAGGTAGTTCACAAGTGTTCTGCAGAAGCTAAACGCAAAATAGGCACAATTAAAATAAAAAGGTCTCTAATGAGTATAAATAAATCCCTTAAGCAAGCCCTGCTTTTAGGCTTCTAAGGAAACAGAAGAAATGCCAATATTTTCTATCTAAGAAATTTTAATTATATGTGCCAAAACATCAAGCAAAATGTCAGTTAGTGAAATCTGTTTACTTCTTTAAAAATAAGTAATAATTCATAAGCCATTAAAAATATCAGCCACAAGGACATTGATATTCACACTCACGGGTTCTTGTTAGATAGCTTAGGGTTTACAGTTTTAACAGGTGTTTTGGGTTTGTGAACGTCCCTGACAGTCTAAAATGTTCACGGTCTGTGCCCACATTTACTACTATCAATCACTACCCCTGTCTTGCTTTCACCTTTCCCTACATGGCTCACACATCCCTGTTAGGCAGTGACTCTCAAATAGCAGCATGCATCATCATCACCCGGAGGGTTTGTTAACCAAGAGCCGGCAGGGTCTCGTCCCCAGTGTTTGTTTGTTTGTTTATTTATAGATTACTTATTTGAGAAGCGGGCGGAGGGAGAGCAAGAGAGAATTTGAATCAGACTCTGTGCTGAGCGTGGAGCCCGACACACGGCTGGATCTCACAACCCTGAGATCATGATCTGAGCGGAAACCAAGATTCGGATGCTTAGCTGCTTAACTGACTGAGCCCCCCGAGGACCCTTTGTCCCCAGTGTTTTTGATTCAGGAGGTCCAGGGTAGGCTTGAGAAGTGGCCTTTTTAATAAGAACGTGGAAGATGCTGTGTTCCTAGAACTCACCAAACCTATTCTTGACAAGACCCTTGGTGTGTGCTGTTCTCTCACATTTTTACTCTCTACCCAGCTGGCTTTTATTCATAAACCTCAGATCTCACTTCATGTGACCATGAGTACCAGCGCATCCTTGGCTTCTCTGTTTAAAGGGAGCTCTCTGTTTTTCTCCCCCTCGGCACCTTTCCTTCTTAGCCTAGATGGCAATTGCAAAGTGCGCATATATTTGCCTATTTATGAATTCATCATCTGTGCCATCCCAGGACCCTAATCTTCATTAAGGCAATTCTGTATCATTTTTTTCATCAGGGTATGCCTGAATCCAGCACGTGATAACCCCTCAATACATTTGTATTAAAGAATAAACAGTCAAGAGAATTAGGCCTTTTTGCATTAATTACTAATATTTCAGACCAATAGCTCTTCTCAAATTGCTTCATAAACACAGTTGCCTAAAAAATTTGACACCGAATGCCTAAGTAAAAGAGCCAGCTTATTCCTTCAGGTTCCATAACTGAATTCTTTAGACCTATAACTCGATTTATTTTATGTTGGAGTACGTGCTAATTTCTGACATGCCTCTAAGCCTCTGAGCAAGAACCTAACATTCTAGCTTTTGGTGCCTAAAATCAGAGAGTTTTCATAAAAGTGCACAAGTGGGAAAAAGGGAGAAGTAATCTATTTAAGGAAAATATGTTCTGCTGGTGGTGATACACCTTGGCATAGTCTTCTGGAGGGCATTTTGGCAAGGCTGAATAAAAATGTTAAGGATATTTATATAGGAAAAGAGAAAAAGCTACATCCCAGGGTCTCCATGTGAGGTTGCTGAGTGGTCAGCCCAAGAAATCCAACCTGGGCTCTATTGCTAAATTGGTGTTTCTCTCACTCTCTTGACTCTCTTTGTCTCTCTCTCTGTCTTTGTCTCTCTCTCTCTCCACTTCTCTCTCAGATTTGGGGTTTTCTATTAGGAAAAAAGTCCATTTACAAATATTTCCATGCATTTCCTCCTGTGTAAGAGGGGGATAGGGACACGGACACCCCAGGACTATTGCGAAGATGAATGAGAATTTTGGGTCTATTTCTCCTTCTTTTACCCCACCTACAATCAGTTAAGCATTGTCATTGCATCAGGCAACATGAGGAAAACATTGTCATGCAAGGTCTTATTTGGTCTGGTCCAGGGAGAGTCTACAAAGCAGCAGGTAGTAAGCTTATCCATGAGAGTCACAGACTCAGATCCTTTCTCAGGTAGCTGGACCCTGGGGCCAACTTCTAAGACTCCCCTGAGGTAGAGGGGGGACTTCTCTCTTTCTTCCTCTATCATGTAGCTTTGTAAGGTTTCCTTGAACTAGACATAAAACTGATAAAGCAAGAGGAAGCTTGGTAAGAGGAGAAAAGATACTTGTTCAGAGCTTGAATGAAGGGTAAGAAGTAGGAAAGCTTAATGTGTTTGGAGTGGGACAAATAGTCTTTAGTAAGTGAAGCATGATGTACAGGGTCATTGTGGAAGACTCATCATGGAGGGTTTTTTAAAAAGACTTTATTTACTGATTTATTTGAGAGAGACAGAGCAGAGAGAGAGAGAGACAGACAGACAGACAGACAGAAAGTACATAAGTGAGGGAAGGAGCAGAGGGAGAGAGAATCTCAAGCAGACTCCGTGCTTAGCTCAGTACAGAGCCTGGGGCTGGATCCCAGGACCCCGAGATCATGACCTGAGTTGAAATAAAAAATCTGAGGATCAGATGACTGAACCACCTAGGCACCCCTGGTGGGTGTGTTCCTGGAGCCAGGCTGTGGTGGGTATGAGTTGGCCTTTGCAGGGCAGATATTGAAGGTTTATGCAATGAGGAATTGGCATATTCTCAGCAACTCTTTTAGTTAGATTTCTTTACTACTCAGTTGAAAACACTTATTTTATACCACTATGTACTATGCATATACATACTATGTATACATGTACTACGTACTGGGAAAACAGAACTTGTGACAGACTCACATTCATGACCAGAGATACACAGTTTAGTGGGTTATGGAAAGAACAGTGTAATCATGCTATGTGAAGTTATGCCAACAGGGTTTGCAAAGTTCAAAGGAGGCTGAGGCAGGTCCTGAGTGACACCTTGGGTAGATAAGGTGGGAATGACAGAAAGGTCACATTCTTCTGGGTGTGGTGTACTCATCTGGAAAATCTCAAGTAGGCCAGTGTAAGCCTGTGGTCACTTCAGAAAGGAGAAAAGAGTGAAAATGAGTGTCTGTAGATTCGGGACAGACAATTCGAATTGTCTGTAACAATGGCTTGAATTAGAATGGTGGCAAATGGGGTGGCAAGTCATCTGTAAAATAATTTTTATAGGTCTTACATATCTGAAAGAGACCATTTTGTCCTGTGTTTTCGTGCAAGTTTATTTATTCACTCACTCCACAAATTATTATTGAGCAGCTATTTATGCCAGGGAATGTTCCAAGCACTCAATGGTTATAATTTAAATGATGATTGTTATTATATAGGCTTATAAAGAAACAAATTCCAAGCCAAAACCTACCCATAGCTACCAAATGCCGCACTTTCGACCACACAAATGCAGGACAAAGTAAGGTATGGTCTTGTATGTAGTAGTTCCCAAGAGGTTCTTTTTTTCTGTTAAGACAAATTAAGCTACCTTGGTGTGTATGAATAATAATTAATAGAGGAATCTAAGGTTGTGAGGTTACCTGTGCACAATGCTACACCTAGTTTGCTTTATACTGAGCATGATTATGTAATTTTAGTTGCACAGGGAAGGCATTCACTTCTGAAACAAAATGAATTTTTGCTGAATTGATTTTCCATTCAATATATTGTTATCAACTTAGAAATACAAAAACAGAACTGAGCCAGAGATGAATATAAATTTTCGAAGAGCTGAGATAAGAATCATTAAATGGAAGAGGGCTGAAAAGAATGTAAAACGCCCTACACTATCTACTTTTCTTTTCAGATTATTGTAGCTCCTGAATTAGTCTTTCCAAAAATACTTTTCTTTCCTACAAGTGGAACAACAAAGGAATAAGATATTTGACTGCTTCAAGTCAAATGAAATGAACATAAAATGGATTTTCTTTATTAAAATCGATGCAACAGCATGTCTAAAAGTTAGATTGGTAAATTTTTTATGATAGTTCCTCTTCATTTAATTATACCCTTAGGCTAAAAAGAAAGTCTTATGTATTTACTTGCAAGCCATGCTGTTTTCCCTCCAGACATATTAGTGACCACTATTATTATTATTTTTGAAGGCTTTATTTATTTATTTTAGAGGGGAGGAGAGGGAGAGGGAGAGAGAGAGAGAGAAAGAGAGAGAGAGATAGAGACAGATGGGGTGGGAGAGGGACCAGCAGACTCTGTGCTGAGCATGGAGCCTGACAAGGGACTTGATTCCACAACTCCGAGATCATGACCTGAGCTGAAATCAAGAGTCGGACGCTTAAATGACTGAGCCACCCAGGCATCCAAGTGGCTATTATTTTTATCTCAATGTATATATGTGTGTGCAAAAGATTTAGCCTCTTAAGTGGAACCAAGAGTTGATTCAGTTTTTCCTGTTTTTCACCATATTATTGAAAGTTTTCACTTTTAAGATATTCCTCTGACTTTTCTCATCACATCTTAAAATAATATCTAAATTCATCACTTGTTGTGTTCTGTTCTGACAACTGCTATCATGATAATGTCCATTTAAGTACATGTGAATGATGAATAAATTACTACTTACACAAATGTGTCTAAGTGTCAAGCTGTCTAATCCACGTCCTTAAATGTTATTTCAAAAAAAAAAAAAAAACCTCAAAGTCATTGGCCAAACCTAGCTTTAAAAAAAAGTGATTAGTATTCAAGTAACAAAGACATCACACTTTAATAGTAATAGATTTTTTTTCTTTTTCAAAAAAGGAGTATGACTTAGTATACTCAAATATCTGTGTGAGTGATTCTGTATCGATTATTTAAAGGAGAATACTATTTCAGTTGAAAAAAGGCTTTAACATCTGAAAAAAAATCTTTTCACTAAGAATTCAAGATTTTTTTGAAAGTCAAAGTTGGTCAGATTTCATTAAGACCCATCTTGCAGCTGACACTCAACCCCAACCCCCAGGCAATTTTAACACTGAGACAACCTTGAAAATGTCTTCTTTCAACCTTTATAACAAAATGTCAGAGTGTTTCCAAAGGTAATATTTTATTCCCTGTGTGAGCCAAAGGATCAATGGAATTTATGCTCATTTGTTTAGCTTATATTTCTTTTAATTTTATGCTTTGCTGGATGCACAAAAGTTACCATTATATTGGACAACCCTTGTGGCCATTCTAGTACTGGGGCTTGTGTAGGTTGAAAACAATGAACCATTCTCTGGCTTTAGCCCTATTCCTGCCAGAAATATGTTGAGGCTAACAGCCAAATGACAAGTAGTGGGGGAAGTAGGTGAAATGTTGTTGCATGTGGCCTACTTGTCCTTGGGACACACAGAAGCCTTAAAGCACAGGGCAATTAAATGAGAATCAGTTAATTAAGACCTAATAGGATTTAAGTTCACAACAATATATAGATTCCAAATTGGGTTAAAATGTTTTAAAGTAGAAAAATAAGTAAGTAAGATGAAATTCAGTATTGGTTTGTCATTGGTTCTAAAAAACAAACCAATATATACTGCTTATTTCCCACATTCACTTGAGTTTCTATTTAATTAATTGCTATACTTTGGCATATATGGCCGATAAATTGACCTTATTCTCTTCACTAACTTGTTTAATGCCATGTTAAGATCACGATAATAGGATTTGAATATCTGATAGGCAAAAGTTCTAAATTAGCCCACTGAGTCCATAATACTGTGGAATCCCAGGGAATAAGACTTCTGAAAACATGTGTGCTTTGAAACAGAACCAGCAGGCTCTTAGCTGCATGAAGAAAAAAAAATTCACCATAAAAATCAATTCTTTAAAAGGAAATAGAAATCTATCTTAGTGTTAGATTCTCCAGCCTCATTCTGGTTAAGAGAGTTTGACATTTCAGGACTGAACACACTGTGGAAACTTAATAAATATTGAAGTTTACAAACAAAAACATAACAATGATATGTGGACCAATTTTTAAAAACATTGAAAATCAATGTGCCCCTACTCTGCCTAATTCAGTTAACTCAATTATTTAATGTATACTTGACTTGAGTGGGTTTATACATAGTTATTTCAATTTTACATTGAACATTAATCAAATTACTTTTAATGTAACCCCTGCCCCTATGCCCATCAGGAACCCAAAATAAAGGGGAAAGTTTGTTTGAATGTTTCTTGTTTAACACCAAAGCATTTTAAAGACATTTGTTTCTATTATATTTATCCCATGATTCTTCCTACATGTACCACTCACCCCATACCAAAGCAGTGAATTTTTTTCACAGGCATTTCATAGGCTGATTCTGGAACCCCTCTGGGGAAAAAAATCCCCCTTCTTGGCAGTCACTGCAGTTCAGACTACTTCCTAGTTTACAGACTACTTCTCAGTTGCTCTTTCAGTGTCACTCCACATCTGTCTCCATTTCTCTGCACATATACCTTTCTACCTTGAAAGCAGAGCCTCAGTAGAGTGACAAGTTATAAAATGTAGGAACTCCTGGGTAAGCTAGCTACCCAGTATTTGTATCTAACAAGCAGGTTTTAATTTTAAAAAGTTGAATAGTCTCAAGTATTCTGAAGGTCTTCAATATCAGAAACTCGGTAAAGTACTTGCTTATACTCAGTATGCTGAGCAGGAAATTCTAAGAATTTTTTTCCAAGATTTATTTATTTTAAAGAGAGAGAGAGACAGAGAGAGCATGAGTGGGAGGGGCAGAAGGAGAGGGACAGGGTCTGAGAAGAATTTTTAAATTTAATTGTTGTCATTGGTAAGTGTGAAAACACATAGCCAAGACGAAAAGTTACGTAGCTAAATATCTTAATTTTAAAGTATCAGTAGTGGGAAAGCAAGTTTACCTCCAAGTCATCTGAATCAGCCCCCATATTGTATGAGTGGCAGTAAAATACCAATAGGAAAATTGGAATAAATAATCGCGAATGTCTTTCACAAGAGAGACTCGGAAAGAGTAGGCCATTATTCATTTCAAGGTTTCCGAGTAGAACTATGCTCCCTACCTAAGCTATCAATCACTCTCACAGAAGGCCAAGTGCCTGCATTCATTTTTAAATGAAATGTTCTGGATGTTGATAAATATAAAAGAAGTAATAAGTGAAATATTTATGGAAGAATTATTGAATAATTGATGAATTATTAACAATAAACAAAATATATATGTATATATATACAGCTTCACAATGGAATGCTGGTTCTCAAAGTGTTCCTGGATCAAGAGCATGACCATCACCAGGAAACTGGTTAGAAATGCAAGTTCTCATCCTTGTTCCAGAACCCCTGAATTAGAATCTCTGGGGCAGGGGTTCACCAATATGGGTTTCCACAAGCCCTCCAGGAGATTCTGATGCCCAACAAAGTGAGAACCACTGCCATAGAAAATTGACATTCTCAATGACTATGTCTCAATAACTCGAATCTCTAAAAGCACAAATACCTGATCAATTCAGATATTTATAGATTATATAACTATTAAGCCCAAGTCAACTTATGAAGCCATTTTCTTACTAACAATGATCACTTTCTTAGATCTTTTCATTAACTCTTTCATTATCAATTCCAATAAGTACCTAAGGGAGACAGGCAAAGGAAGGGTGGCTTTGTCATGAAGAAAGAAAATCTTCATCACTTCTAGAGAATTATTGCATGTGCAAGAATGAAATAGCATTAAAAAGGCCATGTTGAGATGTGAAGGATGAGTGGCTTACTAGGGCCACTGGCCAGTTGTTGGAGACACTTTCCCTGGCTTGGGCTTCTGTCCCTCACCTGCAGTGACTAATGGCCACCAACATCTCATAGCTGCTTCGCTTCTTCAGAAAGCTGACCTCTGCTAATGGGAGGCCCTGGGCCAGGAGGTAACACACCTTGCTCAGGAGGTAACTTATGTCTCCAGTGGTGGGCCACAGCCCGTGGTATGATGGAGCAGAGCCCAAGAGTCCATTGTATGCTTCTCTTCCTAATTTTGCATTCAGTGAGAGCATGTTGGTGGCCTGAATCTGCCATGGTGGGAGTATGGACACCAGAATCGGAAAATGCTACAAATCAGTGTTCACTCTACCTCAGAGCTAACTGGTACATATTTACTGGCGTACTGCCAGCCACCTCCAGCAATTAGCTGGGGTGTGAAAGACAACTCTGTTGTGAGGTTTATACTTCAGCACTCTCTGTGTGGATCAGGACACAGAACTAGATTTTGCTGGAGATGGCATACTTGCATGGCTCTTCTCCCTTATTATGCGTCCCTAACTCCCATACAGGCTTCTTCTGAAAGCAGACTGTCTATAAATCAATGTGCACCCAGACCCCTGTTCTCAGGGTCTGTTTCCAGGGAACGTGACCTATAACACAAGTTAAGTCATTAGTTAATTGACTGCAGCACAGAAGCCTCAAAGAATACGTGTTCCAAATTACAAAGAGCTTTAAGTCATGGACCTTGTGGGTCACAGTGATCAGATAAAACTGCAAAAGATAAATGTGAAATGGCAAGGATCTACTCTTTGTGTATGTGTACATAAAAGAAAGAAGCTGATGGAAAAAGATGAAGCCTGCACAAATTGGGCATTTTTTTATATAATGCTTCTCAAATTATGCTTTCATACCCATGGGTAAATGTACTGGGGGATTCATTTCACCTAAGATTTTGGAGAAGAACACTTTCGTATTAAAACAACACATAATGGAGAACACAACAACAAACACATAATGGAGAAGATCACAAAACTGACATGATATGTAAAAATAAAACAAGAAATATCAAAGGAACACTATGCTCATGGTAAAAGGAGGTAAGCAGGTGGGAGGGGAAGATACCAGGCTTCAACTCCTTGGCCGTTAGAAGAGGAGAAGTAGAAGAAGTTGAGAAGCACTGTGTAAAATATAACTGAAAATATTATTTCAGTATAAAATAATCTTACTACAAAAAATTACTCTTCTTATTATGAAAAAGTTAACCATCTTCAAATGATAGGGTTATATTAGTATTGTAAACACCTGTGTTCCTGTGATACCCAGAGAACTGGTTTACCAAAACAATGATTCAATGCCATTGTTTAACTTAGTTAATGTAAGGTTGTGTAAGGCATAATACTGGTGCCAACGTTCCCTGTATAATTCTGAAAATCGTAATTGCCGAGTGTGAGAGGAACTCAGCAGGAGCCCACTCCTTGGGTTATTTGTTCTCAAATCATTCTTCATTGTGTTTAGGGTAGGAGAGTAACATAGTTGTGAACTTTAAACTTGCTATGACTTTGGTAGATTCCCAAGGAGAACGAAAATATACATTAGCTGTGTGCTTTCATTTTCTAAGGAAATACGGAATGTCAGTTAAATAACACACACATTTCCGAGCTATGTCTTGTTAATGTGGTACACGCACACATGTGCACAAGCTAATACAAATTCTTGCTCCCTCAGCTAGGTGCTATATAATATGTTGAAGAAAACTAAGCGGCCATTAATATGATCTGCAACACAATTTGATTCGCAAAATAAATTAAACATTCACACTCCATAATAGGTATAGGTTTTAACCACGTCATGAATGAATGAATGACTGAGTTTTGAGATCTGTTAGTGCTGACAGTTTACTATTTAAGCTTTTGTTTTAAAGAGTTTTTATGATCTAAGACTCTTGAGGAATAGATTCCTAATTACAACCAGCCACAAACAAAGCTTCTGGAGTAAATCCTCAGTAAACAGGATTGGCATATTAAAGGATCAGGTTTTGATAATGGTTGTTTTCAAATAGGAAGAAGAATGACATTCTTTGGAGAAATTTTTATTATCTAATTAAATACTTCCTTAGCAGCATAATGTCAAATGAACTCACTAGCTGAACATTTTGATGGTCCATGTTCTCCTAAATATCCCATGACCAGAAGAGGAGCTGTACAGCTCTGATTTAATGCAGTAACAATGGTAAGCAATTCTAGCTCCTTCTTTTATCACAGCCCATCAAAAGAATACAAAGAAGTCCAAATTAAAATAAGTTCAATAATAATAAAAAAACCCCACGTTCCTTTTCCAACTGTCCTGAAGCCTTTTTCTATCTTTAAGCAAGGTTCACTCAGTAATTATCTTATTTATGAAAGTAAAAGCAGAAGGATGTTTCTCTTACTAAATAAAAGCCTTTATGCTTTAAATGTAGACGGCATCTTGAAACAGTCAAAAAGAAAGCGTGTTGAATGTCATCAGCTCATTTCCTCCCACCCACTGTTTTAAATCGTTTGCTCAGTTCCAATGTATACTACACTTACATAAGTTGTTTATGAAGAGCCAAATTAATAGTTTTTGCAATTGTTTTCGTTGAAATTTGGAGAGCTGACAAATGAATTAGTAGAAAATGGCAATTCTACATGAATTAGCTTTTAAGTCTCCCTAAGAGGCTGATGCAGAACTTAATAAGAGACTTATTAGAAGAAGTAGGACAACTTAATTCAGATTGATTATAGACTTCGGTGAAGACAGCTGGGGTTCAAATGAAACCGAAAAAGAACTTATATGCACTTCAAAGTATGCTAAGCAGATGTCTGAAACAATTACTCTGCACTGGCTTTTCAGAAGTTTCAAAAGCAGGATGGGAATAGCATGGTAAAGGAAGGTTCTATTTGCCTAAGTTGAGGTACAGGCTTTTAAAAACACACACAGCACTCGCTAAAATCAGATGCCTTGGGTAAGAAACATGATTCGACACTGCTGTCCTAAGTAATTTGCTTTTAGCTTTATAAACAAAGCAGGAAATGCGAGAGGATACATGGGAACTAAGGAATAAGCCCTCTCGGAACACCAACTTACAATTTATTGTTCACTGAACAAATAATTTGGTCAGGATTTTTAAGATGACTAATTCCTACTTTTGTTTCTAAGTTCTATGAGAGCCAATAATGACCATTCTATTAAAAAAAATAAGCACTAAACTTTTAAAGCATGTAAGTGAGGCTTTACCATAATGTGCCTTCTTATAGAAGTATTCCAAGATATTAAAGGCCAAATCACATTCTTTTAAACATCGCAAATACATGATTTAAATAAAGAAAGGGATAGAACCCAGGTCGCTTGGTATGACAGGTGCTAGTTCCTTATTTAACTCAGATTTATAAAGGCTTATATCTTTTTTGTTTGCATTTTCTTCTCAATCAAAGCCTACTTAATACACACATCATTTGTACAAAAATAACAACAGCTTCCACAGAGCAATTCCTCTGCTGTTTATAACCATTAACAAAATATTAGTGAACTTTTCTTTTCCTATGGACAGTACATCTCATTCGTTTTGGAGACACTATTTCCTTATTCAGAGTTGAGAGAGCTCTCATATTGAATCATTTTAGGGCTTCCCTGTTTGTGATGGTTCTGCTAACCTTGCATCCCCTAACTATCAGAATGGATTATAAGCTTTCTCTATAAAGCTCACATACGAGGAAGGATTGAAAGTTGGCTCATATAAATGACAAATATAACAAAATTAATAAAGCAATAATAAAACACTGGAACCAGGGTTAAGACGAGAAAAGCAGTAAAGGAAGAGAGAGTTGTATGAACATGGCTGAAAGCTTCTGCTTGCCAATGTGAAGACGAAATCCTAATATGTTACATCACATTTCATGTTAGCTATCAGGAGGAAACATACTTGCTTTTCTCAGTGTCAAAGTCTGAGATAGCATTTCTTTGACAAATTTCTCAAATAGGCCAAGCCACAGGGACTCAGGATGGTCGACCCAAAGAGATGCATTTGCCAGTTATCTTCTTAAATTTTTAGATGTGAACGTTGAACGTAAATAAGTCCGGATGGCATGGTGGCTTCATTACAGTCCCTGGTCTAACACACATGTTCCTGCATTGTTCCTAACTATAATTCTAAAAATCTAATCAAAATATTTCATTGTGAGAATTTTAAGGAAAAATTCAGAGAATCCTTGTCCTTGACCTTTTACAGGAAGAGGTATAAGTTAAAAGTCTAATAAAAAATAGCAAATAAATAACTACATAGTTGTGACAAAATTGCATAATCCCAAATGGCAGTCTGGGGGAGTTTAATTATGGTTATGGTGTGAAAAACTGTGTTTTGAGGCAGCGGGCAAACTAAGGGCAGTGAAATATTCCTGGCTCAAGAATGATGTACCACTCTGTATAAAGAAACCATGGTAGATAGAACAAAAAGGAAGCTTGGAACAACAACAGTAACTCTCAAACTTTCTCACACAGGAATTGTTCTCAAGAACGAAAACATCATATGAAGACTATAGGTTCCAAAGTCATTCTGCTTTCTTAATTCCTGCATATATTCATTCCACTTACAGATCTAAGCAGAGCAACTAGTGGTTCTAGGAGTTATTCTTATTCCCCGTTACTATAAGGAAAGTAAGAATATTTGTGCAGTTACGGAAGCAGTGGTGATATTTCCAGTCAAATGAGAAATCATTATTGTGTCCTTCAAATATTTGATAAGTAGTATAAATCATGAATTTTAAAAATAAAGAGACATTTACATTTTCGATTTTATTCTGGGGGTTATTCCTATGGAAGCTCTATCTGCAAGGCTGAGATTCTCTTAGTGAGCAAAATAGTCAATATTGACACTGTGTTCCTTTCTCTGGATTTACTATACGTACAATGTCCTGAGGATGATTAGCCAGTAACGATGCCACTTCCCAGGACCTCATTGTTGTTGCTATTTTATCCATTAGCCAAATCGCAAAGCCACATTTGCTAATGAAATGATATAATGCTAAATCCCACAGAAAAACACATGCCATAGTTCACTTGTATAACAACTTTTTCAACAAATAAGATGAGAGTGGAGGTGGGTATTACAATAGAGTCAACAGGGGTGATGAAAATGAACTGAAGTGGGTAAACAAAATGTTCTTCTGGCTACATGCCTAGCTACCCCGACAGCATGGAGCCTCTGAGGGCTTAAATTGCTGAGTAGAAAAATGGGAACAGTAGTTTTGAGCACTCTTCTACTTCTTTTCAAAGTAAGTTTCAGTTAATAAAATTCACTTCCTCTAAACCACCACCACCAATGCTTCAGAGTTTCAAACTCAGTGTTGTTGAGAAGCCACAGAGAAAGCTGATTTATTTGAAGTGTTGGCATGCACAAGCTCTTTTAGAAGGGAATACTGAGTGCATATATGTTTTGTTGTTATTGGGATCAAAATGAGCGTCTAACCAATCAATGTGTGGGAAATAAACTTGGTCTTAGGACCAAGGACAGGTAAGAGGAGAAGAGAAGTGAAAGGAAAAATGCAAATAGGCTTCAGTGAGGGTCAGGTGATATTTAAGCTGTTCTACTTTTATTGATTTTATTTTTTTGTTATTGAATCATGCTGTGTACATTCTTCATCCATACTCAGGATACTACTAAGGCTCCTGTGTGGCAGATAAGGCTAAGAATGAATCTCTTCTGTCTGCTCTAAAGCCTATAGATTTGGCCACTTAATCAATCTATTAACTAATTTTGTTCCTTTGGGACATTCTCCTAAACTTTTTTGTCATTTTTGGGGAAGATTTTTAAAAATGTAGTTCCTATATTTTTGAATAAAAGTACTATTCTTTTAAATCTTTTTTAAAGATTTTATTTATTTATTTCAGAGAGAGAGAGAGACAGAGAGCTCAAGCATGAGCAGGGGGAGGGGCAGAGGCAGAGGAAGAAGCAGGCTCCCTACTGAGCAGGGAGCCTGATGTAGGGTTCTGATCCCAAGATCCAGGGATCATGACCTGAGCCACCTCCAAAAGTACTACTCTTAATGCTAAACAAATACAAGGTAATACATTTTAAACATTATTTTAATTTCCAAGTAGCTGGCAGTGTTAACCATTGATTTACTTGCAAGACATGGGGTCATAGAATGTTAGAGTGGAAGAGATTTTTGAAGTTATAGAGTCAAATATGTAATCTTCCCTTGCTTCACCTACTCCTTTAATGAAGAGCTATTCAGTTCAACATTAGACAGTAGGCTTCATAAGGGCAAAGACCAACTTCTGTTTCGTTCATAACTACATGTATAGCACATTGTACAGTGGAGTGAAGGAACAAAGGAGCAGAATTAGATTCCTTTATACATTGCCGACCCTATGCTAGGAGCTGGGAATTCAGACATACACAGCATGACTCTTGCTTTTAGGAACCTGTAGCTTTAAGTGACCAGCTACAGTATATGGGAAATTCAAGTGTGACAGCTGAAGCATGTATGGTGATCGATGCAAGTATTGAACCAAGGGCCATTGCTTCTGCTCTGTGGGACCTGGGGGTGGGAGACACTCAGGACAAACTACAGAGACAGGAGCCGTGTGAGGCAGGCTTTGGAGGCTGAGGCATATAAGTGGGGGTAATCCAGGCCAAGGGAAGAGCATTTGCAAAGGCAGAGAGTTACCGGATGACTTGGCATATTTGGGTAAAGGAGTAGTGCAGTGAGAATGTTCAGAATGGCCTGAAGGATAGGAGTGACAATTAGGAATCTGAACCAGGGCTAGGAAGTAAAGGGTCACCTGCCCTCTTCATTCATTGACTTTATTCTCAGGCAGGCAGTTTCCCTCAAGGATTTTAGGTTGGAGTTGGAAGAGGACAGAAAATGTAGAAAAACAGTAAAGAAACTGTTAATTCACTCACTCCTTAACCAGATATTTGAGATTTTATTTCTTTATTCATGAAAGACACACACACACACACACACACACACACAGACACAGGCAGCGGGAGAATCAGGCTCCCTGTGGGAAGCCTGATGTGGTACTCGATCCCCAGACCTCAGGATCATGACCTGAGCCGAAGGCAGACGCTCAACCACTGAGCCGCCCAGGTGCCCTGTAACCAAGTATTTAAAATGCGGTGCTTATCACTTGTTGTGATGAGCACTGAGGGTTGTAGGGAAGTCTTGAGTCACTGTATTGTACCCCTGACACTAACATTGCACTGTATGTTAAGTAACTGGAATTTAAGTAAAAACTTAAAAAAAAATCAAATCGTGTTTATGGTACACCAGAACAGGGATTAAAGATGAGCCTGGCATGGGGTTTAAAGAAGTATAATACAACAATTTGAGTACCACAAGTAGGGGGGTAGAATAGGATTTTGGTTGAAAAGAGAAGGGAAAATAGAAAAGAGATATTATGAGGTAAAATGCATGGCCAAGTGCAATCAGTAAAGATGTAGAAGGACTTAAGGAAGGAACTCAGGTTTCAAGCCTAAGCAACTTGAAATTGGAACAACAGAAGAAAGGGCAGGTAAAAGGAGACAATAGCAGGGGAATGGACAAACATGAGAATGAATGACCTCGGTTTCAAAAGGGCTGCATTTTGATTCTAATGACAAATGGGTGAGGAGATCAGAAGAGAGATCCAGACCAGAAATTGAGGTTTGTCACCATCCATGCCACTTCAAATTGGGAGCATTTACACCATAAAATGGGAATTGAGTGAAGGTTAAAAACTTAGGTGC
Organism: Vulpes lagopus; assembly: GCF_018345385.1. Taxonomy (NCBI): domain Eukaryota; kingdom Metazoa; phylum Chordata; class Mammalia; order Carnivora; family Canidae; genus Vulpes; species Vulpes lagopus. The sequence continues at coordinate 26,696,439 of NC_054848.1, forward strand.
ACCAACATCTGAAGGGTGGGGAGAGTTTCAGAATTGAGGAAAATAAAGGAAAATAATGAAAGAAGAAGAATGTGGATGAGACAATGCCACAGAGCAAGGGAGTAGAGATCTTCCAGAACACGGCTGCCAGCACACACACTGAGTACAGGTGAGAATTTCTCTTTGGCATTTGAAACTGGGAGGTCTTTTGTTGGTTTTGACACTAGATGAGCAAACAAAATATGTTTCCAGTTGTTGGTTTTCAAAATGACACTCTTAAATATGTATATTTTTTTCTTTATAAATATATTTATCATCTTTGTGCTACAAGGGAATTTAACTTTGGATTTGTGGACAGTATTCCAAATATATAATGATATTTCCTAATATCTGCAGTGGACTAATACAACTCAAAATTGTATTATATACATTGCCTTCTAAGGGAAGGGCAGCAGTAACAGCCTCAATTCACAGTACCATAACTCACCCAAGTCACATAATTTAGTTAGCACAAAGGCCAAAGCCTGGACTCCTGGCTCTTGAATAAGTGTATTTTTCCCTACTCTGATACTAAGTTTTGCAAAGAACACACACACACACACACACACACACACACACACACACACACACAAACCACCCCGATCATTTTAGTACAAATGCTTAAATTCATTTCCTAATAGCAAAATCAGAACGATTGTTTCACCCCATAACTTTTTAATATTTCATTCCACATTACTAAAGATAGAGATGATTAGATCACTATGTCCTCTTAGAGAAAATACCACATGCAAATTGATTTTGAATTTGCAAAAGACAGACGGACAGATTCCTAAAGCTTAAGGGCACTATTTTAACTTGGTGAGAAGGAAATGCTGCACTCAAGTTCAGATGAGAATCTCTTTTGCAACTCTCAAAGGGCCCCGAAGCAAAGCAATAGATGGTACCTTGACTTTTTCGAGGTGATCTTGGAGAGAGTCAATGAGGAGGTCACCCACAGGCTGCCAGGATCCCTTGATCACCTCTGCCTGACGTAGTTTGAGATCCAGCTCATCTGTTGCTTCCTGAAGCTCCTGGAGTCTTTCGAGGGCCTCGTCTATTTTTCTCTGCCAGTCTGCAGAGTGCACGTTCAGTTTTTCCCACTGAGTGTTGACCTCCTCAGCTTGCTTTCGTAGGAGCCGTGTGACATTCTGGGCTCTCTCTTCAGGAGGCAGCTCTAAATTGGTAATATGACAAGGTTTTAGGCCACAATCATTTTTTTTAAACATCGCTGAAAAGGTCATACTGGAAGAAAGAGAGTACAGTCTAACAAGAGGCCGACCTGCCAATTAATGGTTCTTTTATACTTTGGCATAAATTCTGATAGTGTCCAGCATGTCTCAAATCTGTCCTCCCGAGAGTATCTGTTCTACCTTATATCGTTCAGATAACCCAAGATTCATTTAAGGTACTGAGTAGAAAAATGCACACCGCAAGCTCTAATGTACTTCTGTCAGGCTCTTAAATTGAAAATTAGCTTGTAGTCTTTGTAACAATAGCATTCCTTCTCACCAATAATCTCATTTGTTGATTATTTTCTAAATGTTTCAATAACTGATCACTCATTCGTCTCTTTTACTGTTTATTTATGAATGTGCAAACAGATTTATACACGGTGGCTTATAATTCCTTTTTTTCCCCAACATCTATGCTTAATTTGAATCAATTCTATTTAACTTAGAAAATATGAGAGCCATCCAGACCCTGGCAGCAAGAATGGATGGGTTGCTCTGTCACCACTGATCCTTCTATCAATATGCTATTACAGTTCCACATTCAATTACCTCTGGGCTCCTGGTAGAGTTTCTCTAGTCCTTCTAAAGGCTGCTCTGTCAGAAATATTCGTACAGTCTCAAGAGTACTCATGATTACAGGTTCTTTCGTTTTCAATTCCCTCTTGAAGGCCTGTGAAATGAGATGAAAAGAAATGCTTATTTGGCTTGTGGCATTCTTCTCAAAATTAATCCTGGGTGTTCAAAACTTGGTTATGAAATTCCCAGGTCAATTTCTATCTCCTTTATTTCTAAACCGATAGTCACAAAATGATAAAGAAGGCTATATGGATCTTTCTGTTAATCAGGAAAGCATTGTGTGTAAAGCTAGTCTGGAGAGCATGGGGGAACTTCCAAGATATGTTAATGCCTTTCATTAAGATAAGAGTGATTCATTTGTACAACTTGACTGCCAAACTTGAAATCTGAAGCCAAAGTTGCAAGATACATATTGCAGAAACCCTAGCAGGGCTAACGACTGCTTCTAAGCACCCAAAAGAATGGTTCTCCAGAACATAGTAGTGAGCTTGAAGGGCCATTTGGAAGAATGCAGGTTGTACTGAAATATACAACCAATCCAATTCATAACCACCCGCTAATTCTGTCAAAATATCTGACAACAAATAAAATGAAATATTAACAGTAACTATGTAAAAACTCAGTACTTCTGAAAAATATCCAATACATTATTCAATGTGATTTCTTTGAGAATGGTAGAAAGTTTTGGAGGTATACTGGACTAAGAATTGTGGGGATAGGTTCCTATAGAAGAGTAGGCCTAGAATTGGGCTCTTGGGGTCATCTAGGCTAGTTATCAGTTTTAATCTCTAAACTGTAATCTTCACTGACACAGGGGATTAAAAGGAAAGCAAAACCTGAAGGTTTCTGCCTTCAGGAAACTTCTGGATGAAAAGAAGGGAGAAAACTAACACACTAGAAACAGTGAAAACAATAAGCTTCATACATAATTGAGTGCTAGGGCTCGTGAGACATCATGTGAGGCTAGAATAAATGGACAGATACTTGGAAATCACCAAAGATACTTATTGACCAGATTATGCTGTCTCAGAAGTGAAGATGTTAATGGAAGTGGTAAATACCACAGAAACGTTAATCAATCAGTGTAAGAAAAATAGTAATAATAATATTAATTACCCTGAGCTAGGGCTTAATTATTCATGTTGTTTTTCAATTCTTCCGTATTTTTAGCAATGTTACCTACTGAATTTAAGCCTCGAGGGAAAATTTAGCTGTATCTCCTTTGAACTTTGGATATATCATGTTGCAGGAATGCTCTAGAACTGTATTAGATGACACAGTTATAGATAAAATCCTCATCATTCAGAAAAATCCTGAGTTTGATACTTTGCAAAATGATTCATCTTCCATAGTTGGTTACAATTGACTAAAGAGAGGCCAAGTGTTTGAAATGAAATAATAAAATTCTGTAAGTGAAAGTTAGTAGTTTCTGTACACTGAGATATTTTTGTGTCTTTGAAATAATACAGAGTAGGTATTATAATACAGAGTAGGTGAGCTATTTACTATGCTTACATGTAGGGCTGATTCTTCTTCTAATATTTTATTTGAAATCTCTCTGTGTGTGTGTGTGTGTGTGTGTGTGCATGTGTATGTGTATACAGCTCTTGCTCATATATCTGATTTTCCCAACTTCAAGAAAATTATTGTTTTTTTTCTAGTCTCTCCATTTGGACTTGATAGGAGGCAACTGACTCAGATACTACTAATTATAAAAATAATAATTGCTCCCTTTATTGAACTACTACGTGTCAGTGGTTGTTATCAGAAACTAGAAACATAAAATTGAATGCAAAACAACTCTTCCTGTTTAGAAACCTGTATATAGTAGAAGAGTCAAACACATAAATAATTTAGTTTTTTAAAGATTTATTTCTTTCTAAGAGAGAGAGAGAGGGAGAGAGAGAGAGAGCATGAACAGGAGGGGAAGAGGGAGAGGGAGAGAGAATCTCAAGCAGACATCACACTGAGTGTAGAGCCCAATGCAGGGCTCAATCTCAGGACCCTGAGATTACAACCTGAGCTGAAATCAAGAGTTGGACACTTAATCGACTATGCCACCCAGATGCCCTCAATTTCAGTTCAGTGTGGGAAATGCTATAGGTTTGCACAATATGGGAAAAGAAATTGGGATCGGCTTCCCAGAGAAGATACTATTCATAAAGAACTCTAAAACATGAAAACAAGTTAGCCTGGGAAGTGCAGGATAGGGGAAGAGGGAGAAAAATGATGAAAATACAGATGTGAAGACATAGGACATAACACAGTCTGGCATGTACAGTTATCTCAAGTAGGCCAGTTCTCTAGAACATCAAGTAGAAGGAGAGGACAGATCCAGAGATAAATAAGACAGTGTCATTATCTTAAACTATATTTGACCTTTAACTCAGAAGTTGAAGCTCAATCTATGAGTTCCTGAGAAGCCTAGGTATTCTCTTGCAGACAATCAGGAGCCTTTGAGAGAATTTAAGCAGGGGAATGGCATGGGCATGTGTGGGTTTCAAATAAATGACCCCAATGTAAATACAGAGTAAGTACTTGAGAAGGGCAGAAATGGAATTAGAGAGATCAGTTAGGAGGCAATTGTAAGAATTTGGTGAAAGATTATGAGGATCTGACCCGGGGCAGTGGTACAAAAATGAATGAATGAATGAATAAAAGGATGGAGTAGGGAAATATTTAGAGTGTTAGAGGTTTGGGGATTTGGTGACTGAACAGATGCCAGAGAGAAGAGATGGGAAGGACTAAGGAAGACTTCTAGTTTCTAGGTTGGAGAGATGAGTGAATGCTGGGTGCAATTAACCTACATGTGAGAAAATAAACTCTCCTGGATTTCTCAGCATGCCTACAAAAAGCTCCGGCTCCTGAGAACCTTCCCATATCATGGGAACTAAATCTGCAGTCATGTGTCTAGTTAATTTCACTCACCCAAGAGGACCAAATGGTTAGAGCCCAGAGTAAGTTCCCAGGTTAAGCTCCAAACTGTCAGCAAGACTGGAATGACTATCTCTTTGGGTCTTTACAGCTTGGGGGGGAAAAAGCCCAGACCTTGGTGATATTTTCAGTTTGTAAAATCTGAGACATGTGGGGCTATCTGGCTTCTAGAAAAGTTGGAGTTAGGAATCAGTCCCTTTATGTTTCCAAGGAGACCCTTTCATGAGGAGAAGGGGACACTTTCTGGGGGAAAAGGCCTTGTCCCCCTATAAGAAGAGAAAAATCATTTTTCCCATTTTGCCTAGAGAGTATGCAGCCAGTTATGTAGGAACATTTTCTATCAGCTCTTATGTCTCCCTAGGGGTAAGACTTGGGGCAAAGGCCAGGATGGGGTAGTGGTGATGATATTTCCTGTTAGGTGATTGAAAGAAATCTGTCTCTGATTCAGAATACCTCATGTGCACATTCAGGGTAAAATTAATGAAGATGAATATTAAAAACCCAATACTAGGGATCCCTGGGTGGCTTAGCAGTTTAGCGCCTGCCTTTGGCCTAGGGCGTGATCCTGGAGACCCGGGATTGAGTCCCACATCAGGCTCCCTGCATGGAGCCTGCTTCTCCCTCTGTGTCTCTCCTTCTTTCTCTCTGTATCTCTCATGAATAAATAAATAAAAATCTTTAAAAAACCCTCAATACTAATATTAAGGGGGAATCTGTTTTGAGAACAGACTAAGAAGATGCAATACAGCTTGGAGAGGTACCTTTCCTTCCAGAAGGAAATAAATATCAAAGTCTAATATTTAGGGAGACAAAAGGAGATTTAGGAGTCATTTTCTCAGTTAATATCCACTGAGTGCCTATGATTATACAAAGAGACAAGGATTACAATTATAGAAGTAGATGAGATTGCTCAGGCAGCAGCAGAGTGGGCTAAAGAGAAAATTCTGGAGAATATACAAAATTTATGGACACACAGAAGAACTGAATCCCATGAGAGGCCAAGAGAGAATGGAATGGACAGGTGGAAAGCTTGGGGGAAATGAGAAGTGTAGAACTATGGAAGAGAGAGGAAGAGGGCAGCACTGGTGGCGCAGCGGTTTGGCGCTGCCTGCAGCCTGGGGTGTGATCCTGGAGACCCGGGATTGAGTCCCACATCGGGCTCCCTGCATGGAGCCTGCTTCTCCCTCTCCCTCTGCCTGTGTCTCTGCCTCTCTCTCTCCCTGTGTCTATGAATAAATAAATAAAATCTTAAAAAAATAAAATAAAACCTTTAAAAAAGAGAGAGAGAGAGGAAGAAACTGACTGAGAATGTCCAACCATGACACACAGAAGTAAAGCAAAGACTCAGAAATGTTCATTGGACGTGGTGAGAGCCATTTCAGTGGAGGGGAGTAGCCTCAGAAGTAGGTTCAGTTGAGGAGTGAGTGGGAGAAGAAGGAATATGTATTTTAGATGAATACTGTGCAACATATATATTTTTTTCTGACAGGGAGAAAAGGAAGATAGGAAGGAGGGCAGAGTGGATTTCAATGTAAAGGGAAGTTATGTTCTTTTTAGGACAGGAAGGGTTTGCACACAGGGTGAAAGGTGGAAGCTAGCTAGCAGTGGGGAAACTGAGTGTCCTGGTTTGTTGGAGACTGGGTAGTGCTTCATGAAGTGGGACTTTGAACGCAAAAACCAGGACAGTCTCATGCAAACCAGGACAGTTGGTTACCATAGCAGAGAGGAATCTATTAAAGACCTAGTCTGGGGGAAAGTGGAGATAATTGTTGGAGTAAGGTCTGTAAAACAAGGAAATGGATCTTAAAGGTCCTATCAAATTGACAAAGTCCAAGACACTGTTTGATGATGCAGCTCCATTGTTAGAAGTGAACACCCATTGTGAGAGACCACTTGTTTGCCCCTCGAGTTATTGCCAAAGGCTTAGCACCACCACAGCTGCACAGTTCATTTCTTAAATATGAGTCACTGAGGATTAAAACGAATCTAGAGAAAAGACAAAGGAAGTTCTGTCGTTACAAAGACATAAGCACCATTATTTTCACATCGTTGTCTGAAATTAAGAAAAGAATGTGGATGGAAGAGAAGGTTATGTGCTCTATCTTCAGCATTTGGGAAGATTTAGACAAAATATAAGAAAGGTTAAAAACCCCAGGAGGAAGGGAGAAATAGTTGGTTCAAGACAATCAGAAGACAAAGAAAATGGTAACGTTTCTCACTATGTGGCAAACACCATAAATAGGAATATGTCATTTTAAGCATGGTTAGAATGAAAACTCTTCTTCCATTTGTTCGTTTAACAAATTTTGAGCACCTTACTATACAAGACACTGTTCTAGGCAAAAAGCATCAGTGGTCCTTATAGCATGGAGTTTAAAAGAGATGGGCTTTTTAAAAGAGATTTTATCTGTGTATTTATTTATTTATTTATTTTAGAGATAGGGGGTTGGAGAGCAAGTGGGAGAAAGAGCAGAGGGAGAGGGACAAGCAGATTCACACGAATGCAGAAACCAATGCAGGGCTCAATCCTGTGACCTTGAGATCATGACCTGAGCTGAAATCAAGAGTTGGACGCTTAATGGACTGAGCCCCCAGGCACCCCTAAAAGAGACAGGTTTATGTAGTAAATGTAAAAAAACAAAGACAACAACAAGAAAAACCAGTGAAGATTCTGCTTTAAAATAACAGAAAATCCATTTTCACCATCTAATTGATTTATCATAAACTACATGTTATAAGAGTTCACTGTATTTTAAGAAGGAAAAAGGGGACATTTTAAAACAAAACTGAGAACATTCAATGTCAAGAGCCTTAACTCTTTGATAACTGTCTTGTCTCTCAAAGAAAGTCTATTTGAGTGATGTTTGGGAATATATGTAGTCCTATACTATACTGATTTTGTCTCAGAGGTTATGCTTAATATTTTAAATTCGACAAGTTGGTTCGTTTATGTGCTTATGTGAAAAAGGTATCAGATACAGAGACCTTCCTCCATACATGTAAAGAAAAATCTTTGTGTGAGTTAGATGTCAATATTCACATGTTAAGATATTTACTTCCTGAATCTTTTGAACAGATAAAATTATTTTCTTTAAAATTCATCCACTTCTCCACAGCTTCCTCTTCACCTTTCCAAGATAGCCAGGCCCAAGGGCCTAACATAGTGTTGTGGAAGAATCAGAAGCAACTACTAAAGACTTAGAGCACCTCTGTGAAAAGAACGTTAACTTTCTGTCTTACAAATGAGAAAATAATTAGGCACACTAGTTTGACATCTTTCCTTCGGCTTCTTAAGTTTCACAGAATAATTTATATGAAGCATGCACTACACAATTGTACTAGTGGGACATCCTCAGGTAAGTCCATTTATTTTATTTTATTTTTTAAAAGATTAGAGAGACACACAGAGAGAGGAAGAGACACAGGCAGAAGGAGAAGCAGGCTCCCTCTGGGGAGCCTGATGCAGAACTCGACACCAGAACCCCAGGATCATGACCTGAGCTAAAGGCAGATGCCCAACCCCTGAGCCACCCGGGTGCCCTAAATCCATTTATTTTAAGGTGAAATTATCTGATAGATGGTATTTCTTCATTATTTTAAAAGTTTATCTATCTAAGCAGTCTCTACACCTGACGTGGGGCTCGAACTTGCAGCCCTGAGATCAAGAGCTGCATGCTCTACTGACTGAGCCAGCCAGATGCCCTTGATAGATAATATCTATATATCAAAAATACTAACCAGCTGGGTGACTGGCTGCTGGCAAATTAATTAGCTAATAGAAAAATATTAACTTTGAACCTGTTATGCGTGAGATAGGGAAGATGTAGGAACTGGATCTTTGTCCTTAAGGAGTCCCTGGTTTGGTTGAATAGGTGCGTTCGCGGGGATACTTTTATACTATGAATGTTTTCCAATGTAGGTATAGATGATATAGGTATGAGGTACAGATGATAAGTTAGGATTTACTTAAGGCCATCAGTTCATGAGTCATTTAGAATCCAAATCTTGAAATTCTTAAAGCGAGGCTGAAGATGAATAATGGCAAAAAATGAAAAGTTCTCTGGGTTATAATAGTTTGGAAGACACATAAGTGGGAAATCCTAATGGCCATGAAGCAAGTCAGAAATTTTAAAAACTTGAAGGTAACAGAGAAGAACTGAGTCAATTATTATTTGTTTTTATTCCCTGCCCTGCCTACATATAGGAGAAAAACAAATAGGGTGAATATTACCTCAAATACCTATTAATACCATAAAGAGAAGTAGCTTAGAATCATGTGTAGAGGGGCTGCAGGGTGAGATATTGATATCCTTGATGTGCTTCAGAGAAGAGATGGGCAGGATGAGAGCTCTGGGCACAGGGACTGACATTTTTTTTAAAGATTCATTTATTTGAGGTGAGGAGGGGCAGAGAGAGAGAGAGAGGGAGAGAATCCTGACTGAGCCACTCAGGCGCCCCGAGGACTGACATTTTTGAGAGAAAAGCTATCCTGCTTTCACCTAGAGATCCTGGTCCTATCGCTATGGATATAAGTAGAAGCCTTTGCTTTTCAAAACATAGGTCTCTTTCAATCATGTGCAGTTTCCATGGAGCTGAATTTTATCTATATTCCCACTGAGGTGGCAAGTCTGTATTTGTGTTGTTCAACCTAAAATCTCACAGAATGGCTATATGTTGTTCATGTGTGTCAGCAGAGCTTGACGGAATCACCCCGTGAGGCTGGTGGAAGTGGTTAAGAGAGGGCTGTGGCCGCTGACTTGAAGTTCAAGCTCAGGCTGGGGCCAAAGCTTGGCTGGACGATCCAGAACTGGTCATGAGATCTCCCTGAGCCCTTTTGCCCCCATTTGTTAAAATGTGGAGGTTTGCTAATCACCTTATCAAAGTTTTAAGATACAGTTTGAATATGCTTTTTTTTTTTTTTTTAAGATTTATTTATTTATGGGCACCCGGTGGCTCAGTCAGTTAAGTGTCTGGGTTAGCTCAGGTCATGATTCCAGGGTACTGGGATTGAACCCTGCATGGGGCTCCCTGCTCAGTGGGAACTCTGCTTCTCCCTCTACCCCTTCCCCCTGCTTGTGATCTCTCTTTCATGCTCTCTCTCTCTCTCTCAAATAAACAAAACCTTTAAAAAATGATTTATTTATGTGAGAGAGGGGAGGGGCAGAGGGAGAATCTTAAGCAGACTCCTCACTGGATGCCCAGCCCCTCATGGGGCTCGATTTCACAACCTTGAGATCGCAACCCTGAGATCACAACCTGAGCCAAAACCAAGAGATGGATGCTTAATCGACTGTGCCACCCAGGCGCCCCAGTTTGAATATTCTATAATTAACATGTTTAGGTAATTTTGGTCATTAATTGGACATAGGCCTGTTACATGGTAGTGGTTTGTGATTGGCTCTTCTAGGCACCATTACTAATGATAAAAATTCTAGCCACAGCTTGGCACATAGTGGATAATAAATATTGTTGAATATATAAGAGAACACCCACTTAGAAAACCAGAATGTGTTATATGGAGGCCAGTTTGATTTAGATGCAGAACATGCTTGAGGGTGAAAGCCTGGGCTCATGAATTATTAGAGGAAAAAATTAAATGCTGTCGATGGGGAAAAATTGAGAGCTCTTCTTCTGGGCCTATTTTTATGTGCCAGATCCAAAGCTGAGTGTAACCTTTGAGTTACTTGAGTGGATTTTCCTCAAGAGGAGGCCTTATTAGCTCTGCCTTCTTAATCCTAGTGATTTCTTTCCTGGAGGAGATGTTCATGTGCACACATTCAGAAGTTCTATAGTTTGAACTGCTTTTAGGCTTTTCCTCTGGTCTGAAGCATTAGCTAAGGGATAAGAGGACAACAGAGACCGTAAAATTGAAGGGAATCCCAATGGTGCCATCCACTCAACAAATGGTTCCCGAGTGGGCACATGACAAGGATGTTAACATAGTCATATCTACAAATTGATCAGTGTTTTAGCTTTGTCATCCTATATTATCATGCTAGTTTCCATATTATTTCTACTTTTTCTACCTGCCTCGTATATTGTTTTTACTTCTCATAAGAAAGTTGAATACAGGGATCCCTGGGTGGCGCAGCGGTTTAGCGCCTGCCTTTAGCCCAGGGCGCGATCCTGAAGACCCGGGATCGAGTCCCACGTCGGGCTCCCGGTGCATGGAGCCTGCTTCTCCCTCTGCCTGTGTCTCTGCCTCTCTCTCTCTCTCTCTCTGTGTGTGTGTGTGACTATCATAAATAAATAAAATTAAAAAAAAAAGAAAGTTGAATACATTCTGTCACTATAATGACGTTCCTCACTTAAAGAGCCACTATATTTACTGAGTCTCAAACACATCACTAATACTTTATTTGCTGAATGCTGATTTAGGGACCATCAATGCCCAGTGAGCTTGAACATTGGAAAAGGGCAAGATCCCAAAACATGGTTAACTGGAGTCGCAGGAATTTGTCTCTAAGAGTCCAAGGCAAATTCACAGGGATTCATGGAAGAAGGAAATTCGAAAGAACAACAACAACAAAACAAAAAGACAAAGGATTCTTTTAATATTCATTTGAAATAGCTGGAATTAGAGAAGATATGCAAATGTGGAGCATATGGGATATAAAGAAAAGATCAAGTCATCTTGATTTTTTTTATTGTGGTAACAGCACGTAATGTGAGCTCCACCTTCTTGAGAGTTTTCAGTGTACAATACAGTAGTGTTAACTCCAGGCCCTAGGCTGTACCGCGGGTCTCTAGAATTTACTCCTCCTGCACAACTGAAACTTTATATTGAACGGCAAGTTTCCGTTTCATCCTCTCTCTAGCCTCTCATAATCACTCTTCCACTGTACTTCTAAGAGTTTGACTACATTGTCATCTTTAAACAAGATAGAAAAAAAGTACCATTTTGTTTCCAGTCCACTTAAAGTGAAGACAAGGAATCACAGCATCAGATATATCTAGTTATTGTTTCAGATAGTCAACAACATGAACAACAGCAATTCATAAATGAGACCGAATCAATTTCAAGCAAAGTTGAAAAATAAATGGACATATTTCAAGCCTGAAATTATTTTTAAAAATCTAATTGTATTCAATGAAAGGAAAGTTTTTTGAGAGTTTAGGGGGGAAAATGAAGTTAACCAACTCCTTGTTGAGATTTATTTTTTGGAAGTCTTTTAAGCTAAAAGCTGTGTTGCTGAGATCAAGGACATGGGCTAGAACAGAGTCCAGCCTGCTTGCAGATCTGTGATACTATGGAGAAATAGTTTAGTGCCCATGCAGCATCTTGAACAGCTGTTTGACTCTCAATCCTAGGCCTGGGCTGCTTCCAACAACTACTGGGGAAGTCACTTCCTACTGACGATAATGTTGTTAAGTTTTGAGCTGACTTTGAGAAATCTCTGGTGAAAACTCAATCTGTTCCCATGGTCACTTAGAGAATTAGGTCTTAGGTCATTGAACCTAAACCCTAAATTTTGGAAATTCCTTCTGAAGCAACTGTACAGATGAATGGATTATTAGGAGACCTTGTGACAAATTAATTTATATCCATTCTCAAGAGGCTCAGCCAAAATCTGAGACTGTTGAGTGTGAGTGGTGAATAATTTCTGAATCATGCCATTTGTCTCTATCAATATAATCCAAAAACGGAACCCTTGTTTTGCTACACATACACACCCTCACCCATGATCATTTCAAAGTCTTTCTCATCTCCATAAATGGTATCATCATTTCCCCATTTGTTCAAATCAGAGACTTCAGAGTCATCCTGGACTCTTCACTTTCTCTTACATTCCACATCCCATCTATCTTAAGTTCTATCAGCTCTACTTTCAAAATATATCTTGGGTCAAATAATTTTTCACAATGTCTATCATTTCCACCCTAGGCCAAGTCATCATTGTCTCCTTCTTCTTTTTTTTTTGAGAGGCGACGGTATTGTCTCCTTCCTAAATGACTTTAGCACCCCCCTAACTTTCTCCCTGGTCTCAGTTTTGCTCCTCCTACTGTCAATTCTCCATAGAGCAACCAGAGACAACTTTAGGACACAGGAAACCAGATCACATCATCCCTGTTTATGGTTCCCCAGTGGTGTATCTTTATGCACAAAATAAAATCTATTCCAAACTGTAGCAGACAACATCAATTATTATCTGGCCTTTGCCACTTGCTACAATGTATCATTAGCCCATCTCGTTATTCCTTGAGCACAGCAAACCTGTTCTTACATCTTTTGCATTTGCTGCTCCTTCTGCCTAAAATACTCTTCACTCAAGGTCTTTGCTTGGCTCACTCACTCAGAACTTTGCTTGTATAAATATAACCTCCTCAGATAAGCCACTATCCCTCATTCTTTCTCTATTCCTGTTTTGTTTATTTTCTCTTTATAGTACTGACTTGATAGGAGTTTATGTGTTAATTTATTTGTTTACTTGATATTTCACTCAGTAAAATCTGAAGGTCCATGGGGGCAGAGTCTCGTTTTGTTCACTCCTGTATCTTCAGCCCTGGCATAGGGTAGGCCCTCAATAAATAATCACTGAGAGAATCACTATATTCTAGGAGTCTGAATTATGGTACAGTTTTTCCTAAAATAATTTTTTAGGGAATAGAAAGAACACAGAAAATGATCAGAGGGGTTCATTTGAAATTAAATGACTGTTGGGCACCTGGGTGGCTCAGTGGTTGAGTGTCTGCCTTCGGCTCAGGTTGTGATCCTGGGGTCCTGGGATCAAGTCTTGCATCGTGCTCCCCACAGGGGGCCTGCTTCTCCCTCTCCCTATATCTCTGCCTCTCTCTCTGTCTCTAATGAATAAAGAAATAAAATATTTAAAAAATGAAAATAAAAAAAGAAATTAAATGACTGTGTAAAAGGGTCCTGTAAAGGCAAAGTCCTATATGAATATTATTTTAAGAATATTTTTCAAGAGAGCAAAGTATTTTGATTAGAAATAGATTAGAAAGAGGACTTTGGTAGGGAAGTTAATTTGTAAATTATTCACATTTTATTTTATTATACTCATTAAAGGAAAATGGAAAATCCTAGATGGCTCCATTCTCAAGTTTTGATGATATAGCTAGTTTTCAGAAGACTCTCTCAAATGTCTAGAAATGTAGTTCTAAAAATAATTTAAAAATCTTTTCCATTCAGCAATCCTAAATATGACTGCATAATATGTGAAACTTACACAAAAGTAGTTTACTCCATTAGGGATGAAGGATAGATCAAAAAGATGTCTATTTCCAAAGTAACATTCAGATTTCTATTTTTTTCTCGACTTAGCCAAATATTTTGTTTTTAGGAAATTTGCACTTTTTATTTAAATTGTGAAGTTTATTAGTGAAAAGTTACTTTTGAGATGTTTTATTATCTTAGCATCTGTAAGCTCTGCAGTCATATTCTCCTCATCTCCACCTGATATTGTCAAATTTTATTTTCTGTTTTTTTTTTTCCTTTATCAGTCTTGCCATGAGTTTGTCGATTTTCTTAACCTTTTTAAAGAATAAACTTTTGGCTTTGTTGAGCAAAAAAAAAAATGTCTATTTGTCTATTTCCTCTAACAACACAGCGAAGCAGAGAGCGTGGAGTAGATATAAGTAACAGTGAATTTGCAGGTGAACCAAACTTGTTTAGAAACTCTAAGAGGCCAGGTCATTGAATGTTAGAATGAATTACCCTATCACAACCTCTTTTTGTTGTTTTTCAGAGGTGCTTAGGAACAATGCATTTTTTTTTAACACAGATCTGACTTGAATTTTAACGTTCACAAATGGCACCTAAAGACATATTCTATTTATGTGGAAAGAAAGCACCGGGAACTCATCAAGCTGACACACATATGTACCCAAAGGAAGCAGGCCAGCATTGATAACAGAATTAGCTTAAATAAATGTATAATCAACAATGTGATTCCAGGATAATTTTATTGAATTTCTGAACCTCTCTCTCACTTTGTGGTGACTTCTGAAGAAATCGAACATGCATAATATACGACCTGACAAATGAACAAGTAAACTACTTTATTCAAGCCTTTTCATTTGTCAGCAGCATCCATGCAATAATGGCTTTCTGTCCACTGTTTTAATAATGTATGTATTGATTACTTCCATCTAAATCTTAACCAGAAAATCTCAGGAAGCTTTGAAGGTGTCCTTAAGGGTCTCCAGGGAAGGAATTACAGAGATATTTAAACTGAAAGATGAAAGCCTAATGACAAACAATTTCATTAGTACAAATGCAAACAAAAAGTCATTACCTACAGTGTTCTTCTAATCAAGACCTAATCTCCATTTGGATTTGGGGTAGGATGAAGGGAGTTAAATAAGCTCATGGTTTATTGCAGTTCTCCTCAGAAATTTCCCACTATGATTTGCTCCTTTAAAACTCTCTCTAGGTTAATCACAGAAGTAGACAAGTAATAAATATCACTTTAGTGACTGCTCAAGTAAAACAAAGGAAGTCAGTTTTAAAAATATATCTGGACCAGAATAATACACACTAATTGAAAACGAGTCAGTCTAGTGAGGCAAGTAATGAGGAACCGTAAAAGCCAGGATAATGTATTCAAAAGATATAAAAATTGGTCAGTTTATATTTGCTAAGGCATATTTGAGCTTTAATTATTTATAACACTTCACTGCATATGGAGCATTATTTTATTAATTAGGCTTGAGAGCCATTCCAGTAGCAGTTGTTATGCTGCCCAGCTGGTTTGGGGAACACAGACCCACTCCCATGGGCATGAGAATTTCTTTGGGGAGTGAGCTTGCAGTCCCTAACTACCTGTGTGGCCTGTTTTGGAATTTTACCTATGAGAAAACCATATACCCCTCCATCAAAGTGATTGAGAATGACGATATATTTTTGCTTTAAGAGTGTAAGACCCACGATATTTTGCTATAAAATGTTATCATTAATCTGCAATGATACACAAGGAAAATATAAATTACCTTTTTTATAAACATCCTGGCTTAAAGAAAAGTGAAAAATACTTTCCTATAGTTTCAATTTGTGACATTCTAATGGGATTTGGATTATCATAAAAAGCAACAACCAGGGGTATTAATAATTTACAAGAGATAGTAAGCAGGGGATTTGAAAAAAAAAGTGACACATCAAATCCATGGAGGACAAGTTTATGATAACAAGTGACCCATCTTGATACTAAACATTCTATGTCAACAGTATTTGAATCAAGAAACCCATAAAGAGCAAGACAATTTATAATCTCAGAAAGGTGGCAATGTAAAACAAGTCTACAAATACAAAATCTGTCAAAGACTAGATCTTGACAGAATTTTGTGCTGATTATATTTCCTTTCTCTCTTCCCAAGTTCAGAAGATCAGATAAAGAGACCCGGTTTCAAGGATTTTCCTTTGTTCTTTTTGCCAATAGGCAGCAAGAACATTACTAACAAGACAAGCATTCCATTGCAACTATAAAAGGGCTACTGCATAAATGTGACAAAACTCTGAGGAACCAGGGTGCTAAAGTGTTCTCTCATCAACACTTTGGAGCGATGATGTTCTTCGAGGGAGGAAGAGTGTTTTGTGACAAGAATTTTTCTTAGGGATACAAAAAGAAGCTTGTGAAAACACTGGGTCAAACCACAAGTAAAAACTGGGCATCAAAGCAGCTCTACACAGTACGAATAGATGCTGAGTTGATGGATGCAAATAAACAAAAAATCCTGCAGTTAGGAAGGACCATCCCTTTTTCATCTTTCTTTCCCTTCCTTTGGTCTTAGTAAACCAGAGGAGAATGAGTAAGGTTAAGATTAGATCACTGATTGATTTTTTTTTTTGCCTTCCTCCTTCCCTTCTTCCCTTTCTTCCTTAGGTCCTTCCTTTCTTTTTTTTTTTTTTTAAGGATTTTATTTATTTATTCATGAGAGAAAAAACAGAGAGTGAGGCAAAGACATAGGCAGAGGGAGAAGCAGGTTCCCTGTGGGGAGCCTGATGTGGGACCCAGTCTCAATACCCAAGGATCACAATCTGAGCCAAAGGCTCAGAAAGAGACGGTCAACCACTGAGCCACCCAGGTGCCCCAATTCCTTTGTTTATCTATTTAGTGTCTACCTTGTACCAGGCACTTTACAAAGTGCTCAGTATAAAAATGACAATCCTCTCCCTTAAAGAAGGCTTCTTGGAGCACACGGTTTAGTGAAGGTGATTGATAAGAATCAATTACACATAGATGTGATGACGAAGAATGTTAAGTTGCAGAAGGAAAAGTAGACAGTATATGAGAGCATGTAGAGGAAGATCGGCTCAAATGTGGGCAATGGGGAAAAGCTTGCTTGATGTCTGAGCCAAGATATATAGGATAATTAGATGTTAACCAGGAAATTATGAAGGGGTGGGAGTAGGTAGAGGGGGCTTCAGACAGAAGACCAGTGTGTTCCAAGCACCACCTATGAAGAACACAGAGAACTCAGAAACCAAAAGAAGGCAGTGTATTAGTATCCAGAGGGCAAAAGGAAGAGGAGTAAGAAAAGAGAAGGTTGGGGCCCTTGCTGAGGATGTTGTCTTTCCTCCATGGCATTGAGAAGCCACTAAAGAGTACTAAGATAAGGACTGACATAATTCAATGTCTGTTTTTACATAAATCACTCTGGCTAAAACATAAAGACTGCACTGTAGGGTAGCAAGATTAGATCCAGAAAGGTTAGGAGAAATTGTCTTCTGTAACTATGGTGATGACTGCAATAGACAGAATCAAGAACTATTTTGGAGGCCAAATGACCCAGTGACATATTGGCCATGTCAAAGAAAGGCTTGGCCTGTCATCCTGAAAAAATGACTATACTGGTCTGCTCTGTTGTTGTTTGGACAGGAGAAAGTATTTAGTTAGATTTTCCAAGCTTTGGGGTTTTGCAGATTGTAGCCACAAAAAGGTAAAAAAGCAAAAGATCTTAGGGTCTTGGGAAAGAGCTACTAAAATGTTTTATGATTGAATCTAAGTTGGATTTGGAGGGAGGTGAAGATAGAGGAGTAATGGAATTAATATCTAGAACCCAAAGTTACCAATGGGCTGGAAGTCCTGATAAGTCAAAGAAGCGTAAGAGATGGGCATCTGAATAAGCACACTAGTTAAGCAGGGCTTAATTAATTTCAATCTGGGGCATGTTACCCACAACTCTGGCATCAACATCTCCCAAAAGCATGTTTCTAGTCATGAGATCCCTGCATAAAAGGACTGAGAATAAGTACTACCATTTTACTACTGTTAGCAAGTAACCATTCCAGTAACCAGGGGTACTGAGGGAGTATTTCTAACAAGATACTGGCTAGCAGGGACTGTGGCAATTATTTGGACCCAATTTCTCATCTTACAGCTGATGGACAAATTAGCAATCACAATCTAACT
Organism: Vulpes lagopus; assembly: GCF_018345385.1. Taxonomy (NCBI): domain Eukaryota; kingdom Metazoa; phylum Chordata; class Mammalia; order Carnivora; family Canidae; genus Vulpes; species Vulpes lagopus. Next base: position 26,714,566 of record NC_054848.1, read on the forward strand.
TTTGGAGGAATGTAACTGCAGTCTCTCCTGACTTCCAGTGCACTTGTCCAATGATTCATTTTTGGTTTCTAGAATTAGACTAAAATTACACCTTTTGTAGAAATTCTGTCTCATTTCTTTATATCATATAATGCATTCTATTTAAAATGCCCTTCTGTCTCAATGGGTGCTCTTCTACACATACGGCAGAGTGTTTTGACTATTTATTGAAAGTAAGAACATTTAAAAAATGTCACTATTATATTCCACCCTACCACAAAGCTAATTTAATGTTCTGAATTTTATGAAGGGGAGTGGCTAAAGAAGAAACTGTCAGTTTCCTTGGCAATTTTTTTGCAAAGACTCCTGGATCTTTCTTCATATTCCCTTCCCTTTGAGTAATCTTCTATATTCTCTTTTCTGGAATAGTATAAACCCTTGACTTTTCTTCAAGATGCCATCTTTGGCTGTGTCTCCACAGAGATCTGATCTCTCTTTAAGTGTTGAACATACAAAAGTGTTACCATTTTATCAAACTTCTGTTGTTTGGTAGTCATTTACTTGGTTTGCTATTCATTTCTGTTCTTGTGCCTTTTGTTCTCATTTCAAGAACACTTATCAGTATGTAATGTATGCCAGACACTTTGCTAGCTACTAGGGTCTTGGAGGCGAGCAAGACCAAATCTTTGACTTCTCCACTCAGAGCCTAGTAGAGAAAACAGAAATAAAAGAAAGAGCGCACGCGTGCACGTGCGCGCACGAACAAGAGAGAGAGAGAGAGAGAGAGAGAGAGAGAGAGAGAGAGAATTGATCACTGTTGGAGGATGCTAGTGAACAGCTTTTATCCTGAAGGCTGGTAAAGAATCCTGCCTATCATATATGAACTATACACTGGATGCCCAAATAGTGGATGAATGAATGACTTCTTTTTTTCCACAGAAGTAGTCTGGCTAATTGATGAAGAAGAAATGATAGGAATAGACAATTATCACATTTCAACTCCTAGTCATTGATAATGAATAGCTGCCAAAATCATACACTCAAAAGAGAAAACAAGACATTATATACCTTCTGATGATGAAAGATTACACTACCATCAATGAAGTAGTCTTTTTTTTATTTATTTTTTTATTTATGATAGTCACAGAGAGAGAGAGAGAGAGGCAGAGACACAGGCAGAGGGAGAAGCAGGCTCCATGCACCGGGAGCCCGATGTGGGATTCGATCCCGGGTCTCCAGGATCGCGCCCTGGGCCAAAGACAGGCACCAAACCGCTGCGCCACCCAGGGATCCCCAATGAAGTAGTCTTATCAAAAAAGTCAAACCTGAATATGATCAAATCTGTTGAACTATACTGCTTGATATGGTAGCCACTAGGCACATCTGGATATAGAGTACTTGAAATGTGATTAGTCTGAATTGAGTTGTGCTGTAACTGCACATTTTTACAGTGTCTGTTGAAATGGCAATATTTATGGTCCTATAGTTACAAGATGTAACCGTTAGAGCAAACTGGGTGAAACTGTATAGGGAAACTACTATTTTTGTCACTCACTGTGAATCTATAATTATTTCAAAATAAAAGTTTTTTACAAAATGTATTTAAGAGACAAACTAACCAAATGCAATGTGTAAACCTTGTTTCAACTCTTATTTTTTTTAAAAAAAACCCTCTTATTTAAATAGAAATACATTAAGATATTTAAGACATGTATGTTAAAAGTGGAAATTTAAAAATTGCCCAGATATTTGTTAGAATAAAATTACTGACATTTAAAAAGCATAATAGTAGTCATGTGGTCACTTTGAAAGAGTGGATCCTTATCTTTTGAGATAATTTCTCAATTATTTATGAATTAAATGATCCATGTCTGATACTTATTTCAAAATAACAGAGGACTGCTAGAGGTCTAGAAGAAGTAAGATTGGCCATGAGCTATAATTGTTGAAGTCTTGATGGGTATATGGCTATTTATTACAGGATTATGTCCAATTTGGTAGATGTTTCATATTTTCCATAATAAAATGTCTTTAAAAGTTGCTAAAAGAGATGGGCAACTTTTTAGAGGATATTATTCATGCGGACGCTTTTGACATTTAAAATAACAATGGCTTGGATTATTTATAATTGACCCTTGGACTAGCGGAATGAAGTTTTCTCATCAGCTTAATTTCAATCAAAACGCATCTTAAAATAGTCACTAAAATAATAGTCACTAAAGATGTTTACTCTGTGCAAGGCACTAGTATTAAAAACGTCCTACCCTGTGTACATCATTCTGCTTCTGCACCGCTGGAAAGTCGCCTCCAATGGGTGCCTGCCGGCTTAACTCATCATCTTTCAGCTGGAGCCATACCAGAAGTTCCTGAAGAGAAAGGTGCAGACGCTTCCACTGGTCAGAACTGGCTTCCAAGTGAGACCTGAAAAGCAGCAGGAGCAAACTAGGTCAAACAGTATCTAGAAGGGTCATGAATGACTCTAACAATCCCACTGAAGGTACACTGGTTTGGTTACTTCCATAATATACAAACCTATCATCTAGCAGTCTTCAGTAAAAATCTAGTTATCTGCTTTTGAGAGCCATATATATAATGGGGGCGTTTTGATGGCAATTTCAAGGGTAGACAGTGTTTAGCCATATGTGTATTTCCTCATGCAGAATTCTGAGACTTTTGGCATGAAACATACACTGGAATGGATTGCTTTTCCACAGTGTTGCAGTCAATGATTCTTAATGTTTCTGGTAGAAAAAAAATGGCTCCCAGTGACTAATATAAACCGCTCAGTTTTCAAGTGACTCATGCTAGTACTGGAATTCTTCCTGCTTTGAGAAATGGAAAGGTCTCTCCCCACATTTTGACTTTTCCATTTCTGCACCCTAGGCAGCCTCTTCCATCGACTCCTTCCATCTGGCATCTGTTCCTTTCTGCTCCTCTTCCCATATGCTTCTCCTTTTCCTCTACCCTTCTTTATTCGTGTGCACCTGGGATTTGTTTTCACCAAGTTCCAACATTTTCCGCTTTGTTTCCTTTGTGTAAAATGTACTGAGACAACAACTCACGTGGAAAAGTAAAATCAGACATTTGCCTGAAAGCCTCCCCCAAACATGAATAATTTAGGCAGGAGAATGAGTGCTTTACCATCAACTGTATTTAGAACATGTTAATCCATAGAAGCCATTTAAGAATATACAAATGAATGATCTGTGCTATAAAATCCACATTTCACTTGAGGATGAGAAGCTAAATTAGCCAAATAAATCATCATCCGGAAAGCAAAGAAGAAACGTGGAGTGTGAGCAAAGCTCTATCCTCAGGTAAATCGAGAATTATGCTGCATTACTCACATATCATCAGCAATTACGAATTAATTCATAAAAATTAATGCTGCTTATAACATAAATGTAATATAGTCTCTAGTGCTGCAAAGATTGAAGTGTCAAGCGACCAAGTAGAATGACATTTCCCTTTGCTGTTGGGTAACTTGACATTTCAAATGCAATTCTCCTGCTGGACTTAGTCAAACAGAATCACCAAATTGCGCCTAAGTGCTGGAAATAAACTGTTCCAAACTTTCCGAGGGATCATTTTCTTTCTGAAGGGTGATACTTACTAGTCTTTAAAACGTGCAAATACAATGACCCATAAGCTTAAATTAAAAAAAAAAATTATACTAAAGAAGTAACTGGAAAATCATACAAAGATGTAGGTAGAAAGATGTTACTTCTAGAATTGCTTATGATTGACACAAGGTAGGAAGAACTGAAATATACACTAGGGAATCGGTTACACATATAATAATGAATTCATACAATGCAGTGTTTGAATCTTATGAATCCTATGCACTGTTCGGTGTGATGACATCAGCAAATATTTAGGGATATGGAGATCGCCCTGTCAGTTGCTAAGTGAGAAATCAAGTTACAAAAATGTCTATAATCTATTTTTCTAAAACCTTCATGTATGTCTGTGTATTTGTATATACATTTGACTATGCATGAAAAAAATTCTGAGATGACAACTAGTGTAGCCCTCGGAGGTAGATTTAGAGCTGATTTATTCCTTCGGCTTTCTACTTCTCCAAACTGTCAGAACTGTCTTTCTATTATGAGCAATATAAACGTTATGTCCAGAAAAACGGAAGGCATTTCATCAGAGGAATTAAACCATTCGAGACTCAAAGGGCATTATCTAATAAAGGAATCCGGAAATACCATAAACACCACAAATTAAATATAATAGCGCAGACCGCATAGAGTGTAGAGGTCCCTTCTTTGCTGTTTCAGTTCCCTTTCTCTTTCACTTATCACTCTCCCGTGATAAGCCCAAGTGAGAATTCCCTATGCAAGATGTTAGCTGTTTAATGGCACGTGATGCCTACTGGTTACAGGGATTCCCTGGGGTGTCTGGAATTTGCAGCGTGGTTCCCTCAAGGGTGAGCGAGGATATCAAGCAGGACATGTGGGAAGGTAGGGAGAGAGAGGCACGGTCCAGATGTGCAGAAGCAGCACATGGGAGAAAAGGCTCTGGTTAAATTAAGAAGTTTTGAGTGCCACTAAGTCCCCATAAGTCTTCGGCAGTAGAGAGAGTGAAAGATAAGGAAAAATGTAGAGATGCCTAATGCTTGGCCACCCTCTCTTGGGTCTAGGAAACAAAATATCCCTGTGGTGGAGAGGCCTGGAGGAGGATAAAGATGCTGAGGGGCAGGCTGCCTATGGTGAGGCGTCCAGCTGTGGCTTCATTCACACAAGGCACTGCTAGAACCCCGAGTCTAGGTGAAATGGTGCTGACTAATCATTACCAGGTCAATGAAACCCTTTGTGTCCCTAAGAGAGAAAAAGAGCTCTGAGACCCAGGGAATTCAGTTCTAAAGGATCTAAGAGAAACCTCAGAGCAGGAGACGGGGAGATTGTTAAGAGCCAGGGAGGCGGGTCCACAGAGTTAATAGAGGAGCAGAAAGATCCAGGACATCGGCTGACAAAAGGCTCTCATGGATCTGGAGGATGGAGTTAGATAACACTTTGGAATGTTTCGGAACCTTAACTCCATATCAAATGACTATTTCTTTTCCTTGCTAACACATGAGAGTGGTGAACAAGAACCTAAGGAGGCGCACCTGGGTGGCTCAGTGGTTGAGAATCTGCCTTCAGCTCAGGTAGTGATCCCGGGTCCTGGGATCGAGTCCCACATCGGGCTCCCTGCATGGAGGCTGCTTCTCCCTCTGCCTATGTCTCTGCCTCTCTGTGTCTCTCGTGAATAAATAAATAAATAAAATTTTAAAGAAAAGAACGTAAGTAAAAGGTTCATAAAGGACAAAGGATACTGGGTAAGGTGGGAGAGGAAAAGGCAGTACAGAGAAAGGCCCCTGATTGAAACCCATGCTTACAAAGATATTCAATCTGAAGCCATGGTTCTTCAACTCAGTGTGCATAAGAAACGCGCGAATAGCTTGTTTTAGGTACAGACTCTCAGGTCCTGCCTCCAGACTTTCTGTACTTAAAAAAATATTTTATTTATTTATTCATGAGACACACACACACACACACACACACACACACACACACACACACACGGAGGCAGAGATACAGGCAGAGGGAGAAGCGGGCTCCATCCAAAGAGCCCGATGCGGAACTTGATCCCAGGACTCCAGGATCACGCCCTGGGCCAAAGGCAGGTGCTAAACTGCTGAGCCACCCAGGGATCCCTGACTTTCTGTACTTTTAACAAAAACCTTTACAAGTCAGTGGGTGAACTTGAGGACTATTCTTTACGAAAGAATTTCTTAAAGGATTTCCTGTATGTCCTAAACATTACTGATCAGTCTCCAAAGGGCAAAGGTGGCGTTTGTCAAGGACATGATTTTGAAGGCGATCTAAACGTAATAAAGTACCATGAGCTCCAAAAACATTTTCTTTGGCTATGCTAAGCTTGTAAAGTGTCTTCAAGACACATTTCTAATGCAGTTGTTGGAAGGAGCTGCCTTATTTTTATTTTCGAGATCATATACCAAATATTTCCAAATGATTAACCTATGTTTATATTGGGAATATCTCTCCAGAAAATGTTTCTGTTTGTAATGACTCTTTTTCCCCCCTCCTGGTTTTATCATAGGCCTTTAGGGCTGGAAGGAACCTTAGAGATTTCTGTTCAACCCTCTTGTTTTGCAGTTGTGGGAGCTGGGATGCAAATGTTTAAAGACTGCGCTGAAGCACATAACTTGAACTGTCCTATTTAGACATGGGAAGTGGAAGTTGCAGATTTTCCTTATGTGAGAAAATTCTTAACCTTAGTTGTTTTCAGCAAATGCTTTTGGATTCCTGAGCAAAAGCCTTCCTGCTGATTGGCAAATTTACTCCATTTACCCCTACCCACTCAAAGGAAAATAAACGTGGAGGTTTGAAGGGGCATACTTAGCTCCTATCTATTTTCTATTAATCTTTATTAGCGAAGACAAGAGCTGAGGGGCTACTAGCTTTTAACAAGGCAAGTGTTGATCTTTAATAAGCAGATCATTTCTACAATTTGTAAGGTTTAGGTAAAATGCAGAACCTTTAGGTGTGTCGGGATACAATGCTTGTCTTTAAGGAACTCTTTAGTGTCAGGGTGCTAAGAATTGCAACAGGCTACTGATGATGGTCAGATCTCTAAAACACAGATATTTCAGGTATGATTGGGTTGATGTCTCATTTGAAATCCTTATTAGAACTTGACTCTGAAAGGCACATATTCTTAAAGCAAAATGTGTTACTTTGAAAGCAGTTTTCACTTTGACTCTCTTTAGAAAACTAACAATGTACTCATATATATTCCTGGGTACCCTTGTGTAATAAGATAGCATTTAAGCATATAGAAAGAGGAGGTAACAATGCAGAAGTAAGGGCACCTGGGTAGCTCAGTGGTTGAGCATCTGCCTTTGACTCATGCTGTGATCCCAGGGTCCTGAGATCGAGTCCCACACCAGGTTCCCTGCAAGGAGCCTGCTTCTCCCTCTGCCTGTGTCTCTGCCTTTCTTTCTGTGTCTTTCATGAATAAATAAATTAAAAATATTTAAAAAAAGAATGCAGAAGTAATAAGGAATCATAGACATAGAATGGGAGCTTTGGGGTCTTTAAGTAAAGAGAGAGAATTAAACTCAAAGAGAAGTAAACTTTTTTTTTTGGTCCATCTGGGCCATGAACTCCAACTTTCAAACATAATTAACATTCCAAGAGTAAGAGAAAGGAGGTCAGAAATAGTCAATGTCTAAGTTGCATTTTTTCCCTCAAAAGTAGAAAGACTGTGCCTCCTTTTCCTCTTTGTTTATTCTCCATCATAGAAAAATCTCTAAGCTATTTTAACTTTTAATACTGATTACTCTCTAAGAGTTTCATTGCTGTTCTGGACTACATAATGTTGGTAGTCTTGTCTCTCAAATTAGCATTCAGAATTCCATAAAAGTGAGTATTGGCATATAACATTTATAAGTTTTTCTCCAAAGTATGAAAACCTCACAGAATGTAAATTTTGCTGAAATTGTGTTGACAACATATGTGCTTCTCATGGTTAATAGTATATACGATACTCTGGAAAATATACTCTGGTGACAAATTGAATTGAAATCTGAAAATCTATTTCTTACAGAAAAAAATTCCCTAGGCTACTTCCCAAATTATTAATATTTTCAAAATCAAAGATGCAAGGTTATGGAAATGGAATATTTTAGAATGAGAAACACTTTCTTTGACTAATCACAATTTTGATGTTGGATAATGCCATCAATAACTGTGTGTGTGTGTGTGTGTGTGTGTGTGTGTGTGAGAGAGAGAGAGAGAGAGAGAGAGAGAGAGAGAATGTGCACATGTGTATGTATGCATGCAAGTAAAAATGTTTTACTTTATTTTTCTGCCACTTAAAAGAGTTAGTGTTTTGTTTTGTCTAGTGGCACTCAACTATCACTGAGTATTTACTTTTTCCTTATACCTCTTGGATAAAATGTGATGTGATAATGTGTATGGAACAGATGGCATATACTTTCCTTGAATTAAATTATGAGATGGTACCCTGCAATTTCAATTAAAGTATTCTTTTCTCTCCAAGACATCTTATTTACTTTGTCTTACACCATATCTTTGAACTTAACCAGTTTCATTTAAATATAAGTAAACCAATGTAGAAAGTTTCGATAATTTGCCTAGGTTCATAAAAAAACTGCAGAATTAAAAAGAATAGGTCAGTAGAATTGCTAGGGAAATTGAAGACCATCCATGTCTCTGGTTAAATCTCCTCATTTCAGTAAGGCAGGATATTGAAGTCTGAATCAGTTAAGTGATGTGCTCAAGATCATAGGCTACGTGGTTGGTAACAGAACCAGAAGAGAAAGTAGGTCACCCAAACGTGGGTCCAGGACTCCTTTGACTCTACCTCATTGGCTCATTTAGGGCTTGGATAGATTAGCCAGACAGAAAGTCAATAAGGAATCAGTGGCTCTGAATGACACATTAGACCAGATGGACTTAACAGATACATACAGAACATTCTACCCCAGAAGAGGGGAATACAGATTCTTTTCAAGTATACATAGAACATACTCCAGGACAGATTATGTGATAACCCACAAAACAGTTTCAGAAAATTTAAGAAGATTGAAATCATATCACATATCTTTTCTGCCCACAACAGGATGAAACTAGAAATCAATCACAAGAAAACAACTGCAAGAAACACAAACACGTGGAGGCTAAACAACATGCCATTAAACAATCAATAGGTCGATGACAAAGTCAAAGAGGAAGCCAAGAAATATGTGAAGACAAATGAAAATGAAAACACAGAGATCCAAAAGCCTTTGGGATGCAGTGAAAGCAGTTCCAAGAGGGAAGTTTATAGTGATACAGGCCTACCCCAAGAAGCAAGAACAATCTCAAACAATTTAATCTTAGATCTAAAGGAAGTAGAAAAAGAATAAACAAAGTCCAAAGTTAGTAGAAGTAGGAAATAATAAAGAGCAGAGCAGAAATAAATGAAATAAGACTTATAAAAGCAAGAGGAAATGTCAATGAGATTCAGAGCTGGTTTTTTGAAAGGATAAACAAAATGGATAAACCTTTAGTCAGACTCATCAAGCACAAAAAGGAGGACTTACTACGTACCTGGTAGGGGAGTTACCAAGATCACACAAAAAGAAGGAGGACTCAAATAAAATCAGAAACGAAAGAGGAGTTACCAAGGACATCACAGAAAGTCAAAGGATTGATTATAAAAGATTACTATAAAAATTATATGCCAACAACTGGGACAACCTAGAAGACATGGACAAATTCCTAGAAACATACAGTCTTCTGAGACTGAATCAAGAAGAAATAGAAAATGTGAACAGATCGATTCCTAGTAATGAAACTGAATTGGTCATCAAAAAACCCCCAATGGACAAAAGTCCAGGACCAGATGGCTTCACAGGTGCATTGTACCAAATATTTAAAGAAGGGTCAATACTGATCCTTCTCAAAGTATTCCCCTCAAATAGTAGAGCTTGGAGTTTTTATGTTTCCAATTTAGCTGGAGGCAGCAAGCAGAGCCCTATGAAACAACTCATGAATACTTAAAGGAATGTGCCATCCAGCGTAAATGAGAATAGTACAAGGAAGACTTCGTAGTGAATGAAGGAACAGCCAGAGAGGGAAATATTCAGTATGAGATTTGAAGGAAAAGGTGGAAGATGTGAGGAGGGATGGCGTTCCAAGCGTGAGGACCAGCAAATGTACATACCCAAACGGGTGAGTGAGAAAATTGGCAGAGAGCACGGATGGGGTTAAAAAGCAGAATCTTCGGGCAGCCCCGGTGGCTCAGCGGTTTGGCACCGCCTTCAGCTCGGGGCGTGATCCTGGAGACCCGGGATCGAGTCCCACACCGGGCTCCCTGCATGGAGCCTGCTTCTCCCTCTGCCTGTGTTGCTGCCTCTCTTTCTCTCTGTGTCTCTCACAAATAAATAAATAAAATCTTAAAAAAAGCAGAATCTTCTTGGCTCAGAGAACCCAGGCCAGGGACTAAGTAGATCACAGCTCAGTGAGGAAGAACTGGGAGGTAGAGGGAGAACAAGAAAGGGAAGGGATGATCTGAGTCTTATCAGGTAGAGAGTAGAGAGGCCACTAGCTTCTGATGACTCCACATGAATTTCATCACACCAATGATTTTTCTCTTGCCTGTTTTGTTCTGTTGTATCCTCAGTGCCTAGAAGAGTGGCAAGTACATAGTAAAGACTCAGTACTTATTTGTTGAATGAAAATGATAAATGAAAGAATGAGAAAAATATGGGCATTGACAAGACTAAAGTTCTTGAGCAAGGGGATAATGTGCTAGAAATGTCCAAGGAAGAATAGTTTTTGTAAATGTGTCATGGATGATACCAGTGTGTGTCCTAAAGGGACAATTCTATCAATATAGAATGACATGATAGAGACTTACATAAGAATCATAATCACAGGAAGAGAAAAGGCATAGGGCCAAAGGAAAATAAATGGAGGGAAAGGGACACAATATAGACTTGGAACCGGAAGCACAAGGATACCTCTTCTGAGCCAATGGAATGCCAAGGGATCCTTCAAAATCACTTGGATTCCAAACAGGTGACAGGGATTAAGGAGTGCACTTGTGATGGGCACCAGGTGATGTAGGGAAGCCCTGAATCCCTAAATGCTACCCCTGAAACTAATATCACACTGTCTTGTCTGTTCACTACCTGGAATTTAAATAAAAACTTAAAAAAATGGACACCTGTGTAATTAAGTACTAAAGTTTCTATATTTTGAAATAGAAAAATGGCTCCAGGATCCCTTTTAAGACATTGGGCCGACTGCCATCTTTTGTGGGATGATGTGTTATGCAGCTCAGGCGAACACAGGGCTGTTTCTCCGGGGTATCTTTGCAACTAGTTTTTAGTCGTAGTGACTTTTCACTATAGAATAACGCTGACAGAGGAACTGACTAGATTCACAAAGCCAGCTTCCAAGCGTCATAAATGGTTCTGGGTCTAACTCTTCCAGGGTCCAGCTATCCTGCTTCATCACCATCCCAAATCGCTGCCTCTACTTGGCTGCTTTTGGCTGAACCCTGCCCTTCAGTCCGGCCTGACCGATACCCTTATATCAACGAAGTATCAGGAAGGACACTGAGTCACTCTGACATGAAGAATTCTTTCTTTCTTTCTTTCTTTCTTTCTTTCTTTCTTTCTTTCTTTCTTTCTTTCTTTCTTTTCTTTCTTTCTTTCTTTCTTTCTTTCTTTTCTTTCTTTCTTTCTTTCTTTCTTTCTTTCTTTCTTTCTTTCTTTCTTTCTTTTTTGTAAGCGAGTGCTTATAACTGTATTATGAGAGAGGGCTAGTTAGAAGCTGGAACTGTTGATCTGGATATTTAAATTCTAGAATTTGCAGCACCTGAGATAAGCCAAGGTAACTGTTTTTGACTTGATTAATGACAGCAAGAATTAAACTGCAGGGGCTGGCATATGGGAAATTGCTGAGAAGGAAGAGCCCGTATTTTGGCTGACATGCTGTTTGCCGTTTTCGATTCCCCTTTCTTTTCATCAAGTTCACCTGAAGGAGAGGAAAGGCACTGAGTGATGTGTAGAACAGTTAGAGCACCTTTCTTCCCTGCAAAAAAAGAATAACTTTCTTTTCTTTTACTTTATCCACTAATATCTTTCCCATTTCACACGTCTCATTCCTTTTTAATAACAGATGTTATGAAAGTGGCCTTTGTCGTTACACACACTGACCTCTCTTCAAGTTTAAGTGATGGGAAGTGAACAGAGTCTCCCTGCCTTTGAAAATGCCACTGCCCATCATTGTTCCCAAGTCATCCTAAGCACATCGGCACAAACTTCCAACAGACCAAGCAGGGAGATAAAAATGAGTGCTTTGGAAGCTGGGGTGCAAACTTGGGGGGAAAACCTTATAAGTAAAAATATATCCTTTCCTACTCCTGTTTCTCTCTTCCATCCTTTCACTTATTTGTATTGATGTGAGTCTTACCTTTTCCTCTCTGCTTCATACCCTACAGGATAATATGATGGTGAAAAGCTCAGCCCCTGGAGCCGGACTCCCTGTATTCAATCTTGGATCTGCCACTTACTAAGTAAATGACCTTAGGGAAATTCTTTAGCCTCTCTGTGCCTCACTTTCTTCAAATATAAAGACAGAATAATAACAGTGTATCACGTAGGGCTGCTGACAGCATTAAATAGGTCAAGAAATATAAAATGTCCAGGGCATGGCACGATATGTGATGCACCGCGTTAATTGCTATCATTCTTATTATTCCACATTATGTACAGGTTTTTACAAGAGTACTTTTGAATTACTAAATTTCAGTGATATTTCCCCTTATTATCGAAGTAAATATGCTGTATGTCAAAAGTCTGGTCAATTTAGAACTATAAAGAAGAAAAAGAAATCTCCATTCCACAGACTTATGACCTAGAGGTAGTATCTCCTCCCAGTGTTCAGTGTGTTCCCTCATAACCACTGCGATGCCCCTTCATCCTCTTCTACTACCCTCCACTCCTACGCCTCTTCTAGATGCAGAAGAAAGCACAAAATGTTTTTTTTTTTTTTAATAAAAACACGTGAATTAGGGCAAGCAACTAACTGATTGGAAAGCAAGGGACCTGACTCCCACTCCCTGTACTTCCCATGTCATTTATGTGACACTGGGCATGTCACTTAACTGTCCCTGCTCTTTGCCCCTCCACCGAACCATCTCACAATGAGCACCGAGAGCTTCACTCTGTGCTCCTTACACCAATGCTGAGATGCATCCATTAGCTTCTCAGGAAAAAGGTGCCCCAAAGAATGGGGCAACTATCTAAGAGAGGAGAGTAGGGACCACCTCAAGGCTTAGTTTCCAGAGGATGCAGTGGCAAACTCTGAGAGTTAAAGACCAGAAGTTTCTATAATCTCTCTCTAGCTGCCGGAGCTTTGGAGAGGTCTCCTCACAAAAGTGCTAATTACAAGGCATTACGATATTTAAGGAATGTCCTCTGTTATGCATTTAGAATAATGGCAAAGAAAGAATTCCATGATAAACACACGTTAATTTTATCACTTCTTGTATAATCCTGTGGTAAGCCAAGAGAGAACTCTATCAAATTAGGATAGCTGTGTTTCTCATTTAAATTCACTCTAATGTCTTAATATGCATCTCTCCCGTGGTTATAAAACATCGCCATTTTAATCTAATCTGAACCCTCAAGTATCATCTCCATACCAAGCAAATGAATGATTCATTTATTCAAAATAAAATGAATCATTCTGAAATTGGGTGATTTACATAAACATATGAGATATTAGCTGCCTGAGCTAGGAATGGGAAGAAAATCTTCCCATTTTAAATCATTTTTGGCTTTTTTGCCCCGGATCTTTTCTTACCTAATGTTGAGAGACTTTTTCCGAAGTTCACTCCACTTGAAGTTCATGTTATCCAAACGTCTTTGCAACAAGGCTGCATCGTCAGAACCTTCCAGGGATCTCAGGACTTTTTGGCCATTTTCGTCCAGGTTGTGATAGATATCTGTGTGAGCTTCGATTTCTCCTTGGAGGTCCTGCGGGACAGCAGGAAGAACATGGGTGGAATTACCAAACAAGAGACATTGGCTAGACATGAATTGGGAGAACCATAAAAAAATAAACTGCTCTTTCAAAAGACATTTCAGTTGGGCCCACTAACAAGAAGATGCACCTCCAACTCCCTCTTCTTGATGCATTGTCTCTTTATGCTATTATGTAGATTGGCAGTGGGCATCTTATGAGGTATAATACATTTAGTCCTTGACATTACAAATTGAAACATTATATATCTGCAACTTTACAAATTTCGTAGGTTACATCAACTGGTCCGCAGACAAAAGATAATGTTTTCTGGAAGCGATATGAAATAAAATTCCATGATAAAGTGCACCCTAGGGCCAATCATTTCATTACACTATGGGTTAAGTCATATTTTCCATGCACATAAGTGATCTGTAGAGTTGACTCTGACCATAAAAGCATGGAGAGACTAATAAACAAGGTTGTACTCGGTCCACAGCACCAGCACATTAATGGGATTCTATCGCAGGAGAGCATCTTCTTGACAATACACATTAGGTTCACCTTGGCATTATAGCATCACACATTCATTACAGCATCGTACATTTATTAGTAAGATCTCCCATTTAAAACACCGTCGTATTTTTAGGCTTGACAGGTAGAAAGTCCAGAGGACCTTGATAAGAGTTATGAGAAGAGCTTATACATCCAACCTCATTTGTATATACACAGATCAAGAAAATTATCACAGTAGAAGAATCTGACCTTTACATGGTATGTCTTCCTGTGTAACATTTTCAGCTTGAACCGGGGACTACAGCACTGATCCTGTTGCATAGCAAGCCTGAGAAAAACGAGCAGCTGAAAGAGCCCTGCTTTAAAATGCCAACTTTGCTTACATTCTGTCGACAGGATGAATTTCAGAGCGCAGGCCTCACCAGTCAATAATAATAAATGCTACTTTGTCCTCCTCACTACACGGTGGCCAGGCCTGTGGCTGTGGGAGGGACCTCAAAGAGAGGAGGCCTGGAATATGCAATGGACAGTTTATATTAAACAGCCAACTTTTCTTATCATTTTGCCATTATAAGCCAGAGACATTATAAATTCATTTTATATATGTGTTTCCCTCCTTGTTCCCAACAGAACAGTCCAAGCCAAAGGAACATTCCTTAGCGAGCTGCTGGGTACCAGCATTCCTTTCTGCCTACACAATGAATGGAGGCTTTGTACATTATCTGACTTGCTTTTAGAGATTTGTATGCTTCTGTTCAACAAGTTGAAAAATTCATTCTGAAGTCCCAAACAATTGGATTGATCTGTGTAACCAGAAACTTTCTTTTTTCCACTCCCTCTTTCTAAAATGGAATTAAATGACTCTTCTGAAGCAAGGGGCCAGTGGCAGCAGTAACATGTTAGTGATTCTGAAGAACTGGCCTGTGTTTTCTGTCACGGACTCTTGGATTCTGAAAGTTGCACATGTCAGGTAGATGGACAATGAATGTCTCCCGTCACTCTCTTTGGCAGCCAAAGTATCAGATGGACCCTAAAGAGAACTCTGTCCCATTCTCTGTGACTGGAAGTCACAAGGGGGAATACGGATCGAAGTACATTCTGAGTTGAAAGAAGGGAAATACTCGAACAGACCGAGCAGCCTCTATCTGTATCCCGTCACAAACAGGCTCTTTCTGGAAGGAAATAGCTTGATTTTGAAACTAGCTCCTCTGGTGGAAAATTGGTATTGGGCTCCTTGCAGAATGGGGTCTGATCAAACATATGTCTCTTCCATGTGCACGTACCTACTTGGCAAAATCTGACCTCCTGAATTTGCCACTTCTTCAGGAAAAGAGAAAAGTGAGGTTAATTTATCCAAACAAATCAGGACTCAAAACCAAACAGATCTAAGTTATCCACATAATTCCCCCACTTCTCTCTTTTTACTTCACTTTTCTTCTTGTTGTATTTGATGGAAAACTTTGCCTCAGAGGACAAACTTAGAGGATTGAAACCAAGCCTTTAGTTGTTCAAAAAATTAAGATACTTTCTGACTAATTCAACCAGATTTCTGCATTAACATGCATATAAGTGAGAGTTCACTTGAATTTTTATATCCTCCATTTATAGCAGGACCCAGGCTCAATTAATAGTTCCTCAAGATCATGTATATCATGAAGTCATTGATACCTTCTTGGAAAAATGAGAGGTCTTCCCAAGCATAAATAGGAAGTTGATCCATAAATTTGCTAGTTTTCATCTTTGCTATTTCCATTATACCTCATATAAACATCTTTGTTGCATCTTCAAAAAAGAAATACACGTAAAATCAATAAACCAGTATTAATTGAGGACTATTTATCTAGTCTCAGCACTGTGAGAAAATGAGAGGAATACAAGAAGACAGTTCTGTCTTTACGTTTCCTAAACCCTAGTATGTGCTTTTTTATTTAAGCCATTCCTGTTACCAACTAAATATTGATGAGAATTTCCTACCATGCCTCATAGATGTTGGGATAGAACCCCCCCTCCCCCCATTGGAAGTTCAGAGTGGCTGAAGTCAAGTCTTGGCAATGGCAGTAAGGTGACTCTCAGCTTGGTACTCCTTCTCGGGGTCATGGTGCTGGTTGAGAGTGACAAATGACACATGAACAGTAAAGGGTACAAAACACAGATGTGTACCACTTTGTTCTTCCTCCTGGCCCTGGGAAGTACAGGTTTTCTCTGTTCTTTATATGAGAACGCTGAGATGGAGAGATGTTTAACGGACTCACCCAAAGTCATATCTTCTAAATATTAGAATTAGAGTTCTTTTGACTCTAGAAGACCTTGGGCTGTCCCCACCGCCCCATTTGCCATGAGTGCTGGTTGTAAGCGACAGTAGCTGCTGTAGCTGAAAGAAAGACAGCTACTGCTGACAAGGGGGGTGGGGTGAGGGGGTCATCTGTGGAGGCAAAAGCATCTGGAAAGTCGGCATTACTGATTTTGGTCACAGATTTACCCAAACAGATTGATTTCTTCTGAATGAAAAATGGAATCCTGACTACCTTTTTCACTCCTTATTTTAGAATTGGGCATCTGGGACCGTCTGTGAGCACAAACTGTGTGTGCTGAAGAGGTCTCCTTACTACAAAACATCCTTGCTGCCAGAACAGAAATTCTCCTTTCAGTAATGTGTTCCTTTGTCTACAAGAGCCATATGAAGGGCACCTGGGTGGCTCAGTGGCTGAGCATCTGCCTTCGGCCCAGGTTATGATCCCGGGGTCCTGGGATCAAGTCCCGCATCAGGCCCCCTGCAGGGAGCAGGTTTCTCCTTCTTCTTCTTCTTCTTTTTTTTTTTTTTCAGGTTTCTCCTTCCACCTGTGTCTCTGCCTTTATATCTGTGTCTCTCATGAATGAATAAAATATTTTAAAAAAAGAGCCATGTAAACATGACATTAAGTAGTGACTTGATACATTAGGATCAAGGCAGCTTGCCCACGTTCTTCTGGGATGGCAGGTCGGTAGGCAATCTGCCCAGCTACAGGACTCAGGTAGCCCGCTCTAAAGTGGAGGTGAGTATTGGTGAGGAGTTCAAGGCTTTTTTTGAAAAAAAATTTTAGGAGGTTGGAATGCTGTAGTGATTTTCAGTACAAGAGGGCAGCATGAGCCCTAGGTGGGAGGGGACATGGACATGGACAGGTCAGGTAGGAAGGGACACACTCACACCGGCATTAAATGTAGTTTTCTACAGTGGTGGTGTTTGTCTTCAGATGAACCTTTGGCTCAGGAACCACAGGAAAGCAGGTGGTGGGTAGAGAGAATTCTCAGAGGATAGCCCACCTGGACAAAATGGGATTTTTGCAGGCATTTTAAAGTAGTTTTATCTCACTTCTGACTGGTTTTAGAAGTAGGGAGAATCCCATTTCCTGGAGAGCCTCTTCAAATCTCACACCCTCTTCCTGTCTGAGAGTCTAGCCTCCTCCTGTCCTCAGTGCTCTTTCTCAGCCTCCAGAGAAAACTATGGCAAAGTGCAGTTAAGTAGACATGGTTTGGGTCTGTCCCTTCTCTTTCCCTTATTAGCTGCGTTAGGTTTGAAAACTCTTTAATCTCCTTGGCTTCACTAAATATTAAATAATAATACCTCCTGGCTGGATTGTGGAGAATCTTACATGGAATAATTTTTGTAAAACACTTTGAACAGTGTCCAGAACACAACAGGCCTTTACTCTAAGAGTTTCTCTTCTAAGTGGATTAGGGTGGAAATCAAGTGATAGACTTTATGAACTCATACAACTTTGAGCCTTGAAGGATGGATAAAACAGAGAGGCAGAGGGAAGAGGGTTTTCTCACTGGGAAGATGAGTATAAGAATGGCAGAAGGCGGGAATGAGTTTGGCTTATGAGCAAGAACAATGAACCGCACATCCTGATTGGAACGGATGATGTGTGTTAGGAAGCAATGGGTGGAATGTAGCTGAAATCCTTAAACCAAGCGGGATGAAGACCTTCTTTCAGAAAGTCACTGAGGAGAGTTTATAAGGAAGAATAGGATAAACACAATATCATGGAATATTACACTTGTGCTATCTCATTCAACAAGTAGAGTGACCCATAGTGTCCCTAAGTAATAGGACAACTGGTGAAGAATATGAAAAGTTATAAAGGTTTTACTAGAAGAAAAATAAAGAAGAGAGATGACAAGAATCAGTTATGGTGACACTTTTTTTATTATCTAAGCAAAGGGTTATGATACTATTCCACAACATCATGGGTAATAGTATCCAAATGTTTTCTTTCCTATGTACAGGGAATTATTTGTCTCTAAAAAAGAACTCAGCAAATGATGACCTCCCTATCTTGAATACAACCAAGAAGTCAGCAAGAAAACTGGCAAAAAGATGTAGGAAGAATAAATGTAAGTGGTCACATCTCCCTATAAAATTCATTACAGACACACAATGTCTAATCTTTTCTGAAAGTAATTAGTATGTGAATAATGATAAGGCCATTAATTCCTCTTTACTGATAACTTTCACCTAATTCAGATACAGTTGATAGGAAAGGAAAAAAAGTGGCAATCTGATTCCAAGAACTTAAAAGGTCAGAAACAGAAGCTCCAAAACAGGAGGGAAGCCATCCTTAAGGGCTACACAGCAAGTGGCAAGGAGTGACACCCAACAGAGACCCAGAAAGGTGTGGAAGGAGCTGCGGGCACACATAGGTGACTGGGGTTACACCAGGTGGCAGCTAGCAGCCCTACATCTAGCCCTTGAAGGTATCACCTAACTTTCATGTGAAGCCAAATCATTAATATTAGTAATGAAGATCCTAAATTCAGCAGAAAAAGCAGATTTATGTTCAGTAAACTCTATTTAAGAAGGAAGTAGTAGATATAAAAGCTCTTTAAATGAATTTATCCAACACAGCTATCCTGGAAAGGTATTGATGCTTGAAAGCAGTTCAACAAACAAAAATACACATACAAAAGTAAAACTCCCTTAGCTTGGCTATCCAGAATGACTTGCAAAATATAGGCTCTAAATACTTGAGGTTTGGGAGCATACACACGTACGTACACACACACACACACACACACACACACACACACACACACACCACATATTCCATTATGAGAACAGAAGTTGAGAGTAAATCTTTATAAACGTTTACAGCAATCCAAAAATAAAAAGCATGGGGTTGCATTCTGTGTCTGGTTTTTGTAGGTTTTAAGAGTAATTCATTTTTATTGCATGTTACAAAAGTATCAGTCTGGTATGGATTGGACATTAAAACTAGCAAAACAAAACAGAATTATCCTTCCTAATGGATTTTTTTTTGAGAAGCACCCATATAAAGGAATTGGATCTACAATCTTGACCTTATAAGGACTCTAATCTAACCACCAGAAGTTCCTAACTCACTCAGGAAATGCAGTTGGGTACAGACTCGCAGAGGGTGTGACTGTTTTGCCCTATTTTATATGTGGTCATTGCAATCCTTGTAAAGGCAGCAGAGTTGTCATCCCAAGAGAAACAAGAGTTAATTTGAGGACTGCCGTTTGGCTCGGAGCCTGGTTGCTCTAGGTAGATAAGGAGTGTGTTTTCAGGTCCACTGCATCGCAATGCATCTTAAACGAGCAGCTATGGATTTAGGAGTCCACAGGCTGTGCTTTAAAAATGGCTGTTATTAAGGTCCTCAGAGACTATTATCCTGCAGGGTTTGTTGTCTTTGCTTTCATATCTCATTCGAAAATTCTCACACTTATGCAACTAGAACAGTGGAGAGAAAGGATATGCTCTCCTGCCTCAGTACATTCCCAGGTGCAAACCTTTATTTCAAAATCTAATCTTTAAAAATGCCTGGCCTAGGGTGGATTACCCGGGAGGAAACTGAGCAAAATCCCATTTGTCAGACCGCCTTAAGCCATTCTAAGCTCGGGTAACACGTGATGCCTTCTCTCCTTGTCTGACCCTTTGGTTTACTCTAGCCTTCAAATTACTTTTTAAAATTGAAGAGTTCACTTCAGATGTACTAGGTTGGAAGTGAGATGAGAAGTGTCTTTTCTGCATTGTGTTTTTCCTAGTTTCTTTTTATTCTGTCACAGTGCAGAAATGTTCTGGATATTTATTAATCATTCAAACATACATTTGAGTACCTATTGTACTTCCAAGTCTTCACTAGGAGCCAGGAGAACACATATAATGTAAGAAAGTCCCAGCCCTTAAGTTCCCCATTCCTTCCTTCCCTTCCTCCCTTCCTCCCTACTTTTCCTTCCTACCACTAATATTTCACATATTAGCATCTAGGCCCACAGTGGTGAAAAACAAACCAACTTCTACCTTATTGATGTTACCACAGCATACTAGGATGAACAGAATGAATGAGAAATAGAATAAACGGGAAAGAAATCCATTCGTACATATTATTTGATCCCCATAACCAAAGAGTACCCCCCCACCACATGTACACCATTCTTTCCACCACAGCAGACATGACATACTATTAAAGTATTTGAGAATGATTATCTGTGAGGCAGTTTTCAGGGTTAATGGCATCAGAGAGAGAATAGAGGCAGGAAATTAGCTGATAGGCAGCCTTAGCCATTCTTTTTTTTACTTTTTTTTATTATTTTTAAAGACTTTATTTATTTATTTATGAGAGACACAGAGAGAGAAAGAGAGAGAGAGGCAGAGACACAGGCAGAGGGAGAAGCAGGCTCCATGCAAGGAGCCCGATGCAGGACTCGATCCTGGGACTCCAGGATCACACCTCCGGGCCAAAGGCAGGAGCTG
Source organism: Vulpes lagopus (assembly GCF_018345385.1). Lineage (NCBI taxonomy): Eukaryota > Metazoa > Chordata > Mammalia > Carnivora > Canidae > Vulpes > Vulpes lagopus. The sequence continues at coordinate 26,735,368 of NC_054848.1, forward strand.
AACTGCTGAGCCACCCAGGCATCCCCAGCCTTAGCCATTCTTGAACCAATAATATGGTGGCTCCAAAATCAGGAAGGAAGGAGGAAGGATGCTAGCATCATGGAGTGCTTGTAAATTACAGAAATAGCTGCCTGTGTGACTCACTTTCATCCTTCTCTTGCTCTACCTTTGGAAGGTAGAATCAGGCAAAGTGATAACTATTTGCAAAAGCATTTTAAAGGTAGAAATGGTATTTTAAGTTTCCTTTCCCTAGAAGTAAGACAAATATTATATATGCTGTGTTTTATTTACTTTTTAAAAAGATTTTTTATTTATTTGAGAGAGAGAGATTGGGGGCAGAGCAGAGGGAGAGACTCTTCAAGCAGACTCCCCACTGAGCATGGAGCCCCACATGGGGCTCTATCCCACCACCCATCCCATGACACATGAGATCACCACCTGAGCCAAAACCAAGAGCTGGATGCTTAACAGACTGAGCCACCTAGACGCCCCTCTATATGCTGTGTTTTAAACACACATATACACACACTTCCTCCTTGGTACCAAGTAAATTACAATGACAAGGCAAGGACACTGACATCCAAGCCACACATAGGCACAGGGGACTCTCACCTAAACTACATTCTGTTAGGTGTTCTTAAGTCTATGGGAGTGGGTTTTAAAGGACACACAATCCTAAGAAAGGTGGGGTTAGAGTAACACTGTAAGGGTTGTTTTAAAACAGCTAATGTGCTATGGACACAGTGAGGAGCTAATGTCAGTACCTATTTGGCTCTGCGCTTAGTTTATAAAAAAGAATGACATGCCTTCATGATGTTGGTGTTGGAAGATAAAACAAGACCTTAGGCGGGCTGTTTTCTTTTTTACTAATATAACTAAAATTCATATAAAAACCTATACTGTGTTGCAGTATTTTTCCAGATATTGCTGTATGGCTTCATTGCTCATAATTGGGTGAGTATTTCCTGCATGAGACATCTTTCAGAAGATCATCACCAATGGTAATCTTGAAAGGTCTTCACACTTAAACACTAGATGGCACATTTAAATCATAGAGACAGCCACATATGAAAAGTCTACAATGTTGAAGGTACTTTTGGTTTTGTATTATGTTTTATGTGCAGGAATCAGCCTGTTTGAAGATAACTATCCTTATCTGAGAAAGACCAGATGGGCCTTTCCGACACTGAAACATATTTATTATTGCAGAGCCACGGTGAGGGGTGGGGGTGGAGTAGAGGGATAAAACGGGGCAGGAAACTAATACTTATACTCCTTATAAATCCTCTACATCAACTCTATGAAGTCAGCTCTCTTATCCCCCAGTTGAGGAAACTACAATTTGGAGAGATGAAAGTAACCTGTCCAAATCCCACAGCTGTTAGGTAGCAGAAGCAAGATTAGGGTACAGATCTATCTGAATTGATATTCTTTTGGTTTCCCCTAATTCCTCCCCACTCTTCACATATAAAGCAAGTAACTTCTGAATTGGGCTACATGTAATAGACCACAATAATTAATTCATTAGGGTACTTGTGAAATACTGAGTGTGTTCAATCTTCTGTGATGCTTGGAGAGGAATGGCCAGGCCACTGAGTTAGATTCTGGTTAGGTATTTCCTTATTTATTCCTCCTCAATCCACTCTGAACTTACTTACACTTTTCATGATTTTGAATGGCTTTAAAAAAGCAGAATACATTCTTATTCTTAAATAGGTAACTATTTTCCCATGGACCAATACACATCTGGTTATATTTATCTATACAATTTGTCTATATTATATACAGAATTAAAAGTTAGAAAAGCCCTTATTTATGAATCTCTTTGTCACAGAGCTATTTCTTTTCTCTCTAGAGAATCTGTGTAGTTCAAGACTGTATATTAGAAAAAAGCAATTAGGTGATGTCAAGTCTCATCTTATCCCAACAGCAAGATGTAAGAAGAAAGCAAGAACATATGGCAAAGTGCCATAATTATTTTTGATAATACACTAGAAATCATAACAGTCATGTAGCTAATTTCCTCTGGTTCATTTTAATTATGAAGGTTGTAAATGCAGAACAACTTTATTCCATGCCCCACCCCTCCAAAGAAACCCCTCCTAATATCCTAACCCATCCAAAAACAACCCTACACTGAGGCAATTGTTTGGAATAGTTTAATGATATCATGAATCTAAGATGATTTTATATCTTTTCACTTTAAATAGCAGGAGAGTTTCCAAATAATTCACAAATACACATTGGATACAACCATATTCATTTATGGGTACTCATTAGTCTACAGCTTAGATGAATGAATGAATTTTAAAATGAATTCTAGGTATCCATAAAGTGTGAATGTTAAAGAAGGTTCTAGTATCATGATGTTAACTAAAGTCCTACTGACATAATTAAGTCTGATTCCCTGTTGTTCTTTGGTGAGTTAATTTCTGTCTACTACCAAGTAGAGCAAATTGTTTTTTCTGGAGCTTGTAATGGTTTTTGTTTTTGTGCCTAGGGAGTTACTTCCCCCTATTTAGCTTTTCTTCTCTCATGGAGCAGGGTGGATGGTGATTGGGAAAAAACATACTCCCTTTTCCAATGTATAAAGAAAAGGAAGAAGAAGGTATATGCATATGGACTTTAATATAAAGATAGGTAACACTGGCATATCTGCCAACAGAAATCCCATAAGTGAGAAAACTGGCAAAATATCTAGGATGTTTCTTCATTCCTAGAACCCACTGTGCTAAAGCCAGAAGCCCACTCATTAGTTTTCAGTTGCATATCCACTAATCTTTCTCAAAGCATTCAGTTCAGTTCAGAACATCCTAGAGACCTTGGACTACTTTGTTGAAACAGACCCAGGGCATTCTTGGCATTTGGCCAGGCAATGATGCTTCTTTCATCTGAGAACAGGTACATTTGAAAAACTATCTCCAGGAGAGTAAGGCTTGTGAAGACTTAGATGTTTCCATGCCCATGAGATAAATTATATAAGTTTTAATAAAGGACTAGAACAGAGAAAAGAAGGTCTTGATAGTTTATTTTACATCACAATAATTTTTTTGTGGGAGCTACATTGGAATATGTCACCAAACACTGGAAACCTACCTCACAGTGCCCTGAGTAAGAAAGGAAAAATGATAGATTTCATCATTGTCAACTGATCTGGAATATAAATCAAGAAGTATGGTCACCCCAAGAAAGAGAAGTGGTAAACATATTATGTCCATAGTGCCTTACTCTTCTCAGATAAGGACAGAAGGACTATATAGTTGTTGTGAATCTCTGTCAAAATTTCTGGTATAGTTGAGAGTTTACTTTACCACCAGGGGACTGAGAAACCACTGTGGATGATACTTGACTATTAACGTTATCTTGAGTAGAAAAATAGAGGGACTTGGTGAAAAACCCTTTTGCCTGGTTCTGTTAGAGTTTTATTCCTTTCTGACTTTATGATTTTTCTCTTTTGTAGATTAACAGTAAGATGGGGGTCTCACCCAAATCACATCTGAAAATGATCATAAAACCATAAGATATAAGTTATTTCAATGACCCCACAGTCTCCTGAAAAAGTCTTAAAGTGATCATATTATATGATAATGCCAAAGTGGAAGGGAGCAATTAGCCTTGTCACCAAGATTTGCAGATGCCATCACACTTGTGATGACATATGAGCAGGGTCTTGAGGGATGAGTAGGTGCTGACCAGGAGAGAAGTGAGAGGATGAAATTTGAGCAAGAGTAAAGTTGAAGATGAGATGAGATTAGACAAAGTACACATCAAAGCTGAGTTACTCTATGTGGCCAGAGGGAAGGGCTCATGGCGGGGGGGGGGGTTGGGGTGGGCAGGGGGTAGAGGGGTTTGTTTTCTCTGTGTCATCCACAAGTAGCTGTGAGCATGAACTTTGGCATCACGTATTGGTAACTTGTCTAGCGCAGTGGTTCTCAAACTTGAGCGAGCTCAAGAATCACGGGGAGGGCTTATTAAAACACAGGCTGGGCCCCAACCCCAGAGTCTGTGATTCTGTTGCTCAGGTGTAGAGATCAAGAATTTGCATTTCTAACAAGTTTCCAGGTGCTACTTCAGGCACTGACCCCCTTTGAGAATGAACACTGGTTTAGTGTAATGAGACTTCACCTCCTAGACATCATGAATGCCTTCATGTAAATGATGGATCCTCTCCTGAGAAACCTGTACAAGTATTTGGGAACACAAAATATGGCCTCTAGTTGTATGAGCTTCCAAGACCCTCTATGAGGAAATAGAGGGTAGTATCCTGCTGGCAGCTACCTTCACCTGCAAGAAATACAATGAATTAATGAAGACAACATATCTTTCAAGTACTGTTTCAATGGGAAACTCCCAGGAACAAGGACACATTGAAAAATATTACTACAATATGATTTTGCTGATTTCTGCCTCTTGGAATTGGTCAGTTATCCCAGGCACAAAATGACTATATTTGGGGGTGGGTGCATGTTAAAGGACATCTTTGGGTTCTACAAAACATTTCCTGTTACTCTAGCCCCAGTCAAGTAGCCTGGCCTTTGCCCATTCTGACCCGCCACCTTCTTGGGCAACAGGACATAGAAGAGGTAGGGCAAGTGACAGGGAGGAAAAAGGTGCACTGATCCAGGGGCCTGTCAGGAAAGACACAGAAGCTGGTGCTCCGGGTGAAGCATAGCTATGGCCTGAGCATATCCTCCTGGTAGCTCGGCGGTACAGTTCAAGATGGAAGAAAAAGATCATCAAGAATGTGCTTACAAGAAAACTTCAAATCATTTGTGCGACAGAGAGGAGACAACACCTATTGTAGAGAAAAGGACATTTTGACTTTACTCTTTCCCTATGAATCCTCCTCATGTGCTTTCCATAACCCAGTGGCCTAGATATTTTTAAATAACCTTGAGAAAAAAGCAGAAGTGTTCTTCATTTCATGAAAAGAAAGCCAGCTTTCATTTCCAGAATCTCAGGCCCACTCTGCATGCATGCATGGAGTCCAGAACATGAGGCAAATGCTGTATTATTCATTTTGGCCACTATACATTCAAGCAATGGGTCTGAGGTTGGGAGAAAAAGTGCCACTGAGAAGAGTGCAGAACTCTTCCTTGGGTTTATGGAAGAAGAGATGGTGCTACAGGTACAAGTGCCCTGTGATAACCAGGAGGATACACCTCAGAGTCCATGGCAGCATTCTGTTACCCTCTGGGAGGTTTTGCCTAAAGCCAGGAAAACTCTGTCTGATGATGATGTTTTAGCTGCTAATTCATCTCCCTCCATCTTCATTTCTTCTCAGCTAACTTTTGTTGGGTTTCATCATGGGCACATTTACAAAGCAATTTCCATAATGATAAAATCTCTCTCTCTTTTTAAAAGATTTTATTTATTTACTCATGAGACACACACACACACACACACACACACACAGAGAGAGAGAGAGAGAGAGAGAGAGAGAGAGAGGCAGAGACACAGGCAGAGGGAGAAGCAGGCTCCACGCAGGGAGCCCGACATGGGACTTGATCCCAGGTCTCCAGGATCAGGCCCTGGACTGAAGGCAGCACTAAACCACTGAGCCACCGGGCTGCCCTGATAAAACCTCTTCAAATGAGATTTATAATGTAATTAAAAAGCAGATCTGAAGTGGTAGCAGCATTGTTGTGCAGTGGCCACACATCATCATGCCATGGAGCTAGCCCATGGCAAGACCCCAATTTTGCTCTGGTAAGATTACATGTCCTTGTTTTGTGCTAATAGCTTGGTTAGGAAAAAATAAAAGAAGATAAGACAGCTTCTCCATTGGAGAGATAAGTCCAGGAATATGAGTTAGAGTTTTGTACCCTCCTCCATTCACTCTGTATCTTAGACTTCAGAGGTTGCAAGAAACTTCTCCAACATGGAGGCGAATACTGACAAACTGACCAGAGAAAGCCGAGAGGACTTGCTTGCCCAGAGAGGTGGATATCCATAAATCCTTTGGCCTATTCTCATGGTTTTAAGCGCCATCACTAGAAAAGTGGAAACTATGCATTATGGTTCCCTGAATGGATGAATGCTTGCTCCTGGAAAACTGCCTGGTGTCTGAGAAAGCAAGAAAATGTTCCTTGGGCAGATCCAGTTTTGAAACTTCAAGAGTAACCTGGCTGATTCTTCACTATAAAATCAACGTGACTTTAAGCTTTGCAATTTCCCAAATATCTGGCCTACTCAGATCCTTGCTCATCATAAGTATCTCCAATTATGATATTTATCAAATGATAGGAAATGATTTTTATTAAAACTAGGCTTCTGGTTTACATGTGGATAGCTAATCATATCATATGATTTGGAAATTACATATATATGTGTGTGTTGTGTGTGTGTGTGTGTGTGTGTGTGTGTGTGTGTGTGTGTAATCACACAGAGCGGATCAAGTCCTTCAAAAGACTAGATTTAGATCTAAGATCATAATTAAATAATGGATCCTGAGCATTTAGAAGAGGACACCATCTATTCATTACCTTCTCTTCTCAACATATCACGAGGAGTTTCATTGGATGAAAAGGCCATATAATGTCTGACTTAGAGAGAACACTGAGAATTCCACCAATTTTTTTTTCTGTTTTTCTCTTTGATAGAAATATAAATAATTTGTTTGGCACAACCTTTTGTTTATGGAATCAAATTTATCCTTGTGATGTTGGGAGTTACAAAATAACTCATGGGTTTTAAAATACCATTAGATGTATGGTATTAAATTATAGTCAGTAAAAAATAATTCGCTGATGATGACCAATTCTCATCTAGTAGCTACCATGATTTTCAGTGCAATACTGTTTTGATAGGCAGAAGTAAGACACTAGGTTCAAAGAAAGTACACTTTTGAAGAGAAAATGAACCTACTGTACCTCTGAAGCAAAAACAGTTTATGTCTCCTTTATTCCAAAGAAAGCTCACAAATTAATCTGCAAAACCCACCTTCCTTATCAAAGATGCATGCTACTTTCGATTTGCATTAATGGCAAACACTTCATGGGAAGTTTGATTTCACCGTAATAATAAGCTCTTTTAGCTAAATAACTCTCGTCAACCCTTGAATAAAGTTTTCTGCTAAAGAATTCCCCTTCTTCCCACTCAGCACCAGCAATAAAAGGATTGAAGAGACAGCACCATTCTCTGTAGGACTGTGTGCTAGCACTCACTCAGCCAGACCTTCACTGCCTGATTTCATTGCCATGGAAAGTCCTCCAGGATACCTTGGAGAGTGGCTACCTCGATTACAGCTCCCAACATCCCACTGCTTCCAATTACTACTGATTTTCTGTTACAATCAGTAGCCTTGAAACTTGAACTACCTAACTGTTTTAAATGCAGAAGAGAAAATCCTAGGGAAAATGGGCAACAAAAAGAGTTTCCGTGTTTCTGAAGAGCAGCATTGTGCTTGCATGATTGTTTTTCATCAGCCTTGACTTCTCTGAGAGGCAGTATTTCTTTTCATGCTCCAGGCTGACATTTCTTCTCACTAAATAGTTAATTAGCATGGTGCAAATACAGCAGTCTTCCTTTTGAAATAAGTAAAAGCAGTCCCCAACTGACAAAGAGTTTTGTAACCAAAAGTCATTTGCAAGTCAATGGTTCAGAACCCAAAACTCAAATTTCCACGGAAATGCGAGTCATATATATATATTTCAGGCCAGAAAATAGACAGCTATTTGATCTTTAATATTGATGATCTATGTCATTCTGATAGCATTACTTTGGGTTATGTGATTTGGGAGGCATGCATTTTGGGGGGTATAAAAGGGAAAGGAATTATGAAAAGAAACTATTTCTCTTTGAATCCCGAGTCTGTCCAATGCAGAAGAGTAAGCAAAGGAGATCTGAGTAGGCACCTGCCCATCTCGTTCTACCTTCTGGTGGTCAGTCTTTTCAACACCCACATTTCCTCATGTTCTAATAAATCTTCCTTCTCTCCCACCTGTTGAAAATTGTATTCTTTGAGCATAGTTGGCCCACTTTCACATCCTGGAAGGTTTTTGTTTTAAAAAGAGGAAGATGAGTTAAACCAAATGAATCACAGATTGGTAGGATTTCAGAGAGTATGAGAATGCAAAGTGAAATTTTCAGATGGTAGTAAAAGTGTCTGGGGGCAGAAAGGATTCAGCCATTCTTGCTAGGAAATCTACATTGGTTAATTCTATGGATTGGGGATCCCTGGGTGGCGCAGCGGTTTGGCGCCTGCCTTTGGCCCAGGGCGCGATCCTGGAGACCCGGGATTGAATCCCACGTCGGGCTCCCGGTGCATGGAGCCTGCTTCTCCCTCTGCCTGTGTCTCTGCCTCTTTCTCTCTCTCTGTGTGACTATCATAAAAAAAAAATTCTATGGATTGACCCACTGAAACCTCCACAACTGCCCTCCTTCTAGCTGGACTGGCTGGAAATTAAAAACTGCATTTGACAGACTTCTATGCAGCTAGGGTTATGGATAAGAATTAGGTTTCAGTAAGTTAGGATTGTCAGGTAAAATACAGGGTGCCCAGTTAAATTTGCATTTCGGATAAACAATGGATTTTTTTTTTATCTTTAAGTCTTTTTTTAGTGTAAGTATGTTGCATGCATTGTTTTTGTTTGCTAGATCTGGCAACTCTATATCAAGTAGATGTGCTTGTGAGGGATTTGGAAGGTGGAAGTAAGGTAGAGGCCATTTCCCTGCTCCTTTTGGCTACTTTTGTTGGCGAGCTTAGTCATAGGAGCATGGGATTTCCCACATCATAATTCCAAAGTCTATTCTCCAGCTTCCAGGTTGAAGGAAGGCAGTTGCTAACAGCAGCTACAGAAGTTGTAGCCTCTAGATTTCAACTTCCCGAATCCTAGTTCACAGTTACACAGAACATTCTTGAATTCATTGCTTCAGTGGTACCTCAGAGATGGTGTGTATTCCCTAGTGAATCAGTTCCATCTGGCTTTAGAATTCTATCCTGGAAGCCAACTCTAAAATCTGCTCCTTTAGCCTTCTCTAAGATTTAGTATGCAACTCTGTACTAAATCATTCTGTGATGATCATACCTAGAGTACTTTCTCTTGTTTGTGCTGAACTCCGACTGCAATCTTGACCTTCAGAGTTAGCTTCTCCATTTGTTCCTAGTACTGGTAGTAACTTCCTTTAGTCACTTAAAAACCTACAAATAATAAAACTCTGGTCCTTCTCAACATGCTTCTCTGTCACAGCCATGAAACTTCCCATCAAAGGAGGGTAGAAAGTCAGGAAGGCACTGGGTGGATGCCTTGTTTTATTTCTGAAGGAAATAACTTCCTGCAATATTTTAGGTCATGGCAACACATTAAAATACCCAAACGTTATGTCATCCTCCTTTATAAAAATCTCATTATTATTTTCCTTATCTCTTTTGTTCCTCATATCTAGATGTCAAATTTTCACTGACAACACATTTGACGCCTAGGGAAAAGATCTGATTCAACAATTTCATAACATGATGTTCTATTAATTAAAACATGATACAATGCCATTAAGGCTCCCCCAAAATAAATAAATAAAAGCCCAGAAGGGGCATATAACAAACCTGATTCATATATAATAAAGACATGGGGAAGAGTGAAGGGATATTAAAGAAAGACAGTGTGCTTTCAGGTCTGGCTTGCATGCATGAGGTGAACCCTGGAGAATACAGCTTATCCTTCTGCTTCAGCACTTGGCACAGCACTGAGCACATAGTAGGTACTCAATAATCGAGCTAAATTTTTCAGTTATCTAGCTTCATTCACTTACACTGTATAGGTCTCACACATAATTTCATTTCCTTAAAGTACCAAGTTCTAACATCAGGGCATACAGACATGGAAAGCACCAACCATCCCTGGTGGTTCACATAATTAGGGTGATTCTAGAGTTTATTGCCCAAGCGTGAGCCCTTTTGAGAGTGTGTGGGGGTGTTATTAATCATCACATGAGAGCTATAGAGATAAACTGAGACTGTCCTGAGCAAATCAGGATGGGCAAACCTATAGCCATCAATAAAGTGGGAAAAAAGTCCTGAGTCCTTATGTTTTCTCTGTATCAGCTGAGGTAGCCTTTCTTCCTACACATTGTCGCCAAGGAACAAAAGGTCTGCAACACACAGGTTCCTTCCTGCTAGGGTTCCCTGAGGGTGGTGAATTCATCCCTGCACCTGTTTCTTATATTCAGGGAATGGCAAGCAGAGAAAAGCCAGAGGTTCCAACCACTGTGTGTGCACCCAGGTGCCTTCTCACCATGGGGAATAAACACCTTCAGTTCTGTTTGCTATGGGAGGAAAAATGAATGGAGGGCCAATAACAAAATGCCCTTCAAAGAAAACATTTTGGGAACCTGTGTGCGGCAGAGATAAGAACTAGGACGCTGTCAAGAGAAAGATCCCAGAATAGCTTCCTGAAAGAAAGATATTTTTTTCTTACAAAAAGGAATGTAAGTGAGCATTACTCTAACATCTACTGTGTATCATCTGCCGTAGTCCTCTCAGCAAATGAAGATCAAAGTTTCTGCACTTGTCGGCAAGGCAAACTGGAAAAAATTCACTTTCCTGAAATTTACTAAGTTCTCCTTTATGGAGAAGAAATTCATTCCTTATGTATTTCATACCTGATATTTAATACCAAGTTTACATTTACAAAAAGGACTTTTGTGGGGCCCCCATGCCAATCAAAGACTTCTCCCAAGACATTTCTATTCACACCTAAGGAGAATGAAAATATTTAAGAAGAGAAAAACCCCAAAACAATGAGAAAAGACAACAATCAAGAACATGAACAACAAAATTCAAAATGTTGACTCATAAGTCACGGATTAAGGACTAGTTTAGATCTAAAATCCCTAATCTCAGAACTTCAAAGATATTCGGCAAATTATACACATCAGCTTTTTCCTTTGGAAGAAAAGCAGAGGTAAGACACTGGGATGGAAACTTCCTCCTAGTCTGGTTGCTCCAGAGGGTAGGAGCCATATCTGCCTTGCTAACTGCTGCATTTCCAGCGGTCATGTTGGTAGTTGGCTGGTAGATGCTTCTGTTCTTGATCCTTACCAAACAAATGGCTGCATAAATGTATGAACTGATCAGTTATGAGGGAAGTCAGGTAACCGCAGGACATCCAAAGAGGATTAATAATGAGAGTCAAGGAGTTGATAACCTTGATATGTAATTCTTTGATGGATCAGTGGTTTCTCTTGATGGTGGTCCAGTTTACTGTATGGCTGTTCTAACCCCTTCTCGCCTCCAGGGCTCTAAGTCACTAAGTCACTCTAAGCAGTTTCCTCTCACTTTCCCTGGTATGATGGCAGGATTATCATTTGCAATGGTTCATTCATTCATTCATTCATTCATTCATTCATTCTACAAATACCAAATGAGCACTCACCAGGAGTCCCAGGGATAAACATGATGGACATGGTCCCAGCCTGGTCTAAAGTTTTCTCTTGTTAAAAAAATGGTATCACGACTTAGATCAGGTACTCTGAAAACAAAGCACTGTGAAAGTTGGTACACTAACTCAGCAGAGATTCTAGGACATGATGAACAAGCCGTCTGGGAGAATCTTTCTTAATTTAACACTTAGGAAATCAGCTAAAGGGTAAACAGTTTGCACAGAAAATGAAACCATTTAAGAGGAGACAGAGTAATTATTGGGTTCTTTTGATTAGGTAGAAAACCTGTCCTGGGAGTTAAAATCTCAAGGTAGACTTTTCTTGGCCTTTATTATCTGTTTGGACTAGCCACAAGGTCTTAAATAAATGAGATAATTAAAAACTATTCTTCTCTACTATAACCTCCTCATTTTATGCAAGACAGCTTTGTGGCCTAGGATTAATAATAACAAGACAACAAACCAAACACTTAAATTTATTTTGCAGTGTCTTTTGTCAGCAGATTTCATGACAGTTGATGTAAATTTCATTTTAAAAAAATAGGGAAGGTTTGGGGCACCTGGGTGGCTCAATCAGTTAAGTGACTGACTCTTGATCTCAGCTCAGGTCTTGATCTCAGGGTTATGAGTTCAAGCCCTGTACTGGGTGGGGGGTGGGGGGTCCATGCTGGGTGTGGGGCCTACTTTGAAAAAAAAGGGGGGGGAACGTTTAAATTGGGGAGGTGAGAAAAAAGGGAAAAGAGATGGAAATAAGTGCAAAGAAGATTCTGAAATAGTTTTCATAAACTTTAAGTCTTTTTCAGAAAGGGACTTAAAACGCAGACAAAGGGGCGTCTGCGGGGCTCAGTCCGATAAGTGTCTGACTCTTGATCTTAGCTCAGGTCATGATCTTGGGGTGATGAGATCGAGCCCTCATGATGGGTTCTAGGCTGGGCATGGTGTTTGCTTAAGATTCTTTCTCTCCCTCTGCCCCACCCTGCCCTCATGCATGTTCTTTCTCTCTCTAAAAAAGAAAAAAACAACAACAAAAATCCCACAAAAGCTGAAAACAAAAGGAATTTCATCGCTTACTGATTCTATAGCCAATACTTACTCTAATATCCCAGAATAGCTATTGCAAATTGCCACTCTGCTTGAATCTGAGACTCTAACACCATCCCCATCACTCTGCGTTTCAGTGCAGCTTCCACTTCAATGAGAAAAATACATTCAGTAGAAGGACCCTCCCTTAACCTTTCACTACATTTACAACACTACCAGCGGCTGTCTATCCTTCCCTCCTCCTCTGGCCCTCTGGTCTTCTTTCCTTACAAGGCTATTGATCCTCCCTCTTTTCTTCTGCGTCCTCAAAGTCACCCTCTCTACTGTCTCCTTCCCACTAGCACTTAAATGTGCTCAAGTCTCTCTCTTATTTTATTTTTAAGATTTGTTTATCTCAGAGAGCACACATGAATGGGGGGAGGAGAGGCTCTTCAAGCAGCCTCCCCACTGAGTGTGGAGCCCAACTCAGGGCTCAATTTTATGACCCTGAGATCATAGCACGAGTCTGAAACCAAGAGTCTGCCACCTAACTGACTGAGCCACCCAAGCGCCTCCAAATCTCTCTCTTTCTATGACTATGCTTTTCTTCTTGCTGCTACACCCATTTTCTGCTGCTATGGTTCTCTCTTTCCCCAACATTCTGGAAGAATTGTTTGACACTTGCTCCTTGATTTCCTCAATTCCCAATCATGTCTCAACCCATTGCAATCTGGGTTCTCTATTTACTTTAGAGTAATTACTGGATTCTCCAAAATCAACATTGAGATTACTCATACCAAGGTTATCAGTAGCCTCTTTGTTGCTAAATTAATGGAACATTTTTTAGTCTTATCTTTTCTGTCTCTTTCATAGCCCTTGACAACTGAATGCTACATTCCCTGAAAGCCTCTCTTCCTTAGGATTTTGTGACATCACATACACTTGGTATGTCTTTTACCTACTGAATTGCTAATTTCCCTGTCTCTACTTCAAGTTTGTTTTTGTCTACCTCTTCTTGGAATGTTGGTGTTTTTCTGGGTTCACTCCTGGGCTCTCCCTTTTCTAATTACAAACTTTCCCCTAAATCCTTTCAAACCCTTGAAAGGTATTAATTACTTATACACTGACAAAATGCAATGAAATATCTCAAGCCCAGAACTTTTTCTATCGGTACAGTGTGTACACTGAGCTACTTGGACATATCCCTTTGTATGTTCCATGGGTAACTCAAACTCTACATGTGCAGGATTGAACTCAAAATCACTCCTTCTGCTTCAGCACCCTCTATTTTCTTCACACACACTCCCTCTTTTGTGTAAAGGGTTTGAACAAATGGTACCACCACCTACCAAACTGTCCAAATTAGACATCTGACTTAACTCTTCCCTTCAAGTCACATACCATAACCTAACAATCAAAATAGCATTGATTCTAACTTCTAAATAGCTATGAAAACTGTACTTTCTACTGCTCTGCATCTCTATCACCACAATTTGGTTCACATCATCACCATCACTCACTTGGATCTTTCCAGTTGTGTTCTGAAGCTGCCTCCTCATCTTCAGTTGATCTGACTCTCCTTTGGTTCCTCGAGTTGCTATGAAATGTCTCACCTGCAAGACTTTTATATATACTATTCCCTCTGCCAGGAATGCTCCTCTTCCAAATCCCCAAATTGACTTGGCTAACTCCTGCTTCTCCTCTGGTCTCAACCAAGGTGAGACTTCCTTGGAGAAGCTGTCCCCATCTCACCACACCCAAGTCAGTTATCTTGATAGCACCCTCACAGCACTGCTTTTAACATAGAGCAATGCTTGTTTAATTTCCTTCCTCTCCCGTTAGACTACAGATCAAAGAAGACAGAGATCAGATCGGTCCTGTTTATTTATCAATGCATTTCTAGTGTCTGGCATAGTTTCTAGAACATTAACAAATATTCATTAAGTAAATGTATGAGGAAATGTATCGTTGCATCAGATGACTATTCCACAATACTCCTTTCTAATCATCGGCAGTTTAAATTCTTTGTTGTTATTGTTTTATATGCAGGGCTAATGTCCTGTGAGTTCTCAGTACATATGTTTCTGTTTAAATCAAGAAAAATAATTTTATAAAACCCTACAATAATGAAAAGCCTGGAATATCAAAAATTTTCCCTGTGGTGGTATTTTTCACAGGTCATAAATCTTCTAGAAATAATATATAAAGTTAAGCAAATTAGAAGTCAGAGAACTGAGGTACAGCTATTCAGAAATCAATTTGTGGAAGCAGAGGGCCATGAACAGCTGTGCAGGTTAGGCACTGAACACACTGAAGAAGTGCAATTCACAAAGTGTCTTGTATGCTTTACAACCTGAACAACTCTTCGTGGTGGCCCTGAGTAGAAGTAAAAGAGGAGGGTTATTGGTTCTTTTTATTTTATTTTTCAGACTGCCTCTTGATGGTGAGGAATGATTATTATTGAACTCTTAAATTTCAATCTATTTAATAGAGCTATTAGAATTTCAAAGCTAGAGAGCATCTTAAAGGTCATGTAGCCTAGGGAAGACAAAGAAGTTTCGTCTGTGTATGAACTACATTAAGGGGTGGTAGCTGCACGGAGCATTGTCTTGAAAAATATTCTAATATAGCACTGAGTGATTAGTGGTGCCTCCCATGGGCAAATGAAGAGAAGTGGAAGACGTCCACTTATTTGTCTTCCCCAATCTGGCTAATCTTTTCATTTTCTAGATGAGAAAATTAAGGTCCAGAAAAGCAAGGTAACTTGATAAAAATATCAGTGCTGAAACAGAAGCCAGGGTTTTTTTTTTGTTGTTGTTGTTGTTCTGTTTTGTTATTTCGTTGTTGTTTGTTTTTTTTACTTTTAGCTCATGTCCCTTCCTTCACACCTGGTCTCTAGATTCCTTACTGAGATAAATTATAAATCCCAGCTCTATGATTTACTACCTTTCAAATTTAAACTTATTTTCAAGGTTAACTTCCTGCCTTGGGTCGCAAGCATAAATAAATCTAAGTTTGCCATCTGAGAACACAGCATGATCACAGGAAATAGTTTTCAACACCATAAAACCATCATATAAAACGTAGTGACAAGTGCATCCCCTAAAAGGCTAATGTTATAAGTAGTAGGGGCCATTGTCAATCAGGTTAAGCACTGTAGTAGTAGGAGGAGTAATTGTGAGTAGGACAGCAGAGATAACGTCTGTAATATCATTACAAGCCATATTTGGCTTGAATCTACACAAATGGTGGCAGATACTTGCAAAGACTTTTGTCCCCATGTGAATAGGTGAACAACGAAATTGATTCAACATCTGTAAATGTTCTAGTCATGGTGCTAGGCACTGGGGATATAGTGGTAAACAGGACAGATGGGGGCCTTATCGTTGTGGTTATTACATTTAGGTGGAGAAGTCATCTACTGAACAATGATAGAAGCGTTTCAGAGGAGCAAGTGCATGGAGCTTATTAGTATTGGTGGGGGTAACCTGATCACCCCCAATTTTTGGCAACTGCTACTCAGAGGCAGACTATAGAGATGGGTTTGTGATAATGTTCTGTAACCACTCCATATTCCAATCTAACATCCAAGATGTATGCTACATTGCTATGGAAAGCTGACAAATTTAATATTCACCAATTGCCATTTTTAATTAAGTGAATATAAGCAGAGAGACAAATTCATACTGAGTAACAGCCACTTACCTCCCAATATTCACTAGTTTAAAAAACACAGACCCTTAAGTCAACCCATCCTCTGATGTCTAAAAGATGCTTATCACTACGCACAAAGATGCTTTCCACTTGCTTTGCAAATCAGTTTAAACATACCTGGTAATCAGGGTTCATTATTTTTATTCACTTGGAAAGTCAGAAGTACCTTATCCCACTGATATTTTGAAGGAAAAGTAAAACACCATTCATTTGGAGATTTTATGGGTGTCTTAACGTGTGCTTTTATAAACAGGAAATGATTTGAGACTTATCAAAAGGTATGCCTCTGAGTCTCTCACCTAATCTCTAAACCCAGCTGACTTTCCCCATTTCTTGAACACTGAGCGTAGCAAAGGAGATGCTCTTGATTAGCCAAGAGACATTGCTGCCCATACATCAACCGATACTTGACTCAGGGTTGGGGAATTGTAAAATCACCCAAATGCAGCACTTCCAGATGAAAATTGCTCTGAGGATTTTCCATTCTGAGAAGTGGAAAAAAAAAACCACTGAGTAGTTCTTCTAAGTCCATAAAACTTAGAAACCCTTCTCTGACAATATTACATTACCTATAAAATATAATTTCTACAAAGTTTACACATGGAGGAGTAAAAGAAAGGGGTTGTCGGTACAAATTCAAACCCTACAAAAATGTTGAGACTGGACAATTGAAAAATCATTGTAGTTTATAAAATTTCTTCTGTCCAGAAAGAAGTATCATTTAGTGATATGCAGCCTTGCTGTCTGGAGAGTAGGGTATGGAATGGGTGGGGAACCTATCAAGTATAACATAATACTTTTCTACGATATCACTGATTAATGTCATTGATTAATGAATTAATATTAGCACTGATTTAGAGCCACTCTGTTCTAGGGCTGTGCTGCTCTGTCCAATACAGTAGCCACTAGCTAAAGGTAGCTCTCAAGCACTTGAAACAATGCTAGCGAGACTGAAGGATTGCATATTTTAAAATGTAATTTATGCTGAGTGAAATAAGTCAATCGGAGAAGGACAAACATTATATGGTCTCATTCATTTGGGGCATATAAAATGTAATTTAAATATAAATTTTAAAATGAATACTTTGTTTAGCTATTGAATTATTTAAGTATGTTTGGGACAACTTAGGTCTAGGAATCTGCTCTTTTCGACTATACATTTTATGAACTCTAAATACAGATCAAGAATTTTCAATGAAGATACAGAGTCTGAGTTGAGACGAAATATAATTGTAAATACATACCAAATTTCAAAGACTTAGGAAAAAAAGTGCAAAAGATTTTATTAGTCCTTTTTAATTGATTATCTATTGAAATAATAATATGTTGGGGAGAATAAAGTATATTATTGAAATTAATCTCGCTTCTTTGAACTTTTAAAGATGTGGCTGGTAGCAAATTTAAGATAACATGTACTTTGCATTATATTTTTATTGGACAGCTCTTAGACATTGTGCAGACACTGAGAATACAAAGCTGAACATCTCTTAAGGATTTTACAGAATGGTGATAAACCTGGCTGTAGCAGGAAGAGATACAGGAATGCACGGGACACTATGGGGACATAGATGAACAGCAACTCAATCAGGCTGACGTCATAGATGGCATCCGGAAAGAGGAGATGAGAGCTTGAGCTGATTTTTGAAGTTTGAGTAGGAGATGGATGAAGACAGAGGAAGGGTACTCAAGGAAGAAGGAATGGCATGCACAGTAACTTTGGGAGAAGCAATATAATACAGTGTGTGAAAACCCAGAACCCCTAATCTTTGGGTCATACTCAAGCTGTACCATTTATAAACTGGAGCACCTCGGGCATGCTACTTAACTTCTCTGTATTTCTTCCTCTATGAAATGAGAATAATGCTATTCACTACTTTATAAGATTATTGTGCAAAATGAACAAGTTAATAATATACTGGTCAGAGCTGTGTTTGATGTCACATCAGTGTTCACTGTTACTGTTATGGATTAGAAAAAGAAATAATTCCACTATGGTTGGAGTAAAGGCTTTGTGTGAGGGGGTCATGGGAGTTAGTGCTAGAGGGGCGTTTTGGGCATCATGCATTTACCTAAGCTGGTTGACCTTTTATCCCAAAAGCTGTGGAAGATTAGTCACATCCAAAAAAGTATCTTGGGCATAAGTGTAGCAGAGAGTCAAGGGGGACTAAGGCTTTGGGTAAGAGATAAGAGGCCAAAGCAGCCAACTAGTTGAGAAGTGACTCAGGGTCCCTGTGAATAGAGGGCAGGGCATGAATAATGAGGTGGTGACTGCTAATTGCTCTTGAAACTTCTCTATGCTTCTCTTTTGGTACCCAACTGGACTTCATTCCCAGCTACTCTGCTGTTACCTGTGGCCATAGGACTGACTTCTAGCCAGAGGGAGGTGAGTGCAAGGGATGTGGGCCACCTCTTGTGACAACCTTCCTGCCTTTCCCCTTTTGGCTCCAGAACATCTTCGGAAGGGCAATCTTGGAAACTGGGCATTGAAGACAGAAGAGCCTTGTTGGCCTATATGGGCTGCTACTCCTCCTCCTCTTCCTTACACCTAACCCTTACTAACATGAAATCACCTTGGACCGTTTACCTAAGAAAGAAATACGCTGCTATCTTTTTAAAGTCATTTTGCAGTCATACATTTGGAGGAATGTTTGCTATAGAAGTTAGCCTATCCTAGCTAATACAGATATGAAAAGTATTTAAAGAGCTAAAAGCATTTTTATGAAGTAAAAAGACTAGATGTCTGATGAGATATGGGAGTGACAAAGAAAGTTGTCACCAAATTCTTTGAGTAGCACAGTCTCAAATGTTATCATGAGTGCAAATATAAACAGTGAGCCAACAAGAAATTTCTTTGTGGCTTTGTCAAAGTATATTTTAGATCTGTAATGAAGAGCTGTAAGTCAGGGACAGGGCTAGGAATTTGGTTAGGCTAAAGAAATTAGGCACAGACCTAAACTTAGCAGAAAATAGGCCAAGTTTGAAAAGAAACTGAGAAGCCTGGGTGATGCTCAAAAGTCTACAGGAGAAGAATAAAATAGAGAATTTGGCTGGTTAAGGTGGTAAGAGTCAAGTAGATTCTAATATTCCACATAAGGTTTGGGGTTCCTAGAGGACAGAGGGTTAGCAGGAGTGATTCTGACATACCCCAAACTATGAAAATTGAAATCTGATTCCAAGGCAACAGCACTGTATACTTCTGGGTGAATAGGCAAGGGCTTCCAGAAGGAAGAGCAGAGCCTGCCATCTCTTTATCTCTAGAAATCTAGATGTGGCTTACTTGTAGAATGGAAAAGGGCTAGGTCTTCCCAAGGCTCTAAGGACTCTTGTTCTGTAACATGGAAAAAGAGGGAAGTCTTCAAGGGATTGGATTTTGTAAAATATGGTGGTTCCATATAATCAAATCCAAGAACAAAGTGAAAGACTGTGGTCATATTCTGTTTTTCCCAACCCTACTCAGCATTAGGCCCAGAGCCTTCAGCCCATAGCCCATTCCTTCCCATGCCCACACCAATCCTAACCAGCCAGGAAGTTGAACACTCAGGGCTAGCATTGAAGGGGTGTAGGATGAATACTGCTGCTGTCATTCTGGTGATTGATGCAAGCTCTAGACTTCATCATGATTACTATAATTTCTTCCGCCTTCCGTGACTACTTCTGACATTTGTTTTAGGTTAAGAACCTTGTCTTTCTGCAAGATTTCTCAAATCATTTTCTTTATGCCATTTCTTCACAGGAGGGATATATTTTCCTCACCACAATTTTTGAAAATATGTCATGAAAAAAAAAAAACAATAAAACACTGTGTGCTACTTGTAGTAATTATTCCTCTATTTTGCTTTTTAAAAAAAAGTATTCTAGGGGAAAATGACAAGTAGTATAAAAATTGTGGAGACGGGCATTTATGATTTCTGACAAGGCTTTGTTAGCTCTTGGCTGCTCTGGACTTTACCAACCACAGTTGCAAAAGACCTGCAGGCTGAAAGATCAGCCCTTTCCAGCTCCAAACCAGTGAACTTTTTTTTTTTTTTTTTGAGAGAGAGAGAGAGAGAGAGCGAACACATGGGTAAATTGGGGGAGGGACAGAGGGAGCCAGAGAGGGAGAACATCCCCAGGCAGACTCTGTGCTGAGCACGGCGCCCTATGAGGGGCTGATCCCAGGAACCTGAGATCAGGACTTGAGCTGTAACTAAGAGTCCCACGCTCAACTGACTGAGCCACCCTGGCACCCCTAAATCAGTGAACTTCTTAAATTCATCCCTGAGGGTATCAGGACCTGGGTGCCCACTAGCAGACACAGTCTAAGATTTACTTGAGCACTCACTACGTGTCAGATACTGTCCTAAATGAATCCAGTGTATTAATTCACTTAATTCTCACACCAGCCCAATCGGGTCGGTATCATCTTCATTGTACACATAAGGAAATCGAAGTATAGAGAGGTCATCCAGCTAGAAAGTGACAGTCAAGCTACAGTAAGTTATTATTCTGTGCCTGTTCTGGATTCTTGATAGCTGCTGCTTCTGAAGTAATGACTGTGTCTAATTTTGGGTCAATAAAAATCAACCGGTCAAATATAAGAAGCCCTAGGCCCACCAACAGATTAGCTCCTGTATTAGATTATCTTCCTGAGTCTCGTAATGACAAAACCAGCAGCGGCAGCAGTACTATCAGCAAACATTTATTGAGCACTTACTTGTGTCATGCCGCATAGCATATTAAGTGCTTTCTGTGCCTTACATCAGCTTACTGCCTGTAGCCCGTGGGCATGCGCACTGAGCTTCCTCGGGCTGCAGCCTCCCCCATTGGCAACTACAGTAGGCCCCGGGTCATCTAGACTGGGCTGCTCTGGCGCTGGTTCGTACTCCAGGGTCCTGCGTCAGCTGAAGTTAGAACTTGGCTTTGAACCCTGGGTGCCTGACTCCATTTTGCCAAAATCCTCTAAGGAACTGAAGCCTGGTTGTTATCTGGGTATCTCTTCTCTCTGGATATTTTATTTTATTTTATTTTTTAAATTTTTATTTATTTATTTATGACAGTCACAGAGAGAGAGAGAGAGAGGCAGAGACACAGGCAGAGGGAGAAGCAGGCTCCATGCACCGGGAGCCTGACGTGGGATTCGACCCCGGGTCTCCAGGATCGCGCCCCGGGCCAAAGGCAAGTGCCAAACCACTGCGCCACCCAGGGATCCCTCTTCTCTCTGGATAAATCCTACTTTGCTCTCCCTTCCCAAACCAAGGTGCTGCCTGACACCTTCTTCTCGTTCTACCGGATCCCATCCTTTAGTTACCCATCTCTAGGTTATTAGACCCAAGTTTACAACGTGCCTTTGGTCATTGCCTTTAGAACAGCTGGTCCCTTTCCTCGGGGACTTGCCACATCAACAGCCTGGAAGTTCCTCTCGCCTTCTCTCTCCACCAGTTGGCTGCTGTTGTCATTGTGCCTCTTGTCAGAGCCAATGTGGGTCACATCTCACTTACTAACAGGATAGTTCCCTATCTATGTATGACATAGACTCTGAAATGCCTGCAGGCAGGGACACGGTCTTATTTTCATACCTCCAATACTCCCTGTGTGCCTAGTGTATAGAATTCCTAATACATGTTCACTGAACGAATGGATGAATGGATAATGAAAGATACCAATCTTCATTGTCCCATTCCACTGTTAAAAACCAAGGAGTTAACTCAAGTTTCTAGTTAGAATAAAACATACCAGTTCTGGTTGACAATATGACAAATGCTGCAGGCTCTATTTTTACAGTAAAAATTTTCATCTCATAACTGGAATTAATTTATTCCAAGATAGTAGAAAGGTATTGGTGCAGTATGAGATAAAGGGGATTTAAGGAACATAATAAAAAGCACATTACAATCTGGTTAACATAACCTAACCCTGGGAAGATTAATAGCTTTCAATTCATACAAAGACTGAAATCTACAATTTGATATATACATGGTCTTATTAAAAATGAAGGCCGATTATAATGAAACACTACCACCATGCAAAAATTAGCATGGTGTATAAAATGGACAAACCGACGGTATGACGGGAGTTGGAGCAATCTCCTCTAAGTGGAATTCTGTGGGATAGTTTTTCAGTTCCAAAATGGTCAAATCACATTATAGTTGGAGATATAATTAAGAATTATGTTCTAAAAAATTCTGTAACAGAAGGTAATTAATATTTATTTGGGGGAAGGTTAGATTTTTAATGAATCAGACGTGACTGCGGAGAAATGCTTGATGTTGCCATCTACTCTCATCAGTCTGTTTAGCTGAAAACACATCAGACAATGGGCCTCCTGGTGGATGGGATCAAGTCTTATATTCATGGGCAGAAAGAAGGCATTTGCTGCCTGCTCTTGTAGTACACCTGGGATGCATGGAAGGACCAGATAATTTCTGGAACTCCACTAAATCCAAAGTCTTTAGTTCTATACATTTTAAAAGCAATGAGTCATTTTGCAGACTTGGGATTTTTTATTTCCTTCAAATTTAAGTTATAAAAATTTTTAATGACACCATACTCAGAAGGAGAATATATGAAAGAGATAAAAGATAAAAGTGTTGAAGTGGGGGTGGTTGGGAGTCTTGAAAAGAAAAGAGCTCATTTGACCCCCTCCTCCCATCTCCCCTTTTGGTCTCTGAGGCACCCTGTAGTTCTTAGAGAATGCCAGCAAGCTTGGTTTGAAAGCCACCTGATCCGGAGCAGTCCTCTTACTCTTCAGTTGTGGTAACTGTGATTTAGGAAGTAAAGGCACTCTGGCAAAAATCACAGACAAAAGAATATGCGGAGAGAGAAGAAACCAGAGGTATTTTCACAGCACCTGAGCCTGGTGTCTTTGACCTGACTCTCTCACTGCCCTGTCTCTGGGAACAGTACTGCACATGACCCATGCTTGGGCAGTGTGAGCACCACCGGGGAACTTATTAGAAACACAGTCTCAGACCTTGCCCAGATCTGCTAAATCTGAATTTCTGGGGTGGGACCCAGAAATCTGCATTTTAATAAGCTCTCCAGAGGAGTCTCAAGCCCCCTAGGACACCTCTCCTGCCTGGTCTTTCCCTCTGGTCCTCACTCTACGGCTACTCAAAAGGAGTAGGAACTGAAATCCTTAGGAATAAAAATGTCGTGAAGGAAAATAAAAGCCAGGAGAGGAGAAGAGAAGAGAAGTACTCTAGAGCTGTTAACCCCTCACCTCAGGTTCCATTTAAGTCATTGCAATTTAACTATCTTTTTTAATGGTGGCATTATGAAAAAAGGCTAACATCATCCGCTGGTCTTCTTTCTGGTTCCTTCACCCTTTTTTTATAAGTAAACTAGAAAATCACCTTTTGAACTAAATGTCTTAATGTTTCTTATATAACACGTCTTATATAACATTCTCATATAAATCCACTGTTTCAATAGGAAGGCTATGGCTGGCAGGTACGGAGCACACACAACACAATGTGCACACACAAGAACATACAAGTATTGAACTTTTCAAAAAAGTGTGTCTACTACTTTACAAAAAAATATGCCAGTGCGATTTTGACAAATAGAATCATTGTTGAACTTGCTAAAAGGAAGACGCTATTTCTTTTTTTTTTAAAATTTTTTATTTATTTATGATAGTCGCAGAGAGAGAGAGAGAGAGAGAGAGAGAGAGAGAGAGAGAGAGATAGGCAGAGGGAGAAGCAGGCTCCATGCACCGGGAGCCCGACGTAGGATTTGATCCCGGGTCTCCAGGATCGAGCCCTGGGCCAAAGGCAGGCGCTAAACCGCTGCGCCACCCAGAGATCCCTGGAAGACGCTATTTCAAAGTAATCTCTGGTAGCTTTTTAAATCTTTAATTCTTAAATTATTTTTAATTCCAGTATAATTAACCTACAGTGTTATATTAGTTTCCAGTGTGCAATATAGTAAATTCATTCTGGTAACTTTTGTTATATTGCAAGGCCCATGAAATGAGAAGGGTAGAAATCACTGAAACAGTGTGAAATAAGGAAACTAGGCCAAAACAACATTTTCATGAATGCAAAGAGGGAGAGTAACTAAAAACGTAACCTCTTGGACTCCTCTGAATCTGTTTCTTTTTTCAAAAAAAAAAATCTATATTTCGCTCATCTGTGTTTTAAGTTAAAGGAAATGATTTCTTTCTTTTTTTTTTATAAGGGAAATGATTTTCTGACTTTTCCAAAAGATCTTTGGAGTAAATTAAAGATGATCTGAAGTGTCACAAAAATCAGAATTGAGAGTAACTACCTTAATGGAATGGATTACTTGAGAGTGTGAAAAAAGAGCCAAGATCTGTGCAGAGTTATTTTTGCTTTGAATAGAAACCCTAAGTGCAATGTGTTAAGAATGTAAAACTATTCCCAACATGCAAAAATTCTGTAGGATTTTTCAAATGAACCCTCAAGTCAGTATTTTAACTCGGCTACTATGTGTATTAGGTTTCCCAAATGGAATTCAGTATTCCCAGAACAATCTTTTCTGAAACTCAAAAAAAAAAAAAAAAATAGAATTCAAAGTTCTTATGCCTGATATATTCTATGCCCTCTTTCATAAAATGCATCACTTAGTTTTTATGTCTCTCTGTTCATTATATGTTGATACAAAAGATATATTTCTTCCAATTTAACTGAAAATGAATGGTTGAAAAAAATCTAAATGAAAATTTTAAACCCGAAATATGTTTATAAGTTTGTACCTATGAAATTATGACCAAATACAGCATAAGTTCCTCTAGATATTTTAAAAAAATCATTTATGAGTTTGTGACTTCATAATTGACAGCAACATTACCTTTGAACAAGAGATTGTGTGGAGTTATAGAATTTGCAATTAAAGGCTATAATATTTGGCTTAACACATACACTACACTATAGGTTACACTGGAGATTATTTTTAAATCTCTAAACTGCTGGGCAGACAAAAACAAGCCAAGCAGCCCACTTACAGCTCATCAGTCTTTGGCTTTGAATCATCTAAGGTGTAACTCAAGGAAGGTGAGAAAGAACATTTGCCACTCTCCAGGGTGGCACGTGAACCTCAGGAATCCCCTGGAAAGAGAGCCAAATGATGCTTCAGACCTCCCACCATGCTCTGTCATCAGCTCTCCACTGCCATGGAATCCACAATGGAAATGTGCCCCACTTTTCTCTTGGGTCCTTTTATAGACACCCGCCTTCTCCATATTCTCCTTGGAACTGAATTAGTTACTGTTTCAAAGAATGGGGGCCCTGTGCTAGGGAAGGGTGGGGTATAATGACAAGCAAGTCCATTTGTTTGGAATAAAATGGTCAGAAACAGAACAATAAACACAGAAGTCTGCTAGAACAGGCCTTTGGTTTATTAACACAAAGAGTTTTCTTCATGACTTCCTTGGACATCAGTCACATTTAAAAATGGAGCTGCTAATAATTTCCTTTCCTCTTGTTTAATTATGCAATTGGATGATAAAGCAGTAGGGCAAACGCTTTGCCCAAGTTTATCTGTTTTATTTTTAATTTTATTCAGCTTTTATTTTAACCATTTCCAATACAGATTGGAAATCTTGGCCAGTGAATAATCCTAGTAATACATGGTTTAATAATATACAGGTTATATATACGTACATAGGGTAATATGTCCCACATGTAACTATGTCCACTAAAGCCCCAAAGTAACAATATCCATGCCCATCATGGTGTCTCAGTCTGGGTCCCTCTAAGATAAAAGAGGATTTAGGTACAAGCAGTTTATTTAGGAAGTGATCCTAGGAAGCACTGTGGGGAGTAGGAAGGTAAGACAGGAAGGGGAGGAAACAATCAAGAGTATTTTATTGAGTAGATTATGGATGTGCTGGGGCTCAGTGCTCCTGGTGATCCTCTGGCAACTTGTGGAGCATGCCTGGAAATTATCTGAGTTAGGGGGGAAAAAGCTGGAATTTTTACTGACCTACTCTCATTCCTTATTGCTTTTTGGTTAAGGTACCCTGGTGCTACCGGCCCAGCCCATATGTCCACCCACCACCCAAAAGCTAAGGGGATATGGGCAGTCTATATATAGCACCTGTTCTACATGACATTAGATGCTACCCCCAATCTGTACTCACAAAACAGTACATGGGATCTCATACTCCAAATGGTAGCAAAGTAAATAGATGCACATACTCTGGTCACAGGATTTGATTGGCTTTGTAAAACGTCCTATATTTCTTTGCTTATAAACTAAATCCATCACTCAAATTGTAAAGTAAAATCTTACCTAGGACTAGAAAGCTGTGACATAGAAACTCCTGGGTTTTAAAGAACAGTTCTAGGTTCAATTCTAACTACACACATTTATCAAACCATTTCAGTTTCCAGGGCTAGGTCAGAGTTCTTAAAACCAAAACAGCAAGCCTCAAACCTCAGAGCATTTTCATAACTGGTTGTTCTGTATTTAAGGTAAAAATTGTAAATGAGTAAATATAACGTGTTAACTCAAAAAAGAAATTTCCTTAAAGAAAAGTATCAATAAGACATTTATGTAAAGAGCTGTCATTTAACAGTAAGAACAAAAAAAAAACCTGACATATAATTTAAGATCTGAAGTTCTTTTGTGACTCACATCATGAAGGCCCTCTTGACATGACATTTATATCATTCCAAGAAAACTGTAAATAGTATCTGAATGTACACTGTGAGGATCTCAGATACATCCCCAGGAACAATTGCCCCAACACTGTCCTGGATACAGAAAGTTCTGGATCCTGTTGACAGAAGTGCTTGTTACTTCTCAGATGCTGGGCTGGAGGAGGGATGGCAGCCAGGGTGACCATGGAGGAGGATACAGTCACTGTCTTCTCCCTTTAAAATGCTCAGGATCCCCTCTCACTGCCACCCTGCCAATACACTGCCTGCTTAACTGGGCTGCTCCCTCCAGTCCCAACTGTTACCCTGAGCCTTGTCTTCAGAATGTTTTGGTGGTGAAAAATCAGAGAAAAAAAAAAAGATCTTATCTGGAACAAATTAAGAGTCCGGGCTTTGGAGCTAAACAGACATGTGTTTGAGTCTCATCTTGGCTGTGTGACCTTCGGCAAATTTCTGATTTGTTTCCCCACCTGCAAAATGGAGATTACAACAGTACCTACCCCAGAGGTTTCTGGTACTGTATGGTCACTGTTTGGTACTTAGTACTCAAGAAATACTAGCTACAGCTATGATGATGATTATTATTAGGGAGTGGAGGAAGCAAACTACCATGCAGGAGGTTTCCTGGGAAAATGGAATACAGCTTAGGGAAATCTAGTGGGCAGAGCATGCTTCCTTTTTGTCCAGAGCAGCGGTTTTCAAATTGTGGTCCCAGGACCAGTAATACCACCGGAGAACTTGTTAGGGAAGCAAATGATCAGGCTTCATTCCAGACCAAACAAATCAAACTCTGGGGTAGGGTCCAGCAGTCCGTGCTTTAACAAGCCCTCCAGGGGATCCCGATCCATGTTCAACTTGTGAGAACCAGCACTCTAGCTGCATAGCGGGAAGGGGACATGCCGAGCTGAGCTCAGTGCCTAGGAACATTAACGTCCCCTCCCTCATCAGTGATCCTCTTCTGGGCATTTGCCTCACTTGAGATTTTCATTTACATTTTGCATTTATACATTGCATTATACACCATAATGTCCACCTATTCCATATACTTTAAAGGTAGAAGTGGTTAACTAGTTGCATGAGATTGTGTGTCCTCTGCCCAAAGCCAGAAAGATTAAGGAGAAAGACTCTTCTCAGGTCATTTTGAGTCTTCTCCTTTTTAAAAAATGTATTAGTATGTTACAAATATACAAGTATTAGTGTGTTAACAATCATCACATAATCAAGCCCAACAGAGTAGCATTATAATTGACATCCCATAGCAACTACCTTTAAGTTTAAAAAGGGAGTGAAAGCTACTCTTCAAATCTAATGAGAAAGCACATGATGGCACAATCAACTGTATGCATTCATACGAAGTCAGATTCCAAATCTTAAGTCTTGTAGAATAAGATCCTCTCAGCCATATGTTTAATAGCTGTAAAGAAAAGACAATGTTTTCTACTGCTGAGAAATTTGATTACAGAGGAATCTTATTTTAAGTATTGTCCTTCATTTAAAATCTTAAATGATATCATTACATATGTCTTTTGGATTTTAAATGCATACATATTTACATAAAATGTAGTCATTTCTCCCACTTCTTCATTGTTGAAATTGCCTTCGCCAACAGTTATGCGGTGTCAAGATGGGATCAGAATGTGTGGGAGGAGAATTTTTTGCAGTCAAGCTTTGCTAACATATGCAACTATTCACAAATTACCAATGAGATGATATACGTGTCTAAGAGTGTGGAAAAGCTGGCTGTTAATCTCTGCCCTTAATTCTTACCTATGCTAGAAGGAGAGAATATGAGAGTCTGAGACCTTAGTTGAGGCTCAACTTTGGCTGGACTGCAACTGCTTCCTAGGAATAATAATAATAAAAAAAACCCCAAACCCTGATATGCGGGTTTCCCTCAGAGTTTGAGCCTGGGATGCAGCCTGGACATTTTTTAAGTTTCAGTTGATTCTAATGATCATTAGAGCCACTGCCTTGGAGGTCTCCCCTAATCTAAGCACTTCACATTATTTAAATAGGACTTTAATCTGTACTTGCTGGTAGCTGGTGGGGAGAAGCCCTAGTGCTAGATTTTTTTGGTACCAGCCAGATGTTGGTCTCCTTCTACACTAGCATTTTCTGAAAAGAGGCAGGCCAGATGGTGGCCCTATGTTCCTTTTTCCATGTGTCCCCATTTGGGCTGCTGTTAGAAAATACCACAGACTGGGTGGCTTAGAAACATCAGAAACATATTTTTCACAATTTTACAATTTGGGAAGTTCAAAATCAAGGCACCAGCCGGTCATGTTCCGTGAGGGCCCTCTTCCTAATTCACAGCTGGTGCCTCTTCCGTGTTTTCACATGGTGGGAGGGGCTGGAGAGCTCTTCGTATCCTCTTTTATAAGGCTTTAATTCCATTCCTTAGGGCTCCACCCTTAAAGTTTAAGCACCGCCCAGAGACCCACCAACCACCCAGAGCTATTTGCATGGAGAAGCAGAAAAGTAAATAAAGATACTTCATGTGACTGTGGAGCTCATTAAAGAAGAATAGGGCTTGAGGGATCACATGGAATGGGAGTGTGAAGGGCCAAGCAAGCAGGGGAATCTTCATAAATGATAAATAATCAGCACTGGGGCTATTGGGGCACAGACCTAGCTGTAGTGTTTTCCAATTCCTGTGGTGTCAATATTCCCACCACAGCTGATTTCAAGTTCCCAATTTGACATCACCGAATAAAGAATTCAGTGGAGAAAGATGCACACTATTGGCTCTTAGGAGCCTACATGATCCAGTTCCAGCACACCACTACAGTTATGAGCCACTTTTATCCTGAGGGCAATTGGGAGCTGTTGAGGGTTTTATTCAGGAAGTAAAAAAAAAAAAAAAAAATACAGGCTTGCTACTGTTTTCTAAGCAGTGGTGCATTTCTTTGGCACATCTGTATATTCATACTTCTGACCAAAGACAGGTATTTGTTTTTGTTTTTGTTTTTGTTTTTTTTTTATGATAGTCACAGAGAGAGAGAGAGAGGGCGCGAGGTAGAGACATAGGCAGAGGGAGAAGCAGGCTCCATGCACCGGGAGCCCGACGTGGGATTCGATCCCGGGTCTCCAGGATCGCGCCCTGGGCCAAAGGCAGGAGCCAAACCGCTGCGCCACCCAGGGATCCCCAAAGACAGGTATTTGTGAACCATATGGCCCAGGTATGAATAATCTCAGGGGTCCAGATTAAGTAAAACCAATTAGCCACATAGGGGTAAACCCGAGATGGAGAGTTATCAGCATCACACCCTACCTGAGCAAAATAATGAGAAAAGCACTCTTTGTGTCTTACAAGGATTGTGAAGGTTGAGTTGTGGGTATCAAATCCAGCTCAAATATTTTTGATTTTTTAATAAGCAAGGACTTGTGGTCAAAAGGAAACATGCAACAGAAATAAACAAAGATTATATATTGGGCTATAATGTGTATTTGCTTTTGTGAATATTCAGTAATTTTAGATGAATAAGCTTGAGTTTGTAAAACACTGGCAATACCTTTTAAGATGTTTTAAGTATAATTAGGTAGCAAGAAAAAGTTTGTTAGACATCAGCATAATTCATGGAATGTGTTATGTATAAAGTAAGTAGTTAACAAGTAGAGCATGTGTGGGCTAAATAAACATAGGGATGGAGAGACCAAAAGATACCTAATATTCATGAGGCATCTGGGCACTAAATATTCATAATATACTAAATATCTATGAGATTAAATATACAAGAGACACTAAATATATAAGAGGCACTAAATATTCAAGATAAAATAAATATACATGTGTACTTAATGTTCATAAGGTCTTTTTTTCTCTTTAGTAGCCTCCATGTCCATCATGGAGCCCATGGTGGAGCCCATTGTGGGCGGATGCCCAACCAACTGAGCCACCCAGGCACCCCCAACGTTCATAAGGTCTTAACTCAGCCACCCACCAGTGACATACTACTAGCTCTGCAAGTCCTCTGCCTAAGAATGACATGGTTATTCATCAGACTTACAGGCAAGCTACAGCTGTGGCCATACATACTTGTTTCTGTCTCTGATAAAGAGTGTGTCATTGGCTCAGGCACATCCATTGTTGGCTCCCTTGCTAGGAACTCAACCCTTATCCTTGTGAGCACACTATTGCTGGGGAAAGCTGATACAGTAGAGAGAGGATATATAAACATTGTGTACCCCAGAATTCAAGTAGTATGGCCCTTCCAGCCTGCTTATACTCTGTCTGAAGGGTGATTCACTTGACCCATAGCTTTCCATCTGGCTTCCCACTGTGTGCTTCAACTTATTTTAATAAACTGTATGGTTCAGGTATTTTAATTTGGTTTGAGAGCCTTTCTGTTTCTTGACTTCTGGGGCTGGTTGCCTGGTAGTGTACCTGGAGGCCACCACCGCATGATGGTAAATGCCCACACAATAGAGAATATATGTGAAGTTTTAAAAAAAAATCTGAATTTCTTGGTGGGGAGATCTTGGAGTTGACAATGTTATTTCATCTAATTTGCTTAATAATTTGCTGCGGTTTTAAGGAACAGATCTGATTTTCTATGAAGTGAAGAAACAGAAGAAAAACATTTTGAAGTGGACTAACTTCTGAAGTGATTTGTGAGACCATATCTAGAAAAGAATTATAGCAGAAAAGGCCCACTAACAAATACTTCATCAAAGAAATGTTGAACTGAAAAAAATCACCTTCTGATGATACTTAATTTCACATATCCATTCAAAGAATATTAAAAGAAACAAGATATGAATCATTTGATGACATTTAAAACAATGCAAAAATAAATTTAGATCTAAAGTATCACTGAAGGACATAACTCAATTGCAGTAGGTCATTATTTAAATAGATGATGATCAGATTAGACCTTGGAGTTTGTTTCAACACATATTAGTACTGAATGTTAATATAAAATTAAATATACAATTTGGAGCAATTTAACTTAACATTTGTTGTGATTTATTTTTTCTTTATTTTATTTTAATCCCAATAGAGTCCCAACCATACAGGGTTGTATTAGTTTCATTGTTGGGATTTATTTACTGCCCATTTGTTCAAGGCAGTATACTAGATACTGTAGGGGGCTACGTAGATGAAGCATACATTCTCCAAGTGTTTACAGTCTAATTATAAAGATGGAGAATGTTCTCCAAAAGTAAAAACAACTTTGTACAAATAAAAAGCTATAGAGTTTGGAAGAAGGGACAAACCTTGCTGGCTGGAGGAGCTGTGGGAGATGGTCCCTCAAGGATGATTAGGGTATTGGCAGGTAAAGGGCAAGGGGAAAGCTAAGAAGGCCCAGGGATTTACATGATGCAGAACTTAGGTATTTCCTTATAAAAAAGCAAGACAGTAGCTCATATGGGCCATAAAATATTTGTAAGAAGATATCACAAAATCTACAGGTAATTACTCTGATAGTAGTAGACTTTCCCACTGTCCTCTCGCCTCCAACACCATAACTTAACTGACCATTAGGTTTCCCAGGGCAGCATCAGAGATATCTCCAGCTCAGGGTATATAGCACAAACCTTGGTTTTAACATGGAACATGTTGCACTGTGACTGATTTGCCCATTTGTCTTGCCGACTACACTCTAGGTGACTTAAGGCCATGGGTTTTATCACTTACAGCCTTAAATCCTGCAGTTAGTATACCGTTTAATTCCTAGGAAGTGCTCAGTTAATGCTTATTGATTGAATATGTGAGTCAAACAACAGTGTATCAAAATGATTACCCCAATCAGCTTATTAATAGCAATGCTTTAGTTGTGCAAGGCAGGGGGGAAGGAGAAAGGATGGAGTTTAGGAGAAGACAGAAAAGGAGATTTTCTGAAGTAGTGCAAAGAACAGCTCTGAGGTTTGTATTTGCGTACACATAAAATGAGCAAAAGACATGATATTCACTTACAAGGTTAGGTTAGAAAGTGATCATTCAGGTTAAGAGGGGCAGGATTTCCACTTCTCCCTGATGCACATACCCTTTAGCTGTCCTTAGGTGACTTCTTTTCTTTTTCAAAGCTGCCTTGGACACTCCAGAATGAAAACATGGCAAAATTGGGAGAAGATTGGCACATTGTTTGATACACCCCCTTGGATACAGCCTGGATAATTTTGCTTATAAAAAGTGACAGAAAATACTGGAAGATAACGGAGTGTCTTGTGAATCATCTAAGAAAGAATATTAAGGAGGAATGAAGAGTTCTGAAGACTGACAATCCATGAGTAATATGCATTACACAGGGAGTGACTCTTCTCCTTAGGTGAATATCTAACTGGGTACAATTGCACTTCTTCGCTCTATACGTACGTGGAGTGCACACACGTTATGGCATTATTATTACCGTAATAGAAAGACCTCTTTTCCATAAGCCAAATTTTATTTCATTTTGCTTCTTCTTGAATTCCTTTCTTCCTTCTTCCCCTACAATTGCATCCCCAGATCTCTTTGAAAGGGGAAAACGAAGTAGAATGCCTATGGGCTATCTAACTACAGTTGGTGGCTAGTTCAAGTTCAATGAATTTCAATGCAAATCTCAGTGCAGTTGTCAGAATACACTCAGCAGAGAAGCTGCCAAAGGAGTTTGAACAAATCTTTAAAATAAGTTACAGGAAAGATAAAATTGTCATATCATCCTCATGATAAGAAGAAAGAATTCAAACGTAAGAAAAACTCAAGATAAAAACAAAAAGATGGCACTAAAGTATATCTCACTTCTAGAAGAAGACTTTCACCTACAAAGACCTCTCTAGAAAGCAAAGATACCTCTCAGCTATCATTTAGTGAATGCACAAATTCCTATGATAATGTGAGTTTTAATTAGATCATTTGCTTATAAATTCAGAATCTTAGTCTTCCCATTGTTGGGATAGTGGTTATGTGTTTTCCTATGTTCCTCTGTTGCCCCATTTCTCAGATTCCTTTTATCTTCCTCTCTATCCCTGATCTTCACTTCCCTAAATCTCAGGTCACCACAGACGGTGTGGCTCTGTGCTGTAAATTCTTTGGTTACATCATCATGAACTTCTTGCTGAAACTGTGAGGGGGACTGTTCACACCAAGCTTTGGCAGCTTCATTATAGTTCCTGGTACTGCTAGCCACTCCCCTTTCACTTTCTCCCTTGCTCAGCTGGCCATTAATTTTTTTTCTTCTTTGTCTTGTATTTTCTGACTACTCCCTGTTAGCCCTTTTACCTTCTCCTTCACAATGTTGTTTACTGTTAGACATTCTTCCTGGGAAATCACACCCCTACTCTTGTGAAAGTGGAAAGGTCTTAAGTGATCGCACCTTGGGAGACTTTTCTTCTCTTTTGAGGTAGCCTTAGGCATCCCAGAGTAAAAATATTGTGAAATATTGTTTAGGATCCCTTTTACACAGACGAGAACATTAAAAGTCACCGAGGTAAAGGTCATTACTAATCTCCCTTTGAGAACTTCTGGTCTCACCCTTTTCTCTGTCTTTGGCATCGAATATGATCCACGTATGCATATGTGTGATACTGTGGTGCTTCTCAAGCTTTAATGTACATACAAATTCCTTGGGGATCTTGTTACAATGAAGATTCTGATTCAACAGTTCTAGATGGAGCCTGAAATTCCACATTTCTAACAAGCTCCCTAGTGATGCTGAGCCTTGTGGTCCATGAACCACACTCTGTGTAGCCAGATGATTTGCTTTCAAGAATATGAAGCAATTTACAACAAATAGGACACAAAGCGCTCTAATTGTTGCAGAACTGCAATCTTTGAACTTTAAAAAAAATAAGTGAGTATGAAAGAAACGAAACATGTCTGAATTGTCAAACTGTCAATGCTACACTACCTAAGGTGGCCCAGGGATGAGCGCTTCATAATGCTGAATGGCCTTCACGGGAATCAGGGAGGTAGGGTTCAGTGGACTCACAAACTCATTTTCACTTCTATCACAGAGAAGGACATATCAGAATGGGCTCTAGAAAGACTGCCTTGTTCAGTGAGCATTTGAAAATGTATGCGTGCTTAAGGCTTAGAGTCACTGGCGGGGCCCAGCATTTAAAATGAAAAGCTACAACTGATTCTATAAACAAAGTACTAAAGTATGAAATCTGGAGCTAGAGAGACCTTAGAGATCATCTAGCTAAGTTTCTTAATTCACTGATGAGAAAACTGAACATTTCCAGGATTTACTCAAAGGGCCATAGCAGAGCTAGTAGCTGGATGCCTATCTCCTGTCTCCCCTAGTCTAGGGCTCCCTCCATAGTGTGGGGAACATCATTGAAAGAATCAGACCTCGAGAATAATTTCAGGCACCTGTGGTGTCAATATATTTACCACAAATGGCTCATTTTTCCATGGGCTCCCCATACATCTGCGTGACAAGTGGGCCAGTTAGATACTAAGGAAGATGACTCAAAAGCACAGCACTTTCCAAGGCTTCCCTTTGCCCTGTTCTTACACGGAGCCCAGTGTGAGTCTGCGACAGTCCTTTTATGAGTCATATGCTGTTTAACAAGTTACATGCTAATTATAGAAACTTCTGGGGGAAGTGGCCAAAGTTCCTACTTCACAAGCTCCGGCAGTTAAAGGCTCCAAACTTTATCCAGAATCGAGGGCAAGGATCCCATCTCTGTAGGAAGCCAAACTGGCAGCTGCCCCATTGTCACAAAACTTCTACTCTGCCTCAGTGACTGATGAGGAGAACGTCAGGCTTCATGCTTCCTTCCCTTTAAGGCTGAAACGAACATGCAAAAATGGGGCAAGGAGTAAAGACAGAGAAAGGTAGGGACTTTGCTCACTGGAGAGGTAGGCTGTCTGGAGTGAGAATATGTGCCTTATGCACCACTCGTCCATCCCCAGGCCAATCCATGTCATACAACTAGATGGTCCTCCTCCAACAGTGCTAGTTATAGATTCAAGTTTACAACTAGTTATACAATGTTAATGACATCTGGGCTTAAAATATAGGCAAACTCAGTGCTGCCAAGTGTCCATCTAAACATCTCAAGATGAAGAGTTCTGCATTATCACTCTAATACTAATAAACAGCTTCTATTAATTGAGTGCCACATGGTAAGTACTATGCTTGTCAGGGCTTACCCTCGACCTCACATTTCTGTAGAGAGTAAGATGTAATGTCAAAACAACAATATTCAAAGACAAAAAAGAACTCAATCCAATTGTGTAATAATACATCATATATTCCATTGATATAACTTAGAGTTCTAGTATTTGTGGTTTTATATTTGTGGTAATATTTATATGCCAGTTTTTTGTTTCTTATGCAATTCGATACCCCCCCCCTTCTTCTTTCACCCTCTCTCTTTTGAGCATTCAATGTTACAATACTAAAAACTTGATATATAACCTTCTATCCTTACCTTATGGCCACATAATCCCGGGGAATTAATTTTATCCTTTCTTATTTTTCAAATGGGTTCATATGTTTCTTGAAACTTGTTTTGTTTCTTAAGAAGATATCATGACTATCCCTTAAGGACAGCAGGCACAGATCCAACTAGATTAAAGAGGAATTCATTCTGTAAAGCCATCATAACTCCGTAATTTATTCAATAATTCCCCCATTGATGGGTATTTGTGTTATTTCTACTTTTTGACCACTACTGACAATGCTACAATAAATAATTTCTACATATAGTCTTTCATATTGGTACTTCTATTTCTGTAGAATCGATTCTCAGAAACAGAATGACAGATCAAAAAGTAGGTGCATTTCTTTCCTTAAACACCATAGCAATTTATGTTTCCACCAACAGTGCTTGAGAGTGATCTTTTCCTTCTTTGGAAGTTATTACTCCTAATTTTTGTCCATCTCTTGAAAAATGGTATCTTGTTTATTTTCATTTTCCTGACAACTATGAGGTTGAGCATCTTTTCATACTATTTTCTTTCTTTTTTTTTTCATACTATTTTCATACTATTTTTTCTCCTCAGCTACCTGGATATTTTCTTCTGTGAACTTCATGTTGCTATGCTTTGACCACTTTTTTTATTGGGTTGCTTGTCTCCTTAAAAATTAACATGTAGAAGGTATTTGCACATTAGGGTTATGCATTCTTGTCGTCATGTATGTTGCAAACCATATCTACATAATCTATCATTTGTCTTTTGACTTTGTGTTTAGTTATTTCTAATGTAGTAAGCTGGTATATCTTTTCCTTATCACTTTTGGGTTTTGTGTCTTGTTAGAAAAGGTCTTCTTCATCCTAAGGATATTTCTTTTTATATTTAAAACTCTAATGCACTTGAAATTTATTTTTATACTGCATGAGCTAGGAGATAAACTGTTCTTCAAGAGGGATGGCAAAGAGTGCTGGCAGCATTTATTGAATAAAACATCTTTTTTTTCCCACTGGATTAAAATAACACTTTTGCCATATAATGTCTCCAAAAACAATTTGATCTGCTTCTGGCCTCACAGTTTGGTTTGAGTGATCCATTTGTCACTTTTTGTGCCAATACTACATGATATGGATTACAGAAGCTTTATAGAAAATTTAATGCAGGATCCTCCTTGATCTCTGATGCAAAGAGAGACATTTATTTTTTTTCTTACATCTTTAGGTTAGTCTTAAGTATATATTTTTTATATGAACTTTAAAAGTTTTCTCTCCTCCCTTAATATATCCTACCTTCAAGGCACTTGAAGTTTATAGGGTAATCATGATTTAAATACTATTTGGTAAGCCTTAGATGCTATAATTCTATTTTATGAAACTTACACTTGCATTAGGAAAAAGCTTGCATTGAAAACCGATAATATGTCCAGGCTATTGCTTAGATACATTACGATACAGATACATAATGGAACACTATGTAGCCATTCAAAGAATGGCTAAGCTTTTTATTATGGGTTGAATTGTGTCCCTTTCCCAAATTCAAATTTTGAAGTTCCAACACTCAGCATCTCAGAATGTGACCTTATTTGGAAATAGAGTCTTTACAGAGGAAATCAAGTTGAAATGAGATCATTAGGTTGGGCCTTACTCCAGTATAACTCATGTTCTTATAAGGGGAAACGTGGAGACACACACATACACCGAGAACACCATGTGAAGATGAAGAAAGAGATCTCTAAGCCAAGGAACACCAAAGATTGCCAGCAAACACCCAAAAGCTAGAGGGAAAACATGGAGCAGATTCCCCCTTAATGCCCTCAAAAGGAACAACCCTACAACACCTTGATCTGAGATGTCTAGTCTCTAGAACATGAAACGAACTGCTGCTAGTTAAGCCACCCAGTTTGTGGTATTTTGGTATGGCAGCCATAGTAAACTAATAGACTCTTTGTGTACTGATACAAGCCAATGTCTAAGATATACTGTTGAAGGAGTAAAGCATGATTCAGAACAAGTATATATAGTCTGCTACAATTTATGTAAATACATCAAAACGCGGACCACCACATATTTACACATAAACTTCTGCTTGAAAATTCATAAGTATCTTCTGAAGGATACACGAAAAGTTGGTAACATTGGTTGCCTGTGGAAAGGGGGTTGAGTGGAGAGCGTGTGGAGGTGTGGAAAAGAATTTTCACTGTACACCTTTTGATTTCTGAACCATGAAAATGATTACCTATTCAAAAATAAGATGAAAAAATAAAATAAAACCCCATAAATTATCACCTTTTAAAAAAAACCTCTTAATCAAGTCAATTTGAACAGATCTTTTTTATACTTTCTAGTGCACATTTAAATGAGAGCAAAACATGTTAATATAATGTTTACATATACAAGTAAATCTCTATTTCCTATTTACTCAGACCACACATTTTAAAGAGTTAATTTATGCTTAGCAGTACTTGAAGTAATATACAGGCTGCAGAAATACAAGCCATACCTTATTTATTTATTTATTTATTTATTTATTTATTTATTTATTTTTTCATACCTTCTTTATTATAGAAGTTATAACTGAGTGAATCAGAGAAGAAAAAAGAACTTAAATGAAACAGGAAAGCAAGTCACTTAAACTTTTTGTGCCTCAGTTTTCTTACTGGTAAAATAAATCAGATAAAATGAATGCTAAAGTCCTAAAATTCTTGGATTCTTGTTTTTAAAAAAAGCTTTACTTATTTTAGGGGGTGGAAGGGCAGAAGGAGAGGGAAGAATAGTCTTAAGCAGATGCTTCACTGAGTGCAGAGTATCATGCGGGGCTCGATCTCATGACCCTGAGATCATGACTCTGAAATTATGACCTGAGCTGAAACCAAGAGTAGGATGCTAAGCCAACTGTATCACCCAGGTTCCCCTTTGGATTCATTTTATTTGATTTTATTTGCTATTTAAAATCATACTTTGAGGGGTGCCTGGTTGGCTCAGTCAGTTAAATGTCCAACTCTTAATCTGAGCTCAGGTCTTGATCTCAGGGGTCACGAGTTCAAGCCCCACACTGGGCCTACTTATAGAAAAAAAATACATGCTTTGAGATAACTATAAATTCACATGCAGTTGTGAGAAAAAATACAGAGAAAGCCAAGGTACCTCTGACCGATTTACCCAACGGTAACATCTTGTAAAACTCTAGTACAATATCGTGACTGGGATACTGATGTTGATATAGTTGAGATAAATGATGGTTCCAACACCACAAGGATCTGTCCTGTGATGCCCTTTTACAATTGCACCCACTTCTCTTCTCTCCCCCTGTTGTCCCTGACTCTTGGCAACTACTAATCTGTTTTCCATTCTATAATTCTGTCATTTCAAGAATGTTATAGAAATGCAATCATGTGGTATGTAACCTTTTAAGATTTGCTTTTTTTACTCAGCATAATTCCCTGGAGATTCACCTAAGTTGGTGTATAAATTGATGTTTCATTTCTTTTTATTGTTGAGTAGTACTGCATGGTATGAATGTATCGGAGTTAACATAACTATCCATTGTTGAAAACCATTGCCTTGGTTTCTACTTTTTTGCTATTACAAATAGCTCTTTTGCTATTACAAATAAAGCTGGTATGAACATTTTTGTACACGTTTTGTGATAAATGCCCAAGAGGGCAATTGCTTGGTTGTAGGATAGTTGTATGTTTAGTGTTATAGAAAACAGGCCAACTATTTTCTAGAGTGGCTGTACATTTTACATTTTTACAAGCAACATGTGGATGATCCATTTCTCTCTGCATCTTTGCCAACACTTGGTATTGTCATTGTTTTTTGCCTTAGCCGTTTTGATAGGTGTGTAGGGGATATCTCATTAAAATGTTAATTGGGATTTCCCTAATGGATAATGTTGACAATCTTTCCATGTGCTTATTTACCATTGCTATATATTCTTTGTTAAAATGTCTCTTCATGTCTTTGCTCATTTTCTAATTGGATTGTTATTTCACTGTTGAGTTTTGAGGGTTCTTAATATATTCTAGATACTAGCATATTTAAATTTTTATTCTATTGTTGTAAGAACAGTTAACACAGGATCTACTGTCTTAACACATTTTTTACCGTACAATGTATTATCATTGACTAAAGGTACAATGTTGTACAGCAGATCTCTAGAGCTTATTCATCTTGCTTAACTGAAATTTTAAGTGTTTTTTTTTTTTTTTTTTGCCTTGGGATCCCCATTTAATTCTTATAACAACCATATGACGTGGGTGTTTTCATTATCATCCTATGTTTACCGATGAGGAAATGGAGACAAAGATGTTAACAAACTTTCTCTTAGTTACTTGGATAATTAAAAATAGAGCCAAAGTCCAAAACCCAGGTAATGAGAAGATACCATTTTGTGAACCAGCTGAGAAATCATGAACAATACGGTTTATAAAAAGCAAGCCAGGGGTACTATCTCAAAGTATATAGATTTTATTTAGATTTGGTAAATATTTTGACATTTTGATTTTGCTTTCATTTTATAGTTTCTAAAAATCCTAAAACTGTAGTTTTTCTTGTTCACACTACTGTGAAGTAAAAAAACCAAAACAAACAAAAGCCAAATTATGATCTGGTATATAATAAAACATTAGTATTTGCATTGAGTTTAGTTGGAATTTATGCAAACAAATGCCTGCTGTCCTTATTTTTGATTCAATTCAATTCAGTTTGGTTCAAACTCCTCACACAAACTCTTAAAAGAAATCATGGAAGGGACACCTGGGTGGTTCGGTGGTTTAGCATCTGCTTCCGGGCCCAGGGTGTGATCCTGGAGTCCTGGGATTGAGTCCCACATTGGGCTCCCTGCATGGAGCCTGCTTCTCCCTCTGCCTGTGTCTCTGCCTCTCTCTCTGTGCCTCTCCTGAATAAATAAATAAAACCTTTAAAAGAAAAAAAAAGAAATCATGGAAGACTCTGAAATGATTCAAAAATTCCTGTGTATCTTTTCCATGGAATTCTATATGTTGTCTAACAAAACCAGCAGGAAATATCTGATCCTTTAAGGGTCTACCCCTTAGTCTTTGTTTGGGTTATTTTCTACCTCTGTAGAGTTAGAACTCAACTCATGGAGGGGCGCCTTAGTGATTCTTGGTTTTGATTTAGGCCATGATCTCAGGGTCAGGAGATCAAATCCTGTATTGGGTGTGGCTCTGGCACTCAGTGGGGAGTCTGCTTTCCCTCTTCCTCTGCACCACCCCCTAGCTCATGCAAGTGCACTCTCTTTCTTTCTCAAATAAATAAATCTAAAAAAAAAAAAAAAGAAGTCAACTAGTGGAGGGCTGATGGTAATGCAAATTATTCTTGTTCATGGAAATGCAAATGTGTTTGCCTCCTGGAATGCAATTGATTCCTCTATACTGAGAGTCAGCAGTATGGCATCTGTTATCAAATACTTATCAGCATTCCTGACTGTTTATATTATGTGTATGTTCTTCAGACTCTCCTTTGAATCAACTGCAACATCTTACTGATTCTCTCATTAATTAATGATTTAATAAAATGTTTGGCATATATTTGTTATGTATTTCAGTGTTTTAAAAGATTTTATTTGAGAGAGAGAGGAAAGAGAAGAGGGACAAGCAGACTCCCCGCTGAGCCGGGACCCTGACATGGGGCTCGATCCCATAGGATCATGACCCGAGCCAAAGTCAGATACTTAACTGAATGAGCCACCAGGTTCCCCTTATCGTCTATTTCTATAGATGTCACGATTTGAACATTTTAGAAAATCAGCCTTTAATAAAACACAAACATAAATACTATCTGCTCATTCATTATTTTGTTTAAAATAGGTACCTATGTATTTGACACTTTGCCAAGTACACGAGCCACAACTTCTAATGATAACATCTTATGTATCCAAGGTACATTCATCTAAACATTGAAGTACACACTATTAACAAAACTACAAACTTTAATGCGATTTCACCAGTTTTCCGCCAAGGTCCTTTCTCTGTTTTAGGGTCCAATCCAGGATCTCTTGTTGCATTTAGTCACCATGACTTTTTTCACCAGTTTTCCCGCCAAGGTCCTTTCTCTGTTTTAGGATCCAATCCAGGATCTCTTGTTGCATTTAGTCACCATGACTTTTTGGTTTTCTCTGGTCTGACAGTTTCTCAGTTTTTTCTTGTTTTTCACGACCTTACCACTCTGGAAGAGGACAAGTCAGGTATACTGCAGAATGTCTCTTAAGTTGTGATTTAGATTTTCTCATGATTAGACTGGGGTTACAGGAATTGCCCTTTTCATCACACTCTATTATGGGGAAAATGATATTTACATAATTGACATTGCTGATGCTAAACTTGATCACTTAGTCAAGGCGGTGGTGCCTGCCAGGTTTCTTCTCCATTGTAAAGTTATTTCTCCTTTTCTGTTTTTTGAAAACAAGTCACCCCGTCCAGCTCCTACTCCAGGGGGACGAACGCTAAACTTCACCTCCTAGAAGGGGAGTAACTATACATTTTTTGGAATTCTTTTACAAGGAAGATTTAGCCTGCAAAAGTCGTTTTTTCAGTGAACAGAGAAAACACATTATTATCTGGATCATTGCTGTGTGGCCAGTCCCAATTTTCTCCTTTTCTAAATCCATAAACTGGCTTTTGTCTCTTATGGGCCGGTGTAAGTTAATAGATTTGTTTATCTTATGTTATCATTAATTTATTTGTTTAGGTGACAATATTTTTTTTTTGGGGGGGGGGTAGGTTCTGGCAGTCAAGACTAATAGGTTTTTCAACATATTTCTGTGGATACAAATTGTACCAGCACACAGGGAAGGGAAATGAGCTGACGGTATATGTGTCACTTTGAATCACTGGGTATCCTACTGGGAATATTGAGTTACTTAAGCTTCAAAGAAAGATGTGACAATGGCTAACCATATTTTAGATTCAGATTTTAATGTTCTCACAGCCTAGGTGGCCCATCAATTTTTTATGTTAAGTTTTTTTCCGTAAGTTCTCCAACAGTTTTTCTGGGCAAGATTGCTTCAAATACAAGACTAATTTTAAGCTCGATTAAAATGTTAAAGAGACTGTCATGCCATTTGTATTATCCTTTATGAAAAAATCAATACTTTAATAGACTTCCTTGGTAAACTATTTTGAGAAACTCAATAGGATTGTTAAATAAAGCAGAACTCCCCATCAGATTCCAGTCTTTTCTACGTATTTTCCGACAAAAGGGGTAAGATAAGATAAAGTAATGAGTTACATGACTAAAGATTAAAAAAAAGTTTTTTTGCATAGAATACAGCTTTTACACATTACAATGTTCTGAGCTAAGAGTGGAAATTCGCCTTAGAGAACTGTTAATTGTCTGAGTCCTGACACCTCAAATTTAGCACTTCTCTGTTATAACACTTACCACATTCTTTTACAATAAGTTATTTTTAAGAATTTGTCTCCTCTACTAGACCATGAGCTCTGACTTCAATGACTGCAAAGCTATGGCCATATTTATTTCCTGACTATATTGCACCACATCTGGCATATAGTAAGTCACACTAGCCACATGTCAAGTCCTCAATAGCATGTGTGACTAGCAGCTAGAGTACTAGATAGTGCAGATGTATTTTTTATCATCATAGAGAATTCTATTTGACAGTGCTGGTTTAGAGTAGGGTCTCACAACCTTGGCGTTATTGACATATTAGACCAAGTAATTTTTTTGTTGTGGAGAGCTGTCTTTGCACTGTAGAACACTGAGCAGCAGCCCCAGTCTCTAAGGACTACAAGCCAGTAGCATCCTCACCCTCGATGTGACAATGGAAAATACCTTTACGCATTGTTATATATTCTCTGGGGATAAAATTGTCCCTGGGTGAGAATTACCAAGTTAGAGAAATTCATCTTGAACTGGAGTCCTAGAAAATTTTACATTGCCAAGACATATTTCTAGGGACTGTTGAAAATTCTTCTGTAGTAAAAAAGATCCACACATGACTTAAATGCTTTCTATAATTACAAGAGACAATTCTGTTTAATAAAGAGAAAATTTGTTAGAGTAGAATTGTGCTACATTCATGAGAAGCAACCTCTCCTCAATTTCTCTCAAGCCACATACCTTGGACCTATCAAAATGTTAGTGACTATGAAGCAACCATCATAAGGCTCTTCCTTAGATCAATGTATTTAAATAATAGTTAAAAGAAAAACCGTCCTCGCCACTTCAGTGAGCAGTGGCCTGGCTTCAGACTGTGAGATCCCACATTATTTTTCTTGCTGGCTTTCTCTGGCCACAAAAGTGTTTCTCTTGCCCATGTGGCATGCCAGAAGTGCTCAGGAAATAACATTCCCTTGAAAGCAGTGCTCAACCAATGACCACTGAGAAGTTGTTATATAAATACTCCAGTTCTCTTGTTATTTGGGCAGGATAACTCCAAAACATGTGTTTGCACCACACACAGAGTTGTCACAGGGGGGTGAAATGCCACTAGACTGAGGGTAGTTCACTCTATACTATGTCTTTTATTGAATGCCTTGTCTCCAATGTC
Organism: Vulpes lagopus; assembly: GCF_018345385.1. Taxonomy (NCBI): domain Eukaryota; kingdom Metazoa; phylum Chordata; class Mammalia; order Carnivora; family Canidae; genus Vulpes; species Vulpes lagopus. The sequence continues at coordinate 26,779,959 of NC_054848.1, forward strand.
TTGCTTCCTCTCTATATATCTATGGATATTTTATTCCCTTCCCAAGTAAATCCTTATCTCAAGGTCTGCTTTGACTCAAGAGTTTGCATTAAATTCTTGACTCTGAGTCTGCTTCTGGGGAACTCAGAATGAAACATATTTATTGATTCATTAACCATTTATTCAGAGTTATTGAGCCCCTTATCACATGCTAGATTTGGTGGCACGGGTACTATCTTATAATTAGAACAGATGAATGTGCAAAAGCCAGGACATGTGCCTTTTTATTTATTTATTCTTATTTACATAGTTTTTTTTACAGATATTATTTATTTATTTATTCATGAGAGACACAGAGAGAGAGGTAGAGACATAGGCAGAAGGAGAAGCAGGTTCCCCGCAGAGAGCCCGATATGGGACTCAATCCCAGGACCCCGAGATCATGACCTGAGCCAAAGGCAGATGCTCAGCTGTTGATCCAGCCGGGTGCCCCTATATAGTTTTTAAAACATCCTCCTGATTTCCTGTTTTATTGAGGTGAAAATTACAGAACATGAAATTAACCATTTTAAGGCAATTGAATGACATTTAGTGTATTCATAATGTTATGTAACTATCACCTTTATCTATTTCCAAAACTCTAACATAAAATCTCATATCCATTAAGCAGTTACTCCCCATTTCACCTTCACCATGTCCCAGGCAGTCACCACTCTGTATTTTGTCTTTATGGATTTACCTACTCTGGATATTTCATCAAAATGGAATATGTGTCCTTTAGTATTTATCTTCTTTTGGTTAGCAAAATATTTTCAAGGTTCATTCATGTGTTGGTACTTTATTCTCTTCATGGCTGAATATTCCATTTCAGGTAAATATTGCAATTTCTTTATCTACTCATTGGTTGATGAACGTTTGAGTTGTTTCTACCTTCTGGTTATTATAAATAGGCTCCTATGAGCATTCACCTAGAAGAATTTGTCTAAGCACCTGTTTCCAATTCTTTTGGGTATATACCTGAGAATGGACTTGCTGGGTCATATGTTAAATCTATGTTTAACTTTTTATGTAAATGCCAAACTGTTTTCTACAGTGGCCAAACCATTTTATGTTCCCAATGCCAATGTACAAGCACTCCAATTTCTCTAACATACTCACCAACAGTTGTTATGTTGCATTTTTTTTTATCATGGCCATCTTCATGAGTGTGAAGTGATACCTCACTGTGGTTTTGATTAGCATTTCACCTACTGGCCATTAGTATTTCTTCAGAGGAACATCCACTCAATCCTTTGCCCAGTTTCAATTTGAGTTGTTTTTATTGTTGTTGTTTGTTTCAGTGGTAAGAGTTCTTTATGTATTGTGGCTAATAGATACTTACCAACTATACCATTGACAAATATTTTTGCCCATTCTAGAGGTTGTCTTTTCCCTTTCTTGATTTCTTAAATAACATGTAAAAGTTTTAAATTTTCAAGAGACCCAATTTACCTAATTTTTCCTTTGTTACCCATGCTTTTGGTATCATATCTAGGAATCTACTGCAAATCCAAGGTCACAAAGATTTACCCTTGCTTTTTATTTTTAACAAAAGAACTTTGTAGCTTTACTAAAGGCTTTGCCTTGTCAAAATATTTGGGTCTGCTCTTTTTCAACAACACAGAGTAATTGTAGTGTGTGTTCTTGCCAGAGAATTCTCTACAACTTCACTGTCTATAACACATTCCTTTCTAGAGCTGAGCTTCAATATATGGTATTTATGAAGAACTGCTTAAAAGACAGATAGTGACTCCATGTCCTATGTCCCAACTGTATATGTATGAATAATTTTGCTTTGGTCCATTGTAGAAATGTTTCTTACTTTATTAGAAAGTCTTCAGGAAAAACATCTTATCCTTAATTGAAACAAAATGATAGATATTCAGTCCCTTCACATTTCATGGGTTCTATGAAACAATTTTTTCTTAAACAAGGGTAAGTATAAAGGAGCTATTTCAAGAGAGGTAGGGATTTCTGTTTTACTGATAGTCACTGTTTTCATATCTAATCAAATGCCCAGACACACATGTCAAGGGAAGGCTATGTAGGTAAAAACTACATCGGTTTAATTTTTATCAATGAACAATATAAAATGGTATGCATATCTTTTTAATAACACAAAATAAATTTACTTCTTTTCTATATTATGATAAATGATGGGAGAGAGATTTTCTTTTTTTTTTTTCTTTTTTTTTTTTTTTTTTTTTGGGAGAGAGATTTTAAAAAGGAAAATAAAAAATGGATTTGGGGGAGCCACAGTCATACACACAGAACCTATGTTGCAAAGAAAGAAGAGCAAAACAAAGACGAAAAAATAAAGAAAAAGAAGCATTCCACAAATATGTTTATATATATATTCAGAAAGATATATATATATTTGAATGTGGTAAAAAGGCATCCACACTCACATCCACACAGAGGAAGAGAGGGTGGCAAAGAATCACATAGAAACACAGAGAGAACGAGTGTGAAAGCTAGCGAGACAAATGGTTTCAGACTGAGACAGAGAGAGTGTTCTCAGATAAAAATAGAGGTTTACTGAGTAATATCCATATCCTAAAATCCTTCAGGCTTTTGCTGCTGATGTCTGGGAAAGCTCCACGGTGTTTCACAATGGCATGCACAAAGGTCATAACTGTTCTTGGCACTTGCCCCTTGGATCATTAGCTATCCAGTGGAACTTCCAGGCAAGTAGCAATTTCCCCACCCTACATTGCTCTCCACTACTTTTTGAGCTTTCTCCACAAGGACAAGATGCACATGGGTAATTTTCAAATGTGTTAACCATCAGTCTTTAGAAGGTAGGAACATTCTTCCAATTTAGAGGTTCTAGGTGAAGCAAATGAGGCATAAGATGGCTCTTTTAAGTAGAATTAGATGATCTGGTTTGAATATTCCTCGGTTCAGAGGAATAAATTCTTTTGTCATCAAAAATCACAGGACAGCGATTTTATTAGTTAAGAGTATCCAAAGCCCACTCTTGCTTCTTCATGTGATACAAACACTCTAGAAGGTTTCCAGAGATTGTACTAGGATGTTTACATGGGGATGGTTTGATAAAGGTGATGTCTGTCTAGTTCTGATGGGCTTGTGGACTCCTTCAGAAACTCCTATCTTTGTCCTAGTCTCAACACTTGGAAGCCCTGCAAAGAAAATCTGAAGTATGAAAGTATGAGACAATTCATGTTATTATTAGTAGTGCTACTAAGCAAAGAGGATTCAGAGAGATTGGGGTTTTTAAGTGGAGATATCTGATATTGACAGTGGAGATAAAATAACCATTAGCTACTAAGTGCCTAAGCAATGATCTATAAATCTTCCAGGTTGTACAATGCAATCAATGAGAGATCGATACATAAACTCTATTTGATGATCCTGAGGTTAGAGTCTAGAATTTGGTTTAATAATAAGCTGTATGTTTCAGATTTTAATTTTAAAAGTTATCCAAGTATTGCATGTATTTAGGTTCCAAAAAAATGAAATAATACTCTGACTCAGAATGAAAAACAGCATACCTCTATCCTAACCTTTTCTTTTTTTTCCTTTCTTTCTTTTTTAAAAAGATTTTATATACTTATTCATGAGAGACAGAGAGAAAGGCAGGGACAGGGGCAGAGGAGAAGCAGGCTCCATGCAGGGAGGCCGATGTGGGACTTGATCCCAACACTGCGGGATCACGCCCTGAGTGGAAGGCAGGTGCTCAACTGCTGAGCCACCCAGGCATCCCTATCCTAACCCTTTCTACCTGAGTTTTGCTTTATTCCAAGTGCTTTGATATTTACAAGCATATGCCTAAATATTATGCTTATAATCCAATTTCTTAACTTATCAATTTTAGTCATTATCTATTCATTTCCTATTATGAAAATGAGTATCTAGTGCTCTTTTACCTGCCTCCTACTTCCTTGCACATGCATGCATGTGGATGATCTCAACAACTAAACACAAACAAACAAAACTCTAAATAGCATGTAGGCAAAATATATGAAGAAACATTTCCCTGAAGATGATATTTAAATGGTAAATAAGCAAATGAAACATATTCAACATCACTAGCCATTAGGGCAATGCAAATTAAAACCATCATGAGACATCACTCTCCATCTATTAGAATAGCTAAAATGAAAAATGTAGTGACAATACCAAATGTTAATGAGGATACAGAGAAACTGCATCACTGATACATTGCTGGTAGGAATTTAAAATGTAAAATGATACAACCACCTGGAAAATAGTTTGGTAGTTTCTTTAAAAAAAAAAACTACACATTGCCATATGGCCCAGCAGTTTTACTCTTGGGCACTTATCCCAGAGAAAGGAAAATTTACATCCACACAAAAACCTGTACACATATGTTCATAGCAGCATAGTCTGTAATAGCACAAACCTGGAAACAACCATAACATCCCTCAATAAGTGAATATTTAAACAGAATTTGATAATCTATACTATGGAATACTAGTCAGCAATAAAAAGGAATGAGCTATTGACACATGCAACAACTTCGACGGATTTCTTTTTTTAAAGGATTTTATTTATTAGAGAGAGAGAGAGAGAGCATGAGTTGAATGGCAGAGGGAGAGGGAGAAGCAGACTCCCCATTGAGTGGGGAGCCCAACAGGGTGCTTGATCCCAGGACCCTGGGATCACGCCCCAAGCCCAAGGCAGACACTTAACTGACTGAGCCACCCAGATGCCCTGCAAACATGCTCATTTAATTTCTGATTTTGATAATTCCATTATCTGAAGATATGCAAGGTGAATCTGGTTTTTCCCAGCTGATCCTTATTTATGGCTTTTTCATGCATGTTTTATAATTTGAGATTGTGAGCTCATGTCCAATAGGGTATTAACTGTGGGAACTACATGGCCTGAGCTAAAGGTGCATCCCTTCAGAGAATGTTTGACCCTCAGGATGCTAACAACCTATGAATACTTCCTGTAGATTTTCTGAGTCTGAGACTTCTCAGAACCACAAAGATACTATTAATTTGGACCCTGAACATGTGAGAGGAATTCCCCATTCTTCAAATTCTTCAAGAAGACATTTTCCTTACCCAGAACTCAGGCTGAGCTGGACAAATTCCCTTGACATTTCTTCCTGCTGCTAAATGGATTTTCCTCCAGGCTGCCCATTCACTACAGGTGGGTAGTTCTTCAAGCATTTTGCTTTCTTATGGGGATCTCAGTTCTAATCAACCAAGCCGGACTGTTACTCTTGTCCCTGAGAAACTATTAGAACCTGAGCTTCCGGGAAACCCTGGGTGGCTCAGCAGTTTAGTGCCTGCCTTTGGCCCAGGGCGTGATCCTGGAGACCCGGGATAGAGTCCCATGTCGGGCTCCCTGCATGGAGCCTGCTTCTCCCTCTGCCTGTGTCTGTGCCTCTTTCTCTCTGGGTGTCTCTCATCAATAAATAAATAAAATCTTAAAAAAAAAAAGAAAAGAAAAGAACCTGAGCTTCTTATTTATCAGTAAACATCCAGCGTGAGAGTTGGGCTTTTCTTTTATTAGTTCCTGGGTATTTTACTTACCTTCTTGTGAGCTCAGCTCACCTTCAAAGGGATGTGTGTTATATCTCACACATTTCACAAGGGATGTGTATGCATTTCTTGTCAGTCTGTATAAGAACTTTTGTCAGAATGACTTGCGCATAATTTTGTCAGAAGTAGATTGTGGGCAGCCCGGGTGGCTCAGCGGTTTAGGGCCACCTTCAGCCCAGGGCGTGTTCCTGGAGTCCCGGGATCCAGTCCCATGTCGGGCTCCCTGCATGGAGCCTGCTTCTCCCTCTGCCTGTGTCTCTGCCCCCTGCCCCTCTCGTCTCTCATGAATAAATAAATAAGAAAAAAAGAAGTAGGTTGTGCTGTAGGCCAACGAGCACTATCATAATACTAGGCCTTCCCATTCCCTCTCTCATCTTGTATCCTAGATTCCACGTTTTCTTTTCTTTGTTGAATTTTCATGGAGCTTGTCCTGTAGTAGCTTCTTGAGGAAGGTAGTTGGAAAGTAAATTTTTGACACCCTGAATGCTTAATAATATATTTAAAAATTAATAATATAGTTGATAATATATTCATTAATTCTAATTTGAACATTATTATCCCTCAGGATTGTAAAAGTATAGATTCTTTAGCTTCTATCTTCAAGTATTGCTATTAAAGGGTCTGATGCCATTCTGACTTTTAATCCTTCATTGATGACATGATTTCTATCTGTTTTTTTTTTTTTTTATTTTTTTTTTATTTTTTTTATTTTTTTTTTTTTGATTTTTTTTTTTTTTTGATTTCTATCTGTTCTCTCTGCACTTCCCTCCCTCCCTTCCTCCCTTCCCACCTCTCTCCTGTCCTCTTTCCCTTCCACACCCACCTATTTCTTTGGAAGCTTTTAGAATCTTACTGCTGTTCTGGAATGTCACATGGTATGTCTTGATGTGTCTTTTAATTGTGCTGGGAACTTGGTGGGCACTTTCAATCTTAAAATTTATGACCTTCATTTCTGGGAAATGATCTCACATGCATGTTTTTGATAAATTCTTCCCTATATTTTCTCCAGAATTCCTTTAGTGAGATGTTGGATTTCTTGGGCTTATCCTTTAATTTTCCCATCTTTTCTTTTTTTATTGTTCATTTCTGAGTCTTTGTTTTATCAGCTTTCTTGGAGATTTACTTTCTACTTTCAATTTAATTTTACATCTTTGCTATTACATTTTATTTTCCAGAAGTACATTCTTGTTCTTTGAATTTTTCTTTTTAATAAAATCTTTTTGTTTTATGGATCGAATATTTTCTCTTATGTCTTTAGGGATATTAATTATAGGAATCTATTTTACCTGAGTTATTTCTACCCCTCCCACCCTGTTGTTATATTTTGCTCTCTTTTCTCATGCATATTTAGGATTTAAGCACTAAAAAATTAACAAGAAGGGACTCCTGGGTGGGTCAGTGGTTGAATGTCTGCCTCTGGCTCAGGGCATGATGGCGGGGTCCTGGGATCGAGTTCCAGATCCAGCTCCCCACAGGGGGCCTGCTTCTCCCTCTGCCTATGTCTCTGCCTCTCTCTCTCTCTGTGTCTCTCATGAATAACGAAATAAAATCTCTTAATAAAAAAACAATGAGAAGCTTTACTTGTAGGGTTTCCCCATCAGGTGAATTTTGTCCTGTGCAGGTGGGCAAAGACCTCCAAGTAAGAGTGGCAATAGATCTTTTCTCTAAGGCATCTCAGTTTCTCTGGAGAAAACATTTCATCTCCTCTCTGGGAGTATATACTTGCTGCTAGTATGCCTGGGGCTAGTTAGGACTTGAGCTTTGGGGAGAGGGGGGATCCTATTCAGTATATGCGGTTTCATTTAGTTCCCATTTTCAGTGTGGAAATTCTCCCTTGCTTTCTTCTCTACCCGATGTCCCCAGATGCTGAACTTTTCTATTACAGTTTCTCTAATTGAGTAGGGAAGAGGCAACAATTTGGATTACATGCAAAGGGCATGAGAGGCCAGGGGATCTAAATGCTTCTTAGACACACTTTTGACAACTGTCCCTACTATCAGCTCCATGGTCGTCCCTGCCTTTTGTAGCAGCTAGAGCCTCCAATTTCTTAATTTTTTTTTTTTTTTTTTTTACGATAGGCACACAGTGAGAGAGAGAGAGAGAGGCAGAGACACAGGCAGAGGGAGAAGCAGGCTCCCTGCACCGGGAGCCAGAACGTGGGATTCGATCCCGGGTCTCCAGGATCGCGCCCCGGGGCCAAAGGCAGGCGCTAAACCGCTGCGCCACCCAGGGATCCCTGAGCCTCCAATTTCTAAGACTTTCTAGCTCTAGGTACTTGGTGTTCAGTTTTCCTAGAGATGCTAACTTTTCCATTCCCGTTATGTATTCTCAAAATTTGTCATTGCTTATATTTTATTGTTGCCACTCCCATATTCTTTCTCCTTGTTGGTAAATCTGTAATTTTATTTCCTCTATTCTCATTTTAGTAAAGTGTCATGACCTATCATTTCTAACCAGAAATCCCTATAAATGATCTATTGAAAGAAAACTTTTGCTAACAAGACATTTGGCCATTTGCATAGGTTGGCGGTGAAATAAATGAAGGTGGTGGGACTTGTGATTATTGAAATTTGGCCACTGGTAGAATGCAAATGAGTACTGCTCTATGTATGACACAGTTATTTCTGGCCTTGAATTGGCAAGGTATAATTTATTAGCAATATTTATTTTCCTCTTCACTTCTTGCTGTAAAATATTTGGGAATAATTTACAACTCCAAGCTGCACGATTTTCTTTTAACTGTTGGGTTGAAACATGCAAAAAAAGAAAAGAAACTCTGCTAATGTTGTAGGTCTAAAGCATTTGAATACTAGAAATGTTATATGGTTTGAGTTAATATTTTAATATACTGTTTATGGACCTCCTGGAAATTATACAGTGTATGCTACCTTCTCCTGGGAAATCTGGATTATCCCAATATTTGTATCTCTGGATCTTTCTCAGGCTGAACAAATATGTACCACACAAAGTTGACCTCTGGTTTGCATTCTGTTCATCAAGACAGATGATATGCAGCATGAGAAGGTATGAGTCAGTTAAACTGAAAATATCAGTGAGCAAATATTTATTTCTCTCAGTTGTACTCTTGTAAATTCCTTTACACTTGTTTTTGAAATTTTAGTAAGATCACATAAATGAGCACTTTGTAAGCAATAAAGAATCATATATAAGTGAAGCACATTACCTATAATGCACCATCAGAAAGAAGAGATAAAAGATCCTTTAACACCTATTTTGACTCTGAGATAGCAGGACAAAACCAACTCCTCCAATAACAAGGGTTCATTATTATTAACAATGATAATCATGATAGCAATAAAATGAAGCTACTAACACATACTAAGCCTTCATGATATGTAGGACACCATGCTAAGTACTTTCTATAACTTATTTCACTTAACCTTCACAATATTAACCATTATTCCTTGCATTTTAGAAATGAATCATAGAGAGGCTAAGAGGCTTGGAGGGAGATCACACTGTGAGCTTGTGAAAGTAGCATAGCCATCGTTCAGACACAGTTACATTTATATCCCTATGTTCCACTACAGGATAATTCTGGTGCAAAGGATCGTCTCTGAGTGAAACACAGAAATGTGGATGTAAAAGGCAACTTAGAAATCCTGCCTACCGGCAAGGACTCTAATATTCTGCGAGGCTGGGTTATAGGTCCATGAATAGCCAGCTATACAGGGGCATAGCCAGAAAATGGCCAGATGGCCAGTACTTTATTTAACGACTAAAATGAGATGGACCAGGGCAGCCTGGGGAGCTCAGTGGTTTAGTGCCGCCTGCAGCCCAGGGCGTGACCCTGGAGACCTGGAATCGAGTCCCAGGTCGGGCTCCCTGCATGGAGCCTGCTTCTCCCTCTGCTTGTGTCTCTGCCTCTCTCTCTCTCCCTGTCTCTAATAAATAAATAAAATATTTAAAAAAATAAAATGAGATGGACCAAGCCAAAGGAGGATGGCTGCTTCGGCAATGCAGCAACTCTACGTTTTGTTTTTGTTTTTGTTTTTGAACCATAATGTGGTCTGTTAACTTGTAATCTCCTAGGTAGCTTCTCCCTTCAGGTTTTAGCAAACTGCACATCATAGTTGACCATATCAGATCCAAGCTAACTCCCAATTCATTCTAGGAATCCAAAGAAAACTATGGTTTTACTAACCAGGGAACATTTCTTCAAATCTTATACAAATGTCATCTTCTCTATGAAAAGTCCCTTTTTAAATGATGTGTGGAATATTTTGTGGTCCCTACACAATTGCAAAGTATTTATCAAGCCTCAAGATAATTAAGATAGATGTAAATAGTCTATCTAAAGTTGCTAAATCTATACTATGAGAATGTATGATTCCCAAGGGCCAGAGAAGTTTTCTGTCTGCCTTCCTGCCTCCTTTCAAATACCTAGTGGTGGTGTATATACATGGTGCTTCAGTAACTTCTTGCTGAAAACAAGGTGGATTTGGCTCATAATGTAGCTGTATTAAAAATCAGCTCTGCGCTTTTAACCTTTTCTATTTTTTAGATACATAATAAAAGTAGCCATGGAACTTCTGTGAGGTTTAGTGAAATCTTTTTTCACACAAAATTGGTGCTACAGAAATAATCTCCAGACTGTCTGCTTTCACTGTTGAACATCTGAAGTTATCTAGGAACTTCTGAGGATAGTGGAAAAAAGCCACAGCTTGAAATATGTTGAGTTTAACTTTGCAATTTAATTGCAAAATTAATAAAATAAAAATAATAATAGCCACAGCAGGAGCTAAATCATGCTGGTCCAGTTGCTGGGTTTGTTCTTAGATATTATTAACTCTGAAGGATGTATTCACTTGTGGCACTGCCTTTTTGGAAGGGAGAGCACATCAGGATTTTGAGTGCCTATTTTAGAGTTTTTCTTTGATACTGTGACATACAATGTGGAATGCTAAAATTAAAAAAAAAGGTGTCTACCTTGTACGACAATAAATGCATACCTCATGGTAAGGCATTTCAAATCTCAAGCACAATGCCTTTATTTTTTTTATTTTTTTTTAATTAACTTTTATTGGTGTTTAATTTACCAACATACAGAAAAACACCCAGTGCTCATCCCGTCAAGTGTCCACCTCAGTGCCCGTCACCCATTCCCCTCCAACACCCGCCCTCCTCCCCTTCCACCACCCCTAGTTCGTTTCCCAGAGTTAGGAGTCTTTATGTTCTGTCTCCCTTCCTGATATTTCCCAACATTTCTTTTCCCTTCCTTTATATTCCCTTTCACTATTATTCATATTCCCCAAATGAATGAGAACATACACTGTTTGTCCTTCTCCGATTGACTTATTTCACTCAGCATAATACCCTCCAGTTCCATCCACGTTGAAGCAAATGGTGGGTATTTGTCGTTTCTAATTGCTGAGTAATATTCCATTGTATACATAAACCACATCTTCTTTATCCATTCATCTTTCGATGGACACCGAGGCTCCTTCCACAGTTTGGCTATTGTGGCCATTGCTGATAGAAACATCGGGGTGCAGGTGTCCCGACGTTTCATTGCATCTGAATCTTTGGGGTAAATCCCCAACAGTGCAATTGCTGGGTCGTAGGGCAGGTCTATTTTTAACTCTTTGAGGAACCTCCACACAGTTTTCCAGAGTGGCTGCACCAGTTCACATTCCCACCAACAGTGTAAGAGGGTTCCCTTTTCTCCGCATCCTCTCCAACATTTGTTGTTTCCTGCCTTGTTAATTTTCCCCCACAATGCCTTTAAAGTTCAATTACTTTACTTGGCTGTTTGGATGTATTCATTTTATAATCATGGTAGCTTCCTACATAAACAGTGTTAAATGGGCCCACTGCAACATGCCAAGAAATAATCAGCTTCTATCATTTTATCTTCTATATGTATATGTTCCATAACATATGCTGGCACACATATTCCTTTACTGGTTCAAAAATCATCAATTAAGTGGAGGTCAGAAATGTAATTAATTTGCCAACTACCTCCACATATTCTTTCAGAATGAGCCGATAGCCACTCGTTATAGAGAAAAGAGCATTTTCTTCGAACATATATTTAATTTTATTAAAAATAACTTTTATTTTGAAATGGTTTAAGACTCAGAAGAAAGTAGAAACACAGTACAGAGAGCTTCCATGTACCTTTCACCCTACTTCTCCCAATGATAATACCTTAAATAACCAAAGTATATTATCAAAGCTGGGAAATTGACATTGGTAGGATGTTATTATCTGAAACACAGAGCTCATTTAGATTTTGCCAGTTTTAACGTGCACCCTTTTAAAGACATAATTATTTTAATCTGGTTTAAATGTTAACTCTTATGTTAGACAAATGTGTTTTATAGCTGTTTTAATGTCATTCTAAATTGTTCTAAACAATGTTCAATGTAGCAAAATTATAAGAATGGTTTTCTGATCATTTGACTGATGTAAAACTCTTTGCTTTCTGCTATGGATTTGTTGCCACAGAAAATCTCAAAATTATTTTTTTTTAAAAAAAGATAAAAAGCACCTTGATTGGGAGAGCTTGACTTTTTATCCCTTTGATAGGTGTACTGGGAAACGAACTAGGGGTGGTGGAAGGGGAGGAGGGCGGGTGTTGGAGGGGAAGGGGTGACGGGCACTGAGGCGGACACTTGACGGGATGAGCACTGGGTGTTTTTCTGTATGTTGGTAAATTGAACACAATAAAAATTAATTAAAAAATAAAATAAAACTGAAAAAAGACAAATGTGTTTTATAGCTGTTTTAATGTCATTCTAAATTGTTCTAAACAATGTTCAATGTAGCAAAATTATAAGAATGGTTTTCTGATCATTTGACTGATGTAAAACTCTTTGCTTTCTGCTATGGATTTGTTGCCACAGAAAATCTCAAAATTATTTTTTTTTTTAAAGATAAAAAGCACCTTGATTGGGAGAGCTTGACTTTTTATCCCTTTGATAGGTGTATGCTCAATTACTCCTTAGAAATTGTATATGAACGGTTTTGTTCTGCTTCTCGCTCCCAAGTCTCAGTTTTGACTAGGTTGTTCCCTGACATCTGGTTCAATATTTGCAGCAGATCAGCCTTCAGATACTTTTTTTTTTTCAGATATATTTTTTTAAAATACCAGAAATCAGAAATCAGTCAATGATACATCTACAATTTAGAGGCTCTTTAGAATATTCTATTGGAAATGAACAAAAATTCTGAAAAACAAAATGGATACTTCCAGATACAAAGATATGACTTAATATATCTAGTGCTCGGTGTTATTAATCACTGTCCCTGTGCTAATAAGTCATTCAAGAAAGCTAAATAGCTGGCAGAGCTATGTAACAAACACAAACAAGTATTTGCTTCTTAAATATTTTAAATGGTCGCTCATTATTAATTTTTATAAAATGTATCACAATCACATTAATCCCAATAGTCTAATATCTTTGTAATACAGATATAAGTAATTCAACAGGAGTTCATTGTGATTTTACTTTAATTAATACTTGCTTATTGTAAAGTATTACTTGCCTTTTGATGGTATGGCCTTAATAACTACACCTCTTTTGGTGAATGCCAGATCGTTATTAATTCCTTTTTTATTCATTATAACAACATCAATCAGGGAAAGCTCATTTGCTATTAATGTGAATATAACAGGTAATTCCATTCTAATCTGGTAGTGATTAATGTTCACTTGGTAAGTAATTACAATATCACATTTCAAAGTGTTAGCATTAGACAATACTTATTTTGTGTGGTCTCTCAAAGAACCACAGCAATTTGTCTGGGCTTAGAACTGAAAAGGATTGAGAGGGAAAATCAACCCAAGAACAAAGAGGAAGGTTTCATATGTGGCTGGGTAAAGAGAATAATAGTTAAGTAAGAGGTATGTAAAAATACATCACTTTTTTGTCAATTAGTATGCTTCATGTACACTGAGAAATATCACAATTCCATTTGTAAAACAAAGAAAAATGAAACTGATAGAGGTTTCAAAAGCCACTCTTTTAGTTCTATAATGTCAATGAATTCTCAAACCACATGGTTTCCCTGTCTTAAATGATAGATGAGTTTCAATGTAAGAAAGAAGTTATATCTAAAAGAAGTAGCTCTTTTGATGCCATCATTTTATTTGCAGATTAATCAAAAGTTAAGTTGTCTAATTTGGGCCAAAATGATTCTTACATTGAGAAAATAAATCTACTGAAAATATATATTGATTTATATCACCATTATAGTTCTGTCCTACTTTAGATAATCTATACACACTTCCATTAACATTAATGACCAGAGTGATTCCCACACATATTGACACTTAATATAGGATTATGTTGAACTGGATCAATGCTGATCATTGATTTGAAAAACCCTGGAAATAATAAGCTTACTGTTGAACATAGGCCATATACACACCTGAAATTTATATGCTCTCTGGACGGGGCAGGGGAGACACATATGAGGCTCCAAACAACCTTGAAGAGCAGGCAGGAGAGACACCATTAATCTTATTTCACAGATGAGGAGATTGATGCCGAGAGCAGTTCAGAGACTTGCCCTAAATCCCACTACAGAGGTTTCCCCAGCTTCCCACTCTTGGTTTTATGTTCTCTCCTCTATCGCCTACTGACATCCGGCCTCTACTCACTTGTGACAGCTTCTAGAGAATAGATGTAAGAAAAACTGCCAGGGGTTTACCAGCCTCCAAATAACTAAAACCACTGGACCAATATGGAGACCAGGGGAGGAGAGGGAAAAAAGAAAGTCAGGAATGTGGGGACTCTCAAAGCCACAGAATTTGAATTAAAATCCCACCAGCCAGAAATCTTGGATTTCTGTTTGCACTACCGGAGCCACTAATATTAATTTGGAAACTAAGCTGGGCCTGGCCTATAGACGTGGCCTATGGGTAGATACCACTGGCACTGGAAGGTGGCAAAGGGAAGAGAAATAAAAATGTTTGACCTTGAGCAAGCCATTTGCTATTTATTTAATTTTATTTTAATCAATCACCTACCAATCAATGATCAATTTCAATCAACATTCATACCTACCACTACTACGTATCATGTTACGAGCGATGAATAGAAGGAATAAGTGGACAAAATTACTGCCTTCAAGAAGATCACAACTGATAAATGTTGCAAAACAGGTTCCCATGGGTGTGCCAAAACACATGCTGTGGTTAGGTTTTAGGCACCTCGGATAGTGATCGCTGTGAGCCCTGGGACATACTATAGGCAGGTACTGAGAATTCTGGAGCCCTCAGCCATGAGACACTTTATCTGCTCACCCTGATATCAAAACGACTGAGATCTGCTGCAAAGAAATTTGGGCTTTCCTTATAGAGAGGAATGAGTGTATATCTCAGCTGGGGGAGAGCTGGGACTTTGGGAGAAGATGCCTCTAAAAAGAAGTGTGATAAATCTAAGCTTAAACCAGAAGACAGGCAAGAGTCTTGGTGCCAGTGGAAAGAACAATGAATCCACCAACATTAAGACTTGTCAAGATGAGCAAGCTTCATATTGCTTGATACAAATGCAAATATTGTGCTGGAACTCTATTGGATCATTTGTCTTTCTCTTCCACCTTTGTTGGCTCCATTATACCCATTGGCCTGATGCCTTCTTCTCTTGGAAAATCTCATTTTTTGCAGTCTCTTGCTCCCTTAGATCACCTGGACCCACATTTCCCAAAGTGTGGCTTGCCGAATGCTATAGGTAGGGAGCTGATTGATAGCATTACACACAAGAAAGGTTTAAATTTTAACATTTACTTTGGCGTGGATGTATTATAAAGAAATCCCACACTAGCACATCCAACTATAATGTTACAGGTGTTATTACTTAAAGCTAAAAGCAAAAAAAGTCAGCTAATTTTAAGAAAAACATTAAATAAATAATAGATGTTATGGAAAAGATTGGACAATGGAGGGTATATCATTTTTCCTATTGCTGCTATCACAAATTAACACAAACTTAGTAGCTTAGGACAAAATAAATTTTTGATCTTACAGTTCTGGAAGTCACAATTCTGAAATGGGTCTCATGGACTAATATCAAAGTATTGGTAGGCCTGTGGTTCCTTCTGGAGAAGCTGGAGGAGAATCTGTTTCCTTGCCTTTTCCAGCTAGTGGAGGCCATCCACATTGTTTGGTTAGGGGCTCTTTTCCCTCTTTTTAAGCCAGCAGCATGGCATCTTCATATCTCTGTCTCTGACTCCCACTCTCTGGCTTCCTTCTTTTGCTTATAAGAACTCTGATTATGCTGTGCCCATCTGCATAATCCAGTATAATTTCCCCATCTCAAGGGCACTTGACTAACAACATTCATTCCATCAGCTATTTTATTTTATTTTATTTTATTTTATTATTTTTCCAACAGCAATTTTAATTCCCCCTTACCATGTACTGTAACATGTTCAGAAGTTATGAGGACTTGGACATGAACATTTTTGGGAGGCCATTATTTTGCCTATAATATTGGGCAAGTAAAAATTCCTTTGGCCAATGAAATATTAGCAGGCTTGATGGAAGCACAGGCTTAAAAAAGTTGTCTATATATTTCCACTCCTGCTCTTCCACCTTTGTCTTTGCCAAGAGGACATGCCTGGGCTAGCTTGTAGAAGAAGAATGAGCAAGATATGAGCAGTAGAGCCAAGCTGATTCACCTACCCTCAGACATGTGAACTCCTAGGCACCCTCCAGATGTGCAAGCTAGCCCAGCTAGAGCACAAAAACTGCCCAATTTAAAACAAGCCACAATCTAGTGGTCTAAAGAAATACTGTTTTAAGCTATTGAGTTTTGAGGTGGCCTGTTTCACAGCATTATTGTGGCAAATTATAATGAACACAGACATCAAATGATAATTTTGGCAGGAAGACTATTAAAATAAAGCTCGCCATATAATGTTATCTCTACTATATTGTAATGGAAAGGGAATTTTAACAACTAAAAACAAAATCATAAGAACATGCTCTCAGAATAAAGGGCAGGATTTCCTAAGAAAGGATGATGACAAACATCCTTTTTCTGTCTACTCCATCCCCCACCCTCTCTTTTACTCTTTATATTTCTCATTTACGTGCTGATTGAGGAAATCTTCACAAATCATCTGAATTTGAGAACTTCTGCCTGTATACTACTTAATATAATGCTTTGCACATTGTAAACCCTCAAGAATGTTGTTGAATGAGTAACCACAATGTGAACTGATCCATTTGCAATGGTGTGCTACTAATTCTGGAGCTGAATAATGTGGTCATTGCAGTGTACTAAGTGTCATGAAAATTTACAGAAAAGAAACATTTCATATGGAAGACATTGTATTCTCCATTATTTTAGCAATACTACTGAAGCATATAAAATCATGCTGTGACTTTGTAGAAAGCTGTGCCCTACTAATTTAGAAGGACACGCTGACTCCATGTTGATTGGTTAGGAAGGGGGCTTACCATGTTGATTTGTTTCTTTTTAATTCTCACCTGCCAGTCTGAGAGTTTTCTTTAAAATGGTAATGATACAAATTAATCAATAAAGTGTTATGGGGACTTAAGGTAAAAGGAACTAAAAAAATCCAATTTCCAAACTGCCACATCTATTTAGCACATGTCATAGTATAGCTTAACCCATGGTGCATTAACAAAATATAGGTCAAAGTTAAATTTTATAAAGATGGAGAAAAAACAGTCCTCACAAAACATTTCACTGGAATAGAAAACTTCAGGCTTTTTGTATATTGGCAAATCCAGACCCTTTAATTAAAACAATTCTTCCTAATGGTCTGCATCTAATCAGGTATAGTGGAGTATTAATAAAACATGTTTTATATTCTCTGGTTTGTTTTAAATGGCTATTTCAATGGACTGAATTTGAAAGCAGTCAATTTATATTGTTTTAACAAGAACAAGTTTATTTTGCTTTACCAATATAGAAACATCTATTTTTTTTTTAAAAAAACAACTTCTTATTTAAGGGTAAGATTATCAGATCTTAAAAACTAATCCGATAAAGAAGGATGATAGTTGCACAAATATGTTATAAAGCAAAAATAGTAAAATGTTAATGGCAAAATATGGGTGGTGAGTATACAAATGCTCACTGTAAAAGTCAGCTTTGATGTATGTTTAAACATTTTTATATTAAAATGCTAGAAAATATTAATCTTGAATTTAAAATATTATATCCTTATATATTTTTATATCAGTGCCACCATTTTGTTGCCTTTTCATTTTCTGTAAAAATGATTATTAGCTACTTAACTTTGAAATATCTGAGCAGCAGTTTTTTTATGGCATGCTCATCTTGTTTGACTTAATGACTGAGAGATGTGGGATACTTTGTGGACCAGAAGTCTATTTTACAATTTGAGATTATGTCAAAGAGTATATAAAAATCAGTTGTGCTAAGGCCCCTGGGTTGCTCAGTTGGCTGAGCGTCTGACTCTGGATTTTGGCTCAGGTTATGATCTCAGTGTTGTGAGATTGAGCCCCACGTGGGGCTCTGCACTAAGAGTGGGGTCTGCTTAAGATTCTCTCTCTTGTTCCCTTTTCCCCTACCCCCACCTCGCATGCACAGGCTACCTCCCTCTCTCTCTCTCTCAAAAAAAAAAAAAATAGTTGGGCTGTGGAGGTGGGGATAAGTGGAAGGTCTTCCCAGCAGACAGAAGTATGGAGACAGAAGGTGAATAATGTCCACGTAGCTTTGAATTTTTTTTGCTATATATCTCCCTCAGAGGGATTCAAAGAAATGGAGTCATTGATAAACTATATCATGAATGACTTTAAAAGCTACTCCAAGGATGTGCAAGTTTTATCTTAAAGGTACTGAGGAGTTTTAAGCACAGGTATGGAGATAACAGAGTCAGCCTTCATGTTAGAAGTTGACTCTGACTGAGGAAGTGATACTAAATGCAGGCAGACCAGATTAGGGGCCACTACAGTTTTCTGGGTGAAACTAATAGCAATAGCATCATCGACAACAATCATAGTACCTACTCTTTCTTGGTTGCATTTTACATGCTTGACTCTCTCTCTATGGTAATCTCAGTAAAGTTGCAGGATACAAAATCAACATACAAAAATCAGTTGTGTTTCTTTACACTAATAACAAACTATCTGATAAAGAAATTGGAAAAAACAATTTCATCTATGGTATCATCAAAAAGGATAAAACGCTAGGGCATAAATTTACATAGGGAAGTGAAA
The DNA here is from genome assembly GCF_018345385.1 of Vulpes lagopus. NCBI lineage: Eukaryota > Metazoa > Chordata > Mammalia > Carnivora > Canidae > Vulpes > Vulpes lagopus. The sequence continues at coordinate 26,798,703 of NC_054848.1, forward strand.
GACTTATATGCTGAAAACTAAAAAAGATGAATGACAGAAATTAGAGAATATAAAAAAAATGGAAAGACATCTATGTTCATGGATAGGAAGACTCAATATTGTTAAGATGTTCGTACTACCCAAAGCAATCTACAGATTTAATGCAGTCCCTATGAAAATCTCAATGGTATTTTGTACAGAAATTGAAAAAAAAATTCCAAAATTCTTGTAGAACCAGAAAAGACCCTCAATTGTCAGAAAAATCTTGTAAAAGGTGAATAAAGGTAGAGGCATCTCACTTCCTGATTTCAAAATATATTACAAAGCTACAGTAATTAAAACATGGCATGGTACTGGTATAAACATATACAGACCAATGGAACAGAAGAAAGAGACCAGAAATAAATCCATATTGATCTAACACAAGAGTACCTAGGATTTACAATGGGGAAAGGATGGTGACTTCAATAAATGGTGACGGGAAAACTGGATATCTACCTGCAAAAGAATGAGACTGGACCCTTATCTAACACTATACAGAAAAATCAACTCAAAATGGGAGCACCTGGGTGGCTCAGTTGGTTAAGTGTCTGACTTGGTGTCGGCTCAGATTCTGATCTCAGGGTCCTGGAATTGAACCTCAAGTCAGGATCCATATGCAGCAAGGAGTCTGCTTGAGATTCTCTTCCTCTCCTCCTGCCCCTGCTTATGCTCTATTTCTCTAAAAATTTTTTTAAAAATTAACTCAAAAATAGATCTGCCCTATGACCCAGCAATTGCACTGCTGGGGATTTACCCCAAAGATACAGATGCAATGAAACGCCAGGACACCTGCACTCTGATGTTTATAGCAGCAATGTCCACAATAGCCAAACTGTGGAAGGAGCCTCGGTGTCCATCGAAAGACGAATGGATAAAGAAGATGTGGTCTATGTATACAATGGAATATTACTCAGCCATTAGAAATGACAAATACCCACCATTTGCTTCAACATGGATGGAACTGGAGGGTATTATGCTGAGTGAAATAAGTCAATCGGAGAAGCACAAACATTATATGGTCTCATTCATTTGGGGAATATAAAAAATAGTGAAAGGGAATGAAGGGGAAGGGAGAAAAAATGAGTGGGAAATATCAGAAAGGGAGACAGAACATGAGAGACTCCTAACTCTGGGAAATGAACTAGGGGTGGTGGAAAGGGAGGTGGGTGGGGGGGGGTGACTGGGTGATGGGAACTGAGGGGGGCACTTGACGGGATGAGCACTGGGTGTTATTCTATATGTTGGCAAATTGAACACCAATAAAAAAATAAATTTATTTAAAAAATCAACTCAAAATGGATTAAAGATTTACATTTAAGACCTTAAATTATAAAACTCGTAGAAAGATACAGGGGAAAAGCTATATGATGTTGGTCCTTGGCACAAATTTCATGGATATGACATTAAAAGCAGAGGTAACAAAGGCAAAATTAGACAAGTGAATAATCTCATTTACTTCTTTCATCTAGCCAACACAGAAATTTTAGGAGGAAAGGAGGCTAGAAAAAAATTAAGAAATCTACATAAGGCTACAAGATTTGAATCAGGTTTGTTTAATTGCACAGTAATAAAATCCCAACATATGGAATATTCACAGAGAAAGAAAACTCTGCATCAAGAGAGACTTTAGGACATAGAGTCAGCAACATTTCATGCTTAAGGAGATGTATACAAAAGAGAGATGTCAGGCTGGACCCTGAGGCTTCTGGCTTAGAAAATTGGTAAATGATGGTATCATTTTCTGAAACAGGGAATAGAAGTGAATGTCCACATTTGCTAGGAATTTCAGTTTGGGACATGCTGTTTTTGAAATGACTGTGGACAGGAATAAGTCTCAGAATATTTAACATCTGCTACAGCAAAAGCTCAACCAATCAGAGCAGACACTAGCCAGTACACCCTACTTGTGTTTACCAGTAAGTAAAGTCCTGTGCCCTAAATACAGAGGTTCATTGGGGGATATAAAATATGGAATGGCCCCCAAGAGAAAGATGCAGGAAGCAGATAATAATTTGGAACTCATCTGCTTATAGATACTAAGTGGAGCTTCTGATGAAGACATGATGCTAGAAAGGGCATGGGATAGAAAAGGAGGAGGGGCTGAGGATGGGGTCTGGGGAGCACCTGCAATTATGGAAGGGGCAGAACATGAATCATCTGCAAGAGAGACCAAAAAATAGGAGATAGGTCGGATTTGAAAACCTGAGGAAGAGAATGTCAAGGAACCAAAGAAGGAAAGAATTACACAGAGAAGGTGAGTCAGGTGAGTTGAGCAAGGGGGAGGACATTGATTTTCTTAGTGAAAGTAGTTTGCCTGGCAAGTAGGAGTAATAACCAAAGAGCATGGGTTGAAAGGGAATTGTGGGTAAAGAAGGGGATGTAGCCAGCCATGCTACTGTCTCACAGAGACTGGCCTCGGAATGGAAAGAGGAGTGGTGACACTGGAAGAGGGTGGGAGACGAGCATTGTTGAGGTTGAGAAATGTGTTCATTAGCTAAAAAGAAGGGCAAAAAAGGGTAAATGACAGCAAAGAATCAGCTGGAAGGTGGCTTCAAAGTTATGGTGGAAGGGAATTCTGATGGAACAAAGTTTGGAGGAGACACACTTCAGAACAGGGTTATCCTCCCATCCTTTCCATATCCTACTATTCACACAGCAGCCAGAGAGATTTTGTAAAAAACAAGCATGAGTCATGTATTTATCGGCTGTTTTCCCAATGAGAATGTACACTCTAGGGGGTGGGAACCTGTCAGCCAAGGGAAGGACAAGGAGAACGCAGACACTCAAACAGAAGTAGCAAGAGTGAAGAGGAGATTGCATCTGAAGGGGAGGCCATGATCCCTAGTCTCCTGTGCACGTTTTGCGGAAATCACCCCATGTTAGGAATTTGTATATCTTTCCAACTATGATAGACCTGCCTTGCTGAACAATCTAAAAAATTTCTAGTTACTCCATTTCTTTCTTTCCTCACACAATGAACAACTTAATATTTAGCCTTTTAAAAAAACTTTCTTCCTCCCTGCTCCTCCTTACCTCCAAAACCAATCAAGCTTTTCCCAAAGTATTTCTTATGACTGCCATGAACATAAAGTGAACCTCAGTCTTGCTGGTGCTAATTTAGTCTACAAGAAACCACTGACCAAATTAAACCAAAATAACTCTTTAGGTCCCATTATGTAGGAGAGTCTGATGGACTAAATTTTTAATTTTTTTAATTTTTTTATTTTTTATTTTTGGACTAAATTTTTAAAATGATATTTTAAATAGTCGTTCACTGAGGGTGGCCCTCGACCAGCAACAACAGCATTCCCTGGGAATGTGATAAAAATACAAATGATTAGTCCCCAACCCAGCCCTAACTGAATCTGAAACTTTGGTGGTGGTATCCTTCAATCTGTGAGTTAACAAGTCCTTAAGTAGTTGTGATGTGTGTTCAAGTTTTGCATAAAATGAATTCATGGCCTATAACTGATTATTTCTCGAACACAGCTGCGCTGGGGGAATTAACGAAACCAGGTTTTCTGTTCATCAGAAAAGGTCAAATTCAAGAGCCAGAGGACCAATCTCAGGACATGGGCTATGTAAAATACATATACAATGGGGTACAAAGTAAAAAAATGACTGAAAATGAAGGGAACCTGAAAAAAGTGCATCATGGTTGAAATAGTCTACTTTGAGAAGCTACGTATGTGCTAACTCTCAGAACTCTTCTTTCTTTGCACTAGTTTGAGGGGGTGATTTATCTCTGACACAACTGCCACATGCATTTATATTATTAATATGACAGGCTTCTTGTAATGAGAAGGGAACACCTCGCATTTAGTAAACTAATTTCTGACGTGAGAGAAATATCTTACATGAAAATGTTACCCTCTGAAAATCTTCCCCTGACGATTCCTGTCTGCTTTCTTGACAACAGAGGAGTTGGGGGGAATCTTTTTTTTTTTTTTTAATTTTTTTTTTTAATTTTTATTTATTTATGATAGGCACACAGTGAGAGAGAGAGAGAGGCAGAGACACAGGCAGAGGGAGAAGCAGGCTCCATGCACCGGGAGCCTGATGTGGGATTCGATCCCGGGTCTCCAGGATCGCGCCCTGGGCCAAAGGCAGGCGCTAAACCACTGCGCCACCCAGGGATCCCGGGGGGAATCTTTTGAATAGGACAGGGAGCTTCTCCAGAGACAGGCTGACCAGGTTGTTGGGGCAGACTGCCCATGTACCAAGAATCTCAGAATCAAGAAACTCTGAATCAAGGCATTCCTCAGAGGCATTCTGAGAAAGTAAGATCTGTATATATGCATCTATCTGAGATGACTATTGGGTAAAGAGACACTGAGAACAAATTGACCAAGAATGTATTCATTCAAAGGAATATTGTCCTTTAATGTAGTGAGTCATGTTACAATTTAAGAATTAAACTCCTCCTTTGAAACTGCCTTTAAAGAGTTTTCAATAACATAAGAAATTCTACTGGTATCTAATTTTTTGTAAAGAATCGATTGTGGGGTGCCTGTGTGGCTCAGTGGTTGAGTGGCTGCCTTTGGCTCAGGGTATGATTCCAGGGTCCTGGGACTGAGTCCCACATCCGGCTCCCTGCAGGGAGGCTGCTTCTCCCTCTGCCTCTCTCTGTGTGTCATGAATAAATAAATAAAATCTTAAAAAAAAGAATCGATTGCATCTAAGGGCTGTCATTTATTTATTTATCTATCTATCTATCTATCTATCTATCTATCTATCTATCTATCTATATTTAATAAACCAAAAGAGGTTTAAATTTAATTCTTGTTTTAAAAAGATTTTTATTTTTAAGTAATCTCTACATCCAACATGGGGCTTGAACTTACAACCCTGAGATCAAGAATTGCACGCTCCACTGACTGAGCCAGCCAGGCGTTCCACTAGAAGAGGTTTTAAGAACGAAGCAAAAAATCAAATCCACCAGCAAAAATAGGAAAATTTGCTAGCACTGAAAACATTAAAAAGAAGAAACCACAGCACTGGAAAGCCCCTGAAAAAAGGAGTACCAAGACGGTCAGAATGGTTAACAACCTCCCAGAAATAATTCTAATAGGGCAACTATTTAGGATTCTAACTGACACACAAAACTTTTTATTTAAAAAATCAATTGCATTACTTTAATTGCTTATTAAAACACATATTTATAACTATAGTTAATTATGGGGCAGTTAACGCATGCTGGCAAAGCCAGTCCAATCATCCAGAAGCGTGTCTCATGTTGGCTCTGAATGTCTTCTCTCCTTGGCTCCCCAGCTCCTGGGCCTCCTTTGTGATTTCCTCCCTGTCCTCTATTCTAAAGGGTCAGTGAAGCTTGGGCTTTAGTCTTTTTTACTTTTTTTGGTACATAGACATAGCCCTGCCCTGGAGGCATTCCTAAAATGTCAATTATTGTTTTGATATCATGATCTCCCAAATCTTTATTTCTAGCAGAAGAGTCTATGCTGATTTTCCAAGCCACATAGTCAATAGCCCAGGAATATTCCCTAAATATATGCTCCTTTTGGAAATCCCTCAAACCGTACATGTTCTAAATTAGTGTTGTTGTTGCTATTGTTCTTTTTCTTCTTCATTTTTTCTTAGAGAGAGAGAGACAGCAAGTGTGAGGGGGAAGAGGGACAGAGGCAGAGGGAGAGAGAATCTCAAGCAGGTTCCATACCCAGCACAGATCCCAATGCAGGGCTCGATCCCATGATCCCCTATCCCAGAGATCATGACCTGAACCAAAATCAAGAGTCAAATGCTTAACCTGGGATCCCTGGGTGGCGCAGCGGTTTGGCGCCTGCCTTTGGCCCAGGGCGCGATCCGGGAGACCCGGGATCGAATCCCACGTCGGGCTTCCGGTGCGTGGAGCCTGCTTCTCCCTCTGCCTATGTCTCTGCCTCTCTCTCTCTCTGTGTGTGTGACTATCATAAATAAATAAAAATTAAAAAAAAAAAAAACGCTTAACCTACTGAGCCACCCAGGTGCCCCCTAAATCTGTGTTCTTTTTTTTAAAAAAATATTTTATTTATTTATTCATGAGAGACACACACAGAGAGAAGTAGAGACACAGGTAGAGGGAGAAGCAGGATCCATGCAGGGAGCCTGACGTGGGACTCGATCCCAGATCTCCAGGATCACACCCTGGGCTGAAGGCGGCGCTAAACCACTGAGCCACCCGGGCTGCCATAAATCTGTTCTTAAAGTTGGTCCCTCACCACTAGCAGCAGCAGCAGTAGCAGCAGCAACACAGAACTTTTTAAAAATGCAAATTCTCTGTGCCTGCCCCAGACCTCCAGAATCAGAAACTCAGGGGCCGAGGCTCTGTCATCTGCATGTTAACAAGCCTTCCAAGAGATTCTAGTGAAGCTTGTGTGGAGAGCTGCTGTCCTAAGGCATATGTAACTACTACCCTGGGTATTCATCATGGTTTTTATTTTCTCTATTTTATCATGCTTTGACATCTTGAGGGTCTTGTCGGCCAGGGAGGGACCACCCCCCTCCCAAGCCTAACAAATTCCAACAGACAGCAAATGTGAGTGTGGCTTTCATTTGCAAACTAACCAATCCAAAGCATATCCCCAACCACCTCCTTTATTTAACTCTCACAGGCCAAGCCAGTATTTCCAGGGCCAGGTACTGAAGAACTAGACACTCTATAGCCCAGAGCCTGCTGAAATCATTCAAACTATCCAGTCCTAAACTTGCCCAAACTTGCCTACCCTGCCCCATCCATTCTTTCCCAGGGACACCACAATAAAGGAGAAACCATGCTTTCTCCTTTGCTCTTTCTGCCTCCTGAGTGACCCCAGTACTTCCCCTTGTAGTCCTGTAAAGTGTTGCACGTCCCCTTCTCCTGGGAACTGTGAGTAATAAAACTTCTTTCATGGCAATGACTTGTCTACGCCATCACTCAGTCACCTCTATAAATTAAATCCCAGGTACAATTCAAACTTACTCTGCCCCTCCTAACAAACTCTAAGGCTTGGGTTCTCTACTACAGCAAATGCCTCCTCCTCCAGCTGTCCAACCAGAAACCTTGGCTTCTTCCTTCCCCTTAACCCTTTACACTAATCCATTACATAATACAGCAAAGTCTAACTTCAAATAACAACCACCACCACCACCACCATCACCAAACCTGGGAATCAATTCACATCTCTCCACTGTGGCCACTGTGTCCCATATAACTTTCATCAATAGTCTAGCGAAGGCTATTTTGTTTCAGAGTTCTTGACCCTTTCACCTCAATCCAATTTTCATTTTATATGAAGCTAGACCTCTCCTTAACAAACAAACAAACAAACTTAAGTGGTTGACCACTACTACCCAAGGAAAAACTGAAAAACACTTTCTGATACTTGCTGGCTTTCCAGCTTCATCTCTTCCCCTCCAGACCACAGCTTTACCAAGGTGCGATTGGCTCAAAATCACTTTCCTATGACTTCAGAGTGTGCATAGCATGCTGCCCGGCTTAGCCTACCGAAGAAATTCATCTTCTAGATGTCTGGGAAGACTTCCCTAACCCCTCAAGGCTGAGCTATTTTGCCATTTCAAAGGTCGCACTTCATCCCACTTCCTGCCTTCTTCCCTCCTTTCTGGAGATGCTATCCTTGTTAAAATCAGAAAAGGAAAGCAGAGAGGAGTTAGAGGAGGAAGGAACCCCAGGTGAGAAGAAGAGGCATCAGGGGATGGAAATAAGTTCCTGGCATTGTTAATCAAAAGTCTGAAGGCATTGTCCACAAGTCAAATAACTGTAATCAGCTTCACAAATAACTTTTAGCATGAATGGTATGTTTGTCTACTCAATTATCTGACGTTTTTCTCTAAGTAGACTTATATTGACCCATTTTGTTTGACTTCGTCTCATTCTGAGCAATGATATCTTAAAATCAACTGTTTATGGCACTCGCTACATTTTTCTAAAACACATTAAATAAATACTAAATTATTAAAATTTGTAAAAGTATCCAACCATGTACCATGTAATAATACTCTACTTTCATTACTCTAGTGGGAAGTGATCACTTGGGGAGAGAATTATTATAAATGACAAGTAACGCATGCAGGCGTATTAAAAATTAAATTAGATAGCTTAGGAAATTAATTATAATTTATAATGCTTCCCCCCGTGGTAAATTTATTCCAAATCCCAAACATCTGAATTATAAACTAACTTTTGGGGGAAAAAACCCTATTATACATTGGGAGGCACCTGATAATTGATACATGCTTAGCAAATGAATAATCGAGTTTATTTTGCTGATTCACAATTCACAAGTCCTGTGGAGGTCAGGTTTCTGATTGCTCATTAGTAGCTGTTTTCCAAACAGTGGAAACAGTGTTGATACTTCAATTTTACTTTGAATGCCTGCAAATGATTCATTCAATGCATAAAAGGTCCAATGGCCTCATAGAGTTAGATAGTTAGGTTTAACTAATCAAGAAGGACTCTAGCCACAAGGACACTTTCTGGTTAAGTCACTAAGAGTCAGGAGTCTCTCATGTTCCTAACTCTGGGAAACGAACTAGGGGTGGAAGAAAGGGAGGTGGGCGGGGGGTGAGGGTGACTGGGTGACGGGCACTGAGGGGGGCACTTGATGAGATGAGCACTGGGTGTTATTCTATATGTTGGCAAATTGAACACCAATAAAAAATAAATTTATAAAAAAAAGTCACTAAGAGTCAAGTAACTTTCAGTAACTTAACAGATGTGACAAAAATTTTCTGACTGCTGTTTCTCTAATGTACCTCCATGGATAGACTAAACCAGATTTCCACTTAAGAAAAGTTTTTCTTTCTAGTTATCAATTTTAGTCTGGTATCTGCTTCTTAATCTTGTTCTTAAAGACTGTTTTCTTATCACAAAGTTCTCGCAATATTGCCAATACCCAAACAAAGACATAGTTGAGACGCTATTCTCGCAGGTGATAAATGACTATGGTTTTCGTGCTTCTAAAACAGGCTTGGAAAATGACCTGTATTTTGCATTATGTGCATCATAAACTTCTAATTGCTCTTTCAGAGTATTCCATAAAAAAGAATATCTGACATTTTTTAAGAATAGTATGGCATTAAAACTAAAGCCCTCAGAGATGGTAAGATAGAATATTTAAAATCTGTAGACTACATTTGGAAATGCTCCCAAGGCTAGCAGTGAAGAATTACTTATCAGTGAACGTCTGGAAGTCCTTTTCCTTTTGGATTAATGGAAATCTCTAGAACTGCTCTTTCTAATATGGTAATCATAGGCCACATATGGCTACTGAGCACTCGAAATGGGGCTAGTCTGAACGGAGATGTGTTGTGAGAGTAAAACATATGGGAAAAATATATTTCATTAATAACTTTTATAATGATTACATGTTAAAATGATAATCTTTTAGGCATATTAGATTACATAAAACACTATTACAATTGACTTGATCTCTTCATGTTTACTTTCTTTAGTAGAGCAACTAGAAGATTTTAAGTCACATTATATTTCCATTGGCCAGAGCTGCTCTACAAAAATGAAGAAAACAAGGACACTCTAGTTTTCATTTTGTAAGTCAATAATTTATTAGATAATTTTCTCTGACTTGACGACAATCGGAGACAAAGCCTGTGGTGGAGGTGTTCGGAATCAAGGGTCTCTATTTCACCAAGTGCTATTTTGGGTTGGTTTAAAAAATCTACTACAGTGTAATATGATATAAATTATTTTTGCACTTTATTCATTTAAGTTTGTGAAAGTTACCACGATAAGCATTTTGTGGTTAATATACTATAAAATAAATGGCATTACCAATATAGAAATCTGATTTTTTCATCATCAAGTTTATGTATAATATATTTTTGACAGAAAATAATTAGATGCAAGCAAACAATAAACAGTATTTCCCCCCAGGGGAGATTCTCTTCCATTATATTCAATTTCCTCCTCAAATTAACTCATTTTTGGAGAAGGCAAAATAGATTGAAATTTCTTATATTTCGAATTTTTTTTTTCTGAAGGTGAGAGCAAAGTAGATTGAGTAAATTGACAGATGGTACTGATTTCGCACACCATTTATTTCTGGGCTTATGGCAAGTCCTACTGAAGTAATTCCTCTTAAGGAGTTTATATCAACGAGTGAATTTCCACTCAGCCTTTAAAACCCAACTCTGATACCCCCTCATCTAAGGAGCCTTGCTGGATCCCACTGGGCAGTTAACCACTTCATATTCTGCTAAGGCATATGCCTTGTGCATACTTCTCTCACTCAATTTCCCTTCTCTTTTCCCAATGCACATGAGAGTTTCCTGACAACACAACTGAAGTTAACCCAAGTCTTACTCATCTCTGAATTATCAATGACTAGTTCAGGACCTGGCATATGGTAGACACCCAAAATGCAAGTACATTCCAGTATACTCCATGAGGTGGTATTAACACTGTCAAATAAATATTAGGGACAGTGAGTTTGACAATAAAGTTTAATAATAAAGTTAATTTTCAGAGATAATTTGTAAACAAAGAGTAACTTTGAAAAATACCACATACCCACAAAGAGGTGATGGAATCATGAGAGATCTACCCACCAAAATAAATATCTGCCTTATAAATGCAATCATTTTGACTGAGTTTCCTGAAAAGATCGCCCAAAGCTCTTCTCTCACTACGGTTATGTAGTTATAGTGGTGTAGCTTCGTTTGTACATGTCCAGCTGGTGTTTTCTTAATTCTCCTCATCACTCTTTGTTGACTAAGTCTATCTGTGATCACATCTCTAACGATTTTGGGCAGAACCTTTCCAAACTGATTTTCATGAAATTCCCCAGGGGTTTGCAAAAAATGTTCTTGGTGTTCATATTAGTGAAGGTAGTAATGTCTATTCTTGAAAAGCTTCATGTGTGTCCACAGGCATGTAATTTAATTATATATAATGAAATAACAATGCTAAATAAGCGGCAGGAAGGATCAAAGAGGTGTGCACATGACTCGGTTCCCCAGTTGCTTTAATTACTCAACATTGTTAGCTGCCAAGTGAATCCTGACTGTTACAATTTTCTGATTGTTTTTGTCCTTACAACCTATATCCATTTTTGGAACATTGGTTAAAGACAGGACACATCAGTAATACTGATGTTGAAATAGAGAAAGTTACTGAAAAAGCTACAAATAATAATTCGGCATGTTTTCCTCAAGATGATCTTCAGTACAAACTGATTTATAAATTGCCCCCATTTTACAGATGAGGAAATTGTGGCATATGGTCTAAGTAATTTGTCTAGGGTCAGAAAGATTGCTGGTAAACAGCTGGAGAGGGATGTGAGCCTGGGATGTCTACCTATGCAGTCTTCCAAGTGGGATGGGAGGTTCTCAAAGCTGGCTATGCATTTGAGTTACCTGAGCTTTTAAGAATTCTGATGCCCAGACACCACAGCCCATCAGTTAAATAAAAATCTCAGAATGGGTGCTGGGGAAGATGTAGCAGCCTCTTCTTCAAGCCACCCCTCTGCCTCCAAACTTCTCTGGGGCCAGCAGCCACCTGACTTGGGGCCCGGGGCCTGGGGCTCAGGCAATGACCATGGGCTCTGTGTCAAAGCAGCAGTTTACAAGTGGCTGCACCAAGGTGCCAGAGGAGGCAAGGGGACATCGCTGCCCAGGGCAGCAGAAGAGCTACAGCTGCTATATAATGCTGCTGTCTGTAAGTGGTTCAAAGTGCGCATAGGGTTCAGCTTCCTGTCCTTGACCGCCTGCCCACACCTGGGTCGTGCTTGGAGGACATACTCTCCTCCCGTGGAGGTCTTTGTGTGCCAGAGCCAGCTGCACCTGGAGGGCTTCCAGAGCCTGAAGGAGGGTGAGGCAGTAGAATTCACTTATAAGAAGTCAGCTAAGCACGTATAATCTACCCGGGTCACTGGCCCTTCTGGGGTGTTTTGTATTGGGAGTGAGATGGCCCAAAGGGAAGAGCAAGAAGTGCAGATCTCGGTTGGGGGGGGGGGAGGTGCTACAAGTGTGGAGGTCTAGATCACCATGACAAGGATTCCACATAGCCACCCCAGCCCCAAAAGTGCCACTTCTGCTGGAGCAGTAGCCATAGGGTGGCTTCATGTCCACTGATGGCCCAGCAGATCCCCAGCTCACAGGGAAAGACAGCCTACTTTGGGGAGGAGAAGGAAGAAGAGATCCATAGGCCTGCTCTGCTCCCGCAGGCCCAGAATTGAGCTACAGTGGGTGGGGGCTAGCCTTTGTGATCAGGAAGTTTTAAGGAACAGGCATCAATCAGCAGAGTGGAGAAAGTGGGGACAGGGTGGGTAGGGGGCAGTTGGCTCTGCCGTGTGTCTCAGGCTGGGGTCCCCAGCATCACCCCATCTTTCCTCTTTGCAGGGTAGGGGGGAAGGGGTGAGGCACATGAACTCCAAGCATGCTCTATCCAAATTGCTCCCGAGGGTTCTGGGGGCAATCCCTCCCTGCTATGTGCTTTATCTGAATCTCTGCCCCCAGATCTCCAGCTTTTGAAAGTGGCCTGGACAGGGAAATTGTTTTCCTTTCAAAGAAGGAGATGTAATAATAATTTTTTCCCATGCCAGAGTGTAAAGATTTAAGCATGAGACCAGATTGATGTGCATGACCCACACACCACTACATTCTGTGGGAGGGAATCTCTCAGGGGTAAGGCAAGGTTCTTCTACATTTTGTCTCATAACCCACTCTTGGGATAGGGTGCTGAGGACTGTCCCAAGTAATGGGTTGTGACAGTAGGGACAGGGGTTGTTGGGGGAACAGCTGCAGACCTCATGCTCCTAAGCTTACTCCTACCCCATTCTGGGTGGATGGATTTTTATTTATTTACTCCCTTTGATAACCACACCTTGGGCCCCACCTTCTCCAGGATGCCAACTGCACTAGCTGTGTGCGAATGACACATCTTGTACGTTTTAATTTTTTTCATTATATAAAATATTCCAGTTTTGTAAAGACAAAAAAAATCTCAGACTGAAATGGTGCCTGTTGCTCAAAATGTATCTTTCCAAGATATGCTTGAAAATGTCAACTGTTATCTCACAGTTTAGAAACAAACAAAAATCAAATTAGCTAAAGTTTAGGGGGCTGGGGAGTTGGCAAGAATACAAATATCCAGTCATAAAAGTAGAAGTTCTTTCTCTGACCTTACATAACAGTTACATTTCAGTCTACATTTTCATGTATATTTTGTCACTAAACCCAGCACGTAATTTAAAATATATTATTAATTTATACATTTTTCCTATTAGAGTTAAGAATCATTGTTAAAATGAAAAAAGCAAAACATTTGTCTTTATATAATGAATACTATTACAAAGTTCAGTAAATGAATGTTATGAAATCTTAAATACACTAATATAAGCTAAGATAGTTTGACTAATTAAATAATATTTATGTTATCAATGTTTTATAAAAAATTATACTAAATAATTAAAATCACTTCATTATCTTACAGCATGCAAAAATGACTAAATGATTTTTTAATTTCTTGGGCATTTAGGTTACTATGGAAGAGGGCCAAAATTCAGGAAAGGTGAGTAAATTCAACATTAGACCAGGTTTTTTCCAGCTGCAGTTATTAGTGACATTTTGGATTAAATAATTCTTTGTTGTGGAGGGCTATCCTGTGCATTGTAGGATATTTAGCAACATACCTGGCCTCTGTCCACTACACTTCAGCCGTGACCATTAAAAGTGCTACAGGGGTGCTTGGGTGGCTTAGACGGTTAAGCCTCTGATTTTGGCTCAGGTCAGGTCGTGATCTCAGTGTCCAGGGAGTGGGTCTTGCGTAGGGCTCTGTGCTTAGTCGGGGAGCCTGCTTCTCCCTTTCTCTCTCCTTCTACCCCTCTTCCTGCTTGTGTTTTCCATCTCTCAAATAAATAAATAAAATCTTTTTTAAAAAAAAAGGTGCTTAAAAAAAAAGTGCTTCCAGACATTGCCACATGCCTCCTGAAGGGCAAAACTGCCCCACCCTTTAAGAATCACTGCAGTAGACAAACTAGCTCAGAGTTATACCCTCTAACTAATGCAGCCTCAACAATTTAGACACAGCCCTTTTGACTTCTGACTCAGAAGAATCAAGTCCTCTGCATGTCTATAATACAGGTTTCATTAATACATATGTAAGTTATTCTGATGTGAGGCAACAGCCTGTGACTCTTTCTGAATCATCAGAAACTACTGTTTGGATACTTAATGTGTTTTATAAAACAGAATCCTAAAAATTTTGAAAATCAATCTTCCCTTTAAATCCTATGATAGTCTTGATAGTTTATTAACTGGGCATTTTAATGTAACCTGAAACTTTTCCAATAGATTTCTGATACATCTCCCAAACTAAACAAATTTTTGGAATACTCTCATCAGCTCTTCTTTGGTGGGAAGTGCCATTTCTCCACTGCGTTGGAATTATTTACTTGTACCTTATCATGTAAGTTCCTAGAGGTAGGATTTGGGTTGGATCAATTGCCATACTTCCCAGGGCATTCTACAGAGTCTTGCATTTAGTAGGTGATCATGTCCTTTAATGATTTACATTTTAGGAGAGATGAATTATTCAAATATCTGCCTGATTGTTAAAAGCTCACCTAGAATATTTAGATGCATGCTCATATAAGCTTGTTCCATAGGATTTTAAAACATGAATGCATTGAATTCCATAAGGAAAAAAAAGCCTATCTAGTTGAGGGACCACAAACAGTTTCTACTTTTTTCTTTTTTTTTTTTACTTTCCAGAAACTGTTCTGGCTCATAAATAATCTTTAATCCTCCTTCCCTGTATGCTCTGGATGAATTAAGTACCATTCTTTGTGAGCTGCGGAGGGATACAGATGGATGTCTTCCACATCTGTGATCCTATCCTAACAAGTACCGTCAAGTAGCAACTTCTCACCTTCTCTGTAGAGGTTGTCTTCAATTAAAAATACACTAGAAAGATTGTAACCATAGAAAGGACATTGAGTAGTATTTCAGCTAATTGGCAGTACATGCCTTCCAAAATATCAGAGGTACCTCCATTTAATGACTCCCCTGAATGAGGTAATTGGCTGAAATTTACTTTGCAGTTCTTAATATAAAGTTGGGCCCATCATTAGCAAGAACTCCTAAAAAACTGGGGTCAGTATGCATTTAAGTGAAGCACAAGAAAAAAGGTATTTCACTTTCAAAGGACCTATGCTGTACCTTCTTTTTTTTTTGAAGATTGCAACTCATCTATTTTATAACATAATGGCAATAATATTGCCTCTGAGTTAACTGTGTAATAATTCACTTTTGGTACTGCAATAATTGAGCAAACAGAAGCTGGTACTAGAGGCATTCCTTTCCTTTATTTATTGTAATATTTTTCCATAATTTAATGAGAAACATTTCAAGAGCAACATTTTTATCTTTCATGTTAAATTAATTTACAATGCTATGAGCTATAATAAAATGAGAGAAACCATCAGCAAAAAGCAAAAGTTAATAAAGACAGATATTCTCAAAGTTTCAAGGACTGGGAAAAACTCAGATCACAAGTGTTTTTGCTTTCTTCTTCTTCTTCTTCTCGTTTGGCTTAGTTCAATTTGTCATAGTTTGTTCTCAATTATTTTGTACTTACTGCTAACATAACATAATATTGATGAAGTGGAAACGATGCATTACTAAAATGAAACATACATAATTAAAACCAGCTAAGAAACAACAAAAACTTTGCTGTGTATTTTAGTAAGCTACTCTAGATTTCCATAAAGAGGGCTTGGATGTAATTTAACTTTTACTGATATAAACCTACTTGGGAAAAATTTCAAGGAATGATGAATAAGGCATATGGAAAGTTCATGTTGTTGGAATAAAATTCTCTGTATAGCACATTATGAACACTCAAATTTTGATAGAAATCCACTTCAGTATATCTTTGGAAATTTCTACCCTGATGCTAAAAGCTGACCAAGGATTGAGAAGACCTCAGTTGTAGGATCTTTGTCAAGAGACTCAGACTCTCAGAAACCTCTGGGTTTCATCTTTATTGGGTAGGATGAGACTGAATCAAGAAGAAAGAGTTTTACCTGGAGTGATGGTGATGGTGAGAGCTGGAGGATTCTGAGGCCACAGGCTAAGTGGGGATGAGCACTATGGTGTGTGGATCAGATATTTGCCATCAATAGACTCGATGATAGCAAAGGTCCTTAGAAGTTTCAAAGATCTACGACTCAGTAAGAATGTTCATTACTTAGCAAGCAAGTAAGCACAGATCCCTCCACTGAGCATATGTCCATACATCTAATAACCTAGAATGGTCCTACTCAAAGCACGCTGTACACATCAGCAGCAGAGTCACTGCCAGGGACCGAATGATCACCATGTCTGGGGATTGGACCAAGTACTCCCAGTGTTAACAAGCTCTCCAGGCAATTCTTACTTATGGTAAGAGAAACCTTGATACAGAGCACTGTGGAAAGAACAAAGAAGATGCAAAATCTCTAGCCCTTTGCCTGAAGGATCTCTCTCTCTCTCTCTCTTTCTCTCTTATTTGGGAGAAAATAGATGTAAAACAACCTAGAGAAAAATATAGTTCATAAAAAAGTACTATCTTCAAGTCAATCATTCATTCATTCGGCAAATATTGAGATCCTACTATATGGTAGGTACTGTGTAGATGCTGGGGATATACAGTTCTGCCTTTGCAGCACTTACAGTCGAGTGAAGGTGATAGATAATAACCAAGAAAACAAATATATAAATAAAATAATTTCAGTCAGTAGAAAATGCAATAAAAGAGATTATCAGGGTGCCATGAAAAATAATAACAGGGATGACACTGAGGGGTGGAGAGAAATATTTTTATTTAAAACCTCAAAGTTTCAATAAACTGTTAAGATTGGTTAATTGATAAATCGACAAATACCAACTACATGCATGCTGTGAACTCAGCTAGGCACCTTAGGGAATGTAAGAATATGTCTTGGAGTTTATAATCAGTAGGAAAGACAAGATTTAATCACCAACTACAATCGCTATGGAGTCCACAGGAGTGGGATACTTTAGATTGGCTATTTGCTGAAACTCTCCCCTCACTGCTTCTTGGTTAAAATACTCTTATGGTTTCCAATTCCTGGTTTTCTAATTCAGCTGTGCACAAAGAATTCACAAACAAGAGGACTCGACATTGGCTTGAAATCCATGTAGACTGTTCTATGGAAGAGGAATTTGAGATAGGCCTTGGAGTAGTAGTAGAATGCATAAAGGTGAAGACAAATAGGAAAGGCATTTTAGGAATACTGCTATTTTTAGTATTGGGAATACTAAATAGCATACTAATAGAACACTAAAAATAGCAGTATTCCCAATACCTCCACATGACCATTTTATTTTTGATATCTGGTAGTGTCATGAAATGTGATCTATTAATATCACATAACATATCAGAAGGGTTTTGGTTCAGTCTGATAGAGGATACACTTGGTTCATGTTTTCTCTCATTCTTCCAACCAACAACTTTCATCATTCTGTTGGATTTAACTTTCCTTTCAAGGGCTAAGAGGGACTCCAACAAGTGCGGAGGCAAAACTTCCCAAGAAAAGATGAGATGATATTGACATATTGACCGTCATAAGCACTATACAAGTGGCTGTTGCACACAAGAAATCATTAAAGTAAAATGAGAGATACTGGCCTATTCAAATGTGTACATATGTCCTTTAATATTAGACTTTTTGGTAGAACTACTCAGTTGATTTTGAATTGCTTGCTTTGAAGAGCCCAGGGCTTTACTGAATAGAGATCCCACACCCTCCTAGTTAAACAGGAAATACAATTTATAAAAACATTTAATGATTTTCTTTAACAACTGCCAAATGAAACTGAAAATAATACAGTGTAATAAGGAAAATGTCTCTGTACCAATGTCACAGCATAGTATTACTATTAAGCAAATTACATCTCAGGAACTAGGAATCATATGCAGGTGCTCAGAAATTACACTTTCCCTAGTGTGAAATGTAGCTACAAAGTATCTGCAACCAGTGAACTCTATGAAAAGAAAACTATTATCACTCAGGGGAAAAAAGAACTCCTTTTAAAAATAGGATTTAACTGTCAATAAAGTTTTTTTATAATAAATTCATATAAAGTTCAACATGAAAGGAATGTTAAAAGCAGATGTTATGCAAGAGAGAAAATCACAGGTTATTTTTATTGCTATAGTCTTTCACTGACTTTGGTCTCAGTTTTGTGGAGGCTTTTGACTTTTAACAAAATAAGAAATTAAAGAGGTTCTTAAAAGAAGAGATTTGTAGAATGTATAGAAATATATTCTTGAATTATAAATCCTGATCATCAGATACACTTAGAAAAGGATTAAGAAAGTTGAGAGATAAACATAGATTCTACAAATGCTGTAATTATAATTTTCTCTGTCTTCTAATTATTAAAAAGTTCCATTTAAGGTCTTAAATTTGCCAGACTAATCCAAATTTACTAGTGAGATGCATCCTTGAATTCTCCTTAATCTGTTTAGTTACTTGAAATGTTTAATACTTTGTAATCAAGAGAAACCTAGAGTCTCAAAGGCATAATATTCCCTTCCCAAACTGATTTAACTTTACGTTATTTAATTGGAACTCTGAAGAATTAGAAGTTCAATCTATTACCTTGGCATCCTTCATAGCACCTGGCACAGTATTAAGTACATATTAGATACTCAATAAATATTTTTTGAAGGACTGAATATTGCTTAAGAAGGAAATACAAGGAATTATTTAGATACAAGATATTTAAACCCCTAAGCCAAACTTATTTCTTGCTTATTTATAGGCATGGCATAAACTATGGTTCTGATGAAAACCTATTTTAGTTTTGTTTGATTCATTCAACAAACTATTATTGTGTATACCTTGCTTTGACACTATGAAATGAGAGGGGTATTTAAAAAATAACAGAGATATTCAGGAAGCCCCGTGTTTTTTTTTTGTATTTATTTATTTATTTATTTTTTTAGTTAATTTTTATTGGTGTTCAATTTACCAACATACAGAAAAACACCCAGTGCTCATCCCGTCAAGTGTCCACCTCAGTGCCCGTCACCCATTCCCCTCCAACACCCGCCCTCCTCCCCTTCCACCACCCTTAGTTCGTTTCCCCGAGTTAGGAGTCTTTATGTTCTGTCTCCCCCTTTTTTTTTTGTTTGTTTGTTTCTTAAATTCCATGAGTGAAATCATAGGGTATTTGTCTTTATCTGACCGACTGATTTTGCTTAGCATTATACTCTCTAGCTTCATCTGTGTCATTGCAAATGGTAATATATGATATATATTGATATATATATATATGTAATATATATATATAAATGGATAAACACTTGGGTTGCTTCCATAAATTTAGCTATTGTAAATAATGGTACTATAATAAACAGGGGTGCACGTCTCTCTTTGAATTATTGTTTCTGTATTTTTTGGGGGTAAATACCCAGTAGTGTGATTACGGGATCATAGGGTAGTTCTCCTTTTAATTTTTTGAGGAAACTTCATATTGTTTTCCATACTGTTATAGTGACTATACCAGTTTGTATTCCCACCAACAGTACACAGGAGTTCCTTTTTCTCTGCATCCTTGTCAACACTTGTTCTTTCTTATGTTGTTGATTTTAGCCATTCTGACAGGTGTGAAGTGATATCTCATTGTGGTTTTGATTTGCATTACCCTGATGATCAGTGACCTTAAGCATCTTTTCATGTGTCTGTTGGCCATCTGGATGTCTTCTTTGGAGAAATGTCTGTCCATGTCTTCTGCCCATTTTTAATCGGATTATTTGATTTTTGGATGTTAAATTATATGAGTTCTTTATATATTTTAGACACTAAGCCTTTACCTGATATGTCATTTGCAAAATTCTTCTCCCATTCAGTAGGCTGCCTTTTAGTGAGACTAATATAACACTGTATGTTCACTATACTGGAATTTAAAAAAAAGAAACATTCAAGAAGCTTAAAGTTTAGGAGTGAGTTATTTTGCAGGGATTTGATTCTGATTTTAACTTAAGGACAATGATCTCTGTTCAGTGCAATACTGAAAACACTATGGGTTCATAATAAACAATTTCTGCAGGATCTTATTAACTCATTAGTATGTCTCATGTAGTGTATTTCTTAAAATTTCACAGTCAAATATGGTCATTTTTTTCTGTACTACAGTGTAAGTCCTTGAAATCGGGTTTATTCTCTGTTTTGCAAATTAGCACAGTAACGAACTAGCAGACAGTGGGTACTCCATTGATAGATGAATATTAATATATTAATGAATATAAATAGAAATTACAGCAGGGGAGGTACATTTCTGAACCAATTCAGGAGAGCTAAATATTCAAAAAAAGAGTATTATTAGGTCACTGAGATGATTAATAAAACAGATCTCTTACTACATTTCTCTGGATTTTTTTTGTATCATATAGAAAAAATGCATAAAATCATATGTGTCACCCATGTTCTCTAGGTTCACTTCCTCCCCTTCCTCCACTGTGCAAGGGTCTGACTTGTAGGATTACCTCCGTGGGCTCCTATGCCTTTTAGTTTTCTGGTTGGGTTTGACTAACAGAGAGAACTAGGAAGAGATTGAGGTCAGAATATTGATTGCTTTGGTCTCCTTCCCTGGCTGTCAGTTGAAGCCTCAGTTTTAGCCCTGAAAAGAAGGTCACTGTTCCACCAAGGCAGTAAGATCTACATGATCTCTCTTTCTCTTCATTTTTAGAATCCTCTCCTCCTCCTTCATCTTTTCAGGCCTAGGAGAAATGACAGCTCTGCTGCTGCTGGCCTGGGGGCCATGTGCTACCTTCCATGACTTTCCCATGCTCTGCCCACTCCTCTGTATGTGGCAAGTGTAGATCAACACTCAAATCACCCTAATTCTAAACACCCATCTGTTTCCTGTTGGGGCCCTGGCTGAGACACAAACACAAAGGGGCAGCAAACGAGACCATGTAATAGGACAAGGATTCAACCTTCCACGCAGTTACTGTAGTACTTGGGTCAATGGATGGGGAGATGGTTAGTAAACTCTAAGTATCATACAGAGGTTGGTTATCATTAGTCAGCATGAAATATGGACATTTAAGATTGTGTTTATACTGATTTCCCACCACAGAACCAGCTGACATGGCCTAACTTGACAACTGGATTGATGTGGCTGTGCTGTATCATCTGTATAATAATTATGCTGTAAATAAATGTTTAATGCATTGAACGATATACGACATTGATGCATAGGTAATTACACTCAGTTATCAGACTCAGACAGTGTTCATATGGCTGATCCTAGACGTAGCCTCCATATTCCATTATCCACCTGTCCAAGATCACTGGCCACCTCTAGGTTTCCCTAGTCTGGAGTTGATTAGGAAGAGTTCAGCTCTGTAAAGGGACAGGGAACATGACTTCATTCTGAATGAGCAATGTAAAATTAGCCCTGCAATTACCATTTCTAGTTGGGGGTGAGCTACAGCTACAAATTTTCTTCTGTGTCTTTTCAAACTTAGGAGAGCTTTGTAAGCAATTCCCCGTAAGACATTTTTATCAAAATCACCTCACAATGTGCTCTACAAACAAATAGGTATTTTTTAGGGCAAAAAGGAAAAAAGATGATATTAAATATATTTGCTCAAATACCATTCTTAATATTATATTTTGGAAGTGACACCTATGCCACAAACATATCTTGGGAAGCAATTACCCACCTGATTTGGATAAAAATATTATCAATTTCTTTCTATTGAGACTGGTAGTGCTTCATAAACAGAACAAAAGCATCAAAGCAGTATGGAATGATGCTTTGGGGGCTCTTTCTCCCATGAAAATCTTCAATTTAGGTGCCAATGGGTACAAACTGACTTATTTTAATATACTTCAGGTCCATATATAAAGAAAAATTCTATACTATTTTATAGGAATGGATTGTTTTGCCTTAGATGAAGTTTACACATCAGCTTTTTAACATTACTGTTGCTTGTTTCACTTTTGATGTCTTTTAACAACAATGCCCTGCCAAGCACTTACCACTACTGTATCAAGAAAGATTTCATGCCTTGACCTTCACATTCATGACCTATAATTCAATGTGCTTCCATGATCTCTGTCATTTGCAGATATCATCCTTCTCAGGGAGATGCTGACCAGTGCTTTGTTTATTTGTTTCTGTTTTGTTTGAGGTCAATTCACTGGCTGTGTTTTTCTAGTTTTTTTTTTTTTTAAGGTACCTTTGAAGCTTCTATCATTTCTGCTCATCAAAGGAAGTAATTTTCTTCACATGCTTGTATTGGTCAAAAGAGTACTTATATAATTTTTCTTTTCTTAACCAGAGACAAACAGGTTAGAAAAATTATGACTATCATGACCCTTGAATTTTGGGTGTTCTTTTCAAATTTAGGTCAAAAGCCAACATTAATAGTCAGATGGAATGGCTGTCAGAAAGAAGAGCTGCCAAGTAGATAATAAGTTTAGAACTCTTAATTGAAAATTAACACATCGGCATTTGTATTCCTAAATTGAAGAAAATGGCTGTTTGGCTACCGCTATAATGAGATGCTGCATATTTCACATGCTGAATCCTGAAGAAGGAACCATTCGTTCCTGCCTGATGGATGTTTCTAGGCTTCAGTATAACTTGAAAGACTGGGCTAGGAAATTCAGGCAGAGTTAGAGGGATCTTGCTTTCTTTTCTATGGGTTTTAAGGTCCATAAATATTAACCAGCCTTCCCACTTGACTAACTTGTTGAGTTTGTCTCCAATTGACTAACAGCAAATTGTACTATTGGCCTCAATTCTTCCGCATCCCTAGTCAAATCATACATACACACCCCTGCCTTGACCTTATGTAGTTGGAAAGCATTTCTCTATTCCTTGACTTTGGGCTTGGCCATGTGATATGCTTTAGCCAGTGGAATAGAAGCAAATGGGCTAAGAGCAGAGATTTGAAGGCTTAGTCTCAGAATAAGATGGGGCAGACTCAAACCAGATCTGCAACCCAAAGATAAGCAGAGCCAAGCCCCACCTAGCCAATACTGGTCAAACCCCACAGAACTGCAGACCCATCACTAAATATGTAGGTGTTGTTATTAGCCATAGTTTTTTGGTTGTTATGTACCAAAATGACCTGATACATACTATAAATAAAAATGCGGCTTATAGGCAGTACAACCCAGGAAAATTCTGCTGACTTGATATTCATCAAGTAAAAGAAGAAAAGACCAAATGATTCAAAATTATCAAATTCTTATAAAGTTCATACTCATGCCTGGTACCAAGATTAGGTATCAACAATTGGTCAAAGTCCAGGAATAGAAATAAAAATGCAAAATACTAGTCAAGTTTAACTCACTAGGTTGCATTTCTAGGTTTTCAAGGAGACAGTTCTAGATTGCAATATTTGAAAGAGGCCTGCTGTGATATGGTAATGACTATGAATCCTGTGGTCTTTGGAATACCTCCAAAATGCTTAACTCAAGTTTAAAACAAAACTGGATACTCAAATAAACGTTCTTGTACAGAGATGGAATAAGTCCTCTTATCTAGAAAGGGCCAAGGAAGTGATAAGGTGTTTTTTGGCATTTCTATCAGTTATGTTTTTCAAGTGTGGTGAAACTGGCTGTCTCCTATTGTTCTGTCATCTACAGGTTCCTTTTTCACATAGGATTACTGCTAATGGGTGAAAGGTACATTTCACCTTCAATGACCATAACTAATGTGAAGAGAATTTAAAAGTTTTTGCAGATAGAGTTCCAATTCCATGTGCCTCTCCGACTGTTTCCTCTGCTTCTAATGTAGTCTCTGACTTTAAATGACAGCTTCCTAGCAGAAATATGGGAAGGGTCTAGGAGATCAAGTGAGGAAGCTATAAGGTAATTTCTTGAAACAAAGTATTATGTTTTGGTGAGGTAATGTATATGAATATTAACTTGATTGTAGTGATGGTTTCAGGGTATATATACATATGCTAACCTTATCAAATTGTATACTTTAAATATTGTGTTTATCATATGTTGATTTTACCTCAATAAAGGTACTAATAAATATTAAATGCCTGGAAAGAAATCAGACTAAAGATGTACAAAGCCCCTACACATACAAATCTAATGTGTTGTCATGGGACATTTAGGCAGATCTAAATAAATGAAGGATGTACCACAGTCCTAGACTGGACAACTCGATATTGTAAAGTTGTAGAATGATGTGCTTTAAAATGGGTATCTTATGGGCTTAACTGTCCTCATTTGATAAGGTGATTCAATGATTTCTAAAACTTCACTTTCAGTCCTCTAATTCTATGATCTATTGATATTACATTTCCAAGCTTCAAGAAAAAGCACATATAATTAATGTTCAAAACAAAACCAAATGACCGGCAGCTATCATCATATTTATGCCCAAGTCAGGAGTGCAAGAATTTTTCTCCTTGTCCAGGGAGTTGTTTCAATAGGATGGAAGATGTATATTCTACACAGTCTTACAATCAAACTGTTCCTCAGCATATTTTCCCTTTAAGTACCAATTGGGTATATGAATTTTAAATGCTAAAGATTAAAAAAAGAATTGGTATGCATTTATTTTTTTCTTTGAAGTTCAACACTTAAAGAGCTCACCAGTTGTAACTTTGACCAGAGACAAATAATGCAATTAAAAAGGCCATACAGGAAAAACAATCAAGTTCAGAAACCAAGGCCCACTAGGCATCATCACTTCTGGTTCTTGTCAGACTCTGGTGGCTATAGGTGGGGTAATGTACAGTTGTTAATAAAAGTTTCACTTTAGGGACTTTCTAAGAGGTTACTTCTAAGGGAGGCATTTATATGAGAAGCCTAAAACTGCTTTTTATAATTGCTTAAGTTATTTTGGGTATATATTAATATTAAGGTTAGTTAAAATAGTAAAGCAGAATGCTTTGTTTAGACTATATTTAATAAGTCTGATTCAGAAATGAGTAAAAGTACAAATCTTGGTAGCCCAAACCAAGGAAATGATAAGGATAACCTCAGCCAAAGGGTCTTAGGCCCTTTTGTGCAGGTTTGGAAAAGTTTAAACTTGAATAGCAGCTTGTAACCCTTGGGGAGAGATGGCTGACCAGACCTTGATTCTTTCTTTCTTTTTAAAGATTTTATTTATTTATCATGAGAGATGCACAGAGAGAGGCAGAGACACAGGCAGAGGGAGAGGCAGGGTCCCTGTGAGGAGCCCAATATGGGACTCGATCCCAGGACCCCAGGATCAGGCCCTGAGCCAAAGGCGGACACTTAACCACTGAGATACCCAGGTGTCCGGACCTTGACTCTTTCTCTGACCATGCCCTGCTAGGCCTATATCCTTCAGTAAAGCATGGTCTTCATAAGAATCACTAAAGTTGTCATATACTCCCCATCATTTCCATTAATTTGAGATTTTAGCAAGCTCAAATTACCATCCACACTTAAATACACACATTGAATTCAAAGAACATGAAATGTACCAATAACCTAAGAAGAACTATTGTTAGACTCCCAAAATAAATGGTAACACAATGATGCCTAAATCACAATTTTTTTTAATTTGAAAATTCATATCTTAATTGATTTTTACAAGGAGATGTTTTTTTCCTAGACACACAAAAAAGTAGAATACTAAGTTCAATTTTAAGTTTTTAGATATGGATGGATAATATTTTGTGAGATTGAAAAATAGAATCATTTGCTAGGTTTTCCCAATAGCCTAGTACATGAAAATATCTGTATTTCTTGCTCTAAATTAATCTTTTTTTTAAAAAAAAAAAAGATTTTACTTATTTGAGAGAGAGAGAAAGAGAGAATGTGAGAATGAGCACAAGCAAGGGAGAGGGATAGAAGGAGAAGCAGGGAGCCTGAAGAGGGGCTCAATCCCAGGACCAAGGGATCATGACCTGAGCCCAAGTCAGATGCTTAACTGACTGGGCCACTCAGGGATCCCTCTAAATGAGTCATTTAAAAATATATCTGCATTGGATGGGTCACTTGAGATCATGAAGTGAGCAATGAATATGGTAATCCCAGGCATAGGTAATTTAAGTACCCTAATATTATTTAGAAAATATATACCATAAGTTATTCTTAACTTTACACCATAGATAAGAAACAAATCCTTAGAAACAGATTAGGTATTTTACTTATTTTACCAGCTGAATGGAGCAGCAAAGAATGGATGTTGATGATGTGGTTTTAAAAGAAAAAACCTCAAAAAACAAAATTTTAAATCCTATGCATTAAACAAAACAAAAAACAATGTAGCATGGTTTAAGGAACATAATAATACTTATATTAAGAACTCTCAAAACACAATTTTGTGAATGACACAGGTTTGTAAGTTGATCTTACTAATTTTCTGTCATAGTTTTGGTTACATCACAAAGAAATAAATAACACACAATGCAGACTGATTATTATTGAGTTAGCTCAGAGGACTTCTATTGTTAAAATACCTATAAAAACACAACATGGTTGCTTTAGTTATAAAAATAAAATCATATGTATATACTACCTAAGATGAAAAGACCAAACAATGGTGAATATATTTTTCTTCATAGGATCATCAAACTAAACCTACAGCTTTCACTTATTTTTGCTAAATTTTCTACTTAATGATCCAAGAATTTAGCTTTTTATTTTCTCACCAAATGACAAGTATATATTGATTGGCAGTATTCTGAAATTAGTGTTTCAGAATATTTCCAAAACTATTCCGTGCAACTAAACTACATTTTGACTTATTTGTATCAATTATTTGCTTGCAAGTTGTGGCTAAGGTGGGAAAACACTTCCTTCCATTTTAAATTGCAATCTCCCAGGTCTGCTGTTTTCCTTTTTCATGGGGCCCAAAATGTTTTTAAGACCTCTGGTATATCAATCTCTAGAAGAGAGCATCCACAAATGAATTCTGATCAACAGATTGCATACATTTCCCAATCAGCTGTGCAGACTGAGCATTTTCACGACTCCAGTCATTTTATAAAGATGATTCAGAATTAATCAGTCCCACTGCCACTTTTATTATTTATATATTCACAGTATTGACAGATTTCATTTTCTTCCCACTCTCTACTCTTCTTCTACAGGAATAACACTCACGACATGGAACATGGAGCAGCAAGAGATATCAGCTGACCTTCCTTCTTTAAGTAAGGCATTACTCAGCTAATTCTGAGAACCCACCAAAGATAATGTGGAATATACAGATCCACATCAAACATCCTTTCATTTCCTCTGGTGCTTCCTCTAGAATATGAAGTCCACTTATTCTTTAGACCACAATATAGGTATGTGAATAATAGAGTAATACCTACGACTGGAATAAGACAGAAATAGTTATGGCTGCAGCTGCTATAAATATCGGAACAAAATTCCCCTAGGAAAAATGACGTCAGGACGACTTGCAGGGGACCAATCACACAGAATTTTGAATAATCACACTTGTTGTGACATTTAAGAAGGCATTGCATCTTCTCTCAGGATTACTAAAAATTACAATTGTACCTAAAGTCACCCAGTAACAGTTTATGCCACTAATTCATTTTTAAAGATAGATTAACAGGGATCTTTTCAAATGTCTCTTCGAATTGATTAGACAATGTCTCTGGAAAGCCTCAAATTTGATTTGGCCAAAATGGCAGAGGAAATTAATGTTATTCTCTTGTGCCATTTCCCTAAATTCAGAAAGGTAAAGAAACACCAATTTTCAAAACCAGACATGTCTAATAATAAATGAAGTCTGAATATATAAAAAGATTGTTGTCAAGACAAATCCATTGCCTGGTTGTCTTCAGCTGACATCTATTTTTAAATAGAAAGTATGACTTAGATTCAGGAACTAAACATGAAGAAATACTGAATAATCCATTTATTCAAAAGGCATGCAAAAAGTATTATTTCAAAAATCTCTTTTCACAATATCTTGTTTTGAATACTATAGCTTTTAAACATTTAATAGATCTATGGGTCTAGTGTTAATGATTATGCCAACAAGATGGTAACATAATAAATCCATGTCAATTTTAGAAGTATTTCTAATATTACATAACAAATTGGAAAGGAATTTCACATATAATTATCTCTATGAAGACAAACCACAGGGGTAATTAACACAACTACAATTCCGTATCACCACAATGGTTAAACCAGATGGTAATGTTCATTATTTTTATCTCTCTCGCAAAACCAAATATCACTCACTCTCTCCTGGGAATGCATGAAGTATTAAAATGAAGCATATTATTATGCAATACTTTGATGTAAGGAGTTTTTTTTTTTTAACTTAGTATAGACATGTGTGTATCCCCCTAAGGTTGGCAGTGTTTCCGATCATAACCAATGTTACTTGCAAATAAACAGAAATAAACTGGTACCTATGATATATAAGCTAATATAATGACATCACCAGATAAGGGAAGATCCAGTTTTTAAAAAAATTATATTCAACAGTGAACCATTAAATTTAAAACACAGACTTTATATTTTGATCACCAAGATGGCCGATATTATTAGTTTTCAACAGATATTCAGGAAAAACAACAGTTTATTTGCTGTTTCAATTAGCTACTGTCACAGTAATGCTGAATGGTGCATATGGTTTCAAAGCACAGCCATGTTTTCTCCTGGATATCCATGGCTTGTGCAGCCCTGCCATTCATCCTTCTGAGATGAGCTGCCTAGATGGTGCATGTTCTTCTTGTACATGTAGTAGAGGCACAAAAGGAAAATGCAAGGTCTCTTAAGGCCTAGGCTTCAAACTAGCACACCATCATTTCCGCTCACCTATTGTTTGCTAAAGCAAATCACATGGCTAAGACCTAAGGCCAGGGGTTGGAAGGTACATTCCATCCATAGGGAGGCAATCTTCAGGTTGTGGCTGTAGAATGGGAGGAAGAACTAGAGTAACCATTCAGCCTACTACAACTATAGAAGAGTTTCTTTAAAGCAGATAATATATTGTAGAACACAAGAATGCTGTGTACTTATTTATATCTCTGACTTACTTGCTGTGCATTTTCCTGTGCTTGTTGACTGCTCTGTATTATTATTATTAATTTCATTAGTGATTAACCTGCTCCTAGATTTAAGAAATAAATCATCATCAACTTCTTCATCTTTTTTAGTTTTTTTTTGTATAAAGATTCAAACACATCTTTCATTTGGAGCAATTCTCTAGCAGTGTTCTGTGAATACAGACAGATCGATGCAATTTCTAGTGCAGGGAGTGGAGCATGCAATTTGAGTCACAAGTCCTGTCTTACCTAACTCTGGAGTTATCTTTTGAAGAGAATATATTATATGGGAATAATAATACAACACTGCCCTTAAGGATTTTGGGTAAATTTATTTTCTTTTCCAACATGATATAAGATAAAGTATCTCACATCATGAGAATTAGTCACTTCCTTGAGAAGGCCTGCAGCAAAGGGACTTCTCAATCAGATACACCACACAGGCAAAATACTCTCTCATCACCATGTGTGCACATGCACGCACTTGTTCTATCTTTCCCCTTAGAATTCCAATTTTTTAAATCTTGTCTTACGAATTCTTGTTTTTCTGGTGGTGTTCCATTTTTGTAAACAGAAAAGTAGAAGAATGTGTTTGAAAATCTGCTCCGAGAACGGATTTCAATTTGGCTTCTCCATTAGAGTACTAATTTGCTTTCTATGTGCAATTCTGGCGTGATCACTGTTGCATATATTATTGGATTTCAACTCCTGTGCCTCTACCTAAACTCATTTTGAGATTCTCACAGGGCAGGTCAATTGCCTAAGTTTTACTGAGCCTAAATTCTGCCACAACTTGTCTCAGACTTCTTGGTGTCACATTTGGTGAAAGCAGCAGCAGAACTTTCTACCATATTTCTTTTTCCTTTGTTTTACTAGGCCTTTCTCCTGTGGCCTGGTGGATTTTATAAAAAGAGGAAAGGCTGTGGTTTGTATATTTCTCTTGCTTGTTCTCTCTCTCTCTGGTAGATCAATTAATTATTTTCAATTTTAATCACCTTCGTAACACCAAATATTTTATATGCAAAAAAGTAGATTCGAGGAACAAAGCTCAAATAAGCAAAACAACAAAAACCTGTTCAAAATAAAGTTTTCTTCTTGAATTAACCAAGAATGACAAACTTTATATATTTTGAGCCCATTTACAAAAGGAGAACAAACATAAAGTTACAGGTGTAAAACTATTTATTCAAGACAAATGTGGTTAGGACCTTACTGATTGGTTAATAAAATATAGCTGAAGGGTTTATGCGCCTTTCTAAGAATACTTAGATATTTCATTCATCATCAAGTGTATATGACAACTATCAGACTTTTTCACTGTTTCTCTTTTATATAGTCCCAGACAGAATCTATTTCAGTACTGTAAGCACGTGTGCATACACACACACACACACACACACACACACATCCTGAAACAAAGCAAGACTCTTTTTCCTTTTCTCAATGGTATTTTTGAGAATTGATTATTACCCAGGTCTTGTTTAACAAATGCATTTCTACAAACGAGAGAAGATTCCTTAAATCAAGGCTGAGACATGATTATCAAAAATCTAGCAAATAATACCATTGGTTTAAGGTATAGAAATCAACCTGAGAAAAGAAACTCTCCTTCTAATACTGTAATTTGGTCATGTTGGGCTAAGTTATAATTTAATGTCATGAGCCATTAGATCATAACATTAAATTAATGATCATGGTTCACATGGAGGCATGGGCAGTTTTATATAATATGCAAAGGGAAAAGGAAAGAAAATGGTAATGTAAATCTTCTTTGGTACCATCTGGCTTATCCTTTTCCCCAAGCCTCTCCAAAACAGTGGGAGGAATAAACAATACTATTCCTGACTGGCTAGGCACATTGAAGATGAAGATATCAAATGAAAAATTCTCCAACACAAACAGAAAGTCTAGTATTTTCTTCATTTCCTTCTCCTGCATAAGCACAGAGAATCTACCCTGCAGAATCAAAATTTGTCAAATTTCAGAGCCTGAAATGGCCTTAAGCAAGCATCTGGTCCAGTGGTTCTCAAATTTAAATGTGCACAAGAACCACCTGGGGGCCCTTTAAATATGCAGATTCCCTGGCTCATCCCTGGAGAGCCAGCTTCTCACACTGCATTTTAAATAAACTTTCCAAGTAAAGATGATGCAGGTTGTTTGTGAACTTGGAGAAAGATTTCTTTTGTTTAGCTTCATCATTTGCCATAAGATAAACATTAGATTATGCCACTAGTTTCCCCAAGATCACACAAGTTGGTGGTCAAGATCAGAAACTCCATCTCTTGACCTGAAAATTAGACCCACTGTACTTTCTGATAATGTATTACTTCTATAAAGAGTCCCTCAACAATCTGTTAGGTCACTTTTTTCTTTTTCTATGGTGACAAAACATACATAAAATTCCCTGTTTTAACAATTTTTAAATGTCCAATGCAGTGTCATTAAGTATATTTACACTGCTGTAAAGCCATCATCACCATCTATCTCCAGAATGTTTTCATCTTTTCAAACTGAAACTCTGTAACCCATTAAACAGTAAGTCAAAAATCCCCTCAACCCCCATCCCCTACCTGCTGTAACCACTATTTGTCTCTACAAATTTGTTATATATACTTATTCCAGGTATCTCATAAGTGGAATGAAACAATTTTGATCTTTTTGTGCTTGCTTATTTCATTTAGCAGAATGCCTTCAAGATCTATCCATATTATTAGCTCATGCTGTGATTTGCTGAATCCTTTGAAGTGCTTGCTCCTGACAGTGTTCTGGCTCTTTAAGAAATGAGGTCCTATCATTTGTCCAGCTTCAACAGAGGCTGCTAAATGAAAGAAAGAATTCAGGAAGGGCAGTCCTCAGTGAGTGAAATAGATAGAGCCTGGAGGCAGGCACATAGACATGAAATGCATTTTCTGCCTAGTTGAAAGTCACTTGAAAACAAAAAGAAATGTGAAATGAGAGAGACGGACAAACAGAGACAGACACATTAAAAGAATGATAGGAGAGATGGATTGAACAGAGAAACTAAGACCTCCTTAGGGCTACCTTGTGCCCAGATTAGCGAGGAGAACTGTGCAGATGAGATTATTAACAGATACATTCTGAAAATTAATTGGTACACACTGGTGTCCCTGAGACCTGAGACTATTAATGTACCTTGGGGCAAAGAGCAGAGAAAGCAAACAGGGAAGTAAAAATGTAGGCATCTACACTGCTATTTGAAAAATACTTCATGGTACCTAAGATTTATTTTTATTTTATATAGTTACTCCCATGAGTATTTTACAGCTTTTAAGTTAGAAGGGAAGTTATTTGATATATGTTCTGTTGTAGGAGAAGGAAAAGCTTAAAATTTTTAAACATCAGTACACTGGTATATATCCAATTTTCTACCCTGGGGCAAAGCCAGATGATGCTTCCAAGAGAAGGTGGGTTGACCAAGGCCTGAAGTAGGAGTTAGCCAGGTAGAGCAGGACAGAAAAGTTATTCTGGGCAAAGAGAACCTTTTCTTTTGACCTGGATAGTGCCTACTTGTATTTAATATTCAGCTCAGTATCTTTTACAAGAGGCTCTTTGTGGTAGCTTTCTACAATGGCCCCCAAATTTTCTGACATCTTCCCATGCAAAGGTGGAGTTCATGTCCCATCCTCTCAAATCTGGGCTCTGTGCTGGCTTGACCAAAAGAATGTGACAGACAAGCGTGCCTGGGTGCTCAGTCGTTTAAGCATCTGGCTTTTGATTTTGGCTCAGGTCATGATCTCAGGGTTGTGAGATGGAGCCCTAAGTTGGGCACTGTGCTGCATGTGGAGCCTGCTTGAGATTCTCTCTCTCCCTCTGCATGTCCCCACCTCTGCTGAAGAAGAGAAGAAAGAAGGAGGAGGAGGAGGAGGAGGAGGAGGAGGAGGAGGAGGAGGAGGAGGAGGAGGAAGAAGAAGAAGAAGAAGAAGAAGAAGAAGAAGAAGAAGAAGAAGAAGAAGAAGAAGAAGAAGAAAATGACGAAGAAGAAGACGATGATGAAGAAGAAGACGATGACGAAGACGAAGATGACGACGAAGACGACGACGAAGATGACAAAGACAGACATAAAACTATGCTAGGTTTTGGCCCAGGCCTTAAGAAACTAGCAGCTTCAGCTTCTTGTCCTTTGGGATGGCTGCTCTTGGGATCCAGTTATTATGCTGTGAAAAAGCCCAAACTGCCCCCTGGAGAGGCCTACGTGAAGAGGAACTGACAGCCTGCACCCATTTGCCAGGTATGTGAGTGAGCCCGGTTGGGAGTAGATCCTCCAACAGCCAGTTGACCTGCCTCAGCTGATATCATAAGGAGCAGAGACAAGCAGTCCCCACTGACCTTGCTTGAACTGTAGATTCACATGCAAACATATAAAACTATGTTAAGCCCTTATGTTTTGGACTGATGTGTTATGTAGCAAAGGGTTACCAGAATACCTTCCCTGGCCCTCCCCAGAAGATTTGCAGGAGGTGCCCCTCCCCTGGGAGACCAAAGAACTCTGTACTCACCTTAACTATATCCCTTACCTCCCTGGCTAGACATCCCTGTTGTCCTGCCCCTAGTCCTTCCACTATCAAGTCCTCTTTGGGGCCAAGCACAGCCCTAATCCATCTTCTGATCCTCAAACCTCTTCATTGTTCTGTGGCAGGTCTACTTCTCAATGACTGACCTTAAAAGTCATATTTGGGAATCCACTCAAAAAGTATGTTTTTCCTGGGCAGCCTGGGTGGCTCAGTGGTTTAGTACCGCCTTCAGCCCAGGGTGTGATCCTGGAGATCTGAGATCGAGTCCCACGTCAGGCTCCCTGCATGGAGCCTGCTTCTCCCTCTGCCTGTGTCTCTGCCTCTGTGTGTGTGTGTGTGTGTGTCATGAATAAATAAATAAATTTTTTTTAAAAAAGTATGTTTTTCCTATGTGTATACATTGCATGAATATAAAAATTTCTTTTAGGTCAGGGGTGGGAGATGAATTTAGAGTTGCCTAATAAGTTCAATGGTTGCCTCCAAATAATGACCATCGTTTTCTCCCAAACAGGAAATGTCAACACTCTCCCACAGCCAGTAAAAATGCTATCTGTACTCAGTCCATGTTTTAAAACTGCAATGTACAACAGTTTTCCAACCATTTGTGAAACTACTGTAAAAACTAAAAATAGAATTTATGGAGTAAATCATTGGGAAGAATGCCTGGTCAAGCAGTTCATAAATATCCAGGTCTCATTCTATTTGGGGCCACAGCCTTGAATTGAATCCAATATTGAATTGTTGAATTGAGAGCAAAGGATAGAAGTGAAATGTGGTCAGCTCCTGAGAGGAGGGGAAATTCTGCTTTCTGCAGAGAACTTTTTCTGTAACTCCCAAGGAACAATGTATTTTAAAATGTGTTGGAAGTGAATAGAAATTAGAGAGGAAAAACTAAAATCTTTAGAGAATTTAAAGATTATATTTATAAAGACTCATATCATTGTTAAGTCATGATAATAATAATATTCAAGAGTCAACTTGTTAATACACCTCTCAAGGACAACCACGGATGCAGGAGCAAACAAAAGTAATTTGTGGCTTTCTCAGTATCAGGAAATAGACATTCTTCCATTTCGACTAATATGATCTCCAGTGGGGAATGATTTATTTCTCTCACATTCATGAAACTCTCTTTCAATACCAGGTGTAATGGCTTCTTTTACCTCTATGGGGAATGGCTGATTTATGCATAGACCTTTGCTCAATAACCTTTCTTCAAAGATTGATGCCATTAAAAATGAAAAAAGATGTGAACTTTTTGACATTTTATTTTAATGTAATTTAGAAAACCATGCGGAGGGGGCTGCGCGGCTCCGGGAACAGCTCGGAGGGGCTCGGGCGGAGGAAGAAGCTCCGCGCGGAGGGGGCTGCGCGGCTCCGGGAACAGCTCGGAGGGGCTCGGGCGGCGGCTCCGCGGAGGGGGCTGCGCGGCTCCGGGAACAGCTCGGAGGGGCTCGGGCGGCGGCTCCGCGGAGGGGGCTGCGCGGCTCCGGGAACAGCTCGGAGGGGCTCGGGCGGCGGCTCCGCGGAGGGGGCTGCGCGGCTCCGGGAACAGCTCGGAGGGGCTCGGGCGGCGGCTCCGCGGAGGGGGCTGCGCGGCTCCGGGAACAGCTCGGAGGGGCTCGGGCGGCGGCTCCGCGGAGGGGGCTGCGCGGCTCCGGGAACAGCTCGGAGGGGCTCGGGCGGCGGCTCCGCGGAGGGGGCTGCGCGGCTCCGGGAACAGCTCGGAGGGGCTCGGGCGGCGGCTCCGCGGAGGGGGCTGCGCGGCTCCGGGAACAGCTCGGAGGGGCTCGGCGCTTCTATCAAGGTAGGAAGACGGGGAAAAAGGAATAAAGACACAAAAGGCCTCCGAGGGGGAGGGGCCCGCGAGGAGCCGGGCTGAGGCCGGGGCGAGTGTCCCCAGGGCAGGAGAGCCCCGTCCCGGAGGAGCAGGAGCTGCACCGACCTTCCCGGGTGGAAAGGGGCTCCCCGGGAATTGGAGCAGGATCCCCAGAAAGGCGGGGACGCCCTCGGGCTCCCTGGGACAGTAACAGAGGAACTGCGCCCCGGAGAGTGCGCCGAGCTCCCTAAGGGCTGCAGCGCTCGGCGGGACCCGGAGCAGACTCGGGCGGCGGCTCCGCGGAGGGGGCTGCGCGGCTCCGGGAACAGCTCGGAGGGGCTCGGGCGGCGGCTCCGCGGAGGGGGCTGCGCGGCTCCGGGAACAGCTCGGAGGGGCTCGGGCGGCGGCTCCGCGGAGGGGGCTGCGCGGCTCCGGGAACAGCTCGGAGGGGCTCGGGCGGCGGCTCCGCGGAGGGGGCTGCGCGGCTCCGGGAACAGCTCGGAGGGGCTCGGGCGGCGGCTCCGCGGAGGGGGCTGCGCGGCTCCGGGAACAGCTCGGAGGGGCTCGGGCGGCGGCTCCGCGGAGGGGGCTGCGCGGCTCCGGGAACAGCTCGGAGGGGCTCGGGCGGCGGCTCCGCGGAGGGGGCTGCGCGGCTCCGGGAACAGCTCGGAGGGGCTCGGGCGGCGGCTCCGCGGAGGGGGCTGCGCGGCTCCGGGAACAGCTCGGAGGGGCTCGGGCGGCGGCTCCGCGGAGGGGGCTGCGCGGCTCCGGGAACAGCTCGGAGTGCTCGGAGGGGCTCGGGCGGCGGCTCCGCGAGGGGGCTGCGCGGCTCCGGGAACAGCTCGGAGGGGAGGGGCTCGGGCGGAGGAAGAAGCTCCGCGCGGAGGGGGCTGCGCGGCTCCGGGAACAGCTCGGAGGGGCTCGGGCGGCGGCTCCGCGGAGGGGGCTGCGCGGCTCCGGGAACAGCTCGGAGAGGCTCGGGCGGCGGCTCCGCGGAGGGAGCTGCGGCCGGGAGCGCGAATCCAACAGCGCAGGCCCCGGAGCACAGGGCGCCGGGACACAGCCCAGGATCCGGCCTCCCCCGGGACAGGCAGAGGCCGGGAGGGCCCAGGACAGCAAGGACGCTCCTGCCTGGAACTGAGCAGATCAGCGGCCCCGCCCGGGAGCCCCCAGGCCCTGCAGACGGAGAGCCCCGGAGCTACTGCGGGGGCTGGATCCAGGGTCCCAGAGCTGCCCCCGCCACTGTGGCTTCCTCCCGGGGCCTCACGGGGTCAACAACCCCCACCGAGCCCTGCACCAGGCAGGGGCAGAGCAGCTCCCCCAAGTGCCAACACCTGAGAATCAGCACAGCAGGCCCCTCCCCCAGAAGACCAGCGAGACGGACCAGTTCCAAGGGAAGTCAAGGGACTTAAACTACACAGAATCGGAAGATACTCCCCCGTGGTTTTTTTTGTTTTTTGTTTTTTTGTTTTTGTTTTTGTTTTTTGTTTTTTTTGTTGTTGTTGTTTTGTTTTGCGCTTTTTTTTTCTCTCTTTCTTCTTGATTTCTGATTGCTTCCCCACCCCCCCTTTTTTCTTTTTTCTCCTTTCTTTCTTTTTCTTCTCTTTTTCCCCTATTTTTTTCTTCTTTCTCTTTTTTCTTTTTCTCTTTTCTTTCCTTCTCTCTCTTTTTCTCCTTTTCCCAATACAACTTGTTTTTGGCCACTCTGCACTGAGCAAAATGACTAGAAGGAAAACCCCTCAAAAAAAAGAATCAGAAACAGCCCACTCTCCCACAGAGTTACAAAATATGGATTACAATTCAATGTCAGAAAGCCAATTCAGAAGCACTATTTTACAGCTACTGGTGGCTCTAGAAAAAACCATAAAGGACTCAAGAGACTTCATGACTGCAGAATTTAGATCTAATCAGGCAGAAATTAAAAATCAATTAAATGAGATGCAATCCAAGCTAGAAGTCCTAACGACGAGGCTTGACGAGGTGGAAGAACGAGTGAGTGACATAGAAGACAAGTTGATGGCAAAGAGGGAAACTGAGGAAAAAAGAGACAGGCAATTAAAAGACCATGAGGATAGATTAAGGGAAATAAATGATAGCCTGAGGAAGAAAAACCTACGTTTAATTGGGGTTCCCGAGGGCGCGGAAAGGGACAGAGGGCCAGAATATGTATTTGAACAAATCCTAGCTGAAAACTTTCCTAATCTGGGAAGGGAAACAGGCATTCAGATCCAGGAAATAGAGAGATCCCCCCCTAAAATCAACAAAAACCGTTCAACACCTCGACACTTAATAGTGAAGCTTGCAAATTCCAAAGATAAGGAGAAGATCCTTAAAGCAGCAAGAGACAAAAAGTCCCTGACTTTTATGGGGAGGAATATTAGGGTAACAGCAGACCTCTCCACAGAGACCTGGCAGGCCAGAAAGGGCTGGCAGGATATATTCAGGGTCCTAAATGAAAAGAACATGCAACCAAGAATACTTTACCCCGCAAGGCTTTCATTCAAAATGGAAGGAGAGATAAAGAGCTTCCAAGACAGGCAGGAACTGAAAGAATATGTAACCTCCAAACCAGCTCTGCAAGAAATTTTAAGGGGGACTCTTAAAATTCCCCTTTAAGAAGAAGTTCAGTGGAACAATCCACAAAAACAAGGACTGAATAGATATGATGACACTAAACTCATATCTATCAATAGTAACTCTGAATGTGAACGGGCTTAATGACCCCATCAAAAGGCGCAGGGTTTCAGACTGGATAAAAAAGCAGGACCCATCTATTTGCTGTCTACAAGAGACTCATTTTAGACAGAAGGACACCTACAACCTGAAAATAAAAGGTTGGAGAACCATTTACCATTCAAATGGTCCTCAAAAGAAAGCAGGGGTTGCCATCCTTATATCAGATAAATTAAAATTTACCCCGAAGACTATAGTGAGAGATGAAGAGGGACACTATCTCATACTCAAAGGATCTATCCAACAAGAGGACTTAACAATCCTCAATATATATGCCCCGAATGTGGCAGCTGCCAAATATTTAAACCAATTAATAACCAAACTCAAGAAATACCTTGATAATAATACACTTATACTTGGTGACTTCAATCTAGCTCTTTCTACCCTGGATAGGTCTTCTAAGCACAATATCTCCAAAGAAACGAGAGCTTTAAATGATACACTGGACCAGATGGATTTCACAGATATCTACAGAACTTTACATCCAAACTCAACTGAATACACATTCTTCTCAAGTGCACATGGAACTTTCTCCAGAATAGACCACATACTGGGTCACAAATCGGGTCTGAACCGATACCAAAAGATCGGGATAGTCCCCTGTATATTCTCAGACCATAATGCCTTGAAATTAGAACTTAATCACAACAAGAAATATGGAAGGACCACAAACACGTGGAGGTTAAGGACCATCCTGCTAAAAGATGAAAAGGTCAACCAGGAAATTAAGGAAGAATTAAAAAGATTCATGGAAACTAATGAAAATGAAGATACAACCGTTCAAAATCTTTGGGATGCAGCAAAAGCAGTCCTGAGGGGGAAATACATCGCAATACAAGCATACATTCAAAAACTGGAAAGATCTCAAATTCAAAAGCTCACCTTACACATAAAGGAACTAGAGAAAAAGCAACAAATAGACCCCACCCCCAGCAGAAGAAGAGAGTTAATTAAAATTCGAGCAGAACTCAATGATATCGAGACCAAAAGAACTGTGGAACAGATCAACAGAACCAGGAGTTGGTTCTTTGAAAGAATTAATAAGATAGATAAACCATTAGCCAACCTTATTAAAAAGAAGAGAGAGAAGACTCAAATTAATAAAATCATGAATGAGAAAGGGGACATCACTACCAACACCAAGGAAATACAAACGATTTTAAAAACATATTATGAACAGCTGTATGCCAATAAATTAGGAAATCTAGAAGAAATGGACGCATTCCTGGAAAGCCACAAACTACCAAAACTGGAGCAGGAAGAAATAGAAAACCTGAACAGGCCAATAACCAGGGAGGAAATTGAAGCAGTCATCAAAAACCTCCCAAGACACAAGAGTCCAGGGCCAGATGGCTTCCCAGGGGAATTCTATCAAACGTTTAAAGAAGAAATCATACCTATTCTACTAAAGCTGTTTGGAAAGATAGAAAGAGATGGAGTACTTCCAAATTCGTTCTATGAGGCCAGCATCACCTTAATTCCAAAACCAGACAAAGACCCCACCAAAAAGGAGAATTACAGACCAATATCCCTGATGAACATGGATGCAAAAATTCTCAACAAGATACTAGCCAATAGGATCCAACAACACATTAAGAAAATTATTCACCATGACCAAGTAGGATTTATCCCTGGGACACAAGGCTGGTTCAACACTCGTAAAACCATCAATGTGATTCATCATATCAGCAAGAGAAAAACCAAGAACCATATGATACTCTCATTAGATGCAGAGAAAGCATTTGACAAAATACAGCATCCATTCCTGATCAAAACCCTTCAGAGTGTTGGGATAGAGGGAACTTTCCTCGACATCTTAAAAGCCATCTACGAAAAGCCCACAGCAAATATCATTCTCAATGGGGAAGCACTGGGAGCCTTTCCCCTAAGATCAGGAACAAGACAGGGATGTCCACTCTCACCACTGCTGTTCAACATAGTTCTGGAAGTCCTCGCCTCAGCAATCAGACAACAAAAAGACATTAAAGGCATTCAAATTGGCAAAGAAGAAGTCAAACTCTCCCTCTTCGCCGATGACATGATACTCTACATAGAAAACCCAAAAGCCTCCACCCCCAGATTGCTAGAACTCATACAGCAATTTGGTAGCGTGGCAGGATACAAAATCAATGCCCAGAAATCAATGGCATTTCTATACACTAACAATGAGACTGAAGAAAGAGAAATTAAGGAGTCAATCCCATTTACAATTGCACCCAAAAGCATAAGATACCTAGGAATAAACCTAACCAAAGAGGTAAAAGATCTATACCCTAAAAACTATAGAACACTTCTGAAAGAAATTGAGGAAGACACAAAGAGATGGAAAAATATTCCATGCTCATGGATTGGCAGAATTAATATTGTAAAAATGTCAATGTTACCCAGGGCAATTTATACGTTTAATGCAATCCCTATCAAAATACCATGGACTTTCTTCAGAGAGTTAGAACAAATTATTTTAAGATTTGTGTGGAATCAGAAAAGACCCCGAATAGCCAGGGGAATTTTAAAAAAGAAAACCTTAGCTGGGGGCATCACAATGCCAGATTTCAGGTTGTATTACAAAGCTGTGGTCATCAAGACAGTGTGGTACTGGCACAAAAACAGACACATAGATCAATGGAACAGAATAGAGAACCCAGAAGTGGACCCTGAAATGTACGGTCATCTAATATTCGATAAAGGAGGAAAGACTATCCATTGGAAGAAAGACAGTCTCTTCAATAAATGGTGCTGGGAAAATTGGACATCCACATGCAGAAGAATGAAACTGGACCACTCTCTTTCACCATACACAAAGATAAACTCAAAATGGATGAGAGATCTAAATGTGAGACAAGATTCCATCAAAATCCTAGAGGAGAACACAGGCAACACCCTTTTTGAACTTGGCCACAGTAACTTCTTGCAAGATACATCCACGAAGGCAAAAGAAACAAAAGCAAAAATGAACTATTGGGACTTCATCAAGATAAGAAGCTTTTGCACAGCAAAGGATACAGTCAACAAAACTAAAAGACAACCTACAGAATGGGAGAAGATATTTGCAAATGACATATCAGATAAAGGGCTAGTTTCCAAACTCTATAAAGAACTTATTAAACTCAACACCAAAGAAACAAACAATCCAATCATGAAATGGGCAAAAGACATGAAGAGAAATCTCACAGAGGAAGACATGGACATGGCCAACATGCACATGAGAAAATGCTCTGCATCACTTGCCATCAGGGAAATACAAATCAAAACCACAATGAGATACCACCTCACACCAGTGAGAATGGGGAAAATTAACAAGGCAGGAAACAACAAATGTTGGAGAGGATGCGGAGAAAAGGGAACCCTCTTACACTGTTGGTGGGAATGTGAACTGGTGCAGCCACTCTGGAAAACTGTGTGGAGGTTCCTCAAAGAGTTAAAAATAGACCTGCCCTACGACCCAGCAATTGCACTGTTGGGGATTTACCCCAAAGATTCAGATGCAATGAAACGTCGGGACACCTGCACCCCGATGTTTCTATCAGCAATGGCCACAATAGCCAAACTGTGGAAGGAGCCTCGGTGTCCATCGAAAGATGAATGGATAAAGAAGATGTGGTTTATGTATACAATGGAATATTACTCAGCAATTAGAAACGACAAATACCCACCATTTGCTTCAACGTGGATGGAACTGGAGGGTATTATGCTGAGTGAAATAAGTCAATCGGAGAAGGACAAACAGTGTATGTTCTCATTCATTTGGGGAATATGAATAATAGTGAAAGGGAATATAAAGGAAGGGAAAAGAAATGTTGGGAAATATCAGGAAGGGAGACAGAACATAAAGACTCCTAACTCGGGGAAACGAAATAGGGGTGGTGGAAGGGGAGGAGGGCGGGTGTTGGAGGGGAATGGGTGACGGGCACTGAGGTGGACACTTGACGGGATGAGCACTGGGTGTTTTTCTGTATGTTGGTAAATTAAACACCAATAAAAGTTAATTAAAAAAAAAAAAAAAAAAAAAAAAAAAAAAAAAAAAACAAAAAACAAAAACAAAACAAAACAAAAAAAAACCTTAGACATTGGAGAAAGGGAGGAGGAGAAAGTGATATGAAATTCTTTGACTTTTTCTGTGCTCAGACTTTGCTGGACCTTTTCTATTCTTGTTTGGAGAAGAAGGCCTGAAAGATTAACAGATCTTGTCTAAGTTCTGATGGGGATCAAAGATAGTTAAATGAATAGTCCCAGCCTTCTCATCGTCTTCAGTGCTACTGCCTCACAGGTTACATTTAAAACAACTTTATTGGGGCACCTGGGGGGCTCAGTTGCTTAAGCATCTGCCTTTGGTCAGGTCAGGATCTTGGGGTCCTGGGATGGAACCCTGAGTTAGGCTCCCTGCTCAGTGGGGAGTCTGCTTCTCCCTCTCCCTCTGTACCTCCCCATTGTGTGCCTCCTTCCACCCCCACCATGCCCACACACTCCCTCTCAAATGAATCAATAAAAATCTTTTAAAAAATGAAACAATTTCATTAATTTTTTAACATAGCTATAAGCCACTGATGTGGCTTCCAATGTCGGTGACATTGGAAAAAACAAACTGCTTTTACTAAAGTGTGTTTCAGGGAATCTTAACACCTGGAGTCCGGTTGAAAGAGAAAAGCATATAAGCTAATATTTTCCTTCAAGGAGGGCATTACAAATGATAAAATATCTCTTTTTAATTTTCAGTGAGTATGTTTATTTTCAAGAATGAGGGTGTTAAGGTTTGTATCTGAAGAATTTAGAGTTTTTCAATCATGTCAATATTGACATCTAAGAATTAAAATCTATTGAAGATTATTAATCTGTCCTTGGTTAGACAAAACAAGGCTTTTTGTTTTTTTTAAGATTTTATTTATTTATTCACAAGACAGGCAGAGACATAGGCAGAGGGAGGAGAAGCACGTTCCATACAGAGAGCCCGATGTGGGACTCGATCCCGAGATTCCGGGATCATGCCCTGAGCCAAAGGCAGACGCTCAACCACTGAGCCACCCAAGCATCCCTTGGTTTTGTTTTTTAAAAATCAGTTTTGTTGTTTTTGTTTTTGTTACTGCAGTCTTTTGCCAATATTTTGGATAGTTTCATTCATTCATTCTTATTAAGTAGTTTCTCACTCAAATAAAATGAATTGTGGCAATAAAGAGTCTATAGTGAAATAAGCAATACAAAAATTTGCTTATAAAATATATATGTATATATAAGGCATCTCTATATATAGTATTAGTACTATTATCAGGTGATAATATTATCAGGTGATAATAGTACTAACATAATAATACTAGCTATGTTTAACTGGTTTCTTACTATCTGTCAAATACTGTTTTATGCACTTCATATGTGTTAATTTGCATCACCCTCACAACAACCTGATGAGGCAGACATTATCATTACCCCTGATTTATAGCTGTGTAAACTGAGGGCAATTAAGAAATGTGTCCATGGTCAGTGAGTATCAGGAGCACAATTTAAACCCAGGCAGTCAGGCTTTAAAGCCCACACTATTAAAAACTATTCTCTCCAGCCTTTCAGATACAGTACAGAAAGCACTAAACTTCATATAAAGTGTAGAGAAATACCTACAGAAATTGGGAGGGAGGCAAGATGTCTTCCAGCTAGGGGCTAATGGAAGAAGGGAGGATTTCAATATTGCTTTCCTCAACAAGTAGG
Organism: Vulpes lagopus; assembly: GCF_018345385.1. Taxonomy (NCBI): domain Eukaryota; kingdom Metazoa; phylum Chordata; class Mammalia; order Carnivora; family Canidae; genus Vulpes; species Vulpes lagopus. The sequence continues at coordinate 26,842,498 of NC_054848.1, forward strand.
TAGCATCAGAGTAAATTGAGATGAGGAAAAGGAATTCCAAGACAAGAAACAAAGTCATCAAAAGAAGCAAAGAAGACTAGCTAGCTGTGTATTTTTGTAGGAGTTGAGGGAGGGTACATGGAGAGGAAAAATAAGTAAGATTAGAAATTGAGATTGGGAGCCCATTCTGGAGGGCCAGGTGAAGGAGTGTGCAGAATATTCTGAAGGGTGCGAGAAGTCATAAAATGTGTTTGAACAGAAGGACCTTATATTCTTTCATTCATTTGACAAATATTTGTTGAGCACCTATCATGTGCTGGGTGCTGTCTTGGGCAATGGGAATATATACGTGAATAAAATAGATAAAATCTCTCCCTGCAAGGAATTTCTAATCTATTTACAATCCAAGATATGCTTTAGGAAGTTTAATTTCAAATATCAATCTATAAACTGGACTACAACCATGCAGTGGGCAGAAAGGAGCAGAGAGCAGGAAAAGATTCTAAGAGCATGAATTCCAGTAGTGATTAGGAAACTGGAGAGAAAGCAACAGGTATAAAGGATTGGGGGGAGATATTGATCTTGAAAATGAACTAGAAAGTGGGGCAAATGAAGAGTTGTAGAAGGACTTTTGGGTTGAAATCTGACTTGAAAAGATAGTGGTATAATGAATGGCGGGATAGGAGATGAAGACCCAGTATACAAGGTATGGCCCATTGGGTCACATTTGTGCTATCTGTGAGACATCTGAGTAAGAAATGACCCACATACAGTAAGAAAATGGGACTGATATGGGAAAGAGATAAAAAATCTTCAAATAATTGGTTTAAAGGAAGACAAAGACAGTTGCTTAGTCTAATACCTATAACACAAACCACACTTAGTAACTATTGACCATTGAATGCCAAGAATGAGATTAATGAAGGCAGAAAAGACAGCCCAGAATCAGTCCTTAGGCAAAGAAAGAAGAATGAGTAGAGTGGTAGGGGAAAATCAGTAGAATACAAGACGCTAGCAAGTCGAAAGATAGGACATTTCCCCCAAAAACTGGTGGGCAACAATCACAAGCGATGTGATTTCTAGGGCAGGAAAGACTTGGTGAAAGCATTTGCATTTAGAAGTCATGTAGGTTTCACAGAGAAGCATTTCAGTTGAGAGGTCAATGTTGAAACTAGACTGAAAAAGGTAAAAGAAGATGGATGTTTAGAAGTAGGAATACTTCCATTAATCAACAAATTCCTATTAGGTAAACTATTTCAGAATTGCTTATGGTTATCTTGGGTTTTTGCCTGGAAGGTTGAGTCAGTTTAGAGTAATGGGTAGTGAAGTAAGATGAGTCGAAGGTCAGAAGGTCAAACTTAAGTTCAAAGAACTGACTCCTCTGTGTAGGAGAGAAGTTACCCAATCTCTCAAAGCTTTGATTTTTTTTCACCTGTAAGAAGGATAGGACGATAGTACATCATGCAAGCAAAGCACCCAGTACATTGCCTGGCATACAGTAATATTTTTTAAGTGAGTTATTATCATTACCTATCCTAATAATTCGATGCATACATTGTATTATTCATCTCAGAAAACTAAACATTTATTTCATTGGCTTTTATTTTTAATTATTTTCCCCCCAACCTAGTATGATAAAACTCAAATTAGTTAATTTTCAAAGAAGTAGCAATAGCTACATCACTGAACCTCTTTAATCTTACCCTCCTCAACTGAACATAAAAATAATATTAGTAGCAATACCAGAGGTTTTCAGTGAGAATATTAGAAAATGAAAGTAAAAGTGCTTGTCAGTTATAAAAAATGAAAAATTTAGCAATCATTATTCTCATTAATTAATATAACTTTGATCCATTGATTTTAAAGAGTACAACATTAGTTTTATACATTCAGTTGGACTTTTGTCTAATGTTAATTCATATCATTAATAAAGATCTTTCACCTGAAGAAAGCTTTTTCAAAGTGCTTTTATATTTATTACCTTATAAGATCCTCACAAAAGCTCTGTGAGGAATAAAAGACAATGGTTATTAGGGGCTATCAAAATTGACTTTTCAGTATTCATGGTGTCCTCTTTCCTATGTGGGCCTTTCTTTTGGTTTATATATGTAAAATTACAAAATCCTAAAACTGAATTATAATGTTATTCAATTTAGCGCTTTCCTTGTATCATTCTGGATAACAGGTAATTTTAATGGCAATATCCAGAACAATTAGGTTCTAAAGTTTTCAATACGTTCAATTAACATGTTAACACACATAAGAGACCATGGTAACATGGTCCGGAATGTTAGAACCCCTTTAATCAACTATGCTTATATTCCATTAAATTGATTATTTTTCCATCATTGGGCAAAGATGAATTCTTATCTTCTATATTTAGTTTTCCTTTTCATAGGAGATAAAACACCAGTCTTGAACATTTGTCCTCATTGACTCCTTCTTCTTCTTCTTCTTTTTTTCAAAGATTCTATCTATCCTTTCATAAGAGACAGAGAGAGAGAGAGGCAGAGACACAGGCAGAGGGAGAAGCAGGCTCCATGCAGGGAACCCGACGTGGTACTTGATTCCAGGTCTCCAGGATCGCGCCCTGGGCTGAAGGCAGCACTAAACTGCTGAGCCACCTGGGCTGCCAGACTCATTCTTCTAAACTTTGAATTATTTCACTATTTCTTTTTGGATTATTTCTGTGATCTATAGGAATTTGAGGGTCCAAACCTGGAACATGACAAAGTTCTGAATATAGTAAGATGACAAGTATGTGACTCTTGAATCTCTTCCTAAGTACTACCATTCATAGTACTGTGAACATATGTGACCTTTTTATAGTAGCTACATGAGAATAAGAGGAAAACATAAAATCTTCCCTGTTCATGTAAAAGAAGAAACAAACTGTCCTTATTGGAAAGTTTTTGAAGATCTTGGATACATTACCCAAATACTCTTACTTGTTCCAAGGTATGAATTTTACACCAAAGCGTTACTAGTTCTTTGCCTTTTTTCAAGGTTAAACCATTAAAAGCATCCCCATAGCTACGCTCCTTTGAATAACATAGAAAATGGCATCACTTAATACCAATTCTGTACTGGAGTAAGTGGTATTTTGGTGACCTTTGAGTGTATTTCTGAATGGGCCGTAGAGAAAATCAAGTGATGATTCGTGTGTAAGATCATGTATTTCTTTGGCTGCCCTGCTAATGTCCTTCAATTTTGTATCTTCAACTGAGAACCTATATCTCTTCCAAATTTTAGATCCATATTTGCAATTGCTTTAAGGAGATGATAGTTTCACCTCTATGACTCACAGACATCTCAAAACTGAATACATTCTTGACTTCTCTTCCCACAACTGGTTCCCCTCTTGAATTCTACGACTCCCTGAAGGCACTTGGTCATGCCAAGTGGTAAGCAGTGACTCCTCATCCTATCTCCCATGCTTCCTCACCTCTGCTTCCTGTAACATCCATTGTAATGTTAACTTTTACCTCCAAATAGCTCACATATCTGTTTCATTTGTTCAACCTCAGTACCTTATTTCTTACTAGGAATAGTGCAGAAGGAACATTCTAACTGTTGTTCCTGGACAGGTTTTATATCCTTCCAATTCTTCTCTCACCTACCAGAGTCAATCTTTCAAAAATGTAAGTCCGGTTAATTGATTTCCTTGTTTAAAACTATATTGTGACTTCCCATAGACTACAGATAAAGTCCCAACTTTTAAGGTAGATGACAAGTGGGATAGAAAGACAGCTTACACATACTGAGCCCTCCGAGTCTAACACTCTGCCCCCCTAGAGGGAATTTTATATGTATCCTATTATTTAATCCTCAAAATATGCCCACTGTATAGAAAAATATAATTAAGATGTAGAAGTTAGGGGCAACAAGTGGAAGAATAAGTGGTGTTTCTGCTTAGAAGGCTGGTACTCTATTTACTATACCCTGCTGTTTTTCCAAATAATTTAGCCCCAGCTGACCTTTCTGATCTCAGTTCTTGGAACAACCATACCCCCATCATAGACAAGTACCTTTAGATTCTCAAACTCTCACAATGTCCAGGACTTTGAACATGGTATTGACTTTGCCAAAAATTCTCTTTTCAACTCTTTATACCTAGCTAGGTCCTAATACATTCTTCTAACATACTCTGAGCAGAGGTTTTCAGCCTTGGTTAGACATCAGAATCATGGACAGTACATGCTGCCATCAATCCAATTTGAATCTCTAGGGGGTGGATTCAAGGAATTAGCATTTTTAAAAGCTCTTCCTCAGGTGCCTGGGTGGCTCAGTCGGCTAAGCATCTTACTCTTGATTTTGGCTAGTTCATGATCTCAGGGTCCTGGGATTAGCCCTGCATTGGGCTCCATGCTCAGTGGGAAGTCTGCTGGAAATTCTCTCTCTCTCTCTCTCTCTCTCTCTTTTCCACTCCTGCTGCTCCTCCCTTCTCAAATAGATGAATAAATCTTTTAAAAAAGAACCCTCCAATATATAAGGAAGATGGGAAAACACTGTTATAGTGAGTTTCTAGCCTCTTTGGAAGGCTTAAGCTTAATCATCTGTTTTCATTAGACCCAGTCTAGCTCTCTACTCTAATACTCGTCACACTACTATAATTTGCCTTAGCATACGTATTTTGATCTCTGGAATTTAAGCACTACAAAGGCAGAGGTCTATTCTAATACAGAGGCTTTTGAATATATCCAGTATGCACATTCTCATTCTTTCTCTCTCTTTCCCTCTCTCTCACACACATACACAGCCAAAATCAAAGTTATACACACACACACACACACACACACACACACACACACACACACACACACACAAAACCCGACCCTGACTTAAGAGTGATGAACTCTGTTATTTCCTATTCTATTCTGCTAATTTTATTCCTTTCTATTTAAAAATTGTGATGCCAAGTAAAATAAATCAGACAGAGAAAGACAAATACTATATGATCTCTCTTATATGTGGAATCTAAAAAACAAACAAAACAAAACAAAATTAGCTAACAGATATAGAGAACAGATTGGTGGTTGCAAGAGATAGGGGTAAAAGAAATGGATGAACTGGAGTTTTTTTTTTGGTTTAAAAAAGTTAAATAAAAGTAAAAAAATTAAAATTGTGGATTGATACTCATTGAATTATACAACCTAATACTTTGAACTGTGTTCGAAAAGCATCTCTGTAATCATGTTTGTGGTTGTCCTCATGCCATACTAGGCACTTAACAGATTTCATGGATTAATCAAAGTTCTTGAGGAAATGATATATATAAAAGTTTTTACATATCCAAAAGAGTAGGCAGTCATTGCCAGGCAAAAGAAAAATATCAAGATTAACTTTTATATTCTTTAGACACCAAAGAAGTATAGAAAATTGTATAAAACTCAGTTCAAATTATAGCAAAGGAAAGGAATACACAGAGGGTTTCCTTTTCTTAGAATTAGGGAACCTCAGATTACCTCTCTATTCTTAGATGTCCCAAGAAAGATGACAATCCAATTTATTCAGAATACTAATTGTGTTACTAAGATTGCATTCTTCTTTCTTCCTTTGGAATTAACCAGTGGGCCAAGATTTTTTTTGTGAGAAACACTGAGGAAGTTACTTCCCCAATTTCAAAAATGTATTAGAAATATAAGCTTCCTTAATCAATTTACAGGTGCACGCTGATGTACAATTCAAAGTTTATCAAGCTAGGCTCTCTGGAAATGTTTTCTTTAATAAGAGAGAACTTTTATGATGGGGTTGGGTAGGGAGATACGGGTAAAAACAAACAAGCTTAGACAAGAAACTGGGTTTAAAGCTATGGCCTGAGACAAGATCCAGATCACAGATGAAGGAATCTCAAACATTAATTACTCCATAGTTTCTCTTGTCAGGAAAAAGATCCTAATTACACCTTTATGACCATCTCTCCCCAACATATACCTACACCCACATACCTTCTTTACAAGCTGGTATTAGAATGATCTCTTAGGGGTCCTTAGAGAATCAGTTAAGATTGGCAGAAATCTTGTGAAATATTAGCAAAGTTACAGAGGCTTCCCATTTTCAGATAGTTATTGATGGTTTTATGTCAGAATTTGGAACAGAGGCTATATTTATTAATTCTCTGGGGCCCAAAGTGGAAATGTTTTGGACACAGGAAGAATATGATCCAACTATGAATACAGTTTTTTTATTTTAAAGATAAATTTGCAATGTAAAAATTCTCAGACTGTCACCTCTCAGGGTTCTATATGATATTCTATAAAAATGTATTAGCTTTAACATTCCAGTTAGACTGTCAGAAATAACACTATTTATAAGAAAAATCTCCTCATCCTGAAGTATAAGGACAACTATAATGTCCTTGCTTTTACCAAGAAAACTAAATAAGCATTTTTTCTAATATGAGGAAGGAATTTTAATGGCTTTCAGAGTGAAATTACTCAGATTAATTCCATTCAGGAAGCATATGCTTCATAAAACATGTATTCTTATAGAACCCATGAATTGTGATTATTGCTGAGAGAATTAAATATCCTGTGAAGTGGATTGTAAATAACAGTGATACTCATTCTAGCAAGAGCTGGGGCGGCGGGGGGGGGGGGAATCTCCATATATAGAAGAATTGATTGACAGTCATAGAGCAAAAACATATTTGTGAAGGCTCCCCCCAACCCGCTGCCAGCCCCTGTATCCATTCAGCAGCATTTTCACAAAATAAAGCATCAATGCTTTCGGGTGGACAGATGTATTGGAATCTGCTGGGAGAGCTGATGTTCTGGCTAGGCATTTGGAGTTTCCTTTTTTAATATGTAAGAATTACTTTCGCTCTACAGCATGAATCAAACAATGAACATAATGCTACCAGCTTCTTCAAACAAAGTGAAAAGGCGAATCGTTATACTTTTTTTCCTTCACACATATTATAGAAAATTCCTTTTGTTCAAAATAAAAAAAATCTTTGTAAGGGAAATAAAACAAAGACTTCCATTTAGCTGAAATACTGAAATTGCATGTAATCTCCTAAAATATGTGGTTATATTTATTTTCAATCTTGGCGTTTCCATTTGTTGCTTTTAAACCCCAGTACCTTAATTCAATCCTATCACTTGAAATGCACCATTAACAACAATAATCAATAGTTTTAGTAATTTCGAATTTTTTCCATGACATCTCCAAATCTTTCATCAAAAGACTGTTATCCGGCCATCCAACTGAAAATCAGAGCTGGCTATAAAAGTCATTTCTATCCATAAAATGTAGTTTCAACCTCAGGCAACTGGAATTTATAGAAAACCCAATATTAACACAGAGGGAATGAAAAAATTGTCTCTATTTTAAAATAGTGTTGGGATCTCAGCTAGTCCTATTGTAGTTAAGGGGAAAATGATATGTCTAAGGTTTTCAGGAACTCTAGAGGAGTTTTATATAGCTTTTAATAACAAATACTTTTTATGAGTAATATACCATAAGCTAAGAAAATGTCCTCTGCATAACTTTCAACTGTTTTTGAAAGGGAGCTCAGAGATCTAAACGCAAAATGTAGTTTCTTCTCCATTCTCCCATAGGAGATACAGTTTAAAAACAAGGCAACTTTTTCTCTTAATGATTCAGAATCTTGCAGTTTCTCAGAATTTTCATTGTATAGTAATGCAGATAACAACATATAGTAGATACATGGATGTGTCTTTGCCCTCAATCAGACTTGTTTACTAATTTAAAGGATGTTTTATTAAATCTTTATTATAAAATGGTCTCTTGGATTATTCTTTCTTTTCAAACTAATCTGCTAAAAAACCCACGTGAAGTTTTATTCTTTATCTACCATAGCTGATGAGAATATGTGAGCCCATATATTTATTAAAATTCGAGGTAGCTTCATGGGTATGTAGAAGGAGGAAGAACTAAAAGTTTATAAAATATCACAAGTAAGTTGCAGCAGAATATTTTCTAACCATTCATCTAAGAGTTACCAAAAAAATCTAACTTTGCATTGCTTTTATATTTTAGAGCCATGGGACACATCTACAAAGATAAAGTCAGATATTGCTCTAACAAACTATGATGAACGAACCAATGATCAAACTAATTCAACACAAATTGTGGAGGAGCGAGTGGGGTCTAAGAAGCATGGAAGACACAAATGATGAATTTGAAAAGCTATGAATTGCCACTGTCATTAACTCTATGCACAAGAGCAGGAAAGTAGATCAAGTATCCTATCAAAACAGAAAAAAAAAAAAAAGAAGGAAAACGAGGAAAGAAACATTGCTTATTATGGTCTGACGGTGGAATTATTTTTCAAGCTAGGATATACAATCACTTTTTCATCATAATTTAAATATATGGAAAAAAGTAGTCCAAAACCTGGATCATATTGTTTTTAACACTCTAAGTTTGAGATACTAGTAAAATTCTTGTTTCACGTCAGAAAACTCAACTATACATAACAACACTTCATAATGGTTCAGAAAATTATATCAGGCACTGAGAATGAACATAAGAAGCTTCCTTGAACCAAGATGTCATTTAGACAAAACTACCCTAAACTTCCCTTTTCACTGTTTATGCATATGAAATTTTATAGCAATAATTGTTGTTTCTAGGAAAAACAATTGTCTGAAAATTGTATGATCATTAACTATGACAAATTTAGCCATCTCATTTTTCTTTTTACAGATCGTGTTGGGAAGAAAGCTACAAAATGCCAGATTAACATTTCAAAATGTATTTGGAAGTAATGAAGGGAAACTGATTCAGTTAGCAACGCTAAATAAAACAGACAATTCATACAGATGCTTTCCCTGTAAAATATTAAATAAACACTCCAAAATGGCAACTTTTTCCATTTAATAAACCAATTCCTAATTTATTTCTTGGAGCAAAGTTTCTCCTTGGCCAAAGCTCTGGTTTTACGTGCAAGTTTTCCCTGGTGAAAAAAACATGGACCATTTGGAAGACTGGGGTGTTAAATGAAATACTAAATGACTTTGCTTTCTCCCTCTGCCTCTTTCCTTCTTGGCCATATGCCGCACTGTATCACGCCATATAAAACAACCACTTTACTTTGTCCCCAGCACATCAGTTATGAAGACCGACGCTGTGAACTGTTCACATGGATTCACAAGAGGCAAAGTAGAAAAGCTTTACTTACTTGCCATTGTTTCATCAGCTCTCTTACTCCCTTGGAATCTTCTAGAAGCCTTTCCTTATGGGTGGCATCCTGCAGGACGTTGGCAGTTGTTTCGGCTTCTGTAAGCCAGGCAAGGAACTTCTCCAGGTCCAAGGGGAACTGTTGCAATAATCTGTGGGTTTCTTCCAGAGCAGCCTCTCGCTCACTCAATCTGCAAAGGAACAAATGTCCAGATGTAATTCTCCTCAGTTATCAGAATGGTGCACCCCGGGGGCCCTCATTAAAGGAGCTAAGATCAAGGGACTAAATTGTAATGTACCAACAAGGGTATGGGTTGTTGCTAAAAGTCCTCTTAGAAGCAACAACTAGAATAGTGTGTGTGTATGTATATTTGTGTGTGTGTGTGTGTAGACTCTGGAGTGTTCATATATGAACTTCCAAAAACAATCTTTTTTTTTTAACTTGATAGTTTTTTTTTACTGGTTGACTGTGAAAACTTATTTTCATATGCTGCAAAAGTGAAAGCTCATCTTTATAGGTAAAGCTCCCAAATCCCCATACCATGCTTATCTTTGATGTCACCTGAGGCAGAAAGTCAGGATTCAGTAGGCAAGGAAAAAGGTCAGGAAAATGCAAAGCTAAACCAGAAAGTCGAACAGTGGAGGAAACAAGAGAAAGGGATCAGAGGGCAGACGAGAACAGAAAGACTAACAAGGAGAAAGATGACATATTTCACAGAAAACATTGTGCAACATATCACATTGCGTGACAGTATTGTGTTCTAATGGCTCTAACTACAGTGTTAGCTTTACATTTTGTTATCTGATGGTCATGCAACTGAGAATATTCTCCTAAAGGAAAAACTTCTGTGTAATGGAAAAAGGAAAGCTGAAAACCCAGCCAGACCTGGGTCCAATCCCAATATCCTCTACCATCTGTGTGGTATATCAGCTTACTTAACCTGAGTTCAAAGTTTCTTATCTACAATGCCTATTGCTGGGCTGAGAATGAAAATATGACAATGTGTGTGTCAGGATGACTGCCTCCCACATACCGTTAGTTATATATCAGGGTTACTCAAACACCTTCCTTCACTCGGCCCACATCCCATTACTCTTTCTCTAAACTTTTTAAAAAGATTTTATTTATTTGAGAGGCAGAGAGAACACATGAGTGGGGAGGGAGGGGCAGAGGGAGAGGGAGGAGCAGACTCCCTGCTGGGCAGGGAACCTGAAGCGGGCTCTATCCCAGGACCCGGACAGTGACCTGAGCAGAAGGCAGATGTTTAACCAATTGAGTCATCCAGGCGCCCCCCCCCCACCCTTCCTCTAATCTTTTAGAAAGGGTGAACCAAATTTCCTAATGACACAAAAATCTAAAAAATTTATTATATATATATATATAATGCATATATTGTGGATACACACACATATGCCCTCAGCAAAAATCTACATAATAACAGCTTGGAGGGAAAATTGCCTTTGGCAGTAACAGTCCCATCTAAAAAGATTCAGGTAAATTTTGTCTGCAATGAGGAAATTAGTACTCTATTTAAATGCCATATTTGCCTTCTATTACTACACAAACACTTTCTGGGATTAAACATAAGCTAAAAATGGATTTTAAAAAATTGAACACTTGAATATGATACACACTGCTTGTTAGGATGTGATTGTCAATAATTATGCAAAACTGCAATTTATTTCAGCAGCAACTTTATCATGGGATGTGCAAACCAGGCAATAAACAGCTCCTGCCGAGCCAGCGGCAGCAAAGCCCCCGGAAGAGCTGTTTATTCATCACGGGTGAGGTTTTTGCTGAGCCTACAGTCTTCCACAGTGTAGTTTCGGTGCTCATACTGGATAAAAATCTTCTGTCTGCATTAACTGGTGGAGGGTAGAATAGGTTTATGAGGATGCAGCTATCGGAAAAAAAGGAAGCATTGCATGAAGCTATTTATCAACCCCTAAATAAACTGTAATGCTGCATAGCCTAAAGTTACCTTGGCATTTGGGTTGGGCAAATCAGTTCAACCTTGCCTAGTTCATGGACTAACCTGGACTGCTTGCTCCCTGCTTATCTGGTTTTCAAACTATCAATGGAGGGAGGAAGATCAAAATAGTTATTTATTTATCTTTTTATTCAGTATGACTTAAAAGCTCAGAACCATTGCAACAGCACTGAGAATCTTAATGTTACAATCTGGCATGAAACGCACAGGTTGAAGCACCTGAAACCTGCTCACATCTGGCCATTTCTGACCTACAGAAGTGGCCATCTCATCCTGTTCAAGCTAGTATTTCTAGGCTGACTTGCGCATCAGAAATCACTAAGACTTACGCCACCTCTAGCCTAAAATTTGGGGTAGAAATAAGCTGTCGCATTCCACAAGACAAGTGCAGGGTTGGACGATGACATATTTTCTAACATGCTCCAACTTCATGGAAAATAAAAGGACAAAAATGAAACTCTCAGGGCAGAGTGAAGCCTGGAGAGAGGTAGACATTGTGCATTTTATTATCAGGGTCCCCCTCATCATGAGCTGCACACGATGCTCCCTCATTCTTGAACTAAAAACACCACTTATCCTCTGCTTCCAGAGAAAGTAACTAGTAAATAACTTTCCAAGAGTTCTTTGTAAAATACAATGCACATAAATTAGATGAAAGGGTTCTAACGAGACAATGAGATTTCTAGCCAAATCCTACCAGCGAGTTTGCTGCTTTGTAAATTAGGCCCTTAGGGAAGAACAGTAACTCTTGTAGGACAGTAAGGCACCATTTTCCTCAGTGATACCCTAGTGCTCAGAAATATTGACAACATCAAGCTTAATCTTTGCTAATTTGGAAAATATGTTAACAAAATTCAATGGCCGTGAGAGCAGAAAATCTCTTCAAATGAGTTCTTTTACAGGCCTCTTTGATCAGAGGTGAGATTGTTGTTTCCTGCTCATGTGGTAGTTTTAAGGCTGCATCCTTTCTCCTGAGGTCAATCTACATACACCGAATTCCTAAATTTTAATCGCACCAAGCCTAGACCAGAAATGAGTCAAGGGTACTTATATGTCATATTTGTGCATTCAAAATAGCTCCGGATGTATGTCATACTTTTTAATTTTCCATAACCATATGGCCTTAAGTGGCTTATATGATTAATAAAAATGCAGAAATAATGAGAATCATAAAGAAATCTTAAAAATTGTTTTAGAATAAAACCGAAGATCTTGAACATGGGTTATCTTATCAATTCTGTCTGGGTTATCCAATTACGGGATCCTGGTGAAAATTTGGGTGAACTTTCAAAGTAACAATGCCCAGGTATTGGAAATAGTAATAATACTTTACGAATATATTCTACTACAGAGGTTAAGTCCTTTTTTATGCAACTAATATTGTCAGCTATTCTAGGTTTATAACATGTAATAGCTAAGAATCTGGTGGAGTGTGGACTGGTATGATGACTTTTAATTTCTTTTTTCTGTTTAAAAGGTCACCATGTACCTTTCTCAAGTGCCTAAGTATGAGTGGTATGGTACAGTGGTTCTCAAAATGTGACCCACAGACCAGTGGCATTAGCATTATCTGAGAACATATTAGAAATGCGAATTCTCAAGCCTTACCCTGGACCTGCTAAATCAGAAAGTCTGTGCATGGAGTTCAGTGGCTGTGTTTTAACAAGTCTTCTAGGTGATTCCAATATATGCTAAAGCTTTGAGAATCACCGCCACTCGAGACCCATTCATTTTGCCCTAGCTTCTGAGAAAGCTACTGGAGGCAGGATGCAGCCAATGACTGGTGAATGTGTGGGCTATAAAAGCCTGGCCCTCTTGCTCCAACTCAGAACAATTCGGGAGGATTGGGGAGGGGGGTGGTTGATTGATGTTGTGGTTGCAACTGCACTGAAGCCCAGCTTCTCCTTCCCTGTCCTGCTTCCTTCCTGTTCCTTCCCTCACAGGTGTTAATCCTGACAGCACTCGCTAACAAAATTCCTGCAAGTTAATCGCTTTCTCAGAATCTGCCTCCTGGGAAAACTGACATGCTGCAATGTCATACTAAATGAGGATTTTAAAAATATACATGCTTAAGAAATAAATGTATGTGAGAAATATACAACTACTTACATGGACTGTGGTCTCATAAGGGGACAGGATGGAGTATTCTCACACTCAGGAAATGAGCCTGAAGAGCGCCTGCACCCTTGGTTGCCCTTTAAGAGGATCTATAGAGAGGCACCTGGGTGGCTCAGGTCATGATCTCAGGGTCCTGGGATTGAGCCCCTCATCGGGCTCCCTGCTCAGTGGGGAGTCTGCTTCTGTCCCACCCCCTGCTTGTGCTCTCTCACTGGTGCGCTCTCTCAAATAAACAAATAAAATCTTAAAAAAAAATAAGGATCTATACGTAGTGTAGAGTTGCATTATCACCAGTTAGAAGCAAGAACTTACTGAAGGGCAAAATGCTGTAGCTGTAAAGCTTAGTACAACCCTGTACCTGCCCAAGAAGGTACTCATCCAGAGCCAATTCCGCTCAAAGGGGAAGAATTACAGAATGCAGGTCTTCAGCATCTCTGTTTTCCTTTTAAGAACTGATTATCAGTGAGGCAATCAGACAAGCAATACTCTGATCTGTCACCAAGCACCCACACACATATCAGGGTATCTCTAACTAAATCTTTAAGACTCCAAATTTTCTATTGAGTTGAATATCAGCAATTTCTTATGGGTCAACTTAATACATAAAAAGCACATGAGGAAAGGGAAACTTATTACTTTCCTAAGTAAGGCTGTAGAGCTGAATGAATGCATAGACAATATTCTACTCATAGATACATGAGTGGACAATACTTTATCAGTGCACTGTAACCAGGAGTTTCCATATATAAAATTTTAAAAATATGTTATTATATATATATATACACACACATATATATATAATCAAACAGAAAGAAACACATTGAATATTTTTAGGGGGAAAAGTCTCAATCTGATAGAGGAGGCTATTCGGCCCAGGTGTTTTTTTAAGTGTGACAAATTGAGGAAATTCACAGCACTCAGTCTTCTGCTAAAAAACACTCCTGATCTGTGCCCTGGTATTGTCATGGAGTAACCAAATAAAATACCTGCACTATCACCTTCCTGGCTTATTTGCATTGAACCACTATCATTTCCTATGATGTTTTTAGGAAATGATTACAGGATGACAATTTTTTCCCTTTTGTTGGTGTTAGATACCGATATAAGAGAATGAGCACCTTAGCAGCAACGTGCAACACTAGTCACAGGACCAAACATAACCTGAGGTTCGATCTCTCTGTAACTGTAACAGTCTCCACTGACTTGCTAGAAAATGCATTGCATTTTGATTTTTAAAAATCACTTCAGATTGTGTTTTCAAGGGACAGCTAGAATTGTATTACCAATGGATATACAGCAGTTTGTTGAAAGGATTCCATTTAATCGCTAGCAATTGTATTAGTAATTTGCACCAAGGAGAAGCATGAATCTAAACTAAGTCCTTCAATAATGCTTGGCCCAGTCCCCCGTCAGTACCTGTCTAGCCACAACTCTAATGTTGTGGCTTAGGGCAACATCTACCTAGAAATACAGCCACAGAAGCATTCTGGCTGTGAGAGGATGTTTCTCTTTTCTCCTCTGCGGCTGAACGATACAGTGAGAAATATACTGTGTTCTTTTAACTATTGACCCAGAATAAGAGATCAAGGCTCTAAGATATGGCACAGAAAAAATATTTTTAAAGCTAACATCCATATAGTTTTTCACATGTTTTAAAATATATTTAGACTTATTCTCTCATCATTTTATAAGGTATCTCCAATTTTTTCTACCTACAGTCTGCTTCTGTTTTTCTTTGTATGCCTTCCAGTTGGATATTTCATTCCCTCTCAATGGCTTTAAGCTCTACACAGATCATCATTAAATCAGCACCTCATTCCTTTTTGTTTTTAGCACCTCATTCTTATTTGTACATGCCTACCAACATCTCATTAAGTCATCTATGCATCTATTCCATACGTATTATGTGCCAGGATCTATGTTCAGTGATGGTGACACAAAAGTCAATGAGGCATGGACATGGACTTTGGCATTTAATATATTCAATTCTGGTGGAGGAGACAGAGAGGTAAACATTTAGCTATACTTACGGTGTGATTAAGCCTATAATTCATGTGGATTCCCTACCAGTAGCTCAAATGTATTCATGAACTAGGATCTCAATTTGCCTAACAAGTGATAAATCTACCTTTAAACATTTTTCTGGCCTTTTCTGATCAAAGGAAGTAGAGATCAACTAGCTGGATTTTATCTCAACATACGGTGACAGATGCTCAAAGTTGGCCTAATTGAATTGATTTTCATAAAAATAAGAAATCTCTTGGATCTATGGTCCAGGTTATTGCTGGTTTCATTTTGCTGTTGGTGAGATTCATTCTGAAAGAACTGGATGACTTTTCCAAAGTTGCACACAAGTGGCAGAATTGGGATTATAGCCCAAGTCTTGCACCCTAGAAATTTTTATAACTCTGAAAGTAGATATTGGTGTCTACATCCCTCAGATACATTCATTGTAGGAAAAGAAAGAAAAGTGCAGAGACAGTTATACCACTGAATCCTGGTCTTCATTTTGGAGTACAGATTTAACTATTTGTTAGTTACCGTAAGCAGAATCATTGAAACGTGAAAAAAAGTACACATAAGGGAACACAGACATGCAAAGATATTTTCCCACCCTAACTTAAGCAGAAACATCTAGCTGGTATTTGCTTCAAAACAAAACAAAAAAATCCATTTTCAACGCAAATTTGCTGGTTTGCTGTTCACCGACACATGAATTAACGAGGTTTTCATCCCCTCTCTCCTGAGGTCTGGTACTAAATTACTCAAACTCTCCAGAGTTAATTGGAAACCATGACCTAAATGTTCCCAAAGTATTGCTGATTAGTTCTCAGAAAACTCATTCCCATCTTTCCTCACCCCAGACAACACAGGATGACTTTTTAACATGTGCAGAAGCAACACACTTGCATGAAAAATAGATTAATGCTCTAAAGATAAACTGCAGCTTTGAAGTTATCTGCTGAAACTTCCTTCAATGATACATTTTAGTAAAAAAAAAAAATTAATATCACGTAGACTTTACCTTTAGATAGTAAGAGAGTATCCCCATGATCATGCAAGGAATTTTAAAATACAACATTCCATACATATATCTTTTGATTCTTTGAACATTTTTAAAATTGAGATTTGTACAGTATATCATCAGAGAAACAACAATTATTACATACTTTTTCCTAAAAGCACTGGGACATTTCTGAGAAGAAAATGTTGACAATGGTTAAAACTTTCCATTATTCTTTGCATTACTCATTTCATTTGACTTCTGTTTCTGTCATGTATCACTGAGAAAAATTAGGTGATAAAAGAAGTGTACAAAATATTACGCATAGGTGAAATACTCAAGATATATGTACATATATGTATTCCTATCTTGGATTGTTAACAAAGAGGTCAATTTTTGACATCTCTAAATAAATTCTCAATGATTTGTATTATGTGGTCTGTAAGGTGAATTTTTGGTTTTGGTCACTTTTAGTGTAACTCTCTTTAGGAGGTGTGTTTCCTACATGTTGATAAGCTGAATTGAGTAGCTTTCTTCTAAAAGGATATATGAAAAGTAATACAGTAACCAAATTAGAAGGACAAGCCTAGGATCATCTCTCCAGTCTCCTAAGACTGTGCTGTCAAATAAATATGCATTCTTATTCTCACTTAGAGAAAACCAGAACAGATGGTTAGACGTTGATACATAATATTCTGAAGGCGGCAAGGCAGGTTGGTTCAATTTTCTAAGATCAAAAGTCAAACAAACATGTAGATTCTCTTGAAAAGGAAGTGGCTAAAAACCTATCACCAGATGATATGAACTTACAGTAGAGGTCTATCAATGGAATTGGGAAAAACAAACAATTTCCTAATTCCGGACGTGAACTTGAAGTTATAGTCTCTAAATATTTGTGACTTTTATTACCTGATTCCTCATTCAGCATTCCCCTGTGGTTAATAACACATTCTTGAGAGTTCTTTAAATTTAACCCTTATTGTTACAGTATTTTGTACTAAAATAATGCTCCTTGGTTTTGACGCTTTTTCACATATATTTTCTCCCTTGATACTTTTAAAAAATCTGAGGAGGTTAGTGGGACCAGTTGTTATAATATAATCATTAACACTTTGTAGAAGAGAAACCTGACTTTCAGAGAGGCTGGATGAATTTCCCAAATAAGTGGCAAAGCCAGAAACACCAAATCTAGTCCACTCTAAGATATTACTTCTCAAGGTTGATTTGCCAATCTCCCTGTGAGGTAAATATAATGGGTATTAATATATGACTAGGCTCAAAAGCTCTTTGTTTTCTGTGATTATTATATGAATAAGGATTATGATGTGTATTTGTGTGGAGACAAAAATTATAAGCTCTTTGCTTATCATCTGTAGCTGCCATCTAAGAGAGCTGTTAGAATAAATACAGCACTTTGGACCTGAGGTAAGCTTGAGGCTTTTATATTCAAAAAAGAGCACATTACGGGCAGTGGTGAAATCTTTTTCTTCTTAGGAAATAAGGGAAAATCATATGATTGTGCCCTTCTTATAATGGTAACTTAATAAATGTTTGCTGAGGATATAGAGATTATCGGGAAGTCTGTACCTTTTGAGAAATGTTTTACATTAAAATGATCTAACAAGAAAACCAAACACGTCTCTTTTCTAGAAATTTTACAGTAAAATAAATACATTTTTATAAGACCAGCTGAGAAATGAATTAATCTCTCAGAGTGACTAAGTCTTGGTGGATTCTAAACAAATTGCCCTTTTAATTTTGAACCTCTTTTAATGGCTCAGATATGATTTACAAGACTGGTAAATCTGATATGATTTATAAGATTTGGAGGATTACAAATAGCTTGAGCTAATTAAAACTGATGCTCAAAAGAAAGATTTAAAATTTCTTGATTTCTTGCTTTAATTACTAGGGGGAGAAATTGCATTTAAAAGAACTAGATACTCTGAGATTCATTGATGGCCTTTCACTAGATCAATTCAAATTTATGAGGGATAGTCATAAATTAAGGATTTATTTTTTTCAATTAAAACTACAACACTAAAGGAATAAATCTGAGGCCTTCATGTGCTTTCAAGAATCGCTTTGGGGCGTCTGGATGGCACAGTCGGTTGAGCACCTGACTCTTGATTTTGGCTCAGGTTGGGATCTTGGGGTCATGAGATCAAGCCCTGCGTTGGGCTCAGTGCTGAGTGGGGAGTCTGCTGGAGATTCTCTCCCTCTGCCCCTCACCCCCACTCATGCACTCACAAGTATGCTCTCTCTCTAATAAATAAATACATCTTTTTAAAAAAGAATCGTCTTACTTATGAATGCACCACTTACAAAAAGTCTCTTATTCTTCTTTGTCATCATCATTCACTTACTGTAAATTCCTTAAGAGCAAGATTCATACCATGGTTTCTGGTATTTAATAGTCACTCGGCAGATCCAATTAAAATCAATAAACCTACTATGAATCAGACAGACATTCTACACATGAGAAGGTCCTAGTCCCCTGTTCTTAAAAAACTTAAGAGTCCAAATTACTTCTTGACGTAAATTGATTGGAGAATAATTTATATTTTATAGAATCTTAAAGTTTATACATTGCTTTCACATACGTTAAGTTGAATCTTTTTTTTTTAATTTTATTTATTTATTCATGAGAGATACAGAGAGAGAGAGAGAGGCAGAGACATAGGCAGAGGGAGAAGCAGGCTCCTCGCAGGGAGCCGGATGCAGGACTCGATCCCGGGACTCCAGGATCATGCCCTGGGCCGAAGGCAGGCGCTAAACCGCTGAGCCACCCAGGGATTCCCCCATAAGTTGAGTCTCTTAATAATTAGCGGATATCACCTTCGTTTGTTACACAAAATGGATTATATAAAAGACTCTTATTCAGTTATAACTGAGACATTTAAAAATGAGGATGAGTAATTCTGTGACCAAAACTGTGCTCTGCTTTGCAGAAGTGTAGACATTAATGAAATCTTTGGAGGTTGTAACTTTCATCGAGTTTTGTACTAGTAGTGAAAATGAAGTGGACTGGCCAGTGCATTGCACTGAGTTGTCTGTCACTACTCAAACAAAACCAACATAGTTTCTTTGGAATTTTTAAAATGAGCTCCCACAAAGACTGTTAATTTGATGTATTTTTTAGGTGCACCGCAAAGCCAGAGTGCATAACAAACAATAGCTTCTGTTAAAAACAATCCACTACCCTGGCAAATGTTCTGATTGCCCTTAAATTTGATCCTGACCCAGAGATATGTACTAAACATGTCCTCCAGATTCATCCTGTCCAGGTATTCATGTGGCTCTATTGCCCAACGTACCCCTGTGCTCCTTGGTTTGTATCGGCCGTGAATTTGAATGGGCATCTTCTCTATAGCTCTACTCATGTTCTGTCAGAAATATTCAGTGTGTCAGGGACTAGAACAGAACCTTTGGCACAGCACCAGAGGTCTTGCACCACTTGACACCCATCTATTAATTGACATCCTTTGGGTAACAGCATGTAACAGTTTCTAAATCATCCAACCTACCTTGCATCTAGCCAGTATTTCTCCAATCGATTCATAAGAATATAGTGAAAGGCTTTGTCAAATGCCCTGATGAAATGCCAACAGACTGCTGCCTTTTGCTTCCCTACCAGCCTAAACTTTCTTCAGGGTAAAAAAATCATTTCTGCCCTTAATATACAGATCACACAGGTTTTTATTTATCTCTGTATATATGTGAATCTGTGTTTGTTTCACTAAATTACCTGGTTAACCTCATCAAGAAATGGGTGTGTATGTCTCTTATGGCCTACATCTAAGAAGCATACATTATTTTAAATATCTTGGGGAGCTACAATAATATCACCTGTGATGGTTGTACAGAATTTAATTCTATCTGTTAACATCTAGTTAGAAGGCAGTTAATATCTCTGAGAGGGGTGTCATCAATATCCTTTTGGAGAGAACATGCCATTCAGTAAAGATGGTGGAAATAGATTATCACCACAGTGATAATCCCAGAATTTGTAAAGGCTTTTGTTACACAATCTAGGAAGATCTTAAATGCTTGCTCATTTCATTCAGTCTTATAAAAATGGCAACTGTATCACCAAGAAATACGTTAGGTTCTCAGAGAGTACTGCTATTTCATTAATTCACAGATCGGTTCTTGTCCAGAAAAATAGTTAACCATATTTTACAGATCACATTAGAGAGCCCTTCTGGAAATTGAGGGAAGATTTTTAACCTAATACACTGATTGCAGAGCACTAGTAGTGCAGTCTGTGGAGATGGGCTGGCGAGGGGAGATGTCTCAGACAGCAAAGAATTGTCCCAAGTCCTGCAGCACTTCTGCACATCCTACTGGACATTCACATGGGGGAAACCCTGTTGGTAAGTATTATATGTATATGTATATATACATATACATATACATATAATACTTTGATCAAGGTTTTAATACACATTGAACTTTTTCTTCCAGAAATATAACTAAATGCCATGAAAATCCAAGAAAATTGCTTTGCATTAAGAATTATGTCAAGAGTTGTTCAGCATTTTGGAAAGTTCCATTAAGAATGGCCAGTGCTGCTCACAGTATTCAAGTCCCCATACAATACATGGTGTTGTTCTGCATTCGTTATTGTATTCATAGTATAATCACCTAAAAACATCTTGTGTGTTCTACTGTGGTCCTAATTGAATAACTGCATACCAAAATAGAGATTAGTTCACTATAAATGACTCATTTCTCTTTAAAATTAAAGTCAGGGCATTTAAAAAAATTCTGTTTAGGGGTACCTGGGGGGTTCAATTGGTTAAGCCTCTGCCTTTGGCCCAAATCATGATCTCAGGGTCCTGTGATAGAGCCCTGCATTGGGCTCCTTGCTAAGTGGGGAGTCTGCTTCTCCCTCTCCCTCTGATATTCCTCCTGCTTGTGCTTTCTGGCGCACGCTCTCTCTCTCTCTTAAATAAATAAATAAATAAATAAATAAATAAATAAATAATCTGAAAAAAATTCTGTCTAGAGGCAGGGAATCTTATCTACGACTTTTGGTCTATGATAGTAAAGAAGGTGTTACGAGAAAAGAAAGGGGGGTTTCAACCTGAAGCTTGAAAACCACGGATATAGAGTGATAGGGAAATACCAAGACAGAAGCTATTATACGGAAAATAGAATTTTTTAAAGAAGAGAATGAGGATATTTTCCCCCTGTGCATCCAATTCCTGATCCTGACTGCTCCACAGAGAATGAAATCACATTTTAAAAATTGCTCTTTTACGGCCAGCTGTGACTACCAATGAACCGGAGGTCTGCTTCGTATATGAACCCGAATTAAAAACAGCCAGCCCCTTCGTCAGTTCAGAGCCCACATTCTTGATTACATTTGACACAATAATCATCATCATATCTTAAGACTCAAATCAGCCTGACAGTGCTCGACTCAGGGCTGCTTCTCCCAATTAGCTGGAAATTGGGGCCCAGATCATTTTCTAGAGAATAAGTTTACATTTACCATTTGGCTGTGGTGATAAGGTGACGAAAATGATGGAAGGAGCAAAATCAACTTTCTAACTTATATAGTAACTATTTTAAGTTCACCTAATGCTGGCAAACCTGTTTTGATGGGAATGAAGAAGTGCAAGCTTTTTGTTGTGGTAGTTGTTGTTATTTTTTAAACAAATATGCAAAGCTTAAGACAGCTAGAGTTTGGATTAGAAGGGAGAAATAAATGCATACTGTGAATATTTAAAAAAATATTTTCCAAATGAGGGCTTTCAAAAGGGACTGCCCTTTTATGTAAAAGATTTATTAAAAATAACTTGTCATTACTGGATGGGTATGGGTTATTTGAAAACCAAAAGTGAAGAGATATCAGGGTTCCGAGGAGTGAATTTCCAGTAAGATGCTAACACGAGAGCACTGTGTTCATGTGACACTAGTGTTATTTTAAGCATCTGGTTCAAAATCATATCTATATTTCTAGAGGAAAAATAATCAAGGAAATTTGTATGCAGTTTATTTCTTTGATTAGGATACTTTTCTATCCAGATTAAGGCGGTCAGTACACATTGTGGAAAAAAATGGACAACTAGCGAAGGTAGCCAGATGTGCTCAGAGCACAATGCCCTTATGTGCCATTTTCTGACGGGTGACAACATGGAGTCAGAAGAGAAATACACAGATGAGACAAAGAGGACTCTAGAAAGGAAGGTTAAGAGCAGGAGAGTAGAACTGGAAGAGCACGTAGATTCTGGAAGGGACTGAGATACAAGGCATCTGGTAGCCACTGGGGATGAGTGACTGCAGGAACAGGGGTAGGGAGGTAAAATTAGACAAAGTGCAGGAGCTCATGGGAAGCAAATGCCAAAAATAATGGAGAAATGCCACTGAGAATGAGTTGGAAATAAAAACAAAAGTAAGGAGAGAGGCCAAGTTGAGGACAGGAGCACAGGAGAAGTGTCAGAAATCACAAACAAGAAAGGGGGCATGGCAAGGGCAATGCTTCTCCAAGTTTTCTTTTCTGTAAGCAGCCCTATTCACTCAAAGCTGAACATTTCTTCTAAGATGCTATGTCATGAATGTCCTTAATGTACAGTTATTCCTAAATTTATTTTTCTTACAGTGCAGTTATATTTATGTGGGATTTAGGATGGATTTTTTTTTTTTTAAGTAGAGTGGAAGGATGGATTTTTAAAGTATGGTTCCTGATGCAAGTTTTAAATATTTTGTAGAAAAGAAGGCCAGACTGTTAAAATGCATGAACAGTCATCTAGTATATATAACATTACCTAAATTAATTTTGCCCCTAATTTTTATGATAGGCATTATTGAAGAAGATGATCATTGTACTGCTTCTCAAAGAATTAATTGATGTCTTTCTCTTTTAGGATTACCTGACAATCTGAGTATTTATGTAAGCAACATTTCCATAGGGTCCGTTCTCCTTGAGAAAACAAAGCTCACATTTTCTTTTATCAGAGCAATTAAATCTTTGAAGACTTAGTTTTTGACCATTAGAAATATAAAAACAAAATCCTCATATAAGGCAACTTCTTTAATATTAAAGATTCATTCATTCATTCATTCATTCATGAGACACACACACAGAGAGAGAGAGAGAGAGAGAGAGACAGAGACACAGGCAGAGGGAGAAGCAGGCTCCTTGCAGGGAGCCTGATGTGGGACTCAAAACCTGGACCTGGGATCATGCCCTGAGCCAAAGGTAGATGCTCAGCTGCTGAGCCACCCAGGAGTCCCTCTTTAAAATTATTTAGAAAAAAAGTATATATACACACATTTTTAAAAAACCTACACAGTCCACTTCCAAGAGTAGTATGAAGTTAACATATACACAGCAAAGTTTGGCAAAAGTAATAAAAAAAATGAGCATAGGAATAATATTTAATTTTCCTCTGTACATATTTAATATGAATCTCTCTCATGTTATCTAAGAATGGTTCTTCCAAATTCTAGCACTCTCGAATCATAAGGAAAATGAATTAGAAATCCTTTGAGTGACTACTACTTACTTGCAATGAGAGATACCAAGTTGTAAAGCATCTGGCTCATCTTTGTGCTGGTATTTCTCAAAATAAAAAATGCTCTTTAGATGTTATCATTTAAATAAGACCCTTAATAATTAATCAACTGATTTGTTTTTGTTGGTTTCAAGGTAGATGCTAATGATCAACACTGATAAAGGCATAGCAGTATAAAAACCGACACAAGCAGATTACTGACCAATTTGGTCACTTCTCTACTAATGTTCACCTAACATGAATGACTTTTGCTTAGCCACAGAAAGGAGCTTAGGTTTTTAAAATCCAGCCTTTACTTTGCTCTCTGAGTTCTATGAGTGTAAAGAAATCAAGTTTACCACATCAAAAGCAGTGCAAGGGGAGAGGCCAGTTTACAGGACAGCTGCAAGATATTCCATTTGGAAATATCCTTGAAGATCACCTCTGAAAGCTTAATTGACACAGGATGAGGTGGCACATCTAAGATTAATGCCATTTAGAATGACTATGCTTCTGAGTTTGATCTGACTATCCGTTTACTCCTTGGTGTGAATCAAATTGTTAAATTTAATTTCAAAAATGTTACAGCGATTACTTAGGAAATCACTGGCTACCCAAGCAATTTCTGCAAGCTGCAAGCTTCCCTCCACCCCACCCATGCCAGCAGACATGTGTAGAGTTGGCTACCACTCCCCACCTCTCCTCAACACCACTGAGGACATTACTTACACACTTTCCTTCCCCAATTAATGCCGTCAGTAGAAAAAACTGATTTGTGAATAAACAACTCTATTTACCCTTGCTTATTTGTACCACGTGCACCATTTTATAATAAACTTCCAGGAGCAAGTTTAATAATTAGCTTATTGTTAAGTAGTTTGAGTTCTTGGCGGGGGGGGGGGGGGGATGGCATTCTTTAGGTAAAGTAGTCGTTCATCATCCTCACTTGAAAAATTGTGTTATTGAAGGGCACATACGTTTCTGTTTTCTCATTTGAAGATGGAAATATTGTAATTTTCTCCACCTGATCATATTTTCCCTGGAGCATATATTTTGAAAATAGCTCTTAAAACTTGCAACGTGACATAGTTGTAATTATTTTAATCTTCATAAAAGTGATGCAATCAAAAGAAATGTATTGGTGTAGCCTTGGTGTTAGGACTAATAAAGCTGCCTATTTGCTTTGTGAGTGGGAAATATATTCAAGGAGAATTTGTTCACCATCCCCAACATCTACTCCAGTATCTGGCCAAGAGTGAATGCTTAATTTTTATCAAAGCAATTCGAAAATGGCCAATATATATCCATATCCATCTTTTCATTTTAGATATTTTTCATTAGGTAGTAATCACACTAGTACACAAGTAGTTTGAGTCTAACATTTCTTTCATTTCTTGTTAGAATCATAAGGCTTTACCAGATAACTCATTTTGAAAAGCAGAAGTTGGCAAAACTTTGAATTACAGGTAAAGAAGATGGAGAGGAGTTTGTTTTTCCAGGAAGATTGGCAAATACTTGCTTAGATGCCCTCTTGGAGCTGGTCATGTTAATGATGCTGGCACAGGTACAAAAGAGCAGAATTATCTGAAGTATTAAAAAGCAACAACTGGCCCTACATGAGAAAATTCTCAAAGAGTTAGAGAACCCAACATCGTGTAAATGATGAAGCAATATAAATGTAGAGAGAAGACTTTCTTCTTTTTCTTCAGATACAAAAGTCTCTTTGTCAGAATTACCAAAAATCTGGGGTTTTGAGCTTGGGAAAGTCACAGACTCTCTGTACCTCAGTATCTTTAACTGAGTTATAAATATTGGGATATTGAAATCGGTGACACAGATTCAGAAAACGTTAACTCCAGCCTGCAAAATCTTACATTCATTTGGAATGTGGGCTAGCACATTGTAGGGGTGTCTCTCCACCTGCTCATCCTCTGATGGAAGAGAGCAGAACTCAGCCTGAGCAAGCTGCCCTACCCTAGCAATCAAAGGCCTGTGATGGAGAGGGAGTCCCAAGCCAATGGCTTGCCAAGGAGTCTGCAAAATCCTGCTAGAACTTTGAGTTCAAATTCTGGTTCTCCAGGGCAGCCCGGGTGGCTTAGCGATTTAGTGCCACTTTCAGCCCAGGGCGTGATCCTGGAGTCCCAGGATCGAGTCCCACGTCAGGCTCCCTGCATGGAGCCTGCTTCTCCTTTTGCCGGTGTCTCTGCCTCTCTCTCTGTGTCTCTCATGACTAAATAAATACAATCTTAAAAAAATTCTGATTCTCCAGACTGCTCTACTGAAAAGCCCTGCCCTCTACTCAGAGTAGATTTGGTATATCCATCAGGAATTGCTGCCAAGTGAGATGGCTTAGCTAGTTGGCCACTCTATAGGAGACGTATATGAAGGCTGATTCACACATACCAAATGCTTGGCTGGGCTTCTAGAATTGTCTAAGTGCCAGGGTAAATTTTTCTGTCACCAGCAGCAACCTAACAATTAGGCTAAATGTAATCATTAGCAGGTTGTGGATTATATGTTTTGTGTGGGAAAAAAAGTTTACAAGAGTTAGTCCCATGCTATTAAAATGTTGATGAGAATAGAGTATCAAGGAGGGTTAATGGAGTTTGTTTCAGGAAAAAAAACTTATTAGCAGATCCCAGCAATTATAATAGACTCTATTGTTTATTGCTATCTGCTAAAATGGAGACTTCTTTTACTAAAGGTATCCTAGACTATTTCTGTGATTTTTTTTTCTTTTTTAGGATTCTATTTATTTTATTCATGAGAGACACAGAGAGAGAGAGGCAGAGACATAGGCAAAGGGAGAAGCAGGCTCCCCACAGGGAGCCTGACCAGGAACTCAATCCCAGGACCCTGGGGTCATGACCTGAGCCAAAGGCAGATGCTCGAACACTGAGCCACTTAGGTGCCCTTAATTCTGTGATTTTTAAATGAACTCCCCTCCATTTTCATTGTGGAGAGTCTCAGGAAAACAGGTTCTGTAGGAGTCAAATATGCCGTTAACAGAGAATCAAACTCTTTCTATTATCGTCATCATCATTCTGCCCCTTCTCCGTCTGCTCCTTTCCTCCTTTCTCTCTCCCTCCCTGCCCTACCTCTCCCTTAGAGTAATCTATCTATCTTTGAATATTTCCAGAAAAAGTCCTGAAGCTTCCAATGGACTATGAGGTGACAATAATAGTCCCAAGGAAATAACAGAAGAGATGTCTGAGTAGAGTCAAAAGCAGAATAATACAGCTTCCCTTGATCAGTATGGCAAATGTATAGGCTTATGCCCAAGTGAAGAGCTGAACTTATGGCACATGAGAATACTACCTAGGTAACTCCCAGTGAAATGCTCTCCATGCAATAGCATGGGCTAGATGCTATGCTATCTTACAAATGCTTACTGAGTTAATTATAATTTTATAATAAATAAATATATATATATAATTATTTTATAATATAAGAATAATTATTAGACCAGATGCTATAGTGTCATGTAAGGTTCTTCTTGAGAAATTGGTTCCATGGTCAAAGTTTTATAAGGAATATGTACTATACAGTGTATCCCATTCCTAACACCTTCCCAAACACACATACTTTGTTTATTCACAATGCATACACCCTAATAAAAAGTCTGATTGATTCTACAGAAGTTTGTTTATCTTTACTTAACCTGAAATTACAAAAATTGCTTTTTGGACCGTAGAACCCTTTCTTAACACTTATTAAGATAAAATGTTAGTAGTTTTGGTAGAACCCTATTTTGGGAAAAAATACTCTAAAGGAAGAGTATATGTGAGAGATCAGGATGCTAAATCACATGTCCAGTTGATGCCTGAAATTATTTTACCAAGGCATTGCCCAACCCATTCTTTAAAACTTCTACAGCCTTACAAGGCAGCCTATTCTGTCTCTGGACAGCTCTATCACAAAATTCCTTTCTCTACTGAGCTGAAATGTAAGTTCTTAGGTCTACATTATATGCTTGAATTTACCCAGGCTAATGTCCCATAGTTATTATCCTTTGTCATTGCTTTGTTGTTGTAGGTGGGGATGGGGGGTGGGAATGAAGGCAGGAGAGATTACTGTCAATAATGTCCTGTGTTATTTCCCCCTCTGAACATTTTTGGTTGGCATCGTGCAGTAGTTCTTCAACCTAATATGTTTAGAAATGGCTTGGAGACTTGAGAACTTGTTAAAAGTTTTCTGGACCTCAACCCAGAGATTCTGAGATTTAGTAGGTTGGGGTAGGACCCATGCATCTGCCTTTATATCAAGGTCAGAGTCGATACCAATGCTGCTAATCTAAGGACCACACTTTGAGTAACACTGGGGTATTGTATATCTTGATACTCTGCTAAAACCCCATGCTCTATCTGGTGGGAATATTGGTTGGTAACTGCCCACAGCTGCCTTGCTCACTGGAAATTGGCCTCAGCTGTAGGTAACTGTTTTAACCAAGGTAGCCCTCTTCCACTGGTGATCCAGAACCAAGACAGCAAGTCTTCCATCCTAGTAGTTCCCAAAAGCAGCTACTTAAAAATCTGGATCTCTATTTGACAGAAGACTGCTTTACTTTTAATAGTATCCCAATCTTCATTGTTGTACATGGAAATAAATTGGTTTTGCATTACAAAAAAAAAAAAAAAAAAAAAAAAAAAAAAGAAAAAACCAATAAGTGGCTGGCTGTAGCGTAGAAAGGCCCAGCCACCTTGCCTCCATTCAGGATGTCTCTGACAGGGTCCTGCAAGTTCTAGAACTCCCGTGTGCATCTGCTGAGGCCTCAGATTCACTGAAGGTTAGCTTTTCCTCTCTGCCCAATCCTACATCTGTCACAACCTTCCACATATTATCTTATGGAAAAACCCTTTGACAAACCTTTTGCACACAGTTCTTCACCTTATGGAGTTTTCTCCTCTGTTTCCAGGGAGGCCAGTCTAAGTCAGTTGGATTTTGTTTTTATTTTACTTTTAAACACAAGTGGAGTGCCTTTTATTTCCATTTCATCTTTCAATATTCAGCCCACCTCTCCAATTTGTTGAAATCTTTCTGGCTCCTGATACTCTTGTCTACTGTATTGGCTACTCCTTCCTGCTTTGTGTCATTGGCAAATTTGATAAGAATGCTATCTACGTCTTCATCCAAGTCACTGATGAAAATATTGAAGAGGACAGAGCTGAGATTAGATTACTGTGAAAAGCTGCCAGAACCTCCTTCCAAGTTGATAGGTATCCATTAAACAGCTATGAAGGGAGTGCAGGCCTCAGAGTCGGAGATTTTGGTTTGGAACACCAGCTCTAAGGAGAGGTCGTGGCTTATACTGATAGCTAAAAAGAACAATACCATTTTGGCTTTTCTATTTTAATAAGCAGCTTGGGCACTCTTTACATATTACATAATAATAAATCACATCTCAGTACCAAAACCCCCATGAAAATCATGAATAATAACGAATTCATGATTATTATTTATCTAATTTGCCTCAGGATGAAAGTTGTATTTGGGCATTTTGATGGAGGGTTTGTCTCGCTTAAATATATATATTTTTAAAGATGTTATTCATTTATTTGACAGTGAGTGAGCAAGCGAGTGAGAGAGGACACAAGCAGGGGTAGAGGCAGAAGAAGAGGGAGAAGCAGGCTCCCCCCAAGCAGGGAGCCGGACCCAGGGCTTGATCCCAGGACTCCAGGATCATGACCTGAGCCTAAGGCAGACGCTTAACTGACTAAGCCACCAGGTGCCCCTTAAGTATTTTTTTAAAAATATTTTATTTATTTATTTGACAAAGGAAGGGAAAGAGAGAGAGAGAAAAAGCAGGAGGAGGGGCAGAGGGAGAGGGAGAAGCAGGCTTCCCACTGAGCAGGGAACCCAGTGCAGGGCTCGACCCCAGGATCCTGGGACAATGAACTGAGCTGAAAGGCAGATGATTAATGGACCAAGTCACCCAGGTGCCCCTCACTTAAATATATTTTTTAAAAGATTTTATTTATTTATTCATGAGAGACACACACAGAGAGGCAGAGACACAGGCAGAGGGAGAAGCAGACTCCTTGCAGGGAGCCTGATGCGAGACTTGATCCCAGGACCCCGGGATCATGACCTGAGGCAAAGGCAGATGCTCAACCGCTGAGCCACCCACGTACATTTTTTTTACTTAAATATTTTTTAAAAAGAGGTTGTGATAAAATGGATATTCAATAGCTAACTCAATATAACAAAGTAGACCTAAAATACTTGTGATACAGAAGAAAAACAGAACTCCTCAGGAATTGTGTGCATAGCCATCAGTCTATGCAATGTAGGTTATGATCTCTACAGGTGCTTGGGATAGAGTGGTTTGACTTGGTTTAAATGCTCTGTAGCATGAAGACACTAACTGGACACAGAGTGATATAATGAGTGTCATATTAGGGATTTGATGAAGCTAACTGCGAAGCTGAATCTCAGAGGATAGTTAGAACATACAACTGCTGCTCTGCATGGGGATGTGATTTACTGGCTAATTTAAATGGTTTTCATGTCTTCAGGTGAATACTGATGCTAGGCAGAATGGCCAGAGCATAAAGCACTGGCTCGGGGCATAGGGGTAATAAGGGTATTGCTTTTGTTCCTGCCTATTTAGTAAGTCACCATATACCTCAAGGAAGTATTCCTCCCCCCCCCCCAATATTTTTTCTTGAAAATATATTACCTGCATATTACCTTGCCAACAAAAATGTAGTAGAGAATTAAAAAAAAACCCTATCCAAAAGTACTTTTGACTATTAAAAAGTTGGGAATAAAAGAAAGATAGGCAAAAAAATATATTTACAGAAATATCATGCAAGAAAATGCTAAAAAATATTAAGGGTAAATCTCTATCTCTAAATTTAAAATATTTTCTACAACAGATAAGTTTCACTTTATATTAGGGAAAATTATTTCAAAATATAGAAGTAGCTTCTAAACACAAAACAATCATAGATAAAATATCAACACAGAAAATCAAACAGGAACAATCTGAACTCAGAAACAAGATAAAGAGCCCCATAAGTTAGAAGTGGCAGAGGAACACAAAATGGCATGCAGGGTTGAAGACATGTGGCTCTTTGGCTCTGGGATGGGAAGTAAGTAGTGGCTGCAGTTCATATTTTGTTCAGCTCAGGAATCTGAAAATATTCTGTGTAAGATAAAGGACCAGAGTTAGACTCTTGGCTAAAGAGTCTAAATTGGGGATGGTATTAGGTGTCCCAACAGGTAAAAGGAAGCTACATAAAAGCTCAGCTGTTGACCACCACCTAGAAGTGCTTACATGACCCCTTTTTAGGGGAAAACCTGAAAAGATTAAATTTCACAAAACTCACTAATATCTATTTGCTTCATTCTTAGAAATAAAGAATGCATTTAAATTAACTGTTTATAGGAAAAAAATAAATTCCTGTTATAAATTGAATAAAGCCAAAAGATCCCTAGACTATATGAATGTTAGATAAAATTATGAGTCAAATGATGATGATATCGATTTATTAAAATAACAAGATAAACTAGCTAATTTATACATTTTATTGATTACATTTAAAAAGTTTTTTTTTGTTTAAAAAGTTTTTTGAGGGTGATAGCAATGCAAACAAAATGAAAAACATGGATATAATTGAAAAGTAATATAATGGATACTGTTGCTAATATTAATGGTTCAGTGAAACTAAGTAAGGGAAAATTTCTCCCATTTGTTTTAACTTTAGACAACAAAATATTAGATTTATGAATGAAGACAAGAAAGGCCCATCTGTGACCTATAATTTTCCTTTAGGAAACAATTATAACTTATCTTTAGTTTTGGAGTCTTTTCCTTGGGAAACTATACAGGGGCATTTCCAAGCATCTATTTGGTGTGCGGTAGAGCCCGGTTTAGGACTACAGAACTGAGATCGAATGCAAATGGCCATTTGGCTACATAACCAGGTAATTTTCCACACCAGTAAATCACCAATGATATGGTTCCAAATGTCTCCCTTTGTGTGCAATCTCTGCAAGCTAAAAAACATTCTAATTACTTTAAAGGAGAAGACATAAAATGAAGCAGGCAGTTACAACCAAGAACATTTTAGATCCATATGGATCATGACACTCCCTGGCCCAGAGCCCCAAGGTTTTGCATTACAGGTATTATATTACTCTGTTGTAACATGGCAAGAATGCTTGCACTTTGTAATCAGTTGGAAAGATTGGGTCTCTGCAGCATAAAAAGTGGAGTGCCTTACAACCACACACACAACTCTCTTGAAGAGCCAAAAGAAACTTCTTCATGCTGCCAAAAGAAGTATACATAAAGGAGTTGCTAAGGGATTAGATATTTTAATGTACCAAATCCTTTTAGTCCCTAAGATGGACTAGATAGTATATTTCACATGAGAGGGATTAAAAATAGGCTACTCTAAATTGAGAAGTTTGAGCTGGTGTCCTTAGGGTCATTTGTTGCTTTAATATTTATGACTATGCTACAAATATATCACAGGCAGTCCCTGACTTAATAAGAGGTTGTATTTTAAACAAATGTCCTGTTAGCATCATATCACATTCTTTACATAGCTTCAAGGGCAGCAGCAAATCTTATCCTTTAAATTTCTTGGAATAATCCGAAGTCATTTAGTACTCAACATCTGATTAATTATTTCATTCAATTCATGATTACAGAGTCCAATTATTGAGCAAACACAAGGTGTGGCTAGACAACAATACAACAATCTTCTGATGCTCATAAAATAGTCCCCAGGTAGTTCCAGAAAAAGAATTCTGAAAATGTTTTTATAAGGGCCAGCATTTGTAGATAGAACATAAGACTCTTTTTTTTTTTTAATTTTTTTTTTTTTTATTTATTTATGATAGTCACACAGAGAGCGAGAGAGGCAGAGACACAGGCAGAGGGAGAAGCAGGCTCCATGCACCGGGAGCCCGACGTGGGATTCGATCCCGGGTCTCCAGGATTGCGCCCTGGACCAAAGGCAGGCGCTAAACCGCTGCGCCACCCAGGGATCCCAGAACATAAGACTCTTTTATGAAGTTCACATGCCTGTCCCTCTGCTAAATAAAGAAACTGCCAAATAAGCAAAAATTTGTGATACTATTTGTTTTTCTTCCCTAAAAAAACATCAAGTTTATTTATTGACTTCTTTGTTTTTATTTTCAGAAAAATCTCAGTATGCTTTTGGGAGTATATCACATATGTAAATATCATCCATCAGGTCTCAGGAGGAAAAAGAAAGACTGCTGGGAGCAAAGGGAAACCTGAAGATTAATTTTAAGGAAAATCACTCTGAGGCCAGTGTGAAGGCCAAATGAGTGTGGAGACCCAATGGCTGGGAGCACAGAGCAGAGGTGGTCACAGTCTCTGAAGTAGAATGTGGACAGGCTCTAGAATGAATTATCAATAGGGCTGAAGAAAAGAGGATAGTTTATAGAACAATTTTTGAAGTAGAATTTGCATAGTTTAGAAGTCAATTTAATACATGTATCAATCAAGCAGAGAAGCAGAGTAGAAGGAATTCTTTCCTTTTAGGTTTCCAGTTTTAGAGACCATTAAGTCATTAAACTGCACTGAAATGTTTTAGCGGCAGATAATGCCTTCTCCTTTAGACAATCTAGAGCCTGCAGGATGGACAGATGAAAATGCATGGTAGGTATTTGTAAGTACAATTCTGGAGGTTGAGAGAAAGATAGAAGATGGAAATAAAAACTGAGAAGTCTTAATGGTAGTTGAAGCCGACAGATGAAAGTACTTGAAATGTGTATGGAGAAAAGAAATAATTAACAATGGAACACCAACATTTAAGGGATATACAGAGCAAAGACAGCCTATATAGATTATTGTTACAACTTCCAAATTTGTATCTCGAGTCACGACCATTCCTTGGAATTTAAGATTTTATATCCAGCTAACAACTCCACATCTCCACTTGGATGCACTAACAGACACATCAAACGTAACGCATCCCCATCTTCTTCCTAGGATGTGTCGCTTTTTTTCCCCCTAAAGATTGATTGATTGAGAGAGAGAGAGAGAGAGAGATCAAGAATATTTCAAGCAGACTCCCTGTTGAGTGCAGAGCCCAATACAAGGGCTGGATCTCATGACCCTGAGATCATGACCTGAGCTGAAATCAAGAGTCAAGGCTTAGCTGACTGAGCCACCTAGGTGCCCTGATATATTGCTTTTGATGTCTTCTTCATCTTAGTAAAATGAGTGTGCCATCTTCTAGTTGTTCAGGTAAAAACTCTGCAGTCTTCTTGAATTCCTCTGTTTCTTTCACACCTAAATCTAATCCATTAGAAAACTTTTTGGGCTCTGTCCTCAAAATAGAGTGTAATCCAACCACTTCTTACTACATTCACTTCTTTTATTCTGGCCCAGGCCACAGTCCTCTTGTGACTGAATTATAACAGTCTCCTAATGGTTTCACTACTTTCCTTCAGTGTATTGTAATAAACAGAGGGGGCAGGTGAGTAATAATATGCCACTCCACTGTTCAAAACCATCCAATGAGTCCCATCATATTCAATGTGAAAACAACAGTCCTCTGAGAGACCTATAAGGCCTGATGTAATCAGATTCCTCTTATCTCTTTGAATTCCTTGTCCACCACACTCCTGCTTGTATGACCCTTTCCTGTGACACCCGTCTCTTTAAGGTTCATCCAAAAGGCCAAGCATACTCCCGGCTCATGGCATTTAACTTACTAGAACTTCCTGAAATGTTCTTCTTCCAATTATCCACATGGCTCACATCCTCAGGTCCTTTAAATTTTGTTTTGAGTGTCACACTTTCTATGAGACTTTCCTTAACCACCATATTTAAATAACTGCACTTCTCTTCCATCACACACACTTATTCTCAAGTATTTCCCTTCTTTGTTTCCACATTGCACTTATCACAGCTTGAAATACCAACTATTTAACTTCCTTATTGGTTAATGTCTGCTTCCTACCCTTTTCCCAAAATATAAGCTTCACGAGGGTAGGGATTTTCATTGTTCTATACTGAGTACCAAGAATGGAGTCTTCCTAGCACCAAAATATTCATTGAATGAGTAAATGAACTCTTATGATATTTGTGACAGATGACATTCACTCAGCTCTTACTATGTACCAGGCATTGTGCCAAGGACCTCATTCTTACTATATGACTAGAAAAAATAGAATTGCAAGACCATATCATTCTGGAAACCAAGGAAGGGAAAGTTTCAACCAGTCAAGTTGATTGACAGGACCAATGTTAAAAATGAAGTCAAGTAGATGGATAAGTAAAAATAGGACAGTTAGTTACTGGAAAAGTCACTGACAATCTTTGTGAGCCACCATTTTCAATAAAACAAAGTGGTGGTGCCAGAGAAGCCAGGCTGGAGTGGGTCAAAGCATAACCAGGAGCTGAAGAATAGGAAACAGTAATCCCAGTTACTGCTTCAACAATTCTGATGGTTTCAGAAAGACAAAAAAAATATGGTAAGAGGAAATGAGCACAGCTGTCTAGAAAAGACAGTAGTCTAAGAAAGTTCTTGTAGAATGAGGGAGACTTCAACATGATGGTTGGCTGAAGGGGAGGAGCAAGAAAAAAAAAGATGATCCCAGAAGAAAAAAGCAGAACAATTATCAAAAATATGCTGGAGAATCTGAAAGAGACTCAATGTCCAGCTAGAATAGCTCTTTGCTGCACACACAATAGGGCTCAATATTTTTTCCCTTTCCATGTTTCTTTAAAGTGGAAAAGAGAAAGGACCTAGGAATAGAGAAACAAGGAGTAATTTATGCATGCTTCATGGTTGCCAAAGATGGTGAATACTGGTGATAATTTTTCAGTTTATCAACTATTCATTGTGATTATTAAAATGTGAAATGTATTATTAGGGAGAACAGGAGAATACCAAGGTGTTATTTTAAGGAAGAACATTTTTCCATGTATACACATGCATATACACATATGTGCATGTACACATAGTTATTCTAAATCTTTCTTAGAACCTAGAGAGATGTTTCGGGTATCTGGGAGCTTTTTTGAGGAAGTTCCAGCCATTCTGGACCCTCTGACACTAGGACCAGGCCTTCTACTTGATGAGTTCACTCCTGGCTGATAGGTAGATGTACAAGCCCTCATATAGCTACAGACAGACAATTCAGAGTTAATGCTCATTTCTTGTTTAAAGAGTGATCCTGGAATAGAAATAAGGAAATGAAATCTCATGACAGTGTCATCATAAAGTCATCAGCCAGATGGCAGTCCTTGAAATATAATCCTTAGAGGCTTCTCACAATAATTTGTAATACCACATCTATGAATTCAACAATTCATATCTATTCGCAGAGGTTGAAGGGAAAGAAATGAACTTGCAGAGAGGCCCTCATTTCTGGCTTTATATGTTAACATGGACTCTATAAGGAATATGATAAGGAAAACAAAATATTTTCCTACATAGGTCACAGTGACGATCTATATTCTGATCCAAATTGTTAAACTACAGAATTTAGTTGAG
Organism: Vulpes lagopus; assembly: GCF_018345385.1. Classification (NCBI taxonomy): domain Eukaryota; kingdom Metazoa; phylum Chordata; class Mammalia; order Carnivora; family Canidae; genus Vulpes; species Vulpes lagopus. The sequence goes on from NC_054848.1 coordinate 26,878,730, forward strand.
AAGTAGCCTTTTCTTTTAATCATGAATGGTAGATCAATTCCTTTTAGGCACACATGGCTATTTGTATTTATCCATATGAATTTATTTGAGACAGAGAGAGAGACAGAGAGACAGAGACAGAGACAGAGACTGAATGTCTGCAAGCAAGGGGAGGAGCAGAGGGGAGAGGGAAAATGTAGGGAGAAGAATCTCAAGCTGACTCCACACTGTGCATGGAGCCTGATGCAGGGCTCCATCCTATGACCCTGAGATTGTGACCTGGGCCAAAACCAAGAGTCAGAGGCTTAACCAACTGAGCCACCCAATGCTTCAACTCACTTTTGTTTTTGATTATGCCTCAAAACTACAGCCTATCAGTATATAAAGTCAAAGTAAAATTCTTCCAAGTTACAGTTTTCACATGTTATTCAACAATTGGAAACTGCATTGAAGATTTTATTGCTTTAAATAGGCTTCCAAATGTACAGCTTTTTTGTATATATTACTCTATATGACTAAAAATTTCAGGGCAGGCTATACATTAGTGTTCTGCAGGAAAACCTAAACTGTGAGAAATAATGTAATCTGAATGCTTCTGGCAGAGTCCCTTCTACCTAAAAAGTCTTGTTTATAGGTACTTTTTGAATATGAGATATATCTATAACCCAAATATCAACATTAATAATTTCCCCTTTTAAAATTATAAGTTTAACAATAAAAGTGGAAGTGTTTATACCCTGTGATAGCTGTAGTTTTCAAGACTTTAAATACCAACTCTATAAAGTGAATAAATAAAAGATATAAAGTAGAAACAAGGAAATAAAATAATGTGAACCCTTTTGTAAAAGAAACACTTTTTATTTATAATAAATTGCTATAAATGTGCCCTAAGTGGCTTAGCTGAACATAGACAAAGATAATCTGGAGTAGGACTGCCAATAAAATTTTTTTGTGATGATGGAAATGCTCTATTTTGCACTGTCCAATGGGGAAGTCCCTAGTTACATGTGGCTCTTGAGCACTTAAAGGGTGGCTGATGATATGGAGAAAAATGAATTTTAAATTTTACTTAATTTTAATTTACATTTAAATTGCCACCCATGGCTACTGGCTACCCTACTGGATAGCATGAATCTAGATGAAGATGATGATGTAACTTCAGTGCTAGGTTTACCCGAGCAAGACACTAGATAAAAAGGTCAAAAGACAAAGAATCATATAAAGAGTTTTCTTGTCCTTTACCCATCAGGCACAAGGTCTGTAAGAATGTAAAATAAGAGCAGTCATAGTCAAGTAGAATATGGTTTGATCTGTACTTGACACACATAGTGTACACAGAATGTGAACTTTGAATATAAAGGTATCATTAGCTAGTAGAGAATCCAGCTCTCCTCAAAACCTTTCACACTGACCAGAACAACCATCAAGCCCCAATGGCCACTGTTTTACGATCCTATGTAAATATATAAATACAACATACATCAATATACGAGCTACATGCATATACTCTATTTACACAAAGATCTGACTGGTTATCTTTCCAGGAAACTTAATGCTATCCAGCTACTGTATGCCAGTTTACCAGTTTATTCTTTTCACCCCCTTTGAGGCAGACATTCTCTATCGGCTGAATCAACCCCAATTACCAACCACTAGAGGTTGTTTTGTTCTGGTCCAAAATTTCCTGGGAAACCCATTGCTTTCCTGATACAAGCACCACCCCTTCTCCTTTTTCTTCCTGCTGGAATGCACATGTTCTGAGGGAGATACCAAGAAGAACGTGGAGACGTCAGGGCTGATAATGCTGAGCCATTGACCCAATGTCAGCCATCTGCCTACCTCTGATCTGCTCATTAAATGAGACAAATAGAATTCTGTAAGCTACTGAACGTGGGTTTTCTGTTACTTGAAATGGAAAGCAATCCTAATGGATACATTTTTCTCCTGTGTTGAGTTATTGGCACACCAGAACACTTGTAGTTAGTTATTGTTCACTTGTTCATTTACCTATTTAATAAAAAATGTGTTGGGGGTAGTTACTAAGTGCAAAGCTAAGTGCAGGGTATTACAGTAGATAAGCAGCCCATGTGAATACCCTCACAGAACCAATATTCTCAGAAGAGACAAAGCAAACACTTAAGGAGTGAGGTAACTCTATAATAGAGGGGGCCTAAAGAATGTGCGCTTAGGGATTGATAGTCAGAAAAGGCTTCCTGAAGGAATTGGCATTTACACTGGGGCCTGGATAATGAATAGAACTCAACCAGGCAAAGAAGAAGGAATAATACATATATATCAGGTCAGGAGGTAGTAGAGAAGATAGAGCATAGCAATGAGTACATGTACAATGAAAATAGCTCAATGTTACTTAAGTATACATGGGGGGCCTGGGAGGAAAGACTGAGGAAGAGTAGAAAATCAGGCTGTAGTTTTAAGGAAAGGCTAAATCACACAAGACCTCAAAATCATTTAAAGGAGTATGGATTGTCTTAAGAAAATAATGGATAAGCCACTAAAGGCTTTAAAAGTCAGAGGAGAGTGAGCTACATAAATATATTGTATTTAGAAAGATCAGCCTGCATGTCGTGTAGAGAATGGATAGGGAGCAGGAAGACTAGAAGGAGGGACACCAGTTAGGTGAATGATGTAGTCATTCAAGCAAAACTTGACAGTTGAGGAGGAAGGATAAAGAGAAGTGGCTGGATTTGAAAGCTATTTCAGCACTAAACAGCTTTGTGATAGTCTAGCTATTGGGGTTGTAAAAGGAAGAGTCAAGCATGAGTTTCAATTTGGCAACTGAATGGGTTTTGGTAACGTTCACTGGAGAGGGATCATGGGAAGAGAAGCAGGCTGCATCTGGAGCAAAAGGTTGCAAGAGGGCAAAAATGAGTTCAGCCTTGGGCCCATTCAGTTTGAGATTGCGGGAGGGACATTCAAATGGAAATAAGTCAGTAGGATATGTGGGTCTGAAAGTCAAAAGATCATTGTCAAAAAAAAAAAAAAGATCATTGTCAGCTGCAAATGGCATAAATGGATAGTCATCAGTGGACTAAAAGGACACATGTGGATGGATTTTCACAGAGTACACGTGAGAAAGGAATGAGAAGAACTATAGAGGCATGCATCAAAACTAGTTTGGCAAACTTCTGATTCTATATGGGCCAGTGGAAAATGTAATTTGGCTGCTAACATTCTATTTAACTTTACCCATTGGAGACATATCTATATACCTTCCTTAGGTGGTAGATTTTTAGGCACGAAGTCAAAAAATATAAACTGGGAGCCCCTTCTCTGAAGAATCCAAGATCTTAAGAAACTGATTAAAAGAAGAGAAAGCCACTTAGACATTGGAGGAGCATGGGAATGTGGAGACATGGGACTTCCAGAAAAGGCAGCACAGATGGGATAGACCTCCCACCCTGGCCTTAGTTTTGTACCAGGAACAAGCTTTCTTTTTGGCCCCTTTTTAGCTTACATTCCAGAAACTCACCAAATTCATTTCTGATCCTAATTTGCTTTCCCAAAGAGGCTTCTCTTTGAGAAACAAGCATTTCCCATTGAGATCTAACTATTGAGTCTCTGATAACATTAGCTCACATATGCATAAATCATCCCAAGCCTAATCTACCTTTATTGAACTCAACAGATACCAGATCTGTATTTGAAACAGAAAATTAAAATCTTGCCACTGAGAGGAGGCAATAACTTTTAGAATTTTTTCCAATTATCACTCCCCTATTCAAGCTTGTCCTTTCCCCACCAGGGTCCATTTGATAGGGCCCCAAACATAACTCCCCAACTTTAGGTTGAATCTTCTTTTCCATGGCCATCTGAACACCCACTGTTTGGAATTCAAGACTAGAACTGTTCTCTTCCCTCAGTACCACTAGTGTAAATCCAGTTTCCCAGGAATTTTCACTCTAATCCCTAACTCAATTACAAGATTTACTTGCTTTCTCAATTTCTGTGTATCAGTAGCTCATTATTCCTAAGAGTTTCTGCTCTTGTTTTAAAATCTGTTGTTTTTTTTACCTCCAGCCCCACCTCGATGGAGGCCTTTTCTTCTTAATAAAGGCCCCCTAACTGATGTCTTCAGTAATTCATGTCATCTTCTGGAATTTATTTACCTTCACTATAGTCTTCATCATCACTGTAGAGATACTCATTTTCCCCCTTTTTTGTCAGAACTAACAATAAGTGCCCAATAATCCTTAATTTACCATAGCATGAACAAGGTAACTACATTTTGAAAAGACGGTCATTATTCAACAAGAATTTACCAGCTTCCCGTTATATCACTTGGTTCAGAACCTCAGGATGTGTCAAATAAGAAAGAGGGTCTCTGTCCCTAGGGGGTTTAGACTAATATGAAGGACCAACATTAAACAATTAGTTACATAATTCGTGTTTTTATTTAAAATTAGGATAAATCTGGGCAGCCCCGGTGGCTCAGCAGTTTAGTGTGACCTTCAGCCCAGGGCGTGATCCTGGAGACCTGGGATCGAGTCCCACATCAGGCTCCCTGCATGAGGCCTGCTTTTCCCTCTGCCTGTGTTTCTGCCTCTCTCTGTGTGTCTTTCATTAATAAGTAAGTAAGTAAATAAATAAATAAATAAATAAATAAATAAATAAAATCTTTTTAAAAATTAGGATAAATGCTTTTAAAAGAAAAGCACAGGGGTTAAAAGAGTGTATAATAAAAGAGTGGACAGAGAATCTCCTTTGAGGAGATAGTGTCTCTAAGAGCTGTTAATTTTCATTGATACAGAAGGGAAAATGAAGTTCTGAGTCATGTTATACTACACAAATTTTCTCATTGAGTATGTGGAGTGAGATACAATGTGGAGTGAGGCACCATGGACAGCTTTATAATCCCATCATGAAACCCAAAGTGACTTCCTTGTCAGATTAAGAATGGGGCAGCATGTGCCACTGTGGAATAGAACAATATTTCTTTGGATGGAATTTTCAAAATATATTGGTAAGTGGATCTTCTGGCTAAAAATCAGCATTTTGTGTTTGTCTAAACTATTAGTTATATCACTACTTTTGCAACTGTGAGCAAATCACTTAATTTCACCAGTATTCAGGTCCCTCATCTTTAAAATTCTAGAGGACTAAGGCAAGCCTGGGAATTTATTTATTTATTTATTTATTTATTTATTTATTTATTTATTTATTTATTTTTAAGCCTGTGAATTTAGATGGCATTTGTCACCTTGGATCCTCCGAAGCTCCAGTTTAGCAGGATTAGGAAAACAAATCTGCATGGTCTACCCAGTGTCACCACCCCATCCATCATTATAGCCAACACTAGTTTTAGAAATAATGTAGTTCATACCTTTTATGGATGCTTGCCCAAGAGGCATTGATGTTCTCTGTTATCATGTGTACTTTTCTGGTATCATCTGCAGAATAATCTCGAAGAAGTTTCAGTGCCAAATCATTTGCAACATCTACATTTATCTGCCACTGGCGGAGGTCTTTGGCCAACTGCTATGGATGCATATGAGAAAGAAAATGAATGTCAGTTTTCTCTGAAATCTTGAGTTGCAGTTTCTTAAAATTTTTCATAAATAGCCTCTGAATCCTCAGGTCAGAACAGATCTATGATGAATTTTAACCTACCGTGTGATTTAGCCAATCATGACTGTATAAACTAACCCACTTATCATGACAAAACTTTTCAAATGCAGCATCTTGAGCAATACTCAGTATTGGGCATTTCAATTTAGTAGCAATTAATTGGAAATCAACTGGGCTTAATTATTTTTCTCATGGGAGAGAACAAACTATTAAAAATAAGCTCCCATATAATTATTGAGTGTGGGACACATACCAAAATTTGAACTGAAAAACAAATCTCATGTATTTCTTTCCCTCTTCATTAACTTGTTGAATTGTTTATGTAATTAGTGCCATCTACTGGCATTCAACTACAGCTGCATATAGAAAATATTAAACATCAAAAGAACAGTACTATTATTCTGGTTATGAACTTTTTGGAAGGACCAGTTTATGCATAATACTTTAATAAATATCCTCTTTTAAAATTAGAACAAAATTTCAAATGTAAGAGTTTTGCTATACCAAATGACCTATGCTTTCTTGTTTGCCTTTGACAACTGAGTATTATCCAGTTATGTATTTCATCACTTGACATACCACATATAAAATAAATAAACCAATAGTAGGTTTATCTGGAAGCATAATTAACCACTGCTCTAAGTGCACAGAGGAAGCTTCTAAGCATTCAGTTGCTAAGATGGTTATTTTAAACCCAACATAGTGGGTTAATCTACTGATAAAGGGACAGAGGAATAGGAATAGGCAATTCAAACAAGAGAAAGAATAAAAGATTTCTATTTTAAAAATTAACTTTAAATAATAAAAACAGAGTATTAAATCAAGATGGCACAAACTGACACCAATTACATTAATAAAAAACACAACCTAAAGCCGGAAGGGCTGTGGTAAAACTAGCATATCCATGTACTACTGCTGGGAACAGTATCTATGAGGACAAGCTGGCAATAGACATCAAGTGACATACAAATGCTTACTCCCACTGACCTAGCAATTGTACTCCCGGTATTTTCTTCTAATAAAATATTTAAAAGAAGAGGAATATATTACAGGAATAAAGAGCTTCATTAACTAACATTGCATAAAAAATGAGAAAATTGCAATGTTTAATGAGAGGACATTATAACGCATCAACCCAATGGTCTAATGTGCAGTAAATGTGCACCAAAATCCCGAGTAACAAACAAAACACAATTTCTATCTATACTGTATTTCTTTAACCTGTAAGTCATGAACCAGAAAAGGAATACAGGAAACTGAAATGAATTGATGTTTCTGAAGAGTAGTCATTTTTGTTTTAATATTTGTTCTTTCATGTTGGTATGATGTTTATATAATAAAAGTCAAACAATAGTAATTTTAGCATAGTTCCAGTATGTTTGGGTGGACTCCTATTCGTTGAAAATGTAAAATGTATATATAATCTGGCATTTCTCAGTTAACTAGAACATTCTCTTCTTGAATAAAAACAGATAATTGCATTTATTGCATATAACAAATGGAGCCAAATAACCAAACTAGTACCAAGCATCTAAAGCCAATATCACTAACTTTTTCTATGAAAGGAAAAAGGGAGAGTTTTTAAAGGTACAGATAATAGTTGCTGCAGTATGAAGCAATTAAAATTTATCCTTATGGAATGTTGGCCTTTCCTTATATACTCATTTTATCAAGCCCCATGGCTCCTATTTTCTACTTTTGATCCTTACACTATTCAAAAACCATTTGAGGGTGAAACATACCCCTTGAAGGCTTTCCCTTTCTAGAAATATCCTAAGGTACAAAATTACCTTTCCCTCCCTTCCCTTCCTTCCTTAAGCCAAACCTACAGTGTTAAAATATGTACTGTAATTGGCCTTTATTATCCATAAGATGGTATTTGCATTTTTAAAGAAGAGTTTATTATCCATCAACTTTTTGATCTCTCATTGGTAGCATAAGAATGCACAAAACTGAGACCTATAACTTTTTTTTAGTGTTTTTTAAATTTTTTGTATATATTTTTTATTGGAGTTCAATTTGCCAACATATAGCATAACACTCAGTGATGAGACCTATAACTTGGTTACCTTTTTCCAAGTTAATTCTTTTTAAGAGATACTGTTTTCTATTAAAGAAGTATGATAAAGCAACATTAGAACTCATATATATATATATATACATATAAATGTAACATAAAATATAAGCTAAAAATTTATTTTTTTTAAAGATTTTATTTATTTATTCATGAGAGACAGAGAGAGAGAGAGAGAGAGAGAGAGAGAGAGAGGGAAAAGCATACTCCCTGAAGAGCCAGGAGCCCAATGTGGGGCTTGATCTTAGTACCTTGAGGTCATTATCCAAGCTGAAGACAGATGCTTAACCAACTGAGCTACCTAGGTACCCTAAACTAAAATTTTAATATATGCAATTAAAATCACTTATTTTACCTAAGAAAGATAAATAATCTTGGAAGCCACCCCTCACTCATGGGTTGCTATTTGAAAAGTCTAGAGGAAAAAGGATACACTCTTTGGTTCTAATCTACACTTCATAAAATAATACCCAGAAGTTTAAGTTGAAAAGTATAATAGAATTTTCCAAAATCTGGAAAGAAATATCAAGCTAAAGCTAGAGACTTCATAGTAAATAGGTAAAAGAGTGGGGCTTGGTTTTAAATCAGAGCTTTCTGAGAAACTTTGTTTTTTTAAACAAAACAAAACAAAAAACCACAAGCCATATTTTTTTCTTCAAATTTGTATTCACATTGAAATTGAGATTTTTATACCTAAGGAAATCTTGACTGAGCCCTAGCCCTCACTGCATACTGCCCAGGTTTAAGAAGGATGTAGGATTAAAAAGAAGAAAATCCCACTGGCCTTGATTGAGCAACACTGACAGGGCAAAGGCCCTTATCTCAACTCTAAGGTTCTCAACAACAGCATTCTTGTCTCCCTTCGTAAAGACATTCACCCCAACAGACTGTTTCCCTTCCTCCTAAGGTACTATGTTGAGCAACCTGAACTTTAAACAAGTGTCTTTCAGACTACAAACAATGACCTTAACCAGTTTTGCCTACTACTGTGAAAACTCCAGACCACAGAAGGAGTGTAAATTCAAAAATACAGTAGAATTCACACGCATTCCTTTTTATTTCCAGATTCCATTTACAATGGTATATGCTACAGGGAATTGTTTGTATGGTGATCACAGTGTGTGAAGAAATTTAAAATACTGTGAACACTAGCCTATAAAAAAGATTATTTTTGTGGGTGCATACATATGTGTGTGTTTTCTATGAAGAATATAAAATGCTAAATCCCCAAAAGATTGTGTTCCCAACCAGGAAAGAAATATTTTATGTTCAAACCTAATATGGTACTGCTGTTAGTACATGCTTGGTATTTTATACTTTACTTTAGGCAGAAAAATGACTGTTGACTATGAGACAACCTGAATTAATTTCAAAAACTTTGAGTATTAAATTTTTTTCATTTTAATGTTGGTCTTCCCTTATTTTTTATTTGCAAGAATTCTTTTTTAGGGATATTGACCCTGTGTGGGAGAAAACAAGGGAGGAAAAGAGGGAGTTGTTTGGGCCTGCTGTATTTGAATCCCAGCTTGATCACTTCCTAGTTGTGTGACAACTGGGAAAGTTAATTGTCTTCTCTGTGCCTTGATTTTCTCCTTTCTCAAATGGGTGTAGTAATAGCATCTACCTCGAAAGACTATCATGAGGGTTAATTTAGAAAATCCAGGGAATAGATTTAGAATGGTGCCTGGCCCATTCAAAGCATTCAATAAATACTAGCTTTACTAATAAAGCTTTATAATTCCTTTTTTTTCTATTACTACTACTACTACTGCTGCTACTACTACTATTTTGAATGAACCACTACTATTTTATATTCACCAAAGGGTAAGCTTGTACTGAAGGCAAAGCAAGGTACACTAAAATAGTGTACTCACTATTTTATAGACATTGTCTATAATGCTGCAGCTCTAAGTCTCCCTTTAATTCAGGAGATACATGTGAATACATAGACCTATAGTTAAAAATTTAAGGTTGAGTGCTATTGAAATTTTCTTATAAATGTGTTTTGGGATAGTCACCTACAAATGAAATTACCATTTGTTCCAGGTGAGCTAGAGTTTAACATTTTTAATGACTGTGACTCAAAGGAGTTTCATGAAGTCAACACAGAGTAATGAAAAGGCATCTTCCCAGGAAGTCTTGTTTGGCCATTGTTTTGCTGTTTGATCTTATGAAAGTCATTAACCTTCAGAGTCCCAGTTTTGTTGTGTGAAAAACAGGATGGAGGTGCTTATTCTGCTTAAGCCTCAGGTTTGTCATGAGGCCAAACTCAAAACAAAACTGCTTGGGAAATTATAAAGTAGGATCCTAATATATTCATGGACAAAAGGTTCTACATATTGGGTTTCTCTCAATTTGCCTAAGATACCATATTGGCATACATGAACTAAGAAATTCATTTTTTTTAAATCTAATTCTGTGAACTAACAGTGAAGAGCTTCTTAGGTTTTAGATCTGTGCTCTGGTGATCTCCTACTCTACTCAGTATTGCAGATGAACTGACCCCCTCCGGGGTTGACAATGTCCCAGGATTTCTTGCTAGTTGGCTTCTAGATGAGTTAGGCCAGTGAGAGGTCATGGAAGAGCGAGAGGAAAGGGGACACTCAAGTATAATTTCCCTTCTCTCCATGTGGGCAGAGCCTTCCTTGTGTCTCCATTTCCTAAGGGGCAGCCCTTTTCTTTGTAGTGTCAGGACCCACTGTGCAGCCCCCATGATGCTTGAGTCAGCACCAGATGTTTCTGGTTTCTGGACTTTGGTAACCCTTGTTGGACCTCCCACCCTGGAGGTGGCCAATAGCTTTCTGATATTGCCAAACTCCTGTCTGGCCTACTGTCTCCTACTGGGTTCCTCAGTTCCTCCGTTAGCCATGGAAGCAGTCATCAGTATTACATTTCCTCTGAAATATCTAGGGTGGTTTCCAGCCAAAACCCTGATGATCCATACTAGAGGAAATCTCACAGCAAATGACCCTGCCTACAATGACACAGTGTAATGTAACAAGCATACATTTTATTAAACAGAGATGACATCTTTCATCCTTCTCTTTCATCTCAGAGGAAGAGGTGACTCTTGCGCTATGGGAAGCTGATTCCTCCATCAAGATTCTCATCTATTCTGGGATCTGGGATCTTTCTCCGTGTACTTTTTGTGTCTTTTCAGTCTCTTGTCTCTCTGCAGGGTCTTTTTCCACAGCCTTCAAAATGAGTCCTCCCACACCACCCCCAGCCCCTCATCTTTATTTTTTATTTTTTTGAAGATTTTATTTATTTATTCATGAGAGACACAGAGAGAGGGAGAGGCAGAGACATAGGCAGAGGGAGAAGCAGGCTCCATGCAGGGAGCCCGATGTGGGACTCGATCCTGGGACTCCAGGACCATGCCCTGGGCCGAAGGCAGGCACTAAACCACTGAGCCATCCAGGGATTCCCCGCCCCTCATCTTTAAACAGCAAGAACAAAACCTGTTCTCTATCATTAGCTTTCCTTTCTTAATGAAGTTCCTTAGAAGGCCAACATTCATTCGTCTCCTCAACCTGATTACATTCCTGCCACTCTACAACTCATCAGAATCAGGCTTTTGCCAACACCACCCCACTAAAACTATTCTGATCTATCACTGCTATAAATTGGATTAGCAGTCCCAATCCTTTACCCTACCCCATACCCATGCCCTTTGCTATTTAACTTTTAATTTTCTGGTACAGAAGGCCGAGTTGAGTTTCTGGTCCTTGACAGTGAGCCTGGCCTTATGACTTGCTTTGCCTAACCCTAATGGGGTGTTTATAGAACTGCTCCCAGCAGAGGCTTGAAATGTGCTCCTGCAATGGGGCTAGCCCTTCGTGGTTTTGGCTACCGCCAAAAGATAAACATGCCCTGGGCTACATGCTCATCCTTGGAGAAGGATGAGTGACAAGTGGAGGGGAGCCACCCCATTTGACCTGCAGCATGAAGCAGTGCCACCCCAGCCAAGCTGTTACCTCGTGAAAAAAAATAAATGCTTATTGTGTGCCGCTGACATTCTGAAGTGTGCTGGTATGCAGAACGTTTGTGAAAAGAGTTAACTGATGTAGTCACCAGTGGCCAGAGTCTGTGGAAAGTCTTAGGTTCTCATTTAATTTCTTTGCAGCAACTAGTGCTACTGGTTAGTCTCTTCTTCAGGGTCTGTTCTTTCCTAGCCCCCTCTCTTTGGGCAGCCTCTATAATCTCTTATGGTTTAAGTTGTTCTTTTCCTATCTTTCTCTTACATGTTGATGTTCTCCAGGGTTCTGTCCTTAGCCCAGTCTTCTCCATCTGCAGTGTAACTGGCACTTCACTGGAAGAGGAGGCAGGGAGCACACCCAAAGAGGGGGTGTATCACAATTTTCCCTTAGCCAAGTCGTCTACCTCTACTGACTGAGCTACCCAGTAGAGGGTAGAGGTACCCTCTACTGACGGGTACCCAGAGGTACCCATCTACCTCTACTGACTGAGCTACCTCTACTACTGAGCTACCTCTACTGACTGAGCACACCCAAAGAGGGGGTGTATCACAATTTTCCCTTAGCCAAGTCGTCTACCTGACTGAGCTAAGGCATAGGCTCTCATCACTTCTTGCTTGGATTCTCCAACAATGTTTTTATGGGCTCCTTTCCTCCATCTCAAACCAGCCCTTCCATCATCAAACAGTTGCTGAAGTGGTATTTTTGAAATGTAAATAGAACCATATCACTCCTCTGTAAAACCTTTCAGTGGCTCCCTATTACCTACAAGACAAAGTCCAAACCTCTCTCCATAGATTACGAGGCTCTCCTTTAGAGGACCCTCACCTACACATATACTTTCAACTTTTATTATCCTCTTTCCTTTTCCTTTCCTCTGACCCAATCCCATAATTGCCTACATGATAATACAAAACCTCTGAGAGGTTAAGTGACTTGTTGAAGGTGACAAAGCTAATCAGTGAAAGAGGCATCACAAAAATGCAAGTTTCTTGACTCCAATATTCAGAGTTCAATCTAGTTAAAGAAGATATGCTTCCATATAAATGAATTTAAGGCAAATGATTGGGCTTATTATAATTGAATACCGAAGAATATAAAATAGTCTCCTTGATGATTATAGCATGATTGGAAAATTATTGTGTATAATAAAGTAAGACATTGCCAAACAAAGACAGCAGAAAAAAACAAAGATTTGGTTTATTAAAAAAATCACTAAACAATTTAGTCCTAAGTATGAATTAATGTTCTATAAATCTCTATTGGGAAAAAGAAACACTCTTTCTTGCTTGTGTGAATTAAAATGACCTATAAAACCTCTTTATGGATTTATAATAGAAATGTTAAAATATCTGTAAGGAAGCTATTTCAAAAGTAAAGCCTCTCACCATTAACTTCAAGATTCATCTATTAAACCTCTGACATTACCAAACAACTCTGTTTCAGAAGGTAACACTCTATACAGGGGATACTATTTAAGAAAATGGCCCTCATTTTCCAGCTTACTGGAAATGATTAATCTTTTCAATAGCTTTGAGGACTACATACCAAAGTTGTTACTTTTTTGTCCTTTCAACAATGACTACAAGCTGAGAGCAGGCTAGTAAATGTGTTATCGGCCAACCCATTAGAGTTCCATTATTTTCTGTCTTACATGGCTTCATGTAATGAATTTTCATAATTAAACTAATGGCATACAATTTATTTTCCTCCCTCTTTACTTTCAGGCCCCATTTCTCTTCCAGCTTCTTTGGAATAAGTTTTATACAAAAAAGAAGGGAGGAGAGCCCTCCAAGTACTTCATTACCTTAATTTCATTATGACATTTTAGAAAGCATTCTCTTTATCTGGGCTCTGTCTTTAATTTGCTGACTTTATTAAAAGGCTTAAGTAGTGTTGCAATTAAGAAATCACCCAGCTACCCCAGGCATCTAAGAGAAGTCTGGTTGAGAGGGTATGGAAATGGTTGGGTGGAAATGACTCCAGAGAGAATGCCAGGGGACAGATCCCCAGAAAGTGGCATTTTTCTTGGCTATTTTTCAAACCCCATGAGCCTACTGTGTAGAATACATTATTGTCCACAAACATTCTGTGCATCTTCATGCCATCTGCACCTCCATTGTACTTTCTTTATGACATCACTTGAATCAGGGAGGGCTATGTAACTGATTATGGTTATTTGTCACTTACAGGCCTAAGGTCTCTGAACTGATGGCATTATTCATGTTCCCTGCCTCTTTAATCATCCAAGTATATATATCGAGACTCAGCTATTATCAGCCTTGGTCCCTGAGTAAATAAGCTAAGTAGAACCCTCTTGTGAATCTCCAATGGACTCGTAACATTAGTAAAATACAAACTTTGTGTTAAACCTCTAGATTTGAAGGTTGTTACTGTGGTATAACTTAGACTATCCTGACAGATAAAGCTAGTCAGGTATGACCCTATCTCGGGAGGGGCAACTCTATCATCTCCAAATAGTTTGGGGCCAGGGCCAGGGATAGAATAAGCTAGTATAATGACCCATACAGAATAGGTTCTGTTGCTAATATATGATGAGAAACTACATTTCTAAAGCAGTATATAAACTTGAAGAGACAAGAAAAGATCTGCAGTCTTCATGATATGCAGATACATCTTTTGAAAGCAACTTTGAGATATAATTCATGTAGCATAAAATCTATCCATTTTGAATGTATATTTTAGTGGTTTTTAGTAGATTCAAAAAAGCCATCACCACAATCTAATTTTTTAAAGATTTATTTATTTGCTATTTTAGGGGCAGGGCAAGGCACAGAGGAAGAGAAAGAGAGTTTCAAGTAGACTCCCTGCTGTGCAGGGAGACAACATGGGGCTGGACTCATGACCCTGAGATCACGACTCGGGCCAAAATTAAGAGCCAGATGCTCAACTGACTGAGCTACCCAGGCACCCCCACAATCTAATTATGGAACATTTTCTTCAAACCCAAAAGAAACCCTGTACCATTAACAGTCCCTTTCCATCGTCCATTCTTTCCCTCCCCTAGCCTTTACTAGATACTTCATACAAATGGACTCATGAAACATGTGGTCTTCTGTGATTGGCTTCTTTCATCCAGCAAATGTTTTTGAGGTTCATCTGTGTTATAGCAGGTACTGGTACTTTATTAATTCTTATTGCCAAATAACAATCCATTGTTGGATATACCACCTTTTAAAAAAATCATTCCTTAGTTGATAAACATGTGGGGTCTTTCCACTTTTTGGCTATCACAAATAACTCTGCTACAAACATCTGTCTAAAGGCTTTGTGTAGATGTATGTTTTTACTTCTCTTGGATACATACCTGAGTGTGGTGCTGTTATGTCAGATAGAAATTTCATGTTTAATACCTACAGGAACTGCCAAACTTTTTTCCAAAGTTGTACCATTTTACATCCTCAACAGCAATGTATAAGGTTCCAATAATTCCACATTCTTGTCAACACTCATTATCATCTTTTTTATTTCAACCATCCTAGTGAGTATGAAGTGGTACCTTGTGGTTTTCATTTGTATTTTCTTAATGACTAATGATGTGGACCATCTTTTCATTGGCTTATTAGCCATTTGTACATCTTCTTTGAAGAACTATTAAAATCCTTTGTTGATTTGTAATTGGGCTATCTTTTTGTTCTTGTTGAATTATAAAGTTCTTTATGTATTCTGGATATAAGACCCTTATCAGATATTTGCAAATATTTTTTCCCATTCTGTGGGCTGTCTTTGTACTTTCTTTATGACATCACTTGCAGCACAAAAGTTTTTAACTTTGATGAAGTCCAACTTGTGTATTTTTTCTTTTGTCACTCTTGCTTTTGATATCATATAGAAGAAAACATTGCCTAACTTATCATACTCATATAATGTCATAACAGTTTTAAAGTTTTAGTTCTTGGGGCACCTGGGAGGCTCAGTAAGTTAAGTTTCTGACTATTTTGTCTCAGGTCCAAGATCTGGGGTCCTGGGATTGAACCCCATGTAGGGCTCTGTGCTTAGCAGGGAGTCTGCTTGAGGATTCTTTCCCTTTCCCTCTGTCCCTCTGCCCTCTCTCTAAGATAAAAACATCCTTAAAAAAGTGAACTTTTAGTTCTTATATTTAGCTCTATTATAATCCATTTTTTGAGTTAATTTTTGTGTATGGTGTTAGGAGTCAAACTTTATTATTTTGTATGTGAATATTTAATTATCCAAGGACAAGGGTTTAAAAAGACTATTCTTTTACAATATTTCTTAGCAATCTTGTCAAAAATCAGTTTACCTTAAAAGCAAGGTTTTACATCTAGACTTTCAATTTTATTTATTTATTTCATTGATCTAGATATCTATCTTCTTGTCAACACCATATTGTCTTAATTATGGTAGCTTTGTAGTATATTTTAAAATTTGAAAGTGTGAGTCCCCTAACTGTTGTTTTCAAGGTTTTTTTAGGCTATTCTTTGTCCCTTGCATTTCAGTATAGATTTTAGGATCCACTTGTCTATTTCTGCAGAAAGAGCAGCTAGAATTTTGATGAGGACTGAATAAAGTCTATAGATCAATTTGAAGATATTACTATCTTAATAATATTAAGTCTTTTGGTCTGGGAACATGGGATATTTTCTCCATTTATATATATATCTTCTTTAATTTCATTCAGCATTGCTTTGTAGTTGGCAGTATAAAAGTCTTGCATTTATTCCTAAGTATTTTATTTTTTGATGTTATTCTAAATGGATTAATTTCCTGAATTTCATTTTTCAGATTACTTGTTGCTTGTGTATGAAAAAATATTTTATTTATGTATTTCAATCTTATAATCTGCAAACTTGCTGAGTTTATTCATTCTTTTTTTTTTTTTTTTAATTTTTTTATTTATTTATGATAGTCACAGAGAGAGAGAGAGAGAGAGGCGCAGAGACACAGGCAGAGGGAGAAGCAGGCTCCATGCACCGGGAGCCCGACGTGGGACTCGATCCCGGGTCTCCAGGATCGCGCCCCGGGCCAAAGGCAGGCGCCAAACCGCTGCGCCACCCAGGGATCCCCGAGTTTATTCATTCTAATACTCCTTAGGATATTCTGTATACAAGATCATGTCATCTGCAAATGGATAGTTTTATTTTTCCTTTCCCATCTGGGTGACTTTTATATATTTTTCTTGCCTAATTGCCCTGGCCTGAACTAGCGTAGTGGTAAATACAAGTGGTGAGAGTAGCCATCCTTACCTTGTTCTTGATCATAGGTGAAGGCTTTCAGTCTTATACTATGATGTTAGTTATAAGCTTTCCTTAGATGCCCTTTATCAGGTTGAGAAATTTCCCTTCTGTATTATTTTCCTAGGATTTCCAGGACAAAACATCACAAACTGGCTGGCTTAAAGGGACAAAATGTATTGTCTCACAGTTCTAGAGTCAAGGTATCAGCAGGCTATGCACCATCTAAAACCTATAAGGAAGAATACTTCCTTGCCTCTTCCTTACTTCTGGTGGTACCTGTCAATCCTTGGTGTTCTTCGTCTTACAGCTGTAACACTTAAATCTCTGCCTTTGTCATCACTTGGTGTTTTCCCAGTGGTGAGTGTCTTCACATGGCATTCTTTTTTCTGTGTTTGCCTCTTTAACTCTTCTTCTAAGCACACCAGTCATATTTGATTAAGAACCCATCCTACTCCAGTATGGCCTCATCTTAACTTGATCACGTCATAAATCTCCTTTCAAATAAGAACACATTCACAAATACCAGAGGTTGGGCCTTCAACGCACTTTTAAGGAGACACTATTCAACCTCTAACACTTTTTATTTCTAATTTGTTGAGTGTGGGGCTTTTTTTTCTTCATGAAAGAGTTTGGACTTTGTCAAATGCTTTTTCTCCAACTATTGAAGTGACCATGTGGGTTTTGTCCTTTATTTTATTGCTGTAGACAGCTTCAACTTAGGATGGTTTGACTTAGGAATTTTTTTCACTTTATAATGGTGTGAAAGTGACAGATATTCAGTGGAAGCATAGTTCAAATTTTGAATTTTGATCTTTTCCCAGACTAATGAGTATGATACTCTCTCAGGATGCTGGGCAGTAGCTGTAAACTACAGCCCCCATCCAGCCATGTTACCATGAGGAGTAAGCAACTGATAACACTTACAGCCATTTGGTACCCATATAATAGCTCTTTTTCACTTTCAGTACAGTAGTCAATAAATTACATGGGATATTCAATACTTTTTTATAAAATAGGCTTTGTGTTAGATGATTTTGCCTGACTGTAGGCTAATATAAGTGTTCTGAGCACATTTAAGGTAGGCTAGCTAAGCTATAATATTTGATAGGTTAGGTGTATTAAATGCATTTTGGCTCATGGTATTCTCAACTTATGATAAGTTTATTGAGATATAACTCTATCGTAAGTCAAGGAAAATCTGTATGTTGATTCAATTTTGTATGTTAAACTAACCTTGTATTCCTGGAATAATCTTCACTTAGTCATGGTATATAATCCTTTCAATCTGTTGCTTTATTAGGTTTGATAGTATTTTTCTTAAGGCTTTCTGAGTCTATATTCATGAGGTATATTTGGTTTGTAGTGGGTTTTTTTCCTGTCATACCTTTAGTTGAGAATATTCATTTCTCTTCCATGTTTTGGAAGATTTTGTGAAAGGCTGCTATTAATTCATCTTTAAATGTTTGGTAAAATTCACCAGTGAAGCCGTCTGGGCCTGGTTCTTTTCTTGGAAAAGTCTTAAAACTATCAATTCAATTTCTACACTTGTTATAAGTATATTCATATTTCTTATTTCTCTCATTCACAATATCCTCTTATAATCCTTTTTATTTCTATAAGGTTGGTTCTCTCCTTTCTTCAGTCAGTTCAACTAAAGGGTTGTCAATGTTGATCTTTTCAATAATTAACTTTTAAATCTTTTGATTTTCTCTCATTTTTCTTTCCTCTGTTTCATTGATTTCACTGTAATATTTATTACTTCCTTCTTTCTGCTTGCCTTAGGTTTAATTTTCTTTTTCTAATTTCTTAAAGTGGAAGATTGGGTTACTTATTTGAAATCCTTCTTCTCCTTCTCCTTCTTCTTTTTTAGAGAGAAAGGGCAGAGAGGTAGAGGAAGAGGGAGAGAATCTTAATCAGGCTCCATGCCGAGCGTGGAGCCGATGTGGGGCTACATTGCATGATCCTGAGATCATGACCTGAGCCAAAAACAAGAGTCAGATGCTTAACCACCTGAGTCACCCAGGCTCCCCCAAGATCTTTCTTCTATTTTAATTCACGTATTTATAGCTATAAATTTTGCTCTTAACATTAGTTGCATCTTATAAGTTTCAGTATGTTCTGTTTTTATTTTCATTAATTTCAAAGTATTTTTGCATTTGCTTTGCGATTTCTTTCTTGATCTATTGGTTATTTAAGAATGTACTGTATCAGGGCAGCCCGGGTGGCTCAGCGGTTTACTGCCGCCTTCCGCCCAGGGCATGATCCTGGAGACCCGGGATCGAGTCCCATGTCAGGCTCCCCGCATGGAGCCTGCTTCTCTCTCTGCCTCTCTCTCTCTCTCTCTGTGTCTCTCATGAATAAATAAAATCTTAAAAAAATAAGAATGTACTATATCATTTTCTCATATTTGTGAATTTCTCAAATTAATTTTCATTATTGATTTTTAATTTCATTTGATGATGGTTAGAGAATCGACATTATGTAATTGAAATCATTTTAAATGTATTAAGACTTATTTCATGACCTAACATATGGTCAGTACTAAAGAATATTCCATGTACAATTTGAGAAGAATGTGTGCTCTGTTATTATTGGGTAAAGTGCCCTATGCAAGACTGTTAGGTCTTGCTAGTTCCTAGTGTTTTTCCAAGTCTCCTATTTCCTTGTTGACCTTCTGCCCAGTTCGTCCATTAGTAAAATAGGGTACTGAAATCTTTGTTTTTGTTGAATTATTTCTCCCCTCAATTCTATCAGTTTTGGTTTCCTGTATTTTTCTTAATTCTTTTCTCCTGTCCTTTCCTTGGCATGGGTCATTCCTATTGACCAAATTCACTGACTCTTCTGGCAGCTCCAATCTGATGTTGAACTCCTCTAGGAAAAATTTCATTTCAATTATTATACTTTTAAACTCCAGAATCTCCATTTGGCTCCTGTTTATAATTTATATCTCTTTATCGATATTCTCTATTTGGCAAGACATGCGTGGAGTCTTCTATATCCCCCAGGAATATGTCAGGGCTTTTCAAAGACCTCTGAGAACATCTCATTCCCCAGATCTTCCTTTTCAGTTTTTCTCTAGACCATGATTATGTCAACTGGTATCACAGCCTCAGGCAGTTACTATTTAAACAATGCTGCTGTTTGTTTTGAAAAGACATTCTGGGGATAGGGTTTTTTTCTGGGAGTTAGTGCAAAGTCAGGTCAAATAATGAATGACAAGGCCTTGTTTATAGGTTTGTTCTAGGGAGCTGCAAGACAGATCAAATAGTAATAAAGTTCTCTGAATGATATGGGTCTTTCTGAGGAACTCCAATCCTGGTCTTCCCTCCCAGGTGGCTCTAAGACTGCTAATTCTCACAACTACTTGGAGCTGGCAGACAGTGATGGAATAGGCCAAGTTAAAAAGCCTCAAACCCTGCTGTTCTTACTGAAGTTTAGTAGTTAATAAAATGCTGTCAACCTTTGGTTAATTTCCTGAGTTCAGAAAAGGCAATTTTGACAATTTTTGCAATTTGTTGCTTTTATGGAGGAGTATGTTTATAGAGTTGCTACATTATATTTTTGTGCATGATAAGTTGAACTATGAAAAGGAAAGAAGGCAAAATATGGTGTGATCAGAGCATAATGTTATTCAAGTATTGGTGACTGTGCATTAAATATTTATATAGTATAGCAGTACCTGGGGAAACTAGCCCATTACTTCCTCTGCTCTATCAGTGATGTAGAAAGCACTCTGATTGTATGCTTTGAGAAGTATAATAGCTTCATACATACTTTGGGAGGAAAAATGCAATTAGGTTATTGATTCTTTCTTCTTAATCATGTGGAAGCTTTAGGGGAGAATAAAAGGGAATAAAGAAAATGCATGAAGAAATGGCAGGTCCTGGCAAGAAGATTTCTGATGTTTTACATTACAGTATCAGAAATCCAAACCTCAAACTACCAGTGTGAAGCAATTTGCTGATTTAATTTTGTGTAAGTCACAAAGTAAATAAAATATTTGTAAAGAAAATTCAGCTTCCACTACTGTGCATGTCCTTATGGCAGATAAGGATATGATCTAATAACACCTATCCCCCCAAATAATTAAAACTACAGTTTTCTACTTCCATATTTGAAGAAGTTCTCCATTAGCTTCTTTCCTAGTAAAATAATTTGAGATCCTTGAATGCCTACTGTATTTACTATATGTAACAAGTTCAACTTTTTAAATTAATTACGTGATTACAGTATATCTATGTTTCAAGTTCCCTTAAGAATGTCTTCAAAACAGAGATATTTTGCAGCCTTGGAAATGTTTATTTAATAATTTGATAAATTATTGGATTTCTCGCCTCAGATAGTTTTAAGTATTATAGAGCCAAATCAGCTAGGCTCAAACAAGATTTCACTTCTCTATTGAATTCATGTACTCTTAGCTCAGCCAAGCACAAAACAGCTAATGCCGTCACGTTTGAAAAGCTTTTATGCTGAATTTGACACAAAAGCAATCACAAAGCAGACAAAAAAGGAATTTCTCTTTCAAAAGCTGAAAGGGGAAAAAATAAATGAAAACTCTGAGCCTGGGTAAATCTCTCTTGACACTGGAAAAGAAAGCTTAAAATCATCAAGAAATAATTTTTCCAAAGAACTCATTGCCAAGTTTGGACCAATCTTAATAGTCTGGGGAACAGGTTGTGAAGTCAACCAAGATTCTGCCAAATAAAATAAATCCCGCAATGCCCGCTGCTGGCAGTTTTAGGTTGCCAATGTCACACCATCTTACCTCTTATGAAAGTTAAATGGCATCATCTCTCACAGGATTCTGTCATAGTTTATTGGCAGAGAGTTTGATTAAAATGGAAATCCTGTATGATTTTCCCTAACATCTGTCTTTCCATCTCAAAAAAAAAAAAGTATTGTTTTATCAGGACCACAGAGAAGATCAAATGATGTCATATGGTTAACAAAATCAGCTACTTACTACATTGTGTTTTGGTTTCCAATAAATTAAGGGTTATATAGGAAACAAACTGCAATATCATGGGCATCTCTTAATGACCTGCTCATTAATTATCTAAATGATGGGCTATCTATAGCTTGTTCTTTTGATAAATCAAGACTCTCCTGTTGCCATCTCCTTCCAGGCTGACTATGGTTTCAAAATGGACCGTCCCTGGATGTTTCCTCAGATTTGACTCTTCTGTTATGTGCTTGTTGTTGTCCCCATTTTTTTCTCCACTACTTTTTTTAACCAAGAGGAGGAGGCTGTCTGAATGTCCTATCAGTAAGGAAATGGTTGAGGGTGGAACTTAATGAGATGTTGTAAATAACTTAAAATGATAATTATAAAACGTTATAAAGCAAAATATATAGATATTTATGTAATGACACTAAGTTTAAAGTCAGAATTCAAAATTTTATCTCTATTAGGACATTGAAAATATGTAGATAAGAAATGAAAGTGATATAGATAAAGATGAGTAATTATGAATCATAAAAATATCAGAATTGTAGATGAATTTTTCTTTAGCTCAGGTACAATGACTGGTTTAAATTTTCCAAGAGTATAATACTACTACTGGTGCTTGCCTTTGGAACCATTCCACTGTGACAGTGAGGGTAGTCATCAGTGACGCTGCTGCAAGGGAGGCTGGTTGCTTTAATCACAGCTCTCCACCTCTGTAGACACAGCCTGATGATTGCCTTACGAGGCTCACCAGCTCTCCTGCTAATCTTAGGCACAGAGACTCGGAAAGAATTTATGGAGCAAGGAGATCCTGCTCAAATTATCCAATGCCTCTTTATGTCTATTTTCGCCCTTTCTTCATAAAAGAAAATTGTAAGTGAAAAGCCAGCTATTTCCACTCAGTAGTGATAACATATTAGACATAAAGGCCAGATCTCCATTTTATATGCTCCCTGACTTTTAGAAGAATTAAAAGTTGTAGCTTCATTAAAAAGGAGATATAATTTGCAATAATCTTTTTAGTTTTTCATAGTATAACAGAATATGAAAACCTCTCCCTAGTATACTGTTTCATGGTTTTCATTTCCCACCTGTTGGCTTACTAATAATATGATCTTATTTGCCAATTCATAATTACAGTTGTCTCCTTTCTGATCTTCACAGTGTTTTCTTCATTTGTTCTAGCCACATAGAAGACAATGAGTAGAAGACAAAAATCTGTAAGGTCATCTACAAGAGTAATCACTGTGCATTCACATCCTAACTCTGATATTTTAGGAGAATTTTCTGAACTTCTCTAGGCTTCGATTTCTCACCTGTGAACTGGAACAATAATAGTTTCATGGAGGATTCCTGAGAGGGTGAAATAAGCCAATGTAGGTATAATGATTAGCACAATTTTTGACAATTAGCAAGTACTTGCTAAATGTTAGTATTACCATTAGGATTACTTTTAGCTTTAGCATAAGTCATTTAGGAAATGGATGGAAAAATAAAACTTTAATCACCTTTATCTATATAATGAACATACACTGATGGTACAGCTATATATTTGTGTGTGTTCAAATATATATATTGAATATATTTATTAATATATATCATTGAACTCCTAAATATAGAACACAAATAAAAATATCAGTTTCTATAGATAATGGCTGAGCTATTTTTATAACGTAGTTTTAGCTGACGATTGAAAAGAAATTTTTTATTTTGAAAGTGTGACAAGGATAGCAATTATAATACCAACTTGTCTTTAAGTGTTTAAAACATATTCTTTGTTTTGACGATGAAATTGTTTTGTTTTATCCTTTCATATTTTCTTGTGCACTTCTTTTTATCTCTTATTTAAAGCCCCTTGCTTTCCTAAGGGCTGTAAAACCCTAATCATTCTTGCCATCACTTTAAGATTCTTATAGGCTTTAAGATTTCTCATGTGCCAATGTGCAGAGTCTTCTTACCCTTATCAAATGTATCACTATATGCCTCTCATTTCTGCTTCCCTTCTTCTAACTCAAGGGTCAGCCCAAACTCTTTTCCCTGTTAATTCCTCCCCATAGTTAACCACTTTCTTCCAAGACCTGCTAGATTCATAGAATCTTCAGTTTGTGGAGAGGAATAAGAAATGGCATAACATACTCAGTACCTTACGGATTAGACCAGAGCCGTCAAGAATAGCTGTATGAATTCTATCTTTCCCATAGTGAAACCAAGAATTGGGAACATCAGCATTGGAAATTCCTATACCTCCTGTGTTCAACTAAAGGAAAAAATCCTAGTGACAACAAGTATCTCATGAAATAAATAATTGCTTCCAACAGAGGTAATGATGAATCTGTAAAATCCTAAGTGACTTTCTAACATTCTTGTTACATAAGCAAAAACCTTGTCCTCATAGCAGCCCCAGGTCCTTTGGAGATGTAGCTACAGCTGAGGCTGGCTAAAAGCTCTTTGGCTCACTCTTCCCATTTATTCCTCCTGATGTTAAATTGGGAACATGTTCTGGTCAAGGGAGGGGGTGGGTGGAAGTGATGGACATAATCTCTAGGCCTGTCCATAGAACCTCATGGATAAACCAGCCACATTCTCTCTTACTCTCCTGCAGTGACCTTGGGCAGCCATGATTTTAAGATGATAGTTTCACAAAATTGGAAAAGCCTAGATTCCTCAAGTCACTATTTATGAGAGAGCTCCCAGGTAGGATACTTCAACCTCCATTGGAATATGATACAACTAGGGAATTCATCTTTATTGTATTAAACTATTGAAAATTCAGGGTTTATTTTTTAAATAAACCTAGCATAAATACATATGCCATGTAGCTCAGCACAGCCTAAACACTGACTCATTTAGAAATGGAAGTCACTTCATCTGAGAAAACCACAATATAAGCCTTTTTTTTCCTCAGATGACATAGCTAATCTGTGATTCAGACAATTGTTTAGCAGAAGGCCTTTTTCTACCAGAAAAAAAATAACCATCTATAGAGGCTTTTAATAAAAAATTCAATTTAGTCAAGTTCTCACAGTTTTACTTTTCTGCTTAGCATTTAAGGACTTTCCCAAGTGACCCATAAACATGAGATTTGAAAGAATTAAATGCATGTAAATCATCATGCATGACACCTGATAAAACATAGTCATTAAACAAATCTTATTTCCTTCCCCTTTTCTCTTTCTTTTATTACAAAGAGTCCTCGACTGAAGTGGACAAATACGTGATGGAGTTTTGCTACCACACAAGTATGTACATCAACTATGAAGTGATCTCAAAAGATGATGTAATGTGAAATACCAGCCT
Organism: Vulpes lagopus; assembly: GCF_018345385.1. Lineage (NCBI taxonomy): Eukaryota > Metazoa > Chordata > Mammalia > Carnivora > Canidae > Vulpes > Vulpes lagopus. The sequence continues at coordinate 26,903,807 of NC_054848.1, forward strand.
ATGATATCTGGATTAAACAAAATTAATGTTAAGACCGATATTAGCCATCAATTTTCTTCTAATCCCTACTCTGGATGAAAAATATACTGTTCTCATTTTGGCTCAAATGTAATTTTCTTTGAATAAATTTACATTAAAAATCATTAAATTTTCAACCATGTTATAATTTTATCCAGTATAACTGGTATTTTACTTTGAGAACATATCTGTGATACCAACCTTGGTTTCTGTGATTTTCTTTTGGATTGCATCTACTGTGTAGGGAGCCTCCTTCCATGACTCAAGCTTGGCTCTGGCCTGCCCCAACACCTGCTCAGCCTCCTCTTTAGCTTCCAGCCATTGTGTGGAATCCTTTAACATTTCATTCAACTGTTGCCTCCGGTTCTGAAGATGTTCCTGTACTTCATCCCACTGACTCTGAATTCTTTCAACTGGAATGAAAGGAAAAACAAATATATAAGAGTAAATGCTAGCCTGGAGAAGAGATTTGAAATTAAACTTCAAAGACGATCTCACTTTTTATATTATTCATTAAAAAAATTATTCATTGTGTTACAGCTAGAATAATGGAGCAACAGAATTCCTTACTTCTGCCAATGGCAAACATGAGGTTAAGTTATTGTCATCAAGGTGACCTAGAACATCAGTAGTCTATGAAAAATTTAACTCTGCCTATTCTCAATCCCCACGCCAAATATGAATAATATTTTAGAAAGGTACTAGAGCAGAATCTCTGAACCCCCTTGCCCTCATTGCTTCAGTGTTCAACAACTTGACGTCTGATGCTATCACTGGCAATTCATTCCTTGAAGGCTTTGTGGTGCCACAAAGAATTTGTTTTGCCACCTAAGTAGCAGGCTAGATATACCAAGGGATCTATGGTTCCTGCCACCCTACCTCCCAAGAGCAGTCTGTAACCAAGGACTGATGGTACGTCTTGCAGTATGAATATTTTAGACCCCTTCATGCCAGAAGCGATTAACTGGGGAGCATTTATTTTACAATAGTTTCAGAGTTCTCCTAGTGGGATAAAGTTCCAGTGGCCCACAGAAATAAATAACCTGCTTGATAATGCACCATCCTTTATTGACTACTCTACTTTTGTCTACCTTGCTCATTCCCCTACTGATATATCCCTCAACTCCCAAATAAACCACATGCCCTCAGAACCTTTTCCTAGAGTTTTCTTCTGGGGCAACCCAAGAGCAGATAAGCCTACTGAAAACATCTTTTAACAATATCTAAGAATTCATACTGGTTATATTCCATAAGTAAGACAGGCTTATATGGAGGCCATTTTTTGGTATCATTATAAGTCAAAGATGAAGATGCCCTTATCTATTCTGCTCTGAAGTACTTTATTTTAGTATACTAAAAATAAACACAACTACATTATTTTTTTCTTTTAAGGACATTATCTTTTCTTTTTTATTTTATTTTATTTTATTTTATTTATTTATTTTTTTAAATTAATTTTTATTGGTGTTCAATTTACCAACATACAGAAAAACACCCAGTGCTCATCCCGTCAAGTGTCCACCTCAGTGCCCGTCACCCATTCCCCTCCAACACCCGCCCTCCTCCCCTTCCACCACCCTTAGTTCGTTTCCCCGAGTTAGGAGTCTTTATGTTCTGTCTCCCTTCCTGATATTTCCCAACATTTCTTTTCCCTTCCTTTATATTCCCTTTCACTATTATTTATATTCCCCAAATGAATGAGAACATACACTGTTTGTCCTTCTCCGATTGACTTATTTCACTCAGCATAATACCCTCCAGTTCCATCCACGTTGAAGCAAATGGTGGGTATTTGTCGTTTCTAATTGCTGAGTAATAGTCCATTGTATACATAAACCACATCTTCTTTATCCATTCATCTTTCGATGGACACCGAGGCTCCTTCCACAGTTTGGCTATTGCGGCCATTGCTGATAGAAACATCGGGGTGCAGGTGTCCCGACGTTTCATTGCATCTGAATCTTTGGGGTAAATCCCCAACAGTGCAATTGCTGGGTCGTAGGGCAGATCTATTTTTAACTCTTTGAGGAACCTCCACACAGTTTTCCAGAGTGGCTGCACCAGTTCACATTCCCACCAACAGTGTAAGAGGGTTCCCTTTTCTCCGCATCCTCTCCAACATTTGTTGTTTCCTGCCTTGTTAATTTTCCCCGTTCTCACTGGTGTAAGGTGGTATCTCATTGTGGTTTTGATTTGTATTTCCCTGATGGCAAGTGATGCAGAGCATTTTCTCATGTGCATGTTGGCCATGTCCATGTCTTCCTCTGTGAGATTTCTCTTCATGTCTTTTGCCCATTTCATGATTGCATTGTTTGCTTCTTTGGTGTTGAGTTTAATAAGTTCTTTATAGATTTTGGAAACTAGCCCTTTATCTGATATGTCATTTGCAAATATCTTCTCCCATTCTGTAGGTTGTCTTTTAGTTTTGTTGACTGTATCCTTTGCTGTGCAAAAGCTTCTTATCTTTATGAAGTCCCAATAGTTCATTTTTGCTTTTGTTTCTTTTGCCTTTGTGGATGTATCTTGCAAGAAGTTACTGTGGCCGAGTTCAAAAAGGGTGTTGCCTGTGTTCTCTTCTATGATTTTGATGGACTCTTGTCTCACATTTAGATCTCTCATCCATTTTGAGTTTATCTTTGTGTATGGTGAAAGAGAGTGGTCCAGTTTCATTCTTCTGCATGTGGATGTCCAATTTTCCCAGCACCATTTATTGAAGAGACTGTCTTTCTTCCAATGGATAGTCTTTCCTCCTTTATCGAATATTAGATGACCATACATTTCAGGGTCCACTTCTGGGTTCTCTATTCTGTTCCATTGATCTATGTGTCTGTTTTTGTGCCAGTACCACACTGTCTTGATGACCACAGCTTTGTAGTACAACCTGAAATCTGGCATTGTGATGCCCCCAGATATGGTTTTCTTTTTTAAAATTCCCCTGGTTATTCGGGGTCTTTTCTGATTCCACACAAATCTTAAAATAATTTGTTCTAACTCTCTGAAGAAAGTCCATGGTATTTTGATAGGGATTGCATTAAACGTGTAAATTGCCCTGGGTAACATTGACATTTTTACAATATTAATTCTGCCAATCCATGAGCATGGAATATTCTTCCATCTCTTTGTGTCTTCCTCAATTTCTTTCAGAAGTGTTCTATAGTTTTTAGGGTATAGATCTTTTACCTCTTTGGTTAGGTTTATTCTTAGGTATCTTATGCTTTTGGGTGCAATTGTAAATGGGATTGACTCCTTAATTTCTCTTTCTTCAGTCTCATTGTTAGTGTATAGAAATGCCATTGATTTCTGGGCATTGATTTTGTATCCTGCCACGCTACCAAATTGCTGTATGAGTTCTAGCAATCTTGGGGTGGAGGCTTTTGGGTTTTCTATGTAGAGTATCATGTCATCGGCGAAGAGGGAGAGTTTGACTTCTTCTTTGCCAATTTGAATGCCTTTAATGTCTTTTTGTTGTCTGATTGCTGAGGCGAGGACTTCCAGAACTATGTTGAACAGCAGTGGTGAGAGTGGACATCCCTGTCTTGTTCCTGATCTTAGGGGAAAGGCTCCCTGTGCTTCCCCATTGAGAATGATATTTGCTGTGGGCTTTTCGTAAATGGCTTTTAAGATGTCGAGGAAAGTTCCCTCTATCCCAACACTCTGAAGGGTTTTGATCAGGAATGGATGCTGTATTTTGTCAAATGCTTTCTCTGCATCTAATGAGAGTATCATATGGTTCTTGGTTTTTCTCTTGCTGATATGATGAATCACATTGATGGTTTTATGAGTGTTGAACCAGCCTTGTGTCCCAGGGATAAATCCTACTTGGTCATGGTGAATAATTTTCTTAATGTGTTGTTGGATCCTATTAGGTAGTATCTTGTTGAGAATTTTTGCATCCATGTTCATCAGGGATATTGGTCTGTAATTCTCCTTTTTGGTGGGGTCTTTGTCTGGTTTCAGGATTAAGGTGATGCTGGCCTCATAGAACGAATTTGGAAGTACTCCATCTCTTTCTATCTTTCCAAACAGCTTTAGTAGAATAGGTATGATTTCTTCTTTAAACGTTTGATAGAATTCCCCTGGGAAGCCATCTGGCCCTGGACTCTTGTGTCTTGGGAGGTTTTTGATGACTGCTTCAATTTCCTCCCTGGTTATTGGCCTGTTCAGGTTTTCTATTTCTTCCTGCTTCAGTTTTGGTAGTTTGTGGCTTTCCAGGAATGCGTCCATTTCTTCTAGATTTCCTAATTTATTGGCGTACAGCTGTTCATAATATGTTTTTAAAATCGTTTGTATTTCCTTGGTGTTGGTAGTGATCTCTCCTTTCTCATTCATGATTTTATTAATTTGAGTCTTCTCTCTCTTCTTTTTAATAAGGTTGGCTAATGGTTTATCTATCTTATTAATTCTTTCAAAGAACCAACTCCTGTTTCTGTTGATCTGTTCCACAGTTCTTTTGGTCTTGATATCATTTAGTTCTGCTCGAATTTTAATTAACTGTCTTCTTCTGCTGGGGGTGGGGTCTATTTGTTGCTTTTTCTCTAGTTCCTTTATGTGTAAGGTGAGCTTTTGAATTTGAGTTCTTTCCAGTTTTTGAATGGATGCTTGTATTGCGATGTATTTCCCCCTCAGGACTGCTTTTGCTGCATCCCAAAGATTTTGAACGGTTGTATCTTCATTCTCATTAGTTTCCATGAATCTTTTTAATTCTTCCTTAATTTCCTGGTTGACCTTTTCATCTTTTAGCAGGATGGTCCTTAACCTCCACGTGTTTGTGGTCCTTCCAAACTTCTTGTTGTGATTGAGTTCTAATTTCAAGGCATTATGGTCGGAGAATATACAGGGGACTATCCCGATCTTTTGGTATCAGTTCAGACCCAATTTGTGACCCAGTATGTGGTCTATTCTGGAGAAAGTTCCATGTGCACTTGAGAAGAATGTGTATTCAGTTGAGTTTGGATGTAAAGTTCTGTAGATATCTGTGAAATCCATCTGGTCCAGTGTATCATTTAAAGCTCTCGTTTCTTTGGATATGTTGTGCTTGGAAGACCTATCTAGTATAGAGAGAGCTAGATTGAAGTCACCAAGTATAAGTGTATTATTATCAAAGTATTTCTTCAGTTTGGTTATTAATTGATTTAAATATTTGGCAGCTCCCACATTTGGGGCATATATATTGAAGATTGTTAAGTCCTCTTGTTGGATAGATCCTTTGAGTATGAGATAGTGTCCCTCTTCATCTCTCACTATAGTCTTCAGGGTAAATTTTAATTTATCTGATATAAGGATGGCAACTCCTGCTTTCTTTTGAGGACCATTTGAATGGTAAATGGTTCTCCAACCTTTTATTTTCAGGTTGTAGGTGTCCTTCTGTCTAAAATGAGTCTCTTGTAGACAGCAAATATGGGTCTTGCTTTTTTATCCAGTCTGATACCCTGCGCCTTTTGATGGGGTCATTAAGCCCGTTCACGTTCAGAGTTACTATTGATAGATATGAGTTTAGTGTCATCATATCTATTCAGTCCTTGTTTTTGTGGATTGTTCCACTGAACTTCTTCTTAAAGGGGAATTTTAAGAGTCCCCCTTAAAATTTCTTGCAGAGCTGGTTTGGAGGTCACATATTCTTTCAGTTCCTGCCTGTCTTGGAAGCTCTTTATCTCTCCTTCCATTTTGAATGAAAGCCTTGCTGGATAAAATATTCTTGGTTGCATGTTTTTTTCATTTAGGACCCTGAATATATCCTGCCAGCCCTTTCTGGCCTGCCAGGTCTCTGTGGAGAGGTCTGCTGTTACCCTAATATTCCTCCCCATAAAAGTCAGGGACTTTTTTTCTCTTGCTGCTTTAAGGATCTTCTCCTTATCTTTGGAATTTGCAAGCTTCACTATTAAATGTCGAGGTGTTGAACGGTTTTTGTTGATTTTAGGGGGGGATCTCTCTATTTCCTGGATCTGAATGCCTGTTTCCCTTCCCAGATTCGGAAAGTTTTCAGCTAGGATTTGTTCAAATACGTATTCTGGCCCTCTGTCCCGTTCGACGCCCTCGGGAACCCCAATTAAACGTAGGTTTTTCTTCCTCAGTCTGTCATTTATTTCCCTTAATCTATCCTCATGGTCTTTTAATTGCCTGTCTCTTTTTTCCTCAGTTTCGCTCTTTGCCATCAACTTGTCTTCTATGTCACTCACTCGTTCTTCCACCTCGTTAACCCTCGTCGTTAGGACTTCTAGCTTGGATTGCATCTCATTTAATTGATTTTTAATTTCTGCCTGATTGGATCTAAATTCTGCAGTCACGAAGTCTCTTGAGTCCTTTATGGTTTTTTCTAGAGCCACCAGTAGCTGTATAATAGTGCTTCTGAATTGGCTTTCTGACATTGAATTGTAATCCAGATTTTGTAACCCTGTGGGAGAGAGGGCTCTTCCTGATTCTTTTTCTTGAGGTGAGGTTTTCCTTCTAGTCATTTTGCTCAGTGCAGAGTGGCCAAAAACAAGTTGTATTGGGAAAAGGAGAAAAAGAGAGAGAAGGAAAGAAAAGAGAAAAAGAAAAAAGAGAAATAAGAAAAAAAGGGGGGAAAGAGAAGAAAAAGAGAAAGAGAAAGAAAGGAGAAAAAAGAAAAAAAAAGGGGGGGTGGGGTGGGGGAAGCAATCAGAAATCAAGAAGAAAGAAAGAAAAAAAAAGCACAAAACAAAACAAAACAAAAACAAACAAACAAACAAACAAAAAAACACGGGGGAGTATCTTCCGATTCTGTATACTTTAAGTCCCTTGACTTCCCTTGGAACTGGTCCGTATTGCTGGTCTTCTGGGGGAGGGGCCTGCTGTGCTGATTTTCAGGTGTTAGCACTTGGGGGAGCTGCTCTGCCCCTGCCTGGTGCAGGGCTCAGTGGGGGTGTTTACCCCGTTAGGCCCCGGGAGGAAACCACAGTGGCGGGGGCAGCTCTGGGACCCTGGAGTCAGCTCCCGCAGTAACTCCGGGGCTCTCCGTCTGCAGGGCCTGGGGGCTCCCACGCGGGGCCGCTGATCTGCTCAGCTCGGGGCAGAGGCGTCCTTGCTGTCCTGGGCCCTCCCGGCCTCTGCCTGTCCCGGGGGAGGCCGGATCCTGGGCTGTGTCCCGGCGCCCTGTGCTCCGGAGCCTGCGCTGTTGGATTCGCGCTCCCGCCCCGCAGCCCCCTCCGCGGAGCCGCCGCCCGAGCCCCTCCGAGCTGCTCCGGGTCCCGCCGAGCGCTGCAGCCCTTAGGGAGCTCGGCGCACTCTCCGGGGCGCAGTTCCTCTGTTACTGTCCCAGGGAGCCCGAGGGCATCCCCGCCCTCCTGGGTCCTGCTCTAACTCCCTGCGAGCCCCTTTCCGCGGGGAAGGTCGGTGCAGCTCCTGCTCCTCCGGGACGGGGCTCTCCTGTCCTGGGGACACTCGCCCCGGCCTCAGCCCGGCTCCTCGCAGGCCCCTCCCCCTTGGAGGCCTTTTGTGTCTTTATTTCTTTTTTCCCGTCTTCCTACCTTGATAGAAGCGCGAACTCTTCTCACTGTAGCGTTCCAGCTGGTCTCTCTTTGAATCTCAGGCCGAATTCGTAGATTTTCAGGATGATTGGATGGTTTTCTAGGTAATTTGTTGAGGACAGGTGACCTGGGGACCCTGCTCTGCCGCCATCCTGCCCCTCCCCTTGACATTATCTTTTCTTTAAGCTGATTTCATAAAATAGAAATAATGTTCTAGAAAGATAAGTAATAAAACCACTATCAACTTTAACCCTTAAGCAAAACTTGACAGATAATCTAGATTTTTCCCGAGGTCTCAATAAATACCATATATAATTGGTTGCTAATTTCTCTCATACAGAGCTCCTTCCCACTTTTCACATATTCTCACTGCAAAGCTCTATCATTTTTTGCCTACAGGTCTGTAATAGACTCTATAGCCCCATCCATCTCAAGTATCTGTTTTATAATGCAACTTTCACACTATAGAGAGAGTAATAATTAATATAAATCCGATCACCCCACTCCCTCATTTAAAACCTTCAGTATTTCCCTACTGTCCTCTGGAATATCTTAGCTTGACTTACATTTTCCTCTGTGATCTGGCCTGGATAATCTGAGAGATTTATTTATAGACGAACAAATTACAACATAATCCGGGTATAGGACATCACCAAAGATAATACAAGAAATTGGGCCTTGCAGCAGTGAAGCTGTTACTATATCTAGAACCAAGAAATTAGGGGAGGGAAAAGTGACCCAAAGCCGAGAATCATGAGGAGAAACCACTTGGAGAAGCACAGTAACCTTTTGCCAAGGGATACTGTCAGCCTGATGCAACTTCACTGGAAGGAAACAGGAGAATAAATATCCTGATCTCACTCTGCCCTCTTTCTCCTACCAGGTCTTCCTGGTGGTGTGTAAACCAACTGGAAGCCAGAGGGCATGAGAGCCCAGTGATGGCACAGATGAGCACCTCAGAGTAGAGGCCAAAGAAGAGAATGGCAAAGAGGGGCTATAGCTAGACAAAATGTGCACAGCACAGTATGGTAAAATTGTGCTCCATGATATAAGTTTAGTCCTTTTTAATTAACCCTGTGGTTGCCTCCATCAAGCTAAAAGAACTAAGGAGTTAAAGAAGTACTTGAGATTTACCATAAATAAGCATGAAAACTAGACAAAACCTGTAAGACTAGTGATTGTGACATGAAACCAAGAATCTGATACCTAGAATAGGTAAAACCAGGTGAGTGGCACTCATCATAAATGACTGTTCTTATTGGGTTCATTTCTGTTTGGGTGTTTGTGTGGTGTTGCAAAGCCGGTCAACATACTATATTCCAACTTCAGTTAACACATGAATGTCTGTTTAAATAAATGTCAGTCTCTTTTTCTAATCTTTGAGCACCATTCTTTTTTGTTTGTTTCATTGTTGTTGCCCCACAGGGTAGTGTGGCACCTATCATAGGTGGGATTTACAGTTGTTAATCAGTCTTCTATTGAATCTTTAGTTTACAAAATTAATAGTGTAAATGCTATTTTAAGAAAGCTGTTTCAAATATAAATAAATGTCTTTACACATTCTGAAATAATTCCCCATCAATCATATAAATTACTGATATTCCAATTAGAAACCATTTTTTTCAACTTATCATGGCAGGCTACTTTATTATGCATAACTGGCACCTTTTTTCTTAGCCTATTTTTATATACTACATGTATATGAAAATAAAACATTGGCTTTCCTTAAAAAGTCTCTGATTCTGATTTGCCTTTGCATTAATCAGCTTTGATTAGTGACATTTTATTACGCTAGCAAACTTTTAAAAATGTCTAGTATTTTTGATATAAACACCGGTAAGCTACTCGCATTCATGCCAGTGAATATTTCATACATCTTATAGTTCATTTCCATAGGGTAGACATAATCTGTATATTTAAAGAGGCCATCATATGAAGGAAAAGTAAGATAGTTCCTCCTATTATATGGGCATGTATCTCTTAATTGTGGCAAAAGGAGGAAACTTTCATAGTCCAGATCATTATTTCAGACAAATACACCATTTGAATGCTTGTTCAGTCACAGTGATGAAAGCTTTCATCCCAAAGGGGTCATGTGTAGGAAGGGAAAAATGGTTCATTGGTGTATGCATCCCACTGAGGGCGTGCTTTCTCATCCTTGACCTTCAACTGTACATGATCATCAGATAATACTTAACTAAATAAATTTATAGGCTACAGACTTACTCAACAATCCATCTACTCCACCAAGCACCCCTACCCACCAATCTATTTATCTAGCCTGACAGTCACCATTTTATTTACCATCTAGCAGATATTAGAGATTATGCCAGGCAGTGGGTAAACAAAGGAGTCAAGACAGATTCCCTGGCTCTGGTTGATGCCTGTTAGATAAAGGTGTTATTCACTATCTACCCAAAGCATAAAGGATGAAAAGTTATAGGGAAAAGATAGAGTTCAATCTTGGACCTCTTCAGTGAGAAATTTTGAGGGTCATCTACGTAGGATTATCATTTTAGTCACTTGGACTGAAGGTGCAATGGCAAAGCTGTGTATTTCAGGGGCAGAAAGAAATCCAGGAGTAGAAATTACTACAGAGAAATAATGAAGACCTCAGTGGGAATGTATTCCAATTGGCACAGTACACAGATTGAACAAAACACAGGAGTAAAGATGAAATCCTGGACAACACAACACATGAAGACAGAATGAAGCAAAAGCAGCCCATAAGATGAATAAATGGCTAGAGAAGTAGAGGGAATGCCTGGAAAGTATACTTTCATAAAAACATAAACAAGAAAGAATTACAAAACCCAAAGTGGTTAACACTTTTAAAAGCCATAAACATCATGCCAGATAATAAAATCATAATAATTAACGTTTACTTGAATACCTACACTGCTTAAAGCACAGGTTTAGGATCCATATGAGAGTTAATTCATTTAATTATCATGATTATCTTATGAGGTAGGTATCATTGTTTATGTTGCTGCTGCTATTGCTACTTCTCATTGAACAGAGAAAGAAACAGACTGCATTAAAGAACTGGCATAAGGTCATACAGATAGTGAGTGGGAGAACCAATACTGGGGCCCAAATAGTCAAGACTCCCCAAAGCCCATGTCAAAAGTATCCATTGGCTTTGACCACATGGAATTCCCTCAAGACCATACAGAAAATTATTTTAGTGGAGTGATGGAAATCTTACTGTAAAGGATTGACAAATGAGTCAGCCAACGATAAATGAGAGTTGGAAGATAATTACCCTTTGGTTGAAAACTGCAAGGTGCATTTTTCACAGTCTCTCAGAGTTCCCTTATCAGGGTTGAACTTGAGTTGCCCACAGCAATAACCTGATCAATAATTAGCTCAATTATTGGCTTCTTTCCCTATTTCGCTGTTCCACTCTCTTACTGGTATTTCATGGGATCACTTTACAAAGAAAACACTTTCACTCAAATCATTGTTTCAAGGTCATCCTTTTGGGGGAAGCTAGTCTCAGAATTTTATTCATTTAAAAAAACCTTAGTGCACAGCCCAGAGCTTGGTACCTGGTTTATCTTCAATAACTGTCAAATGAATTGTGCATGTAGACTATTTTAATTATCCATGCTTCCTTTTTATAATGATGTAAAAATGCCACTTCCGAAGTTAACCTTTGCCCATGACCTCGAGTCTTTCTTCTTTAAAAGGAGTCACTATCTCTTTACTGCATTTCAAGTTTATGTAAGTTGAACAGTGCCTTAATAACTATGCTTATCATCATTCATCATCAGGGAAATGCAAATCAAAACTACAATGAGATACCACCTCACACCTGTCAGAACGGCTAAAATCAACACACAAGAAACAACCGGTGTTGGTGAGGATACGGAGAAACAGGAACCCTTGGTTGTTGGTGGGAATGCAAAGTGGGATGGCCACTGTGGAAAACAGTATGGAGGTTCCTCACAAAGTTAAAAATAGAACTACCTTATGATCCAGCAATGGCACTACTGGGTATTTACCCAAAGGATACAAAAACACTAATTCAAAGGGATACATGCACTCCTATGTTTATAGTAGCATTATTTACAATAGCCAAGGTATGGCATCTGCATCGGCCATATTTTTTTGGTATAGAACATCTTCACTATCATATTTACTATTCTCATCTGGTTAAAAAAATCCGTAAATTAAATGGTATGTTTGTATGTGTGTGGGAGGATTTTTGTGAGCCAAAATTAATCAGTGATCTTTCTCCAATATTCTTGAACTGTAGAATCGAGAGAATCTGTTGGCATGTCCTTTTGCCTCAGTCTGTCTTTTTATTTGAATTAAAGATGGAAGAATATTTAAAAGTGTATGTATATATCAGATAAGGATATTTTTATAGGCATTTTCAAATTTTAAAACATACTGAGCTCCAGCAGCTAATAACAATAAAATATCATATTGTTATTGACGTAAGTACAATTAGATGGATACCAGAAAGAGAGTAAACAGATGTATCAACTCTTGTGAAATACCCATGTTGCAGAGCATAAATTATGGAAATATTATTTCCTTTACAAAAGGATTCACCATAAGATTTCTTTAAACAATCAACCTGCCAGGTACATTTAAAATATTATTTGACTTGTATTCCATTCCCAAGTATACATTCAAGACATACATACGTGTATTCACCAAAGGACATGTACTAAATTGGAAGCTTCCTCTAACTAGAAACTACCCAAATTTCCTTCTACTATAAAATGGATGCACTGTAGTATATTTACCAATAACACTATCCAGCAACAAGAATAAAATATCTACAACTTATGCAGTATTATGTATTTTCTCACAAAAATAACATTGAGGGAAAGAAGCCAGCCCAAAACAAGGGCATACTGTTTATTACTATTTATTATTATACATTTATATAATGTAAAATAATAGGAAACGTAAGGTGATTGTAGGAGTCAGGATATTGCTTACCCTTGGGGTACTGGTATCACTGAAAGAGATATGACAGAACTTCAGAAGTTCTGGTATTGTTCTGTTTCTTGATTTGAGGGCTGTTTACACAGTTGTATTTAGTTTGTGCAAACTCACCAAGCTAAACATTTATAACATGTGCATTTTTCTCTTATGCATATTGTACTTCAATAAAAATTTAATGAAGTATGATTTGACTTGTAAAATGTATTGTGCATACAACATTGGAGAATTCATCTTTTCAAAAGGGTTGCAACCTGTGAAACATGCATCACTGGAAGATATGAATTATCATTCATAAGAGATGCAATGATTTTGCTAAGGACACAATACAATTAAGGACTTAGATTGGTGTGATAGAGAACATCTCAGAAATACTCATGGCCAGTGAACCAGACTAGACTGACAGAAACAAATCAGCTCATAGAGACTAATGAAGCACCTATTTGGTTATTTAACAACAGAAACAATGCATTACAATGGATTGATATAGCCATCCTAAGGGTAGACCCTGCAGAAACAAACACAAAAGAAAACTTTAGAAATATGATATATATTCCATTTTGTCAAGGGATGAAAGTAAATACAAAATCTGCAGATAATCAGAGAAGCTGTTATTTTGGACCTAAGCCATTGTGGTAGTTGGACATCATATGGACCTGCTAATTATCCATGCCTGGGCCAACAATTAAAAGTACAGAATTTCACTGCACTTGCAACACTGCACCCAGGATATTGTGGATAGACAAAAGATATATTATGGCAGTGTACTTGGTCACTAGAGCCCATACTGTTAGATTTACATTTATACCAGATTCATCTGACATGCAAAAGTGAAATAATAATAAAATATATGCATATAAACTCAGACAATCTGTGCATGTTGGTAATTGAAGAGCTACCCAAATGTGTGCATTTCTCCTTTCAGAGGGCCATCATGGAAAGCTTCTCAACTGATTTGTCCAGTAAGTAGATGCTGGATAATGAAGGGAAATAAATAACCAATGCTAAGACTCAGGATGACAGACTGGGACTCAGCATGTGTCCTGATTTACAGATCTCTAGAAGTGTCAAATTGGAAACTCAGCAATCATGTCAAGAACCACAATACTGCAGAGAAAGAAACAGTTCAGTTGATTGAGTACTAACCAATCTTTCACTTCATGTTTTTAAGCTAGCTATGTTTGATTATCGATATACATTCTTGACTGATATAAATTCCTACAACATCTCTCCTAGGGAAAAATGTTATTTACAAAAATGAAATGATTGCCTTTTTGAATATACATTGCTACAGAACAAAGAACAGCTCTGTGGCAATTTCTGCACTGAATTTGTAGTTTGAGAATTAGAAGTTGCTATGACTAATTTTTAGAAAGAAACCTTAACTAGCAGTTAGTAATGGGTTATAGCCCTAGATTTGTGTTGAAATTTAATTTGCAAAAGTTGCTTTATCACAACTTCAATTTCCTCAACTGCAAAACTGAAATGATGACAGTTGTACAACCAAAGAATTGTGAAGATAAAATTCAACAATGAATAAAAGCATAGAGGACCATACTGAAGCAAGGTGTTACTGCTTCTGTGTACAGAGACTAAACAACGATTATAGTCATCAGCAAACATTTGTGATCTGTGAGGTGGAGCACACTGTGGATCTCAGTGATTCCACAGAGCACTTGAATAATCCAGGTAGAAAATACCAAGCTGGAAGAGTGAATTTTCAGGGCAAATTGGTTACAAATAGGTAAAGAATGGCAGATACTTAACTATGGTCAACTGTAAGGAAAATGATTCCAACTGAAGTTAAGATAATGAGTTCTGATAGTTAAAAATGGGAAAAAGATGTGGGAATCGCAACAGACTGTTCCCTGAGGCTAAAATAGTCAACAAAATGTTAGGGACGATCAAGAAGAGAACTAAAAAAAAAAAAAACACCATTATTCTACTCTTGTACAAAGTTAGGGTATATCTCTGCCTTGAGGAATGTGAGCATATCTTAATGTTTGATATACAAAGACTTATAAAGAACCAAGGTAAGTGAAAAGAACAATAACCCAAATTATAAGGAATATTAAGATTTGTTTCATGTACTTCCACAAGGCATTTAAACATGGTTCTCTAGAAGGCTTATTTGTGGTTAAGTTCTGCAAAGAGCAATCTCAATTTAAACGCATTAAGAAGAGGGAGAAACAAACATACTAACCATGAAGTCAAAAGTAGCTAGTGCGAATGGACACTTGCTGTATTTAGGAACAGAATGTAAAGAATGTGGCTGCTTATGTGAACACAGAAAAAAAATGTCTGAGACATTTCAGACCGAAAAGAAGAAAAGAGAAGGGAGTTATAGGCACATGATGCAATCTTAGCCACTATGACTAATTTAAATATCTGCTCCTTTCTAAATCTTAAAAAGCTAGCATTCAGGAACAGTCAAACATTATGTTTAAATTCATGGAAGACAGCCCTAGAGTAAATGACCAAGTTAAAAATATTATCTAATATTAGTGAACATTTATGGTTATGGCAAAGATCAGTAGCAATGCTTTTTCACCACCAGTTTACTCTTGTAAAGTGACTATAACAATAGCAAGAAGATTAATAATCTATGAAGATTAAGGAAATAATAAACATAGGGCACTGAGCAGCATGTCTGGCCCTTGCTCTCTATTACAGGGGTGAAGAAAGGCAACCATGTAACACCAGTGAAGTTCTCAAATCTTGAGACACAAAGCAAAAGTGAGCAGACTGGATGATCCCTGAGGTTCATACCAGCTCTAACAGTCTGTGAAATACATGTTTCTTGATGTTTCTGTCAGAGGTAGAGGCTCACCTTACGTGGTTATTGGGAAGAGCTCAGTCATCTCCATGAGTGGATGAGCAAAAAGAATATCAACAGCTATATATCATTCCCTGGGATGGGCCATTGGTACGATTCACCTTGACAATCTTATACTCAGTCATGTTAAAATTCAGTTAAAATAAATTCAAACCAACCTAAAACAATGTTCCTTTCTTTTGAAAAAAATTTTAAGTGAGGTAAAACTGACATACAACATTATATTAGTTTCAGGTGTACAACATGATAATTCAGTATGTGTATATACTGTGAAATCATCACTTTAATAAGTCAACATTCCAAAGTTCTTTCTTTTCTGGGGTGATTGTACTTTTCAGTATCTTGATAGAGGCATGTGTCACATTACTGTACCTGCCATTCATCAATACTCACTGAATGGTACACATAAGACTTGTACATTTGACTATGCAAATTTTGTCACAAGCAAGCAAACAAAACAACTGTAAATGAATATTGAGCTCTAGTTAATGATATGCATGTTGAAATGTCTAGGGGTAAAAGGTACTGATGTAAAAAAAAAAAAAAAAAAAAAAAAAAAAAAAAAAAGGTACTGATGTGTCCAAACTTCGAAACGAATAAAAAAAATAGGGATTGACGGGAGGATAAAGGGATGAAGTGGTACGGCAGAATCTAGATGGTAAATTCATGGGTATTCAGTGTACAGTTCCTTCAGCTTTTCTGTATATTTGAATTTTTTGGAATAAAATGTTAGATAGAACACTCTCTCAAAGCAAGCACAAAACAGCATACTATTTGGGCAGCTTTCTAAGTCACTTAGACCACTTTCCAATTAAGAAAAAAAAAATACCATCTGTGGAATATGTAAGTCTAAAAGATAGTAAATAGCATTTACATGAGTGGAAATGATAGAACATTTTGCTGAATGTCACACCCAATGTCTATGGTGAGGAGCTGGAAATGGAATTCAGGCAGCTCTCTTAATTTCATAATCAACAGACTGTCAGAGACCATATTACCTCATTTAAAGCATGCTGAATATTCTAACAGAGGAAAGGAGTCCTCTGAAAAAAGCTTATCCTTCTGTTGCAGCTATAAACCATAGGTAAATGCATGCTGGTGTCCACACTACAAGCTGAATTAAGGTCAAAGGAGGATTGCAGTTTTGCCACCAGTTGGAGAGTCACAGATTATGAGAAAATACCAACATCCAGTCATAATTAAACATGTATGCTATTTTATTAATTTGAAAGGCAGATGTTGACATGTGATACTATTTGATCATTAAAACGAATTTCAAAAATGGCTTCCTTTGGCAGGTAGCACCTCTTGGTTGAAATGAAAGCTTGAAGTTGGGGGGAAAAGTTTGATCTACGGTTATGCAAAAATACTTCGGTGTATAAACCTAGGTCACTCACAAGACATGGAAAAGATCTATCTAGGTGTGATATCGACACAATATATCACTGGACCATCCATCTGTCCCACTGGCCCCAGCCGTCAACTAATTAAGTGCCAAATGTAGCAAATAAAGTACTAACAACTCAAAAGGGTTCAGCAAGAGTTCACTGAAGTGGAGTAAAGGGGACCATTACAATTCTGGCATCATGGATTTATTACTGTGTCACTGGCATGCAACACACACAGCAGAACCCATTCATCACTCTATATTTTCAGATCAAAATTGATGCATTTGTTGGAATGTGAAAATTTTCAAAAATATGTAGAATAAAAAGGCATTTTTCTCCCTGAACACACATTGAATTTCATCCCTACACCTTGTCACTCAAACTTTTATTTGACAAGTGTAGAAAATGCAAGCCATACTTGAAAAGCAAAGACAGCTCACTTTTCTCTTTACAAGGACACTCCACAGTGTAGCCATTCAAGTTAAGGAATAAAAAATAAATAAAAAACAATTCCTTGAAAAAAACAGTGGGCTACAAAGCAAAACACCAGTTACTATCTATTGGAGGACTCTCCTATATTTCTCGTCTTCCTTATGTCCTTCCTACAGGAGTAGGTGTCTCTCTCCTACCCATGCCTGCTTCCCTCCCTGTGTTCAGTATGCCAATTTATTCTGCCTCCTAAAAGAAGTGATTCCATTTTTTTTTACCCACCCCATATCTTCAACTTCAGTCTAGAAGCTCCTCTAAAAAGAAAACAAATGATTTTTGCTTTTGGTCTTAACACCATGTCTGGCCAATCTGATGTCTTTTTCCTTGATAGAAGAGTGGTTTATGCCAGTACTACTGAAGGGATGACTTGTGTACCAGCTGCATCAGCGTCACCTGGGAGCTTGCAAAAAATGCAGTATCTTGAGCTCTCCCCAAAACCAAACTGATCAGATTCTGTATTTTAAAACCAGATTCCAATGGGGAGTTATGTAGACAGTAAAATTTGAGAAGCACTAGTCAAAAGCACTATTTCCACTTTCACACCTCAGCTTCCTTTCTTAGTCACTACATTTTGACTATTGCCACTGCAATTGTAGATAATAGCTGAAATTGAAAGTGCCATTGAAATTGTTGTAGATAATAGTGATGACATTCAAGTTACGACAGTGCTAGAGATTCCGAAGACTTTATTTTGCCAGACCTCCATTCAGGACTTCCCTCACTGATAAGCCCTCCTTGAAACTTTCTTTCGATCAACATGGCATGGATTTTTACCCTACCTTTCTGGCCACTCCTCAGCCTCCTCTGATCATCTCTTAAATGTCGCTATTCCCTACAAGCCTCTCTTTGATCTTTTCTTTTCACTTGATGTGTTCTCTCCCTGGTGTATTCATCTACTTATATTGCTTCATTTACTACCTTTACAATGATCACAGTCAAATCTGTTTTAACCTAAGAACTGCCTCCCAAACTCCATGTCCACAGAGTCAATCATCTACTAACTCCCTTATAAATATGCAGTGTATCCAAAAATTGATCATGTCATCTTCACCATTCTCCCCTAATCACTGACACACATCTGTTCCTCTACCTAGTTATTCAAAGAGAAACATACAAATCATCCCTGATTTCTCTTTCTTCCTTATCCTTTAGCCAAGATGCCAAGTCATTCATTCAACCTCCTTAATTGCTCTTCTAACCTCTCTATCATCCAGCTGTCACTTCCCTAGACTGTTTTAATTAAAAGTCTCCCAATGTTCTCTCTTATTTACTGAATCATAACCTTACCTGCACAATTGAATCAACTGGGGAGCTATGAAAAATACCAATGTCTGTGCCCTATTCCTGAAGATTTTTATGTAATTGGTTTGGGGTGGAGTCTAGGCACTGGCATTTTGTAAAAGCCCCTGCTGCTCCTAGTGATTCTAATGTGCAGCTAGGAAGAAAAACCACTGCTCCAACACTGGCCTTTTGCACTCCACATTAATCTGCAGTACTTTGGTCAGAGAAGGCTTTTGAAGATGAAAATCAGAGTCTGTCATCATTTATTAAATTCCTCTAATGTCACTCTTTCACTGCTTTGAGAATAAAATCAAAACTCTTTACCTGACTTAGAAGACCTCTTCCAGCTTCTTGACTTCTACTGCCTGTTGTGAAACTCATACTCCAGCTTTACAGCCACACAAGAGTCCCCCCTACATGTATGATGTGTCTTGCATGTGTCTGTGCATAGATTATTCTCTATCCTTATCTACTCTGTAGCAGTTTTCAAAGAAGCCACTATCACTGGTCATTTTTTCCTGACTGTTCTCTTCTGCTCCACCAAGCCTTGTTCCATGGGTTTGGGTAAGGTACCCTGCATTGTGGTTTCTAGAGCACCCAGTCCTTACCTTTGAATATAGTGATTACACTATTTGGCAATTATCTATTTTTTGCCTGTCTTGCCCACAGCAAGGTGCTGACTTCAGGAGACGAAATGTATTTGTTTTTTAAAGATCGTTTATTTATTTATATGAGAGACACAGAGAAACAGGCAGAGACATAGGCAGAAGGAGAAGCAGGCTCCTCGTGGGGAGCCCGATTTGGGACACTTGATCCCAGGATCTCAGGATCATGCCCTGAGCTGAAGGCAGACATTCAACCACTGAGCCACCCTGGTGTCTAAGGAAATGTATTTTTAAGTTTGGGGCCCAGCACACGTTTGGCATGCAGGATGGTATAAAGAAGTGTGTGGAAAGGAAAAACACAACTCTTACATCCCAAACGAGGATTTATGCACTACTGCAAAAATAAAATTGTTACAAACATATAAACAAAACAAATGTATACATTTAGACAACCTTGTGAAGATAAAGTACATGCTCAAATTTTTTCAGACTTTGTGAGTGTGAGACTTTTGTATTAAAGGAACAAGTGGAACCCAATTATTGAAGTATAGTCTCAGCCGATCTCTTTCAAATACTTTTCCAAAAAAGCAAAATGTAAGATCAAAAATAAATAAAGATCAGTCAGTTCTGGTCCAATTTAACATATGTCCTGTTATTAAACACAGGATCAGTGATTATAAAATATTCTTTAGACTAAAGTAGCAGCAGCAGTAGTAGATGGAAAGGCCAGAAATAAAAGTGCCTGAAGACTTGAATTGCCCTTCCCAGGCCTCATTTTGAGATAATCTTTGTTTATTTAAACCTCGGCAACTTATAAATGTTACAGTAAATAATGTGAAGTACAGGGAAGATGAAAAGTAACTCTTTCTATTCTAATGATCGCAATTCAAATGACAAAATAGTTTCACACAAAATATGTAAATAGGATTTGAACATTAGTATAGCAACTCCTAAAATGGTATAGCAGCTTCTAAAATGAAATGCTTGAGTTTATAAGAAACAACAACAACAACAAAATCTGTATACAACCCCCACTATTTCCATTTACCTCTGGGTAAATCATAACTATACATCCAGAGAAGAAAGACACAAGAGAGAGACAATACCTCAGTGAAACATATGGCTAAGAAATACAGGAACAGAATAGTGTAATTGCCTTAATTTTAGAAGGAAATCTTCTTAAATAGAATTTCCGTAGTAAAAGAAGAAATAGAGAAATTTTAAATGAGGTAATCTACGTGAAAAAGTGCTTTATAAACCACAAAGCTGTCAGCAAACATACGGTACTATTATTATTTTCTTTAAAATGAGATCTAGAAGAGCATTGTGCCTATACTATTCACAGCAAAGAAATATATTCCTTTAAAAACATATAAAATGGATGCCTTTTAATAAAAACAAAAAGGAAGGCACACAAACATTGCCATAACTGATTATCATACAAAATTATGCTTTTGTTCTGATAAGTTCTTATAAAGAGCCATTTGATCATATGATGCAAATTTTTTATAGATTTATTCATTTATTTATCCCTTTGTCATCCACTCCTTCATTATGAACCTTTTCCTCATAACCTATTATGTGCTTGAGATTGAGGTAGAATGTATTCAAAAGCAAAGCTGCATAAAGGAGTAATAAACATTTTATAAGTAAACTGCCTAATTCAATATTCAAATGCATTTGGAATCTGTGTCTTTATGACAGAACCCATTCATTTGAATGCATCATCCATTATGAAGAAAAGCTAAAGAGCAGATTTTCATAGCTCCCGCTGGCCTTTTGAATTTTGGTAAGGATTCTGGTCTTTAGCCTCCATGCAGTGGGAATCCACTTAAAGGTTGCATGCAGGGAAGTGACACATCTGAGCTGGGTGTGAAAAGATCAGTCAGGCTGTCTATTAGAGAAGAGATTGGGGAAAGGGCAGTAAAAGACACAGAAAAATAGTTACAAGCTAGGACAGGTGTCCAGGCACAGCCTGACGGTGTTCGATAGACTGAAAGATAATAATGAATTAGTAAAATATTTAGAAGATTAAATGTAGAGGATTTAGCCTAAACTCTTCCCTCTGCATAGAACGCATTGCCTGATACATGATAGGTAACTTCATGAATGCTTTGGAGGAGAAATGAATGGGATTGTATTAATCTTGTAGTTCTTTTAGGGGGTCTTAGAAGATCTGACCCTGTCATGGAAAGACTTTTCCCCCCTCAACAGAAAAAGACAGAACCAATAGACTGTGACCACTGTCTCTTTTTCAGCAACGTATGCCTAGTTCACTGTGCCTCTTCTAGAATACAAGCTACATGTAATGTCTGCAAAATCTTACTTGCTTTTTTTTTAGCTTTATTTTATTTTATTTTTTTGCTTGATTTTAAAGTCATTTGTAATAAGTAAGAGAGAGTGGATCCCTTTTGTATAGTAAAATGGTGAAAAAAATTGCTGGTGGACATCAACATGGATCTGCAATTTTATTTTAAATGTGAGTTCTTAATAATCCCCAAGAGAAAAAATAAAGTACAGAGTTTGTCATATGGAATGGATCAAACAGGTGAGAGGTCAGAGATCTCACCATGAGAGTTACCATTCATATAGTGAGGAATAAATGAAACTAGGAGTATAAGGGAGAGAGGCAGACTAAGGGCAAGAAAATGAGATATGAGATTTGGGAAAGGTTACAATCGTCCTTATGTTTAAGGCGAAGGCTCAGAGATGAAGCAGGAGATGTGGTCCCTACACTAAGCAAAGTGAGCCTCCTGGGTAATCAATCAGGAAAGTGCTTAGAGCATGGGCCACAAGGAATTAGGTATAAAAGGAAATATAGAAATATTTATGGAGTTCACTTTGGCAGTTAAAGAAGCAAAATCAGACAGGAAGCTTAAGGGGTGTGAGTTGTCTTGTGTGGGAGCCAAGATTTGGAAGGAGCAGGGAACAAAAAGTAGATGGTTAGGCAAAATATAGGAAGCCAAGTTAATCAATGAGCAGGAAATTTCCACTTGAAATTGAATTTATGATACAAAAAAGTTTGTTAAAATGACTGGACAAGAAGATCCCACTCATCACCCAGCCAGGGCAAAACATGGGTTTGTATCTAGTCACTCCATATTTATACTCTTAATCTGATTATTAGAAGGAGCTCATTACTGATTAAATCTCTTTTCTTTCCCCGAATTCTACCATCCTTCCCCCCCTTTTTTACGATTTCCACCAAAACTACCCTCTTACTCTCTTTCACTATCTTTGAGTTCATCCACATTCTCCTTGGCTACATTTAGATTCTTTAGTTTTCCTGGGTTCCCAGGGTCCACTTGAAGGCACTTCCTACATGTAACTGGTGCCAGTGAGAAGTTCCAGCTCGGAGCAAACTTATCTTTATGTTAGTCACCATAGGAAAAACTAATGTTGACTCCAATGACAAGGAGGTTCTTTTCCTCTCTTCTTGGCAGATGAGCAGTTCCATTACTATTCTTGAAAATTATGAAAAGTCATGTTATGAAACAGTAGAGATCACGTGTGCTGACTAATATGTTGGCTGCAAATCTGTATACTGATTCTCTCAATCTGAATAAAGTTCAGGTAAGAGATGGATCCTTAGGCATTTTTGTACACACAAAGTATATTTTCTTAAGATACACATTAGCAAGAGGTTCAGAACAAAGTCAGTACGGTTGTTTTCCCTAAGCAAAATAAATAAATAAATAAAATAAATAAAAAAATAACATGAACCTGCCATGCTGCCAGTTCCAATGGTGTTACTGACTTTCTAATCTCATTTCTTTATTTTTTTCTCCCTTCTATTTTTTTCTCTACTAAATCTCTGTCTAATGCTGCTTAATAAGCTAGCTGTTACTGGGAACCTAACGAAAAGGTATTTTTTTCCCTTCCCTGAGTCCAAAACTTCCTAAATAGCTGCTTCATTACTCTCTTCACTTTGAACATTAAAAAACAAAAAGAAAAAGAAAAAAACAAAGCTGAAACAGATAATGTGAGAGGTTCATAAAAATCTCTGTCCAGGACATCATCATCCTAATTGGTTTATAACCTGCTGTGCAGAATAATTCTTTTATTCATCTTAGGGTTTTTGTTTTGTTTTGTTTTGTTGTTTTAGGCTTTCAAATGAAAACTTCTTTGTGGTGGAAACTAACCAACAATGAGAAAATGCTATAGGACTTTATAAAACAGCTTCAGCAATGACCCTAGAAGCCTCAGAGGCCTCTTTGTAATTGTCAGACTGGAGAAAATGATCCACGAGGTACTATGTGTTTGCAAGGTTTTATTTCTTTTTTAAAAGATTTTATTTATTTATTTGAGAGAGAGGGAGAGAGAAAGTCAGTGACTGCGTGAACAGGGTGGAGGGCCAGAGGGAGAGGAAGAAGTAGGCTCCCTGCTGAGCAGGGGCCCCGACATGGGGCTCAATCCCAGGATCCTGGGATCATGACCTGAGCCGAAGGCAGATGCTCAACTGACTGAGCCACCCAAGTGCCCCGTTTGCAAGGTTTTATTTCACAATTTACCAACCACAGTGCAACTATGAATTCAGCATGTTAAGCTCACACATCCTCTCAACTGTCTGTGAAAGAAACACTAAAGAAATCAACAATGATTAAAAGAAAAGACCTACCCAGAAGAAGATGGTGGAAAAGATAAAGGTCAAGGAGAAAGTTTCATGAAAGTTGTTCTAAATTGTGTTAGAAGTTATATGTTCCTGACAGTAGGAAGAAAAGGTAAATTCTTACAGATTTAGAATTATGTAAAAATGTCCCATTATTAGTGTTATTCCTAAAAATACATAAATGTTTATATTTCTGGTTTCTGAAAAAAAAAGGAATAACATTAAGTAGATGCATCTACACATTGCTTTTGAAATGCCTGAGCTGTACTGGTTTTTTAAAAAAAGGACTTATTCTGTTCCCACCTCAAATTTCCTGAATCAGAACCATCTTCTGGCTCCTGGGCAAGCACACACATTCACAATAGCAACAGTGCCCCAATGGGGTAAATTTGTTCTTGAGGGACAAAAATTCTTACCATATATAAGCATTACAGTGGTTTGTGACTCTCTGAAGGGCCACAGTATAAAAAGATTACAGAGCATATCTATGGGATTAAGTTTTGCAGAGTGTTGATTAGAAAACAAAAAGTCTAAAAGAGCTTCTTAGAGGTTAATGATGAATAAGAGGTTGAGAATACACTGTACCAGTGCAATATATTTTAAAACACTTTCTGCATATAAAACATGTAATTTATTGCATGTAATTAGGAAAACACAGATAGATAGAAAGAAAGAAAAATAAGTTCACTTGAATTCCACCAGTTGACAGCTGTTCAACATTTCACGGTATATCCTCTAGTAATCATTTGTCTTGCTGGCTTTTTTTTTTTTTGTCTTTTTCTCTTTTGTGCAAAATTAGGCTCACATAGCCTGAATAATTTTATATCTTACTTTTTCACCCTTAGCCATTAATGTAATCACTTATTCCCTATGCCATTAAATACCATTGGAAACTATTTCTAATAAACATTGTGATACCTTTAACAACAAACTTCCTCTAAACATTAAATGCCTATTTTTATAGTATTAGGTAGAATTAGTATTGTATAGTAATAGTAAGTATGCATTTTTAGGTTAATCATTTTCCTGTGATAAATAATCAAATTACAAGCTTAAATAAAAGCTATTTGCCAAAGTGTCTGGTAACCAAATTTACTGTTTAGTCTTTTTTTTAAAAAAGATTTTATTTATTTATTCATGAGAGATACGGGAGAGAGGCAGAGAGAGAGAAGCAGGCTCCATGCAGGGAGCCCAACGTGGAACTCGTTCCTGGGTCTCCAGGATCACGCCCTGGGCCAAAGGCAGGTGCCAAACCACTGAGCCACCAGGCGTCCCCTGTTTAGTCTATCCATCTCTGTGCCCAACAATGCCATTTTACCTTTTCCTTCTCATTCTGTGTCTCTGTTTCTCTCTTGCTCTTTTGAGGCCATTTTTCACATCAAACCTTCTGGAATGTTTGCTTATGAGTGTTATTCCTACCTTTGCAGCTCTAAAGAGAGTGAGATCAATCAAGGAATGGGTGCAGAGTGCAAAGGGTTTGGGATGAAGCCATGAAAACAGCATCTAAGCACAGGCGCCTTCATTTTCACTTAATGGACACCTGATTCTTCATGTTGTGTTATTTATGGGGGCAGTGGTAATTGTTCTTACATGAGATTACCGACCACAAATTAATCTAGGGAAAAATAACTAAAGATTAAGAATAGAAACCTTTTCCTTTATTTATCAGGTTCAGGGATTGTTTTTATGTTAAAACTCTGTGCTGAGCAAATTATCATTATTAATTTTTCTGACACGCTTATGTTGTATTATAAAATAATAATTTTGAATTTATTATCTCATCCCTCAAATGATTTATATGCCAATCTCTTGTGAGTTTGGGAAGCACAGGTCAGGCCCCCAGACCCTGATCAATTCAGAATCTACTAAAGTATTAAAATCTGGTTGTTGGCTATGCAAAGCTGAAGACCAGACTGCAGATCTATGATAACACAGCATGTGATACAAATATTATCAGTGACCTCCTTATGAAGTTCTTTCTGAAATGATTTATATAATTAACATTAAAAACATCTTCAAACAACAATTAATGAAAAACTGATCCATAAACCTGAAGGAAGAATGTATATATTAAGATTAATTTCAAGTCCATGATATACATGTCATTTTTTACTTGATTATACCTATCTTTAAACTTTCAATTTTTAAAAAAGATTTTTTAAAATATTTTATTTATTTATTCACAAGAGACACAGAGAGAAAGGCAGAGACACAGGCAGAGGGAGAAGCAGGCTCCCCAGAGGGAGCCTGATGCATTACTCGAACCTAGGACCCCAAGATCACAGCCTGAGCCACAGGCAGATGCTCAACCACTGAGCCACCCAGGCACCCTTACAAGATTTTATGTATTTATTTGAGAGAGAGTGAGAAAGAGAGCATAAGCCAGCAGCGGGGAGGAGGAGAGGGAGAGGGAGAAGCAATTTCCCTGTTGAGCAGGGAGCCCAACAACTCTGGGCTCGATCCCAGGACTCCTGGATCATGATTTGAGCCGAAGGCAGATGCTAAATCAACTGAGCTACCCAGGCGCCCCTAAACTTTCAAACTTAACAGACATTTAGAATTCAGAAATCTTTTTTTTTTCAAAAATCTTTGACCAATGTTAAATTGTACTTATAAAAATACTTATAAAATCCTGGTTGACTGGCTACAGACCAAGATTTTTTTTTTTAAACCATGACCTTTTTATGTCTTTATAAAGTTCCTAGAATATGTTTCTGTTATTCTCAAAATATTTCTACAGGAGAATTTAGTAATATTCCGACCCACTTAAAACAATCACTAGTTGAGTACAAATTAACTTCCAAAGCCAATCTGAATACATGCTGTAGGAATATACATCTGCTGAAAGATGGTTTCCTTTTATGTTCCCCTTCCCATCTAAAAGTTATTAAGGAAAAGTCTGTTGCTATGGAAACATTCAATTTGGCACCATCTGTATTCAAAATTCAATTGCTTCAAGCCTTTAGCCAATCTCCGGTTTTTAATTGGCAGACCTTCCCAGAATGCTTTACAAATCTTTTAGGAAGCCAATCCATGAAGCATGTCACAATGTAAAGCATCAAGAAGGTTCACAATGCAAGCTTCACTCCATTATCTTAAGATCACACTTGTGCAGTCTCAAAGCATGAGGCCTTCTGATAATTACTTGGCATGGGGTTAATGCCTAAAATTTATTGCCAAGTTTTTGTTGTTGTTGTTTTTTTTTTTTTTTTTTTTGCCTAATGGATTTCTCATTCAAAGAAAGTACTCATTTTACAAGTGACTTAAGTATTAAAAAGACCCTGAAAAGGAGTCCCAGTGGGAAACTTATACAGCGATACACAGTTCAAATAGAAAACACATCTAGGAGAAAAAGTTAAGAATGCGTATTTTGTACTCAGCTAAGGTCCGAGTTCAAATATTAATTGGAATGCTTGTTAGCTACTTCACTTAACCTTTCTAGGTCCCATTTTCCTCATCTGTAAATATCCATTATGAGGACTATAAAGTATGTACTTTGGAGAAAATACATACTTCACATATCCACAATGGCATTTGAATATATGTTGATCCACATGGTCTTGAAGAGTATTCCTTTGGAATGTCAAATGTCTGTATATAACTATTGTTAAAATTTATAGGAGAGTTATCAAAGACATATTGTCTGAAAGACTATTTTTAAGTATAGGGAGGATATGGATGGATCTTGGAGAAGTATAAAGACATTCAAAATAAGAAAATTATCAAAAAAAATGTATGCACAGTTGTGGGTTGGATTGTGACATTTTGATGGGATAGAGAAGTAACTCACAATAATTAAGCACTGGCATGGTTTCTTGGGAAACTCTTTCAGCCCACCATGTTATAATTATCCTATGAGATTAGTGCCCCATAG
The DNA here is from genome assembly GCF_018345385.1 of Vulpes lagopus. NCBI lineage: Eukaryota > Metazoa > Chordata > Mammalia > Carnivora > Canidae > Vulpes > Vulpes lagopus. The sequence continues at coordinate 26,931,353 of NC_054848.1, forward strand.
CCAACTAGAATCTGTTGTTCTATAATGCAGCGGGTTTGCTCTACCACTACTGCCCTACTGAATAGCCAGCCTTCCTCTCTGATAATCCTTAGAAGGCAACATTCCAGCTATATTACTTATGCTCCTAGGTTTTCAAATATCCATGCCTTTGAGTACTTGTTAATTTTGGTATTATAGAGATTTTTATATTTATCCAGTCAAGCTACTTCAGTGGTAATGGACTTTTTTAGTCAGACCAAAATATTACATGTGTTACCTTCATGCGTATCCTGATGCAAATCCCTTTATATTGTTTTCCCTTTAAAAAAATCTGTAAAAGGTACAACTTGTAAGTTGAATAATCAATATTGATGGCATTTAAGCATAAAGACAGCTTCATCTGTTGTTCTTCCTCCCTTTAAAACTGCTCAGGGAGTAATTCTTCTTCAGTCCCTGGGTGAAAATATGGGCAGGACCCATGTCTTTTCATGTATTATCATAAGATAGTACAAGGTCCTGTTGTCATTTTAATATATTAAAATCAGAATTTCTGGTCCAGCACATTAAATAACACTTCAAAGCTAATTTACATACACAACTTCTCCCCCAACTAGCAGAGGCAGCAACTGGGCCAGGTCCCCTGCCACCTTGAGCAGTGGGTGTCGCGAATTTCCTCTCTCTGTCTTTTTCATTCTCTCGCGGCTCTTCCTCACCCTAACAGAGTTGAAAGGGAGTGAATGGACAAAAGGCAAGAGGGGCAGAAAGATGTTATTTGACTCAGCACTGTCACTGTTAGAATGTGACTTTTTGCTCTCTGGGTCTGGCTGATGCTAAATATCACTAGAAGGATTTGATGCAGCTTTCCTAGACTTGACAATCACCAGTGCCCTTTTATTTGCTCTCCTTTTTTTAATTTTATTTTTTATTGGTGTTCAATTTGCCAACATATAGAATAACACCCAGTGCTCATCCTGTCAAGTGCCCCCCTCAGTGCCCGTCACCCAGTCACCCCCACCCCCTGCCCACCTCCCTTTCTACCACCCCTTGTTCGTTTCCCAGAGTTAGGAGTCTCTCATGTTCTGTCTCCCTTTCTGATATTTCCCACTCATTTTTTCTCCTTTCCCCTTTATTCCCTTTCACTATTTTTTATATTCCCCGAATGAATGTGACCATATAATGTTTGTCCTTCTCCGATTGACTTATTTCACTCAGCATAATACACTCCAGTTTCATCCATGTTGAAGCAAATGGTGGGTATTTGTCGTTTCTAATGGCTGAATAATAATCCAGACAAATGTTATTCTTTATTTTGATGGCAATCACTCCCACCTCAGAAATGTGGAATCTGATGATGCACTTCTCCAGGCTCCCCTCCAGGGGCACCTGGAAAAACTCCTCTCTCTGAAAAGCTCCTTCCCTTGTTAAAGTGGGGGACCACTTGAGAAGAGGGGTCAGTCACAGCTGTATTTTCTGTGGAGAACTCTCAAATTTTTCCCCAAGTTGCTCTATTCTGGATCTCTTTCTATCCATTTCCTTCGAAAATGTGCACTGTGGTAGTACGTTGCATGCCTCACTTTGGTGTCTACTGTCTATCAGATCCTAATGCTTCAGTCACATATGCTTCTAATTTTGTATCCAGTTATAAATTAAAAGTGTGTGTTAGGACACTGTTAGACCAAAGTGCTCCAGTAGTGAACACAGAAAGTAGAAGAAAGACTGTACTAGATGGTATCTCAGGTCTCTTTCTGTTCCAGAGGCCTTGAAATCTGTGATTCTAACATTTCTTCCCCCGTGAAATGTATTTCTCTCAGCTATAAGGCAGGCCCAGCTTCAGATTTACTTCCACAATACATTCTACTATTACTTCAGTAGACAACACATCGTCTGAACCTACTTGTGCCAAGCACTGGCCTAGGTTCTGGAAAATCTGTGATGAAATAAAACAGTCTCTGCCCTCATGCAGCCAAGTCTCTTTCTCCTTTGCACCTTCATTTTACTGTGCTTGTACCTTGCATTTATGCTTTGTTCTGGTATCACAGTTACTATCTGTACACATCTGTCTCCCCTTGGAGTATCAACTGTTTTACAAAAGAATTCATTTCTATCCATCCCTTTTCCCCAATGGTCACTAAATAGTTATTAAATGAAGTAATGAACAATGAAAAAAATGCAGGGATGTATAGAAGGATGAATGGATACTCTAAAAATCATAAATTCATATAATGTTTGTGAAAATATTGCTTATATTTCTTCTCTGGCGTATATATATTCTATCTAATATTATAATAATTTTACAGTTTCTACTTAATAACAAACACTTTAATGGAGGAGACTATAGGGGCAGCCCGGGTGGCTCAGCGGTTTAGCGCTGCCTTCTGCCCAGAGCCTGATCCTGGTAGACCTGGGATCGAGTCCCACATCAGGCACCCTGCATGGAGCCTGCTTCTCCCTCTCCCTGTGTCTCTGCCTCTCTCTCTCTCTCTCTGTGTCTCCCATGAATAAATAAATAAAATCTTTTTTTTAAAAAAAGAAAGAAAATGGAGGAGACTATATTATCGCTTTCTTGGAGTACCATATAATTCTTGACCTGATACTTTGCGCCCTGTAAGTACGTAATCAAAATGTGATAAATAAATGTGTGAATGAAAATTTTGATATTTTAAACTGTATGTGCCCTTCGTATAATTTAAATATTAATGCAAATTGTTAAGTAAAAAGATTAGGTCAAGTTTAAAGTATAATTCAGCTATAGCTTTTGGGAAATGAGTAAAATAATCTTTCACTCCAGATTGATTTCTTTGTGTAAATTAGGTCCTTATTAAATATTTGCAGACTTACACATTTATAAAAGAAAGTCATCAGTCTCATCAGCTCTGTTTCTTTTAGAAGAGGGTCAATCTATATTTAATTCACTACTACAAGCTTCAAGGTGAAAACTTATTTAGTAAAGCACTTAATGACTGTTTTCTAGGTACTGTTCTTAATCTAGGGACTTTAATGATGGTGCCTATGGTTAAAGTTCTTACTACTTACATGAGAAAGGAATTTGGAATATTCACCACTGCACAATTTGATGAATTTATTATATTTCTGATTAAATTATACTAAATCATATATGAACATAATTTAGTGCTCTTTTGTTATTAGCATAGTGCACTATGATACTGAAGAATCTAATTTTTAAATGAAATAACTTGTTCAATTACTTTAGCATACTAAAATAGAATAAAAATTTTATTACTTTTAGTTTCAAACCAGCATTATGACATTTTCTTGAGATCCTTTTAAAATTCCTTAAGGATGCCAATTCTATCTTTAAAAACCAACTTGGTATTCTAGTTGAAGGGGAGCAGAATATACCACCCCAAAATATGCCTGTTTGGCATAAGGATTATTTTGAACTGATTATTTTTAAGGAAGAGCAGGCATAGAAAAGCCCTGAAAATGAAGTAAAAGTTACCCTTTTCTAAGAGATATTTACATTTATAGGAGAAATCTCCATTTGTAAGGGTGTCTCCCACTCTGTACCAGGAGGAGAAGGATGACTCTAAATCTCTAGTAACTCCTATCAATGGAGAAGGCAAGGACTTAAATCTGTGTAACAACCATATCGTTGATTACTCAGTTTTGCCTGAACACCTCTCATCATTGCTCCCTCCAAAAATCTTCTTTTGTCTTTAGCTGGAGATGTTGATAAAGGTGGTGGCTCAGGCCATACTGGGGAGCTAGTCAGTTTTCCTGGGTGTCTCCTGTGAATACAGGAGATATACATGTTATTAAGCTTCTGTTTGTTTTTCTCCTATATTAATCTGTCTTTTATTACAAGGGGTGCCTCAGTCAAGAACCCAGAAGGGTGGAAGGAAAATCATTTTTTGTCTCTCACACAGCCAACAATCTTTATCTGAACTTGACAGTTGTATATGCCAGTTATTTTAGAGGATGGAATTTTGAATTAGGAATCTAGCTCCCATATTTATGGTAAAGACCCATTACATAATTTCTTAGTCAAAAATATATTTAAAGTCAATCATTTATGAATGGCTATGCAACTTGTTGGTGTATATATTTAGAACCAGGATACAAACACAATGACATGATACCATTTAATCAAAACATAAACAAAATATTATTAGTACGTTAAAATAAAGCAACTCCCAAATGCCTATCCCAGATTTGGGTACTAACTGATGCAAACCATCGTGGTCAGTCTGGTTAAGTCTTAAAATATGTACAACTCATTACCCACCTAATGAAGTGTAAAGCCAGTGAATGTAATGTTTTTAATGGCCATAGCATATCTTGCTGGCTGCCCTGCGTTGATATTTATTCTGTTTTCCCTGGGGACAATAGGCGACTTTTTCATACACTGATTTCTTTATATAATACAAATTCACCTTCCTATTTTTTCTTAAGTTATAACATAACTTCCTTATTTGAGTTTCTCTGAATCCTTTCAACAGACATCATGATAAAAGGAAAAAGAAATTTTCATTAAAAAAAAGATAAAGAGAATCCTAATCCAAATTTCTACTTTAAAGATTAGAGGGGGGTACTTGAGCTTCTGAAGATTAAGAACTCTCTATTTACATTTAATTTCCATTTTGCTCAAATCAGCAGAGCCTCCAAAAGTGAAGTGAAGACTATTTCAAATGGCCTCGTACATTTTCTGCAAGGCTGAGGTATGTGAATTGCAATCAGACCAAGGTGCTTTTTAAATCTGTTCTGCTTATAAGAGATTGTACTAAAAAACTCCCAGTCTCCTAAAACTGAAATATCACTCACCATCCCAAAATCTGGGTATGTTTCCTGAGGGTGTTTTTGTTTATTTGTTTGTTTGCTTTTTAAGTGGGGCATTTTATTAATCTCTTCAGGAGATTTTTTTTTTTTTCATGGTCATGGAGATGATGATGGTAGCTTGTATTGTAGTCTTATGCTATTTGCCAGCTACCCTGTGAGACAGTCCATTCAATCAGTATGTATTGACGGCATGCCTATTATTTTCAGAATAATGTGATAATTACAGGATTTCAAATAAAAAGGAGTAACAGTTTGAAGCTTACAGTTCAGTCAGGGACATAAAACATATACTAAGAAGAGAGTGTCCTCAGACAGACAGGATAATGCTTGGAATTCCTAACCTCTGGCATTTTGTCACTTACAAATATGGCAACAGGAGAAAGAAACCTGTTCTCCACGTCACTATCTGAGGTACCAGTGATATAGGGTTAATGAGTCTCCTACTGGAAAGGTTTTGTTTTGTTTTGTTTGTTTTAACTTGTGCTGGCTTCTTTTTTAAAAGTGACTTTGCCTAAGGCATAAAAACAAATCCCTATGAGGATTTCAAGTACTGTGATTCAATAAATACCTAATATATTTTAACCTAACTGAAACAAAGATCACAAGTTAATAATTTATACAATTATGTGTCAGTAGTATCTATAAGAATTACATATAAATATATACAGATGTGAGTATAAGATATATATAAATAGGTGTATAAATGTGTGTATATATATGTAATTAAATTTTCAGTAACTGACTTTCAAATGTTGTCTCCTTTCAGCATAGGTATGGGGAAGGAAGAGCCATCTAACACTCTTTTCTAGAATCAGAACACCTGGGTGAAATCCTGACTCTTCCATCTGCTATCTGTGTCACCTTGAGAAAGGTATTACAAACCATGATCCTTGGTTCCCTCATTTATTTAATGAGGACAGTACGACTTTAGGCAAGGTTGTGGATATCAAATCAGCTCATATATTTTAGAGTTCTTTGTCCAATTTATGTAAAACATAACACAGATATAAAATATTACTATTTATAAGATGAGATATTGTAGGAGCTAAATAAAATCTGACTCTGCCAAGTACTGTCAATAAAAATTTTGACTCCTCCAACTGTTGGAAATGTTTCATATATTCTGGAATTCTCTCGGACATGTTTCCCATTACCAAAACATCCAGCTACTGAGAGGAAAACCTGACTGAGCCTTTTAAGTGGCGCAGATGCTGGGAAAATAAATTAACCCCGTTCCATTTATTGATATGTACCCCTTATGGTACTATGCCCCCTACATACACATATGCTTTGGCACAGTACCCTATATTGAGAGACACACAAACTGATATGCTAAAACTCAGGGCAGTATATGGGCACTAGTAACAATCAAAAGAAATTCCTCATTTTATAATGCAACAACAGGATGGAGCCTTCCCCTTTCAGTGAGTGGTTCTTACAATGGCAAAGACTAAACCAAATCCTTACCAAGAAGCAGGTAAAGTGCCACTGTTTCAAAAGGCCAATATGTGCCTAAACATTCCTGTTTTTCATATTACCTTATCTTTCTGCACAATTACACTTGATGTTCATATTTTCAGGTTGACTGGATTTTATCAATTGATGGCACAGTTTTCCGTTTAATTATAGAGAAAGGTGTTTTCCCTTCATTTTTATTCTGTGCATTTGGGACCCAATTTTCTATTTTCAAACATTTTGTTGTTTAGCACACATTTTTCTGATAACAAATGAAATCGCTCTGGTATATGACTTGATAGCTTTCTTTCCCTCCACTAACTGCGTTTTCCTGAAAGCCAGCTGTGGCCCAAGGCAGTGGTTCTATGGCTCTTGTAGGAAAGAAACATCAGATGCCAATGGCCAAGTTTATCATTTCTATCACTACCTTACAGACTTTGTAGGGGACCCTAAAGGGCTTTACTCCTGTGACTGAGGGTTAGACTTACAGATGGTAATAAATCAGACTATCCAGTAGCTGGAAACACTAAAAATGGAATATTCCACATACATATTTTTGTTTTATCTTAATATTGAAGAAAATATCCTAAGACACTTCAATCATTCACTCGTTAGGGAAATCTTGGTGGAGACTCCCCCCCCCCCCAAATTCCTAGACAGGGAGTTAAGAGAATCAGGACTCAGTGAAGATACATTTCTTGAGCAAGTACTAAAAATTCTGTGTGCAGACATATGAACATTTCTCTACCTTTATGTATCCATTTTCTAGATGTAAAAAACTTACCCTTATAGCAGGGCTCTCATCTTGTCAACCAAATGTCAACAACCTAGAAAACCTAGTGGAGCTCTTGATAATGAGGAGGGCTGATAATTATGTCCTGAATGTTTGTGCCCCCATCCCCCCAAATTCATATGTTGAAACCCTAACCCCCAATGTGATGGTATTTGGAGATGGGGCCTTTAGGAAGTAAGTGTAGATGAGATCATGAGTGTGGGGTGTCAGATGTCGTGATGGTATCAATGCCTTTATAAGAGGGAGAGAGTAGACCTTTCTTTCTTCAGCAATGAGGACATAATTAGAAGGTGGTCCTCCATAAGCAAGGAAGAAGACTCTCACCAGATCTGCTGGCTCCTTGGTCTTGGACTTCCTGGCCTCCAGAATTTGGAGAAATAAATACCTATTGGTTACACCACCTTATCTATGATATTTCATTACAGAAGCCCAAGATGTTGAAGACATTGATATTTAGGTAGTGATTTGCCATTTGAAAAGGGCTATTCCATACATTCCATTTAATCCTCGCAGCAATCTGGTATGGGAGGCATCAGGAGTCTAATTTTACAGATGAACAAGCAAAAGGTGAGAGAGACGAAGGCATTTGCCAAGGATCCCACTGTCATCAAAGGGTAGAATCAGGACTTACACCCCATCTTCTCATTTTTAGATGCACTGCTTTTAGCATTACCTTATGCTTAGAATGAAATGGGGGAAAGACATGCTTACATGTTTGTCTTACTAACATCAAAGTAATAATTGCCATTGCCATCATCATTGTCAGTATTATCCCATAACCTGCCAGCTGCCTGAGCCTTTCTGTTTGGCCTCCAAAACTCAAAAGTTGTCTTTTCTTTTCAAAACCCATATTCTTCATGTGGTGCTAGGGTGAGAGGATAATCACCATATCCAGTAGCTATAGAAAAAGTCTCAGGGGTTTCTTTTTCTTTTCAACATGCACATGCATAATCAAGGGCACACACAAGTGGTCTGTCATTTTCCAGGGGAAGAGCAGCACTGACATTTGCTGGGTTGTGTGATGGCCACAGTCAAAGCAACACAGGGTCAAGTTTCAGAAAACTTTCTTTTGAAGGCTCAGCTAAGTCCTGCAGTAGTTATCTCGACAGGGGTCCCAATCACCTTCATCTCCTGGTTTTCATGACCTTTTGGAGGCCCTTGTCCTCCCACCTCACAGCATCAGGGCCCAACTGTGTGACAAATAATCCACAGAAGGAGTAACAGTGTAAATGCGAAGGCTAAGTGAGAAAGAGGCACCATGGCTTCCTCCTCATACCTATGGTTTACCTCTGAGGGAAGCCAGCCACAAAAATCACAGGAACATTCAAGCAGTCCCATGGAGAAGCTTGTATAGAGAAAAGCCAACTAGATAGCACCATTCACAAACCATATGAGTGAGCCACCTTGAGAGTGGATCCTCCAGCCTGTCAAGTTTTGTATGACTGGAGCTCCTGTTGACTACCGACTGCAACCCCAGGAGAAATTCCAAGATGCAACCACTCAAACAAGATGCTCATGATACCCTGGCCAACAGAGATGTGAGAGATAATAAAAAATTATGGCTGTTTTCAGGCACTAAGTTTTGGGACAATTTTTTTTTTTTTTGCAGTAATCTGTAACCGCAAACTCCTTTTCTTGGCTAAAGCAGAATGAGCCCAGCTTTCTCCTTTGCATGTAGAAAGGTCACAATCTATTAATCCTTTTTGCTTACTTCATAAATGCTTCCCTTAAGGCAGGTACAACAGAAGACTAGCAGCAAGCAATTTGTTATGTTGCTTCAAATTATTAATGAGAAAATTTTAGTAAAGAGAAAAATGGTAGATCTACAAGAATTCCTATACTTTTGCAACACCTGAGGAGAGCTGAGAGCGTCCTTTAGGAGCTGTCTATAGCATATCTACCCTTAGATTAGCTTCATCTAAACTGCATATCACCAAGAGGAATACTCCTCTCTATACCCAGAGGTACCAAAATATAATAGAAATTCAGGTCTTCAGTTGCAATGCTCCATTAGGCCATAAGATAAAAATGCTAGCCTGCAAAAAACTGGAATTTCTCCTGTGGGCACGTCTCCTTCTGTTTTGTATTTGTCTTACCAGCTCACTTTGTCTGAGTGTGAGATTCCTTATATTATATGTATTCACCTATTTTCATTAATTGATTTATTTATTTAATAGTTATGTTCATTATGTGTAGTTTTTAAAATGGATGAGTAGAACATTTACTAATCCAAATCTTTCATCTTAAAAAGAGACATAATGAAAAAATAAGCAATTAGAAAATGCTATTTGTGTTCATAATTGTAGCTACCTTACTTTAAATAAGTGTAATTCCTTTTAGACACTTAAAGATTAATAATTGAATATAATTATGACCGCTATTTGGATTTTAAATCCTGTCCAAATATATTTTGATTCTAATCCTCTTCTAGAATTAAAGAATGAGATCCAATAAAACAGAATTATTTCATGACAGATGTTTAGTATTAATTTAACACAACATAAGTAAAAGTCTTTCAAGAAAGAAAAACATATACACTTGCTTTTTATAGATAATTTTTTAAGTTATAATTACTCTGATAGAGCTCTGAAATTCATGAAGATGTTAAAGATCATTTCTGTAATTTAATGTATATTTCCAGATACCCTATTAATTGGATACTAATGAAAATTAAAGAAATCATGAAATTTATATGTGAAGAAACACATGGCACTATGAATCACACTGTGATGGCTAATTTTAAGTGTCAAATTGGCTAGACAATGATGTCCAGTTGTTTGTTTAGGTACCAGTCTAGATGCTGCTGTAGACATTTAAATCAGGAGACTGTAAGTAAAGCAGATTAGCCTCCATAATGGGGGTGAGCCTTATCCAATCAGTTGAAGACCTTAAGAGAAAAGACTGAGGTCCCCAGAAGAGGCTACTAGAATGGACTTGGATTCAAGAACTGGACTCAAGACTGCAGTATCAACTCTTCTTGGAGTATCTATCTTCCTGGCATGCTCTAAAAGTTTCAGACTTACAGTCCCCACAATCTCATGAGCCAATTCTTTAAAATCTCTCTCTACATATATAATTAATTTAATTATAATTAATTTATATTATAACTAATAAATATATTAGATACTTATATATGTATACATACACATATATATATGTATATATGCAGGGTTCTTTGGAGAATGCTAATAAACTCATTCCTAGTGAATGACAGCACTAGAAGAAAAAATTAATGTTACAATAATAAAATAATCACAATAATACATGTAGTAAAATTTTTATTTTTGTAGTGGGATTGAGCGAGAGATATTTTGCTTAACTCTTGGTATACCATCAAGGTCCACTGTACCCAAATATATAGTTTGAGTTTCTGTTTTAAGAGGTTCTAACTATGAAAAAAAAAGAAGTTCTAACTTCTTGTAAAAATTGATATTTTTGACTTTTATTCTTTCCTGGTGGTCTACAAAAACAAAGTGTTATTTTACTTATTCTTTCAATAAAAAAATTAATTTTATTTTCCAATTTCCATATGGGTCCATTGAAACCTTTCATAAGCCTAAAATACATTGTGTAGTCTTAGTAATCTTATTTTTTCTATATTTGGAAATACTTTGTTATTTCATCACCACTCATAAGTTTTTCCTAAGTATGCTAAAAAGATTTATAAATGAAAGAATTGTGGGATTATTTAGAAGGATTATACAGTAGTAAAATAAATCTTCATCCTTTAGATTTCTTATTACATTGCCCCAAATAGTGCACCTTTTTCAAGAAGGTATAAAATAAGATTGGGGACACCATGTTTGGAGTCTGTTTTTAGCTTTCATTGAATGGAGTTGAAAATGTAGAGCTTTTCATTTTACTCCCCTATTGTCAAAGACAAGAAAATTGACAGAGGAAGATGTTTATGATTATTAGACATAATAGAAGATAAATGCAAAGAGACAGAAATCAACATCCTAGATTCCAGTGATGATGGTGAAATTGATCATATAGGTGAAATCTTAGACTGTGAGTCTTCAGATGATGAGTAAACACAAGGATTTATGAGCAAACAATATATTTCTAAGGACAGAAAGAAAATAGCATATTTTATTCTAGTTAGTCGTTCAACAGGAAAGACTTCATCACATAATGTTTTGTTGCAGAACTTGAACCATCTTATTTTGCTAAAATGGTGTGGGACACTATGTTGTTTATGTTTGTGACTCCAAATTTACTTAATACAAAATTTGTTGGGTTCAATTCTTATTGAAATTTCTAATAAAGTTGGTGGGTTTTTTTTTATTATCTCTCTAGCCCTACCGTGTAAAGTATTTGAAAAGTAACTGAAATATACAAAACGAAAAGCAAAATGGCTCATTAGACCTAGATGGCAAATGCTCATCTATTTTTCCTGGTACATCTATTTTAACAGGGTGAGTCAGGAACCTGATATACATAAACACGACCATCTTGAACTCTCAGCTAAAGGGTTTCTTATTCAATGTATTACCAGGAAGAAACTTATGTTATTGGACTGGGTGGTACAGCAGAAGACACAGAAAACAAAATACAGAGCAAAACTTACAAACTCATTCTTCACTGTGTTGTCTAAATGCATCTATATTGTAAGTTGCCACTCAGAGGCATGATGCTAACTCCTCTTCCTACACTGCTTAAATGTAAGCCAAGTTCCAGACTGTTCCTAGGTCTACTTTTCTTTTCATCTGGCTCCCTGTCTCTTTGCAAACTCAATCTACTCCAGGTAACTTCCAAATCTGCTTAGAAGTAACTTTACTTCTGAAATCTCTACTCACGTTTTCTTAAGCACATTATTTTATCACCTATATTCAGCTCCTTGTCCTGAGTCTGTCTCTGGTTATTATGGATATTATTATGGATATTACAGATATTATTATGGATATTATGGATATTACAATATCTTCCAAAGCACCTAATCTCAAAATCTTAAGAGGCAAGCTCTTACATCCCACATATCCAAACAACGTCCAAATCCTGTTAATGCTAGCTCTATTTCATGTCTTAATTCGGTTCTTTCTTCCCATTCCACTGCCACTGTTCTAGCTTGGGCTCTCTTGCCTCCTCATCTCTCTGACTGCTTTTACTCCTGTATCCTCCACAACATACACACAGACACACTCCCACTTCTACAAATTCATCTGTCACACCATAGCTAACTTAAGTCTAATTATGTATCTCCTCTTATCCTTTCCTGAAATATCCTTCCCTTCCCAGCCTCCTTCTGTTTTTCAAAATCCTATTCGTGACCAGATCAAATTTAACCTCCTCCTAGAAGCATTCCAGAATCCCTTCATTCAGATCCAATCTTCCCCCCTCTTGTTCTCTCTTAAGATTTTGTAATACTGTTCTATTGAAGTACTTATCTTAGACTGCCTTGCCCAAATAGACTTGTCCACATACCCACATTTGATTGTAAGCTCTTTTAAGACAAAGGCTGAATCTTATCTTTCCCTGTATCCCAACCATCATATCTGATATTAACTAGCACAGAGTGAGCATTCAAATATTTACTGAACTGAACTCTGGTTGCCAGCAGCATCCTGGTGGATGTAAGTTCTGAGAGCTGCTTGTAGTTATAACAGGCTGACAGCAGGTGCTAGATGTCAAAAGAAGGAAATTTATATGGTTGGCTCCACTTCTTCTAAAATAAGCAACTTTCTAATAGACAATACCTGAAAGGAAGATATTGGCTGGCATTTCATTAGCAATAGAGATTTCATAAAAACGTGGAGAACAACAAAGTCTTTTTATTTCACCGTGAAGGATTTCATACATTCAGTTGCAGCAATGAATGATAGGTTGACAAACCTGCTATAAAACTGTCAGTTAATTCAAAAATCCTGTGAGAGTATTTTTATTCCCATACAGCAGAACATTCTCCCTTCCGTAGCCCTGTATACCATCTCTTTAAGCAATACAATATGAACTCATTTCTTAAAATTTATACGATGTCACCAAATTTCTCAAAGAATTCCAGATTAGTTCAAAAAAGCCTGAGCTGAAAAAATAATTTTAAAGGAAATAATTCTCTCTTAAGACTTGGCATTCTGTTTCCAAAGTTCCTCTCCTGGTTTAGCTGCTAAGCGGCCATATATTATACCTCTCATCTCCCTTCTCCAGTTCCTATGTACCAAATTAATCTCACCATGATGGTATGGATCACTTAATGAGCATCTATTATATGTGAGGTCTTTGCTTTAGAAATCTCACATAATTTTATTTTCATAATCACTATACCAGCTTAAGTATTATCATTACCCCCACATCACAGATCAGGGCACCATGGCTTAGAGAAGCAAATCCACTTGCCTGCCAGCTAGTAGATTATGGAGGTTTGCCCTCCTATACACTTCCCACACGTGTAAGAGATGATCCTATGACTGCACACCCAAATGCATAGAAGACAACAATATAAATGGGAGCAGTGAATTATATCTAGGAATTATAGTAAACTGAGGTTCCTCCTAATATTTCAGTTCTAACAAATACTTTTTTTTTTTTTTTTAGCTAACCAATGCTTTTCATTTGATGTGCCTTAGGCTTTGGAATCATATAGACATAAGTTTAAGCCCTAGTCCCTCACTTGCCATCTTACAACCCTAGGCACATTATTTAGGCTTGCTGAACTTCAGTGTTTCAATCTCTAAAATGAGAATAATAATATCTACCCTCCTAAGGTCATCATAAATATTGAAAATAAAATAACTTACATGAGTTGCCTTGCTTTTTATAGTATCACTCCCTCATTTATTTAATTCTATTTATATATGTTATTCTGTGTGTTCCAAAGCAGCCTTCTCCTTTTGGTTTTTTGAACTTCTCTCTTTTCTCCTTTGTAGTTTAAGAACCAGGCAGCTACCCGAGAGCTTATTGAATGTTTCCCACCAGGCATTAAAACAACCCAATTAGATTATAATTAAAATAACAAGAGCTAACATTTACTCCACTCTTACTGTAGCTTGGATCTAAGTGCTCCTTGTGTATTATCTCATCTAATTCTCCCAACCATGAGGCAGATACAAGTAATCTAATTTTATAGAGGTGGTGACCGAGATCAGTTAGTTTACTGAGATTAGCTGTTTGTTCAGGGTCACAAAGCTACTACTAAGATGCCAGCCCAGACAGCTTGCCCTCAAAACCTGTATGTGCTATTGCTATAGGTCTTTAAAATGGTAATGTTGGGGGTTATGTAGCCGAAGAAGCTAGAGAAGCAAGGCTCTAAGATACAAATGTCAGATGAGCCATGTTCACCAGTATTATTTGTGGAATAAGCAGACCAATAAGAGAGAGGAACTCCTTCTTTCCATATCCTTCTCACTGCTACATGAGGCATTACAGTATTATGATCACTGCAGTAATGGGCAGGAACAAGAGTTTTGCCCAATTCAGAACCCTCCCAGGAAGCAATTTGAGATGCTTTTAATCTTACCCGGTTTTGGTCCCCTGACCGAGCCTAGCCCTTTTGTAGAAGAAAATGACCAAGAATGGTTGACCTGTTCAGCAACCAAGGAATTGAAGAAAAGTGAGCAGTTTGAACATGAGAAACAGCAAGGAGAATTTATTATTTGAATGCACTTAGAATGACATTTTTTTTCTCACCTAGATTATTACAACATGATTTCCATCAGTACAATCACCTGAAAACAACAGATACCGTGGAAATCGTTTTATATAGTGAAACATGTTGGTATTTTGCAGACCCAATTACTTGAGATTTTAGCATGGATATTACTACCAGAGAGGAATTGCTTTGTACTGGACTTTTCTCTTGATAGAATGTAATAAATATATATAGATTTCCCCAACTGTTCAAAGTTATGAACTGGGACTTACCAAGGAAGGAAAAATGTTTCAATATAGCATTATACTCTTACTGAATATTTTTCTTTATTTAGCTGATTCCTTTTTAAGTATTTCTAGAAGTTTCAGGGCAATAAAAAAGGAATACTGAATTCTTCAAATAAGAAAATACAATTTTATGAGCAAGTATTTTATTTCTGCTCATTCCCTGAAAGCCAAATCTATAAGAAGGAAAATTCTATTTTGAACATGACTGAAATTTTATGAGTATTGAATCTCCATCCCATTTCATAGATTTCAAATGGAGAGATAAACTGAAGCACAGCAGGGCTGCAAATGACATTGTTTAGATAAACATATCTTGTCAGAATTATCCTGGTAGCAGCATTAGAGGCTCCAGGCATATTTGGAACGAAGATTCTGGCTTAGGCTCTTAATAAGCAACATGACATGTCTCAACAGACACTTGGCTTTTAAGAAAATGCTGTTTTTGGACCATGTGTATTGGAATGCTTCCACTATACTCCAAATATCCATAAAGGTATTCATTCCTAAAAGACAAAAGCTTAGAAGAACAGAACTGTTTAAATTACTGGATATTAGCAGGCAGATAAAAATCTGCCCTCCGGTCACTCAATTTTAATCTATATCATGAAAAAAAGTCAATATAACATCAAAAAAATTGCAGGGGATAATGGAAAATGTTTAGACAATGTTGAACGGATAGTATAAAATAAATTAGTGTTATTTTCCTCTTAGGGAAAAAAATAGAAGTTATTTTTCATTAGTAAAATGACAAATGACTTTCTATACAGTGTGTTCAGATTTGCATAAACATTTTTGCCAAATTTCCATATTTCTCAAGCAAGAAACAGATCACTTAACTGTGTAATGAGAATTCAGTCTCATACTGAGTAAATCACTCACTAAGATTCATTCCTTTGGACCAGTATGTTGCAACCTGATGAAGAAGCCTCACGGTTCCAGCGTGAGGCAGGAACATTCTACTACATCAATCGAAGAGCTATCTATGTTGGTCATTACAAGGTGATTTTGCTCTTGCCTTGCTGGTTATACAAATGACATTCTATCACTAACACAGAACTTTACAACTTAAGTGACTTCTTCCTGTCCAAATTAGCTATGGAAGAGAATGATGAGTTTCTTACCAAACTAGTTTCTCTCCTTCCTAGGCTCAACACTGCACAATATTTTGCAGTTTCCCTTGCAGTTAGATGTGGTCATGTGACAAATTCCTGCAAATAGACTGCGAACAGAATTCACATATACCACCTTCCAGGCCTGCCTCATAATAAATTCCAATGAACAATGCTCATTCTTCAACTGCCCATTAAATGCACAGGACTCAGATGATCTGGACACGAAAGACAGAAGGGGTTTGAGTTCTTGAATGACTTCATGGAGAGCTGCTTATCTTTGTGCCAGAAAAAAAGTAAACTTCTACTATGGTAAGCCACCAAGACTTGGGATCTAACTTATTATAGTGGCTAGTGCTTCCTAACTAATATGTTATCATATATTCAAATACCTTGTTTGAGCCACAATAAAGAGTTAAAATTTCAAAATCAAGAAAAGTCTATTTTAATTAATAACCATGGCTACTGAAAGAGGAAATGTCTTTAGGAAGTGAATCAAAACATACATAATTTGCAGACCAAAAAAGTATTTAATCCTAGCCCCAGTGATTAAGGTCATTAACAACAACAACAAAAACAAAACAAAACAAAAAAAAAACAGGATGATACATGGTAAACATTCTAGAAGGAACACAGACTTTCAAGCCAGAAAGAAACATTTGCAAATTCCAAGCTGTGGTCTTTGCTTGTTTTGTAAACTTGAGCAATTTGATTAACCTTTCTCAGAAACTGTTTCTTCATCTATAAAATTAAGGATTATGAAATTTACCTGACAAGATTTTATAAAGATTTTATACACACACCCACACACCCCATAATACCTACTATCTGCTATCTAAAAGGAACTCAATAAATAGTAGCTATTAACACTAAGTATTTACCTAATACATACAAAGTACGACCAATAATATTTTCTATATATTCACCCTTTATACTGGTTACTCTTTCCCTCCTCTAACATACTGGTGGCAAAGCATTCTGCTTCCACTTCCCGAGAAAAATGCTAACACAAGACAATGAAAATTTTGAAGGCATAGATTCTTGGTTTTTTGAGGCTCAAAAGCCTAGGCTTAGAAAAAGACGAAAGATTTGGAAGGAAAAAAGTTGATGAAATTAAGGATTTCCATATTTCCGCCCTAGAAAAAAATTCCTCTGGTTGTGGGAAGGAATGAAAGAGGACATGACAGGGGAGGTAAAAAAAAAAATCAGTATTTATGTGTGTCCCTGGAAGAGAAGTAGGGAGAGGGAAAGGAGGAGATGCCGGGAGATGCAGGACAGTGAGAGCAGAGGTGAGCTGGGCCTCATTCCTGAGGATAGCCTCTGAAGGAAACAGGAGAGTAGTTTCCCCTTCTGCTTACTCTACTCCTCTTTCTGACCCTATGTCTAGGTACTCTGAATCACTCCATGTAAAGAAGAAAATAGTAGATGTGATGTCTAGGCAGATGGGCCTTAGAGAGCCTCCCGAGATTCCCACCCACTCCAGTATGGCAGGAGGCATGGTATGCTGATTTCTGCTATTGCACGACAAGGGCATCACGGTAGCAGAGGGATGTGCAGATATGAAAGTGCCACTGCAGAAGGGAATGAAAGATGGTCCAGGAAGCCACTGCCACCTTGGACCAACAACCAAGGATATGAGAGAGAGACTGACATCCCCATGGACACTAGCCCAGAGAGATGACAAGTGAGGAGCAAATGTACTGCCACACCATGCTCACCATGTCCTCCACTTCATGCTTTGCATCTACATAAGTCTGGATTGCTGAAAAATTTATTTCCTCTCTTCCGTGGAATTACATTCAGTTATGGAAAGATAACATTATGGACTGAAAAATCTCAGTACAAGAGTTATAATTTACAACTATTTTGCACTCTTTTTATGAATGCAACAGAGGTAAATCAACTTAAGTCATCATTGAAACTTCTCATGCATCTTTCCTTAAGTTTCACATGGTCCTTAAAAGACTTACTTCGATCAGTAATGATTGTTCTAGCCTCTTGATTGCTGGTCTTGTTTTTCAAATTCTGGGCAGCGGTAATGAGTTCTTCCAACTGGGGGCGCCTCTGTTCCAAATCCTGCAGGGTTGCCTGAAGGGAAACATATGACTTAATATTGAGGCTGTCCAGCATTGTGCATTCCTTTTATTTTTATTTTTTTTCAGAACTTAAATTTTAATTAAACATAGTTTCATTTTTCCAGCATACTGTTGCTAACAGGGTATGCTGAAAAAACAAAAATAGAATTAAATAGTAAAATAACTAAAAAAATTGAAGATTAAACACTGTACAAAGTTTTAAAAACCCCACTGGAACAAGGCTGTTCCAATTTGTTTCATGTTCTGTCTTGGCCTTTGTTTCCTGCATATGGTTATGAACACCTACTTCAACATTTTCTACATTCTTTTCTGCCCTTGCTGACTGGTGCATGGTGGCTTTGCGTACCTTGCAAGCCAAGTATGAGCAAAGGCATGGTAGATTGGGCCACCAAGTGGCTCACAGCAATAGGAACATAGACTGCTTATCTCTGCACCATCTGTGGTTGGACCAAGTTAGCTGCCCTTGGTTGTTGGGATCCTAAGGTATTTTTTTACCAGCCAGCTTTCTGCATGTTGTCTTATAAAGGGAGGTGTTGGGAAAGGATAGGGGAAATAGGGAGAGTCATTGCTGGTCACCTTTCAGATTTAACCACATGTTAAAAGTGAGAATTCTGTTTACCTACATATACCTCACAAGTAGTGGGAGAGACCATGGCAGAAGCTGGAAATACAAAGTGGAAGTAGGCTTAACTATCCGGTCTTGTTTTAATGCAACTAGTGATTATAATAACACTTTCCTTTAAAAAAATGAGAAATCAAGCACTTAGTGATGTATGGAATTGTTGAATCACTGTATTAAATACTGTACACCTGAAACTAATGTATGTGCATTCCATTTATGTGATACAAAGTAAAGTACAATTTTCAAACCAACCAAAGCACTTCTGGAAATAAAAAATAGATGTTATTGGTTATAAATCTCTAACGTGTAAGGCTTTATAGGGAAGAATTCAACGAGAAAGGTGTTTCATTCTTGGATACCAAAAATATTTCAAATGAAAATCTTGATTATAGATTTGCTTCACTACTTAAGAGCTTAGCTGGAGTTGTTTCAGAGTACCTGGGTTTACTTAAAGTAACGTACATGTTCCATGAATAAGAAATGCAATTTTGAATTACGACAATGTATTTAAGAAAGATAGCTATTTGTACTTGTAATCTCATTTTGTGTGGTGTCAAAATTAAGGTGTATATTTTAGAAACAGGAAAAGCATGGAAGTGATTTAAGAGATGTAACTTATTTAACTTCTTTGTACCTGAGATTCCTCACCTATAAAATGAGAGGGTGATGCAGATGAGCCAATTCAGTCCTTGCCCAAAATTGCCATCAATAAAAATCACCTGATTCCTTTGCCTCACTGCCCACCCCCATGAATAAATTAGTAGGGGAGAGGGCTGGGAATCTTCCATTTTAATAAATTCTTTGCTTAATTCTTGTGTCTCTGTCACCTTACTCTCTCTACACTAAAGGGCCCATATCCCAAGGATGTTGACAAAGAAGCTTGTGAAAAATTAGATCTCTCCTTTGTCTTCATTCTAAAATGTACATTTTAACTTGGGAAAGCATAATGAATATGTGTTATTAGTTTATAAGTCCTACACACATTTTCTCATTTTATTATCCTAATAAGCACACTAAAAACTAAGCTAGAAGTCTTCATGGTTTTAAATCTGATGCTGTTTCCACCACCCCATGAGGCCAATGAATGTGAAGGGATGAAATGTGCTAGATAGTAATGTTCACGAAACTTATCCACTATGCTCTTTGACCACCGCTGATTTTCTAAAGATTTTTGGGGTTAGAAAGGCCACGTTTTGATCATTTTGCAGTGTTTCTTTTGTGAACAGGTAGGGAGATAGGCCTTGTGATTTCAGCTCAATTGCTTTTGGTAGTATTAAAATAATGGCAAGAACTTATCCAAACATTACACATCTATTTTGAGCATTTTCCCCTCTCTGTATTGAAACATTGGAGGGGCTAACTTTTAACCAATTTTCCACATTTGTAAGCTGTGATTGCTCAGAAGAAAAATCCAATTTTCAGGTTTCTAACTTTTATGGTTTCTTTACACAAAAGAGTGTTTGAAATATGGAACAAATTGCCAAAGACAGCTATTGAAGTAAGTGGCATAAGTCAGTTGGAGAGTCCCGAACACATTTTAAAATAGGAACCATATAGTAGTAGATAGATTTTATGAAATAACATGTTTCCCAGGGTTCGAATGTTAAACTCTGGTCATCTGTGACACAGCAAGCTTAAGAGGTACTTTGGAATTCCCAACTCTTAAATATTTAATACACGCAATAGACTTTTTAAAAAACAGACTTAAACAGAACCCTCCAATAAAGACAAATATTTTCCTCAAATTTAACTGGGAACTGTATATAGCCTAGGTAGCAAAGTACAAAAATTCTTTCAGTTACTCACTCAGTCTTTTGTTTTATAGATCAGAAGTGCTCTGCACTGTTCTAGGCACTATAGGTGTAACAGTGGACGAATGGATTAGGTATGCTTAGTGTCATTTAAATGCAAATTTGTGTTTTTTGATACTTGGAAATGTTTATTTATTTTTAAAGATTTTATTCATTTATTCATGAGATATACATACAGAGTGAGGCAGAGACACAGGTAGAGGGAGAAGCAGGCTCCATGCAGGAAACCTGATGTGGGACTCGATCCCAGGGCCCCAGGATCACTCCCTGAGCCAAAACTGGAGCTCAACCGCTGAGCTACCCAGGCGTGTCTGGACATTTTTATATAACAAAGATCATCTTTATTATCATTTTCACTTGATTTAACATTAATTCACCGTCAAACAACCAAGCTATTCTTTGTTTCTCTCTTCTGGATATATTTCTCAATGTTGGCTTTACTTTTCCCCTTCTTTTAAGATCACAAAGTTCATTTAAGAAGTATGTTGTAGAAGTAACCTGATCAGCTTTAATCTAAATTAAACCTGACCACAATGAACAGCTTTTACTGCTGAAATTAGCAAGCATGTCAATTTAGACTTAACACAACCCATTTTCCTCTCTAATGAACAAAATAGGTCTCAGGGTATTGTGAAACCTGTTCTCTAGTTGGGTGATTCTCTAATTTTGCTGACAGACACATGCTTTGTAAGCACCTGAGAAGATTATTAATGACATCCTTTGAAGCAGCTTTCTTAAAAACCTAAGGAGATTCACAGCTGTAATAAAACTATGTATTTCTAAAGAATTTCAAAACAAAATTGTAACTCTATCCCACTCTTTGGTCAATACATACAAAGGTTCATTTCTAAAAAGAAACTGTACAATAATAATATATATTGCTATGGGATTTATCAGACACTAATATACTCATTAAATAGTGATTTCTCAGTAGAGCAGAACGGGAATTTTCTCCTTTGATTTTCTTTCCAGGAATAAAGGAAAGGACTTGAATACAGCATATTTAAATATTTTTTAAAATTAAGATATTACAAAAACAGTGACAGACTTTCTTGCTAATGAACACATACATGCAACAAAAAGAATGATTTTTTTTCGTTTCATTTGGTTTTCTTTTGAGCATTTTCTATTTGCTATTATAATTTCTCTCACCTGACAACTTGGTTTTATAATCTCCTAACTTTTCAAGTAGAATGACCTTCATCTCTATTCCACTGAGCCACCCACGGATGGGAGAACAGCTTAGATCTAATCATTACTCAAAATACCCACCTCCAAAATACCCATCTATGTAATTCTGTTCTTTGCCCCCTATCTGGTGCTCTTACCAGATGCTTCTCTCTCCAGAACACTCCTTCTACTCTAATCCTCATCCTCAAATGGCCCCCTCTTCTTTTGTTCAATTTCTTCATTCTAGCTGTAGTGGTCTGTATTTGTCACGCTAAACAAGTAGAATGCTATTTATGCTTCTTTTTCTGATAGGAGCGCAGATATTCATTACACATAAAACTTAAGTGAACAAAACTCAAACCATTACATGCTTAACAGTACCTAAGCATGATAATTGAGCATATCTATGTGGATTCTATCATTCTGAAAGAAACAAACACGAGAGAAGGAAGGAATCAATGCTATTTCTAAGGAGTCATAAGCCAGCTACTGGGCTTTACTAAAAACAGCTTACCCCTTGGAGATGAGAATTCATCATGGATTCCACTAGCTGAGCAAAGATGGAAGGAAAAAAAAATCTTCAAATACAAAGTGAATCAGAAGTCGTTAATCCTAAATCCCCCCAGGGTTGAAGGAAGTGGTTATAAATAGCAATCCTATGAAAAAGGGAGTTAAACAATGAAACTACACATACTCTAAGTAGGTCATTTTAGGCTCTTAGAAAGAATTACACTTGGTTATTATATTTGGTAAAACAGAATTCTACCTAAGTAATACTCAAATAGAAAACTCTACGGTTTAGTTGAATATTTAGTATTTACATGTTTAAGAAAAGACCTTAACAACAAACTTTTTATATCTTCACATAGTTATATTTAGAACAAAGTCCCACTGTGATTTTCAGTTGCTGCTTTTTTCAGGACACAAACACAACTTAAGCTTACTCGTAATGTAAAAATGTACACCTTCTACTCTTTTATTCACAACCTTAAACAATTAACATCGAAGGTGGACAAGGTGAAATAGTTTATTGAACCACTTTGTGGATGGAAAAAAAAAAGCATTTGAGGCAGGTAGACCCTAAATTATAACCTTTCCAGTAATTGAAGTTTTCCCTATGAGGATACTACTCCTATGTCTAGCTTCCAACTGCCTCACTAAGCATCTTAATTCTTGGCTTCTTTTCTTGCATTTGGCTGCCTCTCCAAATAGACTGGCCAAATCCAAAGCCATCTCTACTGTCCTCCACTCCCTCACACTTACATTTCATGCTATCTTAGATATTTTCTTACTTGGTATAACTTCACTACTTCTTCTCTGAATGTTCTCCTAGCATCTCTGTTGGTAACTTCTTCAAAAACACCTTCTAACTGGGGTTATCCTTTTGTCCTCCATTCATTCAAGAAATACTTTTTTAAAAAGCATTTCATTTTTAGATAATTTAAAACTTACTGAGAAATCTCAAGAATGGTCCAAGAACTCCCATGTATCCTTCACCTCGGTTCACCAATTGTTACCATTTTGCCACATTAAAATAATTTAAAAAAAATTTTTTTTAAAGATTTTACTTATTCATTCATGAGAGACACACAAAGAGAGGCAGAAATATATGCAGAGGGAGGAGCGGGCTCCCTGGTGGGGGACCCGATGTGGGACTCAATCCCAGGACCCTGGAATCACATCCTGAGCTGAAGACAGACGCTCAATGACTGAGCCATCCAGGTGACCCATTTTGCCATGCTTTTATTATCACTTCCCATTCTATCATGGGAGGTGAAGGAGGAAAAATTATTCCTCTCAAGGAGAAAACAAACTAGTAGTTAAGACCAGCAGTAAATAAGCAATTACAATAAGCTGAGGTGAGTGTTATGGTAGGGGAACCACAGGGAGTTATCAAAGCATACAGGACAGATAGCTAACCACATTTAGGGATTAAGGAGGGTCTTCTGAATGAAGTGGAACTTACAAGGTCCTCAACATGATTTTGCCTAAATTATACAAAAAACATATATATATATATTTAAATTGTCTCTAAGACTCTTTTTTTAAAAAAAAACTTTTTTAAAAGTTTTATTTGGGTAAGTTTGACAAATAGAAATTCTATATAAAGGTGTACAACCTGGGGCACCTTGGTGGCTCAGTAGGTTAAGTGTCTAACTCATGGTTTTGGCTTAGGTCATGATCTCAGCATCATGGATTCGAGCCCCACATTGGGACTCTGTGCTTAGCAAGGAGTCTGCTTGAAATTCTTTCTCCCTTTTTCCCTTCCCCTCTGCTCCTCCCCCTGCTTGCCTTCTTGCTCTCTCTCAAATAAATAAAATCTTTTTAAAAAGGCATGAAACTTGATATTATGATATATGTATCATTGCAACATAATCAGCACAATCAAATTAGTTAATATCATAATTATCTCACAGTTACTTTTGTGTGTATGTGATGAGAACACTTAAGATCTATCCTTCTGGCAAATATCAAGTATAACATTATTTTTAACTGTAGTTACCATACTATATATTAGATCTCTAGAAGCTATTCATCTTAAAACTCAAAGTTTGCACCCTATGATCAATACTGTCCCATTTCCCTCATTTTGCAGCCACTGGCAACCATCATTCTATTCTGTTTCTCTGAGTTTTGCTTTTTTTTAAGAGTCCATATATAAGTAAGATCATATCGTATTTGTCTTTCTGTGTCTGGCTTATTTCACTTAGTATAATGTCCTCCAAGTTCATCTATGTTATCACAAATGGCAGGATTTCCCTCTTTCTTAAGGCTGAATAATATCCCATTGTATATATACATATACCATATTTTCTGTATGGATTCATCTGTTGATGGACATTTCAGTTGTTTCCATATCTTGGCTATTGTGAATACTGATGCAATGAACATGGTAGTGCAGATATCTCTTCGAGATCCTGATTTCATTTCCTTTGGAGATATATATATATATATATATATGTATATATATATATATAGATATATACACATATACATATATACATAATATTTGTATATATATACATAAAGTTGTATCTATCTATCTATCTATCTATCTATATATATAAGTTGGATTGCTGGATCACATCATAACTCTATTTTTAATTTTTTGAGGAACCTCAATACTGTTCTCCATAATGGCTGTACCAATTTACATTGCCACTAACAGTGTACAAGAGTTCCTTTTTCTCCACACCTTCACTGATACTTATAATCTCTCGGTGTTTTTTTTTTTTTTAATAGCCATTTCCAACAGGTGGGAGGTAATACCTCACTGTGGTTTTGATTTTTATTTATCTGATGATTAATGTTGTTAAACACCTTTCCCATGTACCTGCTGGCCACTCAGATATCTTGTTTGGAAAATTATTTATTCAGGTTTTCTGCCCATTTTAAATTCTGATTGTTTTTTTGCTATGGAGTTGCAGGAGGTCCCTATATATTTTTGGATCTTAACCCCTTATCAGATAGACAGTTTGTAAATATTTTCTTCCATTTTGTAGATTGCCTTTCATTCTTTGATTTTTTTTTTCCTTTGGTGTGCAGAAGCTTCTTTTTTTATTTGATGCACTCCAACCAATGTATTTTTGCTTTTGTTGTCTATGATTTTGGTGTCATTTTCCAAAAAAATCAAATCAATGCTCAGACTAATGTCAAGAAGCTTTGCCCATGTTTTCTTCTAGTAGTTTTATGCTTACCAGGCTTTAAATACCACTGCTGCTAAGACCACTGTGGTGGCCATGAAAACGTGCAAACCTTTTACAACTAGGACTTGACTAGAGACCCCAGCTGCTGCCTTTGGAAACGCATCACTCCATTGAAGAGAAGCCTGCAGACTGCTCCCCACCAATGACTGAATGTGACAATGATTCTAAAGCAGTCCTTTTTTTGGGCGACATAGGGCTCCTCTGGTTGACTTGGGCTCAGTGACTCCCTAAAAGCTCTGCTGAATCTTCCTTAGATCTATTGCACACTGGGATGCTTCTGAACAACTTCTCCCACTTTCTTTCACTTGGGGTCAGGCTTGCATTTTGATCCAGGGGCTCTCCCACCTTCCTTGACTTTCTCCCTACATCCTTTCACAAAGATATTTCCCCAAATAAAATAATTTCCTACTTAATCCTGTTTTGGGATATTTAATCTCAAGCCCTAACTAATATACACACTTTTGCACTTTTTTGACCCTAAACCTCTCATCAATGCTTCAGATCTACATAACATAGTTATTCCATGATACTGCCACCTAGATGTATAACTGACAGTTTCTGGACATCATTAATATCCTTCCTAAGATTCAAGTAAATTAGTATTTTAAAAGCACTTCTATTAAAAAACACTGTTGCTTAAAAAAGAAGGATATGGCCATTATTTTCAATGAGCCTAGAATTTAATTGGAGGAAAGAAAGATGATTTAAATCTGTTATATGGTAATGGTGAGGTTCTATTCTACACATGTAGCTCAAGAATACTAGGTTATCAAAGCAAGCCACCAAAAATTCTTTACACATGACAACCACTAGGCTTCCTGGAAGATATGGCAAAAGAAACTTTTTGGCAAGTTTTCAGAATGAGGAAGATAGCAAAACTAAGTAAAAAATATTCCATTGGACAGGCCAGGACCTCAATCAGTGCCAGCTTCATGAGTGTGCAACTTGTATAGTTGTACTGTGCTCTGCACACAGAAGGGCCCCATGCTTTGGTTACTGTGGTGCCTTTGCCATCTTGAAATTCTTTATCATTTTTGTTAGCAAGGGCCCCTGCATTTTCAAGTTTTACTGGGGCCCACAAATTATATAGCCAATCCTGACCTCAACCCTGAAGTTAGCAGAGAATAAAAGTTGCATATCTTGTCTGAAGCACTAATCAGCTAGTGATGGGAAAAACACTTTTGAACACAAACTATATTATGTCAATCAAATGCCTCTTGTTTAGTTCCTGAGAATTTACTCTAAATCTCTTTCTGTAGCAATCATGAAGCTAAAAGATCTTTTTTTGGGGGGGGCAAAATCTCTTCTGGTCAGGAAAAACAGAATGAAACAGTTACAGTCTGAGATGGGACCGTATCAGTACCAATGGTTACTGGGGCAGCAAAGTCATCGTGAATGGGCAGAAGTAAAGCAAGGAAGCTACAGAGAAAGTGGTAAATCATCCTAGAATTTGGAATTAAAAGAGGAAGCTGCAGTTCTGGCAACAACAATGGCTGTAGGGATCTCAAATTCCATTTACAGTTTTAGCTAAGCATTAGCTATTCCCAAGGCTAGTGTGGCCTTGAACCATACCCGAGAAACAACTAATTATTAGTTCCATTAACACTTACTAACCTGCAACTATAAGCCAAACACTTGCCTAACAGATATACACAAATAAACCTTGGCCTCTTTCTTTAAGGAACTCATAATCTAGCAGAAAATAAAGACTCATAAACAACTAAGTCAGTGGGAAATAAAACAACAGTAATGGTTGTTAATTAAGCACTTAACTATGTGCCGGAATGGTCTACCATAGTCCACAGAGAATGGATTCTGGGGTCAGGCTGCCTGCCATATACTTGGCTTATTATTTTTGGCAAGTTACTTAACCTTTCTCTTCACTTCTACCTCTGTAAAATGAGGATCACAAGAGTATCTACCTCTTAAATTTGTTATGATAATTAATAGGGCTCGTGTTTGTAAAATGCATGGAATACTTCCTGTTGCATAAGAACTATAAAAGTTTTCAATAAAAAAATAATCTGTGTAATCATCATAATACTCTATGAGATAAGTACTATTATCTCCATTTTACAGATAACGAAAATGAAAGATAAAGAAGTTAAGCAATTTGTCCAAGATCACAGACTGGTAAGTATAAGACTTCAAATCCAGGACATTTGGCCCCAGAGCCCGCCCATTTAAGAGATATGGTACAGTATGATAGTTACAATGTCCATATGCTGTAGTGTAATAGAATATACTATAGCATAATATAGCATGACATAATTATTACACAGATGAGATGAAATGGGATACAAACTTGAAATAGGAATGCAAAAGGGGAAATTAATTATTTAATTAAGTACTTAATTAGTCAGAGTACCTGCAATAAACAAATGACCCATTCAAATTAGGATGAGAAGCCTCTCCTCAAGACTGGAAGAGCTAAGAGGAAGGAGCAGTTAATAGAATCTAAGAAGTAGATGCAGGAAGAGGACCTCTTGACAGGAGCTATGGCTGTAAAGGGACCTAATCATCACCTGACTCACTCACTTCCCTCTGCTCTACCGGTACCTCCCACCAGAAGGACACAATCAATGGGTAATAGCAAGCTAATTGCTGCTGCTCATATTATTCTGCCTCCTAGGATACAACAGGAAGCTAGACAGTAGTATGTCTGAGAATGAGTCCAGCAAAATTACCAAAGTAAATGGTGAAGACAGAAACAACCACTGAAAGGAATCCGTTTGGAGAGTTACATGGGAATTCTCCAGAACAACTTCATGAAGGGATGGTCTGTAATTGAACCTTGGAAGATTTGGCTGGGTCAGGAGGAGGGCGTTATAAGGGAAAGAAAAGTACGAGCAAAGACAAAGAAATAAAATAAAGCTTCAATTGGGCTAGCTGGTGGAAGACCTCAGGGTTACATTTCAGTACTCATGTCGTGTAATTTATCCTCCATTTTATATATTTGGTTTACTTAGAATTAAATTTGCTGTATGAGGCACTCTGATTAGATAAAAGAGAATTTATCTTGTTTTATGGTTGGGTTTCAAAAAAACAGTTTGAGGTAGTTGGATTTTATCATGAGGAACTAGGTAACAAGGAAGACTAGAAAAACTGAATCTATTGGAGGCAAGACTTGGGTCACTGTGTGCCTTTGTATACCTTATTCTCTCTGGCAGGAACACGTTCCTCAGTTCTTGGTCTTTTCCTGGAAATATGGTAAACAGATAATCGTGAGTGAAGGTGTTGACTGGCCAAACGACTGGACACAATAAGGGGAAACTGGTACAAGAAAGAGAATTATAACTGGAAGGGTGTGGAAATTACTAGAACAAACATCCCTGTTTCAAACAGTGTTTATTAGTATTATAAAAATTAGTGATCCTTTGGCTAACTTTAAATATGAAAAATATGATAGCTATTTAAGCAATTATTATCAAATTCAGAGACCAATAGGACAGTCTGTGGAATTTATTTTTCTTTTTCTTTGTATTAAAGTTTTTCTTATTTGTTGGCATTTGGGGGCTTTAAAAATTTTATCTTAAGTCTCACAAATTTGAAGCTTTTCTTGTAATGGTGTGGTATAAAGCTAATCTACTATTAGTATGCTATCTTTTTTAAAAAGATTTATTTATTTATTTGAGAAAGAGAGTGCATGCGTGAGCAGGGGGAGGGGCAGAGGGAGAATCTCAAGCAGACTCCCCACCAAGCATGGAGCTCCACACTAGGCTCCATCTTATGACCCTGAGATAATGATCTGAGCTGAAATTAAGACTAGGATGCTTAACCGACTGAGCCACCCAGGCATCCAACTATTGGTATATTATTTTAAAAATATATCTTTTCCTGTGTTTGAAAAAGAGATTATGATGATCATTTCCAAGTTATTCCACCACAGAAAACTTAAAGGACTGATTTGTCATTTCATAAACCCCTTAACACGCAAAAATGAAAACTCCCTTCAGTGACTCGAGCCAGTAAGTAAATAATGTGGTCTAATTTGGGGATCTTGAAATATAATTTCAAAGTCAAGAAGAAAGAAGAATTTTAGGCTACAATTTGTTGATAATGATTTGCAAATACATTTCTAAGCTGACGGAAAGGGCGCTGATATTTTTAGCTGTTGAACATTAGATCTGTTATTCTACATTGTTCACATTTCTTGAAACCCTATTGTTCTGTAAATTTCACATACTGACAAAGGATAATTGGGGCAGTTTTAAGACCAGTTTTTGTTGTGTATATCACAATCGCTTTTAATGTTATGACCCAATGAAATAAGTGACACAGTTTTTTCTCCCTCCATACATTTTAGAGGAAAGGGAAAAGTGAAATCACTTTACAGTATACATATTTTGGCATTTTTTCTGCTCCAATTTTCCAATATTCATTTCTTGTTCTACCTTGAATTTGGGAGGCATTTGGGAGGCATTCTAACTAACTTCGGTTGGTCAAGATAAATTGTCTTTTATCTAATCAGAGTGCCCTATACAGCAAATTGAATTAGAAGTGAACCAAATTAATAAAATGGAGGATAAATGACATGACATGAGTAGTGAAATGTAAATCTCTGAGGGTATTGTTTGTAATATTTTGCCTGGTGCAAAACCTCCTGATTTTGCATCCTAAAGATGTTGTCCAGAGCCATAGAACTGTCAAATAAAGAAGGCCAGCATTAACAGGTAAGTGAACACTGATCAATCAAATGGGCAAGAAATATCTATTGGCAGGATTCTACACACAATACACTATAGTAGGAAATGTGATTTGCGCATGATAGAGGATGGCAAAAAAGGAGCGTCTTCAATAAATTCAATGAACTTGCAATGAACTAGCAATGCCGTTAGGGAGACCACTTTCAGGCCTGCCCATCGGCATTCACACATACAGTTAGCCAGTAAGAGACCACAGTATGTAAAATACAAACATTATAGTTACAGACTATAGACGGTATGCTGATGGGATTCTGAGGAATGCCATTTTCATATAAGCATGCTCAGGGAAAGTGCCTTAGAGGATCAGGAACCTGGACTATCATTTGGGGGATGGACAGGACTGATAACTAGCTAGTGATGGGAGGGGCGATTCCAGGGCAAAGACTGAGCTAGCACCAATGTGTGGTGGCATCAATACACTAGAGTGCTTGGAAGAAGGGTGCGTGTTCTGTGAGCAGAATTATGACGACTGTGACCAAGCTGGGAAGGGAGGCGGGGCTCTGACTACCAGATGAACCTGTAAGGACGTGCTGTTGAAGGCAGTGGGAAGCACTGGAGTCTTTAGAACAGGGGAAAGACACAAAGTGGGATTTTAGAAATATTAACCTTGCACCACTGTATCCAAAGTCCTTTTGAAGAGAAGACAGGAAACCTAAATTACAACAATCCAAGAAAAACCTCCTCTAGCCCCTCTGTTTAAATTTCCAGTCATGAAAACGTGCAAACCATTTTTTAAAAGTAGGTTCCACAAGCAGCATGGAGCCCAATGCAGACCTTGAACTCATGGCCACTGAGATCAAGACCTGAGCTGAGATCAAGAGCCAGACACTCAACTGACTGTGCCACCCAGGAGCCCCTACAAACCATTTCTAACTTAACCCAATGCATCCTTTTATTTCAGGAGAAAATACTAACTCCACAGCATATAAGCAAAATAAATTCAACCCCACTGCTGGTAAAGCAGTGTCCCAGAAAATCATTAAGCAGACTTTCTGATTCCATTTGTACCATTCTATTAAATTAGATGGGAGTAGAGAGTGACTGTTGTTTCAATTTAGAAAAAAGTAAACATTCAGAATGCTAAACTCTTAGATTTCTGCTCTGAAGAATAAAGAGAGTGTCAGAGCAGGACAGAGAATTGGGATCCCTCCAGAAATATAACTTCAAAGATAATTATCAGTGGTAATAAGAATTATCAATGTAATATTATGTCATCACATTTTGTGAATGTAATGTTGCAATGTCCTTTTATATCTATTATTACATTAGAACTCTGATATTTTCTCTGGGAAATGAGTCTTCAGCTAATTCTCCAGGTTCTAGGAAAGCAGCTTGTCATTTAACAAGTGCTATACTAATCCCTTCAAAAATAAAAAGTTCAAGGCAAATAAAAGGTCATGCTAAGAATGCATTCAGGCTTTTCACATTTTCAAAACACTTTAAAGATGGCACTTATTTAGCTGAGACAAGAATCTTGGTTTTTGTTGCTAGTGGCAGCCACCAATGCACTGAGGTAAAGTAAGAGATATTACTGTTCTGTGATGTTACCTGTACATGCAAGTCAAGTGGAGAAATGAGCGATTATCTAGAGGCAATTAAACTCATGTACACGGTCAATCGGTATAATTCAAGCCCCCAAATGTTCTCTTCCTCTCTTCGAGTGGTGCATGTGAAGACATGAATTATCAAAATAATTGGCACAGCTGTTCAATTCACGTTGCCTATATAGGGAGTGAATCAGGCTCAGTTTATTCATCTGTAAAATGAGGATAATTACATTTATATCAACCAACCTGGGGAAGATGAAAGTAGTCAATCTATTTATCAGCATTCAAATACCTTAGGTAGAAATTAGTCAAATATGACGAACCCTGGTTTCTTTGTAAGAACAGCAATTGAGGACTATGTTATATAGAATGTATTTAGTTGGTAAGGTCTCGACCTTCTTCTTTTTTTAAAAGATATTACTTATTCGTGAGAGACACAGAGAGAGAGGCAGAGGCATAGGCAGAGGGAGAATCAGGCTCCCCACAGGGAGCCCAACGTGGGACCCAATCCCAGGACCCTGGGACCAGGACCAGAACCAAAGGCAAGTGGTGCTCAACTGCTGAGCCCCGGTCTCAATCTTCTGACAACACCAAGTTCTGAGTGCCACAAGGCCAAGATAACACATGGCTAGAGAACAATTATGTGTTTGTGCTTAAAAAAAAATAGTATCTTCATGGTATGGAAACCTCTTTGAGTTTTACAAATAAGTGTAAGAGGAGAGTGGGGGAAGGAGGGACCCCAAGGGCACCTGTGTGCACTCACACAGAAAAGACAATATGTGAAAGGAAAAGTGAAGTATGCACAAATCTCTACCATACCATTGCATCAAAACAGTACACTGTGCACCATTTAGACATACATATAAAGGAAAAAAAAAGCTTAACAATTGTGTCTCTCACTTCAAAAGAGACAACAGACTTTGCATATTCTCAGAAAACGACATTAATCTGTTCCTTTTCAGAAATGATATGACTGGGGAAAAAATAAAAATCTGCCTTTGATTGGGTGCTATGGGTGTAAGCCCTGGCTTAGCTGTAAATCATTTGTGAAGATCATTTCTCCGTAGGTGAATAGAGTTGCTCTCGTGAAGTGTTAATACACCTGCAGTAGAGTGTTGCTGGGGGTAGGAGGTGTTAGACATTGATCAGGAGCTTAAGAGATGAGCTATTTATTTTTGCTGTTGTAAGAGGAAAATTTCTATAATAAAACAATGATTCTGCTTCTCTGTCAAAAAAATACCGTTTTATGACATAAAAGCTCTCTTCAGTAAACAAAGAACAGACTGTTATTGGGGGACATAAAAATTACAATAGAATATATTTCCCTGTAGGAGCACAACAGCCTTTAACTCAATTGGAACTTGCAGTGTGACAGCTTTTAAAGGAGGGGACGTATTCTAGGGGGAGACTCTCAGATATACTTTTCAATTCCCTGGACTGTACTAGTTCTTATCCTATAAAAATGGGTCTACATTAGCACACTGTGCCAGTAAATCATAATTTGCTCTGCAGCATGAAAGAAGCCCAGCTAGGGGAGGGGGTGCTGCTTTATGTGGCATAGTTCCAAGCAAACACATGGCTCGAATGAAGACGATTCTGAGGAATATGGAAACTTTATGTTCTGTTTGATAGGAAAATGTGTACAGCTTCTTAACTGTGAGCTTCTAGATGTGCTCCAAGGGCAAGTATAATCAGTTCTTAAATGGATTTTGTAATGCTGCATACCTAATCAAGCTGTTTACATTACAGGAAAGAGTTAAGTTTAATTCACTGTTTTATTGGGAAGGGCGCTTATTATTAACACCCATTTCAATAAATTTTAAGTAATTTAAAAAGCAGCAACACCTGGAGAAAAGTTGCAGTGAGAATTCCCTGTTTGCTTTTCTGTTTTATTTATGTGACATGAACAAAAGTGCTTACCCTTTGCTGTCTCAGACATTTCGGTGGCATGAGACCATGTGAGACAAAAACTGAAGCTAATACAGAAAATGGTGCTGTCAACTGGTTCTGATTTCCAATACTTCAATCTCAATTCTATCCCTCTCTCTCTATTAATGATCTGCCTTACTTTTAGCAGAAGTTTTCTCTAAGATAGTGGCCAGAGGGGTGGTAATGAGGTCAAGACTTCAATGAAAACTTTACAAAGCTAGGTAGGCTATTGTGAAAGCTAATTCTGCGCTGTTGGTTCATGAAAGGGATGACATTATACATGAGTAGTGACAAAAGTAACTCATACCATGTGTGTTACTAGAGAACTCTGCGTATTAAATATTTGACAATGGGCAGCCCAAAATGAAAGGTTAAAAAAAAAACACAAAAGAAAGGGAGTCTGAGGGATGCAACTGATTAAACAGTTTTGGTTTAGTAAAAATCCATCTCAGAATCTTTTAATAGTAATTATCTGTCCCAATCTCGATCCACTTGAATACAGTACTCACCAGCAGTAACTACTAGGACTTTGCCACCTCATTCCTCCGAAAGTGCACCACCTTATAATTCAGACTCCCTCTGTGTAACAAGTGTTGTGAGTTTTCTGTGTGCCAGATACTGTCCTAAGCACCTTACATATATTAATGGAGACCAACCATCTGAGCTAGGTATTTTTATTATCTTTTATAGACAAGAAAAATGAGGCACAGGGATGTTACATCATTTATTCAAGGTCACAAAACTAAACCGTGGTGGAGGTGGGAAAAAAATGCCCCAGATCCTCCTTTTCCAGGACATCATAGCCAGAACTTCTTCAGCAGCTACAATGTAGCAGAAGCTGAGCTCAGTGTTTCACAGACATGATTTCATCCTGACAACAATGCTACCAAGTTGGATATTAGATTTCCATTCTTACACATGAGCAAAAAGGCTCAGAGAAGGTTAGTAATGTCCCCAAAGACAGCCAGCCACTTCCAAGCGGAAAAGCATTTGGGCTCAGAGTTGCCTGACTTCGAAGCCTACCCCTCTCTGCATGCCACAGACCTCTGTACATACTCTGCTTTCTCTTCTCAAACGTATTCTTCACCTTCTTGCCCTTGTGATGCTTTTCATGCCACCAAACCCATCAACTGCTGTTCAACAGTATCTAAAACCAAGTGCAATGGGTTAAACAAATCGCAGGGTGAGAAAACAGGAGGTAAAAGGACATAACTGGTTTGCTACTGTTCATTTTTTCACAACTTCATTTCCAAATGGACACTTTCTCCATTTTTGTCTTTACTGTTGTCATTCCACACAATTGCATCCAAATTTGTCTTTTCGTAAATACTGGAAATTCATAGTTCTTTGGCAAAATGGAGGGATCATGACATTTTTCTCTATATTTAATTCCTCATAATCAAGAAAAAGTGAACTCTAGTAAGAAAGCCTATATGAAAATTACACAAAACCAGTTATTACGAAATTTTCACAGCTATGTTAGTTTCCTAGGGCCATTAGAACAAATTATCACTAATTTAGTGGCTTAAAATAATCTGTACTTACTGTTTTACAGTTCTGGGGGTCAGAAGTCTGAAAATGAATCTTAGAAGCAAAAATTAAAGTGTCAGCAGAGCTTGTGTTCCTTCTGGAGTCAATAAGAGAGAGCAGGTTCCCTTGCCTTTTTCAGCTTCTAGAGGCTGCCTGCAACCCTTGGCTCTCGGCCCCGCTGCCCATCTTCAAAGCCGGTAGGTGAGCATCTTCTCATTCCTCCCTCTGCCTGCTTGCATGATCCCATTGCCTCTTGTTTTTGAAGGACCTTTGTGATTACATTGTCCACCCAAAAATAATCGATCCAGGTCCCCCCATGTCAACATCTTTTCTTAAAGACTTTTTCTTTTTAAAGATTTTATTTATTTATTTGAGAGTGAGCAAGTGAGAGAGCATGGGAAGGGGAGGGTCAGAGGGAGAAGCAGCCTTCATGATCCTGGGATTATGACCTAAGCTGAAGGCAGACACTGAAGTGACTAAGTCACCCAGGTGCCCCTCATGTCAACATCCTTAACTTCACCCCTCTGCAAGTCCCTTCCACCGTGTAAGGAAACATACTCACTAACATACTCACAGGTTCCTGGGATGAGGACACGGCTCTCTTTGGGGAGCCATTAGCCTACCATAAATGATCTGGGGTCATCTCACATGAAAGTGCCTGCCACAATGTGGCACACTTCTTGGGGCTGCTTCAGTATTCTGCGAAAGTTGGTGTCAAGGGTTACAAATCTCCACCATCTAGAAAGCACGGGAGGCATTAAGCAGAGAGAATCCAGCTTTCCAGGGCAGACCTGGTTTAACCATAGGCCTCCAGAGGCAGAAGAGGTGTACTGTCACATGTCCCTCATCCCGTCACTGAGAAAGTCCCTCTGAATGTCCCTATTAAGAGGTGGAAACTGCAACTCACAAACGTGTTACATTAAAAAAAAAATTAGTGAACTGTGACTCCCTGAGGAAATCAGGGTGTTGCTGTTTTGTGACAAGCAGCTCTTCCAGGAGTGAATCCTGGCAGAAATCCAGAACAAAGTCCTTATCTTTGGGGGAATGACAGCCTGCAGGAAAGGAAGGGGCACTGCCTTCCGGGATAGAGAAACACCGGCTTCCCCTCTGCTTGGCTCATTCAGCTTCATTCTCCCCCATCAACACCCACTCAGCAACAGCAACATTAAGCCTTCTTCCCAGCTGTCTTCCTCCCCCTTTTCATTTTTAAACTGCTTCTACTTTTTGACTTCTTTTCTCTGCAACAAGTACTACCAAAAATCTGAAAGCTTTTTTTCCCCAATTGTTACCATGGAGAGAGCAATTTTCTCATCAA
Source organism: Vulpes lagopus (assembly GCF_018345385.1). NCBI lineage: Eukaryota > Metazoa > Chordata > Mammalia > Carnivora > Canidae > Vulpes > Vulpes lagopus. Next base: position 26,967,791 of record NC_054848.1, read on the forward strand.
GGAAAGGAGGCAGTGCAGAGGGAGAAGGAAGAGCCACATATGAAAATTGAAAGTTAGCCTCTGTGTCTTTTCAACAATATCCAATTAAATCTTTTCACTACCATACACAAAACAACAAGAACACAGTGGGTGGCCCATTTAGCCCAAGGACATGAATGAATCAGTAGGCTCTGGGAAAATGTGCCGGGGTGGGGGGGGGGGTGGGGGGGCTGAGGTGGTGGCTGGAGGAGGAGGAGGAGGAGGAGGATGCAGAGGTGGGGAGGCAGGCGGGTCCTCCTGAAACAGAGAACTAATGAACAATGATCACTGATAGATAATTACTATGCAGTTGTTTGAATTGAGACAGCTTTCTATCATTGTCAGGTAGTTGACCTTCAGAATGGCAGATGATTTTCTCCCAAATGATGAAATACAAACGTGTAGATGAACAAAACAAATGGAGGGAAGAGACCTGTGAAATGTTCCTCAATGAAAGTTGAAAACAAAGTGGAGGAAAATTCAAATGCGGAATAATCTAGTGGTGAAACATCCGTGAGCTTTTAATTAAGTCTGGAATTTTATATTTCAAAACAGAGGGAAATCTATCCCCGATTCACAGATGTGCCAATATTAAGAAAGACCTGAAATATTAATCCTCCCGTTCTAATTCTCACGAGATGAATCATACATAGGCTTTATTCCTTCTGATCGTTCTGCACAAAACCAAATTAAGAAATTTTTAAATGATGAGGGTTCTCAAAGTACAATGGGTAACTCATCCTCTCTTGAGTAGAAGAATCCTGCATATATCCTGTACATAAATATTATGTCTAAAGGCTGCCATCATCAGGAGTAATCAACGGAAAAGAACTGCAAAACAGTAAAAACATAAATTTAAAATGTTGGTGGTGATGACATTAACAGCAAGAGTTAGGAGCTGAAGCAGCATTTTGATCAACTTCTCCTATGATTCTCCTCTCTTCCCTATTACCCATTCCACTTTTAAAAACATGATGGGTTTGTTTTACAGAACATAATGATGAAATGTTTTAGATATACAAAAAGGTACAGAGAAGATAAAGTTACAATTCAAGTCTGTGACGGGGCTGTATCGGTCCATGCACACACCTGCTATAAAAGTTACACCACTGACTCACTCGAGTTCATTCTTTAATGCAAACTTTCACACTGGAAAGATGCTTATTTTTAAGAAGAGCAATGCTATTAGATATTATTTTTGAAAACTAGCTTAAGATCATAACCTTTGTCTCCCTTAGAATTAGTCACGGAGTTGGGAGAATGAGACTAGAAAAAAAAAGGCACTACTCCAAAGCCCTAACCCCAGTGCAGAGCAGCAGGCAGCTCCAACCCAAGAAGCCACCCACCTACAATTTGATGTGATTTCACAGAAAATTCACTCTCAGCCCGTTTGTTTACAATAAATGATTCTCTTACTGACAGAGCAGAAAATATACGTAGATCAACAGGAAGAGAGAAAGAAAGAGATAAAGGGAAGAAAGAAGAAAACAAAGAAGGAAATGAAGGAAGGAAAGAAGACAAGGGGGAAGGAAGGGAAAGAGAGAGAATGAACTCTGATTTATGGGGTATATGCGAATCTATTTCCTGATAGCATTTTCTGCTTGCTACTTCACAAAAGCACCCCCCCCAAAAAAAAGAGACTACATTATTCTCAATTACAGATTATTAGATAAATAAAAACTAAGATGATTTGCATGAAAAGCAAACAATAAGCTCTTTTCTCAGCAACACTGAAGGTTTCATTAAGTGAAGTTGTAGGAAAGAGCTACATATCTTTTCAATCTCTCTCTCTGTTATTGTTGAATCTGTAAATCCCATGCCCCATTACCCCCGGACAAGCCAGGGAGATATTCTCACATGATAGCGCTTCATTTGTGATTGAACTGACACAGAATGGTTGCCTCTTCTGAATACATACAAAGAATTTTTGATTTGGGGGCTTCATGTTTTGTTTCGTTGTTAGACCACTAAAAATAATCAAATTTCTCACATAGGTAGGGCACAAGCAAAGATGAAGGAAAAATCTCACTTAAATTATTTATGAACAAGGAGACGCCTGGGTGGCTCAGCAGTTGAGCGTCTGCCCTTAGGGCGTGATCCCGGAGTTCTGGGATCGAGTCCCACATTGGGCTCCCTGTGGGGAGCCTGTTTCTTTTTCTGCCTATGTCTCCGCCTTCTATGTCTCTCATGAATAAATAAATAACATCTTTAAAAGACATTTATGAACAAGGGCAACATACTTGTTGATCCAGGGGCACCTGGGTGGTTCAGTGGGGTGAGCAGGTGACTCTTGGTTTCAGCTCAGATCATGATCTCAGAGTCTTGCAATCCAGCCCCCATCAGGCTCTGCACTCAGCGGGGAGTCTGCTTGAAGCTTCTCTCCCTCTGCCCCTCCCCCTGCTTGTGCGTGAGCACATGCTCCCTCTCTCTCAAATAAATAAATCTTTAAAAAATTAAAAATACTTGTTGACACAGAGTTGGCTTATTTACTAGACAAGTATATTCTTAAGGCTGAATGCCCTAAATCAAAGATTGTGGTTAACCTCTCTAAGGTTAATTGAATCCCACCCTTAAATTTCAGAATATTCTCATGTCTGTCTTGAGTAAACCTTTTACACAGATTGTGATCATAATACTTGATAGTGAAGGTATGGGCACGTAACTAACCCTTATTTTACTAACCTTTTGCTCCTGCTATCTACCCAAAGTAACCTAACGCATAACGATATTGACCTTGGATAATTCAAACATTGTGCAAGCCACACACTTTAAAATAAATTATTTTCTAAGGAAGTATAACCAGTACAAAAACAATAGTTCCTTGTGATCATTACTTCCTTCCACTCAATAATGGATCTGATTTTGTTCTTGGAGTATAACATTAAATTTCTGTCTCGCTCACTTTTTAAAACAGGTGATGGAGATATTCTGGTGATTTTTTGATGGGGATTAAGGAATACACTTGTGATGGGCACCGGGTGATGTATGAAATTGTTGAATCACTAATTGTACACCTGAGTCTTATATTACACTGTATGTTAACTGACTGGAATTTATAGAAAAACCTTAAAAAAGAAGCTTCTGTTTTGATTTCCTCGTGGCTGTATTTGTCCAACATGGTTTACTAACCAGATCTTTAAAGATTTCATTCCATCTCTGTGCACCATTTCTATCGATTAATTTCACAATTCCGCCTTGTCTTTCATCTATTATTACTTGTATTGTTACCCCCACCACGATCCAAATAATAACTGGCCCTAGTCTTTAGTTAAGAACACAGACTGTTATCTATATAATTACCTATGAGATGCATGTGCATGGCGAGGAGTGGGGAAGAAGAAGGAACTCGATCATAGCTGAATACTGGACATTAGTTTATGGAGCTGCAAACTGCGGTGAGACCAAATTCTCTTACCCTATGGGTGCCTATCTGGGCTGCAAAATTATTCTGTTCTCTGACATTTTTATCTTAGCTCTTTGACAAGTTCTCTGTCACTTTTCTTCTCAAGATTCAGATTCCAGATTATTGCTTCCCTGGGTATATTTTTTCAAAGAACAGTTGAAGATTGTAAGAGCCTGTTTTAATGGATCATCTTTCTTAAGCAAACACATTTTTATCCCTACTCTTTCTATTCCCCAGATAGGTCCTAAAGAGTATTTCTCAATAATAAGGTTAAATATAAGTATATGTTATATATGTGATTTGTGCATTCAAATATGTATATGTATATATATGTGTGTGTGTGTGTGTGTGTGTGTGTGTGTGTGTATGTACACATGGTTTCTTGCCAATAAGCCTGAGTTGGCATCCAGGCGTTTCCAATGGTATTGCTTGGGCAACTAACTTAACCTCTCTGATTCTCTTCCTTTATGAAACAAGTATAATACTAGTTAGTGTACAATACACTTGAGAGGATTAAAAATATAAATGCCATGTGCACAGTACAGTGACCAGTAGATACTAAGGCATAATAAAGGTAAGTGTAAGTGTACCTTTTATAGTAGCATATTATTTTATAGTGGCATATTATTTGGCCCAACATTTTTCAGACAAAAGGAGTTTGTCAGAAGCAACTTGGCCAAACCCAAATGCTGTATGTTTCAATAATGGCAGCTTAGCAACAATTCTGTCTTTAAACATTTCTTTCCATTTTTCAAGATCTGCTTTTTATTCTATCCTTACATTTATTTCTACTATTGTACATTTTTAATAGAAAAGTTGAACAAATCTGAATATCCAATATTGAAATTCTTTCCTGTAGTGATCATTTAAAATTTCTTTTGCTGTGTTTACTTTATATAAACAGTACACACTCATAACACTATACAGAAACACCATTCTGTAAACAGCATAAATAGCACCCATAACCCTACCTGCCCAAAAACAATTCTAATTTTCATTATATGTAATCATAGATAAATATTTATATCATATATATACATATATACAGATTCATGTATATCTATCACTGCTTTAAGTGAACCTTTCAGGCAGACTGTAATCTCAACACCTGACAGTGAGGGTAACTGTATATATACAGACTATATATATTTATAGCCATATCTATCTATCTATCTATCTATCTATCTATCTATCTATCTATCTATCATCTATCATCTCTTCTCCCATAGCACTCTATGTGGATATATATAATCTTCACAGAAATATATGTGGTATGTATTTCTATAAAGTAACATATATGTACTTGGGTATGCAATATTTATTACAACAAAATGATATCATACAGTACATATTGACTTATACAATGCAATTTGTTTTAGCAGTCTACTCAATTTTGGACATTTTTTTCCCAGCTGGCCCTATCTGAAATAATGAACTTATCTGTACTAAGAAGCTGTAATATGCTCTACAGATCCCCCTTCAGAAATGTGGGACTTGGGACGCCTGGGTGGCTCAGCGGTTGAGCACCTGCTCCTGGCTCAGGACATGATCCGCAGTCTCAGGATCGAGTCCCACATCAGGTTCCCTGCCTGGAGCCTGCTTCTCCCTCTGCCTACATCTCTGCCTTTCTCTCTCTGTGTCTTTCTTGAATAAATAAGTAAAATCTTAAAAAAAGAAATGTGGGACTTACTTCCTCAGTAAGTGCTTGGTAGTGCTTCTGGTAGACAACCTTCTGCTTGTCAACTCCCTTCTAGGAATTGCCTTGGCGGAAGAGCATCATCTTGCACATGTTTGTATTTCCCTCCCTGAAAGCCCATCTCCAGTAAGTGACTAGATGTGAAGTTATAAAGGGCTGATTTTTTCTCCCCAAATCATAACAATTCTGAAGGGTCACTTCAGCTTCAGATCAGATGAGGCCTCTCCTGGGAATGCTTCACAGTCCAGCTTCTCCTTCTGCCCACTTCTGCCCACTTCTGCCCCCTTCTGTTGACCCCAAGAGCACTTCCAAGTAAACCTCCTGTATGCTCACCTGCATCTCAGTGACTGCTTCCCAGAAACCCAAGCTTTATAGAATGCTAATAAATTCTAGGCATATCCACAACATTCTTGTCCTAAAAGTCTCTATAGTATGGAAGCAAAACTTTCTCATAATAGCATGCACATTTTCTTCCCATTCCTCCTTTAGCAAGTAATTGGAGAGTTAAGGTAAGGATGATTTAGAAGAAAGAAAGTGCATATAACCCTGGGCTCAAACACACCTGTCTCCAGCTACTGAATTTCTCAAAACCACCTCAACTTTGACTTGAGGCAGACTCATCATACTCTGCTGTCTGAAAACCTGTTTCAACAGAAGGTGCTCTTCTCACTGCACTCCAAACATTTCTTTCTAATCCAAGAAAAAAATTCTCATCTATGAGGAAAACACACATTTTCTGAAGCACTTGGACAACAATTCGAGTGAAACAAGTTTCTCTCTTTTTAAAAGTATGTAGCATCAAATGGCAAGGGGTTTTGAAACACTATCCCTGCCCTTTTGATTCCATCTCAGATTTTGAAATTTGATTTATTTATGCTGCAAAAATAGCCATCATGATTGTTTTTTCAAGTGTCTATCATTTTTCACCAAGGATAATTGCTACAATTAGCAAGCAGCACCTCCATACAAACCTATTGAATCCTCTAAAATTAACATTTGTTTTAAAAAGTGACTTTACTTGTCTACTTCGATGAATGATGTAAACTGCTACTGCTATGTTAAGCAAAAAGAAAATGGGACAAGTAACACACAGAACAAATACAACTGCAAAGTCGAGATTTATTTACAAAGATCTTAAAGTGTGCTTTTAATCCTGATAACTATACTATGACATAGGGTTTTCTAACCCAGTTTTACAAATGCTCAAACTGAGAATTATAGAAGTTGTGTAGCTTGCCAGTAACACATAAGGCAAGGTTTTAGATGCCTGACTCCAGAAAAGCTCATGCCATTTCTGCAAATATGAGAAAAAGCAAGACACATGTTCACATATTATGCAAGTTCCTCTATATTTGAGGAAAGGGTGGAGTGGCCAAATTATAACAGTATTCTTTGCTCGATTTTTGTTATGAATTAAAGCTGACATTTGGAGATGTCATCAAAGACTTGAAAAAGAAAAATAGGATAAAAAAGGAATGAAATAAGGAAATGACAAAATTTTTCCTGTTTTTCCATGTTGGAAATCCTTGTTGATACATGTTTATGTAATACATTATATTTCTTTAGATGTGTCATGAAAGAAAATGAATATGTGTGTTCATTTCGATTCCTTTTGAAATGAGAAAAGAGATGGCATCCTGTGTCTTCCTTCTCTTTCCAGCTTTTAAATCCCACGATGGCTTATATAAATGCTACTGAGAAATAGGAAAATTTAACAAAACAAAAAATGAACCATGTTTATAAGATGGTTAGTTTGGTTACAAAGGAATTATATTTCATTTAAATATTGATTTCCCTGAAAAATTTTTCTTGACATGGAATGGTGACTAGAGTAGGTATACTGTAGTCAATATCTCATTTATAAAATATCTCACTTTACAATATTTCATTTATAAAACCGAGGACGGAGGATGGAGACTCCCATCCTCCTTGCCACAGTGATTTGCTTAGGTGTGAGCACATGACTTAAGCTAGTCCAATCAGAGAAGCTTCATTTCAAGGTCACAAAAGGAGTTTTCGTTCCTTTTTAATATAGTCTGGTATGCAAAATATATCCTCTAACAGCTATGACAGTGTTGAAGGGCAAAACTGAGCAATGAGATGGCGTTTTGGGTATGCCGTGCCTGAAGCCCACATAATAGTTTCGTTTCCTAAGCCAATCATTTCCTTTCTTCTTCTTCTTTTTAAATTTCCTTTCTTCTTAAAGCCAGTTTGAGTTGCATTTTTCTATTATTTGCAACTGACAATATTCTCATTTACGTTCAGATTTAATGTAAAGGAATATATTGTTTTTACCCAGTCTAGAATCTATTTCATCGTACCTCAATTGCCTGCTTACTTTTTGGTTTTCTCAAATACATTATAAACAATGTATTGTTTATAAATGTATCATGTATAAACCCTTAACAAAAAGTTTTCCAAGATAGAATCCATACATCAAATAATTCAGTTTGCAAAGTACTGACACTTATTTAATTTTCTTTGTATAGAAGATGACTATATATCCAGTTTATCCTGGACAAGCTGAGTTAACCCTTGTTGTCTGGCATCATTAATAATGGCACATAGTTTCACTCTCATGAGTATTCTGATGGAGACAATAAATCATATAATAGACTATAAGGTGAGTTTTAAAATCAGCAACATTCTTGCCCTTTGTAAACTCAGTATGACAGGCAAGTGCCCTTAAGCTGCCACCTAGCTGTAACAGCCTCATAGACAGAAAGAACTAACATTATAGATCTCATCTCCCTTAGGATTCTTTAGCTTCCCTTTGTTGCATTCTTTCAGAATATTTTAGCAAGCAACCTGCTAAAACTTGATGAATGGGGTTGCAAGATAACCTGACTGCAAAAGTGATTGTGTTATGTCTTTAAAAATGAGTAACAGGTATATTTCCTTCTTTACTTTCAGATGGCAGGTATGGCTATATCCCTAAAGTCTACATTTCATTGCCCTCAAAAAATGTTAAGAGTTCTTTGTTTTGGAAAATCTTGGAGTTTAGAAAATAATCTAGAATAACTGAGACCTATAGGCAAGGAAAAAAAAGGCAGAATTGTTATATCTTCCAGGAGATTTCTTTCCTGTGTACTCAAAGACTCTTGAAGGACACACTGATGGAGAGGGGTACCCTGAAACATGAACAACACAGTGAATTCCTCAACTATCTAGAAGAAAAATTCTGAGCCAAATTTTATTTGATTTAGAAAAAAATGAAGGTACATAACATTTCTTATGCTTTTGGAGATGAGAAAGAATTCATTGGGTCTTTATATGTAACTTCATAGAGGATTATTCCAGGATATTTTCATGTCGACAGAAAATAATTAGACTCAATCCTCAAAACCAAATAAGTTCATTTTTAACAGTAGATTTTAAGCATGTGATAGCATGATTAGACAGTAATAATATTTGGAGGGGGCAAGGAATTGCTTTTCTAAGGAGAAAACTCTAAGTAACATCTGCATAGTTCCTGATGATGGTAAAAAAAAAATCGCATTCCAGCTTTAGAGAATTTGCAGGTCAGTTCTATATTCTATTCCTTGAAAGAATTATAGGACACCTAGTCCTAACATCAAAATAGAAATAAAACTGAGGGACGAAAGAAGCAAAACAGGGCTTTAGGATTAGGATTATACCTTGAAAAACAAAACCAGAAAACAATAAGGTATTGAAAAATACCAGGCAGTATCATGATCACATACAAAGAGTTGCCACATAATTAGAGGTTATTTGAAATAAGCAGGTGTGTACTGGGAGACCAAAAAGACAAAATGATAAAAGAATACCCCCCCCCAACATCCCTCTGCTTCCAGCCTGACAAAACGCTTTAAATCACAACCACTAAATTATCTGAACTCTTCCAAAGAAGGGAATTAATATACATTTCTTTTTAAAGAAACAGATATGACACATTTTATATGACTTAAATATTGGATAAAAAGTTTAATACAAAAGTTTAAAAGCAGATACCATGCAATTTGGAAGCTGGCCAAGTAAAAGGTTATTTCTAAGCAATTTAAAACAAATTAACGTTTACTTTGAAACCTAAGCTTTAAGGGTCAAAGAAAGAAGAGAAATAAGCTAGAACATGCCTTCTGGTTGTAAAAACCATATTTAAAGAGACAAAGGCTTGAGGGAACATCTGTGATTATAAGCTTTCTGCTTTTTATTGAAACAGTAGTTTTCTATTCAGTAAACAGGAGTTAAAGAAAATAAGTGAGTGGGGACACCTGGGTGTCTCAGCGGTTGAGCGTCTGCCTTTGGCTCAGGGCATGATCCCGGGATTCCGGGATCAGGTCCCAGGATCGGGTCCCGCATCAGGCTCCCTGCATAGAGCCTGCTTCTCCCTCTGCCTATGTCTCTGCCTCTCTTTTTTTCTGTGTCTCTCATGAATAAATAAATAAAATCTAGGGGAAAAAAGGAAAATAAGTGAGTGAAACTTCCATATCAGCCAAGTCTGCATAAGATTCATCATGTTGTATGATAGGTTCTTTTGAGAAAACAATTAGTACTAGAACCAGGATCACCAAGGGTATCTAATTACAGGCTCAGAGACAGCTGACATTTGACACACTGAGAGCAATAGTCTCCAAATTTTTCTGACTGAACACACCTACAATTTTAAAAAATTATGGCCCATACATACCAATCCATACTTATTCAAATTTAACACATGTATAACTTCATTAATATAGTAGGTATTTTACAAAACATCAACAAAATATTAACTCTAAAGAATGAGATAAAATAAATCTAAATAGAATTTATGGTTCTTCTTATATATTCCCATTGAGGATCTCTGTAACTGAACAGTGAAAGGAAGAGACAAAGGTTTCCACTTAACAACAACAACAACAACAACAACAAACATGAAAAGCACATGATTTTGGTCTTTTAGACTTTACATCGGAAAATGCTAAAATGTATATAGGCACTTAATACCTTTCAATGGTGCTCTATAGTGTGTACTTCTAAAACTCATGTAGTAAAAAGTAAGTAAACAAAACTCATGTAGATTTTAATAATTAATATTTAAAATATAGTTATATGTAATATAAATATATCTTTTATAGACAACACCGATTTTATAGAAAAATGTTCTGAATTCTTTCCTTTAGATATTCATTCTGGAGAAAGCCTTGATACTTGGTTCCTGGTAGGTAGATCACAATGAGAGGCACAAAGGCCATTCTCATAACAACTTCCCAAATTACAGACAGTGTTAAAAGACAAGAATTCTGAAAGATTAATTTAGTAAAAACAAATGCATATAATCAAGTGACTCATAGAGACATGCTAATTTGAATAAGGTAAGTTAATGTTTTCTAAACTGCTCAAGATGTTCCACACAAACAAATTCCATGGAGCAATGCTGAGCTAAATGATGCTAACATTCCTGCCAGACTTTTCAATGACTTTGCTATGGTGATGTACTCTATAGATCTCCATGATAGGCAAAGTTCATGTACATTCTCAGCTTATTTGACTTTTTCTTGAGAAACATCTGTTAACATCTGTTGGATCTAGTGTCTCAGGAAATGTTGAGATAGTCTAGTATAGCTCCTAAGAACAATAGTGTATTTCCTAATGAAAACCTTAATATTCATCACTTTGTTTTTTTAGAGCATAAAGTAGACAACTAAAATTATGAGAGGCAAGAGGGGCTTTCTTGTTGGAGCATGTGGTGACGAAGAAGGAAGAATCTAAGAGCCTGGGCCTTGGGATAGTGCAATGAAGAGAACATGTATGACCAAGTAGCACAGACCTGTGGTGGCAGATAGCAAAGACCACACAAAGCAGTTTTAAGATGACAGGAAAAAGGCAACAACAGACAAGGGGAAAAAAACTTGACCTTAAAAAAAATTATTTTATTATTTTAAAATATTTTATTTATTCATGAGAGACACAGAGAGAGAGGCAGAGACATAGACAGAGGGAGAAGAAAGCTCCCCACAGAGAGCCCAATGTGGGACTCGATCCCAGGACCTCGGGATCATGACCTAAGCCAAAGGCAGATACTCAACCACTGAGCCACCCAGGCGCCCCTAAAAATTATTTTTTATTTGTATTTTTAAAAAAATTTTAAAATTTATTCGAGAGAGGAGAGAGAGAGAGAGAGAGAGGCAGAGACATAGGCAGAGGGAGAAGCAGGCTCCATGCAGGGAGCCCGATGTGGGACCCGATCCCAGGACTCCGGGATCATGCCCTGAGCCAAAGGCAGACGCTCATCTGCTGAACCACCCAGGCATCCCACCCCTAAAACATTTTATATTAAATGAGCCACATTACTCATTTTCCTGTTTGACTCTATTAGCACTGTTAATCTTTTGGGTACTTATATTTTTCCTTGAACTCCATGATTGCATTTAGATCTTTATAATTCAAAATATTAAAACTGATGAGCTAACACTAACTATTGATGCTAATGGGCCTCTCCAGAATACAGCAGGGGAATTAAATTGTTGTCAAAGTGATTGCTTTTTCTTTCTCTAATTAAAAAAATATACAGAAGCAAAAAGATAGAAACAGATATTCTTTCCTTCACTTTACTGATAAATGAAAGAAATTTAAACAGAAAACATTGTGTATTACAGCTATTTACATATATGTGCTATTCAAGTGGTAGTAACTAGTCACGTGCTATTTGAAATGTGGCAACTAAATAAATTATTTTTAAAGTTTAACAAAAAAATAAAGTTTAACTAATTTTGTCATTTTCTTTTTAATGATGGAAATGGTATTTTGGTTGTGGTTATACAACTGTATGTATTGACAAAACTCCTAACTATACACTAAAATAGGTGAATCTGACCACAAAGAAGCGGTTTTCAATAAAACTTGCTTAAAAATAAAACAAAACGAACTAGGGGTGGTGGAAGGGGAGGAGGGCGGGTGTTGGAGGGGAATGGGTGACGGGCACTGAGGTGGACACTTGACGGGATGAGCAAAATAAAACAAAACCAGAGCACTTGGGTGATTTAGTTGGTTAAGTGTCCAACTCTTGATTTTGGTTCAGGTCATGATCCCAGATTGTGGGATCGAGCCTCTCACGGGGCTCCACACTCAGGGTGGGATCTTCTGAAGATTCTCTCCTTCTCCCTTCTCCTCACTCCACCCCCGTTCCCACCCCTGCTTATGTGCTATCTAAATAAATAAATAAAAATAAATAGATAAATAAAACCTTAAAAAATAAAACAAAACCATGAGAATTTTACCAAAATCCAGAAACTATCATAATGCAAAACTTGTGTCCAATTTTTAAACCACAAAGCCAAAAGCTTTTAAAATTTATATGGAAAAATAAAACCCTCAGGTTTACTTAAATAGCATGTTAAGGATGAAACAGCATTCTACTCTCTGTAATTTAAAGAACGAGTGAAAAGTCCTGAGTCAATGTTGTGGCATATGCCACAGAAGAGTGTCTTTCCAGAGTCACTTTTTGGGACAGAAGATGGACAAGAATTATGCATCAATATTCTTCATCTTTGCTTTCAGCCCTTGAAAGAGATGCCACTTCTTTCTGATCACCATGGTATCTGCTGTGATATCTGCTGTCATTCTGATTCCCTGCCTCTGGCTGCTGTCAAGATTTCTTCCTGGTCTTGTTTTCAGAATTTCATTATGATACATCTTGGCAAGGATCTCTTTCAGTATATTCTGTTTGAGATTCTCTCAGTTTCTAGAATCTGCAGGTTTGTGTCTCTGGCCAAACTCGGGGAGTTCTCAGCCATTATTTCTTCTAGGACTCCATTAGCCCCAACCCTACTCCACCTTTCAGAACGGTGATGGCACAGTGTTGGGTCTTCTGTCCCACAGGTCCCTGAGGCTCTGTTTACCCCTCCTCTATTTTCTCTGCTTCAGGTTAGCTGGCATTTTTATTCTACCTTCCAATTCACGGTTCCTTCTTCTCTCTTCCCTCCACTTGGCTGTTGAGTCCAGCCACTGAGCCCTTTATTTTGGTTATTGCTTTTTTTTTTTTCAGTTCAGAAATTTCCATTTGGGTCTGCTTTAAATCTGATACTGCTGAGGCTATTTTTCCCCCATTTGTTTAAGTGTTCATGATCATTCACTGAAGCATTCTTAGGATGGCTGCTTAAAGTCCTTGTCAGATAACTACCATCTCTGTTGGCTCTGGGTTGGCATCTAGTGATTGTTTTGTATTGACTCAGTTGGAGATCCTCCTGTTTTTTGTATGATGTGGTTTTCTTTTTAACTGAAACCTGGACATTTCTGTCTTGTGCTATGAGACACTGGATCTTACTTAAATCTTCCACTGAAGCTGCTCCTTCATCCCAGCAGGGATGGAGGGGGCTGGGGCAGGCACTTTCTCTTTCCCAAGAGGTGGAGGTGGAAGTCCACACTCACCATGAAGCCTTCACTGGCACCATAAAACGGGAGAACTCATTACTACCTGGTGAGGTTGAGAGCTCTGGCTCCCACAAGCTCTTGATGGTGGGGGTGGGGGTGCTCCAGTTCTTTCTGAGTGTTTGGCTGGAGTGCAACAGGTACTGTCTCAAAAGTTTGTCTTACTCAGCTACCTGTTTCCTGATGCTTTGGTAAGAGAACCTGCTTTTAATTTTCTTTTGGCTGTGCCCTTTGACATTTCTGAATTTCGGGCTTCTTCAGCTCGAAATCTGGGATAAATGAGGCAAAAAGAAAACCCAGGGAGCTCACCACCATGTCACTCCGTGGATCCCGAAATCGGGAGCTAGTCTTCCTTCTCTCCACCTTTGAAATGAATGCTGGAGTCTTCTTAGGCCAGCAGGCAGAGGACCATGGAAATCTGTGGTGTTCCAGATGGAGATGTCGTAGGAGCACCACTGCTTCATATAGAAAGCACTGCCTACCATGCTGACCGTGTCCCGGCAGTGCCGCTCCATGTACCTTTGCAGCAGCGACATTTTACCAACGTTCATGTTCCTCAGAAGCATGATCTTCCCATTGCGCTTCCTCATCTTCCCGCAAGAAGGCCCCCTCCTCCTCACTTTGTCTGGCCAGTGCATCCTGGGCACCACTGGAGCAGCCAGCCCCTACCCTCAGATCACTTGGACCGGGGGCTTGTGAGAACCCAGACTCCTGGGAACCCCAACCTTACAAGAACCCACCAGAACCCTCCCATTCAGACACCCGGGAGGAAGGAAGAGAAAGCACCTGCAGTTTAATAAATTTAAATGTAAATAGCCACATGCAGCTAGTGGCTACTATATTGAACAGTGCAGATTTAGAGAATTATAGAAAACACATCTAGTTAATTAAGAAGTTATTCCTTGAGAATAGAGGAGGGCATATAAACACAATTTCCCTCTTAATTTACATTGTTTTCAGTGACCTTTGTTGGTGTGATTGTAAAGTAACATAAGTGATGTCTACTACCACACCTTAACACTGGGGTTATTCTCTCACATTCACATTTCCATGCTATCTCTGTGAAAACTAAAATAGGAAAATGATCATATCATTTTTATCTAATTAAAAGTCCTTAAGTCTGAAGAAGAAGAATATGCATCTCTTGAAGCTAGAAGTGGTCATGACACATTTTGAATCAATGCCCTGTAAGCAGACCTCTTTTATGTGGGGAGGACAGGAAAGCTTTTGTTTTCCTTGTAAAATTAAGCTGACACATGGCACATGCATTTACTCTCCCCATTTCCTGCTTTTCCATTTTAAAATACAGACATAGTGCTTTGAGTTGGTATAGCCCTCTTGAGGCCACCTGTTAAAGATGCCTGGGGCTAACTCAAGAAGGAGTTGGGACACATGATTTTGAGGCTGATGGACCTACCCTGGAACATAGAATTCTTGAGGTCTTGCTATGTGCGAAAACCTCCTATATGGCTAAGCTATTGTAATGAGGATTTTGTCATATACAGCCAAACTCAATCCTATAAGTATTAATTGAGGGAAAATCCTTTAATTTTTAAAATTCTTAGAAAGTTATGACTGTTTTTTTGACATAGTAAATTTAATTTCCAGAAGCCTTTCATTCATCACTCACCAAAAACAAACAGAAGACATGTTGCACTTAAAAGTTAAAATAAAATATGCACATGCCTCTATAACATGGTTAAATTTTAAATGCTAAGCAAAACTAGTCATCCATGAATATAAAATAAACAATGGTTTATAAAACACCTAGTATGTCTTTAGTTGCTATGGCAAAATGAATACTATGCCTGCCTTTAAGGAAATTTAAATTCCTCTCAAGGGTTAAAATGTAAAAAGGCAAAAGGCTAAATGACAATAAATGTTTTAAAAGAGAAGTTTAAGATAGCAGAGACAGCTTTACAAGAAAATATATGGTTAATGGACAAAAAAATTTTGCGGTGAATCACTGATTTAAAAAGACAAATATAGATTGATGTTATCAAAACAAACTTCACAGAGCAGGCAGGGATAGATTTCAAAAGCTTCAATGCTCTGACAAACCAGTCAACTCTATATTTCTAATCATTATCATCAACTTGAAGGAGTGTGAAGGAACCCTAAGTCATTGGTGTGGTCACTTCATAATTGGATTTGGGTAGAATTCACACCTGCGAATGGTTGCACCATTGTCATCTAAAAAGTTCCCAGCACTAAAAGTAAAATACATCCTCATTTTGATTTAGGGAATACTTTTACTGTAAGATCTCATTATGTATAGCTTCTTGCCTGCTTATATTCTTTGCATCTGCTATTATCTGCTTCCAAGAACTGTCTTCTTGTAGTGCCTAACACCTATTATATAACTTAAAAAAAATAAAATCGAACTTGGGGAAGTATAGTAAAGTGGTGGTTTGATTTTTATGTCAAATTTCTCAAGGGGCAGTTATGGTTCTATCTGCGGCAGCTTTTTTATGATTTTCATATAATGTGACATGACAGAAAAGCTTAGCCTCAACGGAGTTGCTATAGATTATTTTCCCTCTCACCATGATCTTGTTCTTTCAGGTTTAGGGGGGGAAAAGCATGAAGGAGTTAAGTGTAAATTATTCTCTTCTCTCCACTTTCTTAAACAGAGATTTATCTATATACTTCTGCCCCAAACTTTGCCAATGGCTTTACTTTTTCTTATTACTAGTTGGAAGGTTTAAAAATAATCCAAGAGCTGAACATAGATTAAATCATTTGGTGGGGCCAAGGGTGAAGTCTATCATTACAAAGTTGATTCTGTTTGGAAGGAGAATATATCAGGTAAATAAAAGCATTTCTATTCTTGGCATAAATCACACAGAAGATATCCTTTCCCTGAATAAATTATAAGAAATATATACGATGCTACTTATGTACACAGAATGCAAAACATAAAGATAAGGGAATCTGGAAAGATTTGTGAATTACTAAAATTATACTCACAGCTACTTTTATAAATCTAATAAAGAATTGACTCACATAACTCTAGAAACCCTGGTATTATTTTTAGTGAATTCATAAAAGATCACAAGACTATAGTCAATCCTACTGCTTCTATTTTTAAAACAATGCAGCTATGATAACCTTGAAAATTTACTGATCAATGGACTTGGATTATGAAAATTAAAAATATTAGAACATATTATGCAAAAATAAATTTTCATCCCCAGGTTATTGAATAAAAATTAACAAGACATGTGGAAAGAAAAGTGTAGCTTAATTTCTTTTCTATGAGAGAGTCAGGCACATATTAAAAGGAAAGAAATAGGGGATCCCTGGGTGGCGCAGCGGTTTAGCGCCTGCCTTTGGCCCAGGGCGCGATCCTGGAGACCCGGGATCGAATCCCACATCGGGCTCCCGGTGCATGGAGCCTGCTTCTCCCTCTGCCTGTGTCTCTGCCTCTCTCTCTCTCTCTCTCTCTCTCTGTGACTATCATAAATAATAATAATAAAAAAAAAATTAAAAAAAAAAAAAAAAAAATAAAAGGAAAGAAATAAATGATTCACTCATTCATTCATTCTAGTATATATGATTAAAACTACCATAGCATTTTTTTTCTTGTGGCAATTACTTCTCTTTGCCTTTTATGCTTTCCTCACAGAATATATACTCTAATATTGAAGTTTATATAGTTTCATTATTTTCTATTTTAATTTTTTATTTAAATTCCAGTTAGTTAAAATACAATGTAATATTAGGTTCAGGTATGTAATACAGTAATTCAACACTGTTATGAGTCACCCTGAGCTTATCACAAGCGGACTCCATAATTTCCATCATTTATTTCATCCAACCCCCTAACCGCCTTCTCTCTGATAACCATCAGCTTATTCACTATAGGTAAGAGTCTGTTTCCTGGTTTGCCTCTCTCTCTTTTCCGTTTGCTTGTTTTGTTTCTTAAATTCCACATATGAGTGAAGTCATATGGTATTTGTCTTTCTCTAACTGGTTTCACTTAGCATAATACACTCTAGCTCCATCCATGTCACTGCAAATGACAAGATTACATTCTTCTTATGTCTGAATAATATTCCATCATGTGTGTACATATACATGTGTACATATATAAGTATGTATACATTTCCGTTATCCATTCATTAGTCAGTGGTCACTTGGGCTGCTTCCATAGTTTGGCTATTGTAGAGAATGCTGCTATAAACACGGGGGTGCATGTACCCCATTTAATTAGTATTTTTGTATTCTTTGGGTAAGTACTTAGTAGTCCAATTGCTAGATTGTAAGGTAGTTCTATTTTTAACTTTTTGAGGAGCTTCCATTCTGTTTTCCAGAGTGGCTGCACCAGTTTGTATTCCCACCAATAGCACAAGAGGATTCTCTTTTCTCACATTCTCACCAACACCTATTGTGTCTTGTGTTGTTGATTTTAGCCATTCTGACAGGTGTGAGGTGGTATCTTATTATAATTTTGATTTGCATTTCTCTGATGATGAGTGAGGGTGTGTACCTTTTCATATGTCGGCCATCTGAATGTCTTCTTCGGAGGAATGTCAGTTCATGTCTTCTGCCCATTTTTTAATGTAATTATTTGTTTTTGGGGTGTTGAGTTGTATAAGTTCTTTATAGATTTTGGATACTAACTCTTTATCCAATATATCATTTGCAAATATTTTCTCCCATTATGTAGGTTGCCTTTTAGTTTTGTTGATTGTTTCCTTCTTTATGCAGAAACTGTTTATTTTGATGAAGCTCCAATAGTTTATTTTTGCTTTTGTTTCCCTTGTCTCAGGGGACATATCTAAAAAGTAGTTGCTATGGCTGATGTCAAAAAAGTTACCTGGTTCTCTTGTCAGATTCTTATGTTTTGCCAGTCTTACACTTAGGCCCCATTGAGGATGATATTAGCTGTGGGCTTTATGATGTTGAGGTATGTTTCATCTAAACCTACTTTGTTGGGAGTTTTTATCATGAATGGATGTTGTAGTTTGTCAAATGCTTTATCTGCATCTTGAAAGGATCATATGGTTCCTATCCTTTTTTTAAAAAAAAATTAATGTGATGTATCATGTTGATTGATTTGTGAATATTGAACCACCCTTGCAATCCAGAAATAAATCCCACTTGGTTGTGATTTTTTTTTAATGTATAACTGGATTTGATTTGCTAGTATTTTGTTGAGGATTTTTGCATTTAAGTTCATCAGAAATATTGGTCTGTGGTTCTCTTTTTCGGTGGTATCTTTATTTGGTTTCAGTATCAGGGTAATGTTAGCCTCAAAAATGAATTGGGAAGTTTTCCTTTCTCTTCTATTTTTTTGGAATAGTTTGAGAAAAATAGGTATTATATCTTCTTTAAATGTTTGGTAGAAGTCACCCGTGAAGCAATCTGGTCCTGAACTTTTGTTTGTTGGGAGTTTTTGGGTTACTGAATAAATTTCTTTGCTTGTTATCAGTCTGTTCAAGTTTTCTATTTCTTTCTGCTTCAGTTTTGGTAATTTATATGTTTCTAGAATTTATCCATTTCTTCCAGTTTGTCCAACTTGCTGACATGTAGCTTCTCATAATTTTCTCTTATAATTGTTTGTATTTCTGTGGTATTGGTTGTTATTACTCCTCTTTCATTTGTGATTTCATTTGGGACCTTTCTCTCTTCTTTCTGATAAGTCTGCTAGAGGTTTATGAGTTTTACTAATTTTTTCAAAGACCCAGCTCATGTGTTTGGCCCCTGGCCTGAATGTAGTGAGTTTTAACTAGGTGTGCTCTGGTCTGCTTGTGAAATGAGACCTGTCACCACCTCCACCAGAAATGAGACCCTACAAAATCCTCTGATTGGGAGATGTGGTGTAGGCAGGGGTTTGTGCTGGTCTTCTGGGAGAGGGGCCTACCACATTGGGACTGAAGCTGGTGTGGCTGAGTAGAGGGGTTCCATCAGAGAGCAGAGGGGTGGGACTTAGGGTAAGCAAATTTGGCAGCCAGTGTCGTCACTGTGCTACTTTCAGCAGGTGACTCTGTGTTTATGCTGAGGGGATGAGGAAGAAAATGGCACTGGCTAGCTCATTTGTTCCAGGAGAGGCATCTCCCAAGAATGCTTCAACTCAGAGACATGCTTCAAGAAGAGTGAATAATCTCCCCACTGTGTGCCCCAGGATCTCTTTGGATCCTGTTTCATACTGTATGCATCCTTGCTGTTTGCCTGACTTTTCTCCAGGAGCAGCACAGTGTCCTCCAACTTCTACCCCAGCCAAACCCCTGACCTCTAAAACTCAAGGCTTTAAGTCCCACTGGTTGCAAGAATTCATAGAATTTCTCTCACTTTCAAGCCAGTGGCTATGGGGAAACATTCTCCTTGTGCATTCCCCTGTGTGTTCTTCTCTCCCTCTCCCTTCTCCGTGCCCACTGCTCCCTCCCCTCCACAGCGGCCTAGATTCCTTTCTAGCCTAAACCTTTCTGTACTTCCTGCCTTCTTTGATGTGGCTTCTTCGCCTTTAGTTGTGGAGTTTGTTTTGTCAGTCTTCAGGTTGATTTCTGGGGTATTTAGGATGATTCCACAGTTATCTAGTGGTGTTCATAGGATGAAGCAAGCCTAGGGTCTTTGTACTTCACCACCACCTTCCTCTCTCTGCCTATTCTTTTTATTTTTAATCCCCAGGAGCAGAAAACACTAATGTCTTTCACCAGCAAGTGTTCAATAAATAGTAGATGAATGAAAACATAGTCTTACATCAAAAGCTCTTTAAAGACAGTCACTATATCTCTAATGGATCTGCATGACAATGTAACTCAGGTCTGAAAGCAAGCATTTGGGGGACAAAAAATTTGTAGTATTTATTTTCACTGAAAACTACTAAAAATATCTACCTCATATGTATGTTAATAATATATATATAAACACACATATATTTATCACTTTAATGTAAGTAATCATATACAGAAAAGTGTGGATAAGTACAGAAACACTTAATAGTAGTTATATGTGAACACTGTTTTATCTCAATCTCAATTATTTGCTGACACACACAGGAAATCAAATTTAAATCCAAGCTGTTACCCCACTATCTTTCCAATATCGTTTCCTAATAGTCCTCTACCCGTCTTTAGCATGCTTTGCAACATGGGTTTTCAAAGACAATTTGTTGAACTGAGGAATGAATGAGCAAAGAACCATGCACCTAACATGAACATTACCTACCATTACCCTAACATTAAGTGCATTAGTAAGAGGAACTTACATTATTGCACACTGCAACTTCAATTATAGTCTCCAAGGCCCCAAAATTATGGTGAAATGAAAAGCCCCCAAAGCAGGTAATAACATTCAGAGTATAATAACATTATATAGCTTTCAAAAAAGATTAAAGATATCAAATTACTTATATTGCTCTCTTATAAAACAGAGAAGATCGCATATTTTAGGTATTTTTATGAAAATAATAAAAGCCATTTCACATAAAGGCTTTATTTAGACCCAAGCAAGAAAATTTTGAAATAGAATTCACTATTTAAAAACAATGACAAACATTAACTTCCTTATCAGAATCCCACTGGTATTTTACTGGAAACACAGTATACTGGCTTTTATCAGAATTCGTGTAAATATCATGGTTCAGTTTTACTTGATAAGGTTTTGACAGAAAATTTTACAGTGAACTGAACTGAAATGTATTAAGATATGCATTTCCATTCACAGATTTTGAAATATGTAGTTTGGTAAAACTTATGTTTATCTTTAAGCCAAAAAGTGTATGGCATCACTTTCTATAAAAAGGTTATTATGACACTTCAAAAATAGGATTTCTTTTGTGTTTGCAACTCTGTGACCTTTGTCTTTAAGGGGAATTTATTTTATCATGACCAGAGAGTATAATTTAAGTCATATTGTTGACATTGACTTATCTTTACATCCTTCAGTGAAGATAATAGTGAATTTGGCTCTCATTAGGTAGGGAAAGAAAATTGTATGCATGTGGAGCAGTGATTCACACAGTTATGAGCTTTCTACAAGAGACACGAACATTAGTCAGAAGATAATTGCAGTACAAAATTTGCAAATATCCTCAGCCAAACATATTACAACATTATTCTTTGTAGAATACAACACACCTTCTATATATGGAAAGACCACACCCTCTGGAGTGGTGTTTCTTATACAAGGTTGTACAGAAGTGCAAAGATGAGATGACGAGGACTGGATGGTTGTTTATTTAAAGAAAAAAAAACCCAGAAAATTAATCTCCTCACTCTAAGATGACTGTCCTACAACTTGTGAAATCCGTTAGATACCCATTAAAATAAACTGTGTGTAGCTTGTCCGGATTTTGGTGGAGAACTGAGGAGATGCTTAAGAAAAGGGGGTCACAGAAAATAAAAAAGAACTAAGAAACATTATATGCAAGAGGTCTGGATTTACATTAGGACAATTACATTCACTAATAACCTTAGACCAATTACCTGTATTGTCTGTAACTTTTCTCATTTGTTGAGTAAGGGAAACTATTTACAATATCCACTTTGCTGCTATGCTCATGACAAGAGAGTAAAACCAAGAAACGTTTTGTTTGGTTTTGTTTTTAGTTTAACCAATGCTTCCCCCCCCCCCCCCCCCCCCACACACAGCACTGTTTCACTAATCCTTCTAGGTCCATTTAGACGAGTTCTTTTGTCGTAAGATTGTGGCTGAATTTTTTCAGTCAAAGTTATAGTCAGACTGATTCTGGAGCCATTCAATTCCTCTCTGTGTAGATAGAACCAGAGTTCAAAAAATAATCATGGAACTTTTATTAAAGACTTTGACCTTAACAATAAAAAATTAAACACATCCAAGTAATTATTTCCCATTTAAATATAGACTGTATCTACTAAAATGGATAATTCAATTTTTGGATAATGAAATCTCCCAGGTAGAGGTGTAGTGTGTAGTTAAAAATGAATCTTGAACAATGCTATTATCATCTTGTCCAGATTGGCCAATTTTTCTCAAACTCAACCTGGAGAGTTCTTATTAGAGGATAAAACTCCTTGGCCAATTCAATTCAACACAGTGCCTGTGGTTTAGATTTAGTGGTGAATTACTCAACACTTGGCCAAAGAGACTTGAAAAAAGTCTATAATTTATTTAACACGGGCAACCAGATACCAATAGTATAAAAAATAATGATATCATATGGCCACCTAAATCTTGTCTGTTGATAGCAACACAATTAGTTTTTTACTGCCACAAAGCTCTCCTCAAATTTGCCATCCACCTCTCTTGTTTCCCCAACTTTTCTCTCCCTCCCACCTTCCATCCCTTCTTCCATTTCTCTTCCCCTCCCTCTTTTTTCCCTAATTTTCCTTCTTTCCTTCCTTCCTTCCTTCCTTCCTTCCTTCCTTCCTTCCTTCCTTCCTTCCTTCCTTCTTTCCCTCCTCCCTTCCCCACTTCCTTTGTCTTTCCATCCTGCCTTTCTCAAATGGTCATATTTTCATGAGAAACTCTAGACATATTTCCCCCTTAATTTGATAGATTATGTCAGTAAAAGAAAACTGTGAATAATTGTCAAAACAATTTTGTTTCAATTTTACTTAAACGTGATGAAATAAAAAGAGCATTTTTAAAAATCAGATTTTTTTGATACAAAACTATAAATTATAAATCACCCTCTGCTATTAATGCACAATGTTAGGAAATCAACTTGGAGCTTCATGTATGTTTTCCTTTTAAAGGTTTAACTTGCATATTTCACAATTCTCTGCCTCTACAATATAATGGTATATATTTTGCTCTCCAAAGTTAAGCAGACAAGTTGCTTAATTTTTTTTAAATGACCACATTTTATAAACTTTTAAAAATTTATAGTTGTCATTTAAAATTCTTTTTCGCTTATTATAATTCATTTAGCAAAAATTGCATTTTTTTAGTAAAAATTACTTTTATTTCAAATTAGTGGCATCCCAGTTTTCTAAACTAAGAACATAAAAGAAGTTATGTAAAAGGAGAACAGAAGCTTAATATTACATGTATGATTTTGAATTCAAGGTCTAGAACTATGAAGAGCTAACTTATTCAAATGTCTAGTCCCTATTGCCTTTCTAGGAATAATATTTCAATCACTGCATGTCTTAGGTTTGATCTGAACTTCCTAAGTTCAAAACTAAGTTCTCCTAGATTCGTGAAGTGTTGTTACAACCTCTTATCTAAATTATGATGCTTTGTAGCCACAATTAAAATCCCAAATTTCAGTCTCTTTTAAAAATAAAGCTATCGTTATCACACTTCATTCACATTATCCATCAAACAATCAACATTTCTTGAGAACCAGTTACTGTTTGTGAGAGATGAAAGTTAAGTTTAAGGTCCCGAGGTTATAAATCGTCTTTATTTCAGGTCTCCACATAGCAGAGTTGAAATAGATAAACATATCGCTTAGATCAAGATAATAGCCTTGTACAAATCCCCTTTATTTGTGCACTCCTCCATCCTGTTCTACATATTCTTGCCTGAGTTCAGGGGACATCTATTGCTTATTGGCTGCTCAAAATCTTTTCCCCTTTCTATTTTCAACAGACCCCAATTTCTTTGGAGGGGAACAACCTTCTCTGTGACACACAGACTCACTGTGAGGGCTTTTGGAAGGAGACGGTTTTAAAGCAAAGTTCTCTGCTCTCCTCTATCTAAGAGATAGGTCTGTGACCCAGGCAAAGTCAACTGGATTCCCTCTTCCAGGACTTTGTGTTCTGAACAGTCATAGCATGCAGAAAAACAGGATCGCAAAGACAGTCTTGAGTAGTTACCATGAACTACATGCCAAGATATGTTCAGGTACCTTTTTTCCCCAAGCTTTTTCCCACTGCCTTCATGCCAGTTCCAGCACATTCACTTTCTGCTTGATTTAATCAGAGGATTTTTCTGTTGCTTACATCCAGAAAACCCTATTAATATTCAACTAAACTACAGATGATGATTTTACCTCTTTGTTTAAAATAGCTTCAAACATTGCCACTGCCTGCAGGCCATAATCGAAACCTTTTGTTCTAGCAAGGGAAGATCCCCAATTCCTAGCCCATCCTTCTCTACTCCATCGATTTCTTCCTCGCTCCTTATTTTCAGCCATAAGAATCACAACTTATATAACACACTACATTGTTTTCCACAGTAACGAAAAGGGTAACTTGGTTCTTCTGCTAGAATCACCTTTCTGTTTTATCTACTGGATTATTTCCACCTTGTTTTCTAATAGTTGGCTTAAGTTTTAGCTGCTTCAAGAAATTTTTCTTGACCTCTGTTCTCTTCCCTGGCTTAGTCAGTTGCCATGTTCCTGAAGTAAGTCCACATAGCATCCCCCAACCATGCCCAGGGAGGTGGAAACTATGGTGGGGAGCCTGAAATCAGACTTCATGAGTTCAAATTCTGCTACTATCTCTTTAGTACTTGGCCTTGTGCAGGTTGTTTAACCTCACTGTGCTTTACTATCAATCTCAGTGTTGTGAGCATGGAGTAATACACAGGAAGTACTTAAAAGTGACTAGTATATAATTAGTGTTAAATATGTGTTAGGTATTATCCTGAAATTTATTTCTATCATAGTGCTATTATTACTTTTTTTCCTCACCTGCTTTAATCTGTGTATTGCTATCTTGTCCAACTGTGAACTTCCCAGACACTTAGTAGTGGCTCAATAAAAATTTGTTAAATGAATTAATAGGCACTGATAGTGTTTTGAAGTTTATAAAGTCCTTTTAGAACATTACCTCATTTCTCACACCTCAAATCTTAAAGTTAGGATTGTTTTATTTAGAACTTTACATAGGACAAACGTTTATTCCCTGATATTGTAATAAATACTTCCCCAAACTTCTCTCTTCTTCTTGTCCCATACCCACACACCCACACCCACACCCACACCCACACATACACACTTTTTAAATGTTTATTTAGGATCATTTTACTGACCATTTACAGACTGAAAGCTATAAAAGACAAGACTTGACAACGCCTTTATAAATATTTTTTTTAATAGGAGGGGAAGAGGGACGTCTGGGTGGCTCAGCAGTTGAGCTCAGCCTTTGGCTCAGGGTGTGATCCCGGGGTCCTGGGATCAAGTTCCTCATCAGGTTCCCCACAGAGGAGCCTCCATCTCCCTCTGCCTATGTCTCTGCCTCTCTCTCTCTGTCTCTCATGAATGAATAGATAAAATCTTTAAAAAAATTGGTAGGGGAAGAAGCAGGAATAGCACTTTACTGTTCACCAAGAGAAGGGTGATTTATATATATAATATTGTATATATCTATATACAGATATATATGATATCACTATCTCATATATATAACATTAAAATTGTATATATATTTATCTAAATATGACATACATAAAAATATATAAGAAACATTTTATATATAACATTTAAAAATTCCTGGCTTTCTGTGACCCTAGGCATGGCACTTGAACTTCTCCTTTAAATTAATTTTGTTTTTTTTTTAAAGATTTTATTTATTTATTCGTGAGAGACACTGAGAGAGAGAGGCAGAGACAAAGGCAGAGGGAGAAGCAGGCTCCACGCAGGGAGCCTGATGTGGCACTCGATCCCAGGACCCCGGGATCACGCCCGGACCCAAAGTCAGACGCTCAACCACTGAGACACCCAGGCATCCCCTCTGAATTAATTTTGGATCTATCTTTAAAGACTATCATTTTGAAGAGGCATTAAATTAGTAGTCATTTCTGAAAAAGACAAACATATTTCTGAAGACTGCTGAGGCAGTAGATTCTAAAGCAGATTCTAAGGGCTAGGATCACAAACCCTTCACAAGGGAGTGTGGACTTCTTCTCCCACTCTACTACCCAATGACTTGTATAGGAGGCCATAATGCCAATGGCAGAACCGGGTGTAGATGTGGAAACAAGCTCTTATTTTCCAAACGCTGTGAGAGCAGATGATTTATAATGTAATATTAATTACTAACATCAGTTGATGTACTATCTAACTCCAAAGCCCTTGCCTCAAACATTGTAACATATTGCTTCCTCTGGTTAGTAAGTCTTAGTAGTATTCATATCTAATACTATCTATTCATATCTAGTTAGACATGATACTATGAAAGAACATAATCTCATACTTCTGCATGTATCAGCACACTGAAATTATAAATGCTTAGCACTGTGTCTGGCGCAGACAATATATATAAAACCATATATATATCACCAAATGGTAGGCACATTTACATTAATACTAGCAAGCAATATATGTAGTAAGTAAAAATACTTAGGCTTAGGAACCAAATAGACTTGGATTTGAATCTTTGCTCTGCTACCTACTAGAAGTATGACATCTCAATGGTTTGTGCTAAAGAACGTGGCTACTAATATTTGTTTTAAAGGAGCAGTGAAACAAATTACACATATGTATATATTAGTTAATGTCTTTATATATATGCATGTCCATCACTATGTGGTGAATATGAATGTGAATCTGTGTGTCCTGTGCCCAGAAAAGGAAACTGAGATCCAGAGAAGGATTTGACCACAATCATGTCATTTGCAAATGACAAAGAATGCTTAATTCAGGTCTCCTGTGTCTGAAATCAAGGTACTTTAAATTCAGATTGCTTACTATCCACTTACTTTTATTCCTACTGAATTGCTAAAGTTCATTTTAAAAAGAAATCTGTCTGCTTGATTCCTGCTTTTTTTGAAAAGTAGTTCTGTAACAACTAAATACCTTCAATGCAGTTTATTACTTCTGTAGAAAAGATGTGAAAGTCATTTACCAGTGAAATAACTACAGCACATAAACATTTCAAAACTATTTTTCTTATTCATTCAGAAATATAAAAGACACACAGTGTATTTATTCCAGCTAGGTCAACCAGATTTATATCAATGTATTCTTTGCTTCTAACTGATGTCATGATTTTGCATAATGGATTCCAAGAGGCTGATAAATGCAATCTTTGTAGTAAAAACATGTTTATTTGACTGTAGCATTACCTAAATATGAATATTAAGATCTAAGGTATTTAAAAATATATTATGTTTGGTACTTTTGTTTTCTAAAAAATTTATAGCTGACTTTCAATGATATTTATCATCATAAGAGGAAAATTGGCACAGGCAACTCAAAAGAGTGAATAACCAATTCCCAGATTATTATATTTGATTCTGTAATATATTATGACTACAGGCTGCCAAAACAAATAGTTTAAATGTAAACAGCTCAGTTGAACTACATATCTGATATAAAAGTTTTTTAAAATAGTAGTTATTTAGTGAATTTAATAAAGCCAACTATAATTGTAAGGTTTATATTGTTTTCCTTGTAACATTCATTTTAATTTATGGGTTTTAGATAATTGCATTAATTTTTTTTAATCATACTTAAGCTACATGGGGTAGAGATAGTCTGTTGCTGACAGAGGAAAGCTTCCTAAAAACTGGTGGGAATATGGTCTAGGGAGAGTGAACTGACATGTGGACAATCTTCACTTTAACGAAACATTTCAACCAGCTTTTATCTTTTTTCCCATACCTTCTGCTTGATGATCATCTCGTTAATGTCTTCAAGATCACCCACCATCACCCTCTGTGATTTTATAACTCGATCAAGCAGAGACAGCCAGTCGGTAAGTTCTGTCCAAGCTCGGTTGAAATCTGCCAGAGCAGGTACCTCCAACAGCAATGAAGATGGCATTTCTAGTTTGGAGATGACAGTTTCCTTGGCAACCGCGGGTTGTGTCACCAGAGTAACAGTCTGACTGGGAGCTATTTTTTTTTTCCGCAAAAAAGAAAAAAAAAAGAAAAATTAGACACACAAGCAAAGAATCCAATTTCAGTAACAATGGAATAAGCTTAATTATAACAATTGGAGCCAGAGTATTATTTATGACATTATAAATTTTTCCCCAAAATGGGAATATTTTATGTAGTACTACATGGTAGGATAATTCAAGGACTCAAACTTTTCACTAGTACATATTTAACAATCTTTCAAAAATGAATTTGCTTCTTCTAATAGCTGGACAATTAATTTAATTTAAACAGTCCTGTCAAATAACTCTTGCATCGACTGGAATTGGTAAAGAAAAAGTATTCAGACCTTACCAAGTGAGAAAGTTTTACTTCTTTTTTCTCATTTAAGGAAAAAAAAAAAGCAAAAGTCAAGTTTGTATAGATCTTATTTCTTTGAATAGGAAGTAAATTACTTTGGAGGTAGACCCTTGGGAAATCAGAGCCAATGAAATGTTTTTGTCTTTGCTCTGTACTTTATATTGGGAACAGTTTTATCATATTTTTTTCCTTTTATTTCAGGCTGGTCATAAAGTGACTGGCAGTGGAGAAAACCTAAGCTACATAATTTTTGGAAAATCAGATCTAATAAAGTTTTTCTACTTGGATATGAAACACTGTTTCAAGGTTATTAAGAAATATTAAATAAATATTAATAGTGTGGAACACTATAGCATAAGATGGCACATGGTTAATATAAAAAATTCCAGAGTGAAAACACCTAGTAGAGAATCTTTGTCTCAGGAGCTCTGTGACCTTGGTTAAATTACTTAATCTCTCTAAGCTTCAGGTTTTCTCCTCAGTAAAGAAGGGACAATAACAGAGAAAATGTTACAGGGGCAGTTGTGTAGATTCCATGACTAATATATGAAATGTACATAGAACAGTGCCAGAAAATAACAACCATCTTAGCAGTTTCTGATACTGTAGGTAATAATGTTAGGTATTACTATTTTTATAAATACCCAATAAATAAGAAACACAGTGATGAACAAATAAAATGAGAAGTTGGAGATGAGGAGTAGAAATACGTGAAATATTTGGGAAAAACTCAAAGTTCTTTGCATGGCCCTGTATTTACTAAAGGGGGCTGAGCTTGTTGGTGTGAATTGATACTAAGTACCAACAAAGAGCTGGGTAATAGAAGGTGAGTGATGCGGGGAACAGAATGCCTCATCTGGTTTAAAGTTCATGGTCTCTGAAGCCTACTACATCCAGGAGACAAGTAGCAAATAAATAGGGGACTACATTCTTTAGAAGAGAAGCTATGAGAGAAAGCTCTAAAGGACATCTCAATGGGAGACCTGAGAGCCAGGGACAGGGAGGGAAAGGTTCTAGGAACATAAAAGAAAAGTGGGCCATGTGGGCATTCCATTCTGAGGTGGCTACAAATTACTTTTCATGGTTGTATTGCTTTCTGCACTTTTAAGGTTGTTTTTTTATGCGAGAAGATGGTGAGAGAAATGGAAGGATGCCTCCTATATCTTAAGCTTCTCAGGGACAAGTGTTATATCTGCGCATGGAAGAAATAATCTTGAACAAGGTAGAGAGAAAGTAAAAATGTAGGGTGTCAGATAGAATTAAAACTAATGCCAAGGAGTAATGACTGAAAAACAATGATACTGAGGAGAAAAAGAAGAAACTGTTCTTTGAATCTTTCTCACTACTCTGAGGCTCCTTCTAGAAAGAATGACATATAATCAGCTGCAGAAATAGCATCTTGTGATCCAACACTTCTAGTAGGAAGCATGGGGGCCCACAGGATCTAAAAATCTTAAAAGGGATTCCAGGAGAGGAGCCGAATCCCTGAAGAGGATGCATGGGTGAGGATAAAAAAAAGAGCTAAATTAAAACATCACTGGGAGAGCTAACTGCCGAATGCCTGGCTGGCTAGAAAATATGGACAAATTATTCTTAAAATAGACACACAACAGATACTGAGGTAACATACAGCACTTTGGGATGATTTCAAAGTTCTGGGAAGCGTCAGACAATGTTTTGTTTTTCTTTTCTTTTCTTTTCTTTTCAAACTTGACTTATTGAAAATTTGACCCTCAAAAGAGAGCAGGAAGACTTTTTTTTATAGATTTACTTCTGACTAACAAAGAAGTGCTTAATGAAGTGGAAACAGTCATGTCATCTTCAATTTCAATACAGTGAAAGATGAGAATACAGAGAATTATCAGATTTCAACTGTTTTGAAAAAAGAAGTCTACTGAAAAGAAAGGCTGGTGCCAGAGACTGAACAACAGAGAATGATTCAAGATGACTAAGAAGTACAGACGAATGACACTGGAATGATAATACCACAGAGTTCTCCAATGAGGAAAAAGAAAGAAGTGGCACCAAGTACAAAGTTGGAAGAGACAGATTTACAGGGAGATGGAAAGGTCAGCAACATAGCCATGGGTATACCAGTCATGGGCAGGGGATCCCATTTATGGACCAGTCAGGCCCTTCATTGCTGGTCTCCTCTCCTCCAGCACTCAACATCTGAAAACACCTCTACAGCGATGAGAAAGGGATGGGAAACCGGGTACCCTGTGCTCACTGCTCCAGCTCCTGTACCTTGCACAGGTAGTGGAAGACAGTAGGTGCTCAATTGATGTCCTCTCAATAAATGAATGAATCTAAAAAACAAATCTGTGCACACTGAGCCTTCCAGTAGATTTCGAGGCCTTCTAACACAGGATATTCCTAAAAGACAACAACAACCTTGAAGGTGGGTTTCTTGAAGATTAGAACACATAATATTTCTAGGATCTCACTGTTCAGGTCATTTTAACTATTCTCAGAATAAGAAACTAATGGAGGAAGAGCCACTGCTTGGGGAAGGAAGACCAAAAATTAAAGAGAGAAAAAAGAACCAACCAATTTTTTTGTTCCCCACTTTTCAGTTGAGGGGATAAATAGGAAAGACCACAGGATGAAGAAGAAGAGTGTAAAACAGACTGTCTCAGACTGTGATCCACAGGTACTTTCCCAGACTGAGCAACAAAATCTTGACTCTAGAGGTCAGGGAGGGATATTTAGTCCCCCAAGAGTTTTCCAATAACTCCATAATTTAAAAGATGGGAAGAGAATTTGTTGAGAATTCTCTTAATTCATAATCATGATCAGGTAAGGAGTTAGGATACATAAACAACTATACAGAATCTTACACCTGAACTTGGGCGATGAGTTTCTAGGTTCTCCCTAAGGAGCATGGGGGAATGGCTTCCCCTCCAGCCAGCAGGTACTCCTTCCTCCATGCCCTGTTTAATACACTACAGTCTGATATGCTTGCCTGGATGTCTGCCCCTTGCCTCGAGTCATTGTCCAGGGTCACAAGGAGTTGACCCTGGTAATGGCTGCTTCAGATCTCAGCTTCCCAAACCACTATGGAGACCAAGGTTACTTGTCTCAAGTACGCTGGGTGAAGCATCTCTTCCAGGATAGGGTCACAACAGAAGAGAGTTCTTATGATGTCACACAAGCGACTGTCCTTCCAGCAAGATATTCTGTTGTATTTCTTGCTTAACTAGTTCATGTTAGAACCACATGTATTACAGTGTATATCGTTAAGCCAAAGAAATATACACATCATATATCTGTATAGAGAGATGTACACAGGACACACAGAGCCTGTTCTGTCTGACTACTGGTGACTATAGCATAATGCATTTCCCATGCATTTGTTAGAAAATTAAACATTTCTACTGAAAACTGTGTTTTCTTTCCATAGCCAAGCAGACAGAAACTCAAGCTCAAAATAGCTGAAAGGAATTGAGTTTGGCACACTGGAATAGTAGCATGAATAACAGTAGGTGTAATATACTATTGCAAACCACAGTTATTCTCTGAGTATTTTGTTAATTAAAAGGTGTTGGCTTTAGGAGGCAACTCTCGTTTTTTCAAAAGTGTTTGAAGAATATTTCTCTAGTCTACAAATTTAATTGGTTTCAGGGGTATATGATTAGTCAGACTAACAGCTTTACTTAGAGCTTTAAAGGAGCTACTAAATCTTTTTAAAAACACACACACAATGTGTTTGGCATACTTCCTTTGAAGTGTTCACATGTGGTTTTTCTGTAATTCACAGGTCTCCTTTGGTTGATAAAAAAAGCAAGAAGCACATATTCTATGCCCTGCTTTGTTGTGTGAATGTGGGTAACATTTTTGTTTTCTTTACTTTTGTAAGTGAAAAGTCAGTCAACTGACTAAATGATAAAGTATTAGACTCACACTAGCAAAAATACTTAAAAGTATCATTCTGTATAGGTGAGCAGACTGCCTTAAAGTTCCATATTATCAATTATAGGAAAGATTTTTCAGCTACTTGCATATTTCCAATAGATGAAATAACTATTCTCCATATAAACAGCATTGGGGAATACTTTTCTTTTTGAATATTTGAGGGAAGGCACGTGGCTTACTGAAATATCTAAGAGTTAGAGGGTACATGTTAACAAAGTTAAAAATCATGCATGGACTCAAAACTCTATTGAGCATGGGCAAGGAACAACCTCACTTCTTGGCTCTAAATATTTGTCGTTTGCAGGTCCAGGTGGAAAACTAGAAATAAATGTTACAAATCCATAATCATTTACTTTTGTCTATATCCTTTCTTACTCTAGAGAGGAAATAAAATATGTGACTCAACTATCACCAATTATTTACATTTTAGCACAATAAGGGCTTGTGCTATCCATGTCAAGGCCTAGAGAATCAGAACTCAAGGATTCATGTTACCCACGTGTATTTCTGGATTTTAGGGAAAAAACTGTTAGATGTGGGAGCCCTAGACTTTTGAAGCTCAGTGACACTACTTTATCATTTTTTACCAGATTCTTTCCCACTACTAAGAATATAATCCAAGTAGAAATATTGCTGCTACTGGGAAGGAAGAGAGATTACTACCAACACTATAATCACTATCACTTACTCAGGGTTTCTTATGTGCCAGGCAAGGTTATCTATAAGCCCCGTTTTACTTAATTTTACCAAACAATATTCAGTGCAGGCATTCTCATTTTGCGGAAAGGTAATACTTGCTCAAGATCTCACATTAACAAGTGACAATGTGAAGACAATGTGATTAACCACTACACATATTTCTAAAAATGATCTGGTCATCAGATACTTTTTCTAAATGTCCCATTCAGTATCAAAAATTATTAACTACTCAAATGCTTTTGACTCCAAGAGCTATAGTTCACAATATATAGTACCCACAAAATACATCTAATATCCATTCCAGCTGGGGAGAAATCACCTTGAGCGAGCCATAAAAACATGGATTATAGCAATGAAGTGCATCCGGCTTCCTCCCACAAGTTCAATATTATTCTTGAGGAATAACTCCAACCTGACTTCACCCAAATGTATTCTTCTTTCACTAATTTGAGAACAGTAATAATCCTAGCCTCTTCTTTTTCAGTTTGCATCTTCTAAGTGCTTTTCTATAAGTCACACTATATAAATTCATTCCATATGCATTCAGTAAAAAGCCAGGTTCTCAACCTTAGCACTACTGACATTTTGGTACAGACGTTTCTCTGTTGTGTGGTGCTGTCCTGTGCACTGTAGGATGTTTATCAGTATCCTTGGTCAGAGCAGCTTCTCAGTTGTGACAACCCATCATGTTTCTGGACATTACTGAATGACCTCTGAGGGGAGGAAATTTGCCTCTGGTTCAGTACCACTGATGAAAAGCTTTTTCATTTCCCCCCCTCTCCCTTCCCTCCCTACTGTGTGTGTGTGTGTGTGTGTGTGTGTGTGTGTGGTTCATATACTAGTTTAGCATTTCTACTGGACATCCTTTATGCCTATCCAAGTCTGTGCTCTCTTATATCTCAGAAGTATTGGTTAAGTTAAATTTTTAAGCACTTCTTTTATGTACATGATATAGAGCAGACACTGAAGAAACAGTAAATATCCAAAGCTATAGCTGTCAGGGAACACTGAGTGATATTACACAAGAAAGGCTTTGGTGATCAAAATAAAAGTATCTCTGGGAGAGAATAAATGTCCACAAATTCTTTCCTTTCTTGCACCTGGAGCCTTGTAATAAGATGTTCCAGATTCTCCCAACAAGAGCTATAGTGTATTTCTCTACTACTTGAATATGGATTGGCCGAAGGACTTGTTTTGGCCAAAAGAATATTAGTAAACATGACACAAGCAAAGGCTTGAGAAATGCTTGGATATTAGGATATGCTTGGCTATCCTTTCACCTCTATGTGAACTATGCTAGCCTACTGAATAATAATAGGCAAGTGACCCTATCATACCCATTGTTTCATCTCATAACCAACAAGTGCCAGACATGTGAGTGAGGCCATCAACTACCAGCTGACCATGAATACATGAATGAGCCCAAGTGAGACCAGTAAAAGAACCATCTAGATAAGCGTGGCCCAAAGTAGACCCAGAAATTCATGAGCAACATATAGGATTCTTATTTTGAGCCATTATCTTTGGGGATAGCTAGTTACAGGGCAGGAGATAAATGACACAGCATCAATTTCTGCCTATTAAAGACTTGTATCCAAAACAGGCTTTCAAATGCCCCTCTCATTGGTATAGAAATCAAACAAATGCTGATGCAGCAAAAAGAACACAGCTAGAAAGAAAGTCTTCAAGTTTAAGTGTGAGAGACAGAATTGAAGATACGCACAGTCATTCCATGATTCCTGTAAATGAGGCAGCCGGCATTTTATAAGATATTTGAAAGGCAATGCCTTTAGTAAAAATTCACTTTTAGTGTACATTTAACTTTGCAAATGAACAAGGTAGAGAATGCAATAAAGAGAGCTATGAAACAGGGAGCCTAGTGCAGAAGACAAGGGAAGAAAAACCAGACCAGATCGTAATGAAGAGCATGCTATTGATAAAAGATGATCAGCAGTTCCAAAATCCATTTCTCCACTTGGGTATAACCAGCTAGGGAAAACTGTACAGTTCTCATTAGAGGAAATATATTGCTTTTCTACTGAAAATGTTAGCACTTTAAAAAATTCCTGAACTAAACAACCCAATCTGTTGTTTATTTATTTTTAACAGAATTGCTCCTACTTGAATATTAGAGATATGATTTTATAGCCAAACATGAGCAAAACCAGGTAATAAGCAGCACTCTACACAATTCAGTCTAAAGGACTCTCTTATTTTGGAGGGTAACTTACATTTTTATTCTAAGTAGCAAAATAATCAGCAATGAGTTTTTAATATTGTTATACATGTGCCATGCCTTCATAAGCCTCACTCACAAGATGAGGCCTGCTACTTAAGGTTTTAGATTAATCTTTTCCTTCCTCACCAAAACCAGTGCAATGTCTGATACACAGTAGGGCTTCAACCAACATTTGCTGCTGTTATCAGATTAGAAAAAGGCACAATATACTAAGCAGTGCATTAACATTCAGGGATGGGGCTATATATACATAGAGAGACAGAGAGAGGGAGGTGGGGAGAGGCAGACTGATTCATTCATCAGAGTTTTAATCTGGAGTTTCATCAAGCAGAACAAAAACAGAAATCATTAGCTCCAATGTAAATGAAGCAGTATTAAGTAGTCATAAAATGTAGATTCTTTTTGTTCTGAATTCATAACACTATTTTTCTACAGAACTTTGAACAGTATAAAAATGTCTTTTTAGTAATTTTCTCTGTTGATGCTTCACCACAACACTGCAGTCTGGGCAGGGAGAGCATCATTACTACCAATTTGTAAGAGAGGAAACTAAATTTGGATAAATTAAAATACTTTTCCAAAATCAAGATGTAGTAAATTAGATGGAAGTTTCCAAGCAATCTATGTTTTAAGAATGAAGGCTTGGACTTGAGTGATTAAAAGGGAATTCATGAAAAATAAATAACCCCAGTAAAAATCTGCAAAGGAGCTGAATAGACATTTCTCAAAAGAAGACATATGAATGGCCAACAAGCACATGAAAAGATGTTCAACGTCAGTCATCATCAGGGAAATGGAAATCAAAACCAAAATGAAGTGCCACCTTACACCTGTTCAGATGGCTGCTATGAGAGAGAGAGAGAGAGAGAGAGCAAGAGAACGAGAGAAAAAGAGAGAGAGAATATTTGTTGGTGAAGGAATGTACAATGGTGCAGGTGCTATGGAAGACAGTATGGAGGTTCCTCAGAAAATCAAAAACAGAAATACCATATGACCAGGATATTCCCACTTGTGAATCTATATTTAAAAGGATTGAAAATAGGATTTCAAAGACATAGAGATATTTGGACACTCCTCTGTTCATTACAGCATTATTCACAATAAGCAAGATCTGGAAACAACCTAAATGTCCGCTGATGGATTAAAAAAATGGGGTGCATCTATAGAATGAAATATTATTCAGCCTTAAAAAAGAAAAAAATTCTGTCATTTGCTACAGTTTGTTTTCATAAGATGAACAATCTAGAGATCTTTTGCACAACAATATGCATACAGTTAATTGTACCATATACTTTAAAATGGTTAAGATAGTTTCGTGTTATGTATTTTTTTTGTTATGTATTTTTTTGCCACAATTTGAAAAAGTGAAATCCCTGCACCAGGCAAAATAGGAACATTATTCTTTCCCTTCCGAGTTAAGGAGGTTTAAAAGGGATCTTTGAATACCAAAATAAACACCATCTTATAAATAAGAGTGGTTCTGATAGAGGCACCTTGGTGGCTAGGTTGGT
Source organism: Vulpes lagopus (assembly GCF_018345385.1). Taxonomy (NCBI): domain Eukaryota; kingdom Metazoa; phylum Chordata; class Mammalia; order Carnivora; family Canidae; genus Vulpes; species Vulpes lagopus. The sequence continues at coordinate 27,004,699 of NC_054848.1, forward strand.
TAAGTGTCCAACTTCTGATTTCAACTCAGGCCATGATCTCAGGGTCATGAGATCGAGCTCCGTGTTGAGCTTTGCACTCAGCAGGGAGTCTGCTTCTCTCTCTCCCTCTGCCCCTCCCCCTGCTCATGTTCTCTCTCTACCTCTCTCTCTCTTAAATAAATAAATAAATAAATAAATAAATAAATAAATAAACCTTTTTTTAAAAAGGGATAGTGGTTCTGATACACTAAGACCCAGTGGAAAATGACCAGTTCATTTTTCTGTCATTACTATTCCTTCATATCCTCTTTGTAGCATTTGTGGAGTAATCAGAATATGCCAAGACCTACCTGTAGTGGATACTATGGCGCTCCATTGAGTTCTCTCCTGGAGTAGATGGACCCCAGATACTATTAATAATGACTGCTAATAGATTATAGCTGCATCTCTCCCTGTGGCTTGCTCTTAGCACTTGGATACCAAGTTCAAGCCCCCAAACCTCAACTGAAGACAACCCTGAAGAACAAACCCAGCTCCAATGCTTCCTGTTGGACTGGCTTACACTACAGCAGCAACTGCACTGTGGGTCAGCCTCTCCCCTCTGCCCAATACTCTCCCTCTCACTTTCTTGTGGGTAGATCTACCAAGAATACTTCGCAGTAAACCTGTATGCAGCTTTTGTTCTCAGAGACTGCTTTCCAAGGAATCCAACCTAAGCCACAGTTCCTTTGGTCTATATACATAATAGTTTATTTCTCATACCTAAAAGTAACATGATGTTTCTAGCCATTCAGTCTTAGAATAATATTTAAAATTATTTATTATTAACACATGCTATAACATTCAATATTCAACTGAATGCTTTGGAAAATGATTTTTAAAAATCATGCAGAGGATTGGTAGCATATTTCTTGCTTACAAGCTTACAAAAAGTTTTGTACTCTTTAGTTATACTTGAATTTCAATTTATCATCTGAGTTGCTGTTTAAGATAAATTTAAACACATCCTATAACTAAAACCCCAAAGAGTTTGACAAATCCAAACACTGAAGTCTTGAACTCTGTCTCCATAATGACATTGGAAATGTAACCACTCCCTTGTGTTGGTTTGAGGTGACTGTGCTGGGCTAAACTTAGCTTTTAAAGTTCTGGGTCATTAAACACGTTATGAACTGCAGGTATGGCAAACACACCAACCGAAGTAGTGAAAGTAGCTACATCAAAATCAATTCATGTTTTCATTTAACTTGTAGAAAAGCACACCATGCCCACAAGTGCAATAGCTACCAAATATACAATAGGAACCAAAATTCAAAGATAGAAAACAAGTACCAATTATGTAGGAAAAACTGCTTATAACAAGCACAAAAATAAGATTGTGATGTGTTTATTTAAATCATGCCCACCAAACCATCTCAAATTCCTTTTCAAAGTAGAATAATAAATAAAACCATATTGTTCAGTGGTTATAAATCATGCTATTGAAATGGCAAGACTCCCAGGAGCAACAGCATGGCAGTTTTCATGCACATACTTGCTATTGCCTTGGACTTGAATCTCATTGTCTTAATCTTTTGGATGAATGGGTTTCAAATGAAGATGTAAAGAGAGTCTGGGAAAGCTGTGAGTCTGTGGTTTTTGAAATAGGAACGTAGCATACTTTGTTGATTTAAAAAGGTCTGTGAAGCTGTACTGTTGTAGAGCTGGTTTATTCTAAATCTCTTATTTTTGCTGCTGAAGATTAGGAAATTGCATCAGATTAGGACTAATGTTAATTCCTCTTAAAAAAATCTGTAAATCATTTAAACCCTACTAATACCAGTACTTTTTCCATGATGGCAATGTGTTACAGAGAAGATATGGGCGGGGTGCCTAGGTGATTCAGTGGGTTAAGTGTCTGACTCTTGATTTCAGCTCAGGTGATGATCTCAGCATCACGGGATCGAGTCTCACACTGGGCTCCATGGCTCAGTGTGGAGTCTGCTTGTCCCTCTCTCCCTGCTCCTCCTCTGCTCACATGCACACATACTCTCTCATTCTCTCTCAAATAAGTAAATAAAGAAAATCTTTTTTAAAAATATGGAATTACACCAAATTTTGCATTTTAAAACATTACTTGAAAATAAACTTCTAAATAAAATGAAGTTATATTTAAGATTCAAATATTTTAACTCAATTACACAGTCCACAATAGAAAATCATATTATTTTTTTCATTAGGAGAAAGGTAATCTTTAAAACTGATATTTCCTTTATCCTGAGGTATTTTGGTAAGAACTAGAAGTAAATATGTATTTCCTCTATTGTTAATATTATAGTTTATATTACCTTATTATTTTAAGATTAAAAGATATGGAGGGGGAAATTTTCATTAAGTTACGTTCCAGAATCTCTAGCTTGTTAGGTAAAAGTAAGTCACGCGAAATAAATAAAATAAACTTAATTGAAACATTAACTCCTCTCTAGGGCTTATCAAACTAGAGAAAATAGAAAATAGAAAGCAAAGTAACTACACAGTTTTGAGGAACATATACATGTACATATAGTTTTAAATTGGTAAAATTCTTTATTTTTGCCTTGTTACATGGTAGAAAGAATGAAAAAAGTCACCAAAGTTGCTTTTCCTACTTCACCCTCAATCACAGGCATGATTATGCTACTCTTAATAATGGATTGCTACTTTCTAGGACTTTAATACATAAAGTACACTATTTGTGCAGTATAAAAACCTCAGCAGAAGCAAATAGCTATGCAGGAAGGCCAATTTCCAAAAAAAAAAAAAAGTATGGCCTACTTAGTACTTGGAGCCCGACGTTCCCATTCAAGTTGCAGTACAAATGGGACAGAAGAAAGAGCATACAGATCAAACGCAGAGACCGTATGGCTGAGATGGATAATCTTTGTGATTAACAAGGGGGCCTCAGGGTATCACAACTGGGTGACTTTAACAGGTGAGACAATAACAAGTCAGAGCTCTTGGATTTATCTATTTTCAGGAATGATCTTTTGGGCCATAATGATTTGGATTCTCTTATCACCAAATTCCAAAAATGAATAAGGAGATCACTCTATAAAAATAAGTTATCAGTGACTTCATTTCCAATGCCATGTAGTCACAGAAACTTGAGAAGATTTTCAGAAAAGTTAACCTATTTTATACACCGATGATCATAGATGTTCTATCTGGTAGCATCTCAAAAGCTGTGTCATTAAAAAAATATCCATCACTTAGCAATTAACGAAAAACAAGGTCCAAAGTGTTGAATGGTTTGTCCAAGATTCCCAAGCCTCAGCTGGCAAGCGACCAGATGAGGACAGATCTCAGGTCTATGATTCCCCAATTTAGTTATCTTGTTACTGTGTCAGTGGTTTACAGTATTATGAGCACGCCTTTAAAATCTCAAATATAATTACATGCCTATGCATGATAATTGTGTATCTAGTATGCATAGACTGAGAAAAAGTGACAAAAATCAATTGATTCTGAATTTGGTAATACTTTAATATGACTTTGCATTTTATTAATTGCAGTAGCATTCACATCACTCTGAAAATATCTACTACATATATGCGGGAGACAAATCACTTATTTGATCCACAGGCAATACTTTATGTGCTCAGAGATTAGAGAAATCCTTTCCATAATTCTAGGAAATCTCCATTATCTACAGTCCCTAGGCTGAGAACCTGCTTTTTTTTTTTCTTAAAGATTTTATTTATGAGAGACAGAGAGAGAGGCAGAGACACAGGCAGAGAGAGAAGCAGGCTCCATGCAGGGAGCCCAACGTAGGACTCGATCCCGACTTGGGACTGGATCCCCAGTCTCCAGGATCACACCCTGGGCAGAAGGCGGTGCTAAACTGCTGAGCCACCCAGGCTGCCCAGCTGAGAACCTCTGTAATGTCATCACTATCTCACAATGCTACTCTGATCAACTATCTTCAAAACTCCCATTCCTTCCTCTTACAATTGGTTTCAGTTTCAGTGTTAACTAACAACGATATTGTAATCATTTGAAGATGGATAGTGTCAAAGCCAGAAAAAACTCCATTTTTGAAATGGCTTATTAGTTTTATAAATTGGAGCAGACTCGGGTATCTGGGTGGCTCAGTTGGTTAAGAGTCTGCCTTTGGCTCAGGCCATGATCCCAAGGTCCTGAGATTGAGCCCCTGTCAGGCTCCCTGCTCAGCAGGGAGTCTGCTTCTCCCTCTACTGTGCCCCTCATCCCTGCCCCCCACTCATGCTCTCTCTCTTTTGCTAAAATAATAAGCTCTAAAACAAAATAAATTAGAGCAGACTCAAGATTGTTAAAATAACAATACTCTCACATTCTGATATGCCTTTCTGAATGTGAGACAAAAGGCACAGTCAGAGCTGGTACACTTGAGTCTGGTTATCCTGCAGTCAGTTGCACTCACTTTTATATATGGTGGCCCCTGATGTGATTACCCTCAACCAGACAGGTGATTGCCACCACCATGGGTATCGAGACTGTGGGCTAGGGATGAGACAAAAATTGAGAAACACCCAAGAACCATGTCTAAAACCTTGAATTTGTCTCCATTCTACTTACAAGAAATTATTTTCCACTACTTACCCCAAGGGCATATGTTGTCTCAGACTAACCAATCTTTTCCTGCAGTATTCAATATGCCTTCATTCTTTACAAAATAAATTTGTTCAAGCTATTCCTCAGATTTAACTATCTCCTTCACTTACTCTAATCCTTCTTATTCTTTATGATCAGAATCTCAACAGTGTCAAGACACTGTTGACAACATGAATTACCCTGATGGTCCCCTTTTCTGAAACTCTATGTTAATCACAGTCTTCATGTAAAAAGTTTCTATGTGTTTGATAACATATTTCCTCATATTATTCTTTATTGCACCAATTACAAAATTCTAGAACTGGAAGGAATTTGTGGAAATTTCAATGCTGAACTTTAAAATCTGGCACCTCTGAACATTGTAAATCTTATATTGAATTGCTTTACATATAGTTTAGTAGACCCTTAATATTCTCCAGAGGTGTGTTCAAGAGTCCTTGCAAATCAAAAAGCAGATGTGTGTGATCAGTTAGGCTTACTTAGGAGTTAAGGGATTTACCTCTGCCCAAAAGTTTCTCAGAACATGAGATCAGTGCTAGAAGCTTTACATATTTTAACCACCCAACCATCCAATGAAGTAGATGTTATCAAACCTACTGAAAATAACTACATATCATGGACTTTCACAAAGCAATTTTCTATCACTTCATGTGAATTATTTATCTCAGGACAAAAATGTAAGGTTTCCTACTTATATAATGAAAACCAAATTGCATCTGTTATTTTAAAAATTATTTCTTAGTCTCTAAAATCATTCCTGATTATCTGCCCTAAAGCAAAATTGTCAAAATATAAAAAGATTTTTAAAATATTTTTATCATTAGAAATCAACATGGGGATTTGATTTTCATTTAGAATATTTTCCAAAAAGAAATAACGAATTCATAAATAAGAAACATTTTCTCATGTGAATCTGGTAGAATGAATTCAGTCTAATAGAATGGATTTCATTCAAATATTATTATTGAATAATTACTAACTTGGTGAAAGGTTTGAACCAAATCAATAAGAGAGATCTGTAGATGAATGCATTGATATATTTATTTCCAGGGCATTTTAAGAAATATAACCGAGTTGTTTTTATTTTCATTAAACTGTGAATATAATTCATAACAAAGGAAAATTATATTCTAGATACACAGGAAATACTAAAGGGGTTACTCTTTAGGGTTAAGTGCTAAGGAAGTTACCATATGCAGGTTTTCCTGACAATTATATATTTTGAAAGAAAAAATTCTAATATTGTATTATCTGAGATACAGTTGGACTGGTTTAGAGCAAAACTTGGGTATGGGAAGTGGTATTAAAATTGATTGAAGGTTATAGTATATGTCTAAAATCTTGGGCATCATTAATAAAGCTCACTCTCCTTGGTCTTATTGCTCTATTCATATCCTTTCTGGAAGATAAACTACCTCAAAATTCAAGACCTAATAGTAATATACTATTATTGCAGAGTTGCTGTGAAACATTCCTGGGGCTGTGATGGGAATGATTGAGAGGACCACTAAACGCTGAAAAGTGGATGTGACCAGGGAATAGCTTGGCTGTTTGCCAGGGTAAGAAATAACTTGATATCGACATTAAGCAGCAGCTGAAGAATCTTTTCATAGTTTAGGCACTTTTTCTAAATCCTCCAGTTATGCTTCACTGATTAAATTATTAAGAACCTCTGATTTAGCTGTTTCATATTTTAGATGTGAATTGGAGATGTTTTGAAATGATTTCCATTATTCATGGTTTCTTGTTTTTCAAAATTAAACTTATAGGATGATGAGATAATCCCTTTTTATTAGGTCTGCAGAAAATGAGAATACGCTAAAGAGCAGAATTGTTGTATGAAAGTATCATTTTCCTTGACAATATCTTATGATGATGAGCTTATTATGATTTTTTTTTCTTAGTTGGGCTATATATATCCCAATTACTATCGTTACACCAATTGTTAAAAATTAAAAAAAAAAGGCTTCTACTAACTTCCAGATTTAGGCTAAGATAAGATTCAAGGAAAGGTCAAGAAAAGGACAAGACACTAAATTTAGAAGAGCCTCCCAATGTGAGTGATTAACTTGTATATGATTAACTCTCTTTTAAAAATCTTTCTCATTGTCACCTACTTTACACAGAGCTTGAAGATAAGATTGCCTTTCATGGGTTCTTTGGGAAAATATTAACTATATATCTTTGGGCCCAACATTATGCCAATGGTGTGAATACCATGATGTCCCTATACCCACTCTGCATTTCTCTTTCCTAGGAGAATTCCAATTCTCTTCAGCCTTCCATAGATTCCGCCTCCAATTCTATAGGTGGATTTAAATTCATTTGAAGTCTAGATTCGAGGTCAATCAAGATAATCCCAACCTCTTTACTTTGGTTTAAGGAACTCAAAGTTTAAGTCAATCAGTCGATAACATCACTCTGAATATTATGGTACAGGAATATATATATATATATATATATATATATATATATATATATCCCTAGATCGATTGATCTGACTGGTAGACAAATCCCTTAACCTACTCTTCAGGTAAGAGATTCTGCTTCTCACAGTAACAAACAATCATGTTGCCCCGTTGCTGTTGGCAATCATCTTGAACACTGGAGAGACAAGTGAGGAGGTCAGAGCTGACATGAAGTGAAAATCTGAATAAAGAAAATCATATAGAAAGAATGTCAAAGCTCTGTTTGTACTGCATCTGGAGTCTGCTCTAATCTCTGAACTTCCATTTATATGAGATTATATCCTTATTGTTGAAACTACTTTGAATGGGCATTGTCTTTCTCGCAGTCCAAAACATCTTAACTATTAAACACATCACCAGGGTTACAAAAAAAAGACATTTTTCTTGCATTTAAGAGGTTTCTATCTTAGTGGGAGACATACACTCCAACAACAAATTTTATCCTAGAGAAGAACGAGAATTATTGTACAACCCAAAGTAATACAATCAGCATGTTAAGAAGTTCATTTTCAATGAACTTCCCATGTACAAGATAGGTTGAAAGAAATAGGAAGACCAATGATGAGGCTTTGCAGATGATCCCTGAAACAAAATGGTGGAGCTGAATTAAAAAGTTCAAGGTTGTTTGGCTTATGACGGGATCAATAAGATTGGTGATTGGTTGTGTAAAGTAAGAAATGAAAAAGGGCTAGAATGACTCCTTGATTTCTAAGTTGGTGGATAGTAGTACCACCCACTCAGAGAATATAGTAGGAGGAGTAAATTTTCTGAAGATAATGATAATATCAAATTCAGGCACACTGAGTTTAAAGTATGTGTGGAATGTCTAAGTGGTAGCTGGTTGGCAGGTGAAAATAGGAGTCTGGAATGTAGGAGAGAAGTCTGAGCTAGAGATAATCACTGGCATAGTTTTAGTAGTCTTTCCCTTACATTCTTTAATATGCTGAATTGGTATTAAAGTGATTTTAGATGGTATATTTTGGGTTATATGTTTTTAACTATAACTTTAAAAATACAGAAGAAAAAATAAAAATTAAACAAATTAAAATACAAGAGAAATTTGACAATAGTTACAGCATGGGATATGACAAATTAGAACAGATGCCAGCCACAAAATGATGTAGACTTGGGAGGGGTTAAGTCCTGGGTGATATCAACATTTAAGGGGCTGACAGAGGGAAAGAAGTCAACAAAGTAGGAATGGCAGTGAGTGACCAGAAAGTCACTGAAAATAAAAATAACCCAAATGAGAAAACATCCGACCTCAAAAACTAAAACAAGAGAGAATTAAAATTGAAAAGGACTGGGTGATTCTTGGTTAAGACTATCCAAAGCACTGAGGATAAAGTTACAGAACCATAGCCAAGAGCATACTAACAATGAAGTCTTGCCTACAGGATTAATACAAATTATGTATTAATACTCAAGGTAGAATACAATTAAAAATTTATATATACCAAGAATGCTGGGTCAAAAGTGCATATAAAATGAAATGAACTGATCTAATATACTTATAATTCATGTCAAGAGGCAAATAAACCATAAAAAGGAAGAGAATATAGAAACTTAGAAAACCAGTGGATTTCTAAAGAGTACATGTGACAGGACAATAAACACTGGTAAGACAAATATTTTAAAGGATTTGGGCTGGCAGATCCTTTATGTCACACAAGATGACAAGGGAATAAAAAATGAGGGACTGGGAACAAAAATCAAAGAAGACAAGAGACATGTTTGAATGAAATATAAAGAACCAAAAAGACTTATAGGTGAGAAGAAATGAAAGTGACCAATTTGTTGAGAGGAAACAATGACTCTTTAGCAAGCAGAGCTGGGGACAGGGGTCGTGTGACAGCTTCCAAAGAAACACTTTAAACTGAATTTTTCTACCACTGTAATATTTTTTTATTCTCAAACAATATCTTTGTTCTTCTTTTACAGGTAGAAATATTGAGGACGATAATACACTGGAAAGGTGTTTCATGGTCCTTACATTCAAACCACAAATAAATTGGTTAAAAATTGGGTTGAATGATAAAAATACTTTAAAATCTCCCCTCCTTCTCTTTTTAAAATTGCCATGATACTTTTGAGTCCAGAAATCAAGGCCATACCAATACTTGTGATGTTCACACAGTTTTTGTTCTAGAGGCTTTGTCTATTTTGTGGGCATAAATTTACCCAGTGGATTCAGGAAGATGAGTATTTTTTTAAAGCCAACAATGAGTCAGCAGGAGGTTCAAAGTTCTCCACATGGAGTTGTCACTCAAACCACTGACCTCAAAATCAATGGAAAGTGGCTCCAGTCTTGTTCAGAGTATAATTTGTAGTAGAGAGGAAGTTGGGGGAGGGGAGAATGTGAGGGGAAGCCTGACAAAAAATAGGTAGACAGACATGCAGCAAAGATAGGAAAAGAAACAGGTTATAAAACCTCAGGTTGGCAAAATGATCCAAACTCCATATGGGATGAATGCAAGCATCACTAACACTAAGAAACATTTGATAACACTTCTGTGAGCCCACTTGCTCCTGGGCACCATCATTCTAGACACTGAGGATATAGCAGCAAACCTAACAGCCTGTGGCCCAGAAGAATTTATATCTCGACAGAGAAAAAAAAGACAGAAAACAAATAAAATTTTAAATTATTTTAGAGAATGGTAAAGGGGATAAAGAAAAACAGAGCCAGGCAAAGAGTACGAGAGTGAGAGAGGTTGCAGTTGGGCCAGGGTCTATTAAATTAGCCATTAGCTCACTATTAAGGTTCAGGCAAGTTTTTTTTTTTTTAAGATTTAACTTATTTATTTTAGACAGGGGGAGGGAGGGAGGGAGACACAGAGAGAGAGTGAGAGAGAGAGAGAGCGCGCACACGAGCAGGGGTTAGGGGCAGAGGGAGAAGCAGACTCCCCCAGTGAGCAGGGAGACTGACTCGGGCCTCCATTCTGGGACTCTGGAATCATAATCTGAGCTGAAGGCAGATGCCAAACTGAGTGAGCCACTCAGGCACTCCCCAGGTTTTTAATCCCTCTGAATTCCTTAGCTTCTCTGGGCCTAAAATAAAACAGTTCATTACATGTTTATTTCCACTTATTCACATACCTCCTCTCTTACAATCACTGTTCATTTCCTAATTTTCTTTTCCACTACCCTTTGACATTTTCTTTTGTTTCCAGAAGCCTCGGGTCCTTGACTCGAGGGCTCCTTCTTCTACCTAGTCCTACTTGAAATTATCCTGTGTGATCTAAGAACCTATACTAGAAAGAGAAACTAGTTTTCTATTTCTTACTTCCTCATTCATTCTCAGCTAATGTGGATTCAATGATAAGTAAAAAATATCTGAGTCTGTCTTTAAGAAGCTCACAATCGAGGGAGAAGGCCAATGTAGATTTGAATAATTTCAGAAATAAATGGAAGATCTGATATGTGTTCTGCAAGAGAAGCATGAGTGATGCTGTTTACATTGGCAATGAAGGATTTCACCTAATCTGCAAAGTTAGGGGAGTCCTACCTGAGTATAACATTTGAGCTGAACCCTGAAAAGTAAGGAACTATCAGATGGGTAAATAAAGGAGAGAGTGTTCTAAGCAAAGGGGCCCGTAGTAGACTCATAGTAGGCAAAAGATGTCACTTAAAAAAAAAAAAACAACAAAAATGCAGAAAGCAGGCCAATGTGAAAATAGGACAGCAAACAGCACAAGACATCTGGCATAATGGTGATGGAATAGGAAGGATCACACCACAAGATATCCTGTAAGCTATTCAACAGTTTTACTTTTATTTTGAGGGCAACTGGAAACCACTGAAGTGTTTTAAAGAACGTTCTGCTTTGAAATTTATATTTTGAAAGGATTACATAGCTATGCTATGTAGAAGAGAAAGAATGAATGAATAAGAGATTAGTTTAAATTGGAATGACCAGATTATTTATCATGAACATATGGATAGTGTTAAGAGTCCAAGGGAGCACTGTTATTTAGACCAACACAATGGACAATAATCCATGCCTGTCCGGGGCAAACCAGGACTATGTTCAACCCAATACAAGGCTACTCTAACAGTCTAGGAAAGATACAATGGATTGAGAAAGGTCAGTGTAAGATAAATCCAAAGAATAAAGCTGATCCAAGAAATATTTAGGAGAGAAAAATCTATTGGACTCGGTGATGGATGTCCAGCAGCAGTGAAGTGAGAAGGTGGCAAGAATGATTACCAAGATTATGTTACTGAATAAGGGGCACTACAAAATCTGAAGCTGGAATGCCTGGGTGGTTCAGCGGTTGAGCGTCTGCCTTTAGCTAGGGTCGTGACCCAGAGTTCTGGGATTGAGTCCCACATCTGGCTCTCTTTGGGGAGCTTGCTTCTCCCTCTGCCTGTGTCCATGCCTCTCTCTCTATGTTTTTCATGAATAAATAAATAAATCTTAAAAAAAACTGAAGTGGAGGGGAATTACAGGGAAAGATCATGAATTTGATTACAGGGGAAATCATGAGGTGATCTTTGAGACATCTAAATGGGACTCCTAAGTTAGCCATTAAATATACTGTCTGGCATACAGAGAAAATCTCTTCACCTCCTATGATCTCTTCCTCTTTCGGTTCCTTCCATTGTTTTTTATTGTCTTTGGGTCCCCTGACAACAAGGCTTTGACAAGCACTTGGGTACAAATTATTTATTTGGGAGCTGATCCCTGAGAAGCAGGAATGAAGGATGAGAAAAGTGAGACAGAGAAGGCAGAAATGCCAATATAATGTGTATTCCTGAGATCACCATTACGGGCAATAGGGCCTGGATTTTGCCAGAACCTTTTCATGTTCCTAAGAAGCACTGAGAAAGATGTCCCAAAGCTAAAAATATAAGCATGAGCTCTCATTTCCCATGGGGTGAGAGTTGTTCATCATCAAAAGTTCTAGGCTGGGTTAGCTCGCAGGATTTGTGGGCTCCTGGCATTTCAGAGAAATCCCTTGGGAAGCAAGTAGGAAACCAAGAGCCATTCCCTTGATGATCAGCTAAATGTAGTGTTATCAACTAATGGTAAGTCTGAGCTCATCCAGGCCTGTTCATGGCAACTGCAACCAGAGGTGTGTCAAAGGCATGTGACTCCAGGTGCAGGGGTATCTACTACATTTGTGATGATCACGTTTTGGAAGCCTTGTGTATTCCTTTTACAGTGAGATTTTTCTTACCTATAGATAATAACACAGAACATACACATAGAGTTTAAGGAATAATTACAAAGCAACATTCCATATAACTACCACCCTTATCAAGAAATAGAATATTACCTATATCTTGAAACCCACCCTTTTGTTCCCCAGAGCACCACCTATTCTATCCTCCTAAGATAACCATTCTCCTGATTTTTTTCCTCTTTACTTTCACCTGCTGCCTTCTCCAGCTTAGATTCCATGGTCTATCACAGCTGACCCTGTGGCCATTACTGACTATACTTTCTATTAGCTACTATTCTCCTCACTTCAGTATATTTTCATAGCATATGTCTGGCAAAACAAGCAGGGATGAATCTTACTGTTTTTTTTTTCTTTTCTCTGCCTATTTAAAGAGAAACTGAAAAGTCTGACTTCATTCCACATTGGTTTCTATTTCTGACTTGAGCCACACCTCAGTCTCCTTTGCTGGCTTACTTTACTCTCATGTCAAATGTAGGAATTCCTTAAGGGTATGTCCTAAGTCCTCTTCTCTTCTCATTCTAGATACATTCCCTTGGTGTTCTCTGCTCTTGAGACTTCAGTTATTGTTTTACTGTATATGCTGATAACTCTGGCATCCATATTTTTAGCCTAAGCCTCTTCCCTGACTCACATGGTCAAGTCTACTCAGTGGTCTTGCAAGCATTTCAAACCTGGTATATCCAAAATTGAACTTGCCATCCCCTGAATCCTAGAACAGTTCACACTTGAGTAAGTTCCACCATCATCCACCCAGTTTGTCAAGCTAGGAGTTTGGGTCATCTATTGGAGTTCTCCATATTTCCCCCCTCTTGTCCAGTCAGTTCACAGGCCCTGTTGTCTCTCCATGCTAGTACCTCTTTAATCTGTTCACTTATCTTCATTCTCCTCCTCACGCCCCTGGTTGACATCATCACTGTCTCTCCCCTGAACCACTGGCACAGCCTCCAGTGTAATGCTTCTCTCACCTGGTCTCTACTCTTTCACCAGAGTAAGCGCTCCAAAACCCAGATATGGTCACATCACTAGAATACTCCAGTAGCTTTCCATTGCCCTTCACATAATATGTGATTGATTTTTCCAGCATTCCTTAAAAAGCAATTTAAGAACATGCCTACATTTTTAGTCTCATCCAGAACCTGCTCCTTGACATCCCTCCTCACCCATTCCCTACCTCATTCAATGCTTCATCCATTCTGGCATTTTTAAAGAATTGCCAGGTCACCTCTTGCTTCTGACCTTTACTTATGCCATTTCTCCTCCCAACACTCACCACCTCCCCTAACCTATTTGTCTATACAGACTTATATATTCTTCTAATCCCATCTTCATGGTTCCTTTTTTTTCCCCAGAAAGCTTTCTCTGACATCCACCAACTACACCTTGCAGACTTGTTTATGGTTCTTCCATAGCATTCTCTGTCCTAGTGTTTGTCATATAAAGTTATTTAATTGTCTTGCTTTCTTAAAGTCCAGGAAGTGTGTTTATCTTGGTCAGGACAGTATTCGTAGCATCTAGCACAGAAAAGGGCACACATTATTTGCTGAATTAGTGTATTGACAAATTAATGATACCAATGCATACCAAGTGTTCTTTTTTAATTAAAAAACTTTTAAAAGACTTTTTAAAGGACAAGTTTCAGGTTTACAACAAAATTGGGAATGACACACAGAGTTTCCCTGTGTACTCCTTGCCCTCAAACATGTGTGGACTTCCCCATTATCAATATCACTCACCAGAATGGTACATTTTGACCCAGGATGAACCTACATTGATCTATCATAACCACCCAAAGTTTATAATATGCCTTAGGGTTCACTCTTGGTGTTACAGGGTCTATCTATGGGTTTGGAAAACTGTATAATGACATGCATCCATCTTTATCATATAGAATCATATGGAATACTTTCCCTGCCTTAAAAATCCTCTATGCTCTCCCTATGCATATCTCTTCCCCAAACCCCAAACCCTTTCTGCTATACCCCTGGACAGCCACTGATCTTTCTACTGTCTCCATAGTTTTGCCTTTTCTAGGATATCATGTAGCTGGACTCAGACAGTATGTAGCCTTTTCAGATTGGCTTCTTTCAGTTAGTAATAGGCATTTAAGGTTCCTCCACGTCTCTTCATGGCTTGATAGCTCATTTCTTTTTAGTGCCAAATAAATTTTATTGTCTGGCTGTAACAGTTTACTTATCCATTAACTTACTGAAGGACATCTTGGTTGTTTCCTAGTTTTGGCAACTGCAAGTAAATCTACTATAAACATCCATGTGCAGGTTTTTGTGTGGACATTAGTTTTTGACTCCCCTGGGTAAATACCAAGGAGTGTGATTGCTCAATCATACAGTAAGAGTACGTTTTCTTTTGGAAAAAAACAAAACAAAAGAAAACAAAACCCTACCAAACTGTCTTCCGAAATATCTGTACCTTTTTGCATTCCTATCAGTAATGAAAGAGAGGTCCTATTGTCCCACACTCTCACTGGAATTTGGAGGTGCTCAGTGTTCTAGATTTTGGCCCTTCTTAATAGATTTAAGGTGGTTCTTTGTTGTCTGTTTTTTGTTTTATTTTTTTTTCTTGCACTATCTTAATTCACATTTCCCTGATGACATATGATGTGGAGTATCGTTTCATCTGCTTATATGGTATCTCTGTATCTTCTTTGGTGACCTGTCTGTGAAGGGCTTTGGGCCATTTTTAATTAGGTTGTTTGTTTTCTTATTGTTGAGGTTTAAGAGTTCTTTGTGTAACAGTTCCTCATCAGATGTGTCGTTTGCAAATATTTTCTCCTACTCTGTGACATGTCTTCTAATTCTCTTGAAAAAAAAAATGTTCCCTTTTCATATACAAAATTAGAGCCTACAGTTGGAGAAGGAACCTCACCATTAACTAAGAATGTATTGGGAAATAGCCTCTCATCTCCCTGATAGTGACATCACTATGGCTCTAATTACAACTTTATCTCTTTCCAACTCATTCACTAAGTGTTAGTCTGCCGAAATGGCATTATGATAGCCTTTTTCTGTTGGTCTGTGATGCTTCTCTGGGAGGCCCTTCCACCTTTGTAGAAGTGTGCTCAAGGTTTTAAGGTTCAAAGCAGGCTCCAGGGGATCCCTGGGTGGCGCAGCGGTTTGGCGCCTGCCTTTGGCCCGGGGCGCGATCCTGGAGACCCGGGATCGAATCCCACGTCGGGCTCCCGGTGCATGGAGCCTGCTTCTCCCTCTGCCTGTGTCTCTGCCTCTCTCTCTCTCTCTCCCTGTGACTATCATAAATAAATAAAAATTAAAAAAAAAAAAGATTCTTAAAAAAAAAAAAAAAAAACAAAGCAGGCTCCAGTGTGATATTTAACACTGTCCTCCCTTGAACTGTGAGCAATAATTCAATTTCAGATAATATAGAAATAATTACCTCTATTTAGGTATACCTAAGGGTGTCTCAATAATTAAATATATGGGTCTTAACGTTTATAAGAATAAAAACATCTGATATCCAGGATCCCTTGTTTTTGTATTTATTTTTTCACTGCTAAGATGAGAAAATGTTCTCTAAAGGGAGGACAACATATTTTAGGCTTAATTCTATTTATATAGGTATTATTAAATGCTTTTCAAATGATATCAGGACACTCTTTAACAGTTAAAACAAGTATTTCATACCTTCTCTTCATTCTTACTATAAAGGCTTTACAAGTTTGCATCCTATGGTAGGCACATGGTATTCCTATTTTTGAGTAAGCCTTTAAAACACTATTGATAAGAAATCTTTTCCCACTTGGAGTCCTCCTTTAAAGATTAGAGAAATATATTCAACAATCTATATTTCCTTTATTAGCTACTATGAGTCTATCTGCAAGTATTTATCTAAAAGAGAGATTATTAAACTACATTTCTCATGCCAAATTTGACTCACCACCTGTTTTCGTAAATAAAGTTTTATTAAAACACAAGTGAACTCATCCTTTATGTACCATTGACGAATGCCTGTGCACTTCAGTAGCAGAGCTGACCTTCAGTAGCAGAGCTACAAAACCAAACATACTTACTATTTGACTCTTTACAGAAAACAAAAGTTGCCAATCCCTGACCTAAAACCTTCTCAAAGTAATTTATATCATAAACCTAATTCTTAACAAAATAGTACACTTCTACAAACTAATAACTTACTTTATAAAGTAAGAATTTTTTATTGGCCCCACCAAATTATATCTTCCAACCTTTAGAAAGCATCACCTAATTGCAACATGCTATGATTTGGTGAATAAATTCCCGTTCTCACTAGTATAGTTTGAATAACAATGCACTAGAAATAGAAAGATAAAAACTTCTGTCTTGAGTCCCTTCTTATTCAGTTTCTCCAAGTACAGAAAATAATAATCCTCACTCTTCAGGGATATTTTTTAAGATCCAAGTAGATAATATGCACTTGTAAAGAATGTTATTGTTTATGATTATTCGGATTTCAATGTTTTCTTTTCTCCATTTCTAGCCTCGCTGACTTAGTCATAACTTGTTTTAGTTCCTATTCACGTGTCAGTCTGACCAACCTTATCATTCATTTAGTTACTGTGCCACTGCCAATTTATTCCTTGAGTGTACATGTTTAGTATGGCTTATTACTGTTCTCATATTTTCTGCCCACTCATTTATTTCAATCCACTTGCCCCCACTGCCTTTCCCACACTGGCTTTTACTATAATGCCTCAGATTTATCCACATGTGAAAAATACATACTGGTTTAGGGGCACGCTTAAGCGGGACACAGGCTAAGTAGAGGGGGTCAGTGCTATCCATTTTGATGAGTTCTAACAAGGCTGTTAATTTTGCTCCCTTTTATTTTCACAGAGATTTCCATATTGTCTAGTCCAGCAGCTTTGAATATTTTTGAAAGCATATAACCCCTGGTTCAAGTGAAATAAAGATGAAACCTACCATAATAAGCAATCATAAAAAGGTGGAGAGCAGGGGACTAGTTAAAATGGGATATGAGCGGTAAATGGAGGTCTGGGGACATATTGGAGGGGCAGCTATCACTTTGAGGGCAGAATGGGAGTTTCCTCAGAACAGACAATGAAGCCTAGGTTCCTGGTTTGTGTGCTTGGTTGGATGAAGTTCAAGTCAATATTCACTTCGATTATTTCATTCCAAAGTGAACAATAGGGCCCACTTCTTCACCACAGCTAATGAACAAGGAAAATACCAGGTAATATTTTTGGAAAGCCAGGCCTGACCAAGAAGATTGTGGTGTTCCTTAAGAAGAGATCAAATGAAGCACTGCTTAACTAGATTTTAAAAAATTAATTTTGGATTGTAGCAGGGCACTGGTCCCAGAGTGCTTTGTTGTCTTTTCCACATCTACTTTTTATAATTCTGCTGCGGTACTGGCTGCTTGACCTTGTACCGACAGATACAAAACTGGGAGAATAAATAAAGCTCAATAGTTACATTGTGGGAGAAACAGGCCTATCATCTCAGTGCCTTTGTTGTTGTTGTTGTTCCCATGGCCCTACCTTCCAGGAGAAGGGGAAAAAACCAAAGAGAAAGAAAGATGGAAAAACGCTGCTCTATATTTCTTCTTACTGAAATCACTTCCATAGGTACAAGGTTAGTAGGAGAGCATCAAGGGTGCTACTATTTAAGACTGAAGTCCACACACATAGCTTTAATATAAGATGTGGATGTCATGCAAGAGAACAAAGAAGGGGGACAAAATACTACTATTGAATTGCACTTGGAAAATATATTACAAAAGTATGACCAGTATGATAGAACTGACTCTATGGTCTATGGAGTCCACGGCATTATCTGCATTACCAAGGCCAAGTATATTTAACATGAACTTTTAAAGACAGACATGGACTTGAGGAAGATACAGTTTCAGAGCCATGCCATGTCCGCTTAGTACCTGGTTGTCTTTGGGATAACAACTCTCTCGAAGTATAGTAAAAAAGAAAATAATGTGGCACCTGTGTCATAAAGGCTATAGTAAGATAAAACGGAATGATGCACAAAGAATATTTAGCAACATGGTTGGTACAGAGCAAGGCATTAATGCATGTTAGCTCTAAAGATAAATATTAGGTATGTTCGGGTCAATGCGAAAGCCAGAGGGAATAACTGAAATGAAATAGGTATTATTTTTGAAAAAAAAAAAAAAACCTATGATATGCCTAGATATTACCAGAACAGAAGCCAACTGTGAGGCCTTTGAGACCCTCTAACAGAGTTCAACATGAAGTGACAATGTTGTTTTGCCTGATTTACATCAAACCTTTGTTGTTAAAATAGATTTCCCCAATATGCTCAATATGAAGCGTTTATTCACTCAGATAATAGATACAAATCCATGCATTCAAATGTTCCTCAGAGTCAGAGATCAAGATGGAAATCCCCGGAATCATAGAGATTTATGTCTATAAACTTGCTTATTACATTCTCATTCAAGGAGGTTGGAAGGGATAGTGTCAGCTTTTTAACCAGAATCTTTTCATTACTTCTCCCTGTTGGGGTTGCTGCACGTGCTGTGAGTGACCTCCAGAGATCCTCAAGCTGTATGCAGAGAGCAAATTGAATCTGAAAGCTTTATTAGACAAGTTTGTCTTTCAGCTGGTGGGAATGGATGTCAGCCGTATTGGAAAAAAATAAAATTTCTTGTGAAACTAGGTCCTGACCTTGAAAAAAATCTCATCCAAAGCACACAATTCAATTCTGAGTTACGTCCTTATTTGTTAAACACGGAGTGAGGGTTCAAATGAAAAAGGCACATTTTACCTTCAATAAGAATCAGTAGGAAAAATAATAGGGCTTCTCTTTTGATCTTGCTGGACTTAGTAATAAGCAAAAAAGCTTATCACCAAATCATAGAGTCAAAAATATTAATATGGAGGAAACAACTTTTTAAATGCATTTTGAGAAGTAAAACTACCTCCTCCATTTATAATCCACAGTAAACATTATATAAAGTTTATTTATATCTTTTATCCATAAATTTCTTCAAAAATAAGAATAATCCTGAGAAGTTGAAGTGACATCAAAGACTAATTTGTATTATTTAGTTCCTGCTTTTTTAGTGTTGTAGAACAATGATTTTTTTGAAGTTATGATCATTATCTCAGAAGCAAGAATTGGAGGTATTATAATTTTGACTTTTTGTTTTTCTAGCATAAGTCCATATTACAGTTTAGGCACTGGTGTAGTTAGTGCCAATAGCAATTTTGCTTAAATATTGGAACAGGTAGATTGAATGTTTAATGATGTCATCATGGATTGGTAAGTACTGTGGAAAATGAGAATAAAATGTTTTTTTTTTAAAAAAAAAAACCCGTGTTCGAGATGAGAGGGGGAATAAAGTGTATACATTTTAAGGGGGAGACAGCATGTTAGACCATTAAGTACAGGTTCTCAATTTGGATATGAAGACACTGCCAAGAAACAGAGTTAAGGAATAAGATGGGGGTTAGACTTAGCCTGCAAGATTTGCATCAGAGCCATGGCATATCCCCATTTGATCAATACTGTAGTCTTAAAAAAACAGGATTTACCACTAAGAATATGAGGATAAATGTATCTGTCAGTTGCATCTAAACGGAAAACAGAAGTTGTGATATATAAGAATACTGAAGAGCACTAGAATCAGACTCAGCAGATGAGGGATTGAGTCCTGATTGTGCCACAAACCAGCTGGACAAGCATATAATCACTTAATTTCTCTGGTATTACAATTACATGGAAGGTTGGCTTATTTGATACAACTCCAAAATAAATGTACTATTTATTCATCTGGTCAAAATATATTGGCTGACCATGTACTACATGCTAGTCACTGAATAAAAAGTCAATACACAAGAGGTATATACTGATGAACAAGATATAAAATAGTATCCTCCTGGAACTTACAGTCTATTAGGAAATGAAAAGTAATCACATCAATAATTTAGAAATCAAAATAGTGATAGGGCTATGAAAGAGAAAAAATATATTTTCAGACTGGATAATAGGAGGCTCAAGGGAAGAGTTCTGCAGAATAAAAGGTGCAACTGGGATCAAAAGAATGGGTAAGAGGAGAGATCATCCAGGTAAGAGAGTAGTAGGTGTGGAAACCCTGAGCCAAAATGTGTCAGACGATACGTCAGGAAGAAGCAGACATGCTAAAGGAACTTAAAAAAGTAAGAGAGGCTAGGCTTTGAAGAGAAGGTGGGGACAGTGGAGCAAGAAGAGTAAGCAGGGAGCCATTAAGTAAGACCTTGTGGGACATGTTAATGATCTGGGAATTTATTCTAAAAGCAATGGGACACCATTCAAGGAGTATAATAAAATAAGGTTTACATTTTGCAGTAGCATTTTTTTGTGAAGCAGGTTTATATGGGGAAAGAACTAAAGAGAGGTAAATGACATCACTTAGGAGGCACATATCCAGGCAAACTCTGATGATGGCAGAAGGGATGGAGATGGCCAACATAATTTGGAAGATATTTAAGTAACATCAGTAGGACTTGGTGGTCAATTGGATAAGAAAACTGAAGGAGAAAGAGGTATCCATTTATGATCGCTTATTGGTGCCGGCATGAGTGGATGGTGTTGCTGTTTCCTGAGATAGGGGATACAAGAGAAGAAGATGGGAGAATAAATTCACTAGCTCGGTTTTGGACATGGTAGTAGATTTGAAGAGTCTGACAGATAAGCAAGTTCAGATGTTGAGTGAGTTGTTGGATATATAAGGTTCTCTTGAATCCCCAAGTCAGTACTGCCTCCCTCCACCACTCCATCCAAGTTTGCTAAATCCAAGGTTGGTTCTCAGGCATTATCTTACTAGACTTACAGGCAACATGTGACATGGTTTATCCAATCCTTCTCCTTAATTCACTTCCTTCACTTGGCGTCCAGTTTTCTGTCATGATTTTCCTCTTTTTTTTTTTTAAGATTTTATTTATTTATGAGAGAGAGAGAGAGAGAGAGAGAGAGAGAGACAGGCAGAGGGAGAAGCAGGCTTCACGCAGGGAGCCCGACGTGGAACTCGATCCCAGGTCTCCAGGACCACACCTCAGGCGGAAGGCAGCACTAAACCACCGGACCACCGGGGCTGCCCCTGATTTTCCTCTTACTTCAATGACTACTCATTACTGTATCCCCAATCTCTTACCATTGGGATCCTCCATGGCTGTCTTTGCATATCTTCTCTCTTCTATATGCATTCACCCCACTAGCACAACCTCATGGCTCAGCTATATGCTAAAAATTGTGTATTTACATCTCTAGACTGGATCTTCCTCCAGCACATAATATCTTTCTAACCTATTCTACATCTCTAATTCGATAACTAGTGGGCATATGTAACTTAATTTGTACAAAGCAGAGTTTGGGGTTTTTTTTCCCCTTATGTTACCTTCCACCACTCTGTACCTCCTACCATCTTCCCTAACTCAGTAAATGACAACACTGTTCTCACAATTTTCTCAGGCCATAAACCTCATCACATTTTCTCATTTCCTTTATCAATTCTGTCAACCGAGCCTGTTGGCTCTAGCTTGTAGACACATTCAGAACCTGTCCACCTCTCATCATTTCTACTGCCCTTACTCTGGACAAAATTATCACAGTTTCTCACCTAAATTATTCTATTAGTCTCCTAATAGGTCTCTCTTGCTTCTCTCCTATGCCTATCCTTATAGTTTACTCTTTTTAAAAAATATATTTTATTTATTTGTTCATGAGAGACACACAGAGAGAGGCAGAGACACAGGCAGAGGGAGAAGCAGGCCCCCTGTGGGGAGTCCGAAAGGGACACTTGATCCCTGGATCCCAGGAATACTCCCTGAACCAAAGGCAGATGCTCAACCACTGAGCCACCCAGGCATCCTCTTACAGTTAATTCTTAACACATTCAGAAAATTTTTGCCCAAACTCCTGTCAGATGATCTCATTGGTGGGCTCAGAAGCTTCTATTGGCTTTTTGTCTTACACAAAGTAAAAGTCAAAGTCATCCCAAGGGCCTTCAAAGCTCTCCTGATATAATCTTATCTCATAACTACTATCCTCTTCACTCACTATGCTCCAGCCACACTGATTGTTCTTTCCAGTATTAGCCATGCTTCCCTCTGATGGCATTTGTTAGAACACCATCCATGGAATGCTGCAGCCTAGAATATTCTTCCCCCAGAAATCCACATGGCTCACATTCTGACTGTTGTTTGAAAGTGTTCAAGCCTTCATCTAAATTGCACCTTTTCGGCGAAGGTGTATCTATTAGCCCCACCCTCATACTCCATACTCACACTCCTTATACTCTTCCTTGCTGTCTTTTCCATTGCAGTTATCATTTCAGAACATGTGAACATATTGGATCCATTTTCTTTATTTTCTATCCCCACAGAAACATTAGCTCCATGAGGCTACATATACTTATTTTTCCACTGCTGTATATTTTTCCACTGCTGTATATCTGAGCAAACAAGAACTCAAAAAGAGAGGTGTAAATTTAAATTGAGAAAGTGATAAACTGGGTGCTTGGGTGGCTCAGTTGGTTAAGCGTCTGCCCTCGGCTCAAGTCATCATTATCACAGGGTCCTGGGATGGAGCCCCACGTCAGGATCCTTGTTCAGCAGGGAGTCTGCTTCTCCCTCTGCTCTTCCCCACTGCCCATGCTCTCTCTATCTCAAATAAACACATTAAAAAAAAAAAAGAATGTGAGAAACTTAAACGTGTAGTTGGTAATTGAAACCATGCAAGTAAATGAGATTATCCAAGAGATTAAAGAATGTAAAAAAGCAAGCCTGTATTACTTTAAACATTTAAAAGCCACATAGAGAAGGTTAAGCCAGCCAAGAACTGCAAAAGAATAGCCAGGGAGGTAAGAGGAAACACAAAGTGGTGCTATATATGTGAAAGGATAGAAGAAATATTTCGAAACAGGAGTGGCCAATGGCATTAAATGTTGCTCAGAGTTTAAACAAGATGAAGACTGAAACAGCATTTTAATATAGAGGTCATTTCTGGCCTTAGGGCATTTTCAGTGGTCTTTTGGAAGGATACAGCAAGACTGCAGTGAGAAGAAGAAATAGATTCACAAATGGAGAAGACTCTTTCTAGAACAGTGGCTGCGAGGGGGGAGAGATTTGTGAGTACCGGGAGAAAAATGTGTGTTTGAGGTAGAATAGTTCTAGGAAAGCATGATCATGTACAAATGTGGCTGATGAAATCATGTGAGTCAGTTTAAAGATACTTTACATTGTAAGGGAAGCCTTTCTGGATGTTCCAGTATAAAAGGACATGACTAGCTAAGGTAAAATAGAAAAATACCAGGCACTCAACTAGTTGTCAGATTTATTATAAGCTAGTAGTACATTACAGCAAGCAGAATGATATCATCATATAAAGGTTGGAAAGGGGTATGGAGACTTGGTGATTTGACTGAGTCATGAGCAGACCAGTAATTATGGAACAGAGTCCAATTCTGAAGCCTACAACAGAAAAACAATATGGAAACACAGTTGGGGGAACAGAACGGGGGGCACAGAGATGTTTAGGCATTTGAGAAACAGCTTTTTTTGTTGACATGCCATGGGCACTCACCTGATTTATGCAAAAAAAAAGCATAGTTTGAGAGGAGATTAAGTAAAAGACTGTGAAAAATGTCTAATAAAGTGAGCAGAAGTGTTCTTTCCCTACTCAAAACATGACTTAGGGGCAGCCCAGGTGGCTCAGCGGTTTAGCGCCTGCCTTCAGCCCAGGGTGTGATCCTGGAGAACAGGGATCAAGTCCCACGTCGGGCTCCCTGCATGGAGCCTGATTCTCCCTCTGCCCATGTCTCTGCCTCTCTCTCTCTCTCTCTCTCTCTCTCTCTCTCTCTGCCTCTCATGAATAAATAAATTAAAAAAATGATTTAGACGGTAACTGGAGCTTGGGTTAAGCAGTTGAAAGACTGTCTTGAGTATAACAGCAGTGGTGGAACTCCACCTACTCTTGATTTTTTAAGAAGAGAGTAGGCAGTTAACCTTAAGATTGCTTCTAAGAGAGAGAGAGAGCTTTTCCTGAAGATAGTGGAGGAGAATGAATGACCTCTCAAAGACCTTTCAGATCACAATCTTAGAATCTACAATTTCAGTGCAAACTGCTACAATTTCCTTTGGGAATCCTCTTTCTTTGAGGGAAAAGTTATATTCAATTTCAAATTGATTCAGAAAAATTTTAGAAAATATTAGGAATACATGGAGAAGTCTTACTTTTCTGGGCTGTGGGATACCTGTTCTCATGAATATGTTTAAATCGTTTTAATTTCCACCTGATAATAGCTTGAGAAGAAATTTAAGAATACCATATATTTTGTAGTGACTTCCAGCAAAGATCCTTTTATGAAAGGAGTTAAATAATATAAGAAGACTAAAGTAGTTTTATTGAAATGAACCCTTTATTTCCATTAAAACACAAGATATGTGTGTAAATGAAAAATCTCTTATGATCAGGATACTTTATTCAACCACTGATGTTATTCTCCTCCTCCTCCTCCAACACACACACACACACCCACACACCCACACACATGCTGAAACTTCCAGGAATGCTTCCAACAAGCATTAGAAGTGATGGATTAGAACTCCTCTTCCTTTGCCAGTTTAGACCTCAGAGCTTGGCCCCAACCAGAGATGGTAACCAAGCAATAAAACTGCCAAAAGGTTAAGGGAGGGAGAAGAAAGGGAACTTCATCGTCACAAAACAGATAATTAACATCTAAATACTCTAGTTTTTACTCTCCATCACTGTCCTGCATATTAACACCACCGCTCTATCCACCCTGTTAACTAGGGAACTTTATTGAAGAACCTGGCTTGGGACCAGGGACACCCACTTGCCTACATTAGAAAGACTTCCTTCAGATCAATGTGAGCAACACTAGGGCCTTCCCACCAGGGTTTCCTGCTGTCACTTCCCTTTGCAGAGCGTGACACTTTTCATTATATTTCAAGTACCCTCAACTCACCTGCATCTCACTGATGCATACAAATATGATTTAATTCATTCATTAGTTAATTTATTGCTGCCAAGAGTTGCAGGGCCTCTGTAGTTGCTCAGAGATTTGAAGTATCTTGGGGGAGGGTCAAAAATTCATTTCTTATACTGTTCTTATGATTGGTTAGGGGATTTCACATTTTTTGGTACAAAATCTTATTCCTCATGTATTAGATTTTGAGAAAGTTTTTAAGATTTAAAGGTTTTAATTTTAAAGCTGATAATGGTATATATGTGTCTAGGTGTTTTCAGTAGGGTAATCATCAGTTAATGAGGCAGAGAAAGCCTTGGATCCACTGGAACTGATGTGACTTACCCTAAAGGTACAGAGAAAGCAGAGTCAACAGTGTGGACTTGGGAATCAGGAAAGGATATGGGTAGCACTCCTCCTTGTGTGTTTTGTATTTGTTTGTTTGCTTTTTGTTTGTTTGTTTGTTTTAAGTAAACTCTACCCTCAGGGTGGGGTTTGAACTCATGACCCTGAGACCAAAAGTCACCTACTTTAGCCAGCCAGGCACCCCTCCTCGTTATATTTTTCAGAATGATGGGGACCCAAAAGGGATATAAGAATGTGAGAGTTGACAGTTTCCTTCCTTCTTTCAGTCATGATCATTGCAGATAAATAAAGAGCATTTTCACAATAAATTATTCTATCACAATTTAAAATAAACAAATAAATAGCTGAATGCTGACATTATATTTAGGCTCCAATTAACTTCACACTTCTATCAAACTGCCTAGATATTCAAAGTATTATTGAGATAGCTTTGGAATGCTTTAATTCAACTCTAGAGAGACAAGTGAAGTTCAAATAATAAGTGTATAAATAACCTTCTATGTGAGTATTTGATATTTAAATATAGCCTTCAAAAATTTGAATGAAGATAAATGAATCACTGCTTGAGATATGGTGTTCTGATTAATAGCATCAGCTTTGGAACCACAGAGACCTAACTTGAATACCCATTCTGACACTTACTAGCTTTATAGCTTTGGACAAATTATTTTATCTTTCTGACCCTTGATTTTCTCACCTGCAAATGGAAATCACAACACAATTCATTCAAAAGGAATAACAATGGCACTAATTCTAAGACCTGTTGTATTAATTTAGTTTCTCCTGGAGCAGACCAGCAGACCTTAAGACGGGGATTTGAATACCAGTGGTTTAACTGGTAGATGATACCGAAAGCTGTGCTGGAAGAGTAAAGAAATGAATAATGGGAAGAAAGTCTATACAAGACATGCTAATAAATAGGTTATCACAGTGGGCAACTGTTGCTCAACTCACTGGAGGCCTGTGGTTTGGAACATGCTCCAGAGCTGACCTAGCCAAGAAGTGGAGATATTTATCCATCACCTCCTGTTCATGAATGGCTGAATGCTGTTTCAGGGATGTTTTCTACCCAGCCCTTCTAACCTGCTCTGCAAGTGGGTGAGCTTCTTCTGTGGAGTGCCTGGGCAGAGTCACAGGTACTTGAATTTAGAAGCCCCAGGGCTTACAGGAAGGACTAGTCCTGTGGGGATATGAGCAAGCTATACATTTGACCCACTTGCCCCTTTTGGGTTTCTGTAAATAAAGTGTTAATGGACCACAGTCACACCTGTTTATTTATGTATCTTCTATGGTATAGCTGCTTTTTAAAAAAGATTTTATTTATTTAGTCTTGAGACACACACACACACACACACACACACACACAGAGGCAGAGACACAGGCAGAGGGAGAAGCAGGCTCCATGTAGGGAGCCCGATGCAGGACTCGATCCCAGGACTCTGAAATCACGCCCTGAGCCAAAGGCAGACACTCAACTGCTGAGCCACCCAGGCATCCCAGTATAGCTGCTTTTAATATATAATGACAAAGTTTATTGCATGACCCACAAAGCTGGAAATATTTACTACCTGGCTCTTTACAAAAAGTTGGTAGCACAATTGAGATTAGAATTTAGGCTTCTTGACCTCTAATGCAGCACTTTCGTAATTACATTTGAGACTTGCTCTCTCCAAAATTAATTACGGGAAGGGATGGTTTTACCAGTGTTTAATCAACTAGAAACCTCTATTAACGGGCACTTCTATGTGTCTATATATACAATGGTCATTCATTTCATAGTTATTACCCTGGGACATTTGAAGAACTCCAATATCCTGATTTGGAGTCTTGTATGTTCTATATGCAATTTATTTCGAAACTGCTAAATCGGGTATTGTAGAACACAAACGTTCCCAGACCTAGCAGCTTGTGGATAAGAAAGGATTCACACTGACATTTACAACCAGATTTGCTGGCTCTTTGCCTCCATCTGCCATGCAGTCCTTCAGTCTCATGCGAAGTCCTGTCTACCTAAATGTTTCTGAGAATCTCTTGGGGAGCTCTGTATAAGCGTGGCTATTCTCCCCCTGGATTTTTGAGCTCCTCTGCTAGGCCTGAACCACCTGGGCTTAGTGAGTTACCCATCTTCTTGAATTTTGAAGCTACAGTTTTTGGGGGTGGGCAGAGAAGCAGTGGTGGATGCCATTCAGGCCCACAGTCCCATGGTAGTAGTTCTTAAAGTATAGTCCCAACACAGTAGCATTAGCACCACCTGGGCACTTTTTGAGAGATGCAAATTCTCAGGTGTCATCCCAGATCTACTGACTCAGTAATGCTGGAGTTGAAGCTTAACAATGTGTGCTTTAATGAGAAATGGGTGATTTTCATAAAGGTAAAGCTCAAGAACCGCTGGCATAGGACAATGGATGCAGACCAATGCTTTTATCTCTGCTTTCCCCCTCTTTCCCAGCATAATTTGTGTGAAATGATGGCCACAATAAAGTCTCCCATCCGTGCAGACAGCCCCTTTGCAATGACACTGAAATTTTCTTGGAAAGAGTGGTGTATCTCTCCATTCTCTAAATCTGGGCTGGCCTTACAACTTGCTCTTCCAATAGAATGGGCCAGAAGTGACATTTGTATGAATTCCAAAGTCTAGGCCTCAAGAAATTTTGTGGCTCCCACTCCTACCCTCTTGAAACACTGTCCTGAGGATACCACATAATGAAAGCCTGGTCCAGCCTACTGGAGGAGGAGAGGCCTTGTGAAGAACCAAGGTTCTCCAGCCAACAGCTGGCCAGCAGACATTTAAACAAAGATTTTATTATTATTATTATTATTTAAGAGTGAGAAAGAGCAACCACAAGTGGTGGAAGGGGCAGAAGGAAAGGGAGAAGCAGACTCCCCGCTGAGCAGGGAGCCCAATGCAGGGCTCCATCCCAGGACCGGACCCAGACAGAGATCATGACCTGAGTTGAAGGCAGATTCTTAACAGACTGAGTCACCCAGGGGCCCCCAGCTATCGGATATTTGAATGAGTTGATTTTAGACCATCTAGCTCCTGTTGAGGTGCCAGAGAACTGCATGCACACGAATGACCTCTAGCAAGACCTTCAGAATAACTATCCAGCTCATCACAGCCCAAACTGCAGACCCACAGAATCATGAGCAGGTAAATACCTCTTATACTAGGCCATTATATTTGTGGCATTTTTATGTAGAGATAGGTAACTGATACAGTCAGGTATCCAAGCAACAGTGACTATAAAAAAGTTTTTTTTTTCCAGCATGCCTATTTATCTTGTAAATTGAAAAAATTTATATGGCTCAGGCAGGACCACCTTATCATATTATATAATTTAAGTAGGCAGCCATAAGGGAGCTTAGTTTAGTATTTTTTTAAAAAGCCCTTGGGGCCTCAGTTTCCACACATATAAAAGATATTCAGCTAGATGAAAATTTCAATGATTATTCGAGGTTCAGAGTTCTATAGTTCAAAGAACTTCAAACAGAATAAATTGATTTCTTCTACTCCTTAAGTAGAAAAAACACAGAAACATATCACACTTTTATTCCTCACACATCCAAGATTGAGTTAAATAACATTAACTACTGGCTAGTTGCTTCCACATCTAGAATTTCCATTAGCTTCTTGGACAGAGAGATAGTGCAAGGCACAGAAACAAAACAAAACAAAACAAAACAAAACAAAACAAAACAAAACAAAACACAGGCTTTGGAGCCTGACATACTTGGATTGGAATCCTGGCTCTGTTTCTTCCCAGCTGTGTGGTCTTAATCTAGCTATTTTCCTCTCTAAGTCTTGGGATACTCACCTTATAAGAATTGCACAGATATGTATTTTGCAATTATTTTGAGGATGAAGACTTATGTGGAAAAGTGAGTAGCACAACAGTAGGAGTGCAATAGAGAAAACTTGCTATGATGAGTGATAAAAATATATTGTATTACAACACAGTCCCTGAGATAATAATATATATGAAGCATATTACAAATTAGATTCTCCTTTTAAAATATATATATTGTATGTATTCCCCATTAACTTTCTGAAAGTCAGGAATATAAACAATTCTTAATTCTGATGTCTAAACCACCACATTAAAGAAAGAAGAATGTTTTACTTGAATCAAAGTGGTTCTGGATCTACCAGCCTCCCTATGGATTCTTTCCATTCAACATTTGTGGCAGTTCACAGTTTTTGCTTTATGCCCAGCTTTGTGTCAGTTGGCTATATGGGATGAAAAGCCCCTGCTTTTGAGAAAATTCTCTCCCTCAGTTCTCCTCCAGCTCTGATCCCAATTCCATCAGCTCTCATCAGTGGCTTAGAGCCTGAGGACATTCCCAGACTCCCCCTACAAGCAGCAACAGCAAAGGGTGGAGGGAGGAGGTGAGGTAGGATTCTCAGGTGGGAGAGAAGTAGGTAGGGCAGGAGTTGGGAAAGATGCTCTCTCCCACTGCTTCGGCCACGTGTCCCTTTGCCCTTTGCTCTGGTATCACTGGTCTTTTCGATATTCCTCCATCTTGCTTCACTTCCAGGGTTTTGCTCTGGCTCATTTCCCTGTGCCTACTAGAATAGTTTCCCTCAGATAAATGCATGGCTCCAGTCTTCATTTTTGTCAGCTTTCTGATGTTCTCAAATGTTCTCTTAGGAGAAAAGCTTTCCTGACCAAATGACAGACAATTGTGTCTTCATTTCCACTCCCTTTCTCTCTTACCCTGGTCTCTTGTTCCCTTTAACTGCATTTTTCAAACTTCACTGTGTGCACTGAATCACCTGGGGATCCTATTAAAATGCAGATTCTGATTCACTAGGTCTGGGGTAGGGCCCTAGACTCTGCATTTCTCACAAGTGCCTACTTGACACTGGAGCTGTGTCTGGAGCACTTGACAGTATTGAGATGATATCTATTTTCTTCTTTATCAGCTCATTATTTTTCGCTTCCAATCAGAGTACATGTATCAGGAATGGAGAGACTACCTTATTTGATTTAATATCCCTAGCACCTAGTATGATGCCCAATACATAAAAATTACTCAATAAATATATAATATGTTGTTGGAAATCCAACCTGGAATTTGGAATGCGTTTTCCATTACAAATGTTACTGTTACATTTAGGTACTTTATAGGTTAAATAGATTTCTGTGCCCTCACTTTACAACCTTCCTACCATGTGTAAAGTGGCTTAAGTAGCAAGCATAAAGCCATAATTATGTTCAGGGTTCAACAAATTTATAAACAAATCATTGGAGCCCAATCTTTTTGCAGAGTTACAGAGAGAGGCTGAACATACTAGAGAAAGCTAGAGAGCAAATACCAATAAATGATTATATAGAAGGCAACTATTGCATATGTGCTGAGGGAACCAAAAGTTATAGGTCATAAAAAGAAATAAACCTGATATAATTACTTGAATATAAACCGATATAGCAATTTTAGTGTCCCACATTGACAAAAACAAAACAAAACATAACAAAACAAGAATGCTTGCACATCTTTTTCAAGTTTCCAATGTCATTAAATGTAAATCTGACAAGTGCTCAGAAACCCCAGGGGGCACATGTCCCTAGATTCTGTGACCTCTTTTAACCCAAATGCTATTGAATTAATACTGTGCTACCCTGGTTGTGGTATTTCCAGCGTGGCATATTTCTACTTGATGGAAAATAAAAATCTACTTGAAGAACCAGTCACAATGCTTTAATACTTCAATCATTTGATCTTTGAAAAATAGACAAGGCAAAAAACAAATGACCCCTCTTGCCCCCCGTGATGTTTTTAGTTCTGCCTAATTATAGAACCAGTACAGCAAAGTTTTCTGGCTGCTTTCCCCCTGAGATCCAAAGCCAGCATTAATGTGGCCATGAGATTTTATGCACACTTTCCATTAACAAATGAGTAAAAAGTGAAAGAAAATAAACTGTAAACATTCAGGAAAAACAAAAGTCAAACCTAGGGCTAAATGAAGAAACATTCCTTTACAAATCTGCTCATGGTAGTCATGGTCTAGTTTTCTTTTTCCTGAACCAAACATGGAAGACCTCTTAAAATTGTTTTGTAGAGGGACAGAAGGGGGTGCCAGGAGGACTGTGTGTATTTCTGTGGTTTCAGTGATTTTTATCGGTGTATTTGAAGACTACTTTCCAAATGATAGATGATTTATTGAGACAGAATGCTCATGTATCTGGTACTCAGGTATCCTCCCGGCTGCCTCTCCAGGGACAACACACCCATCCCTGCTGCAGGGAGTATGGTTGTTGCTGGCATTCCTTACTAGAAAGTACCTTCGGCCCCAGAAAAGACTCTTTCAAGGTCCTCCTTTCACCCCATTAGGCAGCCAAAAGCCTGGCTGGTTCAGGCCTACAAACGCCATCCCTCTCCTTGCAATTCCGGAGAGTCTGTGGAGGCAGCCCAGCTCTCGGGCTCCCATAGAAGGTGCTGAGGCCTCTATTACAGCCAAATGTCCCTTCAGCCTCTTCCACTGTCTACTTCCTTGTACTTTTCTTTGTCATAGTTGTATCACCAGAGAACGCCCCCTAATATGCTTTTGTCATCCTGCACTCGGAATCAGAGTCCATTTCCAAGGAGCCTACTCTAAGGCATTTTGCATAGTAAATAAAACTAAAGTCTATTTTCAAAATACCAGCAGATTTTTCCTTATACCCAGGGATCACCTCAGTGTTGTGCTTTTGAACAAATAACTACAGCCAAAGAGTATGTGATTCAGTGTACTTACAGGCTCTGACAGTGGTCAGTCCAGGAGCTGGGCCAGGCTGCTTTGCCCTCAGCTCTTGAAGTAACTGAGTTACCACCTTCCAATCAGAGCTGAGATCTTCCAGCTTTCTCTTTAATAGAAAAGCATACATGTTATTTATTTGATTAACATCTTGAAGATAACTTAATTCATGTTGTTATTAATTCATTTCGTTAATACATTATTGTATTTCTATTGTATTTTACTTCTAAATTAATTTTTCTGGGTAGAGCTCTTTTC
Source organism: Vulpes lagopus (assembly GCF_018345385.1). NCBI lineage: Eukaryota > Metazoa > Chordata > Mammalia > Carnivora > Canidae > Vulpes > Vulpes lagopus. The sequence goes on from NC_054848.1 coordinate 27,037,272, forward strand.
AAAGATATAATTATTTTAGCCAACCACCCTACAAATATTTATTGATTGTTTGTTGCATTCAGACTCTTGCTCCAGGCATAATTTCATTTAAAAGAAGTAGAGTGCAAACCTTAATGAATGGAAACAAACACAACACAAACAAAAAACATTGTCATCTCCACAATTTTCTTGACCCTTTTAAACAGTATCTAGTGTGGCTGCACAGAATAATTATCCAGAGAACGCTAAAAAATATTGTAATGTCCTGGTTCACCCCAGATCAATTATATTAGAACATCTTGAAAGGAAAAGCTAGGATACACATGGGGATATGACATTTAGAGCTCACTTCAAGGAAGGACTCCTGACTCAAATGGTGGAAAAGATGGCAGTGGTCCTCCAGAGAGGCAGTGGTCCTCTCTGCAGAGAGCTGCCTTGTGCAAGAGCATGCCCTTCCCAGAGCAGCCCTCATTCAATGACTGATTCAGGTTGGGGTATAAAAAGGCTCAGCCAACTTTGCTCAAAATAGGACCATTCTGAAGTGTCATTTCTCCTGCAGTGCTCCCAGTGGAGTCACCAAGCCTACATGTGGCCAGCTGTGTGCTGGTATATGTTAAACAACTGTCTCTCTGGGGGAAAAAAATCTTAATTTTCGTGTTTGTCAATTTCCATGGTGTCAATACTCCCACTGTAGCCAATTTCAAATTACCAAGATGTCAAACGGCTCACAAAATGCCTGAAAATGTCACAATAGACCCTCTTGCATGGATACAAGCTGACTCTGGTACATGAGTGGTTAGCCATATGGTCACTTCTCGCCAGTAGAATGTCAACAGAAGTAATATATGTCGGTTCTGGGCGGAGGCTTTTAAAGAATGCGTGAGGCATCTCTTCCCTTTCTGCTGGCTGGAAGCAAAGGACTCTAATGTCCTAGGGAAAGAACCTTCTCAATGGATTGGGGGGACAATTAATCCTAATGCCCTGAAACAGCAGTTCTCATACTTGGGGATCATCAGAGTCACCAGGATGGCCTTGTGAAACCACTGATAGCTGGGTCCCAGCCCCAGAGTTCTAGATTCAGTAGATCTTGGATGGGACCCAACAACTTGCATTTCTAAGTTTTCTAGTTGATGCCGATGCTGATTGCCCAGAACCAAAGCTTAAGGTGATCATTATACCCAATGAGTTATCTAAGCATCGACAATGGACTAGATATGCACCATCCTTGAAAGAAATAAGAAAATTAGTTCTTAAGTCATTTTCTGTAGCACTTAATTCTCTTAAGAAATCCCATTTAAGAAAAGCTGCCAAGGGAATAAATCCTAAAACAAATACTAAATATTCATCATTTTCTAATTTATATCATCTATGCTCTTGATGTCCCTTTTGTCTATTCTATCTGACATGATAGAAAATCAGGGCTTTTAATTTTTTTTTTTTAAATTGTGAAACATTTACTATCACATCAATGGGTCTTTGTTTTTTGAAACATAAGCCTTGAATCCAAAAGGAAACAAACAATGCCTCTGATCGGTGGTGAATACTACCATTAAAAGTCATGACATGTGGAAGATATTTTTTCCATTCTGACCTCAGAGCTAAATGCTCAGAATTAAATATTATAAAAAGCTAATGAATTAATACATATTTGGTCTCCTGATTCCACTCCAAATTTGCAGTGACTTCACAAGGACAGAATATTAAGAGTAACCATGCTGATAACAAAATATAGCAACAGATAATAGGAAGGAGATAATAAACATAAAAACAGATACTGAGAAAATGTAGTGGTCTTGGTCATTTCTAACCAAGGGCAAACAGGGCAACATATGGTGAAGTCTCATCATACATCATTTAACTTCTGGAAAGTCACCTATATGTGCTGAGAGAAAGAGATTGAGAGATTACAGATGGGTTTCAATACTGCTGAGATCTACCCACTCTTTAACTCAATGAGCATATGGCTCCAGAGTGGCCAAGGAGAGACGGGAGCTTTTGGTTTCTATAGGTTCAACTTTCTTCTCATAGTGTAAACATTCACTGCATTGAGTTTGCTTCTAATATTTAAAGATATGTGTGTATTTTACAACGTGGCTTCTAAAAACAAATTAACTCCAAATTAACGAAGGAGTTAATTGAATAAACAGTGATCTGTATTAAACTTCATATTCCATGGGTATCAGTGTATAACCAAACAGAACAGTAGTTGATATTTATAATTATGTCCCTGAAAAATACAGACAAGCTTAAATTCTACCGTGTTTTAAAATTAGAAGTCCTGGATTCCAGTCTTAACTCATTGCTACAGTTATGTGATCACTGGCAAATCAGATAGGTCACTCAGATTTATCATCCTTGAAACGTGGATATAACACTACCACCTAACTCATAGCTTTGTTGGAGAAACTAAATGAGATATTTTATGAGAAGAGAACTCTGTGAACTGCAAAGTACCATAAAATTGTTGGTTAGTTATTATGCACTACTTAATGAAGCAAAACAGGAGATGGTCAATAAAAATTTTCATTAAAATGTTAAAATAAAAATATTTCAATGCATAAAGGACATGGTTTTGGTTAATCTAAAAATAACATGTTTATGTATTCAGTTCCCTTTTATTAATATACATTCTGAACAGTCTATCCATTTACGTGAATGTTATCTTGCCCACTGTTATTTCCAGGTAAGTAAATTTGTTACTATAATTTCAAACACAGAAATTTAAAAAAATGAAGTCGTGCCCTGAATGTACCCCAAACACTCGAGGGCACTGTTCAGTGACAAAAATGCAATAGGCTCAGAATTGTATATTCCCTAAACTTTCATAACAATTAGCAGTAGATTTTGATTCAGCTGGCCACAAAAACACTCTCGCAACTTCTTCAAGTCTTCATATACTTCAGAGGTAAATTTGATTATCGATAATATTATGGAAGTTTTGTTTGTTTGTTTGGGTTGGTTTTGCTTTCTGGTACTCTGGCAAGTGCCCAAATTTCTACTCTCCCATCTTTGCTATTAGGCCGTCAGCTTCTTTCAGGTAGCCAAACATGTTTGGCTGTGGCAAGTAATGCAGCATTCCTCACATAATGAACTTGAAGCAGGGCTCAAAAAAAATCTATAAAAGGTAACAATTTCTGCATTACCAATTTCTTTAATGAAATTTAAGGGAATGGACTCTATGTCTAAGTTTCAACATCTTCAAATATAAAATGAGTGGGACAATAATGATCAAGTCCCATTCTTTGTTAGATTTCCAGAATTTGAAAATTTTGAATATGCTTAAGTAAATTGCAGACCCCAGGCTTGCCCCACAAGAGCCTCTCAAAATCGACAATGGTAGGAGATTCCTACTTTACCCAGAGGGAGAAACTTGGAGAGCATTTTTTTAAAAAAATGGTACACTGAGTTTCATTTGAGAGGACTTTTGCAGCTGAGTATTATGTTCCATGCTTGGGATTACTCATTAAGCGTTAGGACAATTATCTCAAACAACGTGAAATTTATTCCTTATCAAGAGCAGGAATTAAGAAAAAGAAAAAAAAGATTTCTAATCGTAGCTTTCCATTTTATACTAAAAAGGGAATATAGTTTTAAACTCCATGTGAGTTTGGGATTTTCAAAATGTAAAAATCTTATGTTTTTTCTCCTGTGTCAATATTCGGCAGGAAATAATATTGGCTACATAAATAAATGAATCCACCCATAGCTCTATGCATACAGACATGCATGTGAATGTTGTAACTGAAACATCTAGGTCTCTAGGTCTGTCTTTATAAATGCAATCAATACAACCGAGGGCCAGGGGTGAAATCCAAATCCCTAAATGCTTTCCCAATTCCAGCCTGAGCTACTGAGTAAACCTCAGCAGAGACTCTCCCTCCAAGGATTTCCTCAGAAAAGAGTCGACTCATATTATTATAGCCCTCATAATGTCTTTTCTGTCCTGTTTGTTTTATTGTGAACAAAAAAAGCTGCATGGTAATCTGTAGTGACCTCAAGAGGTGGGCATCTGGGATGCTTATAGAAGCCATCTGACAGAATTGGTTAATAATAATTTTTAAAAAGGTTAAGAAAGTTGGTAAATAATGAGCAATTATTCCTGGGGTATAACCTCACACTTACCAGTGGTGAAGGCCATTGTAAACAAGTCTTCTAAAGACAGTTTTAAAAAGCAAAATAATAAGTTATTCTGCTGGGATGATAAATAATACAGATCTAAGAAAAATGAAAAGATTCTCTCTCCTAATATCTTGTGAGGGGGCAGTCAACTTGGGGATGAGAATTTCAGGATGGGGGCACCTGGGTTGCTCAGTGGTTGAGCATCTGCCTTCGGCTCAGGTCATGATCCCAGGGTCCTGGGATCGAGTCCCACATCAGGCTCCCCCCAGGGAGCCTGCTTCTCCCTCTGCCTGTGTCTCTGCCTCTCCCTCTGTGTTTTTCATGAATAAATAAATAGAGTCTTTAAAAAAAATCCAGTGATAACACCGAGGAAGTAAAAGATGGCCCTTTTGATAATTGGCAACTAGCTAGGCGTGAGGGCCCTGATTGAACATAATGGACAGTCACAGAAAATAAACCACATACAGACAACGCCACCCCAGGGCCATGTTCCAACAATACAGAGTTGAGGCCATTCTGTTACCACAAAAAGGACTGGTATAAAGCATGGCTACTTTTTCAACAGTGACAGCTCTTCCCCGCTTCAACACCCTCATCTTGTAGATAAAAATTATTATTAAAGATACCCAATCAACACATTGATTCTGTTGACAGCATCTAATCCAAATGCCTTCCATTTCCCTAATCCCTCTCTAGAATCACCTAGCCAGCCTAACCCTGTAAGCTGCTCTTTCTAACCCCTTCTTACTGAGATGCCCCACAGTTTCCCTGGAGAGAGCTTTCCCTTGCTGCAGTAAGCTAAAAATCCTAACTTTTTTTTTTATTATAAGTATGTTTCTAGCAGTCTTTGGACAGACAGCTGTAATGGCATCATACAGGGATTCAAACAGCAGCATCCGGGATCCCTGGGTGGTGCAGCGGTTTGGCGCCTGCCTTTGGCCCAGGGCGCGATCCTGGAGACCCTGGATCGAGTCCCACGTCGGGCTCCCGGTGCATGGAGCCTGCTTCTCCCTCTGCCTATGTCTCTGCCTCTCTCTCTCTCTCTGTGTGACTATCATAAATAAAAACAAAAACAAAAAAAAACCAGCGGCATCCATTTTGCAAATAACTTGGAAGATAGTGAGCTCTAGAATTCTGGGATATACATATGAAGAGTGTGAGTGAACTTGTTTCATAAGATATAAAATACAGCAAAAGCAATATTTCTAAAAAGTGTGTTATTCTGTAAAATGAGATTTAAAATATGGAAATGCTGCTCCATTAAGAAATTAAATATAATTAGACATTTGCAATCTCATCCTCATTCCTAAATGTTCATAAGTTGCTCGAAAATCTATTAGAAATCTTATTTTCCCAATGGGAAAGTGGGGCTCTCCTTATTTTCAAGCGTATGTGATTAGCATTTATTCAGCCTTTACAGTCAAAGACTTTTCCTCAGTTGTAAAACTAACATGTTTTTTAAAAATGAAATTCTGCTTCTCATGTATTAAATTATAAAATCTCTCTAATATTGTTACTTTCTGTCTGTAATTCTTCTCCCAACTTTTTCTGTGACCACTGACATGGAAATTGTGTTCACCAAATGAGTCAAAATGGACCTATTCATTTTGAGGGGATAGACTTGACTGTTATCTCTCTATTGATTTCTGATGTTATAAAAAAAATTGTACCAGGTAAATGAGACCATATGCCTGAGAGAACATATATAAAAGCCAAATATTGTTATCAGTGTAATATTTCATTAGGCAACATTTTGACCAACAAGACACCACTCAACCTGCTATATGATCTAAAAATCTTCAGACGCACATCTGTTGAGTAATGTATTAAAAATTATCAGGCAAACAAATAAACCCTAAGGAAGTTCTTGGAAATGTTATGATGTTGATATTAGCAGTAGAACAAACTTGTTGGGAAAAACAAGCTTAATCTAGTTAATTAACAACAAAACAGCTGGGAAAATGAAACATCCCTGGTTGTGATTGACTTTAATTGAAAGTGACTAATGACGCTGTCATTCTGCAGCTTCTATTTGAGGAAATGATGCCTGGAAGATTATAATTGCCCTCTTGACCATTTGTCTATGGCAATTATTTTGTGTTAAAGGTTGGGGTGGAACACTTTGACCAAATACAGAAGGCCTCAAGCACCTTATGTTTTCTGTTACATTTAAAAGAATTCGAGAACATTAATAAAATATATCATTAAACTCATGGTACTCAGATTTTGTTTTTATAATCTAAAAGGGTAGCAAAGCAAATCAGTTGGTTTCATCTTATCCCTTCAGCAAGTAACCAAGACACTTAAAATTCCATTAATGCTCTTACTTTCGATATACGGAAGGTGATATAAGTATTCCAAAATACATACATATACTGAATATATTTTAACTGAAAGAGTGGCATTCTAGGTTGAGTTAAATGATGAGTGTCAATAGAAGAAAATGTCTTCTAACTGCTTTAGTTCAAAAGAGAGTTAAAAAAACACTTTAAAAACCAAGTAACTTTTTTTTTCGGTAGTTGTCGATATTGATGTCAGTGATGGCAGTTGTTATTGCGGCTTTTTTTTTTTTTTAAGGTTCTTTTTTTTTTTTAAATTAACTTTTATTGGTGTTCAGTTTACCAACATACAGAAAAACACCCAGTGCTCATCCCATCAAGTGTCCACCTCAGTGCCCGTCACCCATTCCCCTCCAACACCCGCCCTCCTCCCCTTCCACCACCCCTAGTTCATTTCCCCGAGTTAGGAGTCTTTATGTTCAAAGTGCAAAATTACTCTGTGGAAAATGGAGCATATTAAAACAAGATTCCATCAACAGCATTATCATAATATATTATTACCAAAGGGATAACTTAAGGAAAATGTTTAACAATTTATTTAATTTATCTGACCAACCTTCAACAATTTCTGGAGATGAAGAAACCATATACACATCAGATGAAATAAAACTGTGCGTGCGCATGTGTGTATGTGTGTATGTGTTGGGGGGAGAAAGAGGAGATATAAGGCAAAACAAGAGTGGTTGTTTCTTCAACCATATTATTCTACAAATTTTGCAGTAATTTTGCATCTGAGATCTAGTGCTATATTTATGTCATTAGTAGAATGTCTCCTAATAATATATTTGGCCTTTGATATTAAATTCTCAAAGAAAATAAGGAAGAAGTGGGTTAGTCACGATTGACAAAAAAGGAATCTAAAAATTTACTATCTTTGAAAATTAAAGAAATCCTAGAGAAGTTGATGAAGTGAAGGGAAAGGGGAGGGGATTCAACAGGGATGAGCCCAGCCCCCAAGCAGAACTCAGCTTGCGAGGTGAGCACAAGAGCTGGACAGACAGGCTGTATGATGCAGCATGTGGAGGTGCCAACAGACAGTTTCCTAAGAAACAGAATCATGTTCTGCTATATCCTCAATGAGACTGTCTATAGGCGGAGGGCACATTATTTTTTTTTTATTTTTTTTAAGATTTTACTTATTTATTCATGAGAGATAGATAGACGCAGAGACCTAGGCAGAGGGAGAAGCAGGCTCCATGCAAGGAGCCTGACACGGGACTTGATCCCAGATCCCGGGATCATGCCCTGAGCCAAAGGCAGACGCTCAACCACTGAGCCACCTAGGCATCCCCAGAGGACACATTATGATCTATCGAAATACTAGATCTTCTGTGTATATATATATATATATAGAGAGAGAGAGAGAGAGAAGAGTTTTCATTTTCTTTTTTAAGAATATCACTTTCTCCTTCATAACTTATCATTTCCAATAAATCTTCCCCCCAAAACAGAACCAAACTTTGTTCATGAAAATGAACCACAGGCTACTCAGACCCCTTTTCCTTCCATTAAGGACTGAGAAACCTGTAAGTTCAGGAGAAAAGACATTAGGAATCACACAATTTTTAAACCTGGATATAGAAAATGAAAATTGAAAGGGACTTTATTTATGTATTCTCAGAGCAATGGATCACCCTTCAGAAAAATCATCCCTTAACCTTTAAACTGAAGTTTTTTGATCCACACCTGTTGCCTTGTTGTACTGGGTTCCATGTTCTGAACCAAGAAGTGGTTTCTGAACCTCTAGCATTTCAGGCTACCCTAAACCCCAGCTCATTTTGAAGTGTTTCCAAGGTCATGGTCCATATCAAAAGTTGCCTATAAATCAACTGTTTCTCCACATCCCCAGGCTCCCAAGTCAATCTTGCCTTTCTGCCTCTATCAACTTGATATTTTGATTCTTCTCCAAACCTAAGGGATAAATGGCAGAATGGGAATGAGTTTTCACTTAAGTTCTATTTCTCCGAAATGAGCTGACTTAAAAGGAAATGCGGAAGGAGAGAGACCAGAAGGAAAGAGAGTGCTCACTCTACAAATTGGTTTTAAGGAATGCAGATGAGAAGGAAAGTCAGGGCCTCCTTGCTCTTCCTTTTATTTCTGAAAGCTAATTCCCCTTTATATCACTAATGTGAAGGCAGAAGGTACATAATGCTCACTCAGATGGGTCTGATCTCCAAGTGGCCCAGGAGTTGAAGCTTGAGTGGGAGGTGTGATAAGTTAGTATCAACAGCTTGCATTGTTTACATACAATGAAGACAAAAATTTTCTCATCGATTTTCAATTACGAATTTTCCCTCTGTTGTTTTTTTTTAACAAAGGAACAGAAGTGAAAGACAATTTCAATGCATATCTGTAATCTGTAACAATTGTGTCAAACCCTACATAAAGTCTTTGAGAAGCAAACAAGCATAGATGGAGTAGACCTATAGAATGGTCCACTTGTTTCATTGCTGGCTACCAGAGTTACTCTGTTAAGCACGAAAAGAGTCTGCCTAGGGACTGGTTTTCTTCAGAACATTAGCAGAAACCTTGAAATTTGCTGCTTTCAGGACCTTCTCTAGCTCTCTAATCTAAATACTGAACACAGTGATGCTCCATGAAAATGATCATACCAGGCTTGGAACTGGATGTAAGTTATCATCATCGTCGTCATCATCATTAACATCTTGGATATTAAGGATGGTGATAAGTATTCCTGAATTAACTTCTATCAGTATCTACATACAAATCTATGACTTTTAGCATCCGGTGTTTGGACATTACGCTTAGACTAAAACTTTAAATTTACCTAAGGAAAGGCCCCTTGTAAACCATAAGAAAAACAAACAATTTTCTAGAAATGAAGCTTGGGCCAAGCACAAGCAGTGACCTTAGAGACAAAGTCTAAGTCATGGTAATGTTGTTTGCAAGGACAAACTAGTTCTGTATAATGAGGTTATTGACCTGCACTGTTTTGGAGCATTTTTAAACATGAGGGCGAGGCTCACTAAATCTCAGCCTGCAATGTTAGCTAGAGAAACCAGGACTGATCAATAAACAGCCACCATTCCAGGCTCTCGGGAACCTCTATCATAATGGGACCCATTATAATTTTGGTCAGGTAGAGAAAATAAGGTAACCCATACCTAACATCTATTTATCACTGGACTCTCATTTGCAAATGGAAGCCATTGATTAGTTATTTTTCGAAAACCAAGCTGGCTTTCTCTTTCTCTCCTCATGTAATAGCCTGTGAATAAACGTGTCCCAGACTTCAAAATGTACGTGAGGAAAGGAAAGAAGGAGAAAGCTTTCTCCCAGGCCAGCTTTTTACCAAAGAGAGAAGCAATTACATGACATTTCGCTAAAAATTCTTGACCTAATAAAGTACTAAAGCCCGAATGCCGATTTTCCTCTTTCATAAGGAAAGAGTGTCACAGAGAAAAGAAAGGTCACGGACCATATTGTGATTCTTTACAGCTGTTGGAGACAGACAGTATGATGCAGTAGCTTGATTTGAATTAAGCCAAACAATATGAAAAGCATCAAGGCTGGCAAGCAAAGCAATAAAGCCTCAAAGAATTTAATCTACCTTGAAGGTGGGACTACTTTCTGTATTGATGGCAGCACACCAGGACAGAATTGAGTCCTTTAATGCAATGACTCGTTAATAGCCTTAAGATCACAATATATAAATAGGATATGTTGATCAAAAAGACAGCTCAGCCTCTGCTATTGCGGTATGGACAATATTTCTTTACAAGTTATTTCATTGATTATAAATAGACCACGTCAATGGCAAATGTACAACAGGGGAAGCATAACCCATTATGAGGTAATGGATATTGCTAGAGGTTGCTTCATTACCTTCGCTGGCTGAGTGGCTGGTTTTTCCTTGTACAAATGCTGCCCTTTAGACAAAATCCCTTCCACATCCGGCTGTTTAGCTTGAACTGCTACTTCAATTTCCTGGGGAAAAGAACACATACAGTGCAGATTAACTTCACAGTTAGCAATAAAATTACTAAATTTAAATATACCCTTGGAGACTCCACATGTATTGTGGATCAATTTCTGCATGGTACATCAGGGCACAAAAAAAGTACTTTTAGTGCAGAGAAAAGAAATAGAGGCCATTGCGGAACATACTAAAGTTTAAAATATTTATCCCAGATCTCCTTGAATTCTGTCCTAATACTATTAAATAGAAACACAGACACTAACTTTGTTTTAAAAAAAAACCTCAAATGCAATAATGAGAAATAGGATTTATGAATATGATTAATATGGATAAATGCTATTGTTTAGCTTCAATAATCTCAATAATACTAATGTTCATTTTACTTTACAAACTTCTTATTTTAACAGGATTCTTCTGGGCTTTGGATCCAAAATTTCACTTCGAAATAAAACCCAATAATTCTTCTCACATCATTGTCAAGATTAAGTTTCTTTCCAAAGAGTAAACACTTCAAGCATCATATCAGGGCTTATTAATTATTAAGCAGTCAAATTGAAAAGGTCTTTTGAGGAATGATTTAACTATTTTTTTAAAAATGTTTGTTTTTCCTTAGTCTAGAGAAGACTGAAGAATGACCAAACAAACAAAAACCTCTTTAGATATGAACATAAAGTGTTTTTGTTATTGGCTGCTGTCTAGCTCACTTGAACACAAAACAAAAGAAATGTGCATAAATTGAAGCTGAAGGAAGTGAAGTTAAATATTACAGAAGACTTTTTGGATGGAACACTTGTTAAACACTAGGATGGAATATTGATTAATCAATGTCAGGTGTCAGTTAGGACCTGGGCAATCTTTCCCAGATAGCAACTCCTGATTAACCCATATCTTCCTTCCCCCCTCTCCTACCCTGCAGCCTCCCAGCACTGCTGTGCGTGCGTGTCTTCATGCCATTGCTTCTTTTATATACTCCGTTTGTATCTTTCTCTCTCAGCTCATCAGAGCGGGGAGTACTCTGAACCCAAATTACTATCATGTATGGGGCTCAGTAGGGTGTCTTGCAGTTTACACGTGTTCAGCACACACTCCTGAGAGGGATTTATTTCTTTAGTTCTCATTATAATAAACACCAGTGGAAGGCAGGCACTTGAGTTAAAAGTGTCCATAACATTAAGACTCGCCGTGTGCCTCCATTGCTATGTGAACAACACATATGCGCACACACCACCTTTAAGGACAATTATGGAGGAAACAAGACCTAAAGTTATAAGAGCTTTCTGAGTTATTAAAGGTTATTTAAAAAAAAAATCCTGCGAACTTGTAATGAGTTCAAATTCAGCATGCACTTTGTGAGAATTGGGTATTTCTCCCTTTAAAACTGTTTATAAGTGCACCTGGTATAAAATCTACACCTTCAGAAAATGATCCCAAATAGTAATTCTACCAATGTTTCAGATATGCAGACAAATGATGAACGCTAACATCTTTCTCTCCCTGCCCCTCTTCTGCAATCCCAAATAAATAGTTCCAAAGATTGCACAGCATTGATGCTACTATTCAGAAGGCTCTGGCAGATAGAGTTAGGAGACTGCATTTTATATCACATTTATTTATTTCCCTTAGGAAATAAACACATTTTAATTCATGAAATTTTCATTGGCAAATGAACACGAACAGCAGCAAGGCTGACATTAGGGCAGCCCAGATATTACTTAGAACCGAATATGAAGCAGGTGCTTGCTAGATGAACTGAGGAAAAGTTGGCATGCCTTGTGAAATGTCCCTGTTTTGCACCTGCAGAAAGTAGGATATTCCCTCTTCAGGTCATCAAGTTAGCCCCAGCTTTAGTCCTCTGATGAATGAGCACTGCAAAGTCACATCATTTCCCTTTATAGAAATGTTTCCTATTAGCATGTCCTTCTATCACAACTAATGTCATCTCTTTGTCCTTCAATGAAATAATGAAGAGTTTAAGTACCTAGATGAGATTTACTCTTAGTCCTACTGAAATAGAGCAATGGTGAAAGAATCATGTTCAGCTCTAAATTCTTTGTTTGTTATTTCTTGGCAATTTTTCGGAGAACCCGATCTTTAGTTACATGTACCTTTGATAAATCACTGCAGAAAGGCCATTCTTGAAAATAAAATTCTACAATTTACCCCAATACATTGATTTGTGGTGTGAATTTATGAGTTAAAAGGTACGTCAGTTTTTCCGGGTCACATATTACTGCTTAAAGGGTCAAGTGGAGTAAATCTAATTTAATTCACTTAAAATACTCTTTGGTGTATTTTTCTTTAGTGTGAGAAAAATACACTATAAGAAGCTGATAAGCATCCTGAGAAAATGGAAGTATAAGTGAATTAAATTAAAAAGGGATGTGCTATCTCTCCATGTAATGAAAGCTTGACACAGAGACACTGAAAAGCACAGCAGAGCCAACAACCCCAGCTGAAGCACAGGACTACGCAAAAGTAAAAAACACAGTCCTTAGCTGTGCTGAAAATGTCAAGACACTGCTATAATGATATTAACTGCTGTAATGATATTTACAAACCAGAGTTGCTAACAGATTCCTATGTGTCAAACACTGTGGGCTCCATACATTTTTTTTTCTCTCATACTTAACACTCCTAAAAAAAGGGTCTTGTCTAATTTTACAGATGCTGAAACTGAGGGACATTGAGTCAGTTGTCCAAGACCAAAGAGTTTGTAAGTGGCAGAGTTGAGATGATAACCAGAATGTGTGCCACTAAATGTCCACTATATCCTTCCTTTTGCTGTATAGACCATGTATGTACATGCTCTAAAACTGGCAGTCATATCCCTTCATACCATATTATTGTTTCCTTTTCCTCTTAACTCCAGTTTATTCTGTAATATCCTCCTAGGGTGTAAGGGAGAGAGAATCTGGTCTCCTCCCAGAGAAAAGAGATAAATTCTGACATAGCCTTTAAAATGCACCAAGGGTGTCTCTTTGTGGATTTCTGATTGCCAAACTGATGATATCCAGGTCAGAGAATTGGTTTGAGTAAACCTTTTATCTCACAAAGGGCCTCACATCTTTATGTGATTTAAGATAAGGTAAAGGAGGTCACCACTAAAATGGAAATATGGCTAATTATAGTGGCCAGTTTTTGCGAGTAGAAAGTGTTCGATTTTGAAGAATGTTCAGACAAGAAAGTCTTCATAGAATTTCCACCGAACACCACCACCACCACCACCACCAACGACAATAACAACAACAACAAAAACCCTCCAAAACTACATTTCTAATAATAGCACTTTTCCATTTAGTTTTTTTCCCCTGCCTTATTTTTAATGTATTCTCTACAGTGTAAGACTGTTCACCACGAGTCAAGACCCTTATGATGTGACTAGTGTTTTTATTGCCCTCATTTCAGAGAATCACATTTCCCTCATTTCAGTGAACCACAGTTCACTATGGTCTCAGGCATAATTTCAAGAAAACAATTTGTAGTAATTAGAGAAAAGGGAGTCATCTTCCATTAATAACCACTAGGAAAATATCATGGTATATTTTAAAATCCAGCCCTCCTAGGTTTCCCAAATGGAGTGACATTCTAAGCACCTTCAGGCTTAGTTATTTCTTATGAAACACTATTACTCTTATTGGGGAGTTGTTGGTCTGATGAGCTACAGATCAAAGGTTAGTGAAGAAAAAAGACTCAACAACACCTGTGAGGGGAAAACAGCAATTCTGATGCAAATTAATGCACACTTACATTTGCCAAAACTTGATATAGTCAGTATTACATTTCTATTTTCATATTAAGCTGATTATATGCATTTGTTTTTTTTTAGCTAGAAATTTGCCCCTAAGGAAAATATAAGAGATACATTTTACCTTTTTTTATTTTTAATGTTTTTGTATTTTTAAAATTTTTAATTGTGTCTCTATCATTTTACCTATTGCTAACCTTAGGATACATGAATATATATGTATATATATATGAATATGTGCATGCTATATTATCACCATAGGAGGAGAATATAGACAGTCTCTTACATATGTTCCAACATTCATTCATTCTCTGTTCATTCGACAAACATGGAGTGAGTTTCAGAGTCTTGGCTGGGAACTATGAATACTACAGGGAATAACAGCATATGCAGCAAACAGCATAAGGCCACTGGGCATCATCTTCTAAACCAGGACCATCAACCTAAGAGACTGTTCTACACTGCAGTGTAGGGAGGGGCAAGGTTGTCCTGTCCTGGCCCTTCTCAGAACCAGTTCTCTGCTGACCTCAAGTTTTCTTTGATCCTCGTGGCCAGAGCATCTTGTGTGGAACAGGGAGGCTCCTTGGGCTTCCAGCAGAACCAGAGCCACATCCTCCCCGTGTGTGCTATGCCATACCTGTCACATGGGCAGAGAGCCTCCGGATGCTTTGCTCCCAGGGTGATGCAAAAGCCTCTCATTTCAGTCCTGAGACTGAGCTCCAGAACTTCTTTTAGCGGCTCATAGTGTTATTTTTCTACTCTCATCATGAAACAAACATTATTTTATAATAAATGTATATTTTCCATCAAAAAAAAAAAAAACCTCGTGAAGGATAAAGACAAATGATCACATATTCAGCTTAGAAGGCAACATGTAGAGCAGCCAGCAAAGTGCAATGCATGGTGGGGCACAGCAGCAGAACTGACAAGTTCTGTGTTCGAGGGAAAACAGGAAGGTAGGAGCTGGCCTCACAGTTGGAGAAAGGCCTGAGCAGAGGCTTGGAACAGAGAGAGCTCATGCACTTGGTTGACAAAAGGAAGTGATGATATAAAGCACTGCAAGAGGCAATCTGGGATCTGCAAAGACAGAAACCGGAGACAATGTGGTGATCCCATGCATGGCAATGGGAAGAAATGGTATAGGAATAGAAGGCAAGAGCCGGAGGAAGAAAGGATCTCTTATACAACCCTCAAAACCTTAGTGGAGAACCCACAAAAGGGCTTTAAATAAGGGAATCATACTTGTCATTTGAATTGATGCCCTAAAAATGAACATATATGAATATATGAATAGACAGAGAAAAGATCTACTACTAATACATGGTTTTTCATTCAGATAAGCTGGTGTGAATGAGATATGTAAGCTGCTCCTGAAAAAAAGAAATTCAGGATAAAAATTACAACTTTTTTCTTAGCAAACTTAAGTGATTGTTACCTTAGTTTTCTAGTTTATAAAGAGTATTTCCTGCCACTTGGCTAATTTGTCAATCCCCACAATCAACCATTTTTCCATGAACGCTAAGATATCATGGATTCTAAGAACCATTATTATTTTATGAACTGTTAGGAAGGTTAAAAAATCAGACTTTGTAGACACTATTATGAGATCTATCTCAATTTTAGAGAAGTTGAAATGTAAAAAAGTGCATTTTTGGAATCATGGAAATTCTAAGATGTTGGTGAATACTACAATTGGTTTCTGACTTCATGATTATTCACTGGCTCTATAAACATGGATACTCTGTGAATGAATACATTTTCTTCCCCATTAACTTTGATCTTTATCATGTGCCTTACTTTGATCAATGAACTGTGAGCAGAAGAAACTATATGACAGTTGTGAGCTGGGTCTTTAAAGACAATTCAAGATTAGATAGTACTACCAGTTCCTATCTTCTACCATGAGAGAATATGTACCATACAGGAGTTGCTCTTTTGGCCTGGGTTCTGTAATAAGAAGACATTTGAAGCAGGTCCACAGTTTAGAATAAGAAAACCTGAACATGATCCACAGTGTGGAGTAAAGATGCAGCTGATCTACAGACACATGAGTAATAAATGTTTGTTTTAGAAGTCACTGAGATTTGGGGATATTTGTTACTGCAGCAAGAGCTAACAGTTACAATATTATAAAGAAACAGCCAAAGAAACAAAAAATATATGGGTTCAAGGGATGAAAAACCAAAGTAAGCCTTTAAAAGAAATGTACCCTGGTCACATATTTTGGCTGCACCATCTCTCATTCCCCATATAAACTGTTTGCTAAAAAGGGTAGCAAGAAACAAAAAATGAAATGGAATCAATATTGTGTTAGAGCCTGACTTCTCTGGCCTAGATTGTCAGGCAAACTCTGACAAATGAAGGCTGATGGATGGAAAAACACAACATTGTGCAGTTGCGTTTCTTTCTCTTTCCCCTCATACTGGGTGACTGTTCTTTTATTTATCTACAATTAGGTTTGCGAGACCACGGCAACGCAGCTCTCCTTCACTGTAACTGCATGCTGTCAAGTACGTGCCAAGCTGATTGACAAAGAATGACAGGTTCTCTCTTTCCATTCTGAGCTAATCAAGGGCAGCCCACCAAAAGGAGGCTTTTTTCTGATTTAGAGATTTATGGATTTCAAAAATAATCTGTCCAAATATACAAAGTATAATACAATATTGATTTTTTAAAGTGGTGAGTGTTATGAAACCAAGAAGATATAATCTACCAAGGTACATACTTGGAATGTTCAAGGCCAATAAAAGAGTGGACATTGGTGTGACCATCAAGCAATGAGACTGCTACTCAGAAGCCACATTTAGAAGCCCTCCACTCTTGAAGAAGGGGTTTCGGAGTCTTTTTGGCAGAATTAGTCTGACAAATAAGATCTTACCAACAAATCCCCATTGTATTAATTCATTCATTAAATATTGACTAAATATAAGAACACCTATCATGTGATAAATAGTTTAAGTAATGGATATTTAACAGTGAATAAAACAGACAAATTTTTCCTGTTTGCACAAAGCTTGCATTCTAGGGCAGATGACGGACAACAAAATATAAATTACGGCATCTCAGAGGGTGAAAAGTGCTAAAGAGGAAAAAAAAAACAAATCATCAGGTGGAGATAGATGTATGTGTGGGGTAAAGAAGGATGGGGGGGCACACGGGAGAAGTTGTGGAGGGAAAAGCTTCATGAGGAGGTGGTATTTGAATAAAGATGAGTGGGAAGTGAAAAAATGAATTGAGTAGCTATCTCAAGGAAGAACAATCCACGCAGAGGAAACCACAAGTGCAAAGACCCTGGGGCAGCAGTATGTTTGGCATACTCAGTTAAAAAAAAAACGAGGAAGCCAGCGTGAGTGGAGCCCAGTGAGCAAAGGGAGAGTAGCAGGAAGCAAGCCAGAGACGGTTAGGCACTGCAGGGCAACTGTGTGAGGCCCTTGACCATTACTCTGTGTGAGATTAAGAACCATAGGAGGATTCCAGCACAGGAGTGATGGGATTGGGCTTATTTTTTAATAGATGATTCTGGCTGCTGTGTGAAGATTAAACCAGAGGGATGTAGAGAAGAGGCAGTAGTTATAAGCAAATTCCCAAGAGAGTTTGTTAAAACACTGGAAGGAAGAAAGTACTTGTTTGTGGAAACATGATACACTTATTCTGAAACTCTTTATACACAGAGCTTTTGATTGAGGACTAAATCTCCTTAAAGATTTAGTTAAAGCAATACTCTAACCAGAATTGTTTGTTGCAGGTGGATCTCCCCCAGGTTTTACTATGTTCCCAAGTCCTTAGTGGTAAAGACTGTGGGTTCTTGAGCCCAACTATGTACATTCTGATTCGGGCATGACTGGTGATTTTCAACAGACATCAGACGGCTCATAGATCCTAAAATATATCCTAAAGTCTTTGCTATCTGATTTTTTTTTTTTTGCTATCTGATCATTTACAGAAAAAGTTAGCCAACCACCGATCTAGAGAAATGGCTGGGTTCGGGATTTGTGGCTCTTAGGAAACGTCCAGGTGCACAGAAATATTATACAGGCAGTTATTTTTAAAGATAAAACAGGAGAAACTTATTTTGCCTTTTATCTCCTCATAGAGACTCATAGAGACAGTCAATCAATTGAAAGTTATACCTTGGAGCAGGGCTCAACAAACATTTTCTATAAGGGGCCAGACAGGGGATCCCTGGGTGGCGCAGCGGTTTGGCGCCTGCCTTTGGCCCAGGGCGCGATCCTGGAGACCCGGGATCGAATCCCACATCGGGCTCCCGGTGCATGGAGCCTGCTTCTCCCTCCGCCTGTGTCTCTGCCTCTCTCTCTCTCTCTGTGACTATCATGAATAAAAAAAAAAAAAAAATAAGGGGCCAGACAGTAAATACTTAGGTTTCATAGGCCATATGGTTCCTGTCGCACCTGACTTCTGCCTGTGTGGCGTGAAAGCAAACGTCGATAATGTAAACAAATGAGCATGACTGTGTTCCAATAACACTTGCTGTACAAAACCAGGTGGTAGATTGGATTTGTCCCTTGCACTCCTCTTTCAGGGTATTACAGTGTTGTTGGAAGTAATCAGATGAGCGATGAGACATCTGGGTTTTAGACTTAGTGACTCATGAGTTGGGGCAAGCCACTTAAATTCTCTGAGTTTTAGTATTTTAGTATCTGATGATTATAGATAGTATTGCCCCTCTGCATGGTAAGTTGACCTCTGAAGAACTTTTTGCTGTTTTCTACATTGAAACCTGGCAAAGTTGGAATGTCAACTATGTTCGTAGGCAACATCGCTACTGCTAAACAAACAAACAAACAAACAAACAAACAAACAAAAAACCCTGATGGGTAAATTCCACGTGGCTTGGGAGTTCTACTTATAAACTGCAAATGTTTAAAGGAAAACCACAGTTTGGGGGATCCCCTACGTGTAGTAACTTTCAAAATTGTGCACGTATCTTGCATGGATCTTGGAAACTCTACCTATGTCATAAGACACTGGCTTCTGGGTCACATTAGGCTTCTGGCCAGGGTTGACCCAAAGCCTCTATGTGAGTCTCCTTCCTTTGCACCTGATCTGTTATCTGGGAGTAGACAGGTGCTGGGGGCAAAAAAAAAAAAAAAAAAAAAAAAAGGCTCTCTGATAGCTCTGTGAATGCTGCACAAACTGCTGTGAATTCTAATCCCACTAAAGACAGATGTCTGATCCTGCCTTCTGGGGAAGCTGTGTTTCTGTTCCTGGTCCTGGTCCCTTCGAAGTGAATTTGAAGCTGAATGTGGTTAATGGGAGCCTCATTCATTTGCACCTAAGAAAACTCGCTGATGGGCTTTATAATAATCATGTCTAGGACCCACATTTTCTTTCCACAAATTAATTGCTTTAAAATTGGGACACATTTTATAAATGATGGTGTGTCACAGTATAACTGACAAGCACCTCTTTCTTAGTGACAGATAAAATAATGATGCATATTCTAATCAATGGTGTCTTCACTGCAATGAAATATGGTATGTGACCAGGATATTTAGAGTAGGTCAGGATCAAATGATTTAGTATATGCAAAGATAATACTAACTGCTACCATTTATTGAGAATTTACTAAGTACAAACTCTCTGCTATGCACTTAACATAAATCATCCTAGCTAATCTCACTCAAGCTCTACTGCAGAGCCTTTCACCACACATAACTGACTTTTTTTTTCAGATTAAAAAACTAGAGTCACAAGAGGTGAGGAAACTTGCCCAAGGCACAAGATAACTGATGGTAAATATAAGATTTGAACCCTGATCCTTCCGAGGCATACCCTGCATGCTTAATGACTATATATTCCATGAATTTAAGTATAATTTATATATACAGTTAGATTTTCTTTGATAAGTCACAGTGTTTAGAACCAGATCAAAGTATTTTTGATTAACACATACTTTTAAATTAGGGTTTTTTCAACCTCAGCGCTACTGACATTTTTGCAGGAACAATGATTTGTTGTCAGGAGCTGGTCTTTTACTGTAGGATGTTGTGCAGCATCCCTGGTCCTGATTCACAAGATGCCAGTGGACTTCCTGCTCCCCCAGGTGTGGGAACTGACAAATTCCCCTGGAGAATAAAATCAACCTTGGCTGAGAACCACTGAATTACTGAATATATAAATGAGCAAATGAAAGAATGTCTACTCATGGTCTTCATTTCCAGGGTACATGAAAGAGGATGATTTAATATTAGTATCCTTCCTCTCCTTTTACTTGTATGTAACCTTGTTTGTAATGCTATCTTTCACCTATTTTTTTAGATGCACTACTATGCCCACAATGACTTAAATCTCATTTGCATGTGGTTCTGATGAACTGTAACTAAAACCGTAGGTTTCAGTTTGTGGCTGAATTATTCCTAAAAACACTGCTCTAAATACCCAAATGGATCCAGGAACACAGTGTATTGTAGGGAAGAGAGAGGCTGATAGAGAAGGAGGTAGTTTTGCTATGTCGGAATTACCTTTTACTTGCACTGCACATTTGCCTTGGCCAGTAATATCTGCCTTCCTTTAAACTGATACAGCACAATGCTGAATTATTATCCATGTGGCAATTGGGCATAGTTCTTGAAGTCTTGATAGAGAGTATTTTTTTAATGTAAGTATTACTAAACACTAGAAGTTTCTTTCTTAAAATATACAACAACAGTTAGGGTAATTTTCAATAAAAGCAAAGAGCAATTTAGTACGCCTGAAACTAACATAATATTGTATTTAAACCTACACTTCAATAAAAAAATTAAAAAGAAAAAGGCAATTCAACCCGACTTCATGATTGACACACTTCAAATAAAACTAAAGGTGCTTTGTTTTTTACTACTAAGTGCTATACTAGAATTATAGTTATTATCTAAAACAACTCTTTCTAAATTCTTCCATAAACTTGAGCAATCATCAAATGGATAATGTGATTAAACTTGTGTTTAAAAAAATAGCAACGACCACAAAAATATCTGAAGTTTCTCTTCTGAATAGCCTTTCCTTAAACATGTATGAAAAATGAAACAAACATGAGGGTTTCTGAAATCAGGGAAAAGAATGCATGATGGAATAAAACCCCTTCTTTGGTTCATATAACATGTCAATCTTCATCTTGAATCCCAAGTTTACATTCAGCCTACCAAACTTAACTTTTGTATTCTTGTAACTCTCTATTATTTCTACCACTCCAGCTAAGTGAACATTTTCATTGGTGTCCTGTAAAGTCAATAATAAGGTTTTGGATTAAGAATTATGGACCTGTATTTCAGATGCATATAACTATTAGAACCCAGAATATACAGAGAACTCATATTAATCTGTAAGAGAAAACAAATCAATCCAATTAAAAACTGGGCAAAGTATTTGAAGAGTCAACTCATAGAAGGAAAAATCTGAATGGCCAACAAACTTGAAAAGTTGTTTAACCAAGGATATGTAAATTAAGACTAAATTCATGTCATTTCCTGCTGCTGGTGGAAAGTAATTTACAATATATAATAAAGATGTGAATACTCTAGTGAGTCAGCATTTCTACTAGGTATTGTCACATGGGTTTATGAGAAGACCTACAAAGAATGTTCTTTTAGCTTTGTTTACATTAGTGAAAAACTAGAAACGACCTAATGATCATTCATTTCTAACCTTATAACTCTATTGATTGTTTTGTTTCTATTCAAATCAGAAATACTTTAACATATTTCTCTTTTTCTCTAAAGCTACTTTAAATCATTGTTCTTATTTTGTAGGGTGTCCAAAATTCTATTTAACTAAGTCATAAGCAAAGTTAATGCTTCTATTCATAACTGACCCACTGAAGATATTAAAGATAATAAAGATAACACTGTCTCTAATAAATCTGACTTCATCTATAATGGCAAAGACCATATAATATCTCAGATATCATCTGCTTAGTCTTGAGTAAAGCACAGGAGTGTGTATAATTTTGTATTTTTGTTATCTCTCCAATTATGTAAATCGCTAATACTTATTACTAGGCTAATATGAGAAGATATATTGCAATAAATGCTACCACGAATTATTAATTTTGTGTTCCTTATCACGTACTTCATCAGATAATTTAAAAGACAGAGAGGCCTATCTATCCATATTTTCTCTAAGTGCTATTCACAAAAGTTCTCTCAAATGAATCTTAAAAATTAAAAGTATGCACACTTGGTTTTGTAATTTCATGGGTCAATAAGTAGAATTCTAGTTGTATCCTACACATTCTAGTGAGTGCTTCCATATTTTGCCTTTTGAATGCTTAATAGTTATTAATTTCAAGAAAATCAATCTCATTTTAATAACTAGCATGCCACATAATCAGTCATTATAAATGCAGTTTGCGTTTTTAACCTTAAAATCAAAACTGTTATTAAAGCACTATGAGTTAAATAATTATGGGTGCTTTTATTAACTATATACTATGTGCCTTCTTCTGATCAGTAATTGCTGAATATTCATTATATCCAGAGGAGCAATGAAGTGTTCAGAAGTTGGAAGCTATGGCTTCAGAAGTACTGGATGTTAAAACTCTAAATTTTTAATATATTGATTTGTATATTGAAATTACACAGCAAATTAAATGCATTTATACTATTTGATAATTTAAGTAGTTAATTTACAATGAAGGTGTTTCTTTTTCAAAATATATATCAGATACAGATTGAAGTATTTGATATCTTCCATAATATGTATAATTCCGTATGTAATAACTATATTTTCCAACATGTGAATGAATGATCCCAGACACACTACCGCTTGCAAGGGAGAGCCACGAAGAACGAGAGAAAGGTATGAATGACGGGGACAACAGGAGACAAGTGGCAGTTTGGAAGTATTTGGAATACAAAGGTGATTTCTAAGTCAAGTACAACTGACTAAAAGTAGTAACCACCTAGTTTTTCCTGTTAGATGATAGGAGGACTTATCCAACATAGAATTGTATTTTTAAATTAGATTCATAACACACTCTTATTTTCATGAGAGGGAAATTAATATATGTGAAATCTCAAGGTAAAGAACTGTATATTTAAGAAAAAAATATCACTAAGCAAACCTAGTGCACCAAATGGACTTACATCTTCAATGGGAATAATCATGTGACCTGTGATGTATTTCCTCACTAATGCCATCTAAGTTTAATTCTGAATTAGAATATTTCAAGTGTTCCTTAAAACTGTACCTTGAGAATACTACTGAGTTTCATTAGAAATATTCGTCTCTAAATTAATTTGCACCAATCATTTCGGTAATTTTTTTAACTCTCAAACATGAGTAGAAGCATGCATTAGTATAAGTTTATGAGATGGCAATTGAATAGTAAAATAGTTTTACTTAAAATAGGTATTCTGAAAGTGTTATTTTTAGTGTTAAATTATTTTTCTACATATTTGTCTTTTCTTCTCCTTTTAAAATAAAATCAAAAAGATTATGGCTATAGGTTCTCATTTTTATTTTTTCCCACAGCACCCGATACAATGTTCTGTTAAAACTATATCCATATCCTCCCTCTACAAAAAAGGGTATTGAATAGCTTTATATTGCTATAACTTCTTGGCAGTCATGCTTACCCATAATGATAATCACATTTGCTTTTAGAGGTGTCATAATTATGTATTTAGAATTTTAAGTGTTCTTCGGTGGTAACACACTTATTTAAGGATTCCTTTGGCAAACAATACAGTTTAGTGAGCAGAGCACAGCGTTTCCTGATGAAAATACAAGTTCACAACTAAAAGGTCAGTAGGGTTGGTATCAGGCAGACAAGGGGCATTGCCGCAGAGACCAAAAAGTCAAGGAGAGTGCAGAGACTGGCATGGGGAACAGTGGACATGTAGTCCATGCGATTTTCCCTCACCTATCAATCTAGATGTCATCCTAGAGAGGAGCAAGAGGAGAGCCAAGGAATCTGAAAGACTGGCCATTTATTCAAGAGATAGCAATGCATATAAAGAGACTAGTAAAACTGTTTCTGAGTGAGGTCCTTTTATCTCACTGCCCAACATGGGGGAAGCATATGAAGATCAGTGAGGAATAAAGTTGCATTTGTGTAATTCATTCTATGACTGTAAGGTATTTATATCATTTATACACTTCTTCCTTTGTATTTATTATATTTATGACTATTTATCTACTTAAGAATCCATGACAATGTTTTTCAAAGTGTAGTTCTCAGACTGGCAGCATCACTATCACCAGGAAACTACATTCTAACAAGATCCTCAGCTTATCCCACCCACATTAAAGTTTAAAAAGCATGGCTCTAGATAGTGTATAGGAGAACTGGGAATGGATGTTAACCCTAGAATTTTAATTCATTTCCATACTTACCTTATGTATATGACATTTATGTCATATGATACAACTTTATGAGTAAACAGCTTCATGGATATAGCTTTTGGAATCAGACAAGAAAAGTGGCTGTACCTCTTTTTTAAGTTATTAGAAAAAATGGTACTGTTTTGAGAATTCCAAATTGCAGGTGCACAGTATTTCTGAATGTATCTGAAATCTCAGCCTGCTATTTTCTACCAATTTGCACTGTCACCAAGCATGGTAACTTTGAAGTTCAAAACCTTTTTCATTTAACTTCCATTAATTCTACCCTGAATTCTGCCTACCAATCAAAGTCATCTCTTGTGCAATACGGTTGGTAAACCAGGTGGTCCATTCATTCACTTACACAGAAGCTGTTTGAAAACTATTGGAAGTGTTCCCATGTTTCTGCTCCACACATACTCAGAAAGGGATGGCATCCATATGCAGAGCAAGCTTTCTTTTGAAGGAAATTAAGAAATAATGATGACACTGCTTCTGATGTTCTCATGCAACCGACTCCAAAGTATCATTATATAAATTTCTTATTAATAGAGCAAAGACTTGCTTTTAACAGAATGAAAGACTGGTAAGTAAAAAATTAAAATTGTAGTACAGTAAAAACATGATTCCAAGAAAGTATAAAAAAGATCTAGGGTGACAAAATGGTTTTTTAAAAGTATATTTGGAGCAACATAATGATCAAGGAAAAGAGACACCTGCTTTTGGAGAAGATGGTCTAATACTGGTCTAATACTGGTCTAATACTGGAAGGTAAAAGTGGGGATGTTTTAATTCCTATTGGGTTTTTTGTAGACCAAGAGGAATGATATTCTGACTACAAAGAATAAAACAAATAGAAATGAGAAGGAACTGTGCCCAAGATGGGTAAAGAGATTACAAAGTCCCCAGCTGCTCAGAATGAACTCTCTTGATCTAGATAAATTACATCCTAGGACACTAATAAAGCTGGCAAGTCAAATCACAAACCTCTCTAGGTGGTCTGGAAGATTGGAAAAGTGCAGTTTTGATTTTCACAAGGAAATATACGGTGTGGGAATAAAATTTTAATCTTCCAAATAGCTATTTAAGTCTTGACTTAAGAATCCAATGCAGGGAGGAACTACAGGTCTTCTTCAGTTAATGAAGTATTTTCAAAGAATGAGAGTCAGTTGACAGAGGGGCTTTGGAAAGACAAACTGTGTCACAGGCATTATCTATTGCTAGACTGATAGAAAAAACAAGCAAATATTTACATACCTGTTCACAATTTTTTAACAAAATTAAATCTGTACTTATTCTATAATTTGTCATCATGTTGAGTTTCTGTACAGGACTGTTTGCTAAAAAGGGCAAAGACCATTCTCACAAAGTTCAAAGATTTGTTTTAATATTTTCAGGTTATAACCTTAAGACTAGAATCTATTTGTCATAAGAAACATTCATTAGAATCCTTGTTGTAAAAAGAACATGTTTTCACTTCAAGTTGTAAACTGTATTTGTCTCCATAAGAAAAAGACAAACAACCTAATAGGGAAAAAAATTGGCAATGAATAAAACAAACGGTGCACAAAAAAGGAAATATAAATCATTCTATAACATTTTTTAATCCTGAAAAAAATAATCTTCACTCAAAAGAAGAATACAAATTAAAACTACAATGAGATGACATCTTTTTCTAGCTTAGCAAAGATCAAAATGGTTGACACACTGAGTTGGCAAAGGTGTGTGGAAAAAAACTCCTTCATATTACCAACTGGAGTACTCTATGAAGTGCAATTTGGCAGTATTTACTAAAATAACAAATGCCGTCTTAACCCAGCCATCTTATTTCTAGGAATTTATCCTATGGACATACTTGCAATGTGTGAGGGGGCATGAGCATGAAGTGCTATATTGTCATTTTATAGCAGGAAGAAATCCTGAAAACAAATGAAATGTTCCTTAATTGGAATGTTGGTTAAATAAATTATGGTACATCCTTAGGATACAAGGGTATGCAAAAGGAAAAAAAATGAGAACACCCTTAATGTGCTAATATAGAAAATAATTGTCAGTGCATATCATTAAGTGGAAAGAACATGATGCAGAAACAGTGTTTATAGTAGACCACAATTTTTTTTTATGAAGACACGGAAACACACACATCACATCCTATCTTTGGAATGGCATCAAAGAAACTGATACCCTGGCCAGCCTGTGGGGAGAAAAATGAGGTGGCTGAGAGATGGAGAAGCAAGAGAGTATTTATGCTCTTTTATACTTTGTATTTTGTGCTGCAGAAAGGTACTCTTTTCAATTAATAAATAAAATGATTTACACTTTCCAAGCTTGTCACGGGAGGATAAATTTATTCTCCTTTGTAAGTAATTAACCCAGTATGACCTTATTGACAGACTACTAATTTATTTTGTATAAAAGGAATGTGCAGATTCTCTTAAAATTAGAAATAAAAATAAAGTGATATCTAAATGAAAACACATTTCCCAAAATTATACTTACCCATACCAAAGGAAATACCATGTGATAATTTGTATTATATTCTACTGTACCATATACCAGATTATTCTACTTTATTCCATCCACTAAATTGATTTTATAACTCATCAATAGGTCACCAGCAACAACTTGAAAAATAGTTCTCTAAATTATCTCCTCTTCTTTATCCCTATGACCAAAGGCATCATCCAAGACCATGTTGCTTCTCAACTACCTCAATAATCTGACCAGACTGTTTTGGGGTACTGAACTCCTCAAATTTGGGAGTTTGCAAGTTACTTCTCTTTAATGATTCATTATCTTGTCTCAAAGATAATGACTACACTCTTTTGAAGCAGCATAGAAGCCTCACCAAAACTGGGCTACATTTCAACATCACGAAATTTGTTTTCCTTCCCACACTTCATGTCATTAATCACTTCCCTATCTTTGATTCTTGTTACCTCTTTTCCCTAGAATCCTTTTTCCTTTCCCTCACACACATTTCACTTTATCAATTCCTAGTCATCTTTTAAAGATACAGATAAGGCACCGTATCTTCCAGGAAGCTGTCTTAAGATCAGCTTGTTATAACACATGTTCTTGACCTTCACTCCCACCTATTCTGATTCAGGAGGTCTAAGGACAAGCCCAAGGATCTACATTTCTAACAAGCTTCTAGGTGATGCTGCTGGTCTTGGGATCACTCTTTAGTAGCTGTGCTGCAAACAATACTTTGTCTGGGCTGGGTATCACTCTTTTGGGCTATCACACCATTCTATTAGTATACTTGCTACACCGCACTGTAAATATTTCTGCACCTACTGCATTTAGTAAACTGAGGTACTGTAGGGGAGCACTCCTTGCCATCCCAAAACGTGCCACTTTGGCATGCAGATTATTTCACGCTGAAAACAATCATGAACCAAAAGACTCAGGCAGAACCCTTGACCTCTCCCCAAATGCCTAAAAGGATTTAGATAGAGGACCTATCCCAGGAAGGAAACTCCACCATCAATAACTAGGTATGGTAGATAGGGAGAAACCTAGCAAAGCTTGTTTGATTGAAGTCCCTTCTATGTGCCATTGTTTCTGAATGGCTCAGCAAATATTTCTTTACCAAACACTTACTCTTTCCATTCTTCCTGTGAATTCCTTTCCTTCTTTTTGAAGTCCCATGCCTTCACCCCTTTTTGTTAGTTTAGAATGACATATATATTTTGACTGAATATCTTTGGAATCTCTCATGTTTATGTGGATTCTCCATACATAAGTAATTAAATTTGATTTTCTCCTATTAATGTATCTTGTATCAATTTAATTCTTAGACCATCCAGAAGAAACTTAAAGGGTGGATAAAAATGTTTCCTCTCCAACAGTACATTCATACAACAACTTGCCTCCAAGCAAATTAAGAATGAGAGTCACCTTAACGTAGTAGGACATTGTAGTTAATAAATGGTTTGTTAGCTGAATAGAAATTTCATTAGCTTAGCCTCATGTCTTTCTCTGCCTAGAGGGGTTGATCAGGGATACATGCAAATAAAGATGATGTGCATATCACTGATATATTTGATAAAGTCTGCAAATTAACGCTTGTGGACAAAATAGAACAATATGAGCTGGGTAAGAAATAAAGCAATTAGTGTTCGGTAACTAATTGAACAATTGCTAAAGGAAATTGAAGCTTGAATTGATGTCAAAATAGAGGTAAGGTTTTAGTGATGTGCTGCAGGGCTCTGTATTAGGATTCAGGCTACCTGAGAAATTTTTTTTTTAATAATATAGATGAAGTTATGGAAGGAAGACATGAAATCTGAAGTTGGAAAGAAACCAAGAAATTGCAATACACTGTATTATAGAATTAGGACCTGAAGATCACCTCCTTTCCATCTCTGCTATCATCTAGATTGATGGGTTAACAAATTTATTAAGGCCTCAAATAGTTTGGGGTTAAAACCTGGTTTCCTTTTGGGGGAGGGGATCAAGTGAGCGGGGGATACTAGGAGGGCAGAGCAATCTCAACTGAGGTGCAGAAGGCTGTGAATGGAAGGTGACAGTGTCAATGAAAATGTAGAAGCTGAAATCACCAGCGATTAACCAAAACCAGACACAGAACAGTAATGCTAGTTATAGACACTGCCTCCAGTGGTAGTGTGTTTCCTGTGTATTCTCTACTTTGGTCAGGACTAGATTAAGCTAGACCTAAACTCCAGGCACCTTTGTGGATAAGTAGGATAAGCATGGCCATGGAAGGGGCTGATGGCCTTGCATTTAATTCCAAAAAAGCAGATGACACAAGAGCAGGATGGAGGAAAGATCAACTAGAAGCAGCACATGTGGAAAAAAACTGGTGACTTTGTAGACACTAGTAGGTTTAGTATGAGTCAACAATATAATCTAAATATTGCTGGAGTAAGGAATTATGGCAATGGTTAAGGGCATGGACTATGCTGGATGACCTCGGTGGTATTTTGGTAGCTTAACAAGACTCTAGCAAGGGACTAAATGTCCCATCTCTTCTTTCTCATAGGATAGCTATATTTCCTTGAGTGGCAATATCCAGACTGGGATATGCCTCTGGAAGTACCCAGAGACTTTCTTAGGGATACAGATGGTGTTCATAGAATCAGTTTCCAAATTCTCAGCTTCTACAGGAATTTGTCTGGTTTTATTCCTGTGGTACATACACGTTGTTCCAATTATCATTCTCACTTTTTGGTTAATGATAATCCTACAACTTTACAAAATAAAAGCATGCCTCTTCTGACATATCCCAATGGCACATTGTACCCAAGACACATTTGTGAAAAATCAAAATACAATTTAAAATATTGATGACTGAAATCCTCCTTTAATCAAAGTACTATCATGCACCTACTCATCCATTTCATTAATAGATTAACTTCCAATAAAAATCTACTGATTATGTTTAACAATTTCTTATCAGAATTTGTATATACTGAAGTAATTTGATTATTATTAGGTATATTTATTATTCATAATTATAGATATAACCCAATCTAAAGGATTTTTAAAAACACTTAGAGCCTTATAGTTATAGAAAATTGTTTTTAAAAATTGAATTTAAATCCTTGTAGATATATTTGTCATACAGAAGTATGATAGACTTATGAGGCCAGCATCACCTTAATTCCAAAACCAGACAAAGACCCCACCAAAAAGGAGAATTACAGACCAATATCCCTGATGAACATGGATGCAAAAATTCTCAACAAGATACTAGCCAATAGGATCCAACAGTACGTTAAGAAAATTATTCACCATGACCAAGTAGGATTTATCTCCGGGACACAAGGCTGGTTCAACACTCGTAAAACAATCAATGTGATTCATCATATCAGCAAGAGAAAAACCAAGAACCATATGATCCTCTCATTAGATGCAGAGAAAGCATTTAACAAAATACAGCATCCATTCCTGATCAAAACTCTTCAGAGTGTAGGGATAGAGGGAACATTCCTCAACATCTTAAAAGCCATCTACGAAAAACCCACAGCAAATATCATTGCCAATGGGGAAGTGCTGGGAACCTTTGCCCTAAGATCAGGAACAAGACAGGGATGTCCACTCTCACCACTGCTCTTCAACATAGTACTTACTGGAAGTCCTCGCCTCAGCAATCAGACAACAAAAAGACATTAAAGGCATTCAAACTGGCAAAGAAGAAGTCAAACTCTCCCTCTTAGCTGATGACATGATACTCTACATAGAATACCCAAAAGCCTCCACCCCAAGATTGCTAGAACTCATACAGCAATTTGGTAGCATGGCAGGATACAAAATCAATGCCCAGAAATCAGTGGCATTTCTATACACTAACAATGAGACTGAAGAAAGAGAAATTAAGGAGTCAATCCCATTGACAATTACACCCAAAAGCATAAGATACCTAGGAATGAACCTAACCAAAGAGGTAAAGGATCTATACCCCAAAAACTATAGAACACTTCTGAAAGAAATTGAGGAAGACACAAAGAGATGGAAAAATATTCCATGCTCATGGAATGGCAGAATTAATATTGTGAAAATGTCAATGTTACCCAGGGCAATTTACACGTTTAATGCAATCCCTATCAAAATACCACGGACTTTCTTCAGAGAGTTAGAACAAATTATTTTAAGATTTGTGTGGAATCAGAAAAGGCCCCGAATAGCCAGGGGAATTTTAAAAAAGAAAACCATATCTGGGGGCATCACAATGCCAGATTTCAGGTTGTACTACAAAGCTGTGGTCATCAAGACAGTTTGGTACTGGCACAAAAACAGACACGAAGATCAATGGAACAGAATAGAGAACCCAGAAGTGGACCCTGAACTTAATGGTCAACTAATATTCGATAAAGGAGGAAAGACTATCCATTGGAAGAAAGACAGTCTCTTCAATAAATGGTGCTGGGAAAATTGGACATCCACGTGCAGAAGAATGAAACTAGACCACTCTCTTTCACCATACACCAAGATAAACTCAAAATGGATGAAAGATCTAAATGTGAGACAAGATTCCATCAAAATCCTAGAGGAGAACACAGGCAACACCTTTTTTGAACTCAGCCACAGGAACTTCTTGCAAGATACATCCACGAAGGCAAAAGAAACAAAAGCAAAAATGAACTATTTGGGACTTCATCACGATAAGAAGCTTTTGCACAGCAAAGGATACAGTCAACAAAACTAAAAGACAACCTACAGAATGGGAGAAGATATTTGCAAATGACGTATCAGATAAAGGGCTAGTTTCCAAGATCTATAAAGAGCTTATTAAACTCAACACCAAAGAAACAAACAATCCAATCATGAAATGGGCAAAAGACATGAAGAGAAATCTCACAGAGGAAGACATGGACATGGCCAACAAGCACATGAGAAAATGCTCTGCATCATTCACCATCAGGGAAATACAAATCAAAACCACAATGAGATCCCACCTCACACCAGTGAGAATGGAGAAAATTAACAAGACAGGAAACCACAAATGTTGGAGAGGATGCGGAGAAAAGGGAACCCTCTTACACTGTTGGTGGGAATGTGAACTGGTGCAGCCACTCTGGAAAACTGTGTGGAGGTTCCTCAAAGAGTTAAAAATAGACCTGCCCTACGACCCAGCAATTGCACTGTTGGGGATTTACCCCAAAGATAGAGAGGCAATGAAACGCCAGGACACCTGTACCCCGATGTTTCTAGCAGCAATGTCCACAATAGCCAAACTGTGGAAGGAGCCTCGGTGTCCATCAAAAGATGAATGGATAAAGAAGATGTGGTTTATGTATACAATGGAATATTACTCAGCCATTAGAACCGACAAATACCCACCATTTGCTTCGATGTGGATGGAACTGGAGGGTATTATGCTGAGTGAAGTAAGTCAATCGGAGAAGGACAAACATACGTTCTCATTCATTTGGGGAATATAAATAATAGTGAAAGGGAATATAAGGGAAGGGAGAAGAAATGTGTGGGAAATATCAGAAAGGGAGACAGAACATGGAAGCCTCCTAACTCTGGGAAAGGATCTAGGGGTGGTGGAAGGGGAGGAGGGCGGGGGGTGGGGGTGAATGGGTGACGGGCACTGAGGGGGACACTTGACGGGATGAGCACTGGGTGTTATTCTGTATGTTGGTAAATTGAACACCAATAAAAAATAAATTTATTGTAAAAAAAGAAGTATGATAGACTAATAAAAGGTTTTATAGCATAAATATATATTACACTAAAATACAGTTCTTTGGAGGAAGTAGAATGGAAATATAAAGAAGAAAGAAAAATGATAAGAAACTTAAAGATGAGCTTGTTTTGTGTATTTTTTGTAGTGGATGATGGTAGATATCATATTGCTATGGTATTTGGAGTCTACTGGATATATTTAAAAGAGTAATGTTACACTTTTTAAATGTCAATGTTTACAATATGCCAGGGGAGAAAACAGACATCAAGTTTAGAATGTTCAGGATACCCCAGATATTTAGTTTTCTAAACTATTTGGAGAGTTTTATAAGCAGAATGGCATGCTTACCACTGTAATAGAGGTTTTTTTGGAGCTTTCCTCCTTGGCTCAGCAGTGGGGGAAGAAGAGCACTCTTCTCCCCTTCCTGTTGAAGTGAATAGGAAAAAACCATACCAGTTTCCTCTTAGCCAACAAAATCCTAATCCTACGTGATTTCTCTGTTCCAGGAAGTTCCAATTCAAGAAACTTCTTAAATTTATAATCTCCTTATATGAGCAATTTGGTTGGGTGAACAATGAAAATCTCATGACTATCTGCAGTCTTTTTTGGAGAGGTTTTCTGATAGCAACATACTTTCTTTTGAAACGGTGGTGTATTTTGCCAGCCTATTTTTTCTCTTTAGAGGCTCTTGTCAAAATTCCAGCTACACTAGGGAAAGTATCATTCACCATCTTTTTCTATTATTTTAGAAAAAATGTGTTTTTGCCGTAGTTGTACCTTAATTCAACAGAGTACCAGAGAAATTGGCTCAATTTTTCATTATTAATCAAGAGGCAAGTCAGGATAAAAAGGGTGAGTTAAACAGTGTCATAAACCCAATAATGCCAGAGCTGGATATAAACTTGGGTCTTTTGTTTCTCTCCCCATTATCATGCTACCTCAACTAAGGAACAGTTTTTGAAGTTCAGAGAAGGGGTAAAGATTAAGAGATAAAATTATGATCCCCAGTGTTCCAAGAGAAAGGTCAATGCCTAATTCCATTAAAATATGGACTTATCCACAAACCAACAATCTTCAAGATTTTATTGAAGATATAATTATGCATATTTTTCCTCAGATCAACCTAAATTTGGCAGGGGTAGTTAATTTCCAATAAATTTCTGTTCAGTTGCATGGTGAATGGGCATATTGTGCCTTTTTGTCTAATAGCTGTCATCCACTATTTTTCAGGATACATTCCATGGAAATATTGATGTACCTAATAGAAAACACTGAAACATTTTTTTTCTAGGAATGAGGATTAGACATAAAAAGTCAGTGTCCTCTTCTCTGTCCTTAGCCTTCCCAACACCACCTCTTAAAAAATTTAAAAAAATCCAACTATGAAATGGGCAAAAGACATGAACAGAAATTTCACAGAGGAAGACATAGACATGGCCAACAAGCACATGAGAAAAGGCTCCTCATCACTCGCCATCAGGGAAATACAAATCAAAACCATAATGAGATACCACCTCACACCAGTGAGAATGGGGAAAATTGACAAGGCAGGAAACCACAAATGTTGGAGAGGATGTGGAGAAAGGGGAACCCTCTTGCACTGTTGGTGGGAATGTGAACTGGTGCAGCCACTCTGGAAAACTGTGTGGAGTTTCCTCAAAGAGTTAAAAATAGACCTGCCCTACACCCAGCAATTGCACTGCTGGGGATTTACCCCCAAAGATACAGATGCAGTGAAATGCTGGGACACCTGCACCCCAATGTTTATAGCAACAATGTCCACAATAGCCAGACTGTGGAAGGAGCCTCGGTGTCCATCGAAAGATGAATGGATAAAGAAGATGTGGTCTATGTATACAATGGAATATTACTCAGCCATTAGAAACGACAAATACCCACCATTTGCTTCGATGTGGATGGAACTGGAGGGCATTATGCTGAGTGAAATAAGTCAATCGCAGAAGGACAAACATTATAGGGTCCATTCATTTGGGGAATATAAAAAATAATGAAAGGGAATAAAGGGGAAAGGAGAGAAAATGAGTGAAAATATCAGTGAGGGTAACAGAACATGAAAGACTCCTCACTCTGGGAAACAAACAAGGGGTAGTGGAAGGGGAGGTGGGCACGGGGTTAGGGGGATTGGGTGACGGGCACTGAGGGGGGCACTTGGCGGGATGAGCACTGGGTGATATGCTATATGCTGGCAAATCGAACTCCAATAAAAAATAAATTTAAAAAATAAAAAAATAAAACTACAATGAGATGCCATTTTTCATCTCCATATTGGCAATCAAAAAAAATTAAAATAGGTATCTTATTCTAATCTTGAGCTAGTACATATCTATTATGTAAGGGAGTAACTGTTTGAATGTGAATAATCTCACTGCATGTGAATTATCTCCCTAACAGTGAACTGGAGGACATTAACCTCCAAAAAGCTAATTATACGAACAGTGACCACACTCCCGACTGACTGAGGATCTACTGATGAAGCCAACTCAAAATCCAGCTTCTGATGACAGTCTTTGGAAGCATGGTAGGGACAGATTTTTTTTTTTTTGTCGTTAGGAGTCTGAGTTGACGATTGATGCTGGGTTAGAGTCCAAGATTTTCTGTTTGAAAGCTACCAAGGGTGTAGAACATATTACATTCACACTGAGATCTCATTTGCTTGAACTTCAGTTCTTGGGTATTTAAAGCACTATTTCTCTGGCGTTTCTTACTTTGTTGTTACTGTTTCGTCTCTTCCCCATGGGAAGTTCTTGCTCTTTTGATTCTCCTCTGAAGAGAACAGCTGTGGAGCTGTCAGCTTCCCTCCTTGTTGACGTGGTTTTACTAAAGGTAATTTGGAATTTCAATGGCCTTTTGGGAAAACTTACAATCGCCCTACACTACCTCATCTAGGACCTCTCCCTTCCCAACACCTCTGCTGTTCTTTCCTTTTATCACCTTTGATCTTTCCGTCAGTTCCCTTGAATTCTTTCATATATTCCCTTTCAAACCTTCTTATCTTCCATCCCTCTGTCCATTTCTGCCAGACCATTCCTTCCCCACTCCGTCCCTCAACTCAATGATGAGCTTTATGCTTCCTGCCCCATAGGGGGCTCTCAAGGGACTTAGGAACCCCAAAAGTAATCACCTGAAGTTGAAAAGACTACCTGGAAACTAACTGGATATTTTATATACTCAGGTGGGCTTTGGAGACACCCAGATCGCCCTTTGTTACAACCTTAGTCACTCACCCAAAGTCTAGTCCACGACGTCCATAATATCACCTATTAGTTCCAAAGAAAATCTTAAATATTGATGAAAACGTTTAGCCTTCATATTGAAAAGGTAACCTCAACTTGTTTTCATAATCATTGCTAGTCTGCTACAAAATGCTAGTATATGACAGTTAACATTTATCTGCTTCCTAATTTTCTCTGTAAAACAAAAGTTGCTAATGGTTAAAAGGCATTATATATATATATGAAACTTCTAGAAACATTAAAGTCAAAGAAAAACAACTTTGTATGCAACATATGCAAGGCAGGTAATGGCATTGTTTTTTTTAAAATAATAAATTTATTTTTTATTGGTGTTCACTTTGCCAACATACAGAAAAACACCCAGTGCTCATCCCGTCAAGTGCCCCCCTCAGTGCCCGGCACCCATTCCCCCCGACCCCCTGCTCTCCTCCCCTTCCACTACCCCTAGTTCGTTTCCCAGAGTTAGGAGTCTTTATGTTCTGTCTCCCTTTCTGATATTTCCCACACATTTCTTCTCCCTTCCCTTATATTCCCTTTCACTATTATTTATATTCCCCAAATGAATGAGAACGTATAATGTTTGTCCTTCTCCGATTGACTTACTTCACTCAGCATAATACCCTCCAGTTCCATCCACATTGAAGCAAATGGTGGGTATTTGTCATTTCTAATTGCTGAGTAATAGTCCATTGTATACATAAACCACAGCTTCTTTGTCCATTCATCTTTTGATGGACACCGAGGCTCCTTCCACAGTTTGGCTATTGTGGACATTGCTGCTAGAAACATCAGGGTGCAGGTGTCCCAGCGTTTCATTGCATCTGCATCTTTGGGGTAAATCCCCAGCAGTGCAATTGCTGGGTCGTAGGGCAGGTCTATTTTTAACTCTTTGAGGAGACATTGTTTTATTGTTTTTGTTATATAAAAAGAGAATAATTTTGTCCTTAAGTGAAATGACTGATTATTCCAGAAGGAAGATGAGGAAAAGTGTAGGACAAAATCTGAATGGATATAGAAAGCTGTAGAAAGTTTGTGGAAAAGGAAATTTGTGTCATGTGATCAAAGCTGAGTATGATTGAATGGGTTTATTTAGAAGCTTTTTACAAATGAGCTTTAGTATCAACAGTGTATTAATGAAAAACTAGAGTTCATTTTTTTCTTCATTAAAATGACAAATTTTTCTCGGATTACTGATTTATTCTTAATAAAAGATTGTAAAAGCTTTTTCTTTACTTTCTGAATAATTCAGGTAGTGAAAGTGATTGTGTCTTATTGGAATAATTTCCTGTGTTTTATGTTGATAATATCATGTCCTTGATGATTTAAGAATCATTTCACTTTTGAAAAAGCCAGTCTTTTACAATCATATTACCTCGTATGCTTTTTTTTGAAATCTTTCACTGTCACTTTGGTTAAATAGGTAGTCAAGCACTATTTTAGTGACCCATGATCCTATTTAACCAAGGGTTCAAACCTTTTCACATTTTTGACAACCTTTGATATTTTTCCTTCCACAAATTTAATCCTAAATGAAATCTTGATCTTAAACTGACTTGAAAAATCTCTAGATTTGTTCTCTCACATTTGTTCTCTCTTAATATCTAAAAAAATATATTAAGAATGGCTAAGGCTTACTTGACACATTGAGTTAACATAAAAAGCATCAACAAATAAGAGATGCTTAACCTTCCAGAGGATATATTTGTATGAGTCACATGTTAGTAACATAAATATTTCAGTAATTATATCAAGTTACTAGAAATTAGTCAGTGCCCTTGCTGTTCATGATATGACGTGGTGTTGTTTTGCCTAACAGATGACAGTATAATATCATCAGTGATAATTCCGTTTATTACTGGAAAATGTTGTATGCCACAGAAGTGACTGAATTCCTTTAAGTGAACTCTCATCAGATCTTTAACTGTAGCTGTTTGAAGTCTTTTATCCTTTACAAAGTTGTTTTACTCTGAGGCTCCCCTGAAAGTACTTGTAATCAGCTACAGCCCAGAATGCTTGTCTTCAACAATAAGGGACTGTCTTGGAGATGCACTGAAAGGACTATTCCAGGTATTCTAGGGCACAAGCTTCTGTAGCTTTGCTTAAATAACTTTGACTGAGTCAAGATTTCCAGAAGTCCAGTGAAGAAGTTGATGGATTTATGAAACTGTCCGAGATCAAGCAAAATGACAATCAAGTACATAGAACTGATTGAACTGGTGAAGAATCATTTGATTAAGGCTTTTGTTTGGAATATTGCTGATGCTTTAATATTCTATATTCTTGATACAAGGAACTCCTTTTTCTTTTTTCTTACGCTATCTCTAACTCAGAGCAATTTAGTAGATTACACTTTTATAAACAGAAATGAAACATTTATCTTTTCCTCTCTGCTTCCAGAATCCACAAACTCCTACTGAGTAATTTTATTTTCCTGGCAATATGATTATTCGCACAGATTCAATAAGAATCTATCTTTCTTGTAACAGGATAATTGAGAAAATTGATTATATAACCAAAGCTTTGACTGGAATGTTATATTTGACAAAGATATACATAAAATCGGATATGACCAGATAGTTTTAAAGAACAACAGTACACTTTTTGGAGACAATGTTTACAAAGCCCTTTTGAGAAAACTAGCCTGGCTTAATGGGATGTCCAGTCTTATAGGTAAATAAGGAAGGTCACTCCCTGGCAAACCCAGGAAGCTTTAGGATATTTTGAGGACTTTGAAAATAGAAAACTTCACCTCAATCTATAGTGTTGCAGGTAAAATCTGATGGCAAGTTCTTGGCTTGGCTTTTGAATTTCATGAAGCTTTTAAAAGTCAAATCTGAGATTCTTTATAAAAACTTACAGCAACACAAACTTTGAAAGGCCTGTGTAGTCAACTACTATTGACTGTAGACAACTACGATTGTATTGACAAAATACAGCCCAGCTTTATTTTGTAAACAAGAATAATTTCACTGGGAGTACCTTTGCTCAAATGGGAGGTGACTACAGAGAAACAAAAATTGCACTTCAATAGAAAACTGTAGCACATACTGATAGGTTACCAGATTCTCGTCCTGTTCTTTGCCTTTGAGCTATTTCGTATTTCCTTATAAACTACATGATATTGTTACCAATTTGTAGATTGGACTATCTTACACATATGGTTAGTTTCTACCAAATTTTCAAGTTTTTGAGTTTCTTTCAGTATTTGACCACAACTCTCCAAACTAATGTTTCCATTTTTTTTCTCCTATTCTCCTGACTTGGAACCACTGAGAACTAAAAGCTAAGTACCCAGATCCTTATCGAGATTCTAGATTGTCCTATAGTTGAACTTTTCTCTCAGGCTCTAAGGAAACCCTGAGAGCTGAAGCTGGACAACTTGACATTGACTTCAAAGGACTCACGGGCACAGGACATTATGTCTGGACAACCCACAAGCCTGGAGTTGCAGCTATAAGGGCTGCTCAGGAAGTTCAGTGGAAGTCCCACAACTTTTATGCTCTGTTCCAGGAAATAGCTCTGACTGTGGACAATCTTACAAAACCTCTCTGACGTCTGTACTGTCACCTAAAACATTCAAATAGTCATAAAATGGTCACTGCTATTGTTGCTTCACCATCCAAAGACGTTTCCAGCCCAACCTCTAGGAATCTTCTTAATTGGCTGCCCTGTGGACTTGGAAACTGGATTTATAGTATGTTCCAATTATTAATCTTTGTTTTTCTTCTCACTGTCATAGAAAACACCCCTTATTAAATACCTAATTGCTCACACTGTGCAGCAAAATCCTCTACTATGAAGTTTCAGACTCAGTTCAAGTAGTCCTTGAACAACAGAAAGCTTCTGAAATAACTGACATGAAGTAGCTTTACCAACCTGTTCACTGGGATAACTGGCTTCGCTCCGGCAAAAGAGGGTAGTGACAAAGATGGCCTCAATATTCTCCTTAAGGCTGACTAAAAAATGAGATGGGTTTCTTCCTGATTCTAGACTTGAACTCTATTTTCTTAGTTCACTTTAGAAAAACTTTCAACTGTCAATACCTTATCTGCCATTTTGAGAGAGAAGTCTTCTACAACCCAGGAATGTCTTTCTCAAATACCTGGGAACCATCTCATTGAAATGTAAATGTCAGGAAGACTAGCACCAGCTTCCCACCTCTGTAGTGGGGGGCATAGTAGCCTCCCTTCAGTAAGTGACAAACAGCAAACACACAAGGTCAAATCACCTTGACCAACATCCCTGCCAGTGCCCTTTTAGCACTTTAACAGGAGTTCATCCCAAGGATTAAAATCTTTCCTGCTTATCGTTTCAGTGGAGTTGACTTCAGTCTCTCTCTCTCTTATTTTAATAGTCTTGAATAGAGTTTTCCTTGCCTATGAAGTCATCTGGTGCTTTTTTGTTTTTGTTTGTGTTTTTGTTTTTGTTTTGGTTTTTGTTTTTGGACAACACTCAAGGCACACTGAGAATGGCCTGGGTGCTCACATACTTTATCATTCATTCATTCCAATTGTGTCTTTTGGTAGTTTTCTGTGTGGATTTGTCATTATGGGCAATTAAGTTTCTTACATGGAGAGGAAGAGCTAGCAGAACAGTATGTCATGTTATTTATAGATCACAGAAGCAAAGTCATTCTTGAAGAGAAGAAAAAAACTCTCCCTGTCTTCAATATGAAAGTATTTCAGTCAGTAAGACTTAACATAAAATTATGTGGCCCCCTCCCTCATATTTTAATACAAAGTTTTGAAAACAGTAGTTAGGTAGTTCTATGTCAGATAAATAGTATACCTACAGCTCATTACTGATAGCATTCATTAAAGATTAAAAACATAAGACCTTTTATAGAAATTCTAACTGGTCCCTGGTTTGAGCATTCAATTATCATTTCTAAAATCTGAAATCAACATATCTTATGTCTAAATTGAGAGTACATTTGGAAATCTAAATTCAAAGGCATGCCTTCTAGTACACTGACTGAAGGGAAAGGTCTGTGATTACGCCTCATTTTCACCCTCTACATCACGATCTCATTGATTATGTTTCTCAGTTTGCTAAGGGTTCTGTGAGGTGATTTTCAAGATGAATATTGCTATTTGCAGGATTTCCTGAATAGGAATATTTCGGGAGTAAATTGCACAAGCCAAGCGATGTGCAGTCAATTTTCACTCCAGCATAAACAATGTATTAGAACAGAGCCCTTAAGGCTTTTTTTATTTGGGTTTCATTACACAGCTAGCTGCATTTCATCAATAAGCATGAAGTGCCAAGCAGGCAAAACTGAGGCTCATAGAGGGTATTACATATTTTTCTAACAGGTGCTTGGAGTTTGACGAGAGAAAACAAATAACCCGGATGTCAAGGCCTTAGGCTCTTTGTTTCAGAGGTAGCCATGGCCACCATGGACAAAGACAATTTCTTTAAATTTAGGAATCAGAGGCTCCTTGTGCTGTCTACTGTTTTTTGCATTAATTCATTCCTAAGATTTTAGAAAGGAGTTTCTTTCTCTGTGTTTAAAAATGGGCATGTCCACAAGAGTGCTTAAAAACTATTTTTGGTTTTTAGTAGTTTAAAGTAAAGTCTATTTTCCTATCTTTCTTTAACTGAAAAAAAAAGTTTAATCTCATCTCTTTAAGTAGAGGGCTATAGCAGGCCATACAGACTAAAATCATATATCTTATAGAAGAAGTCTGAGCAATCTTTATAAATCATTTATTAGACAGTGAATTTAGATAGAGGCTAGACAAAGAGGGATAAAGAACTAGGTAAGTTAGTAAATTATTCACACAGGTCGCTATTTCCTGATTACAAGCTAGGGGTCTGAGAATTATGGGGAGAATGTCTGAAGTCATCATATATGTGATTTTATGATTTTTTTGTCTTGAATAAACAGAAGAAAAAGGCTAAGGGCATATTTTTGAAATATGCACTCCAGAGATGAGAAACTCAGAATATGCACAGAGGACTGAAGCCAAGGAATTTTACTGCCAGGGAAAAGGCAGCTGCCTCTCCCCTCAGTGATTTACACCAAGCTGCAGGAGGCAAATATCATGACTCTCTGAAAGTACACACAGCAGTGAGAGTGGGGACTTGTAGCTTTGATAAAGGAAAGTGATTAACACAGCTGAGAGGAGCTTTCACTCTAAACTGCAGGGACCTATTTGGCACAGATGTATGGGCCATGGACAAACACATGCCCAATGCAAGTTTTCCATATGTCAGGGGGTGAGACCAGTACTAAAGTCACTTTGGTTGAGTCAACAACATCCCTCTCTAGCGAAGGATTTTGTTATCCTAGGAAGGATATACATAGATATATTCCATCAACAGAGATAGCTAATATTGAGTATATTTTTTCGTTACTTTCATGAAGAAGCTCATTTTAACTAGAGATTATATTTAAAAGTAAAGGATCTGCTTTTACCTGTGAGTTACAGAAAGCTCTTTCTGATTGGGAGCAGAGAATTTATGGCCTTTCCTCTTTATAATACTAAATCAAGAAATATTTAAGAATATGCTAGATCCAAGAGAATCTGGCTGAGGTTACTGTTTGTTGGACGAAGTAATTGTACTTCTCTGTTGAGCTTACTGAGTACTGAGAAATGAGCATCGAGGAGATGCAGTTGTACTGGAGAATGCACACTAGTCAAATACCATTGAGACACTGTGCTAGCAAGATGAACAAACTGAAGGGATTCCAGGACTGACGGCTTCCCTGAATGATGATATGGCTTTGCATTCACCCAGTCTTGTCCCTGTGACTACACATAACCCAAGCCCAGGGTGAAAGGTGCATCAGAAGCCATGGCTTGGTGTCAAGACCTTTACTGTGTCATCACTGTGCCAGCTGTGTTGTTACATGTCTCATATACTTTTTAAAAGCCAACGAAACTTGTTCTGGGTAAAGCCTACTGTGACTTGACTTTAATTGTCAGACGTAAATTGAAGACCATGCCACTGGATGAGCAGCCTGGGTTTTGCAGGGGTGAAATTATGTCTATCGGTGATGTGCATGGTATCAGCTGTGCTTGAGGGTAGCTAACAGAATGGTAAAGTGCCAGGAAGAGATACAGTAAAAGTAGTGGAGTGCACTTGGCAAATATAACTAATTTTAGTTGTTTAAAACCTCTCTCTCTCTCTCCTTAACCTCACTCAAGCCCATCTTTCCTAAACTTGGGACTTTCTTTTCTCTAGAATATCCTCATACTTCATTTTATTCTTGCTTTATCTCCCGGCAAAACAAAACCTCATGGAGATTTAAAAAAAATAAGGTTGTGATAACCATGGAAAGCAAGTACACTGAAAAATCTGGGTCAGTGAACTAAAAGAAAAACTTTACTCAAGATGTTACTTAACTTATTTAGTCTGAAAGTACCCATTATTACAATAATCAAGAGGTTGAGATTTTAATTAATTGGTTTATGTGATAAGCTATTTAATATTTTTGGCCCATAGGGGATGCAAAGCGAGCATCAGTTTGGGATAAGTCTTTGGAATATGCTCCTGGGGAGAGAGAAAAGTTAGGGACAATCAATGTCTACAGGGACACTAAAAGGGGAAGATGGTGGCATCCATTTGGCATGTTGGTCCAGAGTACTAGGCCTACCTGTGGCATCTCATTACCATTCTGAGTGTCTCGATACCACCTTTATTCTTTGATACAAAAATACAAGTACCCACCATACACTGGGCTCTGAGATGGGGTGGGGGTTCAGAGAGGAGTGGGATAAAGCAGTTATGTAAGAAGACATCCTCTGTATTTGAAGAAGTGTGTGATGAAGTACTCAAGTCTGCAAAACTTAAGTGTAAATCAATGTACAAAGGTTACAGGAAATGGATACAGAGGCTTATAAGAAATCCTAAGAAGGATTTTATTCTACTTGGGGTATGAAAAAAGGTTTTGAAGAAGCAAAGACATTGAATTCAGTCTTGAAGGATGTAGAAAAATTCATCATGCAAAAAAGGAGAAAAAAGTCATTTAAGGAAGAGGGATCAGGGACACAGACATGGCACATGGAACCGTACACATATAAACGTAATGTATAATTTGCTGTAGTTAGAAAATAAAGGGAGGTTGTTGGTAGAATAAAAGGATACAAAGGTAAACTGGAGTCAGTCTGAGAGGGTATTGTGATGTTTACTAAAGAGCCTATACTTTATTTGGTAGGCACCTAATCTCCTAAACAATTTTAGTTTTATATAAGGAATCTACAAACATATATTGACTGCAATTAAAGTAGAAATGGGAGATAAGTCATAGTAAGAAATATGATGAAGGCATTCTAGTGATATGAGTTTAATGAATACATCATTGCTAGTAAGTATGGTAAGACAAAACAAAAAAGCCAATTTATTATTATTATTAATATTATAACAACAATGACGATTATAATAATGGCTGAGAAACTTAGTTCAGTGATATTGCCATTCTTTTGGAAACCAATACTTAAAGTGAAAAGT
Source organism: Vulpes lagopus (assembly GCF_018345385.1). Lineage (NCBI taxonomy): Eukaryota > Metazoa > Chordata > Mammalia > Carnivora > Canidae > Vulpes > Vulpes lagopus. The sequence continues at coordinate 27,081,589 of NC_054848.1, forward strand.
CCCTACCTTGATGTCAAATGGTCCTGTTTGATTTGGTTGATTGTAAATTTCCAACTGATTCCTAATAGGAGACAGCCATAGAAGCAGATGATTTAACTGCTCTTCCAGCTGTCCAAGGTCTTTTACGTGTGCCTCAATTTCTTCTTGCTTCTCAGGCAAATTTCTAGAAACCTGCAAGGAAAAAGAGTGAAAGATTCCCATAGTTTAAATAAAAAAGTAAATTGGTATTTTAACAGGATGATATGAGTTACTCACATGAGTTATGTGAGAATTTAATTCAGAAATTATAAGTCATTTATTAATAATCTTCCCCCAAATCCTATGCTGTAGAGACAATAAGCCTTTTTTAGAAATTCAAAACACACACTCACAATGTATACCCAACTGCAACCAATAAAAGTAAAGAAGTATATTCTTTACTGAATCACTCATTTTCTAAACATAATGGTGTATTGCATATTAGATGCCAGATACTGTGCCTTTATCCTTCCTTCTAACTTTCTTTTGTATTAGGGAAAATTGTAATTGTACAAGGGAATTATTTTATGCACAAAATAAAATGGGGAGGTAGGTTATAATTTGTGGGTCTAAATATAAGCAAGTACAACAAAATAAGGAGATTGGAATGAAAAGGAGAAACAAGACTTTTGGATTAGAGTAGAATATATCAGTATGATTATAGGCTATTTTTATTAAGGGCTTACAATGTGCCAAATACCAGGTTTGGAAGTTTCACATTTACTGCCTTCTTTAATCCACCCAACAATCTTATGATACAGATACTATTCTTTTCTCCATTTTATAAATGGATCATGACATTGGGGTTGAGAAACATGAAATACCTTAGGAAGGAGTAGGATACTCTGTACAACACTGGGAAGTCTAGAGTTAGGCTGCTTGGTTTAAATCTTAATTCTAGTTCTTTCCTAGCACTTTAGCTAAATTTCCTTTAACTCTCAATGCCTTCTCCACAGAATGCAGACAATGGCAGTACCTGCTTCACAGGGTCAGTATATGGGTTAAATAAGGTAATCCATTTAAATAGCCAAGAGCAATATCCTGCATGGTAGTGAATGACAATAAAGTCATTACATCTTAGTGATTATTACTTGAGCTCAAGTGTAAGTAGGGAGCCAGGATAAGCAAGAGCAAAGCCTTTTTCTTCCTATTGCCAAGAGGTAAAACGGGTAAATGGTAGTAAAGAATGTGAATCTGCAATGGCAACCCTTTATGATATGATGAATACTATTCTAATAATATAAATAAAACATTACGTTATAATATAAAGTCACATGCTACAATATACATCTATTATAAAGTAATATCATGTTATTATAGATAGCATTTTTAATTCCAGTACAGTTAACACAGTGTTGTATTAGTTTCAGTTGTACAGTATAGTGATTCAACACTTCCCTACAGCACCCAGTGTTCATCACAAGTCCTACTCCTTAAACCCTGTCACGCGTTTGACCCATCCCTTGCTCACCTCCCTTTTGGTAACCATCAATTTGTTCTCTGTAGTTAAAAGTCTGTTTCTTGATTTCTCTCTCTCTCTTTTTTTTGCTTGTTTGTCTTGTTTCTTAAATTCTACATATGAATGAAGTCATGCAAATCATATTTGTCTTTCTCCGACTTATTTCATTTAGCATTATACCCTCTAGATACACTCATGTTTTGAAAATGGCAAGATTTCTTTATTTTTTATGACTGAGTAATATTCCATTGTGTATTTGTGTGTGTGTGTGTTTACATAACACACCACATCTTCTTTACCCATTCATCTGTTGATGAACACTTGGTCTTTTCCATAATTTGTCCACTGTACATAATACTGCTACAAATATATTAGTTTTTGCATTTTTGGGGTAAATAACTCAGTAGCACAATTACTGGATTATAGGGTAATTCTATTTTTAATTTTTTGAGGATTCTCCATACTGTTTTCCAAAGTGGCTGCATCCATTTGCATTCCCACCAACTGTGCAAGAGGGCTCCTTTTTCTCCACACCCTTGCCAATATTATAGAGAATATTAAAAAAGTAAACTAATACACTAATGCATCATCTAAATAATGCCCCATACTTTGGAATATCTGTTTTAGATATTTTTGAAAGAACTAACTAAAGAACATTATGCTCCTTAATTGCACCCAAGACATGTGAGGTGAAAAGGAGATATATTAATGGACAAAATAACTTCTCCATTAATTTAGAGGAGAAGGAATTTTATATAAGCTATGATTATATGTAAACAACATGTATTTTGAAATCTATAAGTGCATTTATATACATTGTGTAAAATGCATGTGCATTCATGAGTAAAGGGTTAACATTCAGCCTGCACTGATGTGTTCCAGCCTGAGACTGACCTTAGGCTCCACAGCAATGTTCCCTTGGAATGCTAACTTTAAGATGATTGGGAAACATTAGACCTGCTTTGTTTGCTGTATGGAACTGTATCTGCATTGGGGAAGCTGTGAACTGGAACATAACCTAGGGTTTGGATGACCCTAGTGTAAAAGATAGTGTAAAAGATAGAAAGGAGGGATCCCTGGGTGGCGCAGCGGTTTAGCGCCTGTCTTTGGCCCAGGGCGCGATCCTGGAGACCCGGGATCGAATCCCAAGTCGGACTCCCGGGGCATGGAGCCTGCTTCTCCCTCTGCCTGTGTCTCTGCCTCTCTCTCTCTCTCTCTCTGTGTGTGTGTGTGTGACTATCATAAATAAATAAAAAATTAAAAAAAAAGATAGAAAGGAAATAGAGGCTATGGCTTCTATTTAAAGTGATTTGCACAGACCTTGGTGTTCACCCCTGGGTAAGTAAAGAGTGTGCAGGTAGCATGAAATGCTTGTTAATGGATAATGAATCATGATGCTATATCTGCTTTGTTTGACTTGTATCCTGCTATAAAGCCAAGTCAACAAAGTATCAGATAAAGGCTTATTTGTGTTTTGTGAGTTCTAATCCATAATGACATCTATGGTGACAAATATTGTATTTGCATGCACGTGTGTGTGTGTGTGTGCGTGTGTGTGTGTGAGAGAGAGAGAGAGAGAGAGTTTATATTACAAATGTAATTCCATGTCTATAATATATAATCTAATAACGCTTTCAACTTATCTCTTCCAGCATTTATAAGGAAGTTACTAACAGTTTATTTTTATTGGATTATTTTCTAGTCACAAGTACATGTAAAAAACATTTTACAGCTTCCACTAGCAGCATCTAAAAGCCTCTAGATTCTGAACTTAATGAAAATAACAGCTATCATATTTTCTTAAAATCTCTAAAACTGAGCTATGAACCAATTTATATCTGATCACAAATAGTGTTCACATATCAAGATAGAAATCCCTGTAACTTTCCACTGAGATTGTTAGTTTCCTTCTCACACTCCCAAACCATTCCTTTCTGGTTCTAGAGCTAGAACAATTCCGGAGAGCAAACAGCTCAATGGGTGAGATTTGACTAATAACTGAAAAAATTAAACAATGGCTCATAATGAGATTATGGGGCACAATAGTTTTCAGGTTAGTTATGACATCTACATTGGGTATAACCTCACAGACCTTGTGCTTCCCACCATCATAACATATGCCTTATACTCTTTGTTATTTACATTATTGTCCTCCCTCACTTAGCTCTGATTTCTGGGTGAACTAGGTTCTTTTTTTTTTTTTTGAACTGGGTTCTTATCCATGACAGGGTTTCAATAAACATCTGATGAATGAAAGATAAACAATTTCAAAATTTTAGGATTGATTTCTTTTTTTTTCCAATTAAAGAAGCAATGCATGTCCAGAGTACTCAACATAAAGAATGTAATTTTATCTGCAAGTTAAATAGTTTTAATTAACAAAGATATTAGTTACCTGGACTATATAAAAATGAGAAACTTTTTAATGGGAAAAAAAACACCTAAAAGCAAAGTCGAAGGACAAATGACAAATTGTAAATATATATATATATTTATGACATCTCAAATAAGGTACTAATTTCCTAACACATAAGAAGGCTTCTGCAAATTAATTTTAAAAAAGCCAACCACCCAGAGAAAAACTGGATAAAAGGACAGTCTAAAAAAGAAAACATAAATGGATTTTATTTTTTTCATAAATGGATTTTAAACATACATAAAGAAGCTAAACTTCGTTGTAATGAGAGATCTGAAAATTTCATCTATTGCACTAACATAAATCCAAGCCTAAAATACACTATTCTGCCAAGGTTGTGGAAAATACACAATTATGTATCGCCAGTGGGACAGACAAACTTGTGTACCCCTTGTGGAAGATAATTTGGCAATATCTGACAGATGCATATAGCCTTATACCCAGAATTTTTGCTGCTAGGAATTTATCTTGTAGATGTATTTATACTAGTAAAATCAATGCTTGGTGATGGTAGGGCAGGTGGTAGATGGGGTGGATGATGTTCATTAGAGTTTTAAATTTTTGCAAAATATAAATGTATTACCTTCAAAGAGAAATAAGGTAATTTAGAAAGGAAAACTACCAGTTTTTCTTCTTGCCAAAAATAATGTTGAGAATATAAATTTTAATAACAAATCACTATTAATAGGGTGTAACACAGCTAAAGCCATCAGTTTATTTTTATTTTTATTTTTTTTTAAGCCATCAGTTTAAAATCACATATTCCTATGACAATATCACTTAGTTAATGGTAGGGTAGAATTTGGGACCTTCTGACATATAATTTTTGTGCTTCCCCACACCTTCAAAACAGTCTTCAGGAACTGATGGCTTCTGTATAGTTCTTGGAAAACGAGAATGTGAATAATTTATGAGGTAGAATATGAGTAGGTTCCATGTCAGCTTTTGTATGTTTTAATATTATTTACTATTACATTTACTACTTCATATCCATATCAAAATATGTATACAGTTTACAAGTAAAATGCATCATTTTCCCAATAATCTTTTTAAGTATTATAGAACCATACTCTTTGTACAACATGTGCCCTATGGTGAAGAAAAAAATTAAACACATTCAGTTCCCTTATGTGTTAATTTAGTATCTAACTAAATCTTGACCTAATTTCACACAAGATTAGCTTCTGTTTTTTCAACTTTGAATTTTAATTTCAAATGTGTAGAAATTTTAATAACAAGATAAGCAGAGGTGTCTGTTTTAGAAATAAACAGATATTAAATACTTATTTCACATCTTACAACAAAAACATTCTAGAGAAATTAAAGTGTTAAGTGTAAAAAAATTACTAGCAGAACTAGAATAAAATATTGGTGTGAGGAAGCCTTTTAGAAGCAGAAAGTAATGTGAGTAAACTATTAAATATAATATTTGTATTGCTCATTCAAAATTAAGGCCAATTAACAGAATTAAAAACAAATGACAGCTGGGACTATTTGCAGCATCTATCAGACAATGGGTAATAATCTTTCATATAAAAAGATCTTTCAATAAATGAAATGAGATGGAGAATCTATTGGAAAACTCGGGATAAAGAATATAAACAGGAATTTTAACAAAAAAATGGAAACAGCAAATAAACAAAAATCCAACCACTAAGTAGTCAATGAAATGCAAATTAAAACAGCAATAATAAACCATCATTTGCCTACTATATTGGCTTTTGTCAAAGGTATTTATCAAAGTTCTAGAAAATAAGCACTTTTATGCTATTTGTGGGAGAACAAATTCTTACATTTGTAGGGAGTAATTTGATAATTCATACCAAAAAGCTAGACTTCTACACTGAAAACTACCAATATGCCTGAGAGATTAAGAAAAGCCTAAAAAAAATAAAGGAATATACCTTATTCTTCTATTGGAAGAAACCAAATGGAAGATGCTATATTGTAAAGATATCAACTCTCTTCTAATAATCTGTATATTCAGTGCAAGCTCTATTAAAATTGCAAGTTTTCAGTAGAAAGTGACATACCAATTCTAAGATATATATGCAAATGCCAAGGGCCAAGAATATCCAATGCAATCTTGAAGAATAATCAAGTTTAAGAATGTTTACTACTTCTAACTACAATAAAAAATACCACCCCCCCAAAAAAGAATGTTTACTACCAAGTATCATTATTTACTATAACCAATTCTGTGTGGTATTGCTGTGAGAATAGACCATTTGTACTTAATTTATGACAGTGGTGCCACTTAGAGAGTGGATGATCTAGAAATACATATACTCTATTATAAGTGTTTGAAGTCAGAAGTGAGCTTATCTTTGGTGAGGAAGGCAGTTGGTAAAGGGTTAATAACTAGGAAGGAGCATGAAAGAAGCTCCTGCGGTAATGTTCTAATTCCTGATCTGGGTGTTAGTAGCATGGTATGCTGACTTTTAAAAAATCCATCAACTTCTATTCTTATTATCTGTATACTTTCCTATGTGTCTCTTATACTCCAATTTAAAAGAATAAATACCTAGCAGTGCAATTGCTGGATCCTAGGGTAGTTCTATTTTTAACTTTTGAGGAACCTCCATAATGTTTTCCACAGTGACCGATTATATTGCACCTGTTTGCATTCCCACCAACAGTGTAAGAGAGTTCCCCTTTCTCCACACTACTAGGTATTTTCCCAAAAGATACAAAAATACTGATTCGAAGGGATATATGCACCCTGATGTTTACAGCACCATTACCAACAAGAGCCAAATTATGGAAATAGCCCAAATGTCCATTGACTGGTGGATAAAGATGTGGTATATACATAAAATGGAACATTACTCAGCCATAAAAAGAATGAAATCTTGCCATTTGCAATGACATAGATGGAGCTAGAGTGTATTACCCTAAGTGAAATAAGTCAGAGAAAGACATGATTTCACTCATATGGCGAATATAAGAAACAAAACAGATGAACATAGGGAGAAAAGAAGAGGGGCAAACTAGAAAAGAGACACTTAACTATAGGGAATAAACTGAGGATTACTGGAGGGGAGGGGAGTGGAAGGAGAGGTTAAAAGGGAGGGCACTTGTGATGAGAACCAGGTGTTGCATACAAATGATGAATCCCTAAATTCTACATGTGAAATTAATATTACACTGTATGTTAACTAACTGGAATTTAAATAAAAACTTGAGAGGAGAAAAAGAAGTACTCATTCCATTCAACCACAAAATTTTACTTCTATGAATTTTCCTAGGGGAATATCAGAGATATACACAGAGACATGTGACAAGAATACTCAATTCTGTCATTTATACTAGTGAAAACCTGAAAATCGCTCAAATGCAGTAAATTACATCCATATAATGGGATACTTTGCATCCTTAAAGTTCACACCACGAAAAACATCCTATTTTGAAACATATTCATGACATGTTAATTGATTAAAAGGTAAGTTATACACCACACAAATTATATCTTCGATTTTCTGTGCATATTTGGTATATCAGTATCTATCTATCTATCTATCTATCTATCTATCTACCTATCTATCTATCTATATTTTTTAAATGATTGGAAATACATGAAATTATTAACCATGATTTTTTGTGCTACCAATTAAAGATAACTTTTATGTAACTTTTGATATATTTCGGCATTTTCTAAAGTTACTATACAGAAAGAGTATTATTTTTTATGTTTTAAATGGTAAATAAAATAAATAAAAGGATAATACTGATTGGGTGGTTGGCTATCCCTCTAAAATATCTGCAATAATAAAATTACCATTTTAACTTAGATTTTCAAAATGACAGCTTTTACTTACATGATCTCCCTTAATCTTATCCATACTCCTACAATATATATATATATATTTTTTTTTCTCCAATTGATAAATGAAGAAATTAAGGTTCAAAACTATAAATAATATTCCAAAGGTAACTAGTAAGTTTTTAAAAATGTGGCATTAAACATCTGGGTTTTCCTGACTCCAAAACTTCCTTTTACTCTTCCTTGCCAGAACATACTTTTTCTGATCTTCTAAAATCTACAAGAATACTCAATTTGTGTTATTTGATAAATAGAGTATTGAAATTCATACTTTTTAAAAGCTTTTAATATTTATGGGAACAAGCTGTATCCTTAATGCTCATTACTTTTGAGATATATACATTTTGAAGTCAACTTTAATACGACCAATACAAATAAAATGCATGAATATAAACATACTGAAAACAAAAAAAATGCTACTTGACATTTGTTAATTCAAGACTGTCTATTATATATAGGATTACAAGATAAATGACATTGCTTACTGAATAAATGTTTAGATCATGATTAACTCAAACCCATGATTAAATGATCTTCATGGAATTTCAGTATCTTCTCCATTTTGGTAGATTTGTCATCTATTTTAAAAGAGAGACATAGACAGGCACAAAAACAGACACACGGATTGATGGATCAGAACAGAGAACCCAGAAATGGGCCCACAACTATACAGTCAGCTAATCTTTGACAAAGCAGGAAAGAAAATCCAATGGAAAAAAGATAGTCTCTTTGACAAATGGCCTTGGGAAAACTTGACAGCGACATGCAGAAGAATTAAACTGGTCCACTTTCTTTTTTTTTTTCTTTAAAGATTTTATTTATTAGAGACACACACACACACACAGAGAAAGAGAGGCAGAGACACAGGCAGAGGGAGTAGCAGGCTCCATTCAGGGAGCCCGACGTGGGACTCGATCCCAGGTCTCCAGGATCAGGCCGGGAGCTGAAGGCGACGCCAAACCGCTAAGCCACCCGGGCTGACCCCTGGTCCACTTTTTTATGCCATAAAGAAAAATAAACTCAAAATGGATGAACGACCAAATATGAGACCTGAAATCATCAAAATCCTAGAGGAGAAAACAGGTAGCAACCTCTCTGACTTCAGCTGCAGCAAAGTCTTAACAGATACGTCTTCAGAGGCAAGGGAAACAAAAGCAAAAAGAACTACCAGGACCTCATCAAGGCAAAAAACTTTTGCACAGTGAAGGAAACGATCAACAAAACTAAAAGGCAACTGACTGGATAGGAGAAGATATTTGCAAATGACATATCGAAAAAAGGATTAGTATTTAAAAAATCTATAAAGGACTTAACAAACTCAACACCCCCCAAAACAAATAATCCAGTTAAGAAATGGGCAGAAGATATAAATAGACACTTTTCCAAAGAAGACGTCCAGATGGCTGACAGACACAAGAAGAGATGCTCAACCTCACTTACCATCAGGGAAATACAAATCAAAATCACAATGAGATACCATCTCACACCTGTCAGAATGGCTAAAATGAACAACTCAGGAAACAGCAGATGTTGGCAAGGATGTGGAGAAAGGGAACTCTTTTGCACTGTTGGTGGGAATGCAAACTGGTGTAGCCACTCTGGAAAACAGTATGGAGGTTCCTCAAAATGTCAAAAATAGAACTATCCTATGACCCAGCAATTGCCCTACTAGGTATTATCCAAAGATACAAAAATGTTGATTCTAAGGGGCACCTGCAGTCCAATATTTATAGCAGCATTATCAATAATAGCCAAATTATGGAAAGAGCCCAAATGTCCAATGACTGATGAATGGATATGATATATATATATATATATATTAGAATATTACTTAGTAATCAAAATGAATGAATCTTGCTACTTGCAATGATGTGGATGGGGCTAGAGAGTATTATGCTAAGTGAAATAAGTCAGAGAAAGAAAATATTATTTCACTTATATGTGGAAATTCAGAAACAAAACATGAACAGGAGGAGGGGCAAGATGGCGGCAGAGCAGGGTCCCCAAGTCACCTGTCCCCACCAAATTACCTAGAAAACCATCCAATCATCCTGAAAACCTACGAATTCGGCCTGAGATTTAAAGAGAGACCAGCTGGAACGCTACAGTGAGAAGAGTTCGCGCTTCTATCAGGTAGGAAGACGGGGAAAAAGAAATAAAGGAACAAAAGGCCTCCGAGGGGGAGGGGCCCCGCGAGGAGCCGGGCTGAGGCCGGGGCGAGTGTCCCCAGGACAGGAGAGCCCCGTCCCGGAGGAGCAGGAGCTGCACCGACCTTCCCCGCGGAAAGGGGCTCCCCGGGAATTGGAGCAGGATCCCCAGAAAGGCGGGGACGCCCTCGGGCTCCCTGAGACAGTAACAGAGGAACTGCGCCCCGGAGAGTGCGCCGAGCTCCCTAAGGGCTGCAGCGCTCGGCGGGACCCGGAGCAGCTGGGAGGGGCTCGGGCGGCGGCTCCGCGGAGGGGGCTGCGGGGCTCCGGGAACAGCTCAGCGGCGGCGGCTCGGGCGGAGGAAGAAGCTCCGCGCGGAGGGGGCTGCGCGGCTCCGGGAACAGCTCGGAGGGGCTCGGGCGGCGGCTCCGCGGAGGGGGCTGCGCGGCTCCGGGAACAGCTCGGCGGCGGCGGCTCGGGCGGAGGAAGAAGCTCCGCGGAGGGGGCGGCGCGGCTCCGGGAACAGCTCGGAGGGGCTCGGGCGGCGGCTCCGCGGAGGGGGCTGCACCGCCGGGAGCGCGAATCCAACAGCGCAGGCCCCAGAGCACAGGGCGCCGGGACACAGCCCAGGATCCGGCCTCCCCCCGGGACAGGCAGAGGCCGGAAGGGCCCAGGACAGCGAGGACGCTCCTGCCTGGGGCTGAGCAGATCAGCGGCCCCGCCCCGGAGCCCCCAGGCCCTGCAGAAGGAGAGCCCCGGAGCTACTGCGGGGGCTGGATCCAGGGTCCCAGAGCTGCCCCCGCCACTGTGGCTTCCTCCCGGGGCCTCACGGGGTGAACACCCCCCACTGAGCCCTGCACCAGGCAGGGGCAGAGCAGCTCCCCCAAGTGCTAACACCTGAGAATCAGCACAGCAGGCCCCTCCCCCAGAAGACCCTACAAGGACCAGTTCCAGGGGAAGTCAAGGGACTTAAAGTATACAGAATCGGAAGATACTCCCCTGTGGTTTTTTGGTTTTTGTTTTTTCTTTTTTTGCTTTTTGATTTCTGTTTGCTTCCCCATCCTTTTTTTTCCTTTCTTTCTTTTTCTTTCTCTTCTTCTTCTCTTTTTTCTTTTTTCTTCCCTTTTTCTTTCTCTCTTTTCTTTCCTTCTTTCCTTCTTTCTCTTTTTCTCTTTCCTTCTCTCTTTTCCTCCTTTCCTTCTTTCCTTCTTTCTCTCCTCTCTTATTCTCCTTTTCCCAATACAAGTGTTTTTGGCCACTCTGCATTGAGCAAAATGACTAGAAGGAAAACCTCACCTCAAAAGAAAGAATCAGAAACAGCCCTCTCTCCCACAGAGTTACAAAATCTGGGTTACAATTCAATGTCAGAAAGCCAGTTCAGAAGCACTATTATACAGCTACTGGTGGCTCTAGAAAAAAGCATAAAGGACTCAAGAGACTTCATGACTGCAGAATTTAGATCCAATCAGGCAGAAATTAAAAAAAATGAATTGAATGAGATTCAATCCAAATAGAAGTCCTAACGACGAGGGTTAACGAGCTGGAAGAACGAGTGAGTGACATAGAAGACAAGTTGATGGCAAAGAGGGAAACTAAGGAAAAAAGAGACAAAGAATTAAAAGACCATGAAGATAGATTAAGGGAAATAAACAACAGCCTGAAGAAGAAAAACCTACGTTTAATTGGGGTTCCCAAGGGCGCTGAAAGGGACAGAGGACCAGAATATGTATTTGAACAAATCATAGCTGAAAACTTTCCTAATCTGGGAAGGGAAACAGGCATTCAGATCCAGGAAATAGAGAGACCCCCCCCTAATCAATAAAAACCATACAACACCTGGACATTTAATAGTGAAACTTGCAAATTCCAAAGATAAAGAGAAGATCCTTAAAGCAGCAAGAGACCAGAAATCCCTGACTTTTATGGGGAGGAGTATTAGGGTAACAGCAGACCTCTCCACAGAGACCTGGCAGGCCAGAAAGGGCCGGCAGGATATATTCAGGGTCCTAAATGAGAAGAACACGCAACCAAGAATACTTTATCCAGCAAGGCTCTCATTCAAAATGGAAGGAGAGATAAAGAGCTTCCAAGACAGGCAGGAACTGAAAGAATATGTGACCTCCAAACCAGCTCTGAGAAATTTTAAGGGAGACTCTTAAAATTCCCCTTTAAGAAGAAGTCCAGTGGAACAATCCACAAAAACAAGGACTGAATAGATATCATGATGACACTAAACTCATATCTTTCAATAGTAACTCTGAACGTGAACGGGCTTAATGACCCCATTAAAAGGCACAGGTTTTCAGGCTGGATAAAAAAGCAGGACCCATCTATTTGCTGTCTACAAGAGATTCATTTTAGACAGAAGGACACCTACAACCTGAAAATAAAAGGTTGGAGAACCATTTACCATTCAAATGGTCCTCAAAAGAAAGCAGGGGTAGCCATCCTTATATCAGATAAATTAAAATTTACCCGGAAGACTGTAGTGAGAGATGAAGAGGGACACTATCTCATACTCAAAGGATCTATCCAACAAGAGGACTTAACAATCCTCAATATATATGCCCTGAAGTGGGAGCTGCCAAATATATAAATCAATTAATAACCAAAGTGAAGAAATACTTAGATAATAATACACTTACACTTGGTGACTTCAATCTAGCTCTTTCTACCCTCGATAGGTCTTCTAAGCACAACATCTCCAAATAAACGAGAGCTTTAATTATACACTGGACCAGATGGATTTCACAGATATCTACAGAACTTTACATCCAAACTCAACTGAATACACATTCTTCTCAAGTGCACATGGAACTTTCTCCAGAATAGACCACATACTGGGTCACAAATCGGGTCTGAACTGATATCAAAAGATTGGGATCGTCCCCTGCATATTCTCAGACCATAATGCCTTGAAATTAGAACTCAATCACAACAAGAAGTTTGGAAGGACCTCAAACACGTGGAGGTTAAGGACCATCCTGCTAAAAGATGAAAGGGTCAACCAGGAAATTAAGGAAGAATTTAAAAGATTCATGGTAACTAATGAGAATGAAGATACAACCGTTCAAAATCTTTGGGATGCAGCAAAAGCAGTCCTAAGGGGAAAATACATCGCAAAACAAGCATCCATCCAAAAACTGGAAAGAACTCAAATACAAAAGCTCACCTTACACATAAAGGAGCTAGAGAAAAAACAGCAAATAGATCCTACACTCAGCAGAAGAAGAGAGTTAATAAACATTCGAGCAGAACTCAACGAAATCGAGACCAGAAGAACTGTGGAACAGATCAACAAAACCAGGAGTTGGTTCTTGGAAAGAATTAATAAGATAGATAAACCATTAGCCAGCCTTATTAAAAAGAAGAGAGAGAAGACTCAAATTAATAAAATCATGAATGAGAAAGGAGAGATCACTACCAACACCAAGGAAATACAAACGATTTAAAAAACATATTATGAACAGCTATACGCCAATAAATTAGGCAATCTAGAAGAAATGGACGCATTCCTAGAAAGCCACAAACTACCAAAACTGGAAAAGGAAGAAATAGAAAACCTGAACAGGCCAATAACCAGGGAGGAAATTGAAGCAGTCATCAAAAACCTCCCAAGACACAAAAGTCCAGGGCCAGATGGCTTCCCAGGGAAATTCTATCAAACGTTTAAAGAAGAAATCATACCTATTCTACAAAAGCTGTTCGGAAAGGTAGAAAGAGATGGAGTACTTCAAAATTCATTTTATGAGGCCAGCATCACTTTAATCCCAAAACCAGAAAAGACACCACCAAAAAGGAGAATTACAGACCAATATCCCTGATGAACATGGATGCAAAAATTCTCAACAAGATACTAGCCAATAGGATCCAACAGTACATTAACACAATTATTCACCATGACCCATTAGGATTTATCCGCGGGACACAAGGCTGGTTCAACACTTGTAAAACAATCAATGTGATTCATCATATCAGCAAGAGAAAAACCAAGAACCATATGATCCTCTCATTAGATGCAGAGAAAGCATTTGACAAAATACAGCATCCATTCCTGATCAAAACACTTCAGAGTGTAGGGATAGAGGGAACTTTCCTCGACATCTTAAAAGCCATCTACAAAAAGCCCACAGCAAATATCATTGTCAATGGGGAAGCGCTGGGAGCCTTTGCCCTAAGATCAGGAACAAGACAGGGATGTCCACTCTCACCACTGCTCTTCAACATAGTACTTACTGGAAGTCCTAGCCTCAGCAATCAGACAACAAAAAGACATTAAAGGCATTCAAATTGGCAAAGAAGAAGTCAAACTCTCCCTCTTCGCCGATGACATGATACTCTACATAGAAAACCCAAAAGCCTCCACCCCAAGATTGCTAGAACTCATACAGCAATTTGGTAGCGTGGCAGGATACAAAATCAATGCCCAGAAATCAGTGGCATTTCTATACACTAACAATGAGACTGAAGAAAGAGAAATTAAGGAGTCAATCCCATTGACAGTTGCACCCAAAAGCAAAGATACTAGGAATAAACCTAACCAAAAAGGTAAAGGATCTATACCCTAAAAACTATAGAACACTTCTGAAAGAAATTGAGGAAGACACAAAGAGACGGAAAAATATTCCATGCTCATGGATTGGCAGAATTAATATTGTGAAAATGTCAATGTTACCCAGGGCAATTTACACGTTTAATGCAATCCCTATCAAAATACCACGGACTTTCTTCAGAGAGTTAGAACAAATTATTTTAAGATTTGTGTGGAATCAGAAAAGGCCCCGAATAGCCAGGGGAATTTAAAAAAGAAAACCATATCTGGGGGCATCACAATGCCAGATTTCAGGTTGTACTACAAGGCTGTGGTCATCAAGACAGTGTGGTACTGGCACAAAAACAGACACATAGATCAATGGAACAGAATAGAGAATCCAGAAGTGGACCCTGAACTTTATGGTCAACTAATATTCGATAAAGGAGGAAAGACTATCCATTGGAAGAAAGTCTCTTCAATAAATGGTGCTGGGAAAATTGGACATCCACATGCAGAAGAATGAAACTAGACCACTCTCTTTCACTGTACACCAAGATAAACTCAAAATGGATGAAAGGTCTAAATGTGAGACAAGATTCCATCAAAATCCTAGAGGAGAACACAGGCAACACCCTTTTTGATCTCAGCCACAGGAACTTCTTGTAAGATACAACCACGAAGGCAAAAGAAACAAAAGCAAAAATGAATTATTGGGACTTCATCAAGATAAGAAGCTTTTGCACAGCAAAGGATAACAGTCAACAAAGTAAAAGACGACCTACAGAATGGGAGAAGATATTTGCAAATGACGTATCAGATAAAGGGCTAGTTTCCAAGATCTATAAAGAACTTATTAAACTCAACACCAAAGAAACAAACAATCCAATCATGAAATGGGCAAAAGACATGAACAGAAATCTCACAGAGGAAGACATGGGACATGGCCAACACGCCCATGAGAAAATGCTCTGCATCACTTGCCATCAGGGAAATACAAATCAAAACCACAATGAGATACCACCTCACACCAGTGAGAATGGGGAAAATTAACAAGGCAGGAAATCACAAAGGTTGGAGAGGATGCGGAGAAAAGGGAACCCTCTTACACTGTTGGTGGGAATGTGAACTGATGCAGCCACTCTGGAAAACTGTGTGGAGGTTCCTCAAAGAGTTAAAAATAGACCTGCCCTCCGACCCAGCAATTGCACTGTTGGGGATTTACCCCAAAGATTCAGATGCAATGAAACGCCGGGACACCTGAACCCTGATGTTTATAGCAGCAATGTCCACAGTAGCCAAACTGTGGAAGGAGCCTCGGTGTCCATCGAAAGATGAATGGATAAAGAAGCTGTGGTTTATGTATACAATGGAATATTCCTCAGCCATTAGAAACGACAAATACCCACCATTTGCTTCGATGTGGATGGAACTGGAGGGTATTATGCTGAGTGAAGTAAGTCAATCGGAGAAGGACAAACATTATGTGTTCTCATTCATTTGGGGTAATATAAATAATAGTGAAAGGGAATATAAGGGAAGGGAGAAGAAATGTGTGGGAAATATCAGAAAGGGAGACAGAACATAAAGACTCCTAACTCTGGGAAACGAACTAGGGGTGGTGGAAGGGGGGGAGGGCTGGGGGTGGGGGTGAATGTGTGACGGGCACTGAGGGGGGCACTTGACGGGATGAGAACTGGGTGTTATTCTGTATGTTGGTAAATTGAACACCAATAAAAATAAATATATTATAAAAAACAAAAAAAAAACAGTTGAACATAGGGAAAGGGAAATTAAAATAAAATAAAAACTGAGAGGGAAGCAAACCATAAAAGACTCTTTAACTATAGAGAGCAAACTGAGGTTTGCTAGAGAGGAGGGGGGGAGGGGGATGCCCTAAATGAGTGATGGGCATTAAGGACGGAACTTGCTGGGATGAGCACTGGGGGTTATATGTAAGTGATGAATCACTAAATTTTACTCCTGAAACCAAGACTACACTATATGTTAACTAAGTTGAATTTAAATGAAGAATAAAAAATACTACACTACACTAAATGTTAACTTGAATTTAAATGAAAAATAAAAAACAAAGAATAAAATAGACGTAGACAAAACAATTTGTTATAATAAATAAAAATGGTTAAAGACAAAATTGCCAAGTCAAATACATAGCAATTTTCATGATAAATTAGCATTATTTCCCAAGAATTTAATAATACATGTTGAATTCTGAACTTTCATACTTAAAAATATAGATGATACTTGATCAAATTTTAGCCCAATTTAGAAATTCCTATCTCATATAATTCCAAATTAAATACCAGGTGAATGAAATTTTGGTGTAGAAAATGAAGCCATACAAATAATGAAAATATGAGTAAATGTTCTTACAATTTTGATGTGAAAGTTATAATTTTCATTTCAAAACCACAAAACGACTGCTTTAAATTCATAATGGTCTAAAACTTCCTTATATTAAAAAATCAAGCAAGTGAAAGAGAAATCAAAATCGAAAGCATTTTATCTTAAATGAGTTGATAGACACTAAAGATAAAACAATTCTCACAAATCAATAGGTAAAAGACAAATACTCAACAGAAAAAATGAACAAGGATCACAAAAGGACAATTTATGAATGAAGAACTATAACTGACCTGTAAGTCTATTAAAACTGTTTAACTTCACTAGAAACCACAGAAATCAAATTCAAATAGCAAGGTGTATTGCTGCACCTATTGGTTTGGCAAGGGTGTTTTTTTTAAACTTCTGTATTACAGTATAGCGGTGTCCTATAATGCAATAATGCAAAGAATCAGGCCCTCTCATAAAGTGCTAGTAAGAAAGTTGGAATATCCTTCTGGGAAGGCTAGGGCTGGGAGCGGATTGGGTAGAGTTTTGCAATACATGCTCAGATAAAAACATATTCTCACACTTAGACCAGAAATTCTACTTCTAATATTTGATCTTAAGGCAACAGTGATGTATACACATGTTAAATCTCAAGAACGTTTGCTACAGCCTCACTTACAGATGCAAAACATCTGAAATTGCTTCCAGGCTCACCACTAGGGTATGAGTTAAAAGTTATGGAACATCCATCCAGTTAAAATACTCTGCAGATGTGTAATGTGATGTACATATATATTTAGTAATATGGAAAACATACATGGTGTGTTTAAAAGTTTCAATTTCTAAGTAATAGGTCATCTTTTCACAGTTGCACTTTTAATTTGTCTGCAACGAATATCAACTACTTTTTAATAAGAAGATGGCTATTTTAAAAGTAGGCCCACCTATATATTTCTCTTGTAGAAATAGATTATTTGCTATAGTCCTTTACCAAGTGCCAAGCATTATTCTAAGTGGCTTTTACATATTAACAACATTTAGTTATAACGCTATGATGTATGTGCCATTATTATCTAAATTTTAGAGGTGAAAAATTGACAAAGGGAGGCTGTGATTTGCCCAAGTTCACATAGCCAGTAAGTAATAACCAAGCTAGAATTTGAACCAAAGAAGTGAGGCTCAGAAACGCATGCACTTAACCACTGCAATACTTTGCCTCCCATTCCTTTTAGCTACAGGACTTTGAAAAAGCACACTTGAAAAGAGCACAAAAGAAAGTCTACTTTCTTTCACAGCAGTTCTTAGAATAAATCCCCTTAGTTACTTATTGAATCTTATACAATTTCTTCCTAATTTTGAAAGCATGCAAGATGATAAAGTCCTATGTCTTTGCAACTAAGTTCAACTTCCAAATTTGCCAACTTTCCAAATTTGCTCGTTTTATTTTCTTGCTTACATCATAAGACCGATTCCCAATTGTCTCCAAATTCTTTTGTCTGCCTTTTGAAAAAAAATAGCCCTCAACAATCTGACTTCATCTGACCCTTACTATTCACATTTTTCTAATAAAAAAAAACTCCATTTTGGTCAAAATGGTGATCTCATTGTTCTGGGTATGCCCCCTTGACTTGCTTCTGTTCCTCTGTCATCGTCTACTCTGCCATTAAAATGTCTTCTTTCTCCTCAGTAAAATATCCCTTTTCCTAATTGACACATATAAAACCTTTTCCATCCTTCATGTTTTGGATAATGAAAGTGCCACTTCCTCAGAGAATATCACCTAATCCCTCCAGATAGAAATAATTATTCTTTCTAATAAACTCTGTAGCATTTTATGATCTGTGCTACTTCATCAGATCCTGTCAGATACTGCTTTTTTTCTTTGATTTACTAGTCTCTTTCCACTTGTATCTTCTTCCTTTACTTTTCTACAAAAGCTTGAACACACACACACACACACACACACACACACACCAGCACTACCAGCACACCGCACACATCACACACATGTAACTATGATTGAATGCTGCATCTTTGTATACCTTTACCACCTTCTCTTAGGTGGTACAGCACTTGTTAAATGAACAATCACACAAACCAATGACTTTCTAATAGAATGGAGAAGAGAGAAGGTAAAGCTGAGGATTAAAAGCAGCACTCTTCAGAGTACGTATAGTCTCCCATACACTGTATTTCTTTTTTTTATTTTTTTAATTTTTATTTATTTATGATAGAGAGAGAGAGAGAGGCAGAGACACAGGTAGAGGGAGAAGCAGGCTCCATGCACCGGGAGCCCGACATGGGATTCGATCCCGAGTCTCTAAGAAACTGGCAGGACTGGAGGCGACAGATGGGCCCCTCTTGGCCTCTGTCCCAGCTCCCTGCAGCCAGATGGAGAGGCGGCTGCTTGCTTCCCCCTCCCCCTGAAGAGCCCCGGAGACCTCCCCTCCTTCTTCCAGGGTGAGGGGAAGCTGGAGCTCCAAACTTTGATCCTCCATTGAAGTGGCCTGACCTTTCCATTTGAGGTGAGCACTCAGAGGCCCAAGGACCCCCTCTCCAGTCTGGCCTTGGGCTCTGGCCTGCATCCCTTTGCTGGGGAGGAGGCTGCCTGGTTTATTAGTTCTGCCTGGGGAGGGGTAACAACAGTGCTGCTCTGGAGGTCGAGGCCACCCCCCACCCTAGGACAGAACTGTGTCTCTGATAAAGGTTTTGAAGTGAATAAAATTTTAAAGCCAAAAAAAAAAAAAATCTTAAATGAGTTGATAGACTCATTTGCCCTGGGCCAAAGGCAGGCGCCAAACCGCTGCGCCACCCAGGGATCCCTACACTGTATTTCTAACTCTTGTTTTAGTATATGTGTGAATGCAAAACTCACTAACACAGTACCAACAGGTCTTGCATAGCAGCCAGGCTAGTGAAAATGATTTGAGTACACCCAAGTATGAAAGGATAGAATCTAGTCAGTCAAGAAGATTAAGAAACATTGTAGAAGATTCAATTCCTGACATTTTGTTGTTGTTCTTGTCAGTTATGTTGATGTCATGAGTTCTGGAGCTAGAGAAGAGACTAGATATGTATTAATTACAGTGCTGACAGAAACATTGCCTGTGCAATTAATTCAATGCATATTTACCTAGTAACTATTTTTCTTCCAACCACCACCCTGTATACTATCCACAAATCTACTGGTTTTCAAAAATGGATTCAAAAAATAAAATAAATAAAATTGATTCAAGTTGCTATTGTATGGCTAAGTATAAACCCTCACTGCCAACACTACCATCCAACCTTGAACGACAGCTATATAATAGTACACTTTGAATGCATCATAAACACTCTTTTGCCACCAACCAAAACAATTTTTTAAAACCTTACAAAATTTAGTAATACCAATTGAATAATCAAACAGACCATTATCATCCTTTGGATAAAATGCATACGGTGTGAAATATTTGGAGACCTCATTTCACCTTCCATATTTCTCTACCTCAATAAATTAAAAGTACTGGAGAACCAGAACTTAGGAATGATATATTTTCAGGCACAATCCTCAATTATTTTTTTACAACTCGTCTCATGGTAAAGTATCTCTCACTAGGAGGTCATTTATTTTCTCTCCCTCTGGAAATTTAATAAAAGAATAATGAATATAAAAGTGAAAAATACATTATGGTGATATGCCACCAGACATTTTAAAATGATAAATCCATATACAATTTTGAACAGACCAATTATAATTTATTTTTAGGGTAGTCACCCTTCAATGGCATAGCTATTGGGATTTTCCTTTAAACATAAGTGGATTTTGTTTTGAAACATGTGATTATTATGTACAGTGTTCCAAGATCTGTATTTTCTATATTGCTTTCAGTTTTAAGTGAATGTAAGAGTGAAGTCTCCTGTATCAGATCACAGTGTATATTAGTTTCATTGCATAACCACTTCATTGGCACACCTGAATTTTGTTATTGTTGCTAAACATCTGAAACACATAATACATGACTAGGTAAATGAACATTGCTAGGGAGATTTCAAAGTCAGTAAAATTTGATGTACAATAAATAGGTTTGCTGTCCTTGGAGAACTGGGCCCTTATTACTACACTAAACCCATATTGGCTTTTAAATAAACCTTGGTGTTCATGAGCAGTATTCTCGCACATTAATTTCCTAGTTTGCAATATAAGCAACTAACTCCATAGTAAAATAATCCTTAATAATACACATAGTTCATGGAAAAATGTTTTTTGACTGTTCACCTTGATTTAAACCTGCCCTAACATTAGGTAACTAGCTATGTAATGGCTCCCAGAGGCATTAGACAAGTAAAGTGAATTGGTGAAATTGATTTGCCCAAACTTCAATAGCTATCATTTATCTTCTAAAATGGATTTGATAGGGATTTACGCCCACCTAACTATCCACCTACTCACACACTCTTTACTACATAATGTGATTTTGATCCCATACTGTTTAAACCCCGAGGATAATAAAACTTACAAAGAAGTTAACACGTAATTTATATGACACATACACATACTACAAAATGTGTTGGTACAAATTAACCCCATGTTTTTCTCTCTCCTTCTCTCCCAGCTCATGCTCATTCTAGAACAAGGAAAGAACTACTTTATTTCACACTCTCCAATCAGCAGTCTTGGTTCTCATTTGCTGAAGTGACCTAAGCAGCAGCCTGGCTGATATACAAAAAGGTCCTCTGGATGGTTAGGAAACACTGTTTTTTATTTTGTGTGTTTCTTTTGTTCATTTTGTTTGATCTAGGAAAACTAAGCCAAAATCTGCGTAATTCTACCCAAGCAACAGGAACCATAACAAATCATAATACCTTGATATTTATTAAGATCATCTTTGAGCTCTCAGATAAAATTAGCTATTTATTTTGTTTTGTTTTATTTTATTTCATTCTGAGGGGGTAGGGGGAAGGGTAGAAGGAGAGGGAGATGGAGAATCTTAAGCAAAATCCACATCCAGCACAGAGCTTGATGGGGAGAGGGAGGAGGAGGGCTCAACCTCATCACCCTGAGATCCTGACCTGGGTCAATATTGAGTCAGATATTTAACTGATCGAGCCACCCAGGCGCCCCAAATCAACTGTTTTTTTTTTTAATTTTTTTTTTAGATTTATTTATGATAGTCACACACACAGAGAGAGAGAGGGGCAGAGACACAGGCAGAGGGAGAAGCAGGCTCCGTGCACCGGGAGCCCGACGTGGGACTCGATCCCGGGTCTCCAGGATCGCACCCTGGGCCAAAGGCAGGCGCCAAACCGCTGCGCCACCCAGGGATCCCCTCAACTGTTTTAATAATAGAATTGTTAAAAACCAGAGTCCTCTCCTTTGTTAATATACAAATCATTACATTTCATAATACAATCATTAGAGAAAAAGGGTGAAAATACACTGCATGATCATATATCCTCAATTTTAGAAATTCCATTAAAAACGATTTAACTATTGAGACCCCTGGGTGACTCAGCGGTTGAGTGTCTGCCTTTGCCTCAGGGCTTGATCCTGAGGTCTTGGGATCCAGTCCCACAGGGAGCCTGCTTCTCCCTCTGCCTATGTCTCTGCCTCTCTCTCTGTGTCTCTAATGAATAAATAAGTAAAATCTTTAAAAAAATTTAACTATTTAAACATAACTTTAAGATTAAATTACTTAAAATTAAATACAATGTAAAAATCAGTTCCTCAGTTGTACTTGCCACCTTTCCAATGCTCAAAAGACACAATGTACTGGACAGCACAGAGAACATACCCATCCCTGCAAAAAGTTACCTTGGACAGTGCTACAAGCTGTACCATAGTGCTTCCTTGAGGATTGATATATCTAAAAGTCTTAACAATCCTTGTGATTTATTTTTAAAGTAGACCAAATCATTTGGAAATGAATCCAGAAGTGTTCAAATACATAAACAAATTTGACAGTTTTGAGGACGTGACAATGAATTGCTGCTTTTAATCTCAACAGTCTCTGGCTAGAAAGTTTATTGTTTTCTAAAACTCATCCTCTAAAAGAAAGAAAATTACCACATAGAAAAAGAGTTCTATATCTCTGCCCTCCTCTGAATGAATCATTTTGTTATGTTTAAAACTATCAAGATTAAAAAGTATTTTTGTAACAAATGGCATAATCTGCATAACTCACATCTATATTTTCTCTGTGCTATAGTGTCTATTTGCAAATGGGTGCATTATTGTTATTTATACCGTGAAGTAAATGCATATTGTATTACCCACGAAATGAAATATGTCTAACAATGAAGAAAATCAAAGTCCCCAGGAGTTTTAATCTTACTGATAAGTAAAAAACTAATATGATACAGAATAGTTATTCCCGGAAATAGGGATGTTGTGTGTGTGTGTGTGTGTGGGGGGGTGTTTGTTTTGAACACAAAAAGGAGAGGATGTGTCATTGGTATATTTTAAGATGAAGCTTTACTAGGTGTGCAGAGACTATAAAGAAATCAAATAAAACCCAAGGGTGGGTGGCTCTCTTCCTGCTAGCCAGAAGAGAAAAAGAATACAGAGAGAAATTTGAAAAAGAAGAAAACTTGATTTATTTGGAGGAAATAAAAGCAAAAAAATCTGGGCAGAAGGCAGGGCCAAAACTACTTATTTTTCTACCAAGACTGTTGCGATAAGCCCATTTTAAAAGCAGGGGCAGCAAACTATGGCTAATGAATCAAATCCAGGTGCCACTTGTTTTTATAGTCTGAGAGCTAAGAATAATTTTTTTTATATTTTAAATAATTGTTAAAAATTAAAAGACACATGATATATGGAAATTATATGAAATTCAAATTTATGTTCACAAAGTAATATTGGTGCCCTTCTGTGCCCATTCTTTACATTTGCCTTTGCCTCTGGTTGTATTTGCAGTATCAAGGCTGCACAGAGTAGTCAGGGAAAAACTTTACAGCCTTCAAAGCCTAAAATAATGACCATCTGTGTCTTAACAGAGTTTGCTGACCATGCTCTAGATGACCATGGAGTTGCTGACTTGATCTCCTCTCCTTCTAAGTCTTTTCCTGCCTGTCTCCCAGAGCTGCTTTGAGGCGTGAGCCCGGGGTCCAATGTAAGAGAAAGACTTTTAAACACAGCATTCATTAATTCATGCCTCCTTGGGAAACTCTTCAGGTTAATTTTGAAAATGTACGAGGACAGAGACCTCCGTAAGAAATTTTTTTTTAAAATCCGTAAGCCTCCGGGTCTGTTCTTGTGGAAGTTTCTATGGCCAGTGCTTGCCAATGTCTGATTTGGCAGGGCCATCCACCTGGGACCAACTGGCTCAAGCTTGCAAGGGAATTCAGCTGAAATTGGAACCTGAATATCGTGTGTGGCAAATGTTTAGCAAGATCAAATTATCTATATTATTGTTTAACTTTAAAATCTTTTCACTTACTTTCCCAGATGTTGTATGATTCAGAAAAAGCAAAAGCAAATGGAACAAAGAGCTCAAAAAAATGGAAGTGATGTACCAACATAAAAGCAGGAAAAATAAATTAAAAAAAATACTGTTATTACATCTTGTAAGTTATCGTTAGCCTTCATGAATCCTGAACTGCACTGGGCCAACATGCTTGTCACTAGCTACACGTGGCTAATGAGCACCTGGAAGGTGGGTATTTGGGACAGAGAATGACAGTACATGTAAAATACAAAGTGAATTTCAAAGACTTTGTACAGCAAAACAATGCAATAGATTTAATTATTTTTATACTGATTAAAATGTCAAAATGCAACCGTTTTAGATACATTGAGTTAAATAAAATATATTGTTAAAATTAGTTTCACCTGTTTATTTTTACTTTTTCATGTAGCTACTAAAACATTTATAATTATATACATGGCTTGCATTATATTTCCATTTGACAGCACTGATATAGAACAATGCTATGCATCTAGAAATAGCAAAAAACTATTAAATGAAAGCTCACCCATGTATGTAAAAAGTCACATGACTTTTAGTACATGTACGTTCCTCATTTTAATAAAAAGTAAGAGGTGAAGTTTTTTATGAATACAGAATCAAGTTCTTTCTGCCTCCATGAAATAAATGCTGAATAAATATTTCAAGCAAGCGGTATGAAGGAACAATAATGAATTATGAGTTTGTCTTGGATGGGTCCAGCTGTCCCCAATACACTTCCTACATTCATAGGGATGAAGTGACCTCATGTGTATTTTTTTTAAATTTTTATTTATTTATGATAGTCATCAGAGAGAGAGAGAGAGGCAGAGACACAGGCAGAGGGAGAAGCAGGCTCCATGCACCGGGAGCCCGACGTGGGATTCGATCCCGGGTCTCCAGGATCGCGCCCTGGGCCAAAGGCAGGCGCCAAACCGCTGCGCCACCCAGGGATCCCGACCTCATGTGTATTAATTCCAATTCCTTATTTGCTGGCTTCCATGTTCCACTGAACATGCTTGTGAAGGTCCCTGGGAGTTACCTTCCAACCATATTGTCCCTAGAAATTAGGGCTGTGCAGCTTCCTTTTCATATCACTGCACTGTCCCACTATTTTGGACAGCCACCACACAATTCTATTTTTCACCCACTTCCTGTCTGAAGGGACGGGTACTGAGCGAAGGCACAGCTACACATAGAAAATGTTATTGTCACATGAAAGAAAAGGAAAAGGAGGCAGGAGGAAAACAGAGACTCGCAGTCTCCCTGGGTCTTGGACGAGGAAGCCTGGTGGTGGTTTCCTCTGCCTGAGGGCTGAGCAGCGTAACCCAGGGGAAGAGAGAGAGACAGAGGCCCGTGACTCCGAAAGGGAAGCCAGAGTCGGGAGGAGGTGAATTGATATGGCACTGGGGTAAGGGACGATAATAGGGCAGAGGACTGGAAGTCAAAGGACCCAAGTTCGAACACCACCTCTGCCTCTATTTGCATCATCTGGGGCCATTCAGTCTGTATCTCTGGCACATCATTTTCTCAACTAAGAAATGCAAAGATTGGATTAGACTAGCTCCGAGGTGCCTTCTCTAGATTGCATGTTCTATGAATAAATTTCATCTCTGGCAGAGAACAGAGCAATGTATACACACTAAGTGTGTCACTGACTTTAAAAGAGACAAAGACTGTGTTGGCCTGACACCTGAATGCCTGTGAACATAAAAGATGTTCTCTAAGGGTTTATTAGGAGCCTTTGACATAGGCCTAAAATGTGGAAAATCCCATGACAACGGTATACCTTGTCACCTTAAGCAGATGTAAGCTTAATTTTCCTCACAGCAAGATAATGAGCAATATAATAGAGCCTAACAAAGCCATTTTGGATACGGGCTTAACACAATCAACTACCATGGCTTTTCAGTTATTTATTTACAGGATTGAAACAACTTTCCTCTGAAGCCAGGATTCCTGCCAGATACTCTGTGTCATGTAGTTAGTGCAACAACCAACACCAAATGGCTAACAATTCCACCCAGCCCCAGGGCTTTGCTGGTGCAGAAGGTGTATCTCTTGGCTCGGGCTAAGGGTGCAGCTACCTTCCTAATGATGTGGCAACACGTTAGGCTCTGGTTTCCAAGAAAGAGTTGAGAAAAAGTTGTTTTCAGGTGCCGGAAGCTGCCACTCGCAGGAGCAAATGGGGTTAAATCTAGAGTATCTCAAATCCTGAGATGCAGAAGACAATAGAAGTTTGGGGATATCAGGACAGTGTGAAATTTGAAGGAAAAAAACCCCATTCTTTGGAAAGGCAAATATAGAACTTGCTCCTAACTTCTCTAGTCCTGATTCATTCCCCAGAGGCTATGCACTGAAGTGGAAACCTTTTTTCTTAAGATTTTATTTATTTATTTATTCATGGGAGACCCATAGAGAGAGGCAGAGACATAGGCAGAGGGGGAAGCAGGCTCTCTGCAGGGAGCCCCATGTGGGACTCCATCCCAGGACTCCAGGATCATGCCCTGAGCTGAAGACAGATGCTTAACCACTGAACCACCCAGGCATCCCATGTGGAAATCCTTCTGATACACACACGCACACACACACAGCTGCCGTGTAGAGTGACTAGGCTGGACAAATGTTTTTAGTTTTCCATTATGATGAGAATCTTAAAACCACAGATACAGTGACGTTATATAATGACCGTACCAACTGAAGCTGGAATTAGAAATTGAAGTCATATTCTCTATCATCACTTTTATATAAATTACTCCGGATTCCAGATTGTATTAATTCATTTCTTTTTCATAGGTGAACCATAAATTTTTTTTAAAAAGTTTTGAAACTTGGGATGCCTGGGTGGCTCAGCAGTTGAGCATCTGCCTTTGGCTCACAGCGTGGTCCCAGTCCTGGGATCAAGTCCCACGTCGGGCTTCCTACATGGAGCCTGCTTTTCCCTCTGCCTGTGTCTCTCATGAATAAGAAAATAACATCTTAAAAAGTTTTGAAACTGTTTCAATCATTAAAAATCACTGTTGAGTTGCTTAATGGTTAAAGTAAAAACAATTTAAAACCTTCTGTATGCCAGATAGTGCGCTTAGGTAAATTTTTGTTTCCTTCAGTGAACACTTATTCAGGAAGAAAAGAAAGACATTTAATCACATAATTAAGTTGCCAGGTGATGAGCACTTTAATAAGGATGGGCACAACGCACTCTGAAGGCATGGAGTCTTGAGGGTTCATGTCTCCTGGAGGAAGAGTGGAGTTAAGTGGCAGGCAGCCCAGCCAAAAAGTTTGAGTTGAGACCTTAATCAAGTTATGTTATAAAGGCTTAACTAGCAAAAGCCATTCTGAATAGCCCATGGGGGAAAAAAGCTCTATCTAGCTTGACAACGTGTGGGAAATAATGAAGAGTTACTTATGACTTGGGTTGGCAGATAAAAAAACAGGATGCCCATTTAAGTTTGAATTTTAGATAAACAATGAGAAAATTTTAGTCCTATTTTAGGGCAGTATTTGGGACACACTTTGACTAAGAAATCTGGGCTTTCTGTATTTTGATCCACTAATTCCTGCAACCCTAGTTACGATGTGGATGTAGACTAAAATGGTGGCAGACGGGCTAGGTCTGAAGGGTTTTGTGCATCATCATGTGGAGTATTGAGCTTATGCTGTAGGGATAAACACTTTTAAACAGAGTCGCAGCAAAGTAGACTTCAGAGGGATTCCAATAAAAGGGGTACATGAAGCCATTAAAAAGCCATGCCCCAGTAAAAGCATGGACAGAGCCCATGCTGCCTTACAAATATCTCACCTGGAATAGATACTTGGTCACTGGCATCACCTCTAACGTGACTAGAGTGTGATGGATATTTCCTTTGCATGTGACTAACATCTCTCGACTTTGCCTCAGAGGATTCTCTAGAGCTGGGAGTACTTTTTCTGAGATTTCTTCCCTTTCTGCTTCACCAATCCTATTCTCTCACTACTACTTCCTCTTCCCGCCCTCCCTTCTTCCTCCTCTTCCTCTTCTTCTTCTGTTTAAGTAGATTCCATGCCTAGTGTGGAGCCCCATGCAGGGCTTGAACTCACAACTCTGAGATCAAGATCTGAGCTGAGATGAAGAGTTGGATGCTTAATGGACCTAGCCACCCAGGCACCCCTCACTACTACTTCTGAGGATTAACATTCTTGCTTTCAATTTCTTAGGTCCTGTTCTTGAGTTTACTTAAAATAAGACGTTATCCTTCTCCACTTCTGTCAAAACGCAAGGATAAATAATCCTGGAATTATTTGCAAGCAATCTGTTTTTCTTAATGAAGCTCTAGTGTTCCCTAGAAGCAGAGTTCGTTACACCTAGATTGAAAATCTTCATTAGTCACTGTACATGATAACTTGAAACGATCCTAAATTTAGCAGTTTATATGTGGGAAAAATATGATAAAGTCTTTCAAAATTCGACAATAATTCTAATAATTTACATGGTATTACCAGTAATGGTCGCATATGTGAAAGAAGCCTTCCAAACTCTCAACAATAAAGGCCAAATGGTAATTAACCATGCTAGGGAAAAGACCAAATTATCTTTTACTTCTCTCACATGAAAAAGTGCTGACAAGGAGCTGAGAAAGAAGCATGACATAGTATTATATATTATAGTACTACAGAGCGGTTAATTACTAAAAAATACTGTGCTGTTTTTCTCAATTTTGTGGCATATGTGGTGTTTGTCAGTTTCTTCTAGAAACTGTCAGGATTTCTTTTCTTTTTGTAAATACTCATGTTCATCCTTAAATTTTTTATGTATACTGCATTTTTTTCTTGACTTAAGGAAGACTGCCAAAGTAGAATATACTTTAAACTCCACGTAACCTGAATCTTCTTTTGCTTATACTTTGTTGAGTATAGAAAACAATTTGTTTTTCTTTAATTTTTATTTATTTATGATAGTCACAGAGAGAGAGAGAGAGAGAGAGAGAGAGGCAGAGACACAGGCAGAGGGAGAAGCAGGCTCCATGCACCGGGAGCCCGACGTGGGATTAGATCCCGGGTCTCCAGGATTGCGCCCTGGGCCAAAGGCAGGCGCTAAACCGCTGCGCCACCCAGGAATCCCTAGAAAACAACTTGATACAGTATCCCCAAATAATCAATTTAGTATAAGCATTGCTAAAATGGGTGTTTTTTTTTCTTTTATTTTGAAGACTCTTACTCCTTATGGATGCTAAATAAAAATAAATTGACACAAATCTGAGGTTATCTATGACTTAAAACTAGTCTTGTATGTTAGAAGTATTAGTTCAGTTTTGTGTTTGCTCTAACTTGTTTTCAGCTTTGTTGAGATATAATTGACAAATGACTTTATGAGATATTTAAAGTGTATAGTGTGTGCATTTGATACATGTACACACCATGAAAATATTCCCCCCACTGAATTCACTAGCACATCCATCACTTAAAATATTTACATTTTCCCTCTTCTGCTGATAACATTTAAGTTCAACCCTCAACAAATTTCAACTACCCATGCAGTGTTATCAACTATATATCAACAACAAACTGACTCTAGTAGAACATTTAAAAAAATATTTTCTTAAGGAATGATGGTTTAAATAATCTCTTAGGGTTTTCTATTTTATCTTCTGCCATTAAATTCAGGTGATCTCATAATTACTCATCCTGCAACAGGTTGTAACATGTAAAGTAACAATTTAAAGGCTGGTATAGAACAGTCGAGAATAAAAGTTTAATTTTTATGCATCATTTCTTCAGGAAAACACATCACAAGGGGAAATAGCTTTGAATAAGTTCAGTGAGGGTTGCCATTTAGTTAATTAACTTAGCCATTTTCATTAGCAGGCTCAATATTGACTTTAGAATAATGTCTGCTTAATTTCCTTCAAGCAATGAATATGTATGAAACATTGTCAAAGGTAAAGTAAAAATTAAGACAATATTAGGTAAAAAATAAAAATTAAGTTACTGAATTATGTCAGTAAATTACATGGAGTACATTCCTGAACTTATATTCAATTGCAGTATGTCCTTCCAAACTTCTAAGATATGACCTTGGCATAGACACATTATTTCAGCTGCTTAGTACAGGATTTGTAATAATCTCAATTTTATAAGAAAGTGTATTTCTAAATTGGTTGGAGAAGACTAAAACAATGCATAAATCCAATGCACTGAATATAATTTTCTGCTTCAACTGACAATCTAGTCTTCTGAGAAAACAGGCATACTTTAACCTTTTTTGGCCATATTCATTTTATGTGCCTTTATATTAGAATAAATAAAATCAGCAGGCTCCTATTGATTTTTGGAGGGAGAATTCTCATCTGTAAGATTGAAAGAAAGTGAAGTCCATCAAAACCAATTGATGAACAAATATGTTATGAAAATTGAAGAAAGTAATAACATAAAAACAAAGGGTAAATCTAAATGTATTTCTGAAATGTGACAATATATTTCAAATCTGGATTTTGTGTCCCTAAAAGTTAAAAGGTGGGAAGGCCTATCTAATCATTGTTAATTAATTTTAATTATGTCAATAAACCTTGCATAATGCAATGATTTTCTTAACTGTGATATTCTTAACCAGAGCCCATAGCAGAATCAATTGCATAAGAGTTTCTATTTTGTTTTGTTTTAATACACATATCTAAGCACCACACCAGAGAACCTAATTCAGTGAATGCATAATGGAGTCCTGATGTCTCCATCTAATTTTTATATTTGTGAATTGTAAATAGATGCCTGGATCCCAGGAGTACACACATTCCTGCTACACTCCACACAAACTGGAATGTCTATTAGTAAGTAAATTAGGCTATTTCTGTTAACTTTTTGTTCCCGGTCTCAATCTGCTCTCACCTCAAATTTATTAAGTTTAAAACCAGAGTCAAGTGCAGTGTGGGAAAACAAATAACTTCAGAGGTGAAAGGCCTCAGGTTAATGATCTACTTTACCACTTCGAAGCTATGGGTTCTCAGCTGTGTTGGGTAACCTCTCTTAAACCCATTTCCTCTTGTGTATAACGGAGCCCATAATTCTTGCAGTGCCTGCACTTCACAGTTCCCTTTCATCCTGCTTCCTGTTCTCCCACATGTAATTCACTCCAGAGTCTCCCTTTATCTTGCATCATAAATAATGTCTCTTACATCCAGTCTCACCTTTCACGTTGCCAGAGCAGGAGGCTAGCTCAAGCCCCAATCGCCTGGGCTGTCGGAAAAAATCTCAAATTGGTTTGCAGAGCTCCAGTCTCTACCTGCTATAATTCAACCTTTGCATTACCACCAGATTGAGTTTTCGAAAATAAAACTTAATTCTTAACAAGGGGTTCCTCCCCTCTGGACAGATTCACCAGGCTTTCTTGCATGTGCACCCAGGGAAAGGTCCAACCATCTGTGTTCCTCTAGAGATTCTGATGACCCAGCAGAGCCAAAACTTTCCTTCGTGAACTGGTTATTGGGGAAAATAATACAGCAGGTCACTTAGCTCCCTGAGCTGGGCTGATGCTAGGAGCAGTTGGGTCTATTCTCCTTAATAGATAGAGTTGTGCTCAGTAGTCACTAATGACCACCGTGGCTCTTAGAAGATAAAAAGATTAAAGGTCCCTTAGCTTGGCAGATAAAGATTTTCAAACTTCTGCCCAAACATGCCTTTCCAATTTCTAACATAATCACCTGAATGTATTCAGGAACAATCCTGCTGTAATATTTTGTTTATAATTTTTCCACCTGTAATAATCTTTCCTCTTTCCTTGAGTGCTTCAAAACCTACTTCAGACAGGAACAGCATCTGCATGAAAGCTTCCCTTAACGCTGTGCTCCAAGGCTGCTTTGCTACCTCTGTAGTATATTTGAGAAAATATTTGCCTGTCCTTGGACATATCCTGTATTACTGTCCTCTGTTACTATCTCAAGTCTCCACATGATTATCATCGCAGCTAGACTAAAACGTTCTGGCAGGCACATGGAGGGCTAGAAGGTGACTCTGCCTTCTACCTCACTGTGATCCATACTCTTTTTAAGTATCTATTTAGTCTGGTATCATGTACATAATAAACATTCAATTATTTATTGAATGGCTAAAACTCAATGTGTTACTTTTCTAATGAATTCATTCTGAAAACTAATATTTCTGTCAATCACCAATCAACCAACTTTAAATTAACTTCTCTTCATTAGAGAGGACTAGCATTCTCAGTAGCAAACTGGTGATTATTAACACTGGCAACCTGATAAAATATTCACCCTTTAACTCCTGCCCTCTGAGGTTAATTTTTTAAACCTCTTTTGATATGTGAGGTCCAGTGAGAAAGTGAACACTGTCTACACTCAGCAACATGCTCATCGTAAACAAAGTCAGTTAACCTTATTCAACCCAGATTCCTTTTTTCTGAACAAGGGAGACACTATCCATCTCCTTCAACTTTCATGAGATTTGAGTGAACCAATGTGTGGGAAACAGGGTGAAATGAATCCTGGCTTATAAACTGTGAAGTTCTGAAAAATTTTGGAGATGATGGTGCAGGCGATGCCACTGCTGATTGAACCAGTGTGTTGAGGACAGGCGCAGCAATTTAAGGGTGGTATTAATTTGCTGATTAAGTGATGGGAAGAAGTTAACACTCAAATTTTGCTACAAATAAACATGCTTCTAGAAAACATAACAGGTTTTTACATCTCAATTACTCAATAATAATTTGTTGAGTATCTTGTAGGCATTAAGCATTCCATTGTAAGTCCAAAAGAAACTCCAGAATTATATTTGTTATACTTCTAGTTCTGTATCCATGTTGTTTTTCCTTTTGATGTTAGGTGTATGAAATATACTCAAAAAGTGATTGTGCCCCCTTCAAGGTTTTTGTTTGCTTGTTGATTAGTCAGTTGGTTACATCAGGCAGAGGTTTTGAATCAAAGCCTATTTCCCAACAAAACAGAATGACTCAATTCTAAGTAACTCAGGCTAATATACACTGCAGGCTTAATCTAATTTCTTCTTACACAAAGCCAATGCCCAGGTTATTATTTCTCTCAACACTGTTTATGCTATTGTTTATCTACTAATGCTGTCCACTAGAAATAAAATGTAAGCCACATATGTAATTTTCAATTTTCTAGACATTAAAAAAGTGAAAAAAACAGGCAAAATTAATTTTAATAATGTGCTTTTAAAATTTGATACAGCCTGCTATGATTTCAGTCTGCATTCAATATAAAAATTGCTAGTAAGGTATCTTACTTATTTCTAAGCCACAGTTTTGATACCTGGTGAGTACTATATATTTATAGCACATCTCAATTTGGACAAGCCACATTTTTCTTTCTTTTTCAAATTTTTCTTTAATTATCAGTTAGTGAACATACAGTGCCATGTTAGTTTCAGGTGTACAGTATAGTGATTCAGCACTTCCATACGACACCCAGTGCTTATCACAACAAATGCTCTCCTTAATACCTATCATCCATTTAATGCATCCCCCTACCCACCTCCTCCAGTAACCATCTGTTTGTTCTCTAGAGTTAAGAGTCCGTTTCCTGGATTGTCTCTCTTTTTCCCCCTATGTTCATCTGTTTTGTTTCTTAAATTCCGCATATGAGTGAAATCATATGGTATTTTTCTTTCTCTGACTGATTTATTTCGCTCAGCATAATACACTCTAGCTCTAACCACATTGTTGCAAATGGCAAGATCTCATTCTTTTTTATTGGACTAGCCACATTCCTAGTGCTTACATGGTTGGTAGTGGCTATCATATTGGACAGCACTGATGTAACAGGAAAAATTGGAGGTTTTGTCTGAGTTTCTGTTCAAATAAAAAACTGATTAAACTTCCAATAAGTATGAATTATTCTTCTCGGTTTTTTATTTTGGTTACTTTTCCCTCAAGAACATTTGAAATGTTATAAACCCAGATGTGTTAAACATAATGAAGTTGTCTTTTAAAAACATGGAAAATGAGAATCACTGTCATAATAAATAGTATCCCATGCCATCCGCACTTCGAAGTGGTAAACGAGTTGTTTAAAAAATACATATGAAAATCTTCTGTGAATATTGAAAGCAAATATGTGTATAAATCTCTATTTATACAAGGAAATGTATATTTAAAATAACATTATAGATAAAAAGGATAGCTCTACTTCAGTTTGATTTTGTCATTTCTATTTGCAATATAACTTCATCAACAGAGGCAGAGCTCTTCATGGATATAGTAAGAATTTTAGTTACCAAAACAAATTACTTCAACATGCAGTTCTTAACATAAAGGAGAGCATAAAAATTATTTTAAGGATATCCTTAAGTTTCACTAGGGCATACTTGTCATAATACCGTTAAGAAAGTAACTGGCATTTCATGGCTATTTATTTTATAAAAGAAAACACCATATACTAAATCTGAGAGTTTAAATTAGCATGAGAAACACTGCATGAAAACTGGATGAATTTGAATCACCTATACTTTGAAGCCTCAGGGTTTTTGCCCCATAGTATCTTAAGAGAAAATCTGTCATAATCCAATGCAAATCTTGCTTATGACAACCTAGCTTACTCTAATCCCATACACTTTTCAAAACCTGGAAGGATCAATTTCAATTTCTTAAAATATTATTGCACACAAAGGCTTATGTCAAACATTTCCCTAATGCTGAAAGTGGTGCATGTACAAACATAGAAAGGTATCTTTTGGAAGAATCCTAAATCATTAGCTGTTTTTTCAAATGCCAACAGGTAGAGGGAATGAATTTACAGTGGCAGAGTCTAAAATGGCACCCAGTGATTCCTACCTCCTACTACTATGCCCTTATAGAATCTCCTTCTCTTGAGAGTAGGCAAGATTTGTGCCTTAATATCTAACAAACAATATGTCAAAGATGATGGGGTGTCATTTTAGGCTATACAATATGGTGATTTTGGTCTTGCCACCAGTCTTTTTCTCTTACTGGCTTTGATAAGAGAAAATGCCATCTTAGAGAGTCACATATGGCAAGGAGCTAAGGCTGGCTTCAGTCAACAAAATGAGGCCTTCTTTCCACCAACCCACGAGAAACTGAATCTTGCCAACAATCATGTGAGCCTGGAAGCAGATCCAACTACAGTCCAGTTTTCAGGTGAGACATCAACTCTGGCTGACACCTAGAGTGAGAGACCACCCTACAGCAGAGAAATCAGATAAACCATGCCCAAACTCCTAACTCACTGATACCTTGATTTTTTTTAAAAAAAAATGTATTTTAAGCTACTATATTTGTGGTAACTTATTAAGCAGAAATAGATAACTAATACATAATCCTATAAACTTTTTAAGAGGCAAATAAGAATATATATGTAAATAAAATGGTGGTGATAGTGGATGATTTTAAGTATAGAAATATTGCCTATGCAGGAAAAGGACATATTTTAATTGAGTTACTGGGAAATTGTGACTAGTTTCAAAGTTTCAATTTCAGAAAGAAGAGATCAAATACACATTCAGATGAAGTGGGAATACCATTACGTTTCCATGCACATGCTCACACTTCTGACATTCATTCTCAACTTTTAAACAGAACAGTGATAAAGATAAATAATATTGTCAATCTTCCAGTTTTACTTCAGCATTTTGAATGTGAAAAAGACAAGATATCTCTGTGTTGTTGCTACTTCAAATGGTCTTTTAAAAATTTTTGTATAACTTCATGTAGACATGAACGCCAAAACGTGTTAGGCCTTTTAGGTTAAATGATGCCTCAGAATCATAAGTTTTAAATTTGGTTCTCTGGGAGTATTCTTGGTTATTTTCTTTATTTTCCATGTTAAAAACATGGTTTGTATTGAATTATTTATTAAAAACACATATTAGAGGTAAACCTTATGACAGAATGGGAAGAAAGTCAAGAATTGTCTACCTTACTCACTTCAACAAGTAAGGGTGTAATTGCTAGCAAAAAATGAAAGATCTCAGGTGAAAGAGAACAGAAGTTAGGAGGAGAGAGAAAGGAAGAGGGGATCAAGACTGGAGATGGATAATAGAGCAAAGAGGATTAACACATTTTGGAAAGATAAGATAGAAGAGTGGGGAAGAAGAAGAGAATAAATGATAATATGGAAATTGTGGTGCATGCCCTATTATAGGACACAAAGATGATGGAACATATTGGAATTAACTTCTGGAAACTGCTGAGGGATGCACAATTTAGCAGTAAAAAAATATTTCTATGCCCTTCCATTTAAGGGATGAGTTTGAGGTTTTGATGCACGTGAAAATCATAAAACTAATTTTAAAATGATATTTACGATTGTAATTTTCTGAAGCTAAAACAACAGTCCAAACTCCATTTTACAAAACACAATGGAGACTTAGAGCAGATCTTACAGACAATTCTTAAGTTATTTTCTTCTGATTCCCCCCTTATTTTCTCAGCAAATTCTGCACTTCCTCCTAAGACAGATATTGAGAAATTGTGTCTCTCTAGGTTTTAAAAGTGAAGAATTCTCTTATATTGCAATGAATGGCATACTCTTGATAACTGAGTAGAAATACGTAATGCATTTAATTTCAAATTGTCTTTAAAGACTATATCCATTTTATAATTATGTTGACATCAAAATAATATTGAATAAACACATTCTTATTGAACTTTAGTAAAATCGTGCAGTGAACTCCAGAGGTCTTGAGTAATGTGAGCTCTCTATTCTTCACACACACACTTAACTGCAATTCTTTCACTTAGCAGCTCCATCGTTTGCAGTGACATCAGGCAATCCATCCCCCAATCTCACATATCCATATCTACTTTGATTTAAAATTTCCATTTTAGGTCCCTGTCTTAAGCTCAGACCTCAAAAATAGGGCGTTTACTCTGAATTCCATTTCCTTCCGTGGTTGTGGTCATATTTTATTTGGGAACTCAAAATGCAAGAGATATAGAAAAAGTCAGAAAAGAGAATCAACATCCTCTCATCCTAACAGAACATAATGTTGAAAAGCAGTGATATAGAATTCTGATTCAATTGATATCCACAGTCACCCCCTAAAGACTTACATGTAAAAAGGCACTTTTCTTCATTTGGGTCTCCCCAGAAATAAACACTGTAGCAAGAATTTGAACTCAAGTAATTTGGGGATGTAACCCTAGGACACATCAATGGGGTGTGGTAAAGGAAAATAAAGAAAACGGCCAAAAAAACCAAGTCACCAATGTGGGTAAACAGAAGCTTAATAATGCCTGGGAGCTTGGGGAGAGCACATACAGGAAGGAAACTTTGGAGTTATCATACCTGAAGGGCAAGAGAGTGGAGTAGTTATCCACTAACTGATGCTTTAAAGGGGGCTTGCTTCCTCTACTTTTCTGCTCTGTCTCAAGAATAAGCAGAGACAGGGAGGGACGCCTGGGTGTCTCAGTGGTTGAGCTTCTGCCTTCAGCCCAGGGCGTGATCCTGGAGACCTAGAATTGAGTTCCACATTGGGCTCCCTGCATGGAGCTTGCTTCTCCCTCTGCCTGTGTCTCTGCCTCTCTCTTTGTGTCTCTCATGAATAATAAATAAAACCTTTAAAAAAACAAAAAGAATAAGCAGAGACAGCACTAAGCAAAAAACCCCCAAATGCTGGTAATTGGAAATCAGACCGCATGTACAGGAATGGTAAGTGCTGAAGGGATGTACGTGGTGGCATTGACATTAACTACCATATCAAAATGTATTTTTCATTAAAATGATCTTTACAACTTGCCTCTATTTGGTAACCACTGATATAATGCCATAAATCACTATTCAGTTCTATTAATTGGCAAAAAAAAGAACCCACAAAGAAAAATAAAATCTAGCTCCAAACAATGTTACAGATCTTTTTTTTAATTTTATTTATTTATGATAGTCACACACACACACACACACACACACACAGAGAGAGAGAGAGAGAGAGAGAGAGAGAGAGAGAGGCAGAGACACAGGCAGAGGGAGAAGCAGGCTCCACGCACCGGGAGTCCGACGTGGGATTCGATCCCAGGTCTCCAGGATCGCGTCCTGGGCCAAAGGCATGTGCCAAACCGCTGCACCACCCAGGGATCCCCAATGTTACAGATCTTAAAAATTATTTGCTTACCTTTTTCAATCTATTCATTTCTCCCTCCCTCCCTCCCTCTCTTCCACTCCCCCTTTTTCTTCCTTTGGGGAACATTTTACCTACCCACCTTCATTGTGTTGCAGCGACAGAGTTTGGTTTTGAGATTTGACCACTTCTGGCTGTGGGAATTGGGTGTGATTTAGCTCAGCAATGAGCATGTGACCTAATTCGGGCCTATGAGTTTCAAGGAGGTCTTCCTTGGATGCTTTGGGAAAGAATGTCCCTGAAGAGAAGGTCATTTGCAAATATGGGCCCTGAAACTCTGCATGGAATTTCTGCCACCATAAAGGAAGCCGTTATGAAGCTGACAGGTCGTCAAAGAAAGGCAGACCCCAGAGAACTGTGAGAAAAAATGGGACTCTGATGACTTTTATTATTTAAACCAGTTAGAGACAGCTTTTTCTGTCACTTGCAGCATTAAGAGTACTACACAGAGTAGCCATTGAATCAGTTACCTATGGTGGCATTAGTGAGGACTAATCCTCCACCAAGTATCACAGAAGGTGAAAATTCATGCTATTTTAATATAATTAATTTTATCATCTTACTCTTAGAAAATTTCCCGGTTAATATTAACACTAATAATTATCTTTCATTGTTCTAATAGCTATAATCCATATTTTGTAATCCTATTATGCAAAATAATGTGATTCAGTGATAGTTCAATCATTATGTTCTGAAAGAGAAAGCTTTTTAATTTTCAGTTTTAGAATGGAGCTTCACTACAGTGAAAGTGTTTATTATTTTGAATGGATGCTGGTGAACGAAAAGGTTAACTTGATAGTACCTGCTGTGCCTACATTGGCAAATGGAAAGAAATCACACAGATGGTGGCATTTGCTTGAGAGTTTAGTGCCAGGGGTGTCCTCACCAAAGTACATAAATTGGGATAGAATTTCTATCTTTTCCTAAAGATATGGATGAAGATTTGTTGGAAAAATCTATTTTGCCACTTAATCTATAAAAACTACCACCATTGATACAACATCAACAACCATCAATCCCTTTAACAGTATTTAGTGATCCCTTAATACATACCGGGTTAGCAAGAAATTCAGCTTTGTCCTAGACTGCTATTGGGTATTCTGAGATTATTTTCCTTCTAACAAAGCAAAGTACTCAGAATAATACCTGACACAGAGTAAACGATCAATAAATGTTTCCTATCATTACCCAGCACAGACAGAACTCCTTAATTCTCTGAGGGAGTGGGAGAAACTCCAAAACATGGTTAAGTTTTTCTCTGGGCAGTCTGGTGCAGATTTTGTACAGATATATAAAAAACAAAGGAATGATACAAACTAAATGCTTGACACACATGAAGTGGAAAGTAATGAATGTAGTAAAAGAAATATTGCTCGGGGCTTACGGGTAACAGGAAGGCAAGGTGAGTGTTGGGCTTCATGAAGGTACAAAAAAGTAGTCAGATTTGGCAATCTGTGGTGTAAGGGAGAAGGAAAGAAGGCAGATATTCTTTGAGAAGGTAGGCAGACCAGGTGGACAAGCATGAGAGAACACAGGACAAGTGGAGGGAAACACTGGACAATCTCAAAGGACTGGCAGCTTGGGTGAAAATGACCAGTGGGAGGGGCACCTGGGTGGCTCATGGGTTGAGCGTCTGCCTTCGGTTCAGATCATGATCCTGGAGTTCTGGGGTCGAGTCTCACATTGGGCTCCCCACAAGGAACCTGCTTCTCCCTCTATGTCTCTGCCTCTCTCCGTGTCTCTCATGAATAAGTAAATAAAATCTTAAAAAAAAATAAAAGAAAATGACCAGTGGGAGCAAATACTGAAAGATTGCTAGAATTGGATTATGTAGGGTCTGGAAAGCTTGGACTACAAGACAAATTTCCCAAGGGACTTTTGCCCTTGATGAACCCTCAGAACCACCCCCCCACACACACACACACACCAAGTGGTGTAAAGCTTGTTTGCTTGGGAATTTGTGACTGATAGAGGCTCTTGTCAGAGTCAACCGGGCATTGCAGAACAGTGTGTTGGTGAGTTCACATCATAGCTAATACTACTACTAATGGCACATCCCAAGGGCTTGAGAAGACTTATCGAAGTAGAAGCTGATAGTGTGTTACTGGTATACAGCTTTGCCACTGCCTGGAAAACTACTACATTTTTTCAGCAATGTAGAAATACCACTAAAAAAAACTAACAATAGCTAATATTTGTTGGTGTTTTACTATGTAATGAGTATAGCTCTAGGTTTACAAATGCTATACCTCAGTCCATTTTTGTCCCTCTATTCAGATGAGGAAACTGCTATATATTCTCATACTGTCCGTTTTTATGTCACTACAATTTGAACTAAGCAACTCTTTCTTAGTTATGCAGAAAGCAATCTTATTGTTTCTCATTTCTGCCCTCAAAGAAGCTCTATTATTCTTCTTAGCTTCCATTTGAAATCTCCGTTGGGAGTGGGGTGAGGGGAGGGAGGTAGGAAAGCAGTGGAGTCACAACCTACATCTTACACAGGTAGGTCAGGATTGATTTTTGTCTTTGGGCCTATTTTTGCTCTATTATTATGATTTGGTTGTGGCAGAAGCAGACAGTATAACTTTTACTTCATAGGTCACTGCACCATGAGAGGCCACCTCTGGATCTGATGAAGACAGTACAAAACCCAGAGACAATGGACCTTTGAGCTAAATGCAGTAAGTGATCTCTTGGTGGCCTCTTCTGGGGAGACAATGAGTGTGTACTACTGGTGGGAAAGAGCACATGTTGGGTGATTATTGTGGTGATTTTTAAATACAGCACTGTATTGATGACAGCATAGCTATATTGGGAGCCAGGGTTTCTGGAATAACTTTTTAGAGCAGAGACTATGTTCTCAGTCTTGGCTTTATGTGAAAAATATACAAATGTCTACCTTGCTTGAGCCATTGATATTTGGGTTCTCTTCATTATTGTAGCTCAGCTTATAATGTGAGAAACATTTAAAAAATGAGAACAGCTGTATTTATAATTATATAATTTGTTTTAATGTTTGTCTGCTCTCACCAAATGTAACATATATCAACATAAGTGTCTGTCTTGTTTATTATTCTCTTCTTCTTCTTCTCTAGCCTAATACTTATATCGGAGACCCTTAATAAATGCTGAGTATATTAATAAATAGTGTTCCTAGCCTCCTAGGATTTGGCATAAAGTGTCTTTGAGGATCCTTGTGGTTATCAGACTACTGGCTTTTCAGAGTGTTGATCTTGAGCTACTATTATATGGGAGTCAGGATTAGTTGATTAGAAGTCTGAATACATAGGAATATGTCCTGACTATTCTACTTTTTAGATGAGTAAGAAATCCTACAGATTTCAGACTATGGTAGACTGTACTGATGACCTCCCTATATGTACATCTCTTAGCAATACGACCTTTGTAAAGTTCCTCTCCTCAAGAGGTGCAGCCTAATTCCCTAATCCTTGAATCTGGACTGGCCTTGTGACTTGCTTGGCCAGCAGAATGTGTCAGAAATAACAGTGACTCTGTTCTGAGCCTCAGCCTTAAGAGGACCTGTTCACTTCTGTTTTCTTTATTGAATCCTATTTTCTGCATGAGGATAAGTCCAGGCTACCTTGCTGGAAGATGAGAGATCATATGGAGAATAGGTGAATCATCCCTGCTTAGCTCACCCAAGATAAGCCAGCCCCAGCCAACTAACCCACTAGCTGACTGCAAATGCATTAGTGGGCCCCAGCAAGCTCTTCTCGGCTTCAGATATACCAGTAAAATAACCCAAGTGATTGACAAACTATGTACAATTAAAATATTATCATTTTAAGTCAATGAACTTTAGGACTCAATAACTGGTATTTTGGGGAAGGCCAGAAATGGGAGTAAGCCTTGGTGTTCTTAAATAATATGAGACTCCTAAATCTTCAATAATACCGGAGTCCCAAATCTTAAAAAAAAAATGCTAATTTTGATTATGTAACTGAAGGCAGACTCAATGCTTTGCAAAGGCACTTGTACAAAAATTCATAGAAAACTAATGAATATTAGCACTAAACAAGGGGTTTTAGATCTTTATTAGAAGATTTAATAGCAGATAGTATTTATTGGCCATATACTCTGTTATCAGCCATTGTCCACAGCAGTGAAGGAAGGGAAGAAATACCTTGACTTTTCCCCTTTCCCTGCTTTCTAGTCTCCTGCCAATGCTTCCCAGTG
Organism: Vulpes lagopus; assembly: GCF_018345385.1. Lineage (NCBI taxonomy): Eukaryota > Metazoa > Chordata > Mammalia > Carnivora > Canidae > Vulpes > Vulpes lagopus. Next base: position 27,124,038 of record NC_054848.1, read on the forward strand.
GCTAAATCTATCTAGAAGTTGGTGATCAGAAAGCCTGATGAATAAGATGACCGGAGGTCAGTTTCCTGCAATATACAACATAGGAGGGGAAGGAACTGCAATGGATCTGAGATCACAGAATATGATAAGAGGCTATGTGGGTTATGAATCCCAGAAAAGTCTGTGTTTCAAAGGCATGAATGAGTTGGATGTGCTCATGTGTTCTATTAAAGTTGAATTTGTATCACCTGGGGTTGGATGGATGTGCTTCACACATATCAAGAGACAGCAATTTTTAGAAAAAGCCTCACTGGTATCTCAGAATACGTACGTGCTTGTACATTCCAAGGTATGAGACTTGTGGTTAACTCACACACAGATTCTAGACGGCCATTCGTTACATTCTTATTACTTATAAAGTGTGGACCAAGTCCTAGAGCATCAGCATTACCTGGAAGCCTGCTGGGAAAACAGGGTCTCAGATCCTCTAAAAGACCGACTAAATCAGAAAACTCATTTTAATAAAATCCTTAAGTGATTCGTGTGTACATTAAAGTCAGAGAAACGCTCCTCTACATGATGGCACATAGACCCTCTCTTCCTTACCAGTTTTAGAATTTTATGATACCTACCTTGTAACAGAAACTGCAATTCTCCATAGTAAAGTATTAGTACATATTGTGTTCTTAGCTCCTCACTGAACCCAGGGAGGTGAGCAAGCAAGCCTCATAGTGCATCACCATTGTAAAAATAGGGAAAGAGAGTAAAAAAAAAAGAGTTAAGTAAGTTAAATAGTTAGGAATGAGGGAGGGGTGAACCTACATCGGGACTAAGTTTAGTAATCTTTCCAGGACTGAGATGAGGTGTGGAGGGTGGGAAGATGGAGCAGAGAGAGTCACTGCATAAGTCATTACAATATTTGAGGCTACATTTGGAAGTAACCACATATGAAGTGAGAAATTGCAGACGGGCATTGCATCTTAAGAGAACTGATTCTTCAAAGGAGAAGTGATAACTTAATCCAATTGCATTCCAGCTTCAGCATAAACAATATAATATGTTAATATCAACATCTTAATTATTTTAGTGCTTAATAATTGTTTTCATCTGCTCTGGAACTCTATAAAACCTTAACCATAAACTATCTTTTCTATTCATTTTCCTGCTTCCTGGGTTGTCTTCTATTTGTTGCCAATGAAAGAGCACCCATATAGGACCTCAAAACTAATTATTTCTCCCTTCACCAGTATCATCACTGATTGTAGCAGAAAGATACACATCACGGTATGAACACAACAATAAAGCAGCTTTAAAGAGATAACGGTATTGGTCTAGGATTTGTAACCACAGTGATAGCAGCAACAAACGCTAGCTTCACGAGTCACTTAAATTGTGATTGAGTTGCAGATTTTTTATTCTTTGTAAACATCTAAGTAAGTCCAAGCATTATTGCCCTCTTCAAAACTGTTGATGTCACCCACATCAGGAACAGGCAGAACGTGTCCCCTTCATAAGAAATTTATTTTTAGACTGTGTTTAAGGTATAATCATTAGCCACAGGTTGCTCATAGATTGCAAGTATCAGGACAAATGGAGTCTCCTCAAAATATCCTCCAGATGACTTTGGTTTCTGGCCCATTTCCTGGTCCATCTCTTTTCCTCCACCCTTGGCCAACCATGCCAAAGATGGACTGTACTTTTCCCAGTGATAACTGAAAATTATTCACAAATTATAACTGTACCATTCAGTCCAAATACTTTTACTTCTAGAGCAAAACAGATTGATTTTCTCCAGTAACAAACAATTAAAGGGGTTCTTCAATTCTTCAAATTAGTTCTAATATCAGTAAGTAAATTAAAAGGCAGCAAAACCAAGTTTGTCCATCAGGTCCTTATCAGTCCTTGGTAACCCATACAGCGGCCTTGTCCTGAACTCTAAGGTGGATAAATGAGGGGAAGGCTGATTTTGGCATCCAGCTTACCCTTCGTTAATCTAGCTCATCCTTCTCAGCTGACACAAGACAGAAATAACATCAAAGGGTGATAAACTCTTGCCTGCAAACCTAGGGTTCCATGGTTCGCTGGCCCCGGCCCTAATCTATCAATCCATTTTCTACACAATAAAAGGTAAGAAACACATCACAGATCGGTTATAAGCCGTGGCAGGTGGTCTCTGACAAAAATGAAATACATCAACCAACCCAACGTCCAGTGTCCCTCTTCTAGAGTTTGAATCAGTAGGGGTCAGCTGACATGTGTAGCCAGGATTTAGTATTAAGTCCTTTTAGGCACGGATATATGCTCACATATCTTGTGGTATAAGTGTAAAGACTTGACAGAAAAGTTTACTTTTGGTATGATTCTGATCTTTTATACAAATAGCACTGTTATTTTATTTTATTTTTGCATTACTTATTGGCTTTGCACACTAAGTAATAAATGAAACTGGGTTAGAATTTACAATCTGTGCTCTTAAATATTGCTTTAATCTTCATTTGTTATTCAATGTCAGTTTAAGGAGTCTGTATATAAAAGCCTTCATTTAATGCCATTTTGTTACTATATCTTTAGAAAAAAAGGCAATCCCTCTAAAAGTCTCAGGGTTGACGGCATATAATCTAGTCGTTACAAAGCAAAGGCACTACAGAAACAAAAGGAATAAGTTTTTATACCAGCAAAATCTCTTTTTATTATATAATATTTTCTCCTTTCTAAAATTCATTGCGACAGGGCAAACATCTTTGTGCTAATAAAGGACTTACTTCAAAAATTTTACATTGAAGGTCAGAGTTATGAAATTTTTCTTTTTTTATCCTCATTGTACTCTTCTTCATTTTAAATTCATTGTGAACAGGAATGAAAGTTTGCCAAGAATAGTCACATCTGTTTTTAATCCTAAATTAGTTTACCTTTTTAATAAAGTCTGGTCCACAGCATATTGAAATGACAAATTTTCATACTCACTGCACCCTATCAGTATGTATATAGCCAAAACTACAGTTTTAATATGGAAATGAGTTGTTACACCAGTATCAGTGCCTTACAATGCATGCTGGGTTTTTGTTTGTTCGTATTTTTAAAAATAGCATTGCATTGAAATGAACAAATTATCTAGTATTACACTGAGGTTTCCTAATAGAACATTTCATAGCTCCATTGAAACTTTCTACACATGACTTCTCATCACTCCAGCAAAATGAGGGAAACCAACATCAAGAATGGAGGTAGGAGAAGGGTATGAAGAAATAGTACAGAGGTTCACTTATGCTCTGTCTGGATTTCTGGGATAAAGTCAGGAAAGTTGATTGATCCCAAAGGTGGCCACAGTTAAACAGGTCATCTTAAATTATGCTCATACTTAAAACATGGAAATGTTGGTGTTTGAAAACAGTGGTTGACTATGTGGACTTCTTAGCCAATGTTAAGAGCAAAATCCATTATTTTACAATAATTTTATCTGAAATCCTGGCTGGTTACAGATAATGCAAATAATGAGATCAGTGAAATGGGAGGATGCTGATTAAAAACAACTCTCTGCTTTCCATTAGGTGATTTTGGTGACTCTAACTCTTCTCTCTTTCAGCTCTTGAATTCATAATGGTGGCACTTTTTGCAGCTTTTTTCCCAAGAGACATATTTGTAAGTGTTGGATTAAGAGGCTGAATATTATTCAGCCTTAACAGAGAAAAAACTCCTGCCATATGTAAGGAGATGCATCACCTTGGAGGACATTATGCTACCTGAAAAAAGCCAGGCACAGAAGGTCAAATACTACACGATTCCACTTACCGAAAGTATCTAAAAGAGTCCAACTCATAGAAACAGAGAATAGAATGGTGGTTACCAAGGCAATGAGAAAGGGAAATGGGAGCTGTGCAATGGGGATAGAGTCTCAGCCATGCTAAAAAAACTTCTGCAGATCTCCTATGCAGTATGATGCCTACAGTTAACAATACTGTATTACAGTCTTAAAAATTTGTTAAGGGGGTAGATCTCATATTAAGAGCTCTTACTACAATAAAAGAAAGAAGGTGACTCAGTCAGAACTTTGTGCTGTATCTCTGTGTTTTTGTGTTTTTAACATTATCCCTGATTTTATGTTAAAGCTAATATTTTTGACTAATTACAAGTGCGTTAAGCATTTCCCATACAATATCTCATTAAATTTGCACCACAACTATGTTGTAGTATAACCTGCTTTTTACGGATGTTATAACTGATGTATGGACAGGGAAAATAAAAGATCATGTAGCTAGTAATGGGTGGAATCCACAGTCCATAAACCCTACTACTAATTAACACTATACACTGCCTCCTCATAACTCCTGCTTACTTTATACATGTTTGTAAAATGTCTGATCGACATTCTTGGCATTCCCTGAAATTTCAATTACTTGAAAAGTTAAAAACCATGTATTATAAATGTGTTTCCATCAAAGAGTGATTAATGTTGTAGTAATAACAGTCGGGTTCCTTGGACAGGCCAAACTTCTCAACTTCGCTGACATTCAAAAGAAGAGAGTATTGCTGCTGTGAAGAACATCAGCAGTGAAAAAGTTATAGTCAGGCCACCACCTAGGCCAGGCCCACCACCAAGGGCCTGATGTTGTTCTCATAACTGTATGGTTGTTCTCATAATATATATATATATATATATATATATATATATATATATATATATATATTTAATATTACAAATTAGACCACTCATGAGAGTGAAAGAGGGAGCTATTAAAAATTGTGATGTGATAATAGGCAAAACCAGGACCTGTCAGAGCAAACTGAGATGTATTCAGGACACACAACCTAGTAAGAATCTCCATCTCAGGGTGAAATTACAGGAGGCAAAGTCAGGGAATTGTGCATAGGTTAGAAACTTTTAACTACTATCCTATCTCTTCCACTCCTTAGCTGTCAGCCTCAAACTATTTAGCAACTCTAAAGTAGAAGAGATATAAATTGCTATAGTGCCAAGTCCTATGTGATTCTGAATGTCATTTAAATAAAGTTAAGGTTGGGAATTGATTATGATATGATTAAAACATTATGAGGCACGCAGTGGTGACTCATTAGATGTTTGTTGAATGAAGGATTTAATAAATAAATGTTATGATGTAATTATTAACTACTTAAAGGAAACTGCCAAGAAGTCACAAGTTATATGTCATAATATAATAGTAAATAGCATACACCATTTTGTCCTATTTCTTGTAAAGATGCTTTTCTTTTTTTAAAATTTTTTATTGCCAACATTTAGCATAACACCCAGTGCTCATCTCGCCAAGTGCCCCCCTCAGTGCCCATCACCCAGTCACCCCAACCCCCCGCCCACCTCTCTTTCCACTACCCCTTGTTCGTTTCCCAGAGTTAGGTGTCTCTCATGTTCTGTCTCCCTCTCGGATATTTTCACTAATTTTCTCTCCTTTCCCTTTATTCCCTTTCACTAATTTTTATATTCCCCAAATGAATGAAACCATATAATGTTTGTCCTTTTCCGATTGACTTATTTCACTCAGCATAATACCCTCCAGTTCCATCCACATTGAAGCAAATGGTGGGTATTTGTTGTTTCTAATGGCTGAGTAATATTCCATTGTATACATAGACCACATCTTCTTTATCCATTCATCTTTCGATGGACACCGAGGCTCCTTCCACAGTCTGGCTATTGTGGACATTGCTGCTAGAAACATTGGGGTGCGGGGTTCCGGCATTTCACTGCATCTGTATAAAGATGCTTTTCTTTGGTTAAAAATGTAATTCACATAAAAGGAAGGATTGATTGGTAACAATTAGAACAATCTATTAATCATTGTCTTTGATAGGAAGTTAATTGATTGGAACAAATGTCCATTTTTGAGCAAGAAGTGAAAAAGCTAAGCTTCAGCTTTATTTAATTTTCCCTTTTTTACTATCCATATTTGTAGTAATGAGTAATAATGACTAGTACTACATAGCAAACATATTTGGAAAAAGATGAAACATTTATTTGGTTGACACAAATGAAAAAAACAAATCTAAACTGTTTACTTCTCTGATGAGTACTTAGAAATAACATGATTAGAGGTAAATATAAAATGAACTGTACCTCTGGAAATTTTGATACAATCATTTGTATATTGCAGAAGATGGCCTACCAATTTCACACTATTTTTACTTTCACACTATTTATTTTAAAAAAAAACCTCTGTACTCCTGTGATCAATATCACATTATTCCTCTATTAAAGCTTTCCTACATACATATATACTTGACATATATACATATGTATATTTTAGAGAGAGAGAGAGAGACAGAGAAAGTGAGAGAGAGGTAGGAAGGGGTGTGTGTGGGAGAGAGAGAGAGAGAGAGAGAGAGAGAGAGAGAATCTTAAACATTCTCCACACCCAGTGTGGAGCCCAAGGTGGGACTTAATCTCATAACCTTGAGATCATGACCTGAGCCAAAATCAAGAATCGGACGCTTAACTGACTGAGACACCCATGTGCCCCTACATATATTTTTAAACCTTTTTTTTTCTAGGTAAAGTAGATCAATTTTTCAATTAAAATGGGCTTAACTGAATTCATATTCCAGCAAAATTTCTCATTTGTGTTTGTAAAATGTTTTAGTTTCTGCATGTACTGTTTTATATTATCTAGGCATTAACAAATTAAAATAGTAATTTATTATTTACACATAAGCAGCAAAATAGGATGAAGAAATTTAAATTTATTCAACAAAATGAAAATATAGTTATTATGACTAATAGGAATGTATAATATACACTATCTGTAAAATTACTTTACATCAAATATAGTAGACATGTAACTAATTGTGAAACAACATAAATGTTTTCCTGTATTACCTAATCACAAATGTTCCATGGAAAAGAAGGTGCTGGAAAATAATTTGAAAATATAGCATCTAGCATTCCAAAAAGAGCAAAAAGCAAAGCAAAAACTCTCATACAGTTTCTTTAAATAAAAAGAAATCCCAGTTTTTACTTTTAAAGGAGCAATGGGAAACCATGTATTTTCCCTTGTTTCTAGCACTTTAACTGCAGAAAAATCATTTGAGCTTCACAAAAAAGTTAAAATAAAACAGTATTTATTCTGGATCAACTTTTATATTTAAATAGAGAACAATGTATCCTCAAATAAGTCACATAACCTTTCTAGGATTCAGTGTTTTAATCTAGAAGATGTGAGAGTAATTTAGCTTCATTAGAACCCTTCCATCTGAATAATCCCATGAGTCTACAAAATAAATGTTCCATTATTTCACCTTTAAATTAAGTATAGGAAGAATTCAATATGATTCAAAAATAAATACTGATAAAACATATTTTGGTTCTAAATAATGGGGAGTTGAAAAAATATCTGTACATAACGAGTAAAAAGAGCAATGAAGAATAAAGACAGTGGACACTAGGTGACAAAGACAGAAGATGAAAGGGATTAGAAGGTAAAGAGAGAAAGAAAACAGGAAATAATGTGTCACATACACTAACCTCGGTAGAAGAAAGATGACATATATACATGCAGATAAGCAGACTTTTGATAAACACAAAGAGATGCCAATTCATAGACAGAGACACACATAACAGAGAAATAGGAAGAGAGTGATAGTGATGGGGAGAGGTAGGAAGGGAGAATTCCCCCAACAGACACCCCACAGAGAAGTTCAGAGAACGCATACAAAGAGGTATCAAGAGTGATAAATACTCAAAACAATAGAGTCAGACATGCGTATGAAGATTATAGAGCAAGACAGAGAGAAAAACACACCAAAGCTAGCTTCAAAAACATTCCCATTTTGTGGACATTAAAGGTATTATTATTAAATACTGTAAAGATCGAGATATGTATTCGATAAACACAAGGATTTCACTTCACATTTCTTATCTGGAGGTAACCATAAACTTAAACCAAGGCCTATATTCACTGTTAGAGTAGCATTTCCCATCTCTGCTATAAAGAGAAGCTATCCGGGTCAAGACAAGTTAACGCAGTTTTGCAACAAACTCATTACAGGGTCCATCACTCCTGTAAAGGAACAACTATATTACCTCCAATCGCTGTTTTCTTTATTCACTAACTAAACACAAAGGTCTCATAGCAATTGCTAAATTGGCTAACATGCAGGATATAGCATATCATAGTTAGTGGGGAGAAGAGCACCTGCTGCTAGGGATTTTGACATGACATTTTTGGAGAAGCTGCATGTTAAGGAATTGGCATATTTGTATCCCAACAACCCTGACTTACTAGTTACAATGATACCACTCATTATAGTCTTTAGATGGAGGAAGGGGGTAGAGAATAAATGGGAGGGGTCCCCATTATTTCTTCTCTCTAGACTGAGAATTTGAGGTTTAATGATGACCAAGACTTGTCTTGATCATCGTGACCATTTTCTTTACTCTTTAAAAAACTGCCAACTTGTGTACTGATTTAAATCTGGTACTGATTGTTTTCTATTTTTCATTTAAACCAAGAGGCATAGGGTGGCATAGGGACTGAGAAGAGACAATTAAATAATTTTTACTCTGACGAATGAATAAGATTAGTTATTCATTTTATCCTTATTATTCATTCATTCTTAATATTTATCTATTCTTATTATTCATAATAAGATATTATGATATAATAATATAGTTTTACACAAGATGGTATTCATAGTCATAGCTTTAATTTTGTATCATAAAAATTTTTGACTTTTTATTCTGCTGCAGAATAGATAAAAACTTCACCCATGTCCCATAAAGCTGTTATTGCATGTTTCATAGGTTTTCTTTTAAAGATCCTACTTGTTTATTTGAGAAAGAGAGAGAGAAATTGGTAGAGAGAGGGGGAGAAGCAGGCTCCGCGCTGAGCAGGGAGCCCAACATGGGGCTTGATCCTAGGACCCTGAGATTGTGACCTCAGCTGAAGGCAGACACTTAACTGACTGAGCCACCCAGGCACCCCTGTTTCATAGTTTTAAATAGTTCTCTTCACATTTCCTACAATTATAATTTTTATGTTCCTTTTGTGATACCAAGATGTACTTAGATATGGGACATTTTGGGGCATCTTTCCTCCTTGATTTCTTCCCATGGGTTTTGTTTCGTGAGTTTTGTTTTTCGGATTCCACTTATAAGTGGAAGCATGCAGTACTTGTATTTTTTTGTTTCATCTCCCTGAGCCTGATTCCTTCAAGCTGCACCCATGTTACAAAAGGCAAGATTTCATTATTTTTAAATGTCTAACTAGCATTCCATTACATACACATATACACCACATCTCCAACCATTCATCCATTGATGGACATGTGGTTTGTTTCCGTATCTTGACTACAGTAAATAGTGCTGCAATAAACATAGGGGTATATATGTATTTCTGATTTAGTGTTTTCATTTTCTTCAGATAAATATCCAGAAGTAGAATTGCTGGATCATATGGCACTTAAAAAATTCTGAAGAACTTCCATATTGTTTTGCATAGTGGATGCTCCAACTCACATTCCTACCAACAGGGCATAAGGGTCCCCTTTTCTCCATATCCTCTGCAACATTTGCTATTTCTTATATTTCTGATAATAGCCACTTTAATTTTTTTATTTTTATAAAGATATTACTTATTTATTCATGAGAGACACAGAGAGGGAGAGAGACAGAGACATAGGCAGAGGAAGAAGCGGACTCCTCGTGGGGAGCCTGATGTGGAACTCGATCCCAGGACCCTGGGATCACACCCAGAGCTGAAGGCAGATGTTCAACCACTGAGCCACCCAGGCGTCCCCATAATAAACATTTTAATATGCATGAGGTGGTATCTCATTGTGGTTTTGTTTTTCATTTTTCTGATGATTAGTGATGCTGAGTATCTTTCCATGTGCCTGTTTGCCCTCTTTATGTCTTCCTAGAAAAATGCTCAAGTCCTCTGCCATTTGTTAATTGGGTTGTTTGTTTTTTTGCTATGCAGTTGCAGGTGTTCTTTATATATTTTAGATATTAACCTCTTATGAATTGAAAATATTTTCTCTCTTTCAGTAGGTTGCCTACTCATTTTTTTAGGGTTGCCTTTGCTGTGCAGAAGCTTTTTAGTTTGATAAGTTCCATTTGGTTTATTTTTGCTTTTGTTCCCTCTGCTTTGGAGTCAGATCTAAAAAATCATCATCAAGACCACTGTTAAGGAACTTCATGCTTATATTTTCTTCCAGAAGTTTTATGATTTCAAGCCCCAAGTTCAAGTTCTCAATCTATTTTGAGTAAATTTTCGTGTATGTTGTAAGGTAATGGTATAGGCTCATTCCTTTGCATATGGCTATCCAGTTTTCCTGACACCATTTATTGAAGAGACTGTCCTTTCCCCTTTGCATATTCTTACCTCCTTTGTTGTAAATTGACAATATATATGAGGGTTTATTTCTGGGCTCTCTATTCTGTTCCATTCTTCTGTCTATTTTTATATCAATACCTTAGTATTTTGATTAATATAACTTTGTAATATAGTTTGAAATCAGGGAACATGATACCTTTAGTTTTGTTTTTCCTTCTCAAGATTGTTTTGGAGTTCTTTTATAGTTTCATGTAAATTTTTGGTTTGTGATATTTTGGTGAAAATGTCATTGGTGTTTTGATAGGGATTTTTAATGAATCTGTAGATTGCTTTGGGTAGTATATTTTAGCAAGATTAATTTTTCAAATCTGTGAACATGGAATATCTTTCCATTTATTTGTGTCTTCTGCAATATCTCTCACTAATATTTTATAGTTTTCAGAGCACAGGTTTCTCATCTCCTTGGTTAAATTTATTACTAGGTATTTCCTTCTTTTTGATAGAATTATAAATGGAACTGTTTTCTGAATTTTTATGATAGTTCACTGTTAGTGTTAGTGTTATTTGAACATATACAAATGCAACAAATTTTTATAGATTGATTTTGTATTCTGGAAGTTAATTAAATTTGTTTCTTAGTTCTAATAGTTTTAGGGCAATCTTTAAAGTTTTCTCTATAAATTCTACACAGAAAATAAGTATAAATTCTATATGAAATCATGTTGTCCAAAAATAGTGACAATTTTATTTCTTCCTTTCTACTTTGGATGCCTTTTACTTCTTTTTCCTGCCTCATTGCTGTGGCTAAGACTTTAAATACTATGTTGAATAAAAGTGGCAAGAGTGGGCATCCTTGCCTTGTTTCTGATTTTAGAGAAAAAGCTTTCAGCTTTTCACCATTGAATATGATATCAGCTGTGGGCTTGTGATATATGGCTTTTATTATGTTGAGGTATGTTCCACCTATACCCACTGTATTGAGAGTTTTTGGTCATAAATGGACATTGAATTTTGTCAAATGCTTTTTCTCCACCTATTGAGATGATCATGTAATTTTTATGCTTCATTTTGTTAATATGTTGTATCACATTGATTTGTAGATGTAGAACTATTCTTGCATCCCTGGAATAAATCCCACTTCATCATGGTGTATGATTGTTTTAAATGCATTGTTTAATTAAGTTTGCTAAATTTTGTTGGGGATTTTTTCATATATGCTCATCAGGAATATTGGCCTCTAATTTCATATTCTCTTCTCTCCCCTCCTCTCCCCTTTCCTTCCCTCTCTTTCCTTCCTTCCTTCCTTCCTTCATATCTGTGGCAACCTTGCCTGGTTTTGGTATCAGGGTAATGCTAGCCTCATAAAATGAGTTTGAATGAGGTAGAACTGTTTCACTATGAACATTCCTCTTAGAACTACTTTAGAATCTACCCTATAGATTTTGGATTGTTATATTCCCATTGTAATTTGTCTCAAAGTATTTTTTTATTTCTTCTTTCATTTCTTCATTAATACATTGGTTATGGAATAGAATTTTGTCTAATCACCACACATTTATGGTTTTTCCATTTTTCTTCTTGTAGTTGTTTTCTAGTTTCAGACCATTGTGGTTGGAAAATATGCTTGATATGATTTCAGTCTTCTTATATTTATTGAGGCTTGACTCATTTAAGCACTTAACATGTGTTCTACCCCCGGAGAATGTCCCAAGTGCTCTTGAGAATATGCTATCTACTGTTTTGGATGGAATATTCTGTATATATCTATTAAGTCTGTCAGTCTCATGTGTTAAGGCCAATGTTTCCTTATGATTTTCTGTCTGGATGATCTATTCACTGGTGTAAATAGGGTATTAAAGTTCCCTGCTCTTATTGTATTTTATATCGCTGTCTCTTCCTTTAGGTCTATTAATGTTTGCTCTATACACTTAGGTGCTAAGTATGTTGGGTACATAAATATTTGCTCCTGTTATATCCTCTTGTTGGACTAACTCCTTTACCACCATTTGATGCTCTTATTTTTTTTTAATACAGTCTTTATGTTAAAGTCTCTTTTGTCTAATAAGTATAGTTACCCCAGATTTCTTTTGGTTTCCATTAGTATAAAGTATTGCTTTCCACCCCTTCATTTTCAGTCTCAGTGCATTCTTACATCTGAGGTGAGTTCCTTTTAGATAGCTTGTATATGGGTCTTTTATATTTATCCATTCAGCTACTCCATGTCTTTTAATTGGAACATTTAGTTCATTTACATTTAAAGTAATTATTGATAGGTTCATTTACATTTAAAGTAATTATTGATAGGTATGTGCTTATTGTTATTTTGTTCATTGTTTTCCAATTGTTTGGTAGTTCTTTGTTCCTTCCTTACTCTATTCCCTTGTGGTTTGATGCCTTTCTTTACTGTTATGTTTAGAGTCTTTTCTCATTATCTTTTGCGTATCTGCTATAGGTTTTTGCTTTGTGCTTACATGAGGTTCTCACAACACCCTATATATCTCACAGTCTATTTTAAGTTGGTAACAACTGAAATATGAATGCATTCTAAAACTTGACTTTTTCACACTCATTCCCTTTTTATATTTTTGTTATTACATTTTACATCTTTTTATTTATATATCATTTAAATAATTAGTGCAGTTTTAATTATTTTTACTACTTGTGTCTTTTAACCTCTATACTAGCTTTATAAGTGATTATTCTACTACCTTTCCTATATATTTACCATTACCAGTGAGATTTGAACTTTCATATTTTCTTGTTACTGATTAGTGCCCTTTCTTTACAGCTTAAAGAACTCCCTGTAACATTTTTTGTAAGGCCAGTTTAATGGTGATGAACTCCTTTAGTTTCTGTTTCTCTGGAAAACTCATTTCTTCAATTCTGCATGATGACCTTGCCAGGTAAAGTATTCTTGGCTGGAAGTTTTTTCCTCTCAGCATTTTGAATATGTCATGACCCTCTTTTTGGTCTGCAAAGTTTATGCTGAAAAATCTGCTGAGATTCTTATGGGAGTTCCCTTGTATATAACACATTTTTTTTTCCCTCATTACTTTTAACAGTCTGTCTTTATCTTTCCTTTTGACATTTTAGTTATAATGTGGCTTATTGTGAATATCTTTGAGTTCATTTTATTTGTAACTCTCTGGGATTCCTGGATGTGGATGTTTATATCATTCCCTAGGTTAGGCTGGTTTTCTGTCAGCATTTCTTAAAATAATTTTCCTGCCCCTTTTTCTCTTTCTTCTTCTGGATCCATATAATGTGAATGTTATTCTATTTGATACTGTCCTAAGGTGCCTTAAGTATACTAACTTTTTAAAATTCTTTTTTCTATATGCTGCTCTGTTTGGGTGAGTTCCACTGCACTGTATTCCAGCTCACTCATTCTTTTTCCATCTTGTCTTGTCTGATGTTGAATACCTCTGGTGTGTTTTTCAGTGCTAGTTTTGTATTCTTCAGTTTTGTGACTTCTGATTGGTACTTCCTTATGTCTTTTATCTCTCTGTTGAAGCTCTATGTTAATCCATTCTCCCAAGTTTGATGAGTGAATTTATCACTATTCCTTTAAACTCTTCAACAGGTAAACTATTTAATTCCATTTAATTATTTTTTTTCTGAGGTTTTATCTTGCTCTTTCCTTTGGAGCATATTCCTCTATTTCCTCATGTCACATGACTCTTTATGTTTGTTTCTATCTATTAGGAGAAACAGCTACCCCACGTGGCCTTGAAGGAGTTACCTGTGTAGGAGATGAAACTTGTCCTTCAACTTTGCTGTAGCTTTTGGTTGTTTCTTGAATCTCTGTGATGGTCTAAGCAGCCTGATTTATTTTTGATGGGTTCCAGTCATTGACAATGTGCCAAAACCTGATACTGTTCCCAAGAGAGGGATCTCAGTCAGCTCTTAGTTTTGGGCTGAAGGGGAGGCAGACCCTCAGGCTGCAGCTTTTAAAGTATGCAAATGTATACAGTCCTATGGGGCCCCAATCATGAACCCTGATGTCGTCCAGACCAGGAGATCCAGAAGTGTCCCCTGAGTGACTGTTACAAAAAATGGTACCAAATGAGTATATCAAGTCATTTCTGAGAATGCAAGGGCCTGGCATACCCATCAGCTTTAGCAGGGTGGTACAAGATTTCAGGAACTATGCAAGCCTGCCTGTGCTAGCAAGGGAGAGTGCAAAAGTGGCACCCACCAGCACTTCCATCTGGGAGAGACTTTGAGTCAATTCCTGCCCATCTAGCTGACTCTTGAAGATTAGCAAGTGGGTCTCCTTCACAAAAGTCTAAACATTTTCCAAACTGTTGCCACTGTGCTGAGCCTTTTAAGAGCAGTATCTAAGTTCCCTACACCCTGTTGGGTATCTCCTGGATGTAAGATCCACTGTTTTTCAAAGCTAGATGCTTTGGAGGCTCATCTCTCTAGTGCAGGTCCCATGGGTTAGGGTGCCTGCATTAAGCCCTTGTTCCTCAGGTTGAAGATCCTATTCTATGAAATCCATCTGATTGTGAGTTTCCATGCCATGTTTCTGGAGAGACAATGTTTCTGCCTCTCTTACCTGTCTTGATGCAGCATTTTTATCTTTTGCCATCGAGGAACTGTTCAGCTAGTTCTCAAATGTTTTACAGAGGGAACTATTTCTTACATAGCTGTTTATTCACTGTGTCCATGGGAGGAGGTGAATTTAGGATCTTTCTATGCCACCACATTGGACTCCACCCCTTGACAGGGAAGTCTCTAGTATTTTCTTTCCCATCATCTACATACAGAAACTTTTCTCAGTATAACTTTTCTAAACCTATCAATTTAGTTGGGTGTTGATAAAAAAACGATCATTTCTTAAGAAGCAATTGTGCCATTTTTGAAATAAGGCATTTTATATTATGTGAAAATTATAGTTCAGTGACATCTTCTTGGCATGGATTTACCCCTGGTTTAAAGGATTACAGTTTGTATTATATCCAGGATGGAACAAAGTTAACAGGTGTTAAATGTGCTCAATAAGGCAGTAGAACTATGGTCAAAAACGGATGCAAGGATTCAAGATATTTTTGGAATGTCACATGAGTAGAGATACGTGAAGACATATAAAGTAAGGGAGAAGTAGCCTTAGGTACAAGGAGATCTGACCTTGGCAGAATCTGGAGACTAGATGAAAAATGCCATGATGATTGGGGCTAAGAAGTGGGTTAAAATTTAGGTATTTAGGTATTTTTAGGTAAAAGTTTGTAGATGGAAATTTTCCACTAGCAAAACTACCACTTTGAATGGTCTTCCCTTAACATTTACTTACAAGCAAAAATAAATATGAATCAATACAAGCAAGAAGTGAGTGGTTCTTATCTAAAAAAATAAACTTGGTATCTGGAATGAATCTCAGTAGCCATTGTGGATATCACAGAATAGATCCCACTGCACTATCGAATTTGAAGACGTCTTTTAGCAACAGGATCAGCTCTCTGCCTTAGCACACGGAGTAAAATATCCCAGCCAACAAGATGCACCCACAGTCTATTTTCTCATTCTTATCCATAAATATATAAAAGACCACTGACTGTATGAATAAAGTCTACAACCCAAAAAGAGAAAATGACATGGAAATAGATAAATTCTTTGAGAGACACAACTTACAAAAGCTTACACATAAAGAAATGAAAAATCTCACCATCCCTGTATCTATTGAAGAAATCAAATCAATCATCAAAAACTTTCCCACAAAAAATAACTTCATCATCAGATGGATTTACAATTGAATTCTCTGAAACATCTTAGAAAGGAATAATACCAATCTTCAACAATTTCTTCCAGAAAAAAAAGAGAACACTTCTCAATTAGTTTTTATACCTAGTCTAACATTGTTATCAATACTTGGGAAAGATATTATTAAAAAATTACGGACCTTTTTCTGTCATGAACAACAATATAAAAATCCTAAACAACATATTAGAAAAATGAATTCAGCAATCTATAAAGTAGTACAAGACATCAGGACTAGTATGATTTGTTTCAGGAATCCCAGAGTAGTTTCACATTCCAGAGCCAATGGCTGTAGTTTACCACATTCACACAAAGGAGAAAAATCACACGTTTAATAAATATAGAAAAAAAACATTTGAATATGTTTAATACATGTTCATAATAAAAACATGAACTGGTAATATGGAGAAATTTCTTAATTTGATTAAAATAACCTATAAAATGTCCTATGACAAACATATACTTAGTGATAAATCATTGAAAGCTTTCCACCTGGGACAGGGAATGAGCCAAGTTTTCTCATTATTGTCACTTCTATTAAACATTATATTGGAAGTCCTAGGCTATGTAAGAAATAAAATTTGAAGGATTGAAAAGGAGAAACTACCTCTGTTTGATGACACACTGTGCACATGAAAAAATGCAAAAGATTCTGAAAACTATTAATATTAATAAGTGAATTTAGCAAGGACAGTGAATATGTAATATACAAAAATATATTATATTTTTATATACCAACAACAAAGAGAAAATAAAACTCAAAATGAATCCCATTTATGAAATAGGATCAAAATGTCAAATATCAGGGATGAAGTCTAATAAAAGATGTGCAAGTCCTCTGGATTGAACACTGCAAAATATGATGAAAAAAGCATTCAAGAAGACCTGAATAAATGAAAGGATATATCACTTTCACAGATTAGATGACTCAATATTGTAGATGTTAACTGATCCACAAATTCAACACAACTCCAATCATTACCCTGGCAGGCTTCAGTGAAAATTGACAAGTTGGTTCTAAAATTTATTTGCTAAAGCAATGAACCAAAAATAGCATAGACAATGTGGACTAAGAAGAACAAAGTCAGCGGGTTTAGATTAGCAGATCCCCCAAACTTAAACAAAACAATTGCATATATGCATACAATGGAAAGTTACTCAGTTATAAAAAGGAATGACATTCTGATACCTGCTACAACATGGATGAATCTTAGGAAAATTATGCTAAGTGAAATAATTTACATGGAAAGGGACAGATAGAGTATCAGTCTACTTTTATGAGCTTCTAGAACAGGAAAATTACATAGAGAGGACTTTGGAAATTGTGTGAGTGTGTAACAGGATGTGGATGCTTGATGATTTGTTTGGGGTGATGAAGATGTTTTCCACATAGATGATGGTAATGGTTTTACATTGTGAATGTAATACAAGACACTGAATTGTACACTTAAAAATATGAAAATGACAAATTTTATGTTATATCCTTTTTACCACAATGTAAAAAAATAAATACACAAAAATCATTGAGTTATACATTTTAAAATGGGTGTGTTGCATTGTATATGAATAAGTATGAATAAGTCTCAGTAAAGCTATTAAAAATTATTCTTATTAAGTCAGTGTGGTAATAGTTGAAGGACAGATATCGTCAAATGGAAGAGAATAGAGAATGCAGGAGGAGATTCACGTATATGTTCACATGATTTATGACAAAGTTGCCATAGAAGTACGGTGGGAAAATAATTGTCTTTTGATAGACTGTTGTTGCTTTTCATGATAAATTCATATGCGGCACTGATTTTAAAGGATAAATATGTATTAATTTGATAAATATTTTAAAATATTAGATTTATAAAGTATCCAAGGTAGAAAGACAAAGACTCACATTAGGTGACTAAGTAACCAAGAAACTAAACAAACAAACAAATAAATAAAACACCTTTCTGAGGTCAACATGCATTAATCATTGATTAAGTTTATGCTATAAGGAGGGATAAATGATATTGATTTATAATACTGGCTGAAGTGGACCACCTCCATTTTGCTTAAATACCATCAGCATATACCTGAACACTGAATTACTCCATCCCTTTACCAGTCTCTTTGGTACAACTCATGCAAAGTAATACAGGCATTTATGTATTGCCATCCACCATCACCATTCTTTCCATCCATAATAAGTCAAGGAGCCAAATCAAATGGTCAGGTTAAAAACACAACAATCCATATACCAGTTCCCTGCCCTCAATCCCAGCAATAAAACACCCAAAAAACAAAACAAACACAAACATTGGCAACATTTAACACATATGATGGAAAAGATGGTTAGTATCTAACCTTTATCCACTGAAGATTTGTCTGCTTGAGCTTATTTTCAAGTTTATCTTGCTCTTCTGGGCTTAGGGGAGCACTTACAAGCACTGTTCCTCCAGTTTCATTTAATTGTTTTAGAATTCCCTGGCGCAGGGGCAACTCTTCTGCCAGTAACTGAAACAGACAAATGCAACAATGTTTAAAATGAATTACAGCACCATTCCGACTATCTTATCTTTGTCTCTATTGATTAGTCTATCAAAACGAAGCAACTTGACTGAAGGCCAACAGGTACCTCAAGTATCAACCGCTTTCTACAGAGTATGGGACTGATGGACTGGAGCACCCACTCTCAAGTAGATAAACCAGTGCTAGAAAGGACCAGAATATCTTATCCCTCACAGATTGTTTTCAAGAAAAAAATAAGTACTACATGGTATCATGAGCTCCAAAATAACACCCCAAGCATTGTTAAGGGTCTGAAAACATATATCTGTCAGAAATAGAGCAATCTAGGTAAATTCATCCTCCTCTCAGGTATTAAGCCTCCATGCTATAATTTACTACTGAGTAACAAATTGCATTATCATATTAAGAGATAACTAATATTGAGACCATACCACGTACTGGGTGCTGCGTTAACCTCATCACGTAGTATATAAAAATTAACTGAGATAATATAATTCCATGAGGTAAATCCTATTATCTTCCTCTTGTGCAGAAGGAAGCTGAGACAGAGAGATTAAATTCCAACAGAGAGGTTAAGTACCAGCTCCAAGTACACAGAAGTAGCAAGCAACCGAGCTGTGATTCCTACTTGGGCAATTCCATTCAAGAACCCTTATTTTTGACTCCTCTGCATCCCTGAATTTCTTTAATTCATTCAGTCTCCCTTATAAATGCCCTTTCCCAAGACCTACAAAACTATTACTGGCTGTAATAACTGTCCTTTATTTATTTGTGTCATCTAGAACTGCAGTGTCCAATAAAGTATCACTAGCCACATGAGGCTACTTAAATTAATTAAATTTCAATAACGTGAGGGTCAATTCCCCAGTCACACTACCTTTCAAGTACCCAAAGGCACATACAGCTCTTGGCTACTACAATAGACAATAGAGAGTATTACAGTCATTACAGAAAGTTCTGCTGGACAGTGCTGATCTAGATTGTCTAAGGAAAAAAAAGGAAATCAATGCATATTTATTAATAAGTAAATGCCACTAAACATGTCTCTTAAATGAGTTATCAATTATATTTCTATCTATAACACTCAATACCTTTAGGAAAGATCAATTTTCCAGAACCAAGTTAATTATTTCTATGATACACTCATCTTCAAATGAACTATAGATCCAAAACATGGTGGGTTGTTTTTGTAATATTTGACATAGAGTAGATGCTCAATATCTGTTTACCTAAACTAAGCATTAATTTTATTTTTATACTTTATCCTCCATTCAGGTACAAATTTCTTGTTTCACAGAAATAAGTGGTTGATATTGGAGTCTAATTTGCATGTACAAATGAACTGAATCATTGATAAAGGAGAAATTCCATTTCGCTTTGATTGTATGACCTTGTAAAATGAGGACAGCAACAACCATTTTGAAAGTTTTATATGAGGATTAAATAAATAGCAGATGTAAGTACATCTAATACTTAGCACATAATAGAGGGTGATTAAATGTTAATTTCTCTTTCCCTTTCACCTTCCCTTCAAGAATTACAGTGAAACAGATCCAAATAAGTTTTTGTCCTAAAACTAAAACCAGGAGAGTTAATCCAACTGCACAATCTGGACATGTCAGTCAGCCAGGTAAGGTAATCAGTAACAAGCAGACTTCGCAGCAGGAAGGCAAGAAAAGTCACCTGAATAGGTTGGATGTCTTTTCAACTAGTATGGAATGTGAACCAACACTACGCACCCCCAACCACTCCCAGACAAAACACTGTTTCAGGCGAATCGAACACCTCTAATTAGAGGCTGAAATAGTGAGATTGATTTGGCAATTAAGATCTTTCCTGAGAAATGGGATTCATTTCTATAAAGTCCCTCTAGTTTTTGAAAGAATTTGGGGTTGTAAAATTCTCTAATACTTCTAAGATTAATTCCAAATTAGCTTTCAAAATAGTGCCATGCATTTTACACACACACACACACACACACACACACACACACACACACTTTTTACAAAAAAAAATATACTCGCTGGGAAACACTGGGTTAAAATAATACAAAGTTTTGAGAAAATCTAGTGAGGCACTGTCAATAACCTAATGGGCAGGAAATCGATGATTAAATACCTTAAAAATAGATTCATATACTCTTTATACAAGTAGGCCCTGGGGGTTTTTAGAAAACAAAATTACCTTGACTTGTTCAAGTTTTTCTTTTAGCTGCTGCTCATTTCCAGGTTCAAGTGGAATATTAGCAACGTTATCCGCCTCTTCCAACCATAAAACAAATTCATTTACATCTCTTTGAAATTCTGACAAGATATTCTTTTGTTCCTCTAGCCTGGAGAAATAAGAATAAAACTGTTATAAACAACATATTTCTCAAACTTTTCTTTCTTTTTTTTAAGGAAAACTCAGAAACAAACAAACAACAAAAAAAACCTGTAGTAACACTTTCAAGAAAATAAGCAATTTAAAAGATGTTAACAAATACACAAGTTTTAAAGAAAATTCATTTACTTTGACAAAGCAATTTCAGTATCTCCAAAATCTCTAAAATGTAAGAGATTAAAATTGGTAAAGAAACAAAATTCTGATTTTAAAATTCCAACAACATTACATTATTAAACTAGAGCAATGTTTTCCAACCTCAGAGCTACTGACACTTCAGGTTGGATAATTCTTAGCTGTGAGGGGCTGTTCTCTGCATTGTAGGAGGCTTAGCAGTAACCCTGGTCTTTCCCCACTACATGCCAATAGCATTTTCCCCCCAGCTATGACAAGCAAAAATGTCTTAAGGCACTACCAAATACCCCCCCCTGGAGCAAAACCACCCCAGGATGAGAGCCACTCCACTAGCGTAAGTACAAAATGTGAAGTTGCATGCTTTAAAATGCTTGAATAAAATACACCTTTCTGGGAAATTGTCGTGTTAAAGTAAAAGCTTGGGAATTAAAAACAACACTAAGTTTTTATATGTTAAAATGTTTTCCAAATTATGATTCACCATTTTTCTTAGGAAAGTGGAAAATTGACTTAAAATACATAATATATGTTGTACTGGTGGAAGTTTTCAATTAGAAAAATTTATATAGTGTATGTTATTCAATTAGGCATAAATTTATTCTAACGTATTGAACTGTAATATAGTTGAACAAAATGGTCTTCACCTCAGGTAATTTACAATGTCTTGTTTTGTTATTTTTTTGAGAGATACATGTCCCCTGTCTATAAGGTTTTAATTGAATATACATATTCTTATATTTCATGTATATATTTGAAAATACACCTATACTGTAATAGCTCAATATATTTTTAATAAGAATACAAATGACCAGGAAAATAGAATGTTATCAAAAGCCCAGAGGCCCCTCTTGTCCCTTGCAGTTACTACCACCAAGTATAACCAGTATCCTGTCAACTTGGATTATGATGCCTATATTGAAAACTGAGTATATGGAATTATATGCTATATACTTTTTTGTGTCTTTTCTCTTTCATTCAACAATGTTTACAATAATCAACAATGTGGTATATAGCTTAATTTATTTAATCCCCTGGCTGTAGAGTATTGAACTGTTTGAATATATATCTGTCAGTGGACATTTCGGTTGTTTCCACTTGGGGGATGTTTAGCTGTTTTTTTTTTTTAACTTTACAAATATGTATTGAGGGTTTACTAACTTCCAGCAGGGCTACTGGGCATAGAATTAAAAATAGATATATTGTGTGCCTTGCCTTGAGGATCTCACAGTCCATGAGAGGAAACAAGAGATTTCCATATGTAGGAATAAGACACAGCCTATCTTATTTAT
Source organism: Vulpes lagopus (assembly GCF_018345385.1). Taxonomy (NCBI): domain Eukaryota; kingdom Metazoa; phylum Chordata; class Mammalia; order Carnivora; family Canidae; genus Vulpes; species Vulpes lagopus. The sequence continues at coordinate 27,146,389 of NC_054848.1, forward strand.
AGCCTGTACAAAGACAGGGTGTTGAGAGAACTACTATTACACTCTTTCCCCAAGCCAGGTCCATTTATTGAATTTATGCTTGTTTATACTCAGTTTTTCTCTTCGACGAGAGTTTGTCCAAAGTCTTTTCTGGGGCACTTGAGGAGACATTCTCTTACCCGTCTATTCTCAACAAAGCAGACACTATGAAAACTCAAGTCATATTAAGGGATCCTATGGAAATCCAAGTCATGTCATATTACTGTTGCAGTCAAAACTCTTCTACTGCCTCTCAATTTATTCACAGCAAAGCCAAAGTCATTACATGGTTCTGCTAGGGTCTAGATCTGTGCTGTCCAATACGATACGGTAAATACCTTCACATGTGGCTACTGATCACCTGAAGTGATGTTAGGAGAATTGAGATGTGTTTTTTTTTTTTTTTGAGATGTGCTTTAAGTGTAAAATATACATCAGATTTCAAAGACTTAGTACAAAAAAATTGCTCTAACTCTGTACCTTCTACTCAATTTTTTTGAGAACCTACAACTGCTGTAAAACATAAAACTGTTTAACAATTTCATTTTTATTCATCTCATTTTTCACTAATACTTTCTATATGACATACAGGTTGAAATAATATTTTAATATATTGGGTTAAGTGAAATATATTCATTTCATCTGTTATCACTTTTTTAAATTTATTATTTATGATAGTCACACACAGAGAGAGAGAGAGAGAGAGAGAGAGAGAGAGAGAGAGAGAGGCAGAGACACAGGCATAGGGAGAAGCAGGCTCCATGCACCAGGAGCCTGATGTGGGATTCGATCCCGGGTCTCCAGGATCGCGCCCTGGGCCAAAGGCAGGCGCCAAACCGCTGCGCCACCCAGGGATCCTGTTCTCACTTTTTAGAAAAAGATAAGGCAACTCTATAAATTTCAATTACATATGTGGCTCACCTTAATTTTCTATTGACCAGCACCGATCTAGCAAATCTGCATATCCCCAATTTCCTTACCTCTCTGACCTTATTTCTGTCTACACTCTATTTCTCTAATCCTTCTTGAGACCCTCTAGCTTCCTTGCTGTGCTTCTCAAATATACTACATGGGTCTCTGCCTCTGAGTCTTTGTACTTGCTGTATTTTTCTGCCTACAATGTCCTTCCCTTAAATACCAAATATGCCTGGCTCCCTCACCTTCTGCACATCTTCCCTGATGACCCTACTGAAAATTACACTTCTCCCAACTTTCTATTCTTTCTCCCTGCTTCACCTTTCTAGTTCTTAAAAGTTAACAAACAAACACTATAATTTGGTTATTTTACATAATGTCTATCTCACACATATGAAATTAAGCTTCCTGACATCAAAGATTTTTGTCATATCCCTTGCTCCTGGTACAATGCCTGACACAGAATAGATGCTAAATCAGTAACTGTTGCATTAATGAATGAATTCTGCCATTATTCTTTCCAATTTTACATGCATTTTGCTTTTATTTTTTAATTTTTTAAAATTTATTCATGAGAGACACAGAGAGAGAGAGGCAGAGACACAGGCAGAGGGAGAAGCAGGCTCCATGCTGGGAGCCCGATGTGGGACTCCATCCCGGGACTCCAGGATCATGCCCTGGGCTGAAGGCGGTGCTAAACCGCTGACCCCCCCACCCCCACCCCGGCACCGGGGCTGCCCACATTTTGGTTTTAAAAGAATCTTTCCCATTCTTTGTCATACTGATAGGTGGTGGGGACTAAGGAGTGCTTTTGTCAGTGATGAGCACCAGGTGATGTATGAAAGTGTTGAGTCATTATACTGTACACCTGAAACTAATATTACACTGTAGGTTGGTTAACCGGAATTTAAATAAAAACCTAAAAAAAAGAATCTTTCCCATTCTTTGTAATACTGATTCTGAAACATGGTCTAATTTACTCACCAACATGTACTACAATATTTCACCAAACTGGAGACATATAACACCATCCTATGTTCTGCCAGGCGTGAATTGGAAAGGGCATGGTGCTGATTAAACTCTGACACTTCTCATTTAGAGGCTTTCTTCGATGAAGAAGTTGTTGTTTTAGTTTTCTTTATATGTGTGTCATATATTCCTCTTGCATAGACAAAAGTAAAATATAAGTGAAAAACTGGTGAGGTAGTCCTAAAACTTTCTCATATTTAGAACTTGTCTCTCCTCTATCACCTTTCCCTTCAGAGTATTTGACTTCTGTTTTTACCCATCCTATCAGAGGATGATTTCTTCAGAGGGCTCCACCACTGTTTCTTGGATTTTCTTCCAAACCATATGTGGTCTTGCCAGCAGAGTTTGTAAAACCCATCCTGGTTTCAGTGATTTTAATATGATACAATGTGCAGGTTAGAATGGATGAAATTCAGTTCATTTGCACAGCTTCCCAGCACTGAGATAGTAGCCACTGAATCAAGTACTAAGTCCCCACATTACTACTATGAGATGGTATTCGTCTTCTCTAATTTGCAGATAAAGGAAAATTAGTCTTAGTATTTTTCCCAAGGTCATACAGCTATTACGTAGTCAATCCAACATTCAGTCCTGGGTCATCTGGGTCCACAGTCTGTGCTTGTCACTTGACCGTTACATCTGGTCTATGAGTGCTTCCACCTTACCTAGCTATGTAGACAGTATATACTCCAGTGAGAGTATATCGAATTGCATCAGATATTCAGGGGAAGTTACTAGTAGAAAAAATAGGAGATATGGAGCTTAAAGATCTGGAAATATAGACCTCAGAGTCCTCTGCAATAAGTTGGTGGCTAAAATATGGTATACTAACTTTTGCACTAATCATTTGCTCTTCATATTTGGCATCTTCTGAATCCATCCTTTCTTCATTTTCAGATTAATGATCAGAAATTTTCCCTCTCACTTATTTAAATTGAAAAATCAAAGAAAAAGTCCCTTTCACAGCTACTCACTGATTTCTTATGTATGGGTAACCTGTAGTTCCTGCTCTTCTTCCCCTTGCCCTTCTTTAATGTGGAAAGCCAAAGGAAGGCCTAGAGTATTCTGACCCTCCAAAAGCTACGTGGGTCTGTGAAGAGGTTCTTCAGCTCAAGAAATCCTCAGCTGAAAGAGAACATGGTTCTCCCTTCTTGTCATTCACATGCTTGTTTTTAGTGATGATCCTGAAGCCCCTAACTTTGACTTTAGAGAAATAAAAGGGGAGAAGGGAGAAAAGTGAGCTTTATGAGAAAAACCGTACCCCCTACATAGCTATCCCGTCCCATCTGGGTTCTCTGACATGGATTGGGACATGGGGTGCAGAGGAGGTTGAAATTATCCGTAGGAAACCTAGTACTGCTGTCAATTCTTAGTAAACCCTATGGGCAAGTGGCTGGTGTCAATTGCTCGCAGCCTGTCTAAGAATGTGGAATTGAACCATTTTTCTAGACTCAGGACTGAGCAGCAATTCTTAGATGAGGAAAACATCCATTATAGACATCCTTTATTTGTTTAAAAATTCTCAGGTGGTTCAAATGTTTGAGACTAGGTTTCAAGGTTGTATGTCAGTCTACCTCATCATTCTTCCTTTTCTCTCCTTTGTCCGTTCATTCGTTCCTTCCTTTCCTCCTCCTTCCCTCCCTCCCTCCCTCCCTCCGTTCACAAATCTTTGTCTCCTTTAATATTTGGCTCCATCATCTTGTACTGTGTCCCCAATACGTGGAGCAACCATTTTATTCTCATTTTAGTTAACTATAAAACTTGGCTAAAAGTCAGATTACATTTGTAAAACCTAGACAGATGGGTAAAAGCTTTTCTCAGCCTTCATCTAGAAATTAACCATATCAGGGAGAGAAAATATCCCAAACCCAACAAACAAAAGCTTGAAGAGCAAGAAAGGGTAATATCAAACCCCCCAAAAAACAACCAAACAAAAAACAAAAACAAACAAAAAAAACCCCAAACGTCAAACCTAGAGTAAAATTCTAAAAGCCAATACCTCCAATCTCCACTTCAAACATGTCTCAAACTAGTTACTTGTGTATTTTTTTCTTTCAGGAAAATCCAGCCAAGAAAAAGAGGGAAAATGTATTTATTAATCGTAATTGAGATTTATATATTAAATTGCTATCAAACTCTATAAACATTGTGTACCGATTTTCCAAATTTAATATTCTACTCTATTTCCTTAGGTCATTAATTATTCTTTGAAAAATTGATTTTTAAGATCTGAGTAATAACCCATATGTAGGCACACTGTATTTCACCATTCTCTTTTATTATTAGACATTTAGTTTGGTTCCTATTTTTCATTATAATAAATAACCCTATAAAATACATTTGTTTATGCATTTTGATTTACATATCTGCTAATTTCCTAAGAATAAGGAAGAAATGTACACAATAAGAACACTATGGATTTTGATACACATTGCTAAATTCCTTCTGAATGCTAGTAATAAGAATACTCATGCACTTCCACCAACAGTTATAAAACACTTGTCTCAACACATGTTTACCACTATAGCACATTATGATTTATAAGCCTGATGGAAAGAAGAAAAATAGTTTCTCAAGGATGTTTTTTCGGTTTTTTATTAATAAAAAAACTTGAAAAAAATTGTGTATTTGTCATGTGCTTCTACTATTGTCTGCTGTGTCTGTTGCCCATTTTTCTTCGGTGTTTTATTTGTAAAAGCTCTTTTCACGTTATCCACTTTGATAAAAAATAAAAATTAAAAAAATATTGACAACACATTTTTTAGTTTCCCTTCTACTTTTTGAATTTTTGTTTGTTTCTAAATAAAAATTTATCACTTTCTTTGTTATTTCTTTCACTGATACTATTCTGAAAATTGTAAATGTCCTAGAGTTGTTTAAATATTTACCTTTACATCATTCTGGATCATTATACTTTCATTTAAAAAGAATAAAAATTAGAGAGAGAGACAAACTATGAGAGACTCCTAACTCTGGGGAACAAACAAAGCTTTGCGGAAGGGGAGGAGGGGGGTGGGTTGGGGTAACTGAGTCATGGGCACTAAGAAGGGCACTTGATGGGATGAGCACTGGGTGTTATACTGTATGTTGGCAAATTTAAATTTAAAAAAAGAAAAAAAATCAAAAAGAATAAAAACTTAATCCATCTTAAATTTATATAGCTAAGTTTCTGATCTTGAAGGGTTTTTCAGAAATTGATATTTTTTTCCCAGCACAATCTATTCTCTATTGATTTGTGGTAGTTTCCTCATTTTGTGTCTTATATGCAATGGAGTTCTTTTTACTGATCTACTATAGATTTTTTTTACAGTAATGCACTACTTCAAGCACTGTAGCTTTAAAGTAGGTTTAATTTCTGGTAGGTTAACCTCCTCTCTTACCTTAGCTATTCTAATTTACATAATATGAGTATCATTTGGCCAAATTACAGAATAAATCTCATCAGGGATTTTGATAAGGATTCCATTAAATCAACAAATTATTTTGTGAAGAATTATTGTCTTTCCAGTATAAATCTGTTAAATTTTCTTTTTTTTCTGTTAAATTTACTGTATTTATAGTGCACCTGGAGTGTATCTGGGACTTATCTGTGCATTATAAATAATTAAGTATGTTTTCTAATTAACTTTCAGCATCAGTTTGAAAGGCAGTGACTTGCATATGATTTTAAGGATATTAACTGTATACTAATCTAGAAAATTCTTAAGTATTCCCAGATAGAATAAATCATCACTTAAGAAGTAGAAGTTTTGGCTAAGCTATTTGCCATAGTCTTTCTCTTCACACAATGTTTGTGGAAAACTTTTCTGATGATTTAATTTTTTAAAAAAAGTACAGCATCGTTTTAAATATGAAAACATTTGGTAGTCATTTCTTGTCTAGATCTGTTTTTTATACTTTGAAATATAAAAAAGATGGTGCCAAAATCCCACCGGGACCTTGTTATAATCTTTTTCAAGCGCATGTGTTTTCTGAAATTTCAAAAGCCTCGATTTGAAGTTTTAAAAGCTGCAATTTGAATTTATGTATTCAGATGATTGCAGAAGAGCAAAGGAACACAGTTAGCATTTCCAGGCTTGTCTCTTGACAGAACAGTTTAAACGTGCTTTATATTGGCATTCATCACATGAAGTGTTATTTCTTTGTTTACCTACTCGCTTAATGCTTATGGTAGGATTTATTCAGGCATGTGGTAGTAATAATAATGAATGGGATATTTAACATTACCCATCTGCAATTAAGTGCTAAATATTTTACTTTTAGAGGCATTTCAATACATTTAGCTATTTTTTTTAAAGAATGGCTTCTGTTTGAAATATTGGCTCTGTTGCTGTTTACATTATAAATGCTCTTAATGCAATTGAAGGAAGCACATATTATGATGGGGAGAGATTTGCATAATCAGAAAGGAAGAGTTATGGATGTGCTGCAAAATTCAATGAATTTAACATTAACTCTTAATGAACATGTTCTGTGGGGCTGCTGTTATGGTGAAAGGAAGACTGCCAAATCACATGGCATGATTTTAAAAGGGGAGGATCTACCAAGTGTTTCAGGCCAAGCACTAGATATTTTCACATTTGGATCTTTTTAAATACTCAGTACATCGTTTATATTGCCTTTGTCAAATTGCCAATGAAGAAAGTGAAGCCCCTGAGATGCATATACTCTATATATCCAATATAAGGCAATTATCTCTCCCATTTTCCAAGTAAGAAGTACCTCTCTTAAGTTTTTCATGAACTGTAACATGGAAACTTCAGAAAATGTAGAGAGAATGAACACCCTGTTCATCTATGCTGCTTAACTCATTTGATTGTACAAATTTAAAATTATATATTAAAAAGATCACATTTTCCCATTCACAGTTTAGACAGTAGTTGTGTATACATCCCTCATATCCATGTTCAACATTGGAATTGTCACTATGAGGATGTACTTTCTGATTCACCTAATTCAGTTTTCTGGACAAAGTCATCATCATTTCTACCCATGTGGCCTGATGTACAGCACTGCTGAGTCCATGTTTAAAGTTCTACTGGAAATTTTATTCTAAGCCATAAGCACGCGTTTACACCAGACAGTTTTATGTTATGTAAAGACAGTTTTTCTCTTTTCTGTGCCATATGTCCTTGGGGTATACAATGTAACCACTTACTGAGTTGCTTATAAAATAATTTTCACAGACCTTGTATAAGTTGCTTATAAAATAATTTTCACAGACCTTGTATATAATGGCATACAACTTTTTAAATGTGATTTCATACCAACAAGCTAATCATGACTTCTGTTAATTAATTTTTTTCTTGTTTCTTTTCTCTGTCAAGTGTCTTCTACAGGCAGACAAAATCATCATCAATTGAGATTAATGTCTTTCTCAGACAGTAGTTTGTTGTTCTGAGCAAAACAAAATGCATATCTTACAACATGAGAAACTTCAAAAGGATTCAAATATAAGGTCTTTCTTAAGGTAAAAAATAAATCATATTTAGCCACACACATTAACTTCCCCAGGTCACACCCTCTACAGGACTTTGTCAGGATGCAGGCAAGATTTTGCCCTCTCAGAGCTTACATTCTATTAGGAGGAGACAGACAATAAACAAGATAAACTGAAATGTGCAGATTGGGACATAGTGTTAAGTGCTACACAGAAAAGAAAAAGGAAGCCTGGGCAGCCCGGGTCGCTCAGCGGTTTAGCGCAGCCTTCAGCCCAGGACATGACCTTGGAGACCCAGGTGAGTCCCATGTCAGGCTCCCTGCATGGAGCCGTCCTCTCCCTCTGTCTGTGTCTCTGTCTCTGTCTCTCTCTCTCTCTTTCTTTCTCTGTCTCTCATGAATAAATAAATAAAATCTTAAAAAAAAAAAGGAAGCCAGGAAAAAAAGGAATATTGAGTGGAGTTGGAGGTTGGTTTTGCAATTTTATATCAATCAGAAAAAGCTTCATTGAAAAGGGTTATTTGAGTAAAATCATCATGGTAGAGAATGGCAATCTGCTCATCAAAAAATTTGATCCCCTTTTCTTCAACACAAAGCTAGCTGTCATGTCCCATTCTTCATTGTCATTGGGTATAGTAAATAACTGAATTCTAGCCAAGGAAATGTGAGCCAAAGTGATTTTCACTGATTCCAGGCCTGGCTCATAAATTAATCCCTACCCGTGTGATATTCCTTATTACTCCTCTTTCTAAAGCCGCATGTTAAAAATGTCAGAGCCACAAAATCAATGTATCTTGGGTCTTTGATTCACAATTTGGAGGGGAGCTGTTTGCCAACCAGAAACAACTTTGTAAATTTTGCAGGAGTGAGAGGCTTACATTAAGCCACTGAAATAAGGTGCTTCTTTTTAAGTAGCAGCTTGAATTGAATTAAATTAAATACTAAAAGGGTGAGGGAACAAACCACACAAATAATGCGGGGAGGGTATTCTAAGCAAAAGAAAAAAATACAAAGGTCCTGAGGCAGGAATGTGGTCAGAGTGTTCCCAGAACAACAAAGAAGTGAAAAAAAAATCGCAATAAAATGAGAGAAGGGAAGAGAAGTAGAAGACAAAACAGCTAAATTTGAATAGATTCTACTTAGAATCCCAGGCCTGTCATGTTTCATTTGCCTCCTCAATCTCAGCTAGATAGCTGAGGTGTCCTTGGTTCTTTTCTATCTCTTCCAGAGTGTATCAATAAACGTGTCCTCACAATTCTATGTGAGATAGCTTCTTGAATGTGCCCATTTCTGTCCATTCTCCCTGCCATCCACTCTTCCTATCCTCTCTGTCTGGATTATTGAGGCTATTTCTTAATTGGGTTCTGCTTCCCACCTTACTATCTTCTTATCCATTCTCAACACTTCAGAGGGAATCATCTTTCTAAAATATGTCTTTGGTTATACCCTCACACTGAGTAACTCCCTAGGGTCACTGGGAAAATCCCTCTTCTTTATCAGGGATCAGAAAGCTCTTTATGATATAATCCCTACTTACTTCTCTGTCTTCAATTTTCTTTGCATTCTAAAATCCATTGAACTAAAAAAAATAAATAAAAAAAATAAAATCCATTGAACTTATTCTTCCTTGAAATCCAGTATTGTACTCATGTTAGAACTTAGCATATTCTGCCTTTTCTGTCTGGGATGTGCTTCCCCACATCTTGATCTAGGTAGCTTCTCATTACCTTTCCAGTCTCAGGTTAGCCATCCCTTCCTCTATGAAGCTTTTCTCAATTATCACCCCCATCCCAATCAGTCTGTGTTATAGGCCCTGTTATATAATCCCATAGTTCTTCAGACTGTTTGTGTCACAGGGTATATTGTAATTTCCTATGTCTGTCAATATATTACAAGCACCATAAGGACAGGCACTATACATACTGTGATCTCTTATTCTCAGTACGTAGTATATAGTATTAGTTCAATTCTTAAATTCAGTATCTCAAAATGGCACCATCTTAATTGTGTATTTGAGTACAATAACGTTATTTGCATTATTCTTGGGAAATTTTCCATGAAAAAGAAAGGGTGTGTCATGGATGACGAACTCTATGTAAAATTAGCTAAATTTAATTTGGAGAAAACTGTATTCTTGGGGTTTCCAAACTATAGCCCGTGAGCCAAATCCTGCCCACCACTTGTTTTTGAAAATAAAGTTTTATTGGGAACACAGTCACACCCATTCATTTACAGATTGTCTATTACTTTGTTCACATTGCAATGGCAGAGCTGAGTAGTTGCAACACAGACTGGATGGCTCACAAAGCCAAAAGTATTTACTATTTGGCACTGTACTAAAGGTTGCTGACATCTACTAGACACTAAATCCCTTTCTTAGGTATATACTAGGGAATTAAAGCATGAGGATTCTTTTTTTAAAAAGATTTTATTTATTTATTCATGAGAGACAGAGAGAGAGAGAGAGAGAGGCAGAGACACAGGCAGAGGGAGAAGCAGGCTCCATGCAGGGAGCCTGACGTGGGACTCAATCCTGGGTCTCCAAGATCACGCCCTGGGCTGAAGGCGGCGCTAAACCGCTGAGCCACCCGGGCTGCCCAAGCATGAGAATTCTGATAGAAGATAATCGGTATTATCTTTTTAACTTCATTATATATGTATTCATGAAAATGTGTGTGGCTATTAAAATGCTCCTTCATCCTTTGAAATAATTATTAGTCCTTTACACAAATTAGTATTCCATAGTACATAACATGAAGAATGGCTAAAAGGAAAACTAGACATTGCACCTAATTACAAATATTCATTCTGTTTAAATTTATTAAAGTATACTAGTATGGGAGGCTACGTTTACTTGGCTTATAATCAAACATGGAAAATAGAAAGATCCAGGCCCTTACCTCTTTTTCCTCTTTTTTGCTTTTATGTTATTTAAATTTCTTTCCTTATTTTTGTCTTTCTCTCTAATCCAAAACCAACTATCACTTCTATACTTTCAAATCCTTTTTTTGTAAGTGTGTCTTTTTCTGAGGGTTTTATGGTGATTTTTTTTATTACTTGGTCTATAATTTGAATTCCCCAGGGTGCTTGTAATTTCCACCCCCAGCAAAATGTCATCTGCTGTTCAGCACTATGTACGGTTCCAATAGAATGTCAAGGAATTAGATACACAAGGAAGGCTAAAGTTCCTCAGAGAGAAAAAGGACATATTTTGCTCACTGCTTTTTATCCTAGAGAAGAAAGGGTAAAAGGTTTTTCCAGTTTATTTATTTAAAATCTGCACACAACTCCAGGTAAGTTCTTCAGAAACACAGGTTATTATACTTTAAAAGAATATAGCCATAGGAGGTACAAGAATAGTTTTATTCCCTCAAACAACAGTTCCTGAATTGTGGTCTAGGAACCCCTGGGGTCAAGTGCTTTCAGGGGGTCTGTGAGGTCAAAACTCTTTTCATAATAATACTATGATATCATTTGCCTTTGTCTCTTTCTTTCTCTTAAGAGTTTTCCAGAGGCTCTATTATGAGTGATACAGTAGCACAGCGTAAAAGCAGATAAATATCAGCATTAGTTCTCTTAAGGTAAATACTAAAGTGATATTCAAAAATGTAAGACAATGTCACTTTTCACAATCTTTTCTACTATAGAAAATAGTTTTCATAAAACATTTGTTACTTATATTAACATGAAGTGAGCTATGATAATTTTTAGATGAATAAATGACGGCCAAAAGCATTTCTCATTTTTCATGTCGACAACGGTAGATCTAGAGAGAAATTGTTGAAAATGCTGAAAACCAATAGAAAAGAGTAACACTCTTCCTCCTCCTCCAATACACTAAACATTTCAAATTTTCTCACAAGACTAAATTGAACAGCTCTGGTTTCTTGGACGCAGGCAGGTGATCTAAGAACAAATGTACCTGCAAACAGTAGTTTGGAATGTCACCTGTTCCAAAAAAGGACAGTGGATATTATTTAGATTAAGGATGATGTGGTGGTTTTAACCATGATCCCCTCTGAGTTACTGACATTGAAACTGAACCATGAAATATGTGTAAACAAGCTTAGATGAAGTATAGGGGAACAGCTCCCACACAGAGAAAGAAACTTCCTTCAGGAGGTAAATACAGAGAGATTTAGAGGAATTGAAAGTAGACCTCTGTAACTAAAGTGTGGTGAGCAAGGTGGAGAATGCAAGATAAGGCCAGAGGGAAGAGCAGGGGCCAGAAGGCCACAGTAAGAGTATGAATTTTATCTTAAGTGCAACAGGAAACCATCTACTTAAGGATCCTAGGAATTCAAAGTGGGGGGGGGGGAATGACTACCTAGGAGGCTAGAAAATCTGTTCCTTAGATGAAGAAGGGGGAAAGCATTGTAGAAAAAAATCAGCATAGACAAAAGCTCAGCAAGTCAAAGTTCATGGCCTCTCTAATGTTTCCATAGTGAAGAAATGTGAAAGGGGGGTTGCAAGACAAAGTACTAGAAAGGTAGGTTTGGGTCAGGTATTGCAGAGCTCCCCATGCCTGCAAAGGTTTAAATATACCCTCTGCAGTGCAAGAGAACCACTAAAGATTTTTAAGCAGAGGTATAGCATCATTCTGTTTATTTTCTAAATAATGTATTTATCAATCATTAAGGATATATAATAAAAGTACTTAAATAGGTTGTGTAAATATCATAACTTTTACTGAATTATCTCTGAGTTTTAAAATTCGATCATGAACAAAATTCACTAGCGTATTATTTTTTTCAACCCTTCCCATCAGTGATTAAATTAATTAAATATTGCGTTTGGGTAGAGAGGAATTTAGTAAGTCTACCTAATAGATAATTTAAGATTAGCTTTGGCCCATAAGGTAGACTATTGAATTTAGCTAAGCACACCTTTAAAAATAGTAAAATCCAAACAATAACTCCAAAGATTTTTTTTAAGACTTAGACACATATGACAGAGTCAACAGATTGTGAACTAAAAAATATATTTCCTGGTTCTTAGATCAAGAAGACAGACAGACAGCAGACTGACAGCACTGAAAAAGTTGTCTATAGGTTCATGAAGATTGAAGGTAGTTTCTCTCTTCACTGGGAGCTGACTAGTATTACTTTCCTGCTGAATATAGAAGGGTGATGTGTTTCCATTCTCTAGAGAGAGAATTAGAACTCTCTCTAGAGACAGTTGATGGTTTCTAGGCAACTGCCATATCATTTTCTCACTATATGATTCAAAAAGCAAAATATGGGCAGCCCCGGTAGCTCAGCGGTTTAGCGCGCCCTCAGCCCAGGGTGTGATCCTGGAGACCTGGGATTGAGTCCCACGTCGGGCTCCCTGCATGGAGCCTGCTTCTCCCTCTGCCTGTGTCTCTGCCTCTCCCTTTCTCTGTGTCTCTCATGAATAAATAAATGAAATCTTTAAAACAACAACAAAAAGACACACAAAAAGCAAAATATAACGCAAAAGTGAGCAGCAATAAGAGGCCAACAGGTAGTAAATATTGCGTATATAACATTTGTGTTATACACTTATTAGGGGAAAATTAGATTACCCTCTCATAAGATAAGCAGAAAAGACCCATGTCTAAATTACACTGGGTAACAAGGGATACACAGTATAGACATTTTATAGACATACACAGATAGGCATTTTGAAAAAATATTTTGAAAAAATATAAGCATATACAAAATTGTAATAGTATGATGAATTCCTATAACGTGTAATCCAGGTTCAACAATTACTAGTATATTGCCAAACTTGTTTCTATAATTTTCTCATTCCTGACTATTTCTTTTTTCAGGTTTATTGAAGCATAATTTAGATAATATAAAACTCACCACTGATAGGTATATAATTTAATGGCTTTTGGTAAACGTATAGATTCTGTATATCATCACTACACCTTCTACCCTTCCTCCTCCTTTCATTGGTTTCAACTCCAGTACAATGTTGAACGTTGAAGTACTAAAGGTAGACATCCTTGTCTTATTCTTGATCTCGAGGTGAAAACATTCAGCCTTTCACCATTATGAATGATGCTATCCATAGTTTTTTCATAGATGACCTTTACCATGTTAAGAAAGCTCTCTTATTTGTTGAAGATTTGTATCATAACTAGGTGCTAGATTTTACCCAGTGCTTTTTCTTCATCTCTTGACATGATCCTTTGGTTTTTGTGCTTTTCCTCTTAACATAGTATGTTACAATAATTATATTTTGATGTTAAACCATCTCTGCATTCCTGGAATAAATCTCACATGGTCATGGTTTGTAATCTTTTTTACATGCTCTGGGTTCAGTCTGCTAAATTTTTAAGGAATTTTGTGTTTATGAGGGATGTTTCTATTAATTTCTTAATTGTAATATTTCTGTATAGTTTAGACCAAAGTAATGCTGGTCTGATATAAGGGGTTGGAAGTTCCCTCCTCTGCTTTTATTCTGAAAGGATTTGTGAGGGATTGGTATTTTTTTTAATTTTTTTATTTATTTATGATAGTCACAGAGAGAGAGAGAGAGAGAGGCAGAGACACAGGCAGAGGGAGAAGCAGGCTCCATGCACCGGGAGCCCGACGTGGGATTCGATCCTGGGTCTCCAGGATCGCGCCCTGGGCCAAAGGCAGGCGCTAAACCGCTACGCCACCCAGGGATCCCCGGGATTGGTATTTAAAATAATTTTTTTTTGCAAGTTCATGAGTAAATCATCTGTACTGGGGCTATTTTTGTCAGAAGATTTACAATTACTAATTTAGTTTCTGTACTTATGTATTTTCAGATGTTCTATATTTTTAAAAAATCTATTTTGGTAATTTATGTCTTTCTAGGAATTTGACCATTTTATGTAATTTGGAGAAATTGTGGCTAAAGTTGTTTATATGATTACCTTCTACTTCTAATTTCTGTACGGTTGGTAGTGATGTTCTCGCTCCTCTCTTTCCTTTGTGATTTTGGTAACTTTAGTCTTCATTCTTTTTTTCTTGGTCAGTCTAGCTAAAGTTTTGCCAATTTCAAAGTCTTTTAGAACATTAATGTTTGGTTTATTGATTTTCTCTATTCTGCTTTTTATTTTATAGATTTTTGCTCTAGTCTTCATTATTTCCTTTGGGTTTAGAGTGCTATTTTTCTGGTTTCTTATGGTGAAAGCTTGAGTTATTGATTTGAGAATTTTAACCTTTTCTAATATAAGTGTTTGAAGTTTCAAATTTCCCTGTGAACACTGCTTTAACTGCATCTCATAAATGTTGACATGTGATTTTATTTTCACTCAGTTCAAAATATTTTCTAATTCCTCTTGTGATGTCTCTTTTGACCTGTGGGTTATTTAGGTGTTGTTTAATTTCTAAATATTTTGGTATCTCTCAGATTTCCTTCTGTTGTTATATTCTAATTTAATTCTTGATATAAGAGAACATGATTTTTATTAATTCAATCCTTTTAAGTTAATTGAGATTTGTTTTATGACCTAGCATATGATCTATCCTTGAGAACATGCCATGGGCACTTTAAAATAATATGCATTCTAAAACTACTAGATTTTAAATATAAAAAATAAACTTGTGGTTGCCAGAGGGGAGGCGGGTCGAGTGAAATACATAACTGGGACAAAGAGTACACTTATTGTGATGGGCACTGGGTAATATATATATAATTGTTGAATCATTATATTGTACACCTGAAACTAATATAACACTGTATGTTAATTATACTTCAAATAAAAATGCAAAAAAAGAATATGTATTCTGCTGTTATTTCGTGGAGTATTCTATAAATGTCAGATCAAATTAGTTGATAGTGTTAGTCTTCAATATTATTGCTGATTTTCTGTCCAACTGGCCAAATATTGAGAGTGGTATTAAATATCTAATAATTATTGCTGAATTGTTTATCATTTCCCATTTGAATTCTGTTATTTTCTGCATCATAAAATGTGGGGTTTATTAATTATAATTATGTCTTCTGATGAATTTACCCCTTTATAGTCATAGATGTCCTATTTTGTCACTAGTAACATGTTTTACCTTAAAATCTATTTCATCTGGCATTGGTATCACTCTTTTATTTTTATTATGGATGCTATCTGTATGGTATATCTTTCTCCTTTTTTCTTTTCTTTTCTTTTTTTTTTTTACTTTCAAAGTATATGTGTCTTTGGCTCCGAAGCATTTTTTTCCACAGAATATAATCAGGTCTTTTAAAAAATCCAGTCTGAAATATCTTTTTTAAAAAAGATTTTATTCATTTATTTGACAGAGAGAGAAACAGAGAGCACAAGCAGGGGGAGTGGTAGAGGGAAAGGGAGGAGCAGGGAGCCAGACATGGAGCTCAATCCCAGGACCCTGAGACCATGACCTGAGCTGAAGGCAGATGCTTAACTGACTGAGCCACCCAAGAGCTCCCCCAGCCTGAAATATCTTAATTGGAATGCTTAATACATTCACCTTTAATGTGGCTATTGATGTAGTTCTATTTAAATCTGCCATTTTGCTCTTTTTTTATGTCTCATGTCTTTTTTTATGTCTCATAGTGTTAACCATATTCTTTTGTTAAATATTTTTGGTATACAAATTTAATTCCTCTGTTTTCTTTTAAACTACAAGGTTATTTTCTTATGGATTGTTCTAAAGTTTACATATGAAACTTTATCATAGTATATTTTAGATCAACCAATTTAACTCACTTCCATTAGGTTGCCTATCATCAAAAAAAAAAAACAAGAAATGACAAAATATTGGCAGGCATATGAAGAAAAGGGAACTCTTGTACACTGTTGGTGGGAATGTAAATTGGTACATCTACTGTAGAAAACACTATGGAGGTTTCTCAAAAGGTTAAAAAGAGAACTACCATATGATTCACTGATCCAACTCCAGGTATATATCTAGAGGAAATGAAGTTATATCAAAGAAATATCTGCACTCTCATGTTCATTGAAGCATTATTCACAATAATCAAAGTACAGAAGCAACTTAAGTGTCCGTCAATGGATGAATGGACAAAGACAGTATGATATATATATATAATGGGATATCATTCAGCCTTAGAGAAATCCTGCCATTTGTGACAATGTCAATGTACTTAGCAGACACTGTGGTAAGGTAAATAAGCCAGACACAGAAAGACAAATATTGTACCATTTCACTTATACATGGAGTCTAAAAAAAGTCAAACTCAGAGAAACAGAGAATAGAATGACGGTTGCCAAGGGTTGAGAAGTTAGGGAAATGAGATGTTCGTAATTGGGTATAAAATTTCAGTCATGGTAAGTTTGGGGGATCTACTGTACAGCATGGCAGCCATAGTTAATAATGTATTGCATACTTGAAATTTGCTGAGAGTAAATCTTAAATGTTTTCAACACATATACACAATTGGTACCTATGGGAGGTGACGGATGTTAATTAGCTTGATTTTACTAATGATTACTCAAGGTATACTTATAACAAAATATCACATTGTACATCTTAAATATGTATAATTTGTCAAGCATGCCTCAATAAAGCTAGAAAAAAACTAATTCTAGTAAAATATAGAAACTTTGCTCTGATAAGTTCTTTTTTCCCTCCTTCTTTGTGCTATTTATCACCATATTCATTGCATCTATGTGTAATAATACAAAAATACAGTGATATAATTGTTTTATGCAAAAATATGCCTCAAAAACAAGACCATACATCTATATTTGTACAGCCTTTTATATTTATGTGCATATATACTGATTCTGTTGCTTTTCATTTGTTCATGTACGTTTGAGTTACTGAATAATATCATTGGTTTCAGCCTGAAGGAGTTTCTTTAATTTTTTTTCTTGTAAGTCAGGCTACCTAGAAAGAAATATTCTGATTTTTTGAGAACATCTTTATGCACTGTCTAAAAAACAGTTCTTTATCTGAAATTCTTGGTTGACAGTTTTTTTTTCTTTCAGCACTTTGAATACAACATTCTACTGCCTCTGGCCTTCATTGTTTATAAGAAGTTATCTGCTAATCATACTATATTTCCTTGTATAGAGTCATTTTTCTTTGACTGTTTTTAGGATTTTTACATTTGTGGTTGTATTTTAGTAGTTTGATGTTTTTGAGCATTGATCCCTTTGAGTTTATTTTGTTGGGGGTTTGTTCAGCTTCACTGTATTTCTGAAGAGTATGACCATTATATCTGCAAATAATTTTTCTGCTTTTTAATCTTTCTTTTCTTTCTGGGACCCATATTGATACCCTCAGTTTTCCTGCAGTTCTGAGTTTCTGGTCATTTTTTTCACCCATTTTTCTCTTTGTTTGGCAGATTGGACAGTTTCTATTTATCTTCAAGTTAATAGATTTTTTTTTCTTCTCCCATCTTGAATTTGCTCTTGAGCCATTTTTAGTAATTTTTAAAGTTTCAGTTATAGCACTTTCCAATTCCAGAATTTTCACTTGCTTTTTAATAATTTGGAACATTCTTGATATTCTCTATTTATGTCCTTGTCATCATACTTTAATTATTTAAACATGGTTTTCTTTAAGTTCCCAAAAGTATTTATTATAGGAGCTTTGAAGTCTCTATCTGCTCAGTCGAACATCTGGACCAACTCAGAGGTAATTTCTATTGCCTGCTTTTTGCCTCCTGAGTATGGTTTATAATTCCCTGTTTCTTTGGATGTATCATTATTTTTCTAGAAAAGTCAACATTTTAATACATTGAAGAAGGAGCTCCAGATTCTGATTGCCCCCAGCACCATCAGGGTCGTGGTTACCAAAGTTTTAACAACTTATCTGGACAATATCTGTGGAATGCTTCCCCATAGTGGGTGACTGCTAATACCCTTTCTCTGTTTTCAAAAAAGAAAAGAAAGAAAAAGAAATAAAATATGCCTTCATAGAGATCAGCAGAGCTTAGTTGTCACTCGGCAATGAAGCCAGCAGTTGAGCTCAAAGACCTGGAGTCAGTAAAATTTCCAATTTTTGTCAAAGAATCTGTATGTGTGTTAGGCAATGCATTCCACGTTCAGTTTTTAAGTCATACTATAGCAGATATATGGAGATTGTCCAGCCCTGTATGACATTCTCATTTGTCATCTATCCCTGAAAAATCAAATGTTTGGCTAGTTGTCCTGTCAATTGTTTGCCTAATCTAGACAGCAACTTTAGGACAGCAGAGTTGCTAGTTGGCTCATTTATTTGCTACCAAGTTCTGTCTGTTACTGTGTTTCTGGGCATGGGGTTTTATATGTTTGGCTCCACATAAAATCAGCCTCTCTGGAAGTGAAGCTGCTGGTTTTCATGTGTTATACTACCTCAATTTAACAGCTATGCTGACCAAACTGGGAGTGGGCAGTGGGAACAGTCCCAGACAAAACCACCATAGATCTCCACTGTTCTTATTCAAAGTTCAATAGTTTTCTATAAATAATCACTTTCCAATTATGTGTATCCCTTTGATCTCCAGGGTTATGAAATGTTTTGTCCAGTTTTATTGTTGTTCATTGGAAGTAGATAGGTTAAGCTACACTCTTCATTATCCCAGAAGTCCTATTCCCAGAGACTAATTTCTAAGCCCTACTCAGGTACCAGGCACAGGAATACCCATTTATTTATATTATCACTAATCATTACAGCAACCTTATGAGATATGCACTATTTTCCTTATTTTTCTAATGAGTAAAATGAGGCTCACATAGCATAAGTATCTTGCTAAACAAACAAAAAAGCAAAGTAAAAATATAAACACAAAAGTACCATGCTATTTACTTCCAAAGGAAATAAACACAAGTGGACAAAGAGGGGATTATTGCCCAGCATTTAGTTAGCAGGTTTATTTAATTGGCCAACTTCAACTCCAATTACTTAGTTTCCACTGTGCAGTGGAAAGGTTAATTGGCAAGAAAATAACAAACGTATCAGGAAACAAGCTATTTTTGTCATGAGTAGACTGATCATTTTAAAAATCATCTACTGATTCATAAAGGTAGAGTTTGGTGCTCACATGAAATCCTAATAAAAATATAACTGATATTCTTCACTGAGTTACATCCGCAAAAACCAACTCCAGCAACAAAAGATTGCCGAACAGTAATTCTAATCTTAATTCACATTTCTTGATCTCTAATGGGCACCAACACATTCACAGTTACAGAACATTCCAGAAATTCCATTTCTTTTCATTTCTTTTATATCTATCAACTGCTTCAGAATCTTTCAAGTTTTGAAACTCCACAAACCAAACACACATTCAAGGATTCTCTTGTCCTTTTTATTTTGCAGACCAACTTTGCCTCCTTTTCTAGTTCCCCTTACTCAGGCTTCTCTAGCCTTTTTTCTTTACTAATTACCCAAATTCTCCATCATTAAAAATTCATGAATAATCAAAGATAGTATTATCCCTAGATACTGGAGGAAACACAAATCTGAGAAGATACAGGCTTCAGCCTCATTAATTGGCTGAAGGAGAGGTAATAAAGGTAGGGGGGACACTCACTTGTTATTTTGTCTTGTCCCTGCTGTCCTTTGTCAGCTGTTTTGTTCACTTAGGTAAAAATGATCATAATGGTAGAGGTATGGGTTTGGGGTCAGAATCACTGACATTTAGTTCTTAATCGTTCTATAATTTTGATTAGCCTTGGTCAAAAATCTTAATCTTTTTGAGCCGCAATTTGATAATTTGTGTAACAGACATAAGAATACTGCTATCCATCCATTGCTTACCATGTCACAGTAAGGTGAGAGGAAGAAGATTATGAAGATTATGAAGATTAATGGGGAAACATTTGTAAAACTCTTAAAGACCATTTTTTAGCATAAGCACACAAAACTTAGTGTCATTACTATTTTTTACAGATCTTATTTATTTGTTTGAGAGAGAGAGAGAGAGAGCTTGCAAGGGGAGGGGCAGAGGGAGAGGGACAAGTAGAGTCTGTGCTGAGCATAGAGCCTGATGTGGGGCTCCATCCTGTGACTCTGAGATTCTTACCTGAGCTGAAATCAAGAGCTGGTTGCTCCACTGATTGAGCTACCTAGGCATCCCCTAGTGTCATTAATATTAACTCTTATAACTTCCAAATTTCTTGCTTGGGCAAACACATAGATAGTGATACCACTCACGGTAGATTTTGTGAAAGAACAGAACATATTTAGCATTGGATATAATGATTTTTGAGGTGGCTTCCAGACATGGAAGATGAAATGCCCCATTAGAGGCTAGACATGTATGTCTAATCTGGAGCCAATATTGAGCTGAATATTAAATTTAGAGTCCAAAATCAAGTGGAACAGACTACTTATCTGCATATTCCATGATCCATTCTTCCCTTCTTGTCCAGAACAGGAATCCAATGTTTACCTACCCAGCTCAGAGACTATGGTCATGAGAATCAATTCAGACTAATGAGATGTAAGGAAGAGTGTTATATGGGCTTTCTGTGCAGTCCCCTAAAAGGGTAAAGGCATACCCATTCTCTCTTCTTCCCAATCCTGCAGTCTGAAAAGCAGATGTGATAGCTGGAGAGCTAAAAGTCATCTTGGATCATGAGGATAAGGGTGTTATCAAGGATGGAAGATTTTGAGACAGAAGGAGTCTTGGTTTTTGACATCATAGAGTAATGATGCCAGTCTACCTTGTTGCAGATTACTTTTATACATGATAGATGGATACACTTCTGTCTTATTTCAATCATATTATTATTATTATTATTATTATTATTATTATTATTTTACCTCTTGGTTTGATTTCTAAATGATATAGGGAGAGCTAACATCTGTGGCTATGGATAACAACCAGGGAAAGTATATAGGTTAAGAGGATAAGGTTGAGGAAAGGTCACTTAGAAACATCAGGATTAAGGGAAGATGAAAGGAGGAGTACAGTTAAGACATAAATTATGCAGAAAAGTAGAAATAAAATCAGATGAAATAAATGACATGGAGACAGCAAGGTGGGACAAATCACTAAGATGGAAAGTCAGTTAATGCCAGGTAGCCTACAGTGGTACTGAACTACAGGAGATCACTGATGGCCTTGCCAAAGATATCAGCAGAGTAGTGGTGGAGACCAAGAGCAAACAAAACAAAACAAGACAAAACAAAGAAACAAAACCAGATAAGAGGGGTGCCTGGGTGGCTCAGTTGGTTATACATCTGCCTTTGGTTGAGGTCATGATCCCAGGGCCCTGGGATGAGCCCTGGATTAGGCTCCCTGCTCAGTGGGGAGTCTGCTTTTCCCTCTTCCACTGCCTGCTGCTCTCTCTGCTTGTGCTCTCTCTAATAAATCTTTTTAAAAACCCAGATAAGATAAATGAGAACATGTGAATTTAAGTATTAGTGACTATGAAGAGAATAATTCAAATGGGAATCATAACTAGGAAAGGGAAGTAAGAGACCTTTCTCATCTTTGGCTGCCCAGAATCTGAATACCCTATACCTGTAGTGGTAATTCCAAGATCATTATGTAATCAAATGCAGGAAGTTCAGTTTTCAAATCTGGAATGAGTGACAAAAGAACTCCAAGGTACTCTTTCCAATTCTTGCCAATGGCACCGGCATTCCTCACTTCCTATCTGCAGTGGTGAAGTGGTTTCTGAGGGCATGTAGATCCAGGATGTGATCTGGACTATACAGTTCCTGAAATGGAGACTCTCCTCTGCCTTTTGTTCGTCCTGGGGTTGGTGTTCTAGCCTTCTCTTTGGCAATGGGAGCAGGTCTTTATCCTTCTCATAAAGTTGGATTCGGCTGATATTAAGCAGAACTGGATTCTGTTTTTCACAGCTAAGAACTCCGTCAAGTACAGTAGAACACATTATGAAAGAAGTATTTTTAATTTACTTTCTAATCTGGGAGCTACAAATGTTTACTTGGTTAGGGATGGGAGGCCAGTAGAGAAAGGGTAAGGATATACTTATGCTAGTGTGCATTTGGGGGGGAGAGAATAATTAATGGGTCCAGGTTCCTATAAGAGATAAGGCTTTCTTCTAAAAACAAGAAGGAAATAGTTGCACATTCACCATTATAATAGTGGAAAATTCTTAGATTAGCAGCTCACACGTGTATGGTGTTTTCCATTTTAGAGAGGGCTTTTAAAAACATATTTATCAGGGGATCCCTGGGTGGCTCAGTGGTTTAGTGCCTGCCTTTGGCCCAGGGCATGATCCAGGGGTCCTGGGATCGAGTCCCACATCGGGCTCCCTACGTGGAGCCTGCTTCTCCCTCTGCCTGTGTTTCTGCCTCTCTTTGTGTCTCTCATGAATAATTAATTAATTAATTAATTAAAACCCCATATTTATCATAGTAGAGAAATATATTTTAACTCATATTAACCAATGTGAAAAAGTGCTTATTGTGATAATTTTAGATTTATATTAATGGCCAAACTGATAACTGAGAATTAGTAAAATAGAAGAGCCTTGTTCAAAAAAATATGATAATAGAGTCACACACATATGGAAGGCATGCTTTAATTATATTAAATCCAGGGAAGGAATCAAAGTGATCAACACATTTTTATCTCAGGACTTGAGTTTTTTTTCCTTTGTGCAGAAAGGTAATCCACTGACACACAGATAGTGTGTTTGTTTTTAGCAGTATGAAGGTTTGCAATCTAACCAAAAGTACTATAGAAATGATTGCTTGTAGGAAGACCTGTCTCACAGGATAGGCTCCGATGGTAGACAATACAAGTTTCCTCGGCAACAAGGAAAACAAAAAACTCACAAATGCCCTTTGGCCTGTTTTAAGACATTGCTGGCTTCCGGGTGTAGCTGCTGTACAAACGGACAACAGACAAATGTTAGACAGCAATAACTTTAAAGGGAGAGGGAATTCACAGGCTCTCAAGCAAGGGAATTCTAGTCTCTTCACCTATGGTCTCACTAGGTATTGACCATTTGCATTTCACTGAACACCATATCCATGTTATTTTTTATTTTTATTTTTTAAAGAGTTTTTATACATTTGAGAGAGAAAGAGAGACAGAGAGAGCACAAGCAGGGGGAGAGAGAGAGGGAGAAGCAGACTCCCCGCTGAGCAGGGAGCCTGGTGTGAGGCTTGATCAAGGAAGATTTTGTATCTCAAGCCTTTTTCTGGGGTAGGATAAAAGGGCCTTGCAAGGTTTCAGATAGTTAAGATTTGGAAGCACATAGGCCCTTTTGATAGCTGAGCTCAGGGTGAAATGAAGAGGTTGAGGCTGGCAGCAGGGTGATTCAAGTTTTAGAGTATTTTAGACTAAGGATGATAAATGTCTGAGCAGAATAAAACTCATAAAGATGTGACAGATTTAAGATCCTCAGCAGGTCAAAATAAAATGACTTGGTAATTGATTAGATGAGATGGGGGTGATGAAGGGAGGGCTCTAGGATGATCCCTTACCCACATTTCTGGCCTGGGGAACTGGCTGAATTAAATGCATTAGCTAGGATAGGAAATACAAGGGGGAAAACCCAGATAGAAAGAGAGATACAAATCAGACCTACAGACTTCAACTTGGGATATGATAGGTTTGAGGAGCCTGTGTAACATCTAAAACAAGATGTTCAGAGAACATCTATTTGGATGTGTAAGTCTGAACATTGGGAGGAAGACAAAGCTGTTGAAGACACTGAACCTTTTTTTTTTCCCCAAAGGAAAGATGGTAGCAATTCCCAGTCAACTAACTCAGTGAGATTCCCTTCTTACTTCATTGACTTATTAGCTGATAAACAAAGCAGAGTTCCCAGGGTACATATTAATAAGTGATACTGTGGAGAAGGAGTTCAGGTGGCAGGAAGCCACTGTGGCAGTTAAGTACTATAACTAATGAACTGAGGTAATATATGTAATCTCCATGGTGCAGAGGCTACCTCCCTTTAACTATTATAAGTCAGAAGGATTGGTAAACAGAATGTTGGGGATTATATCTGGAGAATATATCAATTGTAACATACAGGAAACTAAGCTCAAAATTCCCATTCTATTGATTACAGACCAGAGATGTCCCCATGTCCCTATATATGTATGGGACACCCTGTAAAAGAAAGGATGTCTACAAGCATATTTAAAGCACCTAGGGCACCTAGGTGGCACCTAGGTGGCTCAGATGATTAAGCATCTGCCTTCAGCTCAGGTCAAGATTAAACTTGATTAGAATGAGTAGATAGGTAGTCTTGGGAAAAAATGTTAAATTGAAGGGATTATATAAAGTTGTTTAAACATATTCAAACATTTTATATTCTTTTAGAGCATTGTTGCCTCTAATTCACTACTCATTTGGTATGGGGTCTAAGCCTTCCTGAAGTAAGGATCCAGTGACTGAAGTTCAGCATACTCTGTCTTATATAAAACAGTCCTACAATTCATCACCTATGACTTTCAGTCTTGGTTTCTTCAAAGTAGAGTAAGTTTTAGAGAGATCAGAAAGTATCTAAATGTAAAAATCTTCCTTATTTTTGTGTTTTCTATTCTCTACTCCTAATAGTTTCCTCATCTATATCTAATTGAATATTTTTTCCTGATCATTTTTATCAAGTCTTTCAAAGCATTAAACTTTAGTTTTCACAGAAACCATAATTCTTTCTCTTTGCATTCTTATTTTATTAGTTTGTGTAATATTTCATTCAAGAATAAATATAAAAACAAGAATAACTTGTATTATACCAGTTGGAAACAACACACAGTTGGCTCTTGGAAATGCTACTCTCAAGTGGTGGGAAGCAAGGTACATGGTTCCAATAAGGCTGCTGAAAAAACTCTGAGTAACCTTCAAAAACATATATAGGTTACTAATATCCAGCATTGAGTTTAGGATAAAAATTGGGCAGTTGGTTTTACATATAGAATGATAAGCTCAGGATAATAACATCTAAATGAAGATTTAAGAGACCTTCTCTATTCTAAAATGAATGTAGTCCTTCAACATAGCCTACTTTTTTTTTGTTGCACTAATTTTACTAATGTCACCTTTTCTCTCTGGCATGTCCATCCATTCATTCATTTGACTCCTGCCATCCTTCAAGGCTCATCACAGAGATCATTCCCCATTAGAAATTCTAACTCCTACCTCCCCAGGCCCATAAGAATTCATAGGCCATGAATAAAGTATAACCATGTGTGTATCTATAGAGAATGATATTGTTCATACCAGCCCATGCAACAGCATGTTTGGCTCCAGCTAGTCAGTTTCATTAGAGTTTGCCAAGTTGTAAAGAATAAAATATGACATAAAAAGATTAACTACAAAGCTAATTTTCATAGTCTTTTGATGAAGAATTATGAATGTCCTTGAAAGCTTTTCAAGAGTCATCAGATAACAGATGGGAAGAGACCAGATTTTCCATAGACACCTGTGGATAATAATATATGTATGATCCTCTTTGATCAATCTAAAAATAACTCTTTGATGATATGGATTGCAAAGTAAAATATCTTGTGCTTATAGATTGGATGAAAATAAAATACCCAGTCTCAAGACTAATTTCTTCTTATTTCACCTAGAATTTATTAGTTGTGATACAGTAAAACTGAGGTAAACACATGTACAAAGTATTAGAATCAATGAGTTTCTTTTTGACATATTAGCTATAGAAGTTAAAGTCATTTGTCTCTTATGAGTATTAAATTCAGAAGAATACTGAAAACACGAATTATTAACCCAACTACTTTAAGATTATAATTGATCTAGTCCAATTTCCAGAAGAAAAGATGATCCATGAAAATGTGTTAATTATTAAAAAAACATTTAAAAAATAGTTCTGCCTCTGTACATCTATTTTTAACCTATGTAGCAGGCCAAGTGTAGAGATTTATAATCCTAGTGTAATTTGGGGTTTTCTTGTTTTGTTTTTTCTTTTTCGTTTCTTTTTAAAAATTTTATTTATTTATTGGACAGAGAGAAAGCATTAGCAGGGGGGAGGAGCAAGGAGACAGAGAGAAGGAGGCTCCCTGCTGTGATGTAGGGGCTTCATCCCAGGCCCCCCGGGATCATGACCTCAGTCAAAGGTAGATGCTTAACTGACTGAGCCACCCACATGCTCCATCATAGTGTAATTTGAATGTGAATTTAAAAAATCTTAGAATTTAAACTGAGAACATGTTTTCTGGTTATCAAAACGGACTAGAGCTTCTGCTAAGTACTGTGGGCTCTAGAGATGATAATAAAATATTGCCTTGCCCGCATGAAGCTTTGAATCTTGCCAAGGAAGATAAAATACATGTGGGTTTGATACCTGATAGATACATAAAATGTAATGTGTTATAAAAAGGAGCAAGAAGAACTTAAGACAAAAATTGCCTCTGCTTGAGAAAAGGAAATAGTACTCACTGAGAAAGACCACTTCTGTTGGGTAGGCCTTCGAGAGAAAATTATGAGAGGCAATTCAATCTGGAAAAGTAAATGGTTTTGGCAAAAGCTGAAGGACAGAAAACTTCAGGTCATTTTATGCTTGGGACACAAGCTGAAATAATGAGTATGATGGATAACATGTCTGGAAAGATAGGTCAGGACAGGTTCTATGTCCTATCCCCTTGCTACAAAGCATGGCCAGCTAAGGGAAAGGGCTTGCCAAATGAAACGCTGATGGGCAGAAACTGGAAGTATATCCAGAGAATACCAAAGGTCAAAGCTAAGATCAGTAAGGCAAAATTGCATCTAGAGGAGGGATGCTAGAGTCTGACTTTTAGCGTTTATATCCTGGTTAAAATAATTGCTAGTTATGTGATCTTGGGCAAAAACTTGAGCAGACTGTGCCCCAACTGCCCTTCTGTAAACATGAATATAAGAATAGAGTTGTTAATGAAGAGTATATGGGCTATGTAAAGCACTGGGAACTGTACCTGACAATACTTTTAAAAAGGATTTTATTTATTTATTCATGAGACACACACACACACACACACACACACACATACTCACACAACAGAGGCAGAGACATAAGCAGAGAGAGAAGCAGGCTCCATGCAGGGAGCCTGATGTGGGACTCAATCCTGAGACCCCAGGATCACAACCTGGGCTGAAGGCAGACACTCAACCGCTGAGCCACCCAGGCATCCCACACACCTGACAATATTAAGTGCTGTCACCACCACTACCATTATATGAACATCTATATGAAGTATTATAAGGCTAATGTCAATGGGAAAACAGTTGATATAAATGACTGAGGTGGGACAGGTATGGCAAACTGAAGAGTAAGCTTGCTTGCCCAAACCAGCATTTCTCAAACTTGAACGTTCAGATCAAACACCTAGGAGTCTTGTTAAAATGCTGACGATGATTTATTAGATCCTGCATTTCTCAGCAACTCCCAGGTAATGTCTGTTCTAGTCCAGAGACCACACTCTGAGGAGCAAGTCTGAAACACCTCTTACTCAGATGCAGCTGGATTATGCCTTGAGAGAACGTGGGGATGAGGGCATAGCAGCCAGATCTAAGTTTTCAAAAGGAGAGAGGAGTCTCTCTTTTATTTATTTATTTATTTTTTTTAGAAAATATGAAGCCTCAGGTGTGTCTGGTTGGTTCAGTCAGGTAAATCATAATCCCAGAGTCCCGGGATTGAGCCCTGCATTGGGTTCCTTGCTCGACAGAGAGCCTGCTCTCCCTCTAACCCTCCCCTTTCTCATGCTCTCTCTCTCTCACTCTCTCAAAGAAATAAATAAAATCTTTTTTTAAAAGTAAAGAAAATATGAAGCCTCTTGATGTTTAAATGCTGGCAATTATTCCAAAAATAATGCCTATGTAATAACATGGAATAATTTCCAAGCTGGATTCCACCTGGGCACTCAGTCTGCAAACTTTGGCTGGCAGAACAGGGAGCCACGGTCAAAGGTGTTGGTGAGAAACCAGGGAAGTTCAAGTACATAGCAAGTAGACTGGAGTTAGGGCTGACAAGATCCTGGGGGTAGAGTGGGAATGTGTGAGAAGGCTTTCAGCTCTGGTTTAACATAGTAGGTTTGCAGGGTCCATTGAAAAGATACCATGCATTATAAAGAGATTTCTAAGTCATATTAAAATTTTTGGTTTTCATTTTGTAGGAAATAGGGTACTACTCTACAGAAGGCTATTTTGGTTAGGGGAGCCTGAATTAAGAGACAAAATTAAAGAAGACTTAAGGGAAAACAGTTGTCTCACAAAGAGTGCATAGAGTATATGAATTGCTAATGGAGATTTTCAAGAAGAGGTCCTACTAGGCCTACTTTAATGAATTAGATAAGGCTCATTTCTAATTAACAGCATCCATTTGCATGCAAACAATGAACTAAGGTCTTTAAAAAACAATTTCTTCCCTTAAGTACATTTAGGAATGTTTCCCATTAGCTTATTTACACCATTAATTTGCTTGGCAAACTAGCATAGATTATATTCAGGTAAACTTTGGTTCAAAAAATCAAAAGTAGAAGCATTGAAATGAATAAGAAGTTAAAAATTTTACATGAGTCTTGCACAATAAGAGCTTTTAAAGAGACCTCGCCTGACTTTGAACTTTGATGTATAACTGAAACAGATTTTTGTGTTCTTAGTTAAGGAGCATGAAAACATTTTCCCTTAGGACTGCTTGCCAGAAAGATGCCAGTATTCCTTTCAGAAAGGGTTGCTGCCCACATTTTGGTTTCCATATACCATTTCCCACTAAAAGAAATCAGAGGTCCTTGGAGAAACAGTTGACTCCACACCTGGGGCAGGGAAAGTACAAGGTGAGCATGGGGCATTTATGCCATCAAGCCTCAAGTGAGGCTTGAACAAGCTCCCACTGGTCAAATTTAGTAAAGGTGAGAATATCAACAAGAAGAATAACTATAATTTATTGTAACATATTGAGTAAGTAAGAATTCATAAATCCAATCTGATATCAAGAAGAAAGGTGAAATTTCTTTTTAAACAGAAGAAATCAGCTTGTAGGATCATGTCAGAATTCAGGCAATGTCACCATTTTGCATCTCCTGTAGTGAGCAAGGGAAGGATCATCAAAAGATATTAAAGCCATTAGATGACTTACTAATTTCAAAAAAATGATACATTACAGCTCAAGATCTGATGGCCACCACCTAAACTAAGTGACCAGACGTAGCATGGGACTACCTCATATGGTGACCTCCTGATGTGATCCGAAGCACACACCATCTTTTATGAAGTATTCTTGCCAAAAATATTTGACTTGCATCTTTTCAAGTCTCAACATCCAGTTTACCAACAATACAGATAATAGAGAACAAGTTAAATGACATAATGAAGGAAAAAATTAGATAAATCCAGAAAGGCGAGATTTTTTCTTGAGGACATTGTACCAGAGTCTGTCAAATGTCAGTATCAGTTAAAAAGAAAACTAAAGTGGAAGAGCTATTTTACACTAAAAGAGACTGAAGAGGGACACCTGGGTGGCTAAGTCGGTTGAGCGTCCAACTCTTGGTTTTGGATCAGATCACGATCTCAGGGTTGTGAGATGGAGCCCTAAATTGGGTTTCACACTAGGCGTGTAGTCTGCTTGGGATTTTCTCTCTCCCTTTGCCCCTCTCTCTGCTTGTGCTCTGTCTCTCTCTAAAATAAATAGATAAAAATATTTATAAATAAATAAGACTGATGAAACCTAATAACTGAAGGAGATCATAATTTGCCATTTAGGTGTAAGAATTATTTTGAGCAGAAGGCAACTGAGAAATAGCAGACATAGGAAAAACTCTATCCAGTGTATTTCTGCCTTAAGGCAGGGCATATGCTTCCCCTTGTGAGGGTACCCTCCCTCTCCTTTTCTGGACCAGGAAGAGCAAATCACTTTTTATCACTGGAGACAGAAGCATCAACTTGAATCTACTTATTACTGAAATATCCTTGTCTTCCATTAGTTTCCCCATATATTTGCCTTCCTGCAACCTATCACCCCTAGAAGCCCAAACCCCTTTCCTTTGTCTTTTTACCTCCCTACAATTTAATCACTTTGTTAAAATGATATTTAAGCTCTTAAGGTCTATGACTTCTTTGGGATTTTCACCTCTTTCATATGAAGCCTCTCGTACCACATTAAAACATTAACACCAAATAAAATTTGTATGCTTCTTTTCCTATTAATGTGTCTTCTGTCAATTTAACTGGCAGTCTCCAGATACTAAAGCTAAGAGGGTAGAGGAAGAAGGTTTCTTCCCCCTCTCCTACAAAACCAAATGCAATACATAAAACATGGTGGGACATTGGCATGAAAAATTCAAAGAAAAATATGAAATACATTTTTGAGTCATTCAGTCAGTTTGAATATGGGCAGGATATTAAATAATAATTTGGTATTACTTTTAATTTTCTTGAGCATGGTAAACAAACATGGCTATATATGGCATGCTGTTATTCTAAGGAAATGCATGGTGAAGTATTTAGGTGTGCAGCATAAGGATGTTTATAACTTATGCAAATGTTAAAACAACAAAAAATGTGTGTGTGTGTGTGTGTGTGTGTGTTATTCCCTGTATTAAATAAAAGCACATATGGGGGAGGTGGGGAGAGGGAGGATAAAGAAAACAAAAATGGCAAAAATTAGCTTTGAATCTAGGGGTTTAGGAGAATGGGTATTCTTTATGCTACCTTTTTCAACTTTTTTATATATTTGTAATTTTTTATTAAAGTGTTGGGAAAAGAAAAATTTCAAGCAGTATATTCAATCAGGTGACATTTAAATTAGAATTCTTATTCATATATATATATATATATATATATATACACACACACACACACAATAATTGCCTTATCTCTACAATGGTAGAAACAACACCATATTTGCCTAAAGGGAAAAAAGAGATCAAATCTTGAGATCATTTTTTATTGCTATGGATTCTGATTCAAGTTTCCTCAATTTAGGGATTCTACTTCCCATCACCTTGCTGCCCTCTTCCATTTAATCTTTTATCAATTGATATTATTCTATCAACTGATATTATTCTAAGTAAAATAGCATCCCTTATGTTGTCAGCTATTCATTGCCCAAAGGCGTGCCTACCCACATTCCCTTGACTGGTACATCTCCTGGAATACTCCAGAAAAAAAGGAGTGTATGATGTTAGTGATGACATCATCAACGGGACTGAGATCATAGAACATGATAATGAGATCTGGGCAGATAAACAGCTGGCTAGAAATAGATATTAAGATTCTTTTTTTTTTTTTTTTACTATGGCATGGAGCCCTCTGGCAATCTGGTGAAGCCCGGGACTCTTCTCAGAATCAGGTTTTTAAGTCCAGAATATAAAATACCCAGAACTTTCAATATAATCACAATTGTATTGAAATATAGATATAAAACTACTAGAAAAAAATGTTCATGACATAGCAATACATGTGCTTATTTATCTTATTTATTGTTAACACATTAATAAGATCTTGTGGAAGATCTGATAACTAGTAGTTTTGAAGAGTGAGAACAATGAACAATACTTTGAGATGTCTGTAACACTATTGAAATATAAAAATACCTGTGATTTCACAGGTACTGCTAGTATTACTCTGGCTTGTTGCCTTTATTCAAAGTGGAAGAAAACAATTTCTACTAGAGGTTGGTAAAAACAAAGAGGTAATTTTTTCCCTATCCAAGTTCATGGCACTCCTTGAATTCTACCAATGGACCTGTGCTTACAAATCTTTGTCCATAGGCTTGCTTTGTTTTAACCTATGACTTCCTTTATGGTTGATAAATTTTCATTTGCATCTTCTTCATTTACAAAGACCACTTTGGTGGCTAAGCCATCATTAAGCTCATTATACTGTCATGCTTAAACCTATAGATGTTATCTAGTTCCTCTGCTACATAATTGAGGCAACAGTGAATTTTCTACCTTAAATTGTACACCTAATTGACTGCATTTTATAATTCATTTGTTTCCAACATAAACTAACCTTAATGGATGTCCACTGCTATTTGAATTTGTTCTGGGAATTTTCTACTCATATTTCTGATATCTTACATTTTCAAAGAGAAGGGTTTAAAATAATGTAACTTTAAGGCTCCAGACAGTTTTTACAGACTTTTTTTTTTTTTTTTGCTTAAATTGTGTACTTTCTTTCATATGTGTACATGGACTAAAAAGATGAAATATTTACAACAGCTGCATTTAAAACCCATTGCAAGCTGAGAATACTGATGTCAACTTGAATAGTCATCTTATTTTTCACCTGTGCAATAAATAACTTCTATTTCCCGCTGACTTCTCCTTGGGTTGCAGTGAAAGCATGCCATTGATTAATAATAGTTTCATGATTACAGCTCTCCCACAATTGTTAGGTTAACATATTCTTTATAATTTTTTTACCTTTATTTGCTACTGGATGCTTGGAAACAGCTGTTAGTGTATTGGTAGAAAATGTACTTCTATTTTATTACTTTTTTTTTACATTTCATAAAATTTAAATGATACAAAAATCCTAAGGAAGTATGCCACAAACCTGATCTCAGTGGAAATTTAAATATGCTAACATTTATTTTTAAAATGTAGCATGAAGTAGACAACTTTAAAAACCAAGTTAAAAAAAAACCTCAAGGAAGCTGATCTTGACTTTTTTAAGCATAAAAGTGCAATATTTAATGTAGGTCAAAATGTTTAAATGGGAGAAATATTTCCAACACATTACAGCCAAACCCTTAGCTGTAATTAACCTACAATTTGTGTAATATTTCACCACAGTGTCAGCATATACCACTTTCTTAACAACTTAGAAGGATCTAAAATTTTAGAGCTTATTTGGCATAATGCCCTATCTTTATAAGTTCTGATTTTTATTTAGAAGTCAGTAACAGATCAATTTTTCACCTGAATTTTAAAAAACTTGTTATCGGAGAAAATACTAACATGTTGTATTTAAACATTACATAGGGATCCCTGGGTGGTGCAGTGGTTTGGTGCCTGCCTTTGGCCCAGGGAGTGATCCTGGAGACCCGGGATCGAATCCTACGTCGGGCTCCTGGTGCATGGAGCCTGCTTCTCCCTCTGCCTACGTCTCTGCCTCTCTCTCTCTCTCTCTGACTATCATAAAAAAAATAAACATTACATAAGTAGGATATTTAAAAATGAGGAATAATACTTTATATATAATAAAGAAAAAAATAATCTTACAACTCATTTAATCTACTTTTTGATTTCAAGTTATTAATTTTGAGAGCATGACATTCAATGTTCTTAATCTTCTCATTTGTTAAGATCTTATTTTAGATTGGATTGACTTTAGTTCAGAAATGATTTTATGCAGGTTTAAACCTGCTCATAGTATAAGCATATCCGTT
This sequence comes from Vulpes lagopus, assembly GCF_018345385.1. Taxonomy (NCBI): domain Eukaryota; kingdom Metazoa; phylum Chordata; class Mammalia; order Carnivora; family Canidae; genus Vulpes; species Vulpes lagopus. The sequence continues at coordinate 27,179,966 of NC_054848.1, forward strand.
ATTTAAGTGATGGTATAGTTGGTGTTTAATGGAGAAATTTCAACGTGGGAAAAAAAGTATATGATTTTCCCGAGGAAGCAGTTACACCACAAAGTTTAGATCTTTATTTTATGTCATCTATATAAAAATTACAATATTTTCTAAGCCAGGGTCTAAAATAACAATGTTTTTAGATGATGCTATCATTTTTAAACTTTATCAAGATTTGTGTGTGTGTGTGTGTGTGTGTGTGTGTGTGTGTGTGTGTGTAGGTCAACTAATGCATCCCTTTTGTAGAGGAATATGAATTCTATCTATGTTTTGAATGATGCAACGGGAGTAAAGGCGCCAAGAGGAGGTGGGTAAAGACAATGGACCTAATTCTGAAACCTTTCTAATACATCCTCACCAAAGACATTCATCAATGAGTTGTCTTAGCTTTCTGAATATTAAAATCCACCTATTATGTAGATGATAGGTATGAAGCAAGAGCTTGGCAATAAAAGAGAGTTTTCATTGTTCAAAACAATAGTCTCATTTGGTAAGTAAAGGCCAAGTCCTCCCTTATGAAACAGGCAACATTAGCATCAACAACTGGAAGCATAATACAAAATTCCATTTATAAAAATATCTATGCCTTCCGAGTGTAGCAGCATATATTTGGCTTTCTGTGCTTTCAGGATCTTCCAAGAGAAAGTTAAAAGACAACTGAATTCAATGATAACTTTTCTGGTTTTTTTTCCCCTTTATTTTTTAATGTTTAATTCCCCCCCCCCCTTTAGATTTGACCATTGTCAGCCCAAGTCCCTCTTCAAGCATATACTGATAAATGTAGTGGAATTAAAAAGTTAATAGTACCATCCCGGTTTTTAGCATCATAGTCACATTTTGTAGCTGTTAAAAAAAATCTAGCCAAATAGCAGTCATTCCTATAAAATAGTCATTTATAATTTCCTTTGGTCATCTTCTTTAAAATAAATGAGACCCAGCTTGTTAAAATTGGAATATACTGAAGATACTCATCTTTGAACAATCTCGTGATATTTAAAAGAAACTTGAAAGTTTAAAATAGCAGCAAAAGCACTGTCTATTGCACTAGCAACAGCTACATGTTTCAGTACATGAGAAACAGAAAACAAATTCATTATTGCTACTGATGAACAGCGGAGGAGCTCCTTAATCTTGGTTCCTTTCACCCTGGTTACAATCTTTCACAGAGTCTTTTTTAGAGGACAGCTTAAATAGCTCTGCTAAAATTTTAGAATTCCTATTTTTAACTGTCATCCTACCTCTTTTTTCTTTCTGCCAGCTGTTTGCAGACCTCCTGCCACCGCAGATTCAGGCTTCCCAGTTTTTCTTGGAGAATACTGGCATCTGTTTTTGAGGACTGTTGAATTATTTCTTCCCCAGTTGCATTCAATACCCTGACAACAGTTTGCCGCTGTCCAATGCCATCCTGGAGTTCCTGTAAGATACCAAAAAGGCAAAACAAAAATGAAGCCCTACGTCCTTTTATTTGAGAAAAGATTTAACAATGTGCTACCACATGTGGTTTCTACCGCGAGAGAAAAGAAATAAAAACGCTCCATGTGAAAGTTTCTCTATGAAACTGACATGTCTCTATCCAAAGGCTACAAGACAGAAAGACACCTTTTATGTGTCAGTAAAAAAGCACCCTCTCAGTTCAGCTCCAGTCTTTCTATTTGTAAGGCTTGTCAGCTAGACGATGTTATAATGTCCTACAAATCAATTAGTTGGAAACCTTCTCAAGAGCAAATTCGATTTCTTGTCCCCACAAGGATGTTCCATGTTTAATAGTCTATGAAGTGTTGTAAAATTTCAACATGAAAAAAGTATTTGGATTTCTTAATGACAGTCGATAGGAGAGGTGAAAAAGAACAAACATAGTTTAGTCAAAGTATTTTAAAAAAAAACCTCTAGAGATATTTAAACAAAAATTCATTGCTATATTACAAGGAAATTTATTCCAAATTTGTTTCCATCAAGGTATTTTGCATTATAAAACTACATAAAACTGAAAATTAATTGCTTTCAGGGGCAGCCTATCAAAAAATCCCTAAGGTACAGTGATAAATTTAAAAACAATCTATAGCCACCAGAACAGTTTTATGAGTCACATGGTGTCAAGATTAAATATCTTCTACTTTCTATCCAGAATGAAATTTTAAGAGTATCAGAAAAAGGGTGTCATTAAAAAAGAAATTAGTACAACCAAATATACGTAGAAACAAAAATGCTTTTACCATAACATAATGCTTTAAAAAAAAGATGATCCAGAATGTTTTAGGCAATTAAAATAATCCAGTACTAAATCTGAAGGTTAGAAAATGAAATAATCTGAGAACTTGCGATCCCTACCATGTTTAAATCAAAAGGACTAAAAAAAATTAAATAAATAAATAAAAAATAAAAAGGACTTACAAATCCTATGTACCAATAGGATGCAGTATGCAGAACACTTTGCTGATAGATGTGATTCTCATAATCTAATATTCTTTTATTTCCCTATCTTTTGAGCCAATACCAAGGACATAGTAAACCCTAGTTCATACTTGCCAAATAAATGAATGGATGCATGTCTTCTGAGACTGGGTCAAATCTCTCTAAGATTCTTACTGCACATAAAGAATTTTTTTCTACTAATTTTGTGTAATTGTATTTTGAATACTAGAATTTCTGATAGTATAACTCTAATAGTTAAAAGACTCAATTAATCAGAAAAAATGATAACAAGGCCATTATTCCAGAGACACAGTGCCCAAACGAATATAAAACTATTCAGCTATTCAAATGTTCATAAGCTTTCCTCACCATACTCCCTTAAATATAAATGAGATATGCTCTCGCAACCATGTGATATTTCCTTGCAACTAGTTGATTTTGCACCATTAGTTGAATTTCACTCTTTACCATCCATTCACAGCAGTGTTGCGCATGGCACTCACTTAGTAACACTGCTTAGTAACAGGTACACTCATTCATAACAAACTGTGTCTGTATTCCTATTACACCATACATTCACCAAGGTCAGAGACTGTGTCCTATTCACGACTGTGTCCCTAATGCTTAGTCCAGTATCGGGCACAAGGTTTCAGTAACTGTCTGTTGAATGAACACACGTATGTATAGATAAAGGAAGTGGGAGAGGAAAGAAGATATATAGTTTCATCATTGCCATGGACTCATTAGCATTAATACTTATCATTTGGCCTCCTAGGGACTCAAAGCAATGAGTTCAATGGTCTAGGTTTCGGGCAGTATGTAATCTAGCAGAACAGGTGAGACACAGTTGGGAAGGAAATTTGTTGTACTACATACAGTATAGAAAGTAAGATTCCTGGTGCCTGGGTGGCTCAGTGGGTGAGCGTCTACCTTTGGCTCAGAGTGTGATTCCAGGGTGCTGAGATGGAGTCTCATATCGGGCTCCCCATGGGGAGCCTGCTTCTCCCTCTGCCTATGTCTCTGCCTCTCTCTGTGTGTCTCTCATGAATGAATAAGATCTTTAAAGAAAGAAAAGAAAAGAAAAGAAAAGAAAGAGAAAGAAAGAAAGAAAGAAAGAAAGAAAGAAAGAAAGAAAGAAAGAACGATGCTCATAAATGATGCACTGTAAGAGGGATAATCTCAGTGATGAACAGGGGATGATTCGGAGGCAACGTGAAATATAAAGAAAGGGTAGACTTGAGAAACATGGAGGGTCAGGGGCATGAGGGGATGGCAGAAGGCAAGGGCTATGTTGTAGAATTTCTATGATCTGATTGGGAGTATGGATCCAGGCTCCATGTCGCCGTATGGGAGTGGCAGTTCAGAGAGAGGTACAGCCCTGGGTGTATCTTGGGCCGCGGCACAGAGAGGACTTCGCTTTTCATTATGGAGTTGGCAATGATTTGGATGGCAAAAGAAAATAACTTCAGTTTTAAGTACAGGAGTATCAGAGCCAGAGCTGCATTTCTGGGTAATTCTGAGGCAGAGTTCAGGCTGTTAAGACAGGGATGCAGGGAAAACACTAGGACAGGATTCTGGGAGATTGGTATCGAGGTAAGACTAGACTTTTGATAATGTTCCAGAAAGGGAAAGATTAAACCCAATACAGCGTCAGAGCAGAAGCTACAGGGGTTGCAAACTAGCTAGATCGTGCAATCACGTAGGACTACTGAAATGGGAAAAATCTTTGCCTAAAAGACACAAGTCAGGAAAGAGGAGAAAGATTAAGACTCTAATTTGCACCTTCAGTGGCATCCAATATCCAACCTATTAAAAAAATGCATGGAGTTCCTATTAGATTTGTGCTATAGCACTGCTACTCAAACTTCAAAGTGCAGAAGAATCTTCTAGAGAACTTGCCACACTGTTGATTCTGGTTCAGTGTGTCTGGGGATGGTCAGATACTCTCTACTTCTAACAAGCTTCATGGGGATGCCAATACTGCTGGTCAGAATGCCACACTGAGTAGTCAGGTGAGAGAATCTTTGTTGAGTAATCAAAGAATTCTTGTCTGTGGTTTATAATGCTATAAACCAAAGCTGTTTCAGAATTTTTATATCAGCCCCTTTGCCTTGTATTTTTGATCTTAGTCCTTCTACTTCATGGCTGATGGCTGCAGTGACTTTTATAACCCAATTGTAGAATCAACAAGGGTTTTATTATTTCTATTTCCCAGATAAGAGAGAGAATTGGATAGCTAAGAATAAGCAATCATTTAAAATTGTTAGATCTAAATCTCATTTATATAGAGTCCCAAACCAGGGCCTTCAGGTTTTTTAATTTTGTGAAAGAAGAGTTCATTAAATAGTATATTGCATTTGTGTGAGAAGATTTTGTAATCAGGAGAGGTATTTACAGTATATGATATACTTGAGGAGAGCTTTCAGTAATAAAGGGTAAGAGAGTGAAATAATGGATCAAAACAGGAAGTAAGAATTTTGTATGCAGTGTTTTACAGTTGGCCTCTGAGCTCGAAGAAGATAAAATGTGATGTAACAAATTAAATGTAAAACCTCAATCAACTTTATTCACTTAGGGAAAAACAAATCAATTTTAATTCTATAGCTTCTAAATATTTTAAGCACTAAATTATTCACCACCAGTGAAATTTCCAAGCTTTGATATCATACTAGTATTCTGTTGTCATACGCATCCTTATCTATTTCTCTGGCAATTAACATCTAGTTTTAGTTTTGGACAGAAAGAGAATCATAATTAAATCTATTGGATCATTCATCACAGTTAGAAAGCTTATTGTGTTTTGATTCTGATATGAAAGTATCATTCTTAATAAGGATTCCATATCAGACTTCCCCAGGGAACTTTTTCAAAATATAAAAGTCCAGAGTTCTACCATTAGCTGACTGCATCAGAATCTCTGGAGGTAAGGGGACAAAGAAGTACAAAATAGATTCACTATTTTTTTTTTTTTTTTTTTTTTTTTTTTTCTTTGCCCATCATGTCTATTTTTATTTTTATTTTATTTATTTTTTTTTTTAATTAACTTTTATTGGTGTTTAATTTACCAACATACAGAAAAACACCCAGTGCTCATCCCGTCAAGTGTCCACCTCAGTGCCCGTCACCCATTCCCCTCCAACACCCGCCCTCCTCCCCTTCCACCACCCCTAGTTCGTTTCCCAGAGTTAGGAGTCTTTATGTTCTGTCTCCCTTCCTGATATTTCCCAACATTTCTTTTCCCTTCCTTTATATTCCCTTTCACTATTGCACTGTTGGGGATTTACCCCAAAGATTCAGATGCAATGAAACGTCGGGACACCTGCACCCCGATGTTTCTATCAGCAATGGCCACAATAGCCAAACTGTGGAAGGAGCCTCGGTGTCCATCGAAAGATGAATGGATAAAGAAGATGTGGTTTATGTATACAATGGAATATTACTCAGCAATTAGAAACGACAAATACCCACCATTTGCTTCAACGTGGATGGAACTGGAGGGTATTGTGCTGAGTGAAATAAGTCAATCGGAGAAGATTCACTATTAAAGAAGGAGTAGGCAAGAGACACATGGAAGGAGCGAATGAACAGGAGAAACGTGTTTTAGAGTTACTGCATTACCTCAACCTCTTATATGATTTTTAAATTGATAAATGCTCCTAAGTTATAGAAATGACATATACATTTAAGTCCCTCAAATCTGGTCAAATTGAGGGAAAGTAAGAGAAGTTATAAGCAAGGAAGGAGCTGCTACATTTTTATAGAGGAGAGAATATGAGGCAAAAGCAGCTGTTAGATTTTATACAAAAACATTACATACATTTTTTAAAAAAGTATATTTGCCAAACTTTTCAAAACTGAATGAGAGCACAAGAAATGGAACATAAAATGTGACCAACAAAGAAAAAGAATAAGCTAATAAGCAGTTATGGGAAATTGTACAATGACAAATTGGATAAGATAGGTAGGGAGGAGATAAAGAATTGCCCAAATACCAAAATTAGGAAGAATAGGAAAACAGAAGAGATAAGTGATTGGGAGAGAAGATCAAGACTGAGGGAAATGAAAGGGAAAAATAACCAAATCTTCATTGAGCAAGTAGATGTGTCAAGGATGCAATCTTAAGATTTAATTGTGATTTTGTTAAAGATTTCCTTGGAGAGTCCCTGGGTGGCGGCTCTGTTTGTTGAACATCTACCTTCGGCTTAGGTCATGATCCCAGGGTCCTGGGATGGAGTCCAGCATCGGGACTCCCTGCTCAGCAGGCGGTCTACTTCTCCCTCTCCCTCCCCCACTCCCTACTCCCACTAATACTTCCTCTCGTGCTCTCTCAAATAAATGAAAATCCTTTAAAAAGAAAGGGTGTGGGGTGCCTGCGTGGCTCAGGCAGTTAAGCATCTGCCTTCAGCTCAGATCATGATTCCAGGGTCCTGGGATTTAGCCCCACATCAGGCTCCCTGCTCAGTGGGGAGCCTGCTTCTCCCTCTGCCTCTGCCCTCCCTGCTTGTGCTCTCTCTCTCTCTCTCTCAAATGAATAAATAAAATCTTGGAAAAAAAAAGATTTCCTTGGAGACAGATCAGTCACTGACTCTATTCATTCACTAGTCAAATGAAAATATGTAAGAATATGAACATTATGGACACTGGTAAAACTTCCAGAGAAAATTCTACTGTGTGATTTCATAAGAACAGGATGCGTTATCTTTCACCTACTGCTTTACTCTTTCTGTCCTGCTTAAGATCATTCCCACTGTTGTCTCTCTGTCAATCCCTAGAATTTAAGTAAGATTCTGAAAAAATGGTTTCTGGTCCTTTTCGCAAAGATAAATTAAACGAGTTTGTTCTTTATATTATAAAGAGTACATAGTTGCCACTGTCTTTAGAAGTTTTGGTATGCCTCAGAAAGTATCTTTCAAATTTTATCAGATGACAGATTTTTGTAAGGAAGCAACAGAAATGGACAAATACCCAAAGCAGACAGCTGACCCAGCGGCAAGACACATTCAACCTAGCCCATTCATAGATGGTTTGACTCCATCCTGGTGGAAGACCTGATGACCCTGGGAGAGGATCTCGTGATGACTGTCACAAGGGCTGAAAAGGTGGCTGAAATTTGGGAAATGCAGGAGTTAAAAGGGGGAGGAGAAACAGGCAAGGGCAGAAAAATGGTGTATCTAAAAAAGGAGTAAGTGGTGCTTGGGTGGCTCAGTTAGTTAAGCATCTGACTTGGGCTCAGGTCGTGATCTCTAGGGTGGTGGGATTGAGCCTCGCTTTGGGGTCTGTATTCAGCGGGGAGCCTGCTTCTCCCTTTCCACGCCCCTCCCCTCACTCATTTCTCTCTCTCAAAGAAATAGATAAAATCTAAAAAAAAATGGAAAAAAGGAAATGTGGCCTAGAGAAACGATAATTTTTGAGTGAAGAATGACAGTTGTAGGAGGCAAGAAGCATGGCCAAGTTTGGACGCCTAGAATGAGGGTATGGAGAATGATGCCTATGCACGAACCACAAGGTAAAGTCCAAACCCTAGCCTACTGAGGAAGGCCTAAAGGGGCTCTGCAGTCTCTTCTCCTCTCTGCTGTTGGAGCCTGCTTGCCTGCTGCTCCCCACTTTCAACCTTGGCTAAATGGCCTTCCACTTACTTGATGATCCCACTAAGTTTTGCGGGTCAAAGCCGTTACTCACCTGTCATGCTCAGATAAAATGTTTCCTCTTCTGCTGGACCCTCTAAGACCCCTTGGGAGTGCTCAGTGCCTCTCCACTGTGTAAGTATTTACAAAATATCTCTATTTAGTGTCATTCTTTGGTAGCAGTCATGTCTCTATTAGACTTTACAGCTGAGGATTATATAATACTTAAATAATTTTCTCTTCTTTTGACCATAAAATAAGAATCCAAATTTGAGGTGTATCTCAGACACAACTTTCATCTGAGGATCTACAAGTCTTTTATTAGTAATTTGCAAGATAAGTCAAATCAATGAGGAACAGTCTTTACAAATAATCGACCCAAAATAAAATGCACCATGTTTTCCTACTCTTTCTCCTGGTCTAATTTTATTTGCTTTTCAGTAAACATTTATTGTGCCTGACTAATAATAATGCCAAAACCATATGTATGTTTTTGTCAATTTGTTGCAGGAATTGGAGGCAGAAAGGGGGGGATCTTGTTAGATTTTTTCTAAGACCCCTTTTTCCTGAGTGGTATGATAGCAGATATGCTCCTTGGTACAGGTACACTTCCCTAACTGCTCCTCATAATGGTTTCTATAACAGAATGAGAATTCCTTTTAAAACTAGAATTAGACTGTTACTTTTCCCAAGCAAACATCCTGCCAATGAACTAAAGGAGAATTATGTACAGTAGCGATTTATTTTAATGGGGTATTTACCTAATATCAAATCACAATTAAATTTCCTTTGGATGTGTTTATCTCATCCACATCAGTGATATATACAGTCATTATTATCTGCTATTAATGTGGATACCAAATGGATTCGTCAAAGTGCTTTTAAGTACTACATGCTTTGAAAGGTTATCTCAGGCTTTTTTTTTTCTTCCTTATGAAATAATGCCTTGGGCAGAAAATCCCCAAAATATACAATCCTTAACTTCAAGCAGAGATTACAAAGGAAGAAAAAAAAGTATATATGAAGTATATGTGTTAAATCTCTGCCTTTGGGGCTCTGATATTGGAAATAGCACATTAAATCTGTCCTCAGACATGATTTGGCATTAGAACTTAGGAAGTTTCAGTGGGGGCATGCATGCATTCTACTCTCTGAAGGTATCTGAATTAGTGGTCCTTCCTTTAAAGGACACTATTATTATAAAGCACACAACTTGGCAAAGTTAACAGGTTTTACTGAGTTAAAAATCAATGATAGGCTTTTCTAGGTTCAGAGATTTATTCGATTTTTCTTGGTTTCCAAATCATTCATTAGAACTAATCAGGAACATTTAAGAATTATTTTTCCTCTCTATTTACATAGATTTGTTGTGAAAACAAAATGACATTTCTCTGATCAAAAGGAGGTTATTCTCTATGGTTTTGCTTGCTTTTTTTTAATGGAAATGAAATTAACACACAGCGTTATATTAGGTTCAGGTGTATAATACAATTTAACAATTGTATACACATCACTCAATGCTCATCATGATTAAGTGTGGACGGGCACTGAGAGGGGGAATTGAAAGGATGAGCACTAGGTATTATAACTCAATGTTGGCAAATTGAACTCCAATAAAAAATATACAAAAAAGGAAAAAAATCATTATCTATTTCACCCATTCCCCCACTCACCATTCAAGCATCCATCCACAGATAAATAGATACAGATGTAGTACATATATACAATGGAATATTACTCAGCCATAAAAAAAAAGAATGTGATCTTGCCATTTGCAACAACATGGGTAGATCTATTGGGTATTATGCTAAGTTAAATAAGTCAGACAGAGAAAGACAAATGCCATATGATTACACTCATATGTGGAATTTAAGAAAAGAACAAACAAAGGAAAGAGACAAAACAAAAAACAAAAACTCCACCAGATTCTTAAATATAGAGAACATGCTTGCTCTCTTACTAAGAGATCCTGGTAATAGAATATGATGACTTCAGCCATAAATTTCTTTCTAAAAGTTATTAGGGTGGTTGTAAAAACATGTGAGATATTTCATCATGGAACATATCACATGCAACCAGAATATGCTCACTCTAAGACAGAATATTTGAAAGGAAGCATAGATCATTTTAAAATTCCTTCTGCTTTCTAGAAGTTTTATCAATTTGGAGCCACAAAAGTATTTATTTGAACGCCATTTGCTGGATATAAAAAGCTTAGCAATTGCATGAAAAGGCAACATAACTGTTTTTAAAAAGCAAGATGATCTGTAAATGGAATTAGAGCTGGAAATATTTGAATAAAAGTCAAATAACACTGGCTTTGAAAAGTCGTAGTTGCTATTGCTACTTGCCATGCTTATTAAGTATATTCACTAAGCAAGGCACTCATTGCCTAAACAACTATTTACTGAGTGCTTCCTATGGGCCAGGCACTCTGCCAGGTGGTGGTTATTGTTGCCTGCAGTAGAAGGAATGGTAAATTGGAGAAGCTCTGGAGTAGAAGTGGGAAGACCAAGTAGGAGATGTCACTGTAGTTAAGGTAAGGGAAAATGGTGGTGTGGACTGGGAAGCAGTGGTAGAAATATAGAGAAGTGGTTGGAAACAATTGATATTTGGGAGGTAAATGGGATTTAGTCATTCGCTGGAGATGTGAGGGAAGGGAGGGATATCAGCTGGGCCATTGGGGGATACTGGACTGAACTTCAGAGGAAAAATTAGGTTCGAAAATAGAACTGAGATCACTATTGGCAGAGCTAAATCTCAGATTTGTCATATGGGTTTGGCTCTGAATGTGGCTGAATTCCCCATTTTCATTGAAAATAGTAAGGGTAACTTCAAAAGAAGGATCTGTAATTCAAACATATTTTGGGACTTCCTGAATATTTGCCTGACAACTGCTACATAAGAATGTAAGAGGAGTGATTTTGTCATTACTGACCAATTGCTATCTCTTAGACCGCTACATTTTATTTTCATTTGCTGGCAAAGAGATCCATAGGTCTTTCCCATGACTCACATCATGTAGAAAGTTCAGAGGAAGTATGATTCCTTAGAATATTTGAAAAAAAAAGAGTATTGCTCTCATGAAGTTGCTTTTATCTACCCATCCTAAGTTCTATCCATCCACTGCTAAATATCAATGGGCAAAGAGGATTTTAAAATATATTCATGCTGCTACTTAAGAAATCAGGAATTTAACTTTTCCCTTTCAGAGACTCCCTCTTTTTTGTATGTGCCTTTAACTTTGGCATAATCTCTGAATGATTGCTTAATGTAGGTAAAATGTTCAGTGAGAGTATCATCTTCAGTGTGATTCGCTTCAACAAATACTTAGGTAACCTACTCTTTATCTGATGCAATAAAATAAATAAAAATAAATAAAATAAATCTTGTCTTTTCCTGTCATTACTCAACTTAATGGAGGAGAGCATAGTTAGAGAATAACTATACACATGCTGTATTATCACACAGCTAGGGGGATGCTATGTGAACAGGAGAGATCAGTTGTGTGATTATGAGTATGACGATATATGTACACATGTCTATATTTGGGAGACGGGAAAAGAAACTATAAACATCATGGTAATTAAAATTATGTGACTGAGGATAGTCTCCTTCATTCTTTATATTGCCAGGCACAGTACTGGGCACTGTTTACCTTAATAATTGCTCTAGAAATATTTGTTGATAAATTGAATGCAAGACTAGGTAAGATATTATAGTACTCTTGAATAGCTTCCCACTTGAGAAAGATTCAAAAGTAAGATTCTGAAATATCAGAACACCCCAATATGGAAAAGAGACATTAAAAAAATAATTGTGTTTTTATCAAAGTCTTGTCTTTACCACAAATAACAAGTTATCAGGGTAGGGTTTAGTTTTTCGTGCTCTTGAGAATGGAAAGGCCCAGAAATAAAATAAAGAGGGATAAAGACAGATCTCTGTGTCTAACATCAATTAATTGATTCTAAGCATTTAGCTCAGATTACAGAACCCCCAAGACATCAACTAACAATTCACCTCTAAGCACATGTTGGGCATCACTAAGCCTTCTATGTCCCTCTCATCAAGTTATATAGGCATTAAAAAACAAGCTACTTTTTTTTTTAAAACCTCACTTTCTGAGGTTGGCTTTCTCATTTTCCAACTCATTATCTGCTACTGGGTAATGCTCTTCTTCATGGAATTAGATGAGAAAGTGAGATGATAAAACACATCTGTGTATCTCTTACTGACTGAGCATATCCTCTGGAAATCAGACAAATCAGGCAAAATAATGGGTTCTCTCTATTATTAACATATTTGTACAATGTCAATAGTTTGTACCTCATTGAACTACATACAAACCAGAGCAACCTAAAAGTAAGAGCCAGAGGACTTTAGGATATCTCCTGTTAAAGATTCCAGAATTATCCACGTGATTCCCTAAAAGATCAGAGATAGCTGTAAAAAAAGGTGAAAACCAACTCTAGTGGTTTTGATTTCCTTACAAAATATAGTTTGTGGAGAGGAAAAGATTCAGTTATCAAATGTTAATGTTTTCTAAATTCTTTATCTCTAGTGATGCTTCCTTCTTAACTATTGCCTAGCTTTCTGCACATTTTCATTTGATTTGAACCTCAAAGGAAACATTTCGGAGTCAACATTAACATAATTCTGAAATGGGTTTTTCTTGTTGACTTATTTTAATGACGTCTATATTCTCCCACTGACCCATCCACATTCCTACCACAAGTTCATCTGGGTTTTATCCCTTATCTTTCTCTTCCCTAGTTCAAATTCTACTTATCCTGTTAGACCTGTTGACCAGTGAATTCTACCATAGTTTTCTCCCCAGTTGAGTTGTTCACCATATTTCACCTATGTCAGTAACACATTCTCTGAACTGATTCCCTTAACCTTCCACACTCCAAAACATCCTATATAGTCTTTGCACACTAATTCTCCTGATGGACAGCTCTGAGGGTTATTTCCTGCTGAAATATTCATATTGAATCCCCAGTAACTGCCTGATGAAGCCCCAAACAGCTTGCATAACATTCAGAACCTCGTAGTATTTCTTGGAAGAAACCTTCCTAGGCTTCTCAAAGTGACTCGCCAATTCCTCAGCCATGGCTTCAGCACAACTGGACAACTTACAGTGATACCTTCGCTTTTCTGCAGACCTTTGCCCATTTTCTCTCTATCACAAATGCCCTCACTTTTTTCCCTCTCTCTCTCTAGTACTTAGCACATGCTAAATGGTTGTGCCTTAAACATGTTTGTTAAATTGATAAATAAAGACATATTCCAAATACCAGGTCTCTTACAAATAGACTTTCGACTAGAACTTGTCCTGTCAGATCTTACTACATATCCATTGTGTCTACTTTAGGATGTTTTTCATAGTCTCTATAAAATTAAGCATCTTTATTTTGATTGAAAGTTTTTGATTTTTTTCAATGCAGGAATACTATCTTCTTCATCTTTTGAAGTTTCCACCAGGTTAATTAGTAAAAGTCTGTTGACCAAATGAATAAACATAATACATATAGTAAAAATGATTAAGGTATCTTTCTATATCTTTAAATACCTAGTAGGCTTTAAGCAACAAATTAGTGTGGATGTCTCTGAAGAGGCTCTTTGCAGCAGCTGGTCAAAGACAATTAAAATATTCAGCACTCCATATTAGTGCCAAGGATGGCCATGGAGCAGTGCTTTTACAAAGCCAAGGCACTGCTTCCAAGCAGCAATGACGCTTTACAGTAGGGTCTTTAGAGAAAATAAAAAGAAACCAAGTAGGACAATGTCTCTATCCTTCCCAATTTCCAAGTTATACCAGTAACCTCAAAGTAATATTACTTTCAGCCAATAAGAAGGGCACTGTCTTCAACAGATATGATCTCTGTTCATGAATGGCCAATACATGAAAAGAAGTTCAATCCTGTTAGTGATCGGAGTGATACAAATTAAGACCATGACAAGATACCACTTTATATCCCATAAAATAGCACAGTTAAAAAGAACTGTTAAGATCAAACGTTGGTGAGAATGTAGAGCAAATGGAGCTCTCCAAGATGATGGTTAGAGTATACAACGACAAAACCATTTTAGAAAACTGTTTTCCCAGTATCCTATAAAGCTAAATACTTGACCTAGCCATTCCACTCCCAAAAGAAATAACACTCACAAAAAGACTTCTCCCCAAACATTCATAGCATTTTTATTCCTACTATCTCCAAACTGAAAGTAGCCTGACTGTTCACCCACAGAAGTGACAGACAAATCATGGTGTGTGTGTGTGTGTGTGTGTGTGTGTGTGTGTCTGTGTATACATTAAAATTATATATACATAATTTTAAGAAGGGAAGAAAAAGGGAGAAGGGGCAGAGGGAGAAGGAGAGAAAGAATCTTAAGCAGCACAGGGCGGGACATTCGATCTCGCAATCCTGAGATCATGACCTGAGTCGAAATCAAGAATCAGATGCTTAACCAACTGCACCACTGCTGTGCCCCAATTCATGGTATATTTTTACAATGAAATATTAACCAGCGATAAAAAGGAATGAACTACTGGTATACTCACAACATGGATGAACCTCAAAAATATTATGTTGATCAAAATACTACATACTGCATGATTCCATTTATATGAAATCAATCATAGACTAAAGTATGGTGATAGAAATAGAAGTAATCGGTGCCTATAGGGGTAGGAATTGAGTAGAAGCTGGCAAGAGGTGATCGGAATATTGTTACTGAAGTATTGGTTTTATGAGTAAAAGAAATTGATGAAGCTAAATTGAACACATCTATTTGTTTCCCAGATCCAGGGGCATCCTCTACATTTCCTTACAAACTCGCTACAGTCATACAGAGCAAGAAAGCATGAAATAAATTACAGAACAAAATCTGAATACTACTCAAAATATCCTGACAGATTGAAATGAACTAAATTTAACAGGTTCAGATTTTTTGTAGGAATCAACTCTTCCTCCTCTCTCAAATAAATCTGTTTCATCTTATATAAATTTTACTTCTATTAAGAAATAAGAACATGTCACTTGCAAGTACTTCTCTCTCCTCAAATACTATTTTAGCCATGTTAACAATGAAAATACACAAGTTTAAATTCTTTCTCTCCTACTTCACACAGCACCTGTAGATATTTCTTATGCAAGAGAAGAACTAAGACAGTCTCATTGGTAAACCTCAGTCATTTGCAGACAATTTATAAAGGTTCAGAAGACTAATCAGGTTATATAGGTTCTATTTAGACAAGCTAGAAGACAAGTAAAGTGGCATCTGTATTTTAGCAAAGTGTGCATATGTGCGGTGTGGTATGTTTATTAGGGTCAGCAAGGGGAAAAAACATAATGATCCCCTGATCTTACATTTTAAAAGATAAAATGGCTCAAGAGGCCTTGAGGCTTTCAAGAATAAAATTTTGACAACATAATAGCAAATGTTCCCAATAAGTATTTTTTAAAAGTGTGTGTGTGGGGGTGTTTAACAAGATGCGTGCCACAACACAGGGGCCTCTCAAAGGAGCTCAGATTCTACAAATGTATAAACATGGGATAAAATAAGGAATACATAAATGAGGGCAAATTGTAAAAAGAATATAGAATTGCATAGACAGTGAAAAAAAGGCAAGCCTGAAATTGAGTCTTGGGATAATGTTAAAAAAAAAAAAATACCCAGGGCCTTTTCACTTCCACTTGGAGGAGGAAGAATCAGAAAGACATAGGTTCAGTGATGGGGGCAGAAGGGAGTAGGTAGGGGTAGAGATGACAGAGAAAGCAAAACTGCTCAGCTCCTCTACTTGTCTGCTCTGTCAGGGAGAATGTTCATCAGACTGGAAAGGCATAACTGTATGAGGGAAATGAAGCCCAAAATAGGTGAGGGAATTTTATAGAGCACCTTGCTGCTCTAAATGAGCTAAAATATCTGGCCCCAGACCAATTATAGCCCAGGGAAATGAGAGAACCTGCACAATATGGGCCTAGCCTTCTGTCAGTGGTCTTTGAGGAACTATGTTAACACTGGAGATGGGCAAATGTCATCCCAATTTTCAAAAATGGGGAGAAGTAACGTACTGGTTTCCATCTCTTCCTGTTAAAGAGCATTTCTGGATGAGGAGTAAAAGAATATCCGTTAATGAAGAAAATGGAGTCAGCTAATTTGGGTTACGGCAACTTGTTCTTAGGGTGGACACATATGCCCGAGTTTGGGGTTTCATCTCTTTTGCAGTAGGAAAACTGCATCTCATATTTCTATGCCACTTAAAACAATTTCTTTCTCAGTTAAGAGAATTGTCCCCCATTCCTAAAATGAAGTAACTATGTAAGTACTTCATTATGTCCTACAAGAAATAGCATAATGTCAAATTGTCTACCACCTAAACAAGTTAGAGGGCCTATTATTAGGGATGAATGGAGACAATGGTCTGATGCATGAACCACCTTGCATATCTGACACGGAAAAAAAAGTTTACACAAGAAGAGAATAAGAGAAAATAAGATGCAGAAGCACCGAAGAATCTTCATAAGAGGGAGATTTCTGAAAAGAGAGGCATGTGCAAATTAGACTAGATGAATGTCCAGGAAAAGGTTAAGTGTGATCTCTGGGAAATGAGGTTGTTAGTATTTCGTATGCTTTTTTGTTTTTTTTTTTCCCATCATTTGAAACATATTTTTTCCGATAAAAAGATATGCTTTCTTTAATCAGAAAAAAGTGCTATATTCATTTGGAACATAAATTAATATAATCTAACCCCCAGAAAATATTTTATCTAGATTTATTACTTAAGAGTAAGAAAACAAACAACATAACCTTTTCTGGTACTGCATTTTAATTATTCAAATGTAGTATTTTTATGTAAGATTATCTTGCTTTATCTGCTAAGATAGCAGCACCTGTAAAATATAATTCACTGCATTATTTGCTCAAGTAAATACTGTTAAAGTTATTTATGGATATAGCCATGTATAGTAGACAAAACATCATACACAGTAATCATGCATAGTTAATTCATCACTTCTCAACTAATATTAAGCTCTTTTAATATCTTCATTTCATAGCTTTCTTAAACTTTTAAAAGATTTTTATTTATTTATTCATGAGAGACACAAACAGAGAGAGGCAGAGACACAGGCAGAGGGAGAAGCAAGGCTCCATGCAGGGAGCCTGACATGGGACTCAATCCTGGGTCTCCAGGATCACGCCCTGGGCTGAAGGCGGCGCTAAACCGCTGAGCCACCCGGGCTGCCCCATAGCTTTCTTTAATGGCATTTTTCTATTTATAGTTTTGAATCCATCATTTTGTACTATGAAAATGTCAAGGAAAGAAGGTGATTAAAAATTCCATAGGTCCAGTTTACTTGATGCCCTGTGAACATGCTGCCTTTTAGAAGGACAATTTAGAATAACTATAGCAAATGTACTTTAGGGAAATAGCTGGAAACAGTTCTGATTTTGTTTTGCCATTTCTCCAAAAAAGGCTAATAAAGAACATCATGATATGGAGGCATTTTCTCAAAACTCCCACCTATATCATCCTTTTCCCATATTTATGCTCTTTTTTCTTATCCTTATCCCTAATATAAAACTTTAGTCTGTATCTCCCTGGTTCTATTTTTTCTGTTATGTCATTTTATAGGTTGAAATTTTGTCATATGCTGTCTTGAATCCTTCGTGAATTAAAGAAGAGCATAAATAAATAAGACCTAAAACTTGATTTGCACTTTTACATAAGCACTTGAGATGCTTTCATCAGTAGAAAGGAACAAATAAGGTTAGTTTTATATTCTATATTTAAAGCTAATATCACATTCTCAATGTGAAAAGGAAGTTATCTTTAAAAAAGGAAGAGGATCAATCTGCAGCATTTGCAAAACATTCTAGGTTCAGCAACAACTTAAGTATCTACCCCATCTCTCCTGGTGTGATCCTGTGCTCAAACTTGGAATGCCATGTGTCATAGAGAAAATCTAATTGTGTCAAACAGGCCAAGATATTATTAATACTATGCTAAGGGAATGATTACAATGATAGTATTGTGATAATCTTACTCTTACATACTTTATAATGTGCCATCACATGATTATTTCATTTGAGACCCACACACATGCACAAGATAAACAAAAAAATATGTTACTGTCCCCATGCTAAAGATGAGGAACTGGAAGTGATAGATATGTTTATGGCATAGATCGTGGTGATAGTTTCATGGATGCATATGTATCTTCCATACCATCAAGTGTATATAAATATATATAACTCTAAATTTGTCAGACCTCAATAAAGTGGTTAAAAAGTAGAATGAGTAATTGGGATCCTAAATCACTTGTCTAAGTCATCCTGCAAGTATCAAGATCCCAAGATCAAACCCCACTTAATCAACACATTGCAGTGAGGTTCCTAAAACACAGTGCCACCACTTTTCTGACTCATGTACTTAGTAATTACAGAGATATGCAGACACAGGGCAAGTAAAAAAGACACAAAATTGGGTAAATTGCATACATGCTAAAATTATCATAAAAATAAAAACCCCAGTGTTTCATTATTAGAACTCCTTTTCTTGGGAGAAAAAAACTTAAATTTGACACTGGCTTTCCGATTAAACAACTGTTTTGTCTATTTTGATAGTGTTTGTATATCCAATTAAATGCAATCATTCTTAAGAAAAAAATTTCTCAACCCCAAATAATGAGAAATATCAACCCTGAGTATGTCTGAAGCTGATTTAGGGAGGACTACAGGATTCCTAGATTAGACGACATGTTTTTGTAAAGTCACTATATTATAGTGTCACACTGACATGATTCTTGATAATGTGTTTAATGGCTAAAATATGCATAACAAACATTTGTGTAGAGTTTATTGGATCTAATTTTCTGTTTTCCTTTGAAACAGGAAGGTGAGTGATGCAACTGCGGTACTTTTGCTGTTCAACTTAATGAAAATTCTGTCTGCTATCAATCAAATGGATGTTCTCTTTTTGTTGTCCAAACAAACATGCTCAAAAGTAATTTATTTTTATGGAAAAGTCCTGTATTAACATGATGAAAAAACACAAACAAGGTTCTAATTTCTTTCCTTTGCACTTGCTGGCAAGATATACACTGGGGGAGGGGGGTGTTATTTCTTCATTTATATTTTTGAGGTTATTTGGACAGACTCAGTGTACAAAAGGACAAGTTTTTAAATTAGCACCTTTCAATGAATAACATTGGCTAATCTTCAGAAATGAAAATATGCCCATTCCCTTTTTTTCTTTTAAAATAATAAAATATTAGGTGAGGTTCACCTGAGATGTCACTTCAACAGTGCAACATCTACCAGGCCAACCGTAATGTGGGATGATTTATGTTCTTGTAGAGGTAAGTTATAATGTGGATCATCACAAGTCAACAAACCCCATAGCATACCATAAAAATCAATGACCTATGAATAATTTCCTTTTGTAAGTCTTTAGAAATCTTTTTTTTTTAACTTTGGACATCACCATAAGAGGTAGAAACCATGTGAAAAAATAGACGTGGTAATAAGTCACTATTGTTCTTTCAAAAAAAGACGAATTCATCAAAGTGGCATTTTTACCGAGCACCATACACAAGTACTGTACAGTCTTTCTGTAAATATTAAAAATAAGCTTAAACATACACAGAACTAAAACTATAGTGTTCTTATATGTGTGTTCATGTGGATAAAAATATTCAGTGAGACAAAAATGTCTGAATTCTGTTAACTGTGATAAAAATGGAGTGTCTATAGGTACGTATGTAAAGGGGAAGAATATGTACCTATATGAGCATCTGTCCATGTGTCACGAATAGAAGTCATTTAAAATAATATTTGTTATTAAGTCATTATCAAAAATCACTATTTAATCACTTGTAATGCTCATCAGGATTTGTCAAACAATTAAGACCTTTACTTGTAGTCGTGAGTATTGGAGGAAAACTGCTCAAATCCCTAGCTGGTGATAAGATTTAACTGACCACGGCCCTTCAATCCACTTGCTTATCTTCTCTAGTCATTGGGGAAGAGTGACACGATTGTAACCACACTGAAATCCCAGTCTTTATACTCAAAACTCTGTTTTATTTATGTTGCCTTATGTAAGAACATATTTTTTTTTAATAGAGGTAATGACAGCACTAAAAACGTACGTATTTTGAAAAGAAATGTTTTAGTTGTAGCTCTCACTGCTTATTTACTAGCATGCAACTAGATAGTTAACTTCTGATAAGATATTTACTGACTTGAGAAAACAGTCCATTATACAGAAAAATCAGACCAAAGAATTTATTGCTTAGTTATCTAAATTGAAGAGAAATTTGTGCTTTATCACAGAATGGGAGGTGGTTGATTTGATACAAAGAACAGAAGAGTAAGATTTAGAAGACAAAATAATTTGCCCATTTACCAGTTACAAGACTTTGAGCAGGTCACTTGATCTTCAGTTTATTCACTCATAAAATTTCAAAAATAATAACAACATGTAGTGTTGTTGTGAGGATACAATGAGACCTAAGGAGAGCACCTTATTTTTACCTTTTCATTTCTTTTTCCCCTGGCTCCATTGTGCATTGCTGATTTATCTTCTAAAAATTGATTTATATACATGTTCTCAGGAGATTTTATTTTGTAATATGAGATAATGGGAAAATTTGCTGGGAATGGTAAGTCGGTCTCACATGACAAGTGATGGGGCACCTGGGTGGTTCATTTGGTCAAGCATCTGCCTTTGGCTCATGTCATGATCCCAGGGTCCTGGGATGGAGCCCCACATCGGGCTCCCTGCTTGGCAGGGAGCCTGCTTCTCCCTCTCCTTCTGCCCCCACCCCGACTCGTGCTTGCTCTGTCTAGTGCTCTCTCTCTCTCTCTAATAAATAAAATCTTTTAAAAAAATGACAAGTGATGATTATCTGTTGTCCTCATTAACTACCAATGTGATTCTAAAGCACTGCAGTATGGCACCATACCCATGATCTTATAATCAGTTTTTAAAGATTTTGGTTCCAACAAGGCAAATGACAAATGTTGATGCAGCCAGATTTTTCGAGCCTCCTTTCTAAATAAGAAATGCTTGGTTTTGATTTTTCCAAGTAACACTTCAGGCTAAGTTGTTCCTCCCCTGTCCCATTACGTGTTCACTCTGTATCAGAAATGTTTGTGCATGCTTCTAACACCAGTGAAGGGGCTCTTGACAAGCATAAGGCGTATTTCTGAATCTCTTCCCTCCTCTTGCATACTGGCAAAAATATTTGCTCTATTATATTAAAAAGGGAAACTCAGCCCTGCACCAAGGCAATTGCTTTGTGTCCTTAATAAAGAAAAGTAATGGTAACAAGAATGAGGCCAAATGCCAGAGCCTCCTTGTATTGACCCAGCTTTGGCTGGAGCAGATTATATATATTTATCTTGGGTAACATTCAACCCATTGAAAGTGGCTGCCTTGTTACAGCAAATACTATTATCGTCAGAGTAAGTTTCTCATCATAGGCTTTTGACTATGGAGATTCAAATATCAATCAATCAACCCAACAAACAACAGCTGCCAAAGCAATATTTGGAGCTTATTTAATCTTGTCTAGCTTTGAAAGAACTCTGTTGTGACAGAAGAGCATTGAGACCCTCAATTGATCTTTAACACACTAGGCCAATGCATTGGGGGCAACTTAGTGACTTTCATGTATAAAGGGCTCTATGTCCTCCTCATACTTTTTTCCTCTCTGTATTCACACAAGATTTCCATATTCAATATGACCAGGTGCTCTGGGGTATTTTTCTAATACAGGAATGAATTATAACTATGGAGAGGCCTATATGTTCATTTTGGCCTGTAACTTTCATTGAAAGTATAGGATGTCAGCAGTGTCCATATATTGAAGGTAGGAGAAAAAAGTGAGTATTATTTGATCAGATGTTCAGTGGGCAGGGAAAGCAGAGCTTAATGTTGATTTTCCTTTATAGTCGATTTTGAGGCACCTGCAGTTGCCAGGGTGTCTGAAGTTCTGGCTCACAGAATGTTACACTGTCTTTGGTTTAGGGCTTTCACTGGAGTTAAAATGGCAACAAGGTCAGCATAAGTATAAAAAAAATTGCCAGGAAAAAATGCTATTTAAAAACAACAACATTAAGAACAATAATATCTTAAATTTCTATGGTATTTTACAGCTTACAAAGCATTTTAATTAGTTTGAAAAAATATCACACATTAACCCTATGAAATATCAGAGACAGCTTTTGTATCTATTTTGTGATAGTCACAATACAGTGACCAGTCATGTTAGGAGAAATCATATTAGGGTTCTCTTAAATAAAGAGAATTTGTGTGTGTGTGTGTGTGTGTGTGTGTGTGTATGTACATGTGCATGTGTGTGTGTATCCATACCCAGAACAACATTGGACCAAATGTCTGGGCACCCTATGGCCCAGTCAAATTGACACACAAAATTATCCATTACAGAAATTAAGTAATTAAGTTAAATTAATAAAGATGAGATTTTTATTACCATGGTATTTCAACCTTTAGCCCAATGTAGTTTTTCTTTATACTACATTGTATTTCTTATACAAGTGGTCTTAAAGCAAATTGACAAGACTTTAAGTTTCTTTAGGGCATACATCCCAGCTTTACTCAGTGTATGAAAAAAGTTCAAATACATCGATCGGACAGACCTGCAGCAGCTAGTACCTCCACTAAGATATCTGCTACAGAGCCAAGTAAATGTGACCTCATCGTTTCTATCTGATTGTGGCAACAAACACTGGAGGAACAAAAACATGGTAACACTGGGAAAGAGCACAGAGATGAAATATTTGCAATTCAGAAAAGAATCTTATAAGCAAAGAAGAAGCTAACATACTCCAAAAAACAATCTAAGGTTTGAGTTCAAAAAAGGAAGCTTGAGAGGTATTTGTTACCTGGCATGTTGACTTCTTGTTGAACACGTGCTTTAATTTTAGGGATCTATTTATAGGAAAAACTGTACTAAGAGGTTCTCCACAAGTTCTCAATGATGAATATTTTTTGTCATCATTCTTTTGTTAGAAGACATGGACAAAAATGGTTTTTTTGAAGAAACTTTTTGGTGCTCAATGTCTTCATAATTTAAGTGAAAGATTTGAAAATATATATACTGCAAAAAAAACAGTTGTATAAAAATCTTAGCCATTTTTACTTTTCTGAACGAAACCCTTCACAGTCCTTTGGGGTGAAAATTTGACATTATTTAAAATGTTCTTTTATTAGATAGCTCCTTCAATAGTTACTCCTATAGCCAACCTTAAGGCATCACTTTGAAATAATGTATTTCTCTCCTAAAGTGTGTCTGCTATTATCCACACATTATCCTAGAGCAGGAGGTAAGCGTGTGTTAGGAAAGTACATTTTTCTGCTTGTCATTGCATATTCTCATAGTCTGCATGCTTACTGAGGGACTATCCCAGTGTTAAGGTCTCACTTTATATGTGATGATAGGTGTTATTTTCCTTTCTTGAAGCTTTTTGGCATTTCATAGGAAAGAATACACGACAAGCAAGAAATTAAATTGTGATTATGGGGAAACTGCATGGTTGCATGGTAAGTTAAGCAGCATATTTTTAAAAAGTGAATGGCTCAATTACTCCAATCTTTGTGGTACAGTTTTAATGGCACCAATATTTCCTTGGATTAAATAGACAAAGGCATTAATAACTCAGGTCAGCAAGTATTTACTGAATTCCCACAATGTACAAGGCTATCTACTAAATCTGAAGTAAAATAAATTTAAGACTAGTTTATTACTTTCTAGAAGCTTAACACTGTGGTAGGAAACCAGATATAATCACATAAAAGTTAAAGTTTTAAATAAAGGTTCAAGGCAGTAGAAGAAGTCATTTGGCAGTACCTGATTAATTTCTAAATGATGGTACAGATAACAGTGATTATAGTTCAGAGGAGAAAGTGAGATCTTTGCAAGAATGGATGGCAAACAAAAGGTCTACAAGGAATAATTTGTGAGTTTTCTTGAAAACAAAATATATATTGAGAGCTGATGGGATACTCTTGACAGCACATACAAGAATCAGGAAGTGGTAAAACTCAGGTTGATTTATGAGAGCATAGTTTTGAGGGTGTATTCAAATGAGCCTTAAATACCAGGTACGGGTATTTTTATACCAGATCCTGCAAATAAAGGGGAACTACTGAAGATGTGAGCAGACAAATGACAGGATCAAAGTGATTTCTATGGCTTATCACAGTATTATCAATAGATTGGAAAGGAGAATGCAAAGGCCAAGGGACCAGGTTAGAAGCAGTTATAAAGGAAGATATTAAACTTTTATCTAAGAAGAGCTTAGGAAAAAACAAAAACAAAAGGTAGTAGAAATAGAAAGTTTGGAATAGACATAGACTGATGGGATAGATAAAATCAAGAGATTGAAATAAAACCAAAGTCGAAGTCAGTGAGAAAAAGTGAAAACACCACACCTAAAACCAGTGGGGGCACATATTTAGGATGAGGGGGAAGAGAGTTGCTGGGAAAGGACTTAGGGATACAGTAGGAAGAATTTATGTTGGAATAAACTAGAATTTTGAGTATCTACTTTAAAAAAATAAACTGGTATTTCCTCTTAATAAAGAACCACTAGTGAAAGAACTTTAAGACATTTAATAGGAACTAAAAATATCCAAGTTGTAAAGAGACATACCAAAATGAGGGCAACTCCTCCATGGCCAGGTCATTAAAACTGTCTGTAAATGTCAGAAAGACTATGAAAATTCTTAGACAATGGTCCAACCTTTCTGAATTTATCCTTCATCATTGCTTATAAATATGCATTTTATTTTTATAAAATAAAATGTCACAAACCTGCCCCATTCAAATAACCCAATTATAGGGGCACCTGGGTGGCTCAGTCTTTTGAGTGACTGATTCTTGATTTCAGCAGATCATGTGTGATATCAGGGTGGTGGGATCTAGCCCTGAGTTGGCTCCATGAGCTCAGAGTCTGCTTGACCCTCTCCCTCTGCCTCTCCCCCTGCTGGAACTTTCTCTCTCTCTCTCTCTCTCTCTCTCTCTCTCTCTCTCTCATAAATAAATAAAATTTTAAAATAAAAACAAACAACCTATTTCTATATGTTTTACACTGAATATTTTCCTCCGATATATATACTTATATAAAACATACACATATGAAGGCACGTATCTCTACAGGACTGTATTTTAAATAATTGATAATTAATGGTATTTATTTTCATGTATGTGATTTTTGTAATCTATGCTATGCTGTGTTAATGCTTTCTAGTCAATAAGTGTATCTCAAACTCATATTGTAGTTGTTTAAGAGTCTATGCTGAAATATTCTAAAATTTATTCAATGCTTTTCCTATTGAAAGTTATTCTCTGTTTCCCTTTTAATTTTTTCTTTCTTATTGCCCGCTACGAGCAATACTGCAACAGATACCTTTGCACATATATCCGCTATATACTGGTAATTTAATTTTATAGGTAGGGTCATAGAAAGTAGGTTGTACACTGTACTTTTCCATCTCTATGCTGATTTTCACTTTTATCCTGTATGAAGGCCATTTTTTCATATTCCTAAACTCCAAGGTCGACTTAAATATCACATACTATGCTTAATAATAATAAAAAATCTTCCTGGCATCAGAATTGCCAGTGCACTTTATATGATGATTATCTGTACACCGTACTCCATATCACTTTTTTAGACAGCATTTTCTGGAGAGCAGGAAATATGTCTAAGAATTTTTTCTTCATATAAGCTTAGAGAGCTATTCTCATTTAAGATAAAAACATACAAATTGACGTCTTGATACCTATGGTATTTTAAAATACTACTTTAGATCAATTTCTAAGAAACAAACAAATACACTCCTGCTTTTACAAAATTCTGTTACACTCATCATAGGTTTCTTGACAATTCCTTTCATATTTAAGATTCTGGTAGCTTTTAATCAGATATTGGTGATTAACAAAAGTACTCTAATAAGAGAACTGGAAAAAGATTCATACTCAAGTACCTAGCATCATTGTATAGCCACAAAAATTTATAACATTAAGATATATATTGTTAGAACAATTACAGACTATCATTATCCCTCCCCCCCCTCCTTTTCTTAGATCTTATACTTTAGTCAGGCAGAGAAGATGAGTATGAATGCAAATGACGCTAGAAATAAATTAAAATTCTTCACTGATGTAAAAAGAAATCTTACCAGGCACTGCCCTTCATGTTCACCAGAAATCTACAATATCAAACCAGCCAATCTCTTGGGAGAATGTAGAAAGTTTAGGGGAATCTAATTATATTTTATTTGCAGAAGGAATCAATATGGTAGTACTTCTCAAGTTCAATTCAATCACAAATGTGGAGAACAGATTTGCATTTACATCTAAGCAGAAGCACAGTGGATTAAAAAGATTTCAATATAATTCAGCAATCCCTTTGTCAAAACAGGGCATTCATTGAACATAATGGCACTCAAGGCCATCCTTCCAATAAATTACCCTATAAAAGTTCCATAAAAAATTTAATATGGCACAGGTTGGGGAATATAGGTAATTAAATGTGTTGCAGAGGTAGAAAGAAGACCCTGGGAAAAGTAAAAGATTGTAATTAAGAGTTGAAAGAATAATTCCAAAATAATTACATTATTTTAGAAAAATCTTATCAGTATGTTAATCATTTTAGTTCTCTTATCACGGAGGAGAATCTTAAATAGGTGCTTGGGTCACTGGTTAGCCAACCCCTTGGCGTTTTCAGATGCTAGTGTTTTATAACACACAGGCTCTAAACCTTGATTACTTTTCTAATAAGAACACTGTTGCTTGTCAATCTCCCATCTTTTTAAGACGCTAATGTCAGATGGAAACAAAATCGACTCCCAGATGCCAAACAAGCTACACTGGGATTGGGTAAGACTAGGAACCGTCGTCTGCAACACAGAGATAAGCGAGGCTAAATTCTCTGTGGTCTTTTGAGACTTTATTATGTGAAATGAAGAATGTACAAGCAGAAACAGTAGCTAAAAATCTCATTATTAATGACTTTTGAGTAGCCATGGTTTCTGGCTTTTCATTTGAGTCTGTAAGAGGCTTCACAAAGACAGGCATGTGGGCACAAAAAAATTACAGCAAATAAACAGAATCTGGGACTAAAATAGGAAAATGTAACTATGTCTCGCCAGTGTTTGTGATATTGGCTGAAGAGTGAACTGTACAGGGTTTGTTTAAACAAAAGCTATGTAAATCTTTGCTCAGCTGGTGGTTCAGGAGAATAAATGGGAGCAAACAGAGGAAAACAGACCACAGGCTAGAAGAGTTTGTCAAGAATGATAACAGGCATCCAAGCAACAGGATTTAAAATGATAGCCTAGCCTCTGTAAATAATGCAAAATCTTCAGGATGCACTAGAGACCAAACTCGACAGCATAATAATTTTGGCTAAAAACCTGCTCTTCCCACCACGAGACTCCATAAACTACAGAAGAAAGCCTCAGGAATTTTATACACCCAAAGCGACAACTGTTAAATGCCCCGGGAACCCGGCCCCTTTAAATCTCAGATCTTATCCCTCACTTGCCCATAATGTCGCCTGGGAGATTCTGTGGCACTTAAAATGGATAAGAAAGACAATTAAAGCACCTCCCTTTTTGTGGAACCATGCTAAAGATAGGAGAGACAGGTCTGAAGCAAAAATTGGGGGGCGTTGTCCGCCAACAAAATCCGGTTGACAACACAAGAAGTAAAATGACTACCAAGTGAGCTAAAGGTACAAGAATCAAGTGCATAAAGTTCCCATGAATGCTGTTCCTTTTCCCTGAAGTATTTTGCTTCCCCATTAAAACCTCCTGACATCGAGAAAACACACTTAAGTTGGTAGGACAGTTGAGAAAAAGTTTCCAAAGGAGCCAAAACTAATAATAGCACGTATCATCTGGAGAACAGTCTGGCAAGAGGCCTTCTTGTCTCATTAACCTTTTGTGGGCTTGGCACCTGACAAGGCATGGGGCTGCTCCCCCAGAGAGGGGATGCCCACCGACACAGGCCGACTGGAGAAAAAGGGACCAGAAGCTGCTCATGAGTCATTCGCACCACAAGGCTGGGACATCATTAGCACTCAAAAACGGTTGTATTTCGAGACACACAGGAGTAGGCACTTGTTTTCTTTCTTTCTTTCTTTTTTCTTTTTTTTTTTTTTTTGGTTAAGTGGAGATTTTGTTTTATTTTTTATATGTATTTTTTATTGGGGTTCGATTTGCCAACATATAGCATGACACCCAGTGCTCATCCCATCAAGTGCCCTTCTCAGTGCCTGTCACCAGTCACCCCATCTCCCCACCCACTTCCCCTTCCACTACCTCTTGTTCATTTCCCAGAGTTAGGAGTCTCTCATGTTTTGTCATCCTGTCTGATTTTTCTAAGTGAAGATTTTATTTATTTATTTATTTATTTATTTATTTATTTATTGCACTTGTTTTCAATCTGACCTCACTGCTGCAAATTAACGACACACACGTACAGGGACGTGAATTTCCTTCTGTTGATCTTGACGTTATAATCTTGTGCCAACAAAACTCCAACAGCACCACCCTATCCGGTTCAAGAGACCAAGTCCGGAAATTCACTCGCACCCGGTTCTCCAATTGAACTCAAGAGAAGTTAAAGAATACAAAGGGGTTATGGACATTTCTTCCGAATTCCAGATAGTTCTTTGGCAAGATGAAACACTGTGAGAGCAGGGTGGGCCATGCTACGGGGTTCTTTCCTTAAAGCACTTCTCAAGTCATTTGTGACTCTGGGGAGAGGGTGGCATTCTTGAAGCTCCAAGGTGCATGTGGAAGTTATTAAATTTGTTTTTATTAATTGAAATAGTTGTTACTTGTTTGTGGCGGAGGGGCAAGAGTCGTAAAGCAAGTCTTAAAGCAGCTTTCACTGGGTGAAAAATGAATGGGAACGTTTGAAAATTGCCTGTGAATACTCTAATAGCTGGAGAGGTGCCTTAGCATAACAAATACATTAGAAGCAAGAAAGAACTATGCAAAAACGTCAGTAACTTCTTAGGATTATGACTGTTTTCTTTCCTTTGGTATGCTTTCCCATTTCCCCCCAAATTCTCCAGTAACAAACTAATCTCCTTTTCTAATAAAAAAAAAACCATAAAATGCAAACAGAAATTGAAAAGTTATGCATTCTGTGGATAATTTCTAGCACATCTTTGGAGATTTAAAAAAATATTTTATTCATTTATTCATGATAGACACAGAGAGGGAGAGAGGCAGAGACCCAGGCAGAGGAAGAAGCAGGCTCCATGTAGGGAGCCCAGTGTGGGACCCGATCCCAGGACTCCAGGATCACACCCTGGGCTGAATGCAGGGACTAAACCGCTGAGCCACCCAGGGATCCCCCATCTTTGGAGGTTTTACATTAAAGGCCACCACTGGTTAACCTGAAATTGCTGTATATATTTTTCCATGTTGAATGGAACACCGGAGAAGAAGCAGAGGAGGAGCAAAGGAGGAATAATAATGCAAATTACTAGCTCTGTTCAAGAGCAAAGTAAGTTTCTCTCATGGGTCATCACTCAGAAAATGTTAATTGATGATAATTAAGAAAATAAGTTTTCTGTTTTGTGCATCTCACAACACAGTTCCATATTTTCACATCAGCTAAAGGTTACAGCCAAACTGATACAATATGACTTTGCACTTACATGTTAAATACCCTTTACAGAAAAAGCAGCATCCACCATGAATCTAAAGACCTCATTTACTTTTTAAGTGCACCTATGCAACTCTTTTCTATTCCTCCCCATACTACTAATGACACCCACAGTAGTACACATGGTATTTGATTACTATTTCTTCTTTTGTCTAAATTTTCCCTGCTGAGAAACTGGAAAACATAGGAAGGACAAAAAAAGAACTTCAAATTACATTAAAAAATTTACAAATATTGCTGCTGAGCCCCTTAACAAAACTGAATTGACTATAGCTTTATGACTGCCAAAGAACACAGTGACAGTATAAAAAGAACCGGAAAAAAGGAAAATAATGTGAAATAGAATTTTGTCAAGAGTGCTTGGGCCAACATAATCAACATAGAGTAAGTATGAATGTTGGAAATACCGTTACTTCTCCAAGGTACAGTGGGGCTTCTGGACATCTTTCTGCTCAAGTAATTAAAATCACTATTAGAACAGAGCCCCAAGCCAGCTCAGTGGGTAGAGCACGTGATGCTTGATTGAGAAGTCGTGAATTCAAGTCTAACATTAGGTGTGGAGCCTACTTAAAATTAAAAAAAAAAATAGGAAGAACACTATTGGGTAAC
This sequence comes from Vulpes lagopus, assembly GCF_018345385.1. NCBI lineage: Eukaryota > Metazoa > Chordata > Mammalia > Carnivora > Canidae > Vulpes > Vulpes lagopus. Next base: position 27,210,366 of record NC_054848.1, read on the forward strand.
ATCCACTGGGAAAACAACTGTAGAGAATGTGGGAGAATCTTCTAGAAACAATGTAGTTCTCAAACATTCCTTATTCAGCAGTCATCACTCCAAACTTTAAGAGAGATTAATGAACTCCAAACACCATTCAAAAGGAAAAATACAGGAAACATTACACCTTTCCTAAGCTCTAAGTTGTATAGATTTGTACGTTGAGAAATAGGAACAAAACCAGCAAGGTTAATGGAAACATAGCTGCAGAAATTTCTCTAGTTGAATGAAAATTCCTTATTTTCAGCACTTAATTTTAAGCAATTGCTAACAAAGAAAGTAAGTGGGCCTTCAATTTTCTATCAGCTTTTATCTATCAGCTGTGATAAAAGACAGTAACTAGAAGGCTTGCTTCCTTAAACTTTAGGATTTGTTCACTGCAGTATCCTTAGCATCAATACAGTTCTACTGTGTAGCAGACCCGAAACCAGAAAAATGTGTTGAATTAGTGAGTCGGTGTATAAATGAATGTAGATAATGAGCCAGGATAATAAATGATTAACTGTCTCCAAACTAGCATCAACACCAGGAAACAACTGACCCTAACTACATCAGTAAAATGATGCCATCTATACCAAGGGAAAAGGGAAGGGTAGTACACTTCCATGGATAGTCATCATTTGTAACTTGTAAACTGTTTATATTCCATTGCACAGTGTGGATTCGATTATTTTCTTTCTTTTTTAAAAAAAGATTTTATTTATTTATTCATGAGAGAGAGAGAGAGAGCTAGAGACAGAGACACAGGCAGAGGGAGAAGCAGGCTCCATGCAGGGAGCCTGACATGGGACTCGATCCCAGGTCTCCAGGATCACACCCTACGCGGAAGGCAGTGCTAAACCGCTGAGCCACCCGGGCTGCCTGGATTCAATTGTTTTCAATTAATCTTTTCCTCCTATCGTGGTGATCCAATTACAAGAATCTCAGTCAAATACTGCTGTGAAGAGGTGCCTGCATTTGGTGAACCCTAAAGATCATTCTGATGCCTGCAGTGGCTATACTCAACAAGCCACCCTTTATACCAGATCTTCATTCTTGGACTGGTCAGTTCCTGGGTCTGAGAGTTCTCATCTATAAAATACAGGTATTGGATCAGGTGATCATTAGTTCTTTTGCATTCTTAGGGGGTTTAACTTAGGTCAACCTAGGCTGTACACTAGACTCACTATAGGAAACTTTAAAAACTTTTCATTCCGAGGCCTCACACCAACAAATTAAATCATAATTTCTCCAAGTGAGTTCTAGGTGTACCTTTTTTTTAATGCTCCCTAGGTGATTCCCAACATGTAGCTTAGATGGAGACTACTTATTTAAAGACTCATTGCTGTCTATTGAGTGAATTAAGTATACTTTAATATGAGAGCCATAAAACAGTTCTCTTTGTAGTTTCTTATGCCTAAAGTTACACATCTCTTGAATAGATGCCTTATTTTTAAAGGGCACATGGCTTTTATATATATATAATATATATATATTATATATATATATAAATCACAACCTAATGTGATGATTAATATTCCAAACTTGCCACCAATTCTCAGTATTGCTTTATGTTTTGGGGCATGGATGGTTCCATAGTCCAAGATTTCTGCCTGTTTAAAAGCAGTTGCCTAAAGCATACTTTAGTCTGTCAGTGGATGTATATTCTTCCTGCTTTTAATAATGAAAATTTCATTTTAAGCGATAATCCCTAAAAAGGATTTCTTGGCAGAATAGCTTATATCATAAGAGCATATGGGAGTTAAGAATAATTATTCGGAGACTATCTTTCTCCAAAGAGCTTAAAGCACTTTATAGAATTCATCTAATTAATGTTCACACTGTATCCATGAGAAGGCAGTGGACAATGAGAGGATGAGAGTAAGCCCAGCATCACAATGCAAAAGTGCAGGGCTTAAGTAGTCTACCACTATTCAGTCTGTGCCAAAAATTACATTTTCACACATCAAAACAAAGAGTCCAAAATTTGCTAAATTAGCCATCACTCCCCACCCCCCATTGATTGCAAATACCCCAGCACTTAAAAACACAGTATCTGTTTCTTGAAAAATTCCTGATGCTCTAGCATTATACAAACACAAATTTTAATTAAAACGTGGTACTTCCTTAGAAGAATAAACAATATTTACATTGCTTTTCATTCACAATAGATGGTAGGCATTATCAATATGTGTAGGCATATTTACATACTTAACTGTTACCAAAATAGGGCGGACTATGAACTTTTATCCTAGAGAGCCTGACAGATAAAGTTAATTTTAATATCATCACAGGGAAATTAATTAAATGCGTACCTGTAAACACATTTTGATGGAACGTAAAAGATATAAAGATAGTATTGCATAGTAGTTAAAAAGAAAAAGGCTGATTTAAAAACAAAAAAATAAAGCAACTCAGTATCTTTTTCCTACTTTAAATCACACTCTGTACTTGGGCTTTCCCACTGGGATCAAGTCTTAACCTGACCTGATTTCCTTAACCTGGTCAGATTTCTTCCAGAATAAAATTAATAAAAGAAATTCACAGAAGGCTTACAATTTCATTCAAATAGATAAAAAGTTCTGCCTTCATAAAACTTTCATAGGCAAACTCAAAGGCACAAAAGAGTACTTAAATTCTACAATGCATAGACTGTAAAATCTCCTTTTATTTTAAAAACCAAGTATTTGGTAAACAGAATTGTTTGTCTTTCCACACAGTCACACTGCACTGAAAGAAGAGGAGTATAAGGACAATAGTTCTCCCTCAAAGACATTTTTTGCACATTTTGACATTATGTGTACATTTGAGACATGCTCAATTTATCTCCTTGCTTTGCTCATGAAGGAATTGCTGGTAAATATTTCCTGTCTTAAAGCAGAGAGTTGACTCTGATGATTATCAATATCAATTAAAAAAAAAGTCAAGTCTATTCTTGTGAAGTGCAAGCAAAGACATCAACAAACCAATGTTTATCTTTCTAGGCAAACTCTAGTTCTAATTGCTGACTCCACACTTGCTCCTTTAAAGAAGTCATTTGTTAGTTTTAGCTTTGAATCTCTTGAAATTTACAACGTCATTAAACAAATGGACAGTCTCTTAAATGTATTTGTTTACTTACATCCAACAAACTGATGAAAAGGGACTTTTCCTTGAGAAATTTATCCTGACTAAAATTAATAGCAATACCATCTAATGTTTTCTTTTTAAAAAAAGATTTTATTTATTTATTTGAGAGAGAGAGTCAGCAAGAGGGGGGGGAGGGGAGGGGAGGAGGGAGGGGGAGAAACAGACTCCCTGCTGAGCAGGGAGCAGGATGCAGGCTCTTTGCAGGGCTTCATCCCAGGACCCTGAGATCAGGACCTGAGCTGAAGGCAGACACTTAACTGACTGAGCCACACAAGTGCCCTAATACTACCTAATAGTATACTACCTAATAGTATACATTATTGGAAAGAGAAAGTAATACCATTTGAATGTGGATTTGCTCTTTTGAGTATGGCTAATCATACTCACTGAATGGCCATTAGCTTCAAAATAGAAAAGAAGTGTAAAAGGAAAAGTGTCCAAATTATTGTAATTTAATTGGTCATTTTTAAAACCTAAGAACACATAAGAACAATGATCTTACTGTTAGCTATACTTTTCTAGAGTAAATCTAGGAACTAACTAGACAATTTTAACACAATCCTTATTGCTATGAAAGAAGGAATTTGCAAAAGCAAAGCTTTCTAGCCAGTTACTTCTTGAGCTCCAATAGTGTTCCATATTATACTGTGAGAGTAAGTGGGCCAGTAAGTGGAATGAGTTTCTAATGGATAAAAAGTGGCTCTGAAGTACCTTAGAGATCACATGGAATAAATTACAATGATGGTTTCAAAAGCAACACTGCCTAAACTGGAATTTTACTCAGAACCAAGTTCCTTTTCAACTGGTTCCTCCCTAGATTGTTTTCCTGTTTGTTGCAAATTCTCACCATAATTATACGAATAATGGGTATTCAAAATCTGGAATTGTAAATTTTTTTCCCTCAGAAAAATCTTACAATTTTAAGAGAAAAACTTGGTGGGTTAATGGTATCTTTATGTTATGGGACCTCATAATGACCAGACAAAATCTCTTTGAACAGATAAGCAGAATGCAATTTCTAATTGCGTATCTTGAAAAACTCATGCACAATTAGAAACAGATATAAGAATAGCTTTTGTATACGTAATTGGTAGACTAGAGGGCCAGAGTTATGCCACTTCAGAACTGTTATAAAAGTGAACACTTACAACACTGTAAAGGCCTTCCATACTATGAAGGCAAAAGTTATTCTGATAACTTAGAGGAATTCTACTTATTTTAGGTCAGAATAGGTCGAACTACCCGAAATGCTAAATCACATAAAACAGTAATCTATATGTTTCTACCTAAAATTAGACATTTTTGTATAAAGCAAGCATGAGAAGCCCAAAGGAAATTCTCAGAGATTATCCTTAAAGGCCACTTCGTACATATTTTGAACTTAAGAGTCACTGTGTATTCCCTTAAGAATGCTTTCTCAGGTCTTTGACTATTTAAAGCAATTTTTTTTCTATTATAAGGTTACTCTATTTAAGGTAACACTAATAACCCTGATGATGTTCAAAATCTAGCCCTTGGCTAAATTCCTGCTTTATAACATATCAAATTATCCCATTGGATAGAAACTGTACTTTCCAAGAGATCAGCCACTAGCCACATGTAGCTATATAAATTCAAATTAATTAAAATTAAATAAAGTTAAACATTCAGTTCTTCATTCCCACTAGGCACATTTTGAGTGCTCAGCAGCTGCATTAAAGAGCATTTCTAACTTTGCAGAATGTTCTATCAGATAGAGCTGGTGTGACACTGCCCATTTGTCTGTCTCGTCCACTAGTTTGCCTCTTGAGGGAAGGGGCTATAAGGGCTGCATTACATCCAGGCTGGGACATGTACATACTTATAAATAGGGAGCCAACCAATAGATCTTGTTATTATTTTCACTGATAACCATTATACATGCACATACACTATGCTTTTCAGATTAAAAATGCTTTTATATGTTTTTTTTGCCAGGGGCTAGGTGGGGAAGGAACTGATTGCAATGGAGGTATGGGGAAGATTTTTGAGGCAATAAACAAATATTATCTATGTTGGTCATGGTGGTGATATAAAAAAAAACATGTTTGTTGGGGCGTCTGGGTTGTTCAGTTGGTTAAGCATCTGCCTTCTGCTCAGGGCATGATCTCAAGGTCCTGGGATCCAGCCTTGCCTTGGTCTCCCTGCTCAGCAGCAAGTCTGCTTCTCCCTCTTCCTCTGCCCTCTTCCCCTCATTTGCTCTCTCCTCTCTCAAATAAATCCATAAAATCTTTTAAAAAACTTATTTGTTAAAACTTGATGTGTACACTTAAAAAAGGGTGAGCTTTATTCCATAGAAGTCATATTTCAAGAAAAACAAAATGGAGAGTGGGGAAAGGTGATTTTGTTTGCATTTTCTAATTTGGTCCTTGAGTTTTGGAGTGAGCAGACCAGAGAATACTGCTGAAAAGACAACAGTCAGAGACATTGGAAAATCACAGTACAAAGCATCAGGTATGTCTTTGGATGTTAAGCCACGTAGGAGTCCAGATCTCTATAATCATCATGGGTTACCATACTGCTCAAGAAAGACACTAGTGGGTCCACTGGACAGGCCTCATTCTCACCCCCACCCCACTGATTCTCTAAATCATTTTTAATTTTGCCATCTGTTCCTCTTGGCACCACAAAATTTCAGATAGAACAGTGTTAACTTTAATAAGCTTGTCTTGGATGTTATTTTTGAAATCATCAGAGGGGAAAAAAATCAATTCTGTTGATTTAATCCACTATTTATTAAGCACTTATTTGGGGAACATAAACACACAGCTATACTAGCCTGACATGGTTTCACTGATATATGAATCTAAAACACTGGCTGGAGAAATATGATGTGGCACATTCCCATTTCCACAGTGCACACAAGTGAAGAGTGTCATGGACCTACTATTCTGAGAAATTCCGAGGGTCAGTTAGGAATTGAGATCATGATTTCTTGATCTCACTCTCTGGAAACTAAGCCTTGTGACAGAATATGGCAAGCAGTTTGACACATACAGGAAAAGAGGAGACTTCAGCAAGCTGTTCTTTTTTGGCACACCCACAACTTAACTGGGGCTTTCCACTTGAAGAGCCTCCTGCCCACCACCTCCTGCCCAACAGCATTGGCCCCGCCGATTAATCTCCAGAGCAGAATGCACTGCACAGCTACTTACATCATCTATTCGCTTTAATAAGTGCAGATCACTGTTGTCTCTCCAGTGTCTTTTAATTCAATGTCATAACTTCACGTTTGTTCTCTCAGTGATGTTTATCACAAAGGCACAGAGGGAACAATTTATGCACTAAAAGGTATGTCTCTGCTCAGCAGAAGAAATTATCCTTAGAAGGGTCTGCAGAAACAACCCCATCTACTTTTCTTGGAGAATACTGAGCAATCGATCACAAGGACAATGAAGGATTTGCCCCTTGTCATGAATGGAGCTCATCATGATCACCCACAAATTTTCTCTCATCATGGTTATAGCAGGGGTCCATATGTCTGGGGCCTTACTGTTTTTGTTTTGTTGTTGTTGTTGTTGTTGTTGTTGTTGTTGTTGGGTGGGGATGATAATTCTGTACATCTTCCATGATGAACTGATCCCTAGTCCTGTAGATACCAACAATCCACATGGTGGATAGAATTCATCTAAATTTAGTTTGCCCACGCATTTGCCTTCCATTCATTGACCTTTCTTTGAAGATGTGATCTGTTCTATAGGTGATTTAAAGTGAAGATGGAATGAGAAAGCAGACATTAAGCATCTAGTCACTATGCCTGTAATGAGCAATTAGTAAGTGATAGTTTTACTATTAGTATTATTCTTTTTTAAGATTTTATTTATTTATTCATAAGAGACACACAGAAAGAGGCAGAGACATTGGCAGAGGGAGAAGCAGGCTTCCCGCGGGGAGCCTGATATGGGACCAGACCCCAGGACCCCGGGATCATGACCTGAGCCAAAGGCAGAAGAAGCTCAACCACTGAGCCATTCAGGCACCTCCTATTAGTATTATTCTTACTATAAGGTTTGCTGTCTTGAAATTGGTCATTTACTCAGCCTTCTTCATATGTACAATAAGACCCTATGGCAATTTTCATCCTCCTCTTCATCCAACCTTTCTGGCTGTATACAATGTGTTAGACTATTTTTACAGAAATTATTGATTTAGCTTGTTGTGACCCATAGTTTTGAAGTTAATTCTATTTTTGTTGGGTTTTTTTTTTTTTGTCCCCTCAAGGGAAAGCAAATTTTCAATTTAACTTAGCAAACAGGTACTGTTTTTAATTGCAAAACAAAGGTCATGCAAAAACAAAAACTTTAATCACCAGAGGTACTTGATTTAGCACTGCTGTTATGTATCTCCAACCAGATAACTGAAGACATGGAACTCAATGTGTACGTCTACTAGGTGAAATGTTTGAATGATAGGATACCTAATGTCTCCACCATCTCTCAAGCTACTGTTTGTCATGTGACTAAGTAAAATCACTGAATCAGGTTTTCAATAATTCCAGCACTCTAGGCAGATACACCCACAGAATCAGGATCTCAGCCAAGTACTTTAATGCTATAATGGACAGTGCTGGAAAACAGAGGCTCTTCAAAGCCAAACTTAACCTTGACTCTTCTAGAAATGGCTTCTGAAGGAGCTTCCTAGTTTCTAATCAAGATTTACCCCAGTGGCTAGTTTCAAAGATCTATAAAGAACTTATTAAACTCAACACCAAAGAAACAAACAATCCAATCATGAAATGGGCAAAAGACATGAAGAGAAATCTCACAGAGGAAGACATGGACATGGCCAACATGCACATGAGAAAATGCTCCGCATCCCTTGCCATCAGGGAAATACAAATCAAAACCACAATGAGATACCACCTCACACCAGTGAGAATGGGGAAAATTAACAAGGCAGGAAACCACAGATGTTGGAGAGGATGTGGAGAAAAGGGAACCCTCTTGCACTGTTGGTGGGAATGTGAACTGGTGCAGCCACTCTGGAAAACTGTGTGGAGGTTCCTTAAAGAGTTAAAAATAGACCTGCCCTATGACCCAGCAATTGCACTGCTGGGGATTTACCCGAAAGATACAGATGCAATGAAACGATGGGACACCTGCACCCCGATGTTTCTAGCAGCAATGTCCATAATAGCCAAACTGTGGAAGGAGCCTTGGTGTCCATCGAAAGATGAATGGATAAAGAAGCTGTGGTCTATGTATACAATGGAATATTACTCAGCCATTAGAAACGACAAATACCCACCATTTCGACGTGGATGGAACTGGAGGGTATTATGCTGAGTGAAGTAAGTCAGTCGGAGAAGGACAAACATTATATGGTCTCATTCATTTGGGGAATATAAATAATAGTGAAAGGGAATATAAGAGAAGGGAGAAGAAATGTGTGGGAAATATCAGGGAGGGAGACAGAACCTGAGAGACTCCTAACTCTGGGAAACGAACTAGGGGTGGTAGAAGGGGAGGTGGGCAGGGGGTGGGGGTGACTGGGTGGTGGGCACTGAGGTGGGCACTTGACGTTATTCTGTATGTTGACAAATTGAACACCAATAAAAATAAATTTATTAAAAAAAAGATTTACCCCAGTGCTTTTCTTTTAATAATCGTGAATGTTAGACTTGAAGAAACAGAATGAGACCATCTTGTTTACTGTGACAGTTTTTAAATTATCTAAACCCTTTTCTGAGGGGAAAAAAGTGAAATCATTTGACCTCACATTTACTTACATCTTAAATGTTTATATTCCTGTATTTAGGTCAACTCAGTTCTTTCTCATTATTTTCATTTTCTTAAGTTTTCTTCCTTTTTAACAAAGTAAATAGAATTCCTATGCCACACTAAATCTTTCAAAACAGAGTATCAAAATCCTTTGTGCTTTACCACAGTTACCCCACCTTTACATCCAGAAATACTACATAGAAATATCTATGTTTAAATTGCTATTGTTGTTATTCCTAAAGTATGTTAACCATACATATCAAGGATGTTCCATATTAAGAATTAGTGGCATGAAATTGTGATAAAATCAACAAGATGCAAACTATAATCATTTTATAACATCTGTATATGTCACAGTACATTTAATGATGATGAGTTTATCAGATGACGGGTGAAAACAAACTTTCAGCAGAAGGACTCTGCTGTTTGATCAATGGATATGTGATTCTCAATTGATCTCATTCATGCTTTTTTTTCATAAAAGAGCTATATTACAATCCTGGGATCAAACTAACTTTAAAGAATAGAACCTTAGGAAAGAAATCACTCTGTAAGCTTAAGGATGAATGTGTCCATCAGATTTTTTTCTCTTCATTTTTAAACCTGTTTTGGACAGTTGACAAACCATATTTCTGTTTTCTGATCCCAGTTTTCTTCCTTGTCACATTCCCTTTCTGCCAAACAAATACACTAGGGTTCAACAGAAAGAGTGTTCCAAATCTTTAATCATTATGAAAAACACCACACCTTGACCTTGTATTTTAAAGTTAAATGAAAAAAAAAAGTTAAATGGAGTGGCATTATAAAAATTAAATTGGTTCTTGCTCATTTCCATAATATCCTCTAAAAAGCCTTGCCTAGCCTAGAGTGGATGTCCTATTTCTTTATCTTTCTTGATGACCTCTCATGCCTGCAAGTCAGCTCGTTTTTCTTTGCTGAAGACTGCACCCCACTGCTGCATGCACTCGAAAAGTTCCATTAAAATCTAGGGCATCATCACTCATTCTTATCTGCAGCAGGCTGCTGAACAGTGCCATACCAGCAACTGCATGCAAACTAGTCTCAAAGGACAATATTAGTTATATACATTGTCATCCCATAAGGAGAATTCCACCTGGATCCCACCTTATCTCACAAAGCACATCTAGCCTTTCAAACATGGCTCCCAGAGTCAGTGCTATGAAAGGGTCTCTTGCAACAGCAAGCATTACTTAAAAAGCAATTTAGCAGCAAGAAATTAGCTTTTTATAGGACACCCTTTATTAAACTCGGTGTGAGATGAGCTAGCATCCTCAATTTCGCCTTACACCCACTGAGACCACACAGGCCAAAAGCAGTTTCATTTTAAATACTGTACTATACAAAAATTTTATGTATTCCCCCTCTGGTCTCGATGAATTCTTTCTTGGGATGGAAGTGTTATTAGGATAATGAGGATTGAAAATTAAACAGGCTAGGATTTAGCACTGCTTTTTTGGTCCTGAAATGTAAAGAAACATTGATATCACTTACTCAAGGAGACATTCCCTAACTTTAGGGGACTGCTCCCTGGTTGGTCACGGACATGAGTAGGATTGATGAAAGAACTGGATAAAGTTTAGAAATTAGGAATATTTGCCCCCTTTATTTTTTATAGTATCAAAAATCATTGTTCTGAAGCCAAAATAGTATTTTTGTATATTTGATGTCAAAAATCATTGTCATATTTTGTGACTCATTTCTCCATTTTACTTGGTAATATGTAATACTATCATTAAATGGACTTAAATACTCATATAATTTTCTAGATAATTTTCTAACAAGCATGGTATCCTCTATTTTAATGAAGTGGTAGATGTGCTGTACTCGCAAACACTCTCAAGATTTTGATTACTTAAATCTTCCAATAAACCTTGGCTTTGGGGGAGATGGTTGAGGTGGTTTAATATTAACATAAATATATGAGTCCTGGATAAGATTTTCAGAGATAATAAGACAAGTCCTGAAAGATCTTACTTTAAATTCAGTTTGATACCACTCCACCACATCTATATAATAGAATCTCTCCCTCCCTGTCATCTCCTAATAAATATATCTATCTGGAATCCACTCCACAATATTTTGTGTGGGGGGCACTTTTTCCGGGAGGATTTTGTTCCTACAGTTATTTCCTGAGCCATCAGGATGCTACTACCAAGGTGAATTTTAGTCTAAGTAATTTCCTCTCAAAATGCATTAAGTAACATGGAGATTAAAAAAATAATAAACACTGGGAAATGAAGAGACACGTTGCTTCAGTTATGCAATCTATTTTACATAAAATAGTCCTGTAAGTCTAAAAATAACAACACAACAACAAATGTCAGATTTGTAGTTTTAATCAAGCAGATATTTGTTTTATAGGGCCTTCTGTTTAAGAGCACATGGTAAAACTTTTTAGTAATGTATAAATGGGAATTCTCCCTACATTAATTTATCAGATGTCTTCATTACTACATTTTTCAGAATTGTCAAGGAGAGTGTAGTGGGTTGAATAGTTTTTTTTTCCAGAATTCACATTTACCTAGAATCTCAGAATGTTACTTTATTTGGAAATAGGGTCTTCACAGATATAATTAGTTAAGGTTTTAGAGATGAAATCATCCTGGGTTTAGGGTGACCTCTACATCCATTGACTGGTGTCTTTACAAGACACAGGGTGACATACCAGGAAGATGCCCATGTGAAGAAGAAGGCAGATATTGGAATTATGATACCACAAGCCAAGGAATGCCTAAAGCCATTAGAATATGGAGGAGGCAAGGGAAAATCTTTCCTAGAGACTTCAAAGAGCCTGTTGAGGGATCCCTGGGTGGCGCAGCAGTTTGGTGCCTGCCTTTGGCCCAGGGCGGGATCCTGGAGACCCAGGATCGAATCCCACGTCGGGCTCCTGGTGCATGGAGCCTGCTTCTCCCTCTGCCTGTGTCTCTGCCTCTCTCTCTCTCTCTCTCTGTGTGACTATCATAAATAAATAAAAATTTTAAAAAAAGAGCCTGTTGACCTTGGTCTTAGACTACTCACCTCCAGAATGATGACAGAATAAATTTCTGTTAAGGGATTGAGTTTGTGGTAATTTGTTACAGCATCCCTAGAAAACTAACATGGGGAGTACAGTTGTTGCCCTAAACTGTGAAGTATTTAAAAAATTTGTTTTTGGTAATTTGAACACCAATAAAAATTAATTAAAAAATTTGTTTTCAGGACCCATTTGTGACTGAGGTATATGTAAATTTTAAACAGGGATGCCAACAAAAGCTGGTGACCTTTAAATCCAAAGACTGACTAATGGTGAAGATTTCAGGGAGAAGACATGAGAGCACAAGAGGTGGGGAGAAATAGCTTTCTAAGACATTGATCAATTTCTCAATGACTGACTAGTCACCCATTATAAATGGCAAAAAGTTTGTTCTGAAAGTTTTAACATTGCGAACCTCATGTTTTAAAAATAACAACCAAATTCTACAATATTTGTCTCAAAGTATTTAATCTGCTTGAATGATAAATATGGAGACTCTGTTAACTAAAATATTAAGACTAAAGAGTTTTTTCTTACTCGTTTTCTCATATAATGGTAAGATATTGACACAGATGCAATGTAAGATGGCACTCACCAAGAACAAATGCAAAATTATCACTGCATATGACAAGTGGAGTTAGACTGTGAACACTGCTTAGGATATTTGCTCCTGCCCATCTGAGAGCATAAGGACATGGCCAACTCAGATCTAACTGTGAGCAAAGACACACCTTGAGCAAGCAGGACATCTTGCACCTCTGAAAATTGAGCATAGATGTTCTCTCCTCCAAGATATTCCCTTCCCACTAGGGGTGATTAGAAAGGAGAGTGTGTGTCAGGAGCTGAACAGGATGTATTTTTTTTTGAAGGGTAGAAAGACTATTATGAATATTTAACTGTGGACCTTCGAAGACAAAGAATAATGACTAGCCTTTCCTGAGTACCTCCTAGGTGCCATACACAATTAATCCTTTTTTTCATACGTATCTTTATTTAATTCCAACAATTCTGTAAGGTAAGTAGTAGTATCCTTTTACAGATGAGGCACCTGAGGCCCCCAGGGGTCAAATAACTTGCTTGAACTTACCCATTATGAGCAGATTTAAACTGTACTCATCACCTCTCTTGTCCCCTCTGACCTAAAGGATCTTACAATGTAGCTGTACAAGAAGAATGGGCCTCAAAGTTTTGGTATGAACGTAAAATGTTAAGTGTAATTTCTTTTAACCTGTAGATTTAATGAACTCCCAGAAGTGACAAGTGAAAAGTAAGGGCTACAGGAAGTCAAAGGTGGTAGAGGAAAAAAAATCACAAGATTTTGTAGAGGAGTGAAGCTTTGAGCTGAATTTGGAGGATGAAAAGAAAAGTCAAGGCACCACGATCTGTGTGGGAGAAGAGGCAAGAGGACTTCTAGAATGATGCACAATGATGGTTACTGAATGGCCTCCTAAGGGACTGGAAATGGCAAAGTTGGAAAGTTTGCTTGAACCCAGAATGTGAAAACTGGACTTGAGTCTGTGAAGATTGGAAAACCATTGATATTTTGGAGGTTGGTAACTGATATAATGAACCTAATTTATATCTTAAGAAGGTTAGTAAGATAGTGTAGTCAGATTGGGAGGGCAGAGATGCGAAGCTAACTAACCCAATGATCAAGGAGATGATACAGATAGAAACCCTGGAAGTGGAAAATAAGGAATGGAAGAGGGGCGCCTGGGTGGCTCAGTCAGTCAAGCATCTGCCTTCTGCTCAGGCCATGATCTCAGGGTCCTGGGGTTGAGCTCCACATCGGGCTCCCTGCTCAGCGAGGAGTCTGCTTCTCCCTCTCCCTCTGCTTGTTGCTCCTCCTGCCTGTTCTCTCTCTCTCTCTCTCTCTCTGTCAAATAATAAAATCTTAAAAAAATAATGAATGGAAGGTAGAGTTATAAATAAGAATGCACATGGCTAAGAAAAGCAGAAGGGGTCAAAAGTGTCTTGTAGGTAAGAGGAAGATAATTTAGTCAAAGTTTTGGCTACTACTGGGGGGTCTCCCAGAATTATGGCTTTTTAAGTACCTCCATTATAGTCAGTGTATTTTTTTCATAGCATACAACTTGACTGTAATTTTCTTTTATAAGACACAGAACAAAAAAACAATACTCATTTTTAAATCACTGGAATCTATATGCTTAGATGCATAGATTCTAAGTGTTTTAAAGTTATTTCATGATTGAACTATTTTTGTTGACTACATAGTTAGTGAAAAGGAGTTTATTTTTCTTGAGAGAAAATTGCAAGGAATATTTTTCTTTGGGAGAAAGCCAGACACAAGTCCATGTGCCTCAAAGTGTTAATATAATTAATGTAATTTTAAACATCTATCTTACTCTCAGAGGATAACTAATTAGCTTGAAGAACTAACTTTAATACATTTAGAGGCTCCTAGGAGTTCTTGGAAAGAAGTTGCTATAGAGATCCAGGGTATTATAATCATCATTAATTGCAGTATTTTAAAGTTCACACCAGATAAGCTTCCAAGAAAAAGGACCTGAATTTATTTGAAAGGTCACAGACATTTATTTTACTTATCCAACTGCATGGAGATAAAAATACAGATGCTCTGATAAAATTCAGCCCCACTGTGTGGGTAGAATGATATAGTAGAAATGGCTTGCCGGATTTAGGATTAGGGGGCTGGTTTTCTATTTTGGTTCCTCCACATACTAATAGTGTGATCTTAACCAAGTGATTTTATCTTAAGAAGCCAGCTCTCACCTGTAAAATGGGCATAATAATGTTTTCTTTAGCCCAGTGAGGAGAAAGAGGTTTTTCTATTTCTTCTCCCATGCTGAACTTCCAGTGACTAGAATCATGCGTGACAGACAAAAGGGGTCAAAATATTTTTCAGTGAATAAATGGATGGATACATGAATGCATGAATATTTCAAGTATTTGGTAAAATTAAGTATATATCCTTAAATATTTTATCTACTGTATCTATGATGGGAATAACTATGTAACGCTATGCTACTGCCCAACTCTTGCCAACCCTACAGTCAATGTCATCACATTAGTAGCTTGAAATAGGCCATGTTGGATTATTTGGGCCACAGTATTTGGCAAAGGCTACAAATCAGACCCTCACACCCAAAACCCAGTTGTTCAACAGTAACCAGCACACCACTGTTTCCAATCTTTGTCATTTGGCCTATGCTTCCTTGGATATCTTCTGTCTCCTCTACACTTGAAATACTTGTAATCATTCCATCAATTCCAGCTCCCTGGGTCACTGCACAACCACCATCTTGGCGTGAAATACTCTCCTCCCAGAAATACACCTCATCGTGCAGCTAACTCTACATCAGATGCTATACCCTTGAAAATGAACTCTGATTCCTCCAAGTCAGACTCAGTTGGCCCTTCTAGGTGTTACCCTTCAGTCATTACCACCATAATATTATCCCAATGTATTATAATAATTGCTTATTTGTATATCCCCCCCCTAGAGCTCTCAGGAATACAGGGACTCTCTTATTCACATTTATAGTCTCTGTACCTTGCCCCTACAGGAGGTACTCAATGAATGATAGTTCTAATGACAACTACATAAACCCAATTTGGTTTTTCACTTGCTGGCAATACAGGAAAGTTAACTGGATTGTTAGTCCAAGAAATATAGTAAGTAGAGCACAACCGCTCTTACACAGGCTCTTTGCTTGACATAATTTTCTAAATGTTAATGGGGGACTGTATTACCCTAATCTACACAATTAGTCCTGATGCTACTGGCAGTTTTCATAGGCATTTACATGGAAGATCATTGGTTTACAACAAATAGTTGATGACTGTGACAGATCAAGTCAATATTAATTCCTATCTGGTAAATTTATTGTGACTACATAACAGTGACATTTGAAGTCATCTGTTTGGTCTAAAAATCTTATTCATAGGACAGACGCCTACAGGGCCAGTCAGAATGGCTCACTGAGCAAACTTTTTTTTCTTTTACGTCTCTGCATGAAGTGTCCTTGGTAAAACTGTACTATTCCAACTTTTCACTCTTGCCTCACGCAGCTCAGATATTATACCAGTCATTATCTATGTCCCTTAAGATCCATTTCATGTCCTCCTACAAACTACATTTCCCAGACTAATTTGCCAATTAACTTCTGGATACATTTGGCAAATGTGAGACACCAATGAGGGAATTAAATGGTGGGAAAAAAAGAGAAGATTCAGAGTTTTTCTCCCTCTTCCCGCTTTGGAGGGTACTTTCTGTCAGTGGCTGAATGTCCATTGGTGTTCCAGTTTCCTAGCTTCCTGCAGGACACTCCTTCCTCCGTTATGTGCAGCTCCTGACAGGCAGCGCCCACCTGATTTGGACTCCCTCCACAGGACCGCCACTTGCAAAACCTAGGAACATCACCTGGTGCTTAAATCCAAGGAAGTGGGATTGGTCTCCTGCTATTGCTAATCTCTAGGTTGTTTTACCATCTTTTTGGCTTCTAAGGTCTTCCATTACCTAGGTAACTCACTGTCCTTACGAAACTCCCACTCTTGGAATTATTTAGAGCCACTTTGTTTATTATTATTGTTGGTTCAGAACCCTTTTTTTCCTTCATGGCATGGACGTTTTATTAGGTGATGAAAATGTACAATTCTGAATCATTTGTGGCTCGTTTCATCTTACCCCTTAAATCTCATCAGTTGCCAAGTCTCATACAATTCCACTTCCATCATCTTCTCTGCTTTCCATTCCCATTCTTTGGACTGAAACACCATTGTCTCTTCCTGGGAATACCACAATATCCTGTAACTGGACCCTCTACCCTCAGCCCCTTTCCCTCATCTTTCACCAAGACCATGGACCCTGGAGCTAACTGGTGCTAGCTGGGATGGACAGAAAGATAGAAGGGATTATCTTAAGGTTTCACATGAAACAGTAAGGGAAATTTAATAAGAGCGGTTGTCTAAAGGCCGGGCTTCAGGGAGATAGGACAGGAAGTGGTCCTGGATTCAGGCATCAGTAAGAGTCCTGCCAGCAATAGGAACTATTACTTCAGCCACTTTCACTGAAGTTCTTTTCCATTATTAAGCCTCAGACGCCCTCTGGGTGGCTGGCTCATTCGGTTCTGCAACTATCTGGCTGCCACAGTTTATAGGGTTTCTGCTTCCTCATAACTGACTTATACATGACATTTATGGCTCCAACCTTGCCATGTAATTGAAGCTATGTAGCTTTGGTACCTGTTGTGAGATTCTTCAGTTTTCTATTTCTACAAAGTAATAGAGATCTGATTAGGCAACTTATTTTTTGATGCCAAGCCCTGGGTCTCATCAGCCAAAAAAGTGGGCAGAGTTATGTGGGACCTGAACTCACCCTTTTGCAGGGACCAGACACAGGGCAGTTCCCTTAGAAATTGAGTGATCATTAAACTTATCATCCAGCCCAGGGCACTTTTGAGAGTGAAAGAGGCCACAATAAATAATTACACAGGAAAAATAAGCATCAACTGAGATTTTCCTGAGCAAGCTGTAGCTTACTGTCACCATATTTAGAAAATACTACAAACAGGCATTGTAAATTGGGTCTGTTACCACCAATTGGTTTTTCTACTGCTCTTCAAATTGCCCCTGAATATCTCTTTCATTTTTTTTCAGAGGGAGAAGCAGGCTCCTTGTGGGTAGCTCAATGTGAGACTCAATCCCAGGACTCCAGGATCACAACCTGAGTCAAAGGCAGACACTCAACCACTGAGCCAACCAGGCACCCCTGAATATCTCTTTCTAATGTGGAGTCTGTTCACCTTTCCCCAACATGGGCTGGATCCTATTGGTATTTTAGTTGCATACTCAAATGTCTGTTTTGTCATGAAGTCTTCCTTGATTTGTCCAGCAGAAAATTAGTCTTTTTATAAACTTAAATTGCACTTCAACTGTATATCCCAGGACCTGTGTTTTCTATCCTACATCCTATTTATTTATGTATGTGCCTTCTCTTGTCTAAC
Source organism: Vulpes lagopus (assembly GCF_018345385.1). NCBI lineage: Eukaryota > Metazoa > Chordata > Mammalia > Carnivora > Canidae > Vulpes > Vulpes lagopus. The sequence goes on from NC_054848.1 coordinate 27,228,263, forward strand.
AGATGATAGCTCTTCAAGGCACGAGCTATATTCATACATTTTTTTATATCCCACATTGCCTAAGTAGTATTTTGCTCATAGTTGGTGGCCAATGAATATTCATAAAATGAATGATTGTTAGGTACTGAAAACATCATTCTTGCCATTGCTGTCTCAGGTATATCCAATTATTCTGGATCCTGATGTCTACAAAATGCAGAAAAGATCAGACATTGATCATGTCTAGATTAGCATAGTGGTAAGATAAATGAAATAAGAGGACTGAAGTTACCATATTTACATGGTCTTAAGAAGGTTTAATGGGAAACAAATCAGACTGAGGACATTTTGTTTCTGAAGAGATAGACAAGAAATCACAGACAACTGAAAGAGAAAAGAATAAATATATTTTTCACTAGGTATTTGTTCAAACATACACAATTTATTCTGACAGATATATAAGTTGAGCATCTCTTGGTTTCTATAATGTCTTTTATAAAATCATTTACATGTTCAATTTAATCTATATGGAAATCATAGTGCATATCACTCTTGCTGTTCTTTAAAGTGCTTCTAATGAAAAGTCCTGATATTTTAGAGAATATTTTAATTGTTCCAAAAGAGCAGTTAAAGAGTACACTTCCATTTGTTCTTTTTTTTTTTTTTAGATTTTATTTATTTACTCATGAGAGACACAGAGAGAGAGGCAGAGACATAGGCAGAGGGAGAGGCAGGCTTCCTGCGGGGAGCCTGATGTGGGACTTGATTCCAGGACCCCGGGAACATGACCTGAGCTGAAGGCAGATGCACAACTACTGAACCACCCAGGTGCCCCAGTAAACTTTCATTTGTATTTGAGAAGCTTTATAGCCCTCTTCAACATTGGTCATTGGGTATTACATTAGACAATTTCAGCAAATATGAAGTGCCATCTTATTTTTAATTGTACTCTACACAGGATTCTTTTTCCCTTTACAAACACAGATTAAGTTACATAATACTTTAGATGTAGGGTACATAATAGATTTTCATTTGGGGTAGTATTTTTTAAATAACTATATATATCCAGGAATTCAAGCATTGAAAATTGACCCATTGAGTTTCCTCCAAATCAAGGATATAAGGCAAATATGGACCTTTCAGTACAACTATACTGGATTCATTTTAATCCCAGAAATATGCCCCATTAGGTGCCATATATGACTTTAAGCAAGTTTCTTAAGCTCTATTCAACAAAATTTTCTCATTAGCTAATTAAGGAGGTTCTTCACCTGCCTCCCAGAGCCCAGGTGATATTAAAAGCCCATTGGAATATGATGCATAGCAAGTATTCAATAAAGAGTGGTGGTTATTATTATTATTGTAATATATAGAGACTCCTGGATGATCTCACCAACTTCTATGGTATTTTGATGGCAGTCATCAATTCATATTTAATAGTCAAACCCTGAGCAACCCTTGGTAGTAAACAACTTTGCTAGTCATACCTAGGTAAGGGATTATGACAAGGCCTCAGCTCTTAAGTAATTTAGGTTGGGGTTACAAATAAACACACTGAAACAATTAGCAAACTAAAAAGGAAAGTATACACAGTGTCACTAAATTTGATGCTGCCAGACTACTAGGGAGATTCAGAGATGGGGCAATCTCTAACCATTAAAGGGAATGAACACATTTCTGAAGGGAGGTAGTGTTCAAGCTTTCCCTTACTATAGTGGTTCTCATACTGACTGCCTATTAAAATCACCCTGGAGGACTCTTCCAAAATGCCTGCACCTTGGTCTCATCACAGAACACCAGAACTTTCAGAGATGGGATTCAGGCTTTCAGGATTTGTCCAAGCCTCCCCCACCCCCTTGCCATGAATATGTTGTACAGTAGAGGCTTAGAGCCTTGGCCTTAAGGAAGGAGAAGCCTCTCCCTAAATGAATGGGGGTGGTGGTGGCAGGGAGATCATCTCATGGGGAAGAATGACCTGAATAAAGGGTTCGGAGAGTGGCAATGGCCACTTCAAGTATATAGAAAATGAGCAGCACAAGTGGGGATCGGGAGGCCAGGTGGGGGAAGTATTAGCAAAATGTTTGGCAACATTGTAGTGGAGTCAGATGTGAAAGCAGGGTGGAGGCTAGGAAGAAAAGTTTAGATCCGCTTTATGGAAAGGCACATGTTAACATGATAAATGAGTAATAATAATCAATAATACTACCATGTGTACTCAGAATTACTTCAGTAAGAAGACCAACCCTGAAATCAATGCACAGGCATTGTAATAGCTGACTTACACTTTTTCATGGAGGTCATGGTACTTCATGCTCCCATGCTGTTACTGTGGCTAAGCTTTCTGAGTAGCTGCAAACACCTGAATGCCTGTAGTTGTAGGTCAATGTTTACTTTTGAAGTAGCTAATGTGCGTGGGTCCCACATCCACAGAGACTGATTTAATGGCCCTGGTGTATGACCTGGGTCTGGAATAGTTACAAGGTCCAAAACTTTGCACTTCGAATGAGCTTTCAGGTGATGCTGATCAAGCTGGCCCATGCGTAGTGGCAGTTCCCAACCTTCAGCATACATCAGAATCGTGGGGAGGGCTGGCCAAAATGTGACTGCTGGGTCCTGACCCCAGGGTTTCTAGGAAGGGAAGGTTCCATGCCAGTCTATGAAGAACCCAGGTGATGCTAATGCTGATGGTTCAGGGACTTTACTGTGAGAACCACTGCTCTAAAGTCATCACTCTAGATTTATTTACATTTTAAATACTTCCCTTTAATTCACATTGGATTCCAAGACATTTTCACCTCCAAACACTTTATTATAGCAGCTTATGCTACCACCCTTGGATTAGAGAAATGAGTACATAAGGCACAGGACATAAATATTCTGTCTCCTTGGATGCACAGCTGCCCTGAACCTAGAAACCATCTGACAACATTCACCAAATTGATGGATTGTGTGTCATCCGTTCTGCTCCTTATCTACTGGTTCTTTTATTTAGCTAAGGTCTGTAGTTTTCATTAGATAGTGACGGAACATGAGGATTTTGTTCGTGGAACTTAGCAAAACCTACTTGTGGTGTGACATCAGTTGGTGAGCATGACCCAGGCAGCAACACCCAATCCTCCAGCTGGCTGAGCAGCAGGAGCCAGTGCTGTTGGTGATGCTGGCATAAGAAGGCAGTGGTTCTTTGGCCATGGCAGGCATTATGTGATTTAATTCATGAGTGCCTTAAGTTTGAGATCCATTAAATGACCTGCTAAACCATCTGCAGCACTGATATTTCAGACAAAGGAAAGCACATTCCTTTTAGCCTAATGAGTAGCTATAACTCAAGGATCTGGAGATTCTACTATGTTCTATCTCATCTAAAGGTCCTTGCACTTGTTATGAAAGAACCTCCATTTCCTTCCTGCTTCAGGAGCACCCTCACTCGTCTATTTGAAGATCCAGATTAAGATGTCACCACCCAAGTGAAGTCTTCCCTAACAGCCTGTCTCTAGTCACATTGCCTGCGTCCGTGCTGCCTGGTTCATGGTTTATATTTCCATTATTGTGCTTATTTCACTGTATGAGACCTGGAGGTCATCCAGCTCTCTTCCCCAGATGCCACAAGCATGGAGGACAGAGCTCGCCCCTCACTCATCTTTCTTTCTCTGGCACCTCAGAGCAGTGCTTGGCAGAAAGGAGGTACTTATTTAACATCTCTCATGAGAAGTTCTTTGAAGCCCTGATCCTCACCCACTTCTGTGTTGGGAGTCTTCCCTAGATGCTTCCCAGTCTCTCTGCACTTGTCCCAAATGTACAGCTTATGCCTCTTTCAGGGATCTTTCACATGTCTGACCATGAGCATGATGAAACTCTATTTTGTTCCCAGTTCTACCATCAACATTTTTTTAGAGTGTATATAGTACATACTGGTGATTAGTAAATATTTGCTAGATGAAACAAAAAAATTTCTGTGAAACAGACTGTTAAGTTGGTTTATTAATAGTATTATGCTAACTTTCTGAAGTTCAAATTCCATCTGTGTGGCTAAATAATTTTGCTTACTCTTAAACAGAAAAAAATGAACGTCCGAATAGGTAATATTTAATAATATAATCTGGATATATTTTGCGCTGTTTCCTTTCTTAAAATCCCTCTTATAGTCAGTGTGTCATTTTATTTCTTTTTTTTAAGGATTTATTTATTTATTTGAGAGAGAGAGGAAGAGCATCCAAGCAGGGGGAAGGGCAGAGGAGAGGGAGAGAGAAAAGTCCCTAAGCAGTCTCCCCAGGGAGCCCTGAGCCCATCATGGGGTATTGATCCCAGGACCCTGAGATCATGACCTGAGCCAAAATCAAGAGTAGGACGCTAAACTGACTGAGCCAGTCAAGCACCCACAACTGTCATTTTCAAGTACACTAAAATGTACTGGGATTTAGTCATCAATGATGCAGGTATGACACAGAAAGTGCTGAAAGGGGCTTGGGATCATATTCAGGTGATCTAGATTAAAATTCTAGTGTGACCTCACACTACCTTGCTCTGCGGCTTTAGGGTAGTAGATTTTACTCTCTAGCCCTCGATTTATTTTACTCTGAAATGAGAAGCTGGACTATATGATTTCTCATGCTTTTCTCAAGTAACTTAAACTTATTGGTCCTCAGTCTCCCTGCCTGGAACAAAAAAAAATAATAATAATAACTGTCATTTATGTTTGTTGTGAAGATTAAATGAGAAGAGACATGTAAAGCATTTGGACCAGTGCCGACACACAATAAACACTCATTAAAGCCTCTGTGCTACTACTGCTATTGCTACGGGTGTTACTGTTATATTTTTTAAGATTTATTTATTCGAGACAGAGAGAGAGAGAGAGAGAGAGAGAGCTCACATCCATGAGATGGGGGAAAGGCAGAGGGAGAGAGAAACTCAGGTGAACTCTGCGCTGACCCAGAGCCATTTATGGGGCTTGATCTCAAAACCCTGAGATTGTGAACTGCCAAAACCAAGTCTGACACTTAACCTACTGTGCCACCCCGGTCCCCCTGTTATTGTTACTGTTAACACTGTTACTCATATGCTTGATTCCATTTCTGACTTTCTAAAGTTCTAAAATAGACCTATTGCAATTATTGCCTTATGTGGTACAGAACCAAAGAAGTAACAAAGCTACAATGCCAGTTGCAAAAGAGCATTTTACTCTATATCCATTCATTCAGCAAATAATTATTCAGTTCCTAGAAATGTTGTGGGGAGGGGAATATAGCAGTGAGTGAGCCCTGGTCCCCACTCTATTACATTCAGTGACCTTTAGTATACAGCCAACTGTGAAATGGTTTTGGTCCCTTTTAAAATAAGGAGTGGGAAGAATAGATGAGTAAGGCTGAGACGAGAGGAAAATGACATTAGCAGCTGTGAGATATCTTCCACTTTCAGATCCTCAGGGCTGATGGGAGTGGACACGTGTCCTTTCATTTATTTCATGAAAGAAGGCTCCTGGCAGTTGTGGGGACTGGCGTACTAGCCGCCATGGGAGGCACTGGAAAGCATTTGTTATTGGATTTTCACAGGAGCCATAAGAGATGAGAGATATAGTTTTCCTTATTTTACAGATGAAGATTTCAAGGATACAGAGAGATTAGAACACTTGAATTAGGTTACCCAGCTGATAAGTGTCAGAGCCAGTTTGGCTCTAATATAGTGTGAGTCTGAATCATGTATTTAGCCTACTTGTTCTAGAATACCAACACTTGTCCCAGGTTGGGGGAAGCTTGATGAGGAGGCAGATCAGTTCCTTCCTGTCACATGCACCATGTAGTGACCAAGTGGCTAGAGTCCTCAGCCCTGGACTCAGAAAAAAAAATGCTTTTTAGAGTTTTTCTTTCAATATGGATGCCAAAACGATATTCAAGTCCTCAGTAAAATAAATAGCAGGGTAATAGGGATAAACAGCTATCAATATTAACTTAGAACCTGCCAAATACGTCAACAGAGTAAGTCATCGGAAGTATTGTTACAAAGTTTGGTGAATAATGAGAATAGTTTTGCATTTAGAGACTATTTAGTATTTTCTTTGGAGTATCCTTGAATTCCTATGCCATTCACCTGCTTTCTCCTCAGATATATCTGAATTCTTCCTCATATCTTTTGCATGATTATTGTTTGGGTAAACACCATCAATTAGCAATGATGAGTAAAAGGGGGGTGGAATGACCCATTTTATTTTTTATTTATTTATTTTATTTTTTTAAAAAAGGATTCTATTTATTCATTCATGAGAGACACACAGGGAGAAGCAGGCTCCCTTTGGGGAGCTTGATGTGGGACTTGATCCCAGGACCTCAGGATTATGACCTGACCCAAAGGCAGATGCTCAACTACTAAGCCACCTAAGTGCCCCTATTCGTGACCCATTTTTAAAGGCTGTAGAAGTACAGGGGTGTCTGGCTGGCTCAGTTGGAAAAGCATGTGATTCTTGATCTCGGGGTTGTGAGTTCAAACCCTGCTTTGGGTGTAGAGATTACTTTAAAAAGAATGAAATCTTTAAAAAAAAAGATTTAAAAAATAAAGAATGTGAAGGCATAATAAATTGGACTAAAAATATTGTACTGCCTTCAAAAGGGATACAAGTAAAAGAGATGGAAGAAGTAAATCAGAGTTCAAAAACACTGCTCAAAATGGTATTGATTTTTTTTTATGACACATTTCAGGTCAACAAACATTGTCACTGTTACTACATTTTACAGAGAAGAATGTAAAGGGAGAGAGTAGTTTAGAAGTAAATTAGGATTTTCGAGACAGCTGACGCGAGAACAGGGGGACGGGTCAAGAACACTTTGTTGAAACACGATTTACTTCCTTTTCATCCTTAAAACCTACATTCTGCTAAAATATGTTGACTGTAGCAAAATGATTAACTCAATCCCTAATTCTGTGCCTTTCGCCTCTTTAATGAAACATACCCATGTGTGGTGCCAAAATATGGAAAGGGGACATCCTCATGAATTTAAAACACTGTAAAATTAAAAAGGAGAGAACATTTCAGTATTAATTGCCTACCACGGCACAATGTTGGCCATCTGCATCTCTCCAATACTACCATCTTCTAGCTAGGTGAGGCCTAACACTGAGTATGTCAGCATTTAACTATTTTTGTAACCCGAGACTTTCTAATAAACACATGACACATGGATCTAATTTCTTAAACAGAATATTTCCAATCAGTACTAAAATGTTCTGTCACGATTTAGTGTTACAAAGAAGTGTCACACAATGAATGAAAGGGGCAAACATGAGAAGTGGGACATTGGGCTCTGTAGGAACTGGTCCCAGAGTGGGACCAGCACCATATTTCAAGAGGACAGGCTGAAACCAGGGGAGATTAACTTCCTGGAAATAGCGTCTTTCAGAAAACCTTCCTCTGTTGTGTTGCACATATAGTCGTGATCTCACTCAGCAAATTGTGTCACCAAGGTAGAAACAGGTACCCTTCGGCATTTCTGAAAAGTGGTTGAATATTTCTTTGGTTGAGTGGCTTTGCAAAAATCTTAACAGTTTTTGTAGCCTCATTATCAAATGACACTTTTTTAAAGATTTATTTATTTATTCATGAGAAACACACACACACACACACAGAGGGAGAGAGAGAGAGAGAGAGAGAGAGAGAGAGAGAGAGGCAGAGACACAGGCAGAGGGAGAAGCAGGCTCCATGCAAGGAGCCCAATGTGGGACTCAATCCCGGGTCTCCAGGATCACACTGTGGGCTGCAGGCGGCGCTAAACCACTGCGCCACCGGGGCTGCCCCCAAATGACATTTTTGATAACATCATACCATGCTTGTTTTTCCCTTCCTAATACTATACAATATTTGATTTTATACAGAAATCAATCCATTCAACAAATATTTGTTTAGTATCTGTTCTGTGTGCTAAGTACTGAGAATACACCCATGAACATGACAATCTATCTTCACAGAATTCATAGTCTAGCAAGAATTACAGCTTAGCTTCTTCTGATCTTGCCCCAGATAGAGACACTTCCCCTCATTCCTCACTATCAGGGTGCATAACTGAATAAAATTACAGTAAAGTCTACTACAGATCTAATCTTCCTAAAAGCATTACTTTCCATCACGCTCTTTTCAAAAGCATCCAATGGCTCCTTTTTGCCACCGATTCACATCCCAATTCTTCAGACTAGCAACCTGTCCCATTGTAAATTTGTCCTGATCCTTTCATACTTGTCCTCCTTTATCCGTACACATGGACTTGCCATTCTAGTCACTGTTTGGCCACTAAGTATACCACCCGTAGTCTTTACATGGGACTTCAAGTCATTTTGTTTCCTTTCAGCTGAAGGCACATTTGGGCAGGGCCTTACAATTTGTATTTTTAAGGACCTTGAGTGATTCTGATGTAACACTACTTTCTCTATCTTTAAACTCCGCTAACAACCCCCAGCCAAATCAGATTCTGCTCCTTCTAGAAAGCATTCCTTAACTATTGCTTCTCATCATGATCTCTTCATTCTTTAAACTACGACAACACTATAACACTTTCAGTACCATTTATTCTCACATGGATAGCCCCAGAACTCTGGAATGTTATCTATTTCATGGGTGTAAATCCTATCTCTCTAAAGAGAAAACAAACTCTAAAGGAGACGAATCTATCATCCTGGACCCCTCTGAACCTCTCAATCACACCTAGCATTGTTCTGAGGGTATCTTCAGCACACACTACATATTTAGTTAATTTTAATGTCACAACCCTTGTAGGGACTTTGTGAGTTATATTTATCTTTTTCAGTCTCTCTAGAAATAATTTCATAGTAGTAGCCTTTAGTCTGAATAAATGACGAAACCTCAGAGTGACTCTTTTTATTCAACAGAAGGCCTGCCCATTCTTGCAAGGTCTAGTTTATAATGTACCACATTGAAAAATATTAGCCTACATGTAGGTAAGGTATCTCTGTAACTGTATTAACATTGCTTCTGAAGACATAATGATTTATTTCCAGTTTGTGGCATATCTAAAGTGAAGGGCAGTTTCTCTTTTATAAAGTGAAAATAAGTACAAAAATTTCTGTATCGATTCTCTTTTGATGAAAAAGTATGTTACTAATTTTTTAAGCAAGTCTAACAGATATTAGATCACTCCCTTTGACAGAAAGAAACACTGACTGTTTTTTCTGGCTTACTAGATTACCTTGCACCGTATCACAATTGCATGTATTTCTAAAACCAAACATCTGAAAAACTGAGAATCTTGAACTACATGATTTATTTTCTTTATGTTGGCCACTTGCATAATTTTATACTTTTTCAATAGGTCTACTTGATATTTGTCGGGATTTATAAGCTGATGCTTTATTTAAAAACAAAATACATTATTTTTAAAAAGATAATGTTAAAGTTAGAATTGCAAAATGTTAAAATGTTCTTCCAAAGCATTATGATCTAACATATTCAAAATTATATATTTGTAACCTAAGTGCTTTCCAATTTCTCAAGTATTTCTTTGTTTTTTGGTAAATTATGATCATAAGCTTATATTCTTCTTGCATGTTTTAAAGTTTATATGATAATTATTTTATTTATTTAAAAAATTTTTGTAACATGCAGCAATTTGTCTAATCTCAGTGAAATTCTATACAGTAGAATTTTCATAAGATATTTTTAACACTAAGTCCTAAAATTGTAATACTATTTTAAAAATTACATTAATATAGCATATCTCAACTTTTTCTGTCTATATTCAGATACATTATTTTAGAATGTTCATCTGACACATGGTGCCAATTTGACCTGTATCTTAGGCTGCGAGGGTTTGGGAAAATTATAGATATGAAGTACGTGGCACTAATTCTGAAACATAGTGGTTTTTTTTTTTTTTTGAAATGTTTGTTTTCCCTATTGACTCACCTCAAATGTGGGCAAAAAAGGAGCTTGTAGTTCTAATGGATAAGCCATTGAAATTTTCCAGTAGGTCATATAATGGTGAATTGAGTGTGCTACCTTACTATAACTATTAAAGTCAGTTATATGTCTTGTTGGCATGTCAACAAAACCCGGTTTTCTTTTAATTAAGAGTTGCTGTTACAACTTGTTTTCTTTTAAACCTTCTCTCCTAGTGATTCAACCTACTTGTCCCCAAAGAGCATTTGATTGAAAATCATGCTGGGCCAGACCAATTTCACACTTGAGAGAAAATCACCAGCCCCTCCTATAGCATTGGCTTATTCTCCCATACAAAAGACATTCTCAGTAAATTGGAATTAATTAATTAACTAATTAAGGGCTATCTTTAGAATACAAATACTATTGTGTACTGAATTGCGCCCCTCGTCCCCTGCAAATTCATATGTTGAAACCCTAAGTCCCAATATGACTGTATTTGGAGACAGGGCCTCTAACGAGATAAAGTTAAATGAGGTCATAAAGGTAGGGCCTAATCCAATATCACCGCGGTCCTTATAAGAAGAGAAAGAGATACTGGAGATGTGCGCACACAGAGGAAAGGCCATGTGAGAACATAGCAAGAAGGTAGTCATTTGCAAGCAATGGGTATTCCTTTCTCAGTTAAAATCAAACTTGCCAACACCTAGATCTTGGACTTTCAGCCCGTAGAACTGTGAGAAATACATTTCTGTTGTTAAAGGTGGTGAGTTTGTGTTATTTTGTATGGTGGCACTAGAAAACTCATACAGACACTCTTCCCTGTTCTGAGGACACTTAAATCCACCTGGGGAAGTACACCCTCCAAACAAACATAAGAGCAACAGAGACAAGTACCAAGGTTGAAGAAAATAAAATGAAAATCTACACAGGAGATGGGGCTACATAAGGAGTGAGTTGTTAAAAGGGGAGCATGTCTTTGAGAGGGGTAGCATTGATAGACTTCAACAAGTAAACAAGAGCTTCCTTTAAAATGAGGTTGGAAGAGACCCAAAGCTACATGCTTAACTCATTATTGCATGACATTTCAGAGCCTACTCCAAAGGTCACCTTCTTTTCCAAACCAGGATTTGGCACACATGGCCTGACACATGAATGAACAACAAAACAAAATCTATGGGATTAGCATTGTCCCAGAAGCCCCAAAACATATGAGCAACTTCATTATTCTATTTCTTTTCCCTTTATTTCATAGCTCCTACATGGTATACTGTTTAACTTCCTCTCAAGAAAAGTACGACTTGATGAGCAAAATTTATAATGTAAGTAAGGAACAGCCTCTATGGGAAATATATTTTTAATAATAACACTGCATCAATAATAATAGCTGAAATTTAGTAATCAACTCCAGAATCAAGTACTAGATTTGGAGCTTTCACATGAATTATCTAGTCCTTACCACAACCCTATCACTTTGGCTCTATACTCATCCCACCTTCCTAAACAGTTGAGTGAGCTTTCCTGTAAAGAAACTTGCTCAAAGTGACACAGTTGGTATTTGATGTAGCCATGATTTCAAAAACTCCAGACTAGCCCCAGAAATCAAAATCAAATCCAGCTCTTTACCACCACTTACAGAATACATGTGTAACACACACACACACACAAACCCATATATAATACCTAGTGTGTGTGTGTGTGTGTGTGTGTGTGTGTACATACACACAGATGTACTGTAGGGATGCATATACTGTAAAAATACACATGAAGTACTGGCATACGGATAGAGAGCAATGGGATAGAATTGAGAGTCTAGAGAGAAATGAGACAAAAGAGATGGTCAACTAATTTTTGACAAGGGGTCCAAGACAATTCAGTGGGGAAGGAATAATATATTTAGCAAATGGTATTGGGATAACAGGATATTCATATGCAAAAGAATGAAATTGGACCTCTTCTTTATGCCATACACAAAAATTAACTGAAAACGGATGGCAGAAATAAACTCTTAGAAGAAAATATAGGAATCAATTGTCATAATCTTGGGTCACATTAAGTCTTCTTAGATGTGACATCTAAACATAAAAAGATCAAGGAACAACAGAGAAGTTGAACTTCCTCAAAAATTACAAACTTTTGTGTTTCAAAGAGAGTAAAAAGACAACCCACAGAATAGGAGAAAATGTTTGCAAATAATATACCTGATGACGGACTTGTATCTAGAACATATTTTAAAAAACCAAACCTCCTAACTCAATAATGAAAATGCAATAATCTCTGAAAATAGACAAAATTTCTGAATAGACATTTCTCCAAAGACAATATGTAAGTAAATAGCCAGGAAGAACTTGAAGACACTCCACATCATCAATCATCAGGGAAATGAAAATTAAAACTACAATGAAGTAACACTTCACCCCCAGTAGAGTGACTATAATTAAAAAATAAATAAAAGAAGTATTGGTGTTTGTGAGGGTTTGGAAAAATTAGAATTCTCATACACTGCTGGTGGGAATATAAAATGGTGAATTGTTTTTTAGAACAATTTGGTAGGTAGTTCCTTTAAAAAGTCAAATATAAAGTTATCATACAACCTAGTAATTTCATGCATATTAAATAAAAATATATATACCCACAAGACTTTATACACAAATGTTCATAGTAGTGTTATGCATAATAGCCAAAAAGTGCAAACCACACAAATATACATCAACTGCTGCATGGATAAACAAAATGAGGTATGTCCACATAATGGAATATTATTTATCCATGAAAAGGAATTACATATTGATGTATGGTACAATATGAATGAACTTTAAAAACATTCTGCTAAGTGAAAGAAGCCAATCACAAAAGACCAAATACTGTATGATTCCATTTACATGAAATGTCTAGCATAGACAAATCTATATTGATGGAAAGAAGATATATGTTTGCCTAAAGATGGTGGTAGGAGAAGGGCTTGGGATAAATGAGGAGTAACCTTTAATGAGAATAGAGTTTTTCTGGAGGGGAGGAGATGAAATATAAAATTGATTGTTAGTGATGATTGCACAGCTCTGAATATACCAGGACTCTGAGTTGTATACTTTAAATGGGTGAATTGTATGGTATATGAAATATACCTCAGCAAAGCCATTAAAAATATATGATGTTAATTCCAAAATGTGTCAGTTGCTTTGAAGCTCTTAATTCCACAATTCTTTATAAATTGAAGCCAATATTAAGGGAGGGGTATTGGAACAGCGAGGGGTTTGGAGACAAATTCTTTTTTTTTTTTTTTTTTTTACTTTGAAAGTGCTCACACCATAGTCTGTCTATCAAGTTAAAACCATTTTATTTCTCCTGAATGATTAATAGCATTTCTTTTTGGTATGATTGAGTTGGGAAAGCAAAATCAATATACTGAATATTAACACTTGCTTTTATTCACCACTATGTTATAAATAACCAACCAGCTAACAAATAACTCAATTACTTCTCTTCTTGCCTCTTCTGCAGCTAGACATAGCCATGTTATAATGCCAAGATACTCATTCGTTCAACACTAAGTCTCAAAATCCTACATGATATGATGATTAACACCACAAGTTAAAACTAATAAGATGTAAATAGAAGTGTTATGCAGAACATGAAGAACTACTCTTTGATTCAGCTAGAAAATGTGCCCTATTGCCTTCCCTCATACATTTTTAGAGTCACAATGTAATATAGACCTGATGATTAGAACTCTGGTAGCCATTTTGGAATATGAGGCAAACTTAAGGTGGGGAGCTATAGGCTAAGATGGTAGAGTCAAAGGATAAAATAATTACATTCCCTTGGCTGCCCACCTCTGACCTTTTTTACCTGAATATTACAAATTTCTATCTTGTTTAAACCATGAGTAGTTTGAATTTTTTATATACAGATACAATGATTCTAATTAATAACTCTATGTAATAACTAGCTATAGATATATTTTATATAATACTAAAAGCTTGCTATAAAGTTAACCAACTTAATTGGCCTGGGAAAGCATAGTCATCTTGTTTGTGCTATATTTAAACAAATACAAACTCAGCTCGCTTTAATGGGCTCCAGTAATCTATTTTTTAACTCAGTCTTAAATGTGATTTACTTAAAATAGCATATGTGTGTGCACTACAAATTGCAGTAAATCAATCAATTCTATTTCTGTGTGTATACCCTATGACCTGGCAATTCCACTAGTAAGTATGTGAGAAATTCTTACATATATATAAATATATACCTATACATATACATACAATTCTACTAGTGTATATAGATATAGATATTAGATATCTTTGAGAAATTCTTACAAATACACCAGAAAACATGTACAAGAACACACATGTAGTGTTACATGTGATTTTAAAACAAAACAAAACAAAAAACTTCCACGAATATCATCAACATGTGAAATACATAAATTGTGTTATATTCATACAATGGGATACACATTGATCAACATAAATATATAAATATCATGTTGAGAGAAGAGAATTAAAGAGAAGACTAAAAGAGATTCCATTAATATAAAGTTCAAATCCATGCAAAACAAAACAGTCTACTGTTTAAAGATACAAACAGAGGTAGTAAAATATATATAAACTAACAAATAGCCATGAGAATAACTTAATTGAAATTCAAAATAAGTGATGACTTTAGCAGGGGAGAAAAGGAAGTGACTGAGGAGGGAGGGAATTGGAGGCTTCCAAGATACCGATCATATTCTATTTTTTGAACCCAGGAGATTGCAACCCAGCTATTTAAATTGTTCTTTAAACCTGTGCTATCCAATATGTAAGCCACTGACACTTGTGGCTATTGAGTACTTAAAATGTGAGTACTGCAAATTGAAATGGCTTGTAGGTGTAAAATACACACGGAATTCCAGAGATTTAGTTTATAAAAAATGTTAAACATATAATTAGTGATTTTTATATAGAATGGCGCCTGGGTGACTCGGTTAGGTTAAGTGTCCGACTCTTGACTCTAGCTCAGGTCATGATCTCAGGTTTCTGAGATCGAGCCCCGTTGGGTTCAGAGCTTAGTGTGGAGTCTACCTAAGAATCTCTCTCTCTCTTCTCAGGGATCCCTGGGTGGCTCAGCAGTTTGGCGCCTGCCTTTGGCCCAGGGCGTGATCCTGGAGTCATGGGATGGAGTCCCGCCTCAGGCTCCCTGCATGGAGCCTGCTTCTCCCTCTGCCTGTGTCTCCGCCGCCCCCCCTTGTGTGTGTCTATCATGAATAAATAAATAAAATCTTGGGACTCAATACCGGGACTCCAGGATCATGCCCTGGGCCAAAGGCAGGCGCCAAACTGCTGAGCCACCCAGGGATCCCCCAAACAAATAAAATCTTTTAAAAAAACCTTCCATTTCCCAGGATCGAGTCCCATGTCGGGCTCCCTGCATGATCCTGCTTCTCCCTCTGCCTGTGTCTCTGCCTCTCTGTGTCTCTCATGAATAAATAAATAAAATATTTTTTTTTAAAAAAAGAATCTCTCTCTCTTTTTGCTCTCCCTCTCAACCTCCCCCAGCTCCTGTGCCTGTGCTCTCTCTCTAAATAGGTAAACAAAGTCCTTAAAAAATTATATAGATTGGGTGTTTTTAAATTATCATATTTTGAATATACGGGGTTAAATACAATATATCAAATGAATTCCTCTGCTTCTGTTTACTTTTTTTTTCTAATGCAGCTAAGAACATACATGGCCCACATTATGTGTCTACTGAACACATGCTTTAGATTCTAGGTAGGCTCTAAATGTTGACAGTGAAATGTTAATTATATAGTATATCCAGGTTTTAAAGACTAAGGACACAAGAACAAGGAGTTTTACTTTCCAAACACAATGCAAGTAGTTCAAAGTCGCATATTCAATTATGGATCTTCTGACTAAGTCATTCTTTGGAGGTAGTAGCCATGCATTACTTCAGAGATTCAAAAATGATGGCATGTGATTAAACTGCACACAACACGATTTTTAAAAAATGCTTTAAAAATTTAGAAAAATTGCTTGGGTTTTCACAAAGCTAAATTTGCATGATTAGTTGATATACTGAATTATCACATAGTTACTGAGAAAGGAAGTACCGATAGGATTAAACACTACATTAGGAAGATTATTCCCCATGACCAAGTGAGATTTATCCCCAGGGATGAAGGTTGGTTCAACACTTGTAAAATAATCAATGTGATAGATCACATAAACAAGAGAAAAAACAAGAACCATATGATCCTCTCAATACATGCAGAGAAAGCATTTGACAAAATACAGCATCCATTCCTGATCAAAACTCTTCAGAGTGTAGGGATACAGGGAACATTCCTCAGCATCATCAAAGCCATCTATGAAAAACCCACAGCAAATATCATTCTCAATGGGGAAAAAGTGAGAGGCTTTCCCCTAAGATCAGGAACACGACAGGGATGTCCACTCTCACTATTGTTATTCAATATAGTACCAGAAGTCCTAGCCTCAGCAATCAGACAATGACAAGAAATAAAAGGCATTCAAATTGGCAAAGAAAAAAAAAGAAAACAAAAACAAAAACAAACAAACAAATTGGCAAAGAAGTCAAACTCTGCCTCTTCACAGATGACATTATACTGTACATAGAAAACCCAAAAGGCTCTACCCCATGATTGCTAGAACTCATACAGCAATTCGGCAGTGTGGCAGGATACAAAATCAATGCCCAGAAATCAGTGACATTCCTATACACTAACAATGAGACTGAAGAAGGAGAAATTAAAGAGTCAATCCCATTTATAATTGCACCCAAAACCATAAGGTACCTAGGAATAAACCTAACCAAAGAGGTAAAGGATCTACACCCTAAAAACTACAGAGCACTTCTGAAAGAAATTGAGGAAGACGCAAAGAGATGGAAAAATAGTCCATGCTCATGGATTAGAAGAATTAATATGGTGAAAATGTCTATTCTACCCAAGGCAATTTACACGTTCAATGCAATCCCTATCAAAATACCATGGACTTTCATCACAGAGTTGGAACAAATAATCTTAAAATTTGTGTGGAATAGAAAAGACCCTGAATAGCCAGGGGAATATTGAAAAAGAAAACCAAAGCTGGGGGCATCACAATGCCAGATTTCAATTGTACTACAAAGCTATGATCATCAAGACAGTGTGGTAGTGGCACAAAAACAGACACATAGATCAATGGAACAGAAGAGAGAACCCAGAAATGAGCCCCAAGCTCTATGGTCAACTAATATTTGACAAAGCAGGAAAGACTATCCACTGGTAAAAGGACAGTCTCTTCAATAAATGGTGCTGGGAAAATTGGACATCCACATGCAGAAGAATGAAACTAGGCCATTCTCTTACACCATATACAAAGATAAACTCAAAATGGATGAAAGATCTAAATGTGAGACAAGATTACATCAAAATCCTAGAGGAGAACATAGGCAACACCCTTTTTGAACTTGGCCACAGCAACTTCTTGCAAGATACATCTATGAAGGCAAGAGAAACAAAAGCAAAAATGAACTATTAGGACTTCATCAAGATAAAACGCTTCTGCAGAGCAAAAGAAAGAGTCAAGAAAACTAAAACACGACCTACAGAATGGGAGAAGATATTTGCAAATGACATGTTAGAGAAAGGGCTAGTGTCCAAGATCTATAAAGAGCTAATTAAACTCAACAGCAAAGAAACAAACAATCCGATTATGAAATGGGCGAAAGACATGAACAGAAATTTCATCAAAGACATACACTTGTGCCAACAAGCACATGAGAAAATGCTCTGCATCACTTGCCATCAGGGAAATACAAATCAAAACCACAATGAGATGCCACGTCACACCAGTGAGAATGGGGAAAATTAACAAGACAGGAAACAACAAATGTTGAAGAGGATGTGGAGAAAGGGGAACCCTCTTGCACTGTTGGTGGGAACGTGAACTGGTGCAGCCATTCTGGAAAACTGTGTGGAGGTTCCTCAAAGAGTTAAAAATAGAACTGCCCTATGACCCAGCAATTGCACTGCTGGGGATTCACCCCAAAGATACAGATGCAGTGAAATGGCAGGACACCTGCACTCCAATGTTTATAGTAGCAATGTCCACAACAGGCAAACTGTGGAAGGAGCCTCAGTGTCCATCGAAAGATGAATGGATTAAGAAGCTGTGGTCTATATATACAATGGAATATTCCTCAGCCATCAGAAATGACAAATATCCACCATTTGCTTCGATGTGGATGGAACTAGAGGGTATTATGCTGAGTGAAGTAAGTCAGTCGAAGAAGGACAATCATTATATGGTTTCACTCATACGGGGAATATAAGAAATAGTGAAAGGGATTATAGGGGAAAGAAGGGAAAATGAGTAGGAAAAATTAGAGAGGGTGACAAAACATGAGAGTCTCCTAACTCTGGAAAACGAACGAGGGGTAGTAGAAGAGGAGGTGGGCAGGGGGATGGGATGACTGGGTGACGGGCACTGAGGGGGGCACTTGACAGGATAAGCACTGTGTGTTATACTATAGGTGGGCAAATCAAACTTCAATAGAAAATATATGGAAAAAAGGCAGTGAAATTCAAGATCAGTATAAAAAATTGTGCAACTATAAAACTTACAGACTTGTTCTAAACCATTCGATTATTTGAGAAGGTACAGAATGCCAATATTAAGGATTTTTCCTTTGTGGAACTCGATCTGAACATACAATTTGCAAAGCAGATATACTACCTAACTTGGAGTTTAATACAAATATGTCATCTGAATAGATGAGGTGTTATCTAACAGCTTCTCTGTTTTCTAAAGTCTACTAGAAGCTGAACATCATGTATAAGCATCGATTTTAAGAGGAAACTGAATTCAAAATTTAATTAGTTGACACTAAGACATAAGCATGCACACACACACGTGTGCATGCACTCGCATGCACGCACACATATACATACATGTATTATGTATATATGCATGTGTGTATTTTCTCTGCATTTGTAGATTACATAGATTCAGTGGAAAGCAAATTCAGAATCTAACAAGGAATTTTGATCAGTCCACAGGATGGGGGAATGCACAGAATGGTTGTTACAAACAGTAAAACAACGTGCTTTGTGGCAAAAAAAAGGTAGGATTGCAGTCAGTGAAACCTTGGTTTGCATCCCTCCATTCACTCTCTTTGCAACTTTGAGGAAATTCCTCACCATCATTGTTATCATCATCATCATCATCATCACTAGCATTCCCGAAGAGCATATGAATAGACATTTGGTCTCTAAATGCAGAAAATGCCCACTTATTTAGTGATCAGATGTCCAACAATTGCAATTGCTCTCAATCGCTTTTTCCTCCTCTAATAAATATCATGGGGACCCAAATATTGCAATGAAATCAGAATTGGTTTGGTTGAACTAGATTGTGAGTCCAAGTCCCCACCTCTGTGTAGTTCTATTTACCCTACTCAGTGGTCTGTGCAGTAAATGAAAGCCAAGAGGAATATGGGCATTCAAAAAAATTAAATTTTGTCTAAATTCAATTTGCCAACATATAGTATAACACCAAGTTCTCATCTCATCACGTGCTCTCCTTAATGCCAGTCACCCAGTTACCCCATCCCCCTGCCCACCTCCCCTTCTGCAACCCTTTGTTTCCCAGAGTTAGGAGTCTCTCATGGTTTGTCTTCCTGTCTAATTTTTCTCCACTCAGTTTCCCCCCTTCCCTTATGGTCCCTTTCACTATTTCTTATATTCCACATATGAGTTAAACCACATGATAATTGTCTTTCTCTGACTGACTTATCTCATTGAGCATAATACTCTCCCATTCCATCCACGGAATATGGGCATTTAAAGTGGTTTAAAAAAAAAACAAACTATAGTAAAGCAACAAAGAAAATGCATAAGTACACTTGAAGCAATCTCTGGATTCAAAGTACTAATAGCAAAAGAAATACTACATTTGGGTTTAATAATATCAGATAAAAGTATTTTGAAATACATATTTTAACCAGAAAATTAACATTTAAAAGATAGGTTTAATATTTAAATAAATTTCAGTTCTCTGTAACTACTCTCTCCAGTATGGTAACCATTTGTCCTATGTGGCTCTTGAAATGTAAACGTTTATTAATTAACTAAAATAAAACTTTAATTCCTTAGCCTTCCTGATCATATTACCATGGCTCCACAGCCATGTATGGTTAGTGGCTATTGCATTAGCACAGAGATAGAACATTTCCATCATCGTATGAACTTCTATCGAGTAGCACTGATTTAGAATATGTCACTATGTGGAAAATACACTCCCATTATCAGGTGTATAGAACATTACTATAAGCAATAGTAAAATACTACACAGGTTGGGGAATACTTTTCCTTTCATTAAATGTACTATAGTTAATGAAACAATTTAAATTTAATTTCCTGGAGGATTTTATTTTCTTAGATCCTTCTCTTAAATTGTCCACAGAATGGTTTTCATATGAGAAATACAGCAGAGTAGGAAAAAAACTACTACCTGAGTTAGCAGCTGCATGACCTTGGAGAGGTCAGGCAGTCAGTCTTCTTGTGCCCCTCCCAGTAACAAAGGGGTAATAACAGTCATGACCTAACTAGTTCACCAGGAACAAGTGAGAATGTGAACATAAAAGCCCTCCGCAAACTTTGGAACTCCAAGCAAATGCTAGTTATCATTATAATCACTTCTACATTTTCACTTGAATGTGAATGAAGTGTATAATTTTTGTAGAAATAGTTGAGCTAGTCTGAAGGAAAATGTCACAGTTAAAAACATTTGAAGAAAAAACATATTTATGGTCCAAAGACTCCAGGGCTACTGATTAGAGAAAAATGTATTTCTGGGTAAATACATTTATATGAGAATTATTATTAGATAATCTGTATTTTCTAGTTTAGAAGCAGAGTATTTGTTAAATTTGATAAAATGATTCCTCATCTCCATTTTATCAACTTAAAGACAGTGATTTTGACTTTAGCTTTAGAGATAATAAGCTCAGAGCTGCCACTTAAAAGCACATTAAAACTTCAGGAAGTTTTACAACATGCTAATTTAATGCTTTATTAGCTTACTTCATTTAAGGTTACAAAGAACTGAAATGATCTTTGCAAAGTGTTGATTTAATTTCATTCCACAATGGGACTTAATTTCTGCCTTGAAGGCAAACTTACACATTTAAATTTGGAAATTAAAAGAAACAAATAAACTGGTATATATCAGGAATACTAAACCTTGAAGACAAAATATATAGAATTGAAAATTAATGTAATTCAGCCGCTTAAGATTTTAACATTCTTCTAAAACACAGTATCACTCATTACATACTGTTTTAAAATTTAACAGATAATTCAAATATCTTCCTCTTATATATGTTTTTTCCTCCTCTCCATACTATTAAAGAATGTATATATTTCTCTTTGGAGTGCACTGAAGTATATATGTGTGTTAGCGAGGTTAGTGCTAGTTTCTATAACAAATAGATCTCACAATTTTAATGGCCTAAGGGGAATAAATTCATACACCCTAAAGCAGGTATTCCTGTCTGTGCACAGCTCTCCTCCACATCTTATGCTTCTTCATCTCTCCAGGCCTTGGAACCTTTTCCCAGCAGAAAGCTGGGAAAGTCAGCAGATGAAGGCAGGGAGGTAGCAAAAGCATGCCTGCAAGGTAACTCCCACTCAGATTCCACTGGTAAGAACCAGTCATATGGCTCTAACTAGAAGCAAAGGACACTGGGAAATGTAATTGTTGGCTTGGCAGCTGATCCTAGCAACCACTCTGCACTATGAAGGGTAGAGCACAAATTTTGATAAAGAGAGGCCTATGCCATGGAGCAAATTTGAGAGAAGAGAGAAGTGAAGAATTGGGGAAAAAAAGAAACCACTTTTTATTTTTCATATCTTTAGTTTTGTTCTTTAACTTCTAAGTGAAAATAGAAATGTGGTACCTCCACTCCTTTTAACTCCTTCTCCTCCCTTAAACAAGTAAAATAATGAGTCCTAGCAGAGGAACCTTTACACCTTTACTTGGTGTAAAGAAGGAAGGCTTTCCCTGAGATGGAGAAAGTGAAGATCTTTACTAGCTCTTTTTTTGTTTGCTTCCCTGACGATCATGGACTCTTTCTTAACTCTCTTGGCTATAGTCATCATTCTCAGCATGAAGTAAAGGAAGATGTCACTCAGGGTTACAGCTCCACTACAGGCACCCTGAACTACAATCTGATAAAAAAAAATTCAAAGCTGAATCTTGTAGCCTGTTGACTTAGAAAAAACACTGTGGACTCCTTTGGCTTTGGGATATCCCTTGGATGACTGTGACAGCCCCTTATGTCACAAAAATTGAGGTACCTCAAATAGAGATAGAAATATCCATCATGTCTCAAAGGCTATCAAAGGACCAAAGTAGCATTCCCTGACTGTAAAACGCCTGGCCTGAGCAGATACCCCAATATTTACACAATTCATTCATTCATTCATTCATTCATTCATTCAGCATGGATTTACTGAGCACCTGCTATGTGTAAACCCAGGGTTTGAAATTAGAAGCACAAAGGCAAACATGAATGAGTCTTTTAGCAAGAAAGTTCTGAGGTTACATTTGTATCTATAAAAACCACTCTGCAGAGTGGAGAAAAAACTGGAGATGCAAGACTAGGTGCATATAGAGCAAAGGCTGCTGCATCCAGGCAGGTAGGAGGTGCATCTTACTCAGGTAAAGGGGTGAGTGCAGATGAAAAGAAGTGGATGAATTCAAGACATAGTTGATTGTAGATACGGCAGGACCTGAGAAATGAATGTACCTGGCTGGGGATAATGGTGCCATAGCCTGAAATAGGGAGAAACATGCTTGATGGTAGAGGAGAAATCATGAACTCAGGGTTTGAACATGTATAATTTAAAAGGTAAGTGATGGGCTCCTGGATGGCTTAATCTGCTGGGTGTCTGACTTTTGATTTAGGCTGACGTCATGTTCCCAAATTTGAGGGATTGAGCCCTTTATCACACTTCACACTCAGTGCGGAATCTGCTAGAGATCCTCTTTCACCCTCTGCCCCCCACTTCTTAAATAAATAAATAAATAAATAAATAAATAAATAAATATATTTAAAAATAAGAAAAATAAAAGGTATATGAAACATTTGAATGGGAGAAGTCAGATACACAAGTCTGAAGGAAGAGGATTCAAGCTGGAATGAAAAATGGTGGTTTAAACCATGGAATGGGCAAGAATGACCAAAAGAGAGTCTATAGTATGAAAAGTATGACACAAACATGTAGGAACACCAACATGGGAAGAATATTTACAGGGAGAGATTCCAGCAAAAGGGCTCAAGAAGTAGGGATTTCGAAGGCCAAAGTATTACAAAGACAACAAAAAATGTGTTGTCGCATGAGTTAAATTCTCTAAAGGAGGGTGTTTTCTTCCATAGAATCTGCTACAGGATGCTGAAGTATAATGAGGACTTTTAAAAAAAAACGTTTTTCACGTTTGGCAGCAAAGGAGCTACTGCCCGACCTCCTTGAACTGAAATGAGGGAAAGAAGGCAACTAAAATTTACTGAACACTTCTTAGTAAGAAGTGTCTGAAGAAGTATCTTATTAATTAGATCCCAAAGTTGCATTATAACCAAGGGATGGTAGTTACAATGCATACCAATTACCATGTTGTGCAGTGCTGCGATGCTATATTATCAGACAAAACGCGATTTGTTTTCTTTTCCCCATACTCATGTAGACACTTTCCTCTCAGAAAGCCAAAGTGGTTTTTAGTTAGTACTCCTAAATATGTCTTGCCAAAAAGCAAGGAGATATAAATAATCTAAAGAATATAATTATGTTAATAATTAATGTTCTTTATTGAACACATTAAGGTCCAGGAATTGCCTTATTTCTACCCACACCCCCACATTGTTCTCAGAAGAGAGAGCCAAAGTTCAAGGATTGTAAGTCATATGTCAGAGATCAAACAGGTGAGAAGCTGACTGGGGTAGCTTCTATACAGTTCTGTTGGCTCTTTCTCCTCACTTAACATCCTATTTCCTTCTTCCCTTAAGCTCAAAAAGTACCAATCTATGGATTTGTACTTTTTTCTAATGTTTGATTAAAACTGACTTGTCTCAGATAAAGTTCTCAGAGAATACTGAATAAATCAATTCAAGAAACAGTTTAAAATGTAATTTACTTAGGTAAAGGTCGCACTTAAAAAAAAAAAACTAAAGCAAATAATAAACACCATAGACATTGACGTAAAAATCTTCTTGCCTCCATTTCTGCTGGGAGGTGCTTGAAACTAGGAAATAAGGAAGACATTTGAATCAGAAATGAGGTAGAGAGACAGAAATAAAATAGTTAATCTATAAGATAGCAATCGGTTCCTAGAAGGAAGCCCTAAAAGGACCCAACTCAATATATAGTAACCATGCAAAAAAAAAAATGGTTTGAATCGAACTCAGGGTAGCATAAGAAGAACTTGGTTAGTACTGACACCCCAAAAACTGAATTCTCTTATTCTAGACAATTTTTTTACGGTGAATGAATTTAATTTCTTTTGGTTCTGGCATAGCTTGGATAAATGTTCCTTATAACCATCTGCTTGCCTTCCTCCAATTCTATGCTGCCAAACAAACTTCTGTTCTTTAATTTGTTTTGCTAAGTGAACTTAGTCATGGGGAAAAGGTTAGTCCTTGTGGATGACAGCATACTACTTTTAGGTCAGCTTTGTCCCATTATGAATAACTACATTGACATTATCATCATTGTCCACCAGTTTGGTGGTTGTGGATTAGGTTCAGTTGATGAAACTAATTTCTGCGTCTACAGAGTTAGCAAGCAGATCCTGGTCCCAGAGATATAAATGCAACGAGGAAACTACTTGACTACAAATTCAAGTCTCAGAATTTTTTCTAATGCCTAAGAGAAGATGATAGATGCTAAAATGCTAGAGGCTGAAATATATGGTTATGGACTTCAAAATACTGGCAGTTAAAATGCAAAAACACAGAGAAAAATCAAAGACATAGGATATTAGGGAATCAAACACCTGATGTTGGACTTTGAGAAATGTTTATGGCAAACATCTACCCTCACCTTTTCCCAAAAACTATTACTTTTTGTGTGATCTATGCCTACCAGTCTCATCCAAGCATGGACAGGACTTATTACAATAGCTGCAGCGTTGTTCGGAGGCACACTTGTCCATCCCTCCCCCACCATCTACATATGACTTTGTTACAGCATAATCTGCAGAATCTTAAAATAATTTTTTATGTGCCTGCCTCCTCTACTAGATACAGAGCCTGTGAGGGACATTATTAATTCTAAAAGTATTTATTCAATACACAATATGGACCAGAGACTGTCCTGTGCGATGGGGAGTTAGCAATGTTCAGTGAAATACTCCCACTTATCAGAATCTCACCTCTCATGGGAGGAGTGATGAAGGAAACTTGAAATTGAAGAGGTTTGGCTTGAAACCTGGCACTATATTTTCCTAGCTATATGACCTTGGGAAAGCCAGTCAGCCAAAACTTTGACTGTGTCATCCATCAATAGAGGGTGATACTACTTTACAACATGGTTATAAGATTTGAATGAAATGACACAGTGCAATCTAATAAAAATAGTAGCTAAGCTTCACTGTGCGCTTGTTTTATGGTGGCACTGTTGTACTTTAATTGTCACAACAAATCTGCAAGGTAGGTATCATTATGGAGAAGTTGAATGACTTAAATAGTTACAAAGGTAGTAAGAGGAAGAGTCAGAATTCAAACCTAGGTAGTCTAATTGCAAAGCTGCCACTCTACGCTCTGCGCTCCTGTATGTGTTGCTTTATTCTACATCACACAGCCCTTGCCACAGAAAGGGTACCTGTGATCATGAGGACACTAGCAGTTTCCCAGTAGAGAAAACTGAACTCAAATTAACAAAAAACAAAGGGGATGTACTGGTTCACTTCACTGAAAAGTGCAGAGGCAGGCTGCAAATGAAGTTCCATCAAGAATTCTGCTCAGGGATCCCTGGGTGGCGCAGCGGTTTGGCGCCTGCCTTTGGCCCGGGGCACGATCCTGGAGACCCGGGATCGAATCCCACATCAGGCTTCCGGTGCATGGAGCCTGCTTCTCCCTCTGCCTGTGTCTCTGCCTCTCTCTCTCTCTCTCTCTCTCTCTATGTGATATTATAAAAAAAAAAAAAAAAGAATTCTGCTCAGATTCTCTCTGTTCTCTTAGATTCCATCTTGTGTGTCAACCTTATTTCATGTTACCTTCTCTCAGGGTATTGGAATGGCTGTAGAAGCTACAAGAAATACATCTGTATGTAACTTAGTCCAAAGCAAGAGAGAAAGAATTTCTCAGAAGCCTTCACAGTATGTCTCCTCGAGCCTCACTTGTTCTTACTAGGTCACATGCTCATCCTTGAGCCTATTACATAGGATTATATTGACTTGTCCAGACCTGAGCTATACATTTACTGGTAGAGCAATCAGAGTGGATCTTCATAGGAGAGTTATCATCAGAACAATGATCAATATATTCACCAGAGGAATGTCTGCTGAACAATAAATATATTTTTGTTAAATTAGTTAATTAATGTCTCTGTAGCACATTAAGCTGTTCTCACATATTTGTCCATAATATTTTCTGACTGAAGTGAAATTACAAAAGAACAAACACATGGTAAAAGAAGAAACACTTTTTAAACAATTCCAAGTAGTAACACTCACTCCCATAATTGTTCCTGGCATATTTCTCTTTGAAATTCAGTCATCTACATGGAAACAGCAGAAGGGGAGCTCAGGACAATATGCCATTAATATTTCATACACAATCTGTTTAACACTATACAATTCATTTTTATATGAGTCTTATTCATCTCCCCCAAATCAAATATTGTTTCTGACTTCCTCATTTTTTTTGCCCTTAAAATTTTTTCAGCTACCATCCATTCGCCAAAAATCTTTATACATCCAATATTTCAAACATAAGTTAACACAGAATTATTTTATTACTTGCTAGTAGAAAGAACTGATATATTTGAACATTCTGTTATCAATTTAGCAGAGTTCTATTTTTAATCTCAGTATTATCTGTGTTCAATGCATAATCTCTTATGAGCCACATCCCCTTTAGGGGGAATATACATATGTATATGTGTACACACATACATATATTTAATGTTTCTATCTAGTACTGCAGTAGGTTAAGGTAGACTGAGAGATTTTATACAAGTGAAATGAAAATAAACTGATTTAGGATGTATTTTATTCTTATGTCAAATAATACTTCCCAAGTGCTATGGTTTCAGACCTATGCTGAATATTTCACACATAATGGCTTGCAATTGACACTCTCATTTTAAGAGGATTTTGCTGCTATTTAGTCACTAAATATTTTCAATGTTCTTCATACCTTCATTCTGGAATGTACATGCTAACTGTTTGTTAAGCATGTAAAATTAAAGTAGATTTAAAAAAACTAGTAACAGAGGGGTACCTGGATGGCTTGGTGGTTGAGCTTCTGCCTTCGGCTCAGGTGGTGATCCTGGGGTCCTGGGATTCAGTCCCACATCAAGCTCCATGTGGGGAGCCTGCTTCTCCCTCTGCCTATATCTCTGCTTTCTCTCCGTGTCTCTCATGAACAAATAAATAAAATCTTAAAAAAAATTAGTAACAGAATTTGGGAAATAAGTATGTGGAAAATACCTAAATAAACTACTTTAGTGCTATTGTCTCTGAGGTAGCCCATTTTAGGCCCCCTAGCACAGAAAAGCTCAACATTGTTATTTTGGGAAAAGTTTAGAGCCTGAGAGAGGAGGGGCCATTGCCCGTTGGCCACATGACTTAAAGGGCCCAGTTCTGACCACTCTCTAGACAAGAGGAGTTTGTAGGTCAAAGCCAACATGCCCACCAAGAGCTTATATTTCCATGTTCTGGGCACTCAGGATCCCTCAATTCCCTAGCCAACTGGCTCCAGGTCAGCTTCTAGGTATGGCCAAGGGGCAAGTCTCTGCCTGGAGTTAGTGAACAGGGCTTGAACATTTGGGCATGGTTTGGGGTGGCCACATCTTTGTGCACAAGTTTCCTCATAGTGCAGGATGGGGTGAAGGAGGTGGGTAAGAAAAGGCAGTGAGTCCCTGTAAAATGCTTGGAGTCAGCTTTTCTCAAGTTGCCTCATCCCAGCACAGAACTTCAACGATTCTGAAAATTGTAAATTGAATCTAGACTTCCAGGTCATCATGATGGTTATGTTTGTCAAGTAAGAGAGATATGATGCATTTTATTTAACAGTTTGTTGACTTGACTTAGACCTTATAAATATTAAACAGATGGTATGCAAGTTGCCATTTGTACTTTTACCCCATGTCCCACAAAAATTATAGGGCAGTTCTGATCTCATGTGACTACTTAGAAGACTCACTAATATAGAAAGAATATCAAAAGACATCAGTTATTTCACTTCCTGGACTGTTTGTTTGGGAGGTGAGGAAGTCCTTTAAACAAATAAGGCATAGCTTTTACAGTTGGGAGACTCTCAAGGCATTAAAATTTTCTTGGGGGAGGGAAACTAGACAAATAGGAGCCATAAGCAAAGCCACAAACACATTCAAAAGCATTTCCCTGATATACATTCCTATTGTGTGAATCTCTGGGGATCCATTTGCTTCTTTATCTGTGGCTCTATAATTAAGATTCTCTGAGCTCAATAATTAAATCGATAGTTCATTAGCATTTTAGAAAGAAAAAAAGCTCTAAACAACAAATATAGCTCTTTAAAAGGAGAGGTAGGATTTGTTAATTTGGTCACATTTTCTAAATGAATTATTTTAAATGCAATTGAATAGCTTTAAATCCTGTAAATATAAATTTGATGGTAGGATTATAAGTCTTTAAACATTGAGTCTCATCATAAATTATCTACTAGTTTATGTTTTCTGACAAATTAAAAATATGTTATTTTATCTAAAATTTATAATTTTGAGGCCAAAAATATAGACTAAATTCTTTGTGTTCCTGAGATTATTTGTCCTATGGAAAATGTATATGCTGAAAGTAGCCATTAAAATAATTATGGTTCTAAATCTGCTAACCATATTTAACATGGTAAGATCTAATACAGTCTTATGGTGTCAAAAATAGCATATTTTAAAGAAGATTTAAAGTGGAAATTTAATACATGGAAATAAACACTGAAATAAACTCAATCATGAATTTCACACTTATTTTTGCTTTTTTAACACAAAATCCAGAGTAAGTTCTCAAAATATAAATGTTCTGGTAAGAAAGATATGTATGCTATTTTTCTCAAATTAATTTTCATGGAAAAAAGCCATGAAAATAGGACATAAAAATAAACTTAACACTTTAAAGACTAAAAATTAATTCTCTTCTTAAGGAACTGTAACAGAGAAAAAACATGATTTTTTTTGCTTTATAAAGGTAAAAGTAATTTATTTTCTACTTGCTCTTCTTTTATTTTAATAATAATAAATTTATTTTTTATTGGTGTTCAATTTGCCAACATACAGAATAACACCCAGTACTCATCCCGTCAAGTGCCCCCCTCAGTGCCCATCACCCAGTCACCCCCACCCCCCACCCTCCTCCCCTTCCACCACCCCTAGTTCGTTTCCCAGAGTTAGGAGTCTTCATGTTCTGTCTCCCTTTCTGATATTTCCTACCCGTTTCTTCTCCCTTCCCTTCTATTCCCTTTCACTATTATTTATATTCCCCAAATGAATGAGACCATATAATGTTTGTCCTTCTCCGATTGACTTATTTCACTCAGCATAATACCCTCCAGTTCCATCCACGTTGAAGCAAATGGTGGTTATTTGTTGTTTCTAATGGCTGAGGAATATTCCATTGTATACATAAACCACATCTTCTTTATCCATTCATCTCTCGATGGACACCGAGGCTCCTTACTTTTCAATACTGTTCAACAAATATTTACTGATGTGTGCCTATATGCCAGACACTGTGTTAGAACTGGGTACACAAATGAATGGGATATTATTGCTACCCATAACCCACTTAATCTTAGAAGAGTTAGGAGGTACTTCATCTGAAGACTAAAGCTATAATTTTAAGCTTGCTTATAATATCTTAATCAAAAATCCAAGATATAGTTTGTTTCCCAGAAGAGGAAAAAAGTATCTTTCTATTCAACTGATTCTGAGTTCTAAGGAACATTTGGTTTAAAAATTTAAAAAAAATGATTTGAAGCAGGAAAAGGGAAATATAAAGTGGTGTGAACATCACTCAATTCAGACACTAGTAAAGACACATGAACACATCTTATTTAATTGTCCTAGTTTGTTAAAACTCTTTGAAAAAATAATCAAACACTTGCTATATGTCAGATATGGTGTGAGGTTCTGGACATTAATGTGTGATGTGACTGACATAGTTCTCACTCTTTCATGATTACATTCCAGTAGGCTGTCGTATGACACTGAGGTTAAAATCTGTGATGATGGAAGTACAGGCTTCCAAAGAATACAAAGAAATACACCTAATCAGAGGTGAGGGTCAGGTAGTGGGATGATAATGCCAGTAAAGATTTCTTGCCAGAAAGAATATTTAACTAAGTCTTGAAGAATATGTACAAACTAACGAAGGAAAGCAGATTTGAGAGAAGTGGATAATGGTAATGGTGAGGGCCACTGTGGATGAGTTCCGGTTCCCATGGAAAAAAAATGTGAAATGTTGGGATCATTGGCCCTGGAAGTTTGTGTAGACATTCTTCCTTTTATATACCTCACTAGTTTTTAGGGCCACCAGAAAAAGTGACAAAAGAGACTGGATAAGGAATCATTTTGGAGGCTAAAAGGACTTGAGTCTATCTTTCTTTTTTTATTTAAATATTTTACTTATTTTTAAATAATAAATTTATTTTTTATTGGTGTTCAACTTGCCAACGTACAGAATAACACCCAGTGCTCATCCTGTCAAGTGCCCACCTTAGTGCCCATCACCCATTCACCCCCACCCCCGCCCACCTCCCCTTCCACCACCCGTAGTTCGTTTCCCAGAGTTAGGAGTCTTCCATGTTCTGTCTCCCTTTATGATATTTCCCACTTATTTTTCCTCCTTTCCCCTTTATTCTCTTTCACTATTATTTATATTCCCCAAATGAATGAGACCATATAATGTTTGTCCTTCTCCGATTGATTCATTTCACTCAGCATAATACCCTCCAGTTCCATCCACGTCTAAGCAAATGGTGGGTATTTGTCGTTTCTAGTGGCTGAGTAATATTTTACTTATTTATTCATGAGAGACACACAGAGAGAGTTAGAGACACAGGCAGAGGGAGAAGCAGGCTCTCTGCAGGGAGCCCAATGCAGGACTCAATCCGGGAACTCTAGGATCACAACCTGAGCCAAAGGCAGACGCTCAACCAGTGAGTCACCCGGGTGCCCCAGGATTTGAGTCTTTCTAGGAGGGTGAAGTTAAGGGGTGTAATGGCAGAAGTTATGGTGAAGTGTTATGGGGGAGAGGACAACTAAGGAAGTAAGTTGTGGCTAATAAACCACATCTCAATGTTGTTACTTTACCTATGGAAGAACAAAGGAGGACTACTAAAGGCTTTTGGGCAGAAAATGAGCATATTTGGAGTTTTGTTTTAGAAAAACTACTTGAGGTTTTTTGTAGGAATGGACTAGAGAACAACAAGGGTGGGATTCCAGACTCTAGGAAAGAAATGATGTTTTAAAATATAAGCAAGAGATCGGGATCATCTGACTTGGGGTATAGGGTTTAGGGATGGAGAAAATAAGACATTCTAGAAAGAAAATTTAAAAAGCCCATAATCAATAAAATTTAGTGACTAATTGGATTAACAGATTGTATCCAGGCTTCTTCTTTGTTCAACTAAGTAGATGATGACCATATTTAATAAGTGAAGAAACCAGAGAGAAGACACAGGATTTATATAGGAAGCAATGAGCTCAGATTTGAATATTTTATGCTTAAGTATCTGTGGGAAATCCAAATAGAGAAATCCAGTAGACTTCTATTTATTCTTATAGAGTACTCTGGAAAAGTATCTGGGCTGGAGTTAACAGCTGAAGGGTGATCAATGTAAGAATGATAATTACATTCTCAGATGCGATTATCCAGAGGAAGAACTTCAAGGAAGCAAAAAAGAGGTCCCAGAACAAAACGATGAAAAACATTGCTACTTAAACAAAGGGCAGAAGAGGGACTCACAAAGAAGATGACAGCATGAAGTCCTATAAGTGAGAAATAAAGTGTTTTAAGCATAACCGAGTTGAGAATGGTCCCTAATGAGATGAAGTAAGAGAAAGGCGGCAAAGGACCCAACAAATTTAGCAAGAGAAAGACCATCAATGTCCTTGGTGAGAGCACCTCTCCTGAAGTTTCACTGGTAGAAGTCAACGTGCAGTGTGTTAAAAGAATTGCAGGGAGCATGAAGTGGAGAGAGCAAATGTAGATACATTTTTCAAGAGATTTGTCTGTATAGGAGAGTCAAAATGGAAATAAGTAGTGGAGGGGATCCCTGGGTGGCGCAGCGGTTTAGTGCCTGCCTTTGGCCCAGGGCGCGATCCTGGAGACCCGGGATCAAATCCCACATCGGGCTCCTAGTGCATGGAGCCTGCTTCTCCCTCTGCCTGTGTCTCTGCCTCTCTCTCTCTCTCTCACTGTGTGCTTATCATAAATAAATAAAATAAAGTAAAATAAATTTTAAAAAAGGAAATAAGTAGTGGAGGACATAGAATTGAAGAGTTGTTTGAATGATGGAAAGGACTAGAGAATGTGTAAATGCTCATAGAATATGTGATCTCTTTTCAAAGCGCTGATGGGATGCCATTACATGGAGGAAATGCATATATCACATGTCTTCATGAGCCAGCAATGTGGTGACAGTATATTCCCATGGAACATATTCACTGAAGTGTTAACATAAAATATTTTACAAATTAATTACCATCTCTAAAATTACATTTGTAAAACTGGTATGCTTTACTAAATCTCCATAGGAAAGAGAGATAGAGACAGAGCATTTATTTGTATAAATGTTGAGAGTAATAAATCGAGGAATAATTATATCTAATGATAGATTCTTGAAGCTCTTATTATCAAAGATATAATGCACTAACGAAAATAATTTTCAGTAAGAGCTCCCTTCCATTGATTCAAACAAATGACACCGACAGTGTTAACAGTGCATAAATAATGCCAAGCTTTGAGGAATATCAATTTCTGGAAATGCTTCATTTTATTGGTATCGTTAGATTTTTTCCATAGAAAATTTCACTAGACACCTCTCTTTGTAAGTATCCATAATACCCTTAATAGTGCCATACACACAGTCAGTATATAGCAAATTAAGGAGTACCTATACTAGATCCTATTTTTTATTCATTTTGCTTCAATGATGTTATTCTTGAGTCTTCGGTTTTCTAGAAATCCTTTGTTTTTGGCTTATGTTTATATGTGGAATAAAATATCATTTATTTTAAATTACTAAAATTTCACAAAAAATATAATTATTTCAATTTTTCTTTGGCAGGCATTTTCTAACTGTATTTCTCAGGCTACAGTTTTAGTTTGGCAACACATACCCAAATCAAAGTAGAACTGAGAGTAATATGATGGAGCACATGGTCATTTGTTCAATTACTTGTTCATTCAACAAATATCTTCTTAGTAGCTAGGATATGTGCCAGGGTCTACACTGGATATGAAAGATACAAAGAGAAATACGTGATAAATAACCACTGCCCTTTAGGGATAGTCTAAGAAAGAATTCAGACTCAACAGGGTCATGAGTGTAAGAAAGAATTCAGACTCAACAGGGTCATGAGTGTACATCTACTAATTACCTGGATTGGCTGGCATAGACTTTTTAAGGCCATGATGTTGGACTAGGGAGGTCATACATCTGTGTTTGTCTGGGACAGTTCTGATTTATATATGCCTGTTGTCCTAGTATCTTTCTTATCCCTATCATTCTCCCCAAATAAATTAATTAATAAAGATCCTGTAAAATTAAGTCAAAGTGTATTAGGAAAACATAGCAGTTTGGGTGTGGGAAATGGTATCTTATGCAAAGAACAAAGGAAACACCAGAGTGGGGTATTCGAGAAACTCTAGCAGCTCAGCATGGGTTGGATGAAGAGCGCTTCTGAGTAGCATGGTTATCAGGGACAAAACCAGTTAGAGGGGTGGACAGGGCTCCAAGTGTTAGGGCTCTTGTTGGTCAGGATAAAGCATCCAAACTATTTGGAAAGCAAAAAGGTGCCCTTGGAGGATTCTTGAATTTCGATCTAGATGATACACTACGAGAACAATGCCAAAGAGAAAAATCAAATTAAATCATTAAATATCTACTCTGTCTAGTATTTGGAATACTTACTGCAAGTCAAACTCATTGTGGCCATTGCATAGTGGCCATTGCACAGGATGACTAGAATCAAAACAAAATTTTAGGTATCTATAGAAAGCCTCTGCGCCTATAGGGTTTACAATCTCCCTGTAACCATGTCACCTGGATAGTTTACATTGAACATTGTAATCAGAAAAGGAGACAGTACAGAGAACTCCTGAATGGAGGAAATAAGTAAATGTGATAGGCACAGGTGCATGTGTATGTGTGTGTGTGTGTGTGCATATGCGTATTGTATGTGCATGTGCTTGTATGTGTGTGTGTGTTTTACATAAGTTAATGATCCTCTCCGAGTCTCATATTTCTCAGCTGAAAATGAGAGCCACAGAGTCTTCCTAGCAGGGTGACTAAGAGTAATCCAGGAGAAAGGAGGAGGGATATTCATTCTAGGTAAAATGAATAAGGGAAACAGAAACAGCATATACAGTGCAAGCAAAGTATATAATAGACCTTCAAGAAGTGAGAGTCACTATGGCCATTGTTGCTATAATGCATGTTAAGTCTACCTTCTGCCCTTCTATTTCTCTTGAAAGCGATGCTCTTTTGCTTTTTTGTAAGAAATTCTGGAGTAGGAATCCAGAAACAAGTAGTGAATGAAAATCTGATATGTGCAAAATATTAAGATATTTCCAAATCCCTATCAATAGCATGTGTTAAAGTTTTTGAAGCTGTTTCACAATCTTATCTCATTAGACCCTCTTAGTAGTCTTAGAAGAAGTTTGGGAAGGTACACACCCCCATTTTATAGGTGAAGACACAAAGACACACGGAAGTCAATTTCTTGCTTCAAATCGCACAGCTGGTAATTAGCAAAGCTTGAGCTAAAAAAATATCCTGGTTCTAAGTCTTTTCCACTTTCTAAAGTGCCACTGTATTCATGAAACAAGTCAAACCCATGACACTGTCATGAAGATAAACTCAACAACAGATCTCTGTGTCCTAAGATTTCATTCTGTCAACTCGTGGGTACCCCAAGTCCAAGAATCTAGAGCATCTGTCTATAAGAAGGATATCTATAAGTAGAAAAGGAATGCCATGAATCTAGATATGGGTTAGCAAGATCTAAATAAAGATTTGGCAGATCACAACTCATATTCAAATATGTAAGAGAAAGAAATGATTACCTTTTACCTATAGTGAGCATCTCAAAGCATTCATGTACCTGATCAGTAAAGATATTTTAGGCATGCACCCTATATAAATATGTGTGCACTGACATATGTAATTTTAAATTACAGTCATAGAATTTAGGCACATAGATAAAACTCATGTAGTATGTATATAATAAAATAATGCTCAAAATAGTAATTTTTAAAGAACACAATAAGTAAACAAATTAAAATATAATTTCTTTCTCACAACCCAATTGTTGAGCACATAACCTTCTGGGACATATATGCCCTACTTTTATGGTAACTTATCTAGAGAATCAACTCTGAGTTCATTGGAATGACATAGTCTTCCATAACCTGGGACCCGTGTGTGTGTGTGTGTGTGTGTGTGTGTGTGTGTGTGTGTGTAGAAGCATGAATGTGCATGTGTGTATGGCATGTATGTCTCCCCCTCCCACCAGATTGTAATCCCATGGGGGAACCAACAATGCCTTATTTTTCTTTACTATCTCTCTCCACTCCTTGTTCCTTGAGATACTTCTCTAGTGGGATCACTAGACCTTTTGCTTAAAAGGGGTGTTTGCTCCGTGAAGAAGGAATTCATTTCATTAAAATTTGGGCCTTTGGTTGTTTATATAATGCCTCAGTTTAAGTGAAAGTCCGAGAAATATTTTTAAAAAAGATTTTAAGAATGAGTTTTCCCCATGATAGTAAAGATAAGAACTCTGTCAGAAAGGAAGGAAAAAGAGAGTAGGGGAGGATGCAAGAAAATTAAATGCCAGTGGGTTTCTGAGGAGAGGCCCTGACATGGCAATGTTTCATGAGAAGGAATAGCAAAGAACTCTCACCAAATCTCTTGAGGCCCTTGAGTTCAGCAAGACAGCGGTCAGAATTTTCCTGTCCCTGAAAAGAGTGTGGGAGTTGGCAGACAAAGAGAGCCAGTCATGAGCCAGTTAGTGAAAAGGAGCATGGACCATGTGGCCTTGAAGTAGACTGGGAAGTGGACACATCAGCAGATGCCCAGGAGTAAAGACATCCAGACCCAAGGTACAGATGAGGTCATGCATCTAGCAGACAACAGTGTATACAGACATATCCTCTGAAGACTACACATGCTTCATGGACGAACATGGCTATTGGCACTGGAAGGAGAAAAGGAAGAACTGTCCTAAACTTAAACTGATATAGAAAACTGGGGATGGACATGGTTAAGTTTTCGATACTCAAGTAAAAAGGGGTACGATCCATCTGTTCAAAAGAATGACTAAGAGGAGATTAAGCTTGCATTCCCTGGAAGCATTTCCCCCAAATTAGAGTGTAAGCCAGTCCTTTTGAGCTTTAAAACTAGCATAATCTTCTCTTCCTTGCTGACATATGTTCTATTGAACATCTTTTCTCAAAATAGACCAGTTTCGCCCACGTTGAAAATCTGTCAAGGCAAGTCTCTCCCCTTTTCCTAGTGATCTCCACAGTATTGGAAGGGATGCCCTGGCAGTCATGGACCTCCCCACTTACTGCCAGGTGGTGCAGATTCAAATGGGCCCAGAGCCCATGAGGCATCTGTGGCTTAAAACCTAAGTGACATCAGCCACATGGTTCCCCAAATCCTTGAAGAAAACTCTCTGCCTTCTCCTGAGTTAATGTTGGGCTAATTGGCATACAGTACTGTTGTTTCTCTTCTAGCTATGTATTCAAATTTTTGAGGTTTTTATCTTTGATATTTTTGGCATTTTCTTGTTTTTCCTCCTTTCCTGTACATCACTATAAGTGCAGGACATTCTCCACACATTAATGCACTTTATCTGTCCTTGAGCATCATCTCTATTGTCAAATGATAGGCACCATATGCATCTACTAGGTTAATCATTGTCTCATCATTTACATGCTTTATATCTGTCTTTATTATGATAGGTCTCTAGTTTCTAAAAATCTCAAATTTGCACTATTTTTACACTAGATACAGTTAAGTTAATAATCTTGATAAAATGCTTTATAACTAAGAATGAGCACATTGGTTCACATTACAAAGCAGTGCCCAACTGCTAACATCATCTCTGTGGTTGGCAGTGGTGTAATAGGAGAATGTCAAAAAGCCTATAGTTGGAGCCATTCTTATTTTTACCTAAGGAAAAAACCCACAGTAAATTAATAATAATAATAGTATGGGGCTGTTATTTGTTGGGTTTTTGCTATATGTCCAGCACTGTGCTAAGTGCTTGCATCCATTATCTTGATTGATCCTTGTAATAATTTTGTGGCAAGGATATTAGCATTCCCTTTTTGAAAATTAAGAAATGGAGTCATAGAGAACCAAAATAATTGGCAAAATGTCACAATGATAGTAGGTATTGGAACCAGGAATTAAAAACCCACTCTATCTCAATGTCCATGCTCTTAATTGCTGCACACCACTTATTTTAACAAGTTCTAATTAAAGATTTAATTATCTCACAGCATAAAAACAATTCCACTAGTGGTTTATTGGTATAGGGCATATTGTTTAATTCATAAGAAATTGTTTAATTATTTGTAAAGAATTCTATATATCTATAATATCTAATACCTACATAGGTCAATGGTTATAATATAGAATGCATGCTAATTATATATAATTATAAAATTAAGTATAAACTATAATAGTCCTCATAACAAAAAATACATAATATATAATTAGCATGTATTATATTTACAAGCATTGTATTAAAAAGAGAGAATGAGAATATGCACGCTATTTTTGATAGATTATCATTTTCACTAAAACTAACTATATAATCTCAATATTACCTGAAATATGTGACATTTAAGAAGTTTAAATATTTTAGAGGTTGCCTATGGCCATACAAGTACATAAATTGATACAGCACAATCTTTTAAACATAAAATGAAAGTAAATGGTCTCAATTAGATTACTACATTTTCCCCATAGATGTGTCATAGTACATTTTAGAGGAAAAAGAAATTTCTCATATGAAGACTAGAATGGGTATATTTAACATGCAGATATTGTTTGTTGAAATGCCCTTAGAGATGAAAATGACAGGTAATATATTTCTTAGTACATTTATTCATGTGTTTATTTTTGCAAGAGATAGACATAACTGTCAGCCTCTGGATACAGCTCAGTGGATAGTGACTTCTGCTAACGCAAAATGGTTTCCATATGTTCAATAAAAAATCATTATGAGAAAATTCGCTGAACCTTTACACAAACTAACCATGCAATGCCCCATTCTAAAAGATCCCTAGAAGGTGAATGAAATATCTGCATATTTCCTTTTGAAATGAACAAATGCAAAAGCATTTTATTTTAGTTGGTTTAACATATAATCGTTTCTGTTCTACAAATTATTCTAATAGAAACATTGTATATGAAGACATTTACTGGTTGTCAGACATTGCACTAAGTGAGCTATATACAGTGAACTATCTAATCATCAAAATAATTTGATGATTATCAGGACGGATTATTTCTCCATTTTAGAGGGAAAAAATTGAGGTTTAAATACATTAATTATCCCTAAGTCATACTGATGGTGATGTAATAATCCAGGATTTTTACCTAGGCAGTGTGTCCAAAGCCCATGTATTTTAATAACTATATCAGATTCCTATATTTACTACCACTGGTATGTATTTTGAAAGAGAGGTCAACAAACACTCAGGTGGCTACTATGCAATATAATCAGAAAATGGTGGTCCTGAGAAGTTTAAATGGAGCCTTTTCCTTTCAATAGGAGATGGATGAGGACCAAGATGTTTCATGACTTGCCTGAAGACACAGAGCAAGTTAGCAAGCAGCCTACCCAAAACAAACAAACAAAAAACACCAAAAACTAAAAAGTCTTAGATTTCCTTTACTATTATTATTGTTCCTGTTATTATTATCTCTATTATCTCAATACTAATATACCATCCATTGGCTATAAAGTAGAAATGGTATTCTTTAATCTTCCTCTGTTCATGGGGATACCTGGGTGGCTCAGTGGTTTAATGCCTGCCTTCGGCCCAGGGCGTGATCCTGGAGTCCCGGGATCGAGTCCCACATTGGGCTCTGTGCATGGAGCCTGCTTCTCTCTCAGTCTCTCTCTGTCTCTCATGAATAAGTAAAATCTTGAAAAAAATAATCTTCTTGTGTTCATATTTAATAAGCAAAGTATAAATGATATGAAAATGCCATGTCTTGGACAGGATGTTTGAATGTAGGCATGTTGATATGTAATTGGAAATGGGCCTACTCACCCCACCTAGCTTTGCTATTCTTATTTTGTTAACAGTTTTTATTCCAATTGCACCTACTCTGTGTTTTCTTCTCATGTTAAAAAAGAGAAATGATCTTTGCTTTGAAAATTCAAATTACAGTTACAGCCCTGTAAGCCCTTTGACATAAAAGTTCAATATAAATTTAAAAGGAACAAAGAAAATAAGACTACACGTTAGAAAATGATACGATGGAGAACCTGGTGCTAAGCCATTTTTAGATGACCTGCTTCTGGATTGGGGTTTTGCAGCAAGCAGAACAGCTCCCTCTCTGCCATCTATTGAAAGTCAGCCTTTGACACAAAGGTTTGAAAAAAACCCAATAAATAACAAATAAAACAAATAGTATAAAAACAAAAGAAGAAAAATAAATAATTCATTCATTCATAGCTCCTCACAAATCTATGTATCTCAACCTGTCTCTGTTCATGCTGCAACAGAGGCGAGCGAAATAAATGGAAGCTGCCCACAAACAGTGAAAGCTGTACACTCTAGGGTGGATAATGAAAGGCCTGTGGGTCATTTCTCCCCCTAATGACAGAATAATTTACCTAAATGAGAATTAAATGAATAGGATCTTTTCCTGATAAATGGCAGCATACCTAGGAGAACATTTACCTACATTTATGCCTTGGAAACCAGCATCAGATATGATGTTAGTTGGCCACTTAGGACTAATATAATGGAATGGGTAGAAAGTGATGTCTTCTCTGTCACTTTAACCCTTGACATCACTAAAAGAGCATGGATTTCATTAATGTTCCCACATTTATTACTCTTCCCCTCACTCAGAAAGTAAAACATTGATAAGTCTCATTTTGGAGAGTATTGTTTCATTTTGTTTTGTTCTTTTTTTGCATTAAAAATTTAATAATATTTTATCAAGTTTATTAATCCTAATGAAGAAATGGCAGATATAATTTCATCCTTTTTGGCCCTTAAATTTTAAATCTATCTTTCTAAAAAACAAAGGAGAAGAATAAGAAAAAAAGCTGGTAAGTTCTTTGAAGAGTTCCCTATTGATGATATTCCTATTTTAGTTATGTTAGTGCAAGAAGCCAAAACAAAATCCCAATGCTTAGGGTTTGATGTAAGAGGTGAAAAGGAAAATGGTGTTAATAAGACAGGCAAGAAAGGTAGATTTAATGGCAGCAGTTACTCTTTTAAATAACATTTAGATAAAGAAGAAAAATTATGTTTGTTGTATTCAGTATCTTTCCCTATGGAAGAAGAACCTTTTCTCTTCCTTGGTTTGTAAGTCATACTCTCTGCCACATTACCTGTGGGAAATTGACTTGAACAGATGTTTTGGTTTCATATTAAATTTACAAATTATTTTGCATAATTCCCTAGTGCCCATCTACTACAATTATCATAATAACTCCAATCTTTGTTTTTTACATACTAAAAAAAACCCCACAAGATAGTGCTTGTTTAATCAATAGCTGGCACACTGAAATGCTTAGAGTTCATATATTTGTAAGACCACACAAATTATCAAACATAAAACTTCTAGTAATAACAATCTTAATTATCATATTATTGGAACTGAGACTTTTGAGGCTTTATATGTCAAAAAATGAGAGAAATAATTGACCTTATGCTTCAGGAAATATTCTGTCCTAAATATTCTTTCTTTCTAATATTGTTAATTCTTCTACTACTAACATTTACTATGATTTGTTGAATGGTAATCTATATAGATAGATGGGTTGATACATGGATGCATGCATAGATAGATGATAGGTAGATTAGATAGATAGATTTTTACCTTGAGTACAGTAAATTCTTTCCTTACCCTAAAAATCACCTTGCAAGATAGATTTATATCTAATTATCAAAGATAAGAAGATTTAGGCTTAGAAATGACATGTGATTGAATTTAAAATATATAGGTGTATAAGTATTGAGACATTCCTAAAATATTTACAGATATTGGAAATAGTCTAGCAAACATTATCTGAATAAAAATAAATGTATTTCATTTGGAATGTGCTTTAGTTTTGTGGTATTTTGTGGCCATTCTGTTCTTTGTCCATTGCCTGTGGTTAGTGAATATAGATTGCTCACCAATGGGCACTTTAAACCACTATCTCTGGAGGACAGACATGAGGTAGTCACAAAGACCCTACATTAGGCAGTTCTGCAGACCTTTAAAATGGAAGTTTAAAGATTATGCTCTTCCATGGAATGTAACAGTAAGAAACTGGAAGGCCAAGGGCTAATTTTACAAATAGTTTTATATATCTGTGGTGAAGACTGAGTCTGCGATTTGCTCATTTACATACTGGTATTTAATCAGTTTATAGTAAAGTAAAATGGAAGAATGTATTGAAATTTAATTACTGAGCACTGGGTGTTATTCTGTATGTTGGTAAATTGAACAATAAAAAATAAATTTATTTTAAAAAAAGAAATTTAATTACTGGTATTCTCACACATTTGGTGGTTGTATTAAAACAAATACATTGAATAGAGTGGTCCCGACTCCTAATAACATCTTCAGTTTCTTCTGCTTCATTTATCTTATGAACATGTCTATGCATGTAAATAATCATAAACACAATAATGAATAATAAGTCAACATTACTATCATTTATTAAGTGTATGATATAATGCCAGACATCTCATATATATTCCTCACAACAGATCTTGAGAGAGAAGCCATTATGCTCATTATCCAAATGAGGAAGATAGGGTCTAGAAAAATCCAACATGTTGCCCAAGATCACACAGCAAACTAAATACAAGAGCAAATATTTGAACTGTGTCTTTTCATATTTAGGCTTCTGTTGCCATGTATGCTTTTTTTTCTCATGACAGATTTTATTTGCTATTATAAGGTGCCTTCTCATTTATCATATCATACCAACCAATGCTCAAGTTAGGGCAAGGAGAACAGCCTCCTTGCTATTCTTGGAACAGTGTATTCCCATCTCAGGGCCTTGGCACTTACTGGTCCCTCACCCCAGTTTGCTTCTTCTAGCTCCTAGCCTGTTTAGTTACTTCATTATATCTCTCCTTAGATGTCACCCTCTCAGCCTTCTTCCCTGACCACTTCTAACATATCACTTCCCTTCTCCTTCACCTCAATTATTATTTTTATTATTAAGATTTTTATTTATTTATTCATGAGAGACATAGAGACACAGGCAGAGGGAGAAGCGGGGTCTTCAGGATCCCGCCCTGGGCTGAAGGCGGTGCTAAACCACTGAGCCACCAGGGCTGCCCACCTCAATTATGTTTAAGGCATTTTTATCTTCTATTTCATCATGTATTTGTTTGCTTATTGTTTTCCTCCTCTTTTAAAATGTAAAGTCCATAAGAACGGGGCATTGTTTTGCTCATGGCTGTATACCCAGGACCTACGACAAAATCCAGTACAGAGCTGGCCAACAGATATTGGTAGCATGAGAACAAAAATGCATGATCGTTGACATTTATCTTAAATATTTGAAATCTTTAGATATATAACAGTAGTTCTTGAATTTAAGGAAACAACATGGACAGAGGTTGATGGGAGGGGTCTCAGGTAGTATTGTAAAAAAAATGTTTTTTGGTGAAATGTAAATATTTTAGAAACAAACAAATGAGAAACTACCTAACCTGGATTTTGAGGCTCTGGAAGGACAGAGTGATCAAAAAAAGAAAGAGTAATCTATGAGATACTTGGACACAAGAATAACTAAAAAGGGAATGAAAGCACTGGCATTGTTTGGACTACAGAGGTGGAAGAATGGGTTAACTATACCGGAGGAAGACTCAAATTAGGGTGAGGAGAGAAGATGACTGGTGGTGAGGCGATCTCAAAGCTGGATCTAATTGGGACTTAAGGCAAACAGCAAGCATTCACTTTGAATTCTCACAATGGAGAGTACTGTTCCACTGACTCTTGCACATATTTTAAAAATTCTTACTCTTTTGGAAAAAATATATAAAGCTTTCAGAACTGTTTTTTTTTTTTTTTGCCTATTGTAGACAAAAGGGATAAGTTGGTATGCGTGCACAACCTTAACTCCAGGGAAATAGGCATAAAGAAGCGAGTAGGTATAATGTTAGTGCATATATAATTTCCAAATGGAAAAGGGTTGACAGGCTTGACAGGAAAAGGTTTTCTGAGTCCCAAGTTGAAACAAAAGACCAGAAGTGATACATGAATTCCTTATCCCTTCAGATTTTCCGCTTTCCATAAGTGATTCCCCTCCACAAACACACATTTCAAACATATACAGTCCATCAGAGCAGTGGGAACATATATAAGACCCAGAGGTAGAAGTCATGGGTCAAAGTGATCCACAGTTCACGTCACATACCACTAAGAGTTTTCACAGCAATTTACATCTTCTAGCCTAAGGACCCAAAAATGCTGCTTGAACAAACCATAAAATGGAATGTGTTGATCTTCAGTAATCACTGAGAATTAACTGGGTGAGATTCTGCACTTAGGCAACACTCACATTTTTAGGAAGAAAACATACTTTTCAATAATGCTTGTATTCTTGGTAAAGGATTCCTTACAATATAACCCATCACTAACAAAATGTTACTCACTCACTCTGAGCTACATTCAGTCCCTTGACATGAATTGGCAATATACCGTATTTCTCTATAAATTATAATCTCCTTCAAATAGTTAATTATTTTCCTAGTTAAGTGTATTTACCCAAATGAGATGCTGCTAGTTTCTTAATAAATGAAAAGCATTTTTTATTTTTTTAAAGATTTTATTTATTTATTCACAAGACACACACACACACGCAGAGAGAGAGAGAGAGAGAGAGAGGCAGAGGGAGAAGCAGGCTCCATGCAGGGAGTCCAACGTGGGACTTGATCCTGGGTCTCCAGGATCACACCCTGGGCTGAAGGCGGTGCTAAACC
The DNA here is from genome assembly GCF_018345385.1 of Vulpes lagopus. Classification (NCBI taxonomy): domain Eukaryota; kingdom Metazoa; phylum Chordata; class Mammalia; order Carnivora; family Canidae; genus Vulpes; species Vulpes lagopus. The sequence goes on from NC_054848.1 coordinate 27,272,777, forward strand.
ACTGAGCCACTGGGGCTGCCCAAGAAAAGCATTTTTAAAATTAAAATCATTACAATATGAACAAAAAGAAACACATCAAATAGGTGGACGGGGATTAAGGAGGGCGCTTGTCATGATGAGCACAGGGAGATGTATAAGTGTTGAATCACTATATTGTACATCTGAAATTAATATAAAACTGTAAGTTAACTAAGTGGAATGAAAATTAAAACTTAAAAAAGGTAAAAACACTTTTTTTTTTAAAAAAAGAAACCCATCATAGAGAATTCTATATTTTAATAAAACAAATGCACAGGTACAGAAATATCTTTAGAATCTTGATTATATTTACCTTTAGCATAATACAAAAAGTGACCAGTCATTTTCAAACTTGAACATGACATGTCCATTTTTTCCCCTGCTTAAACCAAATATTCTATGAGTCTAAAACAGGCTTCTAAGGAGTTACTTCAGTCTATAGAAAATTCTATCTTCTCTTTATGCCAAGTGAGTGGAAATCTATTATAATAAGAAAATACAAATTTTACAAACTATAGTGCCTAAATTCCAGAATTACTACACAATTGAAAATAAAATTTAACTGCCACATTTATCTAAATCATTTATTTAAATCAACATTACCTGTGCTTAATTTAAAATAATTTTAATAATGTTAGGGGTGCCTGGGTGGCTCAGTCAGTTAAGCATCTGCCTTCAGCTCAAGTCATGATCCCAAGGTCCTGGGATTGAGCTCTGCATGGGGCTCCCTGTTGAGCAGGGAGCTTTTGCCTATCCCTCTGCAGCTCCCCCTATTGTGCTCTGTCGCTCTCTTTCTGTCAAATAAATAAAATCTTAAAAAATAATCTATTACTAACAGAGCATCGAATTGGCTGTTGTATTAAAATGTACAGTTAAGCCTACTAAATGTGCAACTCTATTACACATAGGTGAATGTGTCATATAGTAAGAATAGAAATTATTGACTATAAGTGCAAATCTTATATTCTATAAGGAATGACTTTTTAAAGAGAGAATCTGTTAGAATCAACAGTATCTAAAATGTTAAGAAAAAATTAGATTTTTTAAGCCTGTTGAAAATGCTTCACCACCTAGCCTTTTTCAAATTACTTCTTAAAACCTTTGTATTCATTAGAAGAAGTACATATTAGGTGAATTCTCTAAATTAGCTTTAATAAAAATACACTGTTATTTTGGTATCCTGGTAAAATAGTGTAATAGAACATACCTAGAGTGTTCTCTTACACATTTTCATGTGTACAATATGAATCATGTGCATAGCTTTTGTCTACATTGCCTTGGACTGCCTTCTTGATTGCACAAGGACTGATAGTTCTTTTCAAATGGAGAAATATTTTTAAAAGTAAAGGGTAGATTAGATGCATTCACACATAATGAAATATCTTAAAGTGGTCATTTACAGTTCTTTCTGTTTATTATCCATCTCTATCATCATGAAGAGATGGAAACTGGAAAATATGTAAGGTGATGAAGAAACAGCTCTATAATTTGTGGACATGTATTCCTATAGCAAAAATGCCTCTTGGGAGCTTAGATGTAATTTTTATTTCAGTTATATATTTTACACAAGGAAAAAACATCACAAAAATAGACCTGCTGTATGGTCGGAATATAGGTATAATGATATAATTTTATTTTAATGTAGGTTGATTTTTAAGTGAATAATTTTGAAAACCAAAAGAAATGGCCTTTTTGTATGATGTCAAGTAAATGGAGCACTGATTTTCGAGAATAACTATTTTTTTTTTCTTGGCACATCACAGATACACAGAATGGTTGGAATGAATGAACATATAGGTCAGTTTCTTCCAAACTCTTCAATATTGATATTTAGAATCTACTGACATTTAAATCCTAATTTACAAGTCAACTAGGATAATTAAAATCTATCTAAAATATTTTCACATGCTTATTTGCATAATCAAGGGATAGAAACCAGGGGTCTAGTGTCAAGTATCCATGGAGAAGTTCAGAGAGGCAAGTATAAGTACGAATTGTATTGATATCTGACATTTGGGGGAGCAGACTGATCTTCCCACGTAAACCAGATATTCTTCTGCCACAGGGGAACTCTAGGTGGAAGGTGCCAGCACCCCTTACTCTTTAAACTGAAGGTTTTTGTATTCACAGGACAAAATATAATGTGGCTACATGATCATTGTAATGTTATTATGAAGTAACCAAAGTAGACTTTTTGAAATGGTTTGGGAAAGGTAGAAAAAAAAAAAAACTATTCCAAAGGCTTTCAGCCTCAGGAAGCAGTATTTTCTTTTCAGCAAGTGTAGTACAAAAGTATCAAACACAGGATAGGGGACCAGCAAAACAAGCTTTCTTACATAGGTAGCCAACCAGGCATCTAACTTGAGTAGGTAAATTCCCACAATAACTAACCCTTAGATTCACTTCACTCATGAAAGTTAAACCATGCAAGGATATACTCTTTCTCCTATAGCTCTTAGGTGGATAAACCAAGGCCCATATTTTTTTCCTTTCTTTTTATATTGACGTAAAGTTGATACATGTTATAGTAGTTCCAGGTGTACAACATAATGATTCAGCATTTGTTACAGCGTGAAATGATCACCATAATATGTGCAGTCACTATCTGTCACCATCAAAGTTCACAACGACCACTGACTGTAGTACCATGCTGCATACCACATCCCCATGACCTCTTCATTTCACAACTGGAAGTCTATATCTCTGGGGATCCCCTTTACCCATTTCACTCATTCCCTCCAATCTCTTCCCTCTGGCAACCACCACTGTGTTCTCCATATCCATGAGTTTTGTTTCATTTTGTTCATTTGTTTTATTTTCTAGAGTTGACATATAAGTGAGATCATACATTATTTGTCTTTCTCTGTCTGACTTATTTCACTTAGCATGACTTTCTCATTCTTGTTTTAAGTATTTTTAAAATTTATTTATTCATGAGAGACACAGAGAGGTAGAGGCATGGACAGAGAGAGAAGCAGGCTCCCCACAGGGAGCCTGATGTGGGACTCAATCCCAGGACCCCAGGATCATGACCTGAGCCAAAGGCAGACGCTCAATCACTGAGCCACCTAGGCATCTCTGATTTTCTTATTCTTAAATAGGATCCCTAAACCCAGAGGTATGAAATTTAGGTTCTTGATCCTAATTCAATCCCAATAAACAAATGGAACACTTCAAAAACTATAGTTTCTCCTTTGTATCAGCAGCCATCTGCCCAAATCACCTTGTCACTCTGTAATACAAAATTTACTAGTGTCTCTGATCCAGACCCCTAGTTATCACTTTTTTGGGGCCATAGTTCCTTCTATTTATCAGCCTAATCTACTGGTCTTCTTATTTAGATATTCAGACTCAAAGAAAAGGGCCCACGGAAGAATGTCTGTTGTGGTATTATATAGAAATTGTGGCATCAATATGACTTGAATAGCATAAAAAATTCTGCAGCATTATACTACAGTCTAAAGATATTTTCATTTAGTTTTTTATTGGTTTTACCAGGTCATCAAGAAGCCTGCTTGAAATTAAGTGGGAAGGTGGGATCAACAACAATCAAGTTTTATAACATAGCATATTGAAATAAATCTAAGGCAGACATTAATTGGGAATGGATGACAGCAGTAGACCGAACTATCCGCAGTATCTTGAGCAGCAGTGGATAAACTGTAATTGAAATGTGTTCTTTAATTATGCACTGAAGCATGTCTCCACCAACACATTATTGCTGCAGAATAAAAACAAACCCCACGAGGAGGGTTAAAATGCCTCTTTCTGGATGAAACACTTCGGGAAGCCTTAGGCAATGAGTCCTAAATTGTGAGTTCAGCTTCCTAGAGCCTTTACCTCTTCTCTCTTAGCCATCTTCACACCACTACCAGAGGTACCTTCATAAACCATTTTCGGAACTCACCTAATTGAAAAGAAGAAATGGAGAATCCAACTGCAGGAGGGTACGATAGTTAGAATCAGAGACTCCTGTATCTTAGAGTAGAATGGAATAAAGTGGCCAATGAATCTAACTAGCTATCAAATGTAGAATTTCCATCTAGGCAACCTTGACAGATGGTGAGTCAATTTTGGCTGAGAGGGTTTCAGCTCACCGCTTTGCTCTGCTCGAAATACTAAGAAGAATAACTATGGGGAAGTTACTCCATAAAGTATGCTGAAATATGACTGCCTGTAAATTGTACCATTTGATTTTACAGTAATTTATTAGATTAATATTGAATAAATTTCCTCCCTCAAAAGATATGTCAATACCATAAAGAAACACGTAAGAAAATGTACATTTCTCCCTCCTTTGGCTCCTTTTACCACTTAGCATGACTGCCAAAGCTGTCAGCAGACCACTTCAATCCACTGTCCTATTACAAAGGCATGGCTGTTTCTGCCCTCTATTGAGGCCACAGAAGGCACTCTCCATTCCTGAACATGACCTTGACTTTTATCACTGTGACTCTGTTCCTTCTGCCAAAGGTCCCCTTCTGCCAAAAGTCTAAACTTTATTAAATCCTTATCTTTTAAGCTTTGGTTCTAATGGCATCTCCCCAGTGAAATTTTCCTAAATTTCATGTTTTCTGGCATCTACACATATGTATATGCTTTTTCCATAATTTGCATTTTATTTTGCCTAAAATGGTTAGTTGGTTACATCTTTGTCCATGCCCATCTCCTTAGTTTTGTGAATCGTCCAAAGGCAGGATCTGTACCTTATTCTTCCTTTATCATTTTCTATCATTTTTTACGTTATATACCCAAGTCAAAGGGAGGGATTAAATGCACAAAAGGAATAAAATAATTTTTGCATCACTCATAAATCCATACATAACAAGCTATTATTATTCACACATATCCATGATGAATGTTTGTGTGTGTGTGTGTGTGTGTGTGTGAGAGAGAGAGAGAGAGAGAGAGAGAGAGAGAGAGAGAATGGTGGGGTTGAGGACATGAGAGGAAAGATAGACACTATGGAGCGATAAAGAAAATGAGCCAGAGCCATGAGGAGATATTTCCTTTTTCTGCTTAAAAGATCTAGTTGCCTGTGCACATATTTTTCACTGTAGGGAAGTGGTTTTTCCACAAAGAATTCATGAAAGTGTTTGCTAAAGCTAGAATTAGCTGACTACTCACTGATTTACTTACACATCCCTGAGGCCCCGTATAGGACATTGCTGAGACTATGGAAATGGACGATGGAAGGCTGGACATTTGGAGAGGAACATTTTTCACTTTAGCCATTCCTTTCTCTATGTAAAGGGAATGCGACAGTCTAATGTATGCTCTAATAGCTTACGCTCTCAGCGGTGCCATTAAGAAAGAGAAAGAGACAGAGACAGAGATACAAAGAGAGACAGAAATACAGAAGAGAGGGACCAAGGGACAAGATAATGAGCCAGACACAAAGACACATTTCCTTTTTCTACTTTTAAAATCTAGTTGCCCTGTGCAAAAAAAAAAAAAAAAAAAAAAGGAAGAACGGTGGAAGAACATGAAGTATGGTGAAAATGCTGCTATTTTAAAACCACACGAAAGGCAGCGTTGCAAAGTAGAAAAAATACTGGCCTGGGAGCCCAACTGTCTGTGTTTCAGTCTCAGAGCTAATGTTAACAAGCTGCTCACAGGAAAGAATCACCTAACTTATATCAGACTCAATTCTCTATCTGTAAAATGAGAGGTTTGTCCTAGATGATCATAAAAGTTCCTTTAAACTCAAAAAAGACTAGGGTTCCACACTCTGGAAAATGAACCAAAGTAATTTCTCATTGAAATCTGCAATATTACCTACCACAGGTCTGTGATTGTGCCCTGCTAAGCCAAAATTAAAGATATTTTCAAACCACCAGATTATGCATCAAATTTGAGCAAGGGGAAGAGAGAATCAGAAATAGAGGCAAAGGAAGAGCTTAACATGTTATAGGATTTCTTTTCCATTTTACTACGTTGAAATATCATAAATCAGAGCTCAGAGAGTATATTAATTTAAGGGAATTGAAAGTCAAATGGTCATACAGGAAGAGAAATTGTGGAGGAGGTGGTTACTACTGTGTGTATGATGCTATGATGACCTTAGGTCTGATTTTTCTTACAAGTTAAATAGGTCCTATTGGCTCCATCCTTTAATCTGTGATATTATAAACTGTTCCACTGTTTCCACACCTCTCTAAAGTTCTGGGATTCACAACTAAACAGCACATTTCCTGACTTCTGAAAGGCACCAAGTAAATTAGTCATATTCTGCATAGAGCTCACGTGATGTTCCTTAAAGGATTTGAAGTAATTTTGTTTTTATTGCATTGTGTTTTTCTATTATAGTTCTCAACTTTACATTAATGGCATTGATTTGGTTTGGCCAGTTTTCCACTGTGTTTTTATGATTTTTGACAGTGAATAGTTTCATTACTATGATAATCATTCTCTCTGATTTGGTGGTCATCAGATATTTGGTGGGTGGTCTGATCTTTATTTCACATTGAAAGGGAAGACCCAAAGGGGAAAGGAAGGACACATTTATGGAAATTCCACAATCTGGTGATTTAGCAAGTACTTCAAAGACAACTATGTTATATATAAACTTGTTTTAGAGTAAGAAGATATATCTTAAATTTAAAGAAGGATTCTAAAATCGAATCTTGAATATTAAAAGATTATCTAATTATTCTTCTAATGTTAATTTATTCCCTGTCTAAATTATATCTTGTCTGAATCTTATCTAATTCTCCCTTCTTAGAGTCCTTCATTCTTTGGATCCTTCCTTCCTTCCTTCCTTCCTTCCTTCCTTCCTTCCTTCCTTCCTCATGTTAAACACAGTATTTTATTCTGAAGATAAATTAGTAAGCAAAACAAAACACAGTTTCTGCCTTTATAAAGCTTTCACTTGGGCAGCCCGGGGGCTCAGCGGTTTGGCGCCTGCCTTCAGCCCAGGGCGTGATCCTGGAGACCCTGTCCCACCTCTGGCTCCCTGCATGGAGCCTGCTTCTCCCTCTGCCTGTGTCTCTGCCTCTCTTTCTCTCTGTGTCTCTCATGAATAAATAAATAAAATCTTTTTTTAAAAAATCTTTGACTTATGTAGTCAAATACTAATAATAAAAATAATAATAGTAAGTAGTAGTAGTAGTAGTAGTAGGAGGAGGAGGAGGAGGAGGAGAATTACAAACTGTGATGAGTGCTATAAAGGAAACATGATAGAAAAGCTCCAAGCAATGGAAAGTACTTAGCAATAAAACAAAGATTAACTAATTATTAGAATTGATTTGTTGTTTGTCTCTTAGGCTAGAGAAACAGCAATACTGAATGCAAGTACATGAAAAGGTGCTCAATTTCACAAAACATCACCAGAAGAATGTCTTCGGGATGAAGGTAGTTTATGCTGGGTTTAAATATCAAAAGAAGTGAAGAGAAAGAGGGCAACAGAGAGCTCATTCAGACAACTTTTCAGCAGAAGTAGAACCTGAGGCAAGACGGGGGCTAGTCTGTGTAGGCACAGCCCAGAGCTCAGGGTTCACTCAAGGGAAGGGTGGGTGATAAGAGTGGATGTGGAAGTTGGTAGAAGATGCTAAGAGACTTCAACTAGAAATCTGATGTTTAAGTGTTCAAAAACTACCCATAAAATGTTTTTTAGTAAATACTCATAGAGATTCAAAAGGGAACCTAAGCAGTTATACTCCAAAGCAGGAAAACAAAGGACTCTTGATTGGGTTACATGACAATTTTACACATACTCTATAAGGGGGACGCCATGGAGGGGGGGATAAAGTAGTTTGACATTTTTCTTTAAATGATGTTCTTTTTCTTTCTTTGTTTGAAATGATGTTCTGTTTCTTTCTTTGTTTGAAAGGCTACTCAAAAATCACACATACCAGATCCAGTGATTACTTGAATGCTGTCATAATTTGAGAGTCAATTGTAATCATAGGCTAATTTCTTTTCATTGGGCTCATTGATGTCCCTAGCAAATTCAAATGGCGATACAGGAATTTAAATGCTTTGTAGAGTGACAAAACTCCTTTAAGAAACTGAAATGCTTACTGGAAGATCATAATATATTCAACTTCAGGTGGTTACTCTATGCTTTTCAAGTGATCACTTTCTAGTAAGAGCTCTAGAAAAACTGCTGAATGAATCCTCAACCTGGTGATTGTACTGGAGAACCAGTACTTTCCAAGGCTATTGAAAATTTAGTGACCCGTCTACAGGAAACCTCGTCTACACCATCTTTCCCTTAACCTTCCCATAGCCATTCTTTATTCTCATTTGAAGCACAGGAGAGTAAAAAATGAAGTTCGAGAGGACTCCTGGATTGCCATTTCCTTCAGTGTTATTTTCAATCTCTGAGATATACTAGAAAGTCCCAATTAACCTGCAAGAAAGAACCCCCTCTCTAGAGTCATACAGTAATCAATGGCAAAGTTAATTGGAATTTAGCTCTTTTAACAATTCTGTTCAGCAGTTCTGAAGCATTCAGAGTGAAAGATGACTTTAATCAAAGCTTGGAGTTTTTGAGAAAGAGACAAAAGAGAGGAGAAGGAACAGAATTTGTAAGTGACCAAACTGAATGGTTCTGTTCAGAATTTCCTTTCCTATGAAACCATAAGTTCAGAGCTGAAGCCTGTTTTAAGTAGAGGAGAAACAGGCTCTGGCAGAGGTTCAAGTAGGTTGGTCTAGGCACAAATCCTAAGCACACTGTGTAGGAGCTGAGACAAACCACACATAGTACTTAGTCTCTCGGTACTCCCATTTCTTCACAAGTAAAATGGTAAAATGGGAATAATAAAATAATACAACCCAGCTTAGTACTGGGCCTAGCACATAGGAAGCCTTCAATAAAAATTCACAATTATCTTTATGAAGAAATTCAAAACATTCTTTTTGATACACTTTTCTACATTTTCCTCCAAAGGTCTGGAGCTAATAGCAAACCTTAACCCTAGGCCAAAGGCAGAATAAGGCAAGATACATAGCATAATTCTCCACATCTACTTTGGTTGTCTTTAGACAGCCAGAAATGGATATCACATTATCAAAATATCTACACGGAGAGACAGGCAAATCAGGCTAGTACCTGTTTACTTATTTCCTACACTGAAAGCATTTTTGCTAAGACTATCTTGACTCTTCCAATTTTTGTAAGGTTTACTGAGTTATAATTTACATAGGAAAATTGCACATATTGAATTTATATATTTTGGTCAGTTTAGACATTGGCATACACTCATGATACCATCACCACAATCAAGGTACTAAGATATTTATCACCTCCAAAATTTTTCTTTTGTTCTTTTTGCGTTTCTTTTTGTGTGTGTATATGTGTGTGCATTAAAAACACTTTAACATGAGATGTATCCTCTTAACATTTTAGTGCTCAATACCATTCTGTTAACTATAGATGCTATGTTGTACCATAGATCTCTAGAATTTATTTCAAATTTTAATGACTCCTGTTTACCAATTTCATCTGCATGCTGGGCTCCTATTCCTTATCTCAACTGGTAAAAAAAAAAAATTAAAGTGTTCAGGACAATGACAAGAAACAACTGAGCAGGTCAACTCATAGTTCTGAAAAGGGTGTGAAACAGCCATTATCATGCCTCTATAAATTAAATGTTATTTTCTTTCTGTAGCTGTACTCTAGCAATAAGCATATCAGCCATAGCTGGTGGGGTCTGATTCATGATTTCAGCTGTGGTAGATAATTCTTAGTATGGGTGTTTGAAATGATACAATTCAGCACATAGAATTGAAAATTGTCTGAACTACTGTGTACAACCTTGGAATTAGGGAACTAGAGGTGTCATTGTTTCCTGGGACCATCTCAGCCATTCTTAATGGGTCTTTTGTCTTTCTCAGGACTCGTGTATCTATCACACTAGGTTCAATAAGTTACAGAATCTGAAATGATTCGATAGCCACAATACCACGAAAGAGTATTTTGTCTGTAAAAGGATGAGCTAGAAAGGAAGAAAACCCATGGGGAAAACTTGGTTGGACCTCCCATACTTCAGAAGCCAAATCAGAGTATGCAGGCCAAGAAGGTAGCTCAGATCCTTCAGAAGCGTATTAGACTTTTATCCTAATGAAATAGAATCCACATGAGGGGGATCCCTTACGACTGTTTAGTAAAATTATTCCACTAAACGATGTATACTAGTGTTTCTCATGGGTTTACAAATTTGAAATTCTGATTTTAAAATTTTCTAGAGAAATATGTACACATATTCTGGGTGATTCAGCTCAACTGAAACAGATAGCTAACGTTGTTTCCTTTGCTTTGTTTATAAGGACTGGCTTAGTATCAACTATTTAAAGTGTAGAGAGTGGATGAGGATGAACATTATGCATTCTCAAAGGATGAACACCAAATGACAACTGATAGTATTTTATGAAGAAATGTTAAACCCAAGTTAGAATAGAGAAAAGAAGTGGCTGAAGAGTCATTACATGATACACGGAGTATAGTTTCTAACCAAGGGATCTATCTTAGAATCACTGTGCACTGACAAAAAGCAGACGCAGAGTAAATATATGGCATAATCTCATTTCCATTATAAAAAAGAAAGAATATGAATATATGAATAATGCATATATGAATAAATATATGCTTATATATAATAGTATGTTCATATGCATATCTGTACATGTTCATGTGAGTACAGATAAATTGGCATGAGTGAATGATTCCTACCAACATTTAACAGCATTAGAGGAGGGAGAGGCAGAAACTTATTAGCTCTTTATACAAGTTTGTGTATTTTTTTAAAAGATTTTATTTATTTATTTGTGAGAGACACAGAAGGAGAGGCAGAGACACAGGCAGAGGGAGAAGCAAGCTCCCTGCAGGGAGCCGGATGTGGGACTTGATCCCGGTACCCCGGGATCACACCCTGAGCCAAAGGCAGACGGCTCAACTGCTGAGCCACCCAAGCATCCCAGTTTGTGTATTTTTAAGTTGTTGTTAATAAGTATGTGTTACTTATACAACTTAGAAATAAGATCCTTAAAAAGTATGAATAAGAAGAATTTTTAGAATAAGTGGATCTTTTTAAATGAGCAGCTTGTCACATGAATTTGTACTAATTCTTTTGGATAGATATTTTAAATAGGTTAAAACATTCAGTAAAGTTGAACCTGCACACTAATGGCTTTATGTCACAAAAATAGGTGCTAAGTGGGAAACAGAACAAGACTAGTCAAAAAAAAGGAAAAGAGTAATTCAATGTAGAACTACACTTGATATTATTCAGTTCTGGATTAGAAACTGATTACCTAAAGGGAAAAATCAGATCTGCTGTTTTAGTAAACCCAACGCAAACCTGAGTTTTGCTGTTGTTTTTAATTCTGAAAAAGTTCTAGATGTTTGTTTTAATATACTGAGTCACTACTATATAACTATGCAGCATTCAACATTTAATTAAGTCAATTCAATTTTGATCTTTCAACCAGGTAAATGCCCAACGTGTGTAGACATGGCATGTTATACTTCTCCATTTAACTTGCGTGTAGGATTTTCTAGTCAAATAATGTTTTAATTGTATCTAACATGATTCACACACACAGTTATATATCTATATCCTTTGACAAAATCCAAATATGCCTTTATTATATTTTTTTGTTGGTTTAACAAAGACATCATCTCTCTTTTGGAGTGATGAACACCTGGGAGTTTTATCTTCCCTCAACTGATTGCATGGTCAATAAAATGGACCGAGGCACCAGGGTGACTCAGTGGTTGAGCGTCTGTTTTTGGTTCAGGTCGTGATCCCAGGGTCCTGGGATCGAGTCCCGCATCAGGCTCCCTGCAGCGAGCTTGCTTCTCCCTCTACCTGTGCCTCTGCCTTTCTCTCTGTGTCTCTCATGAATAAATTATTAAAAAAAGAAGACTCACATCTTAATAATTTTTCTGTCATTTATTCCCTCTTCTAAGAAGTCTAGACTCTCAAAGCAGCAACTCAGGATTTCAAGGATGAAAAAGTGCAAACACAACTTATTACTATTCTCCTATTTTCCCGATATTCTTGAAGAGTTGATTACTCTGAGCTAGTTTGGGATAGATGGCGATCCACTTTCTTACTTAGAGTCAATTCAACCAGTATGCAAAGATTGTGGCTATTAAAACTGAAAGAAAGATGACCTAGAAGTTAAAATGTTTGACATTAAGACTTACTAAATACCAAGTCTGAAAAATTTTACAAACCACAGTATGTAAACTCTTTGCATATGATGTATGTTTCTTATTGGATGGTAAAGAAATTAAATCACTTAAGTTTACATTTTAAATTTACGAGATGTTTGTCCTAGATTGAGATATAAATAGAAATAATTAAGGGAATTTCATAAGGAATTTAAAACCAGCTAATAGTAGATGTTAAGAGTTTTGATCCACCAAATTTATCACTATTAACAAATGAATCATCTAACACTTTAATGTGTAGATGAACATTTATCTTTATGTCAGAACGAATCCAATTCATTGTTTGATACAAAGTATAAATTATTTTTGTTATGAAGTCCCTAAGGTTAGAAAAGCCCAATTCATTTATTACAGACTAAACATAAAATGAAGTACATTTTTGATAAGTTATATATAAATTTGCTATGTTCTAAGAAGTATCATGGAAAGATATGTGTGTACTTGTGAAGAGTCATTCCTTTCCCTATCTACCTACTTATTTCTTTCTTCCCTGAGTATAAAATGCACACATACCCGGTTTCTTACATGCCATGAGTTTCTGAGTTTTCTAGGTTCAGAATACTATTTAAAAAATCTCCAAATAATTCCAAATTGAAAGGTCATTAATTCTGATCATAAAGCATTTACATAGCTGAAGCCTTGGCAAACATTAAATCAGTAAATCAGGTAAATCAGGTAAACATAGGCCATCTTGTCCTGCCATCTTGTCCTGCCCTTCCTCCATTTAACCAAGCATCTTAAAGGATTTTGCATATATTGTTATTCCTCAAATAAATTTCTTCAGACTATCTCAAATTCTCTTATGATTGTGTGTATATGTCTTCTTGTGTCTGTATATGCCCCTGTGTGTGAGTGCCTGGTGTGCTAAGGAGGCAGGGTCAACATTAACAAACTATGAGTTTTCTACCAAATTCTCCCACAGTTCAGTCTACTTGTTCCTAAAATGACACTTAGGCACTCATCCTCTCTTTCAGGCTAAAGGGGGAAAAGCTTATGCTTTTTATTTGCTTCTTGTAGATAATTACAATTTTATTATTCACACTAGCATGCTATTGACGCTTTGGCTGATCCTTTAAACATCTGGCTTACTGCTTAAAATGCAGGGAGTGCACTGATGTCAACCCATGCTGATAATCAGAGGACCTTCAATTAAGTACCTACAAAGCAACCAATGATAAACGGGAGAAAAGATGGTGCAAGTTTGCCAAAGAATTCTTTCATAGTCTGGTTCTCAAAAGCAATTAGAATCACTTCTTTTGGCCTTGGAATTAATGAATTTTCATTAAAATTTAAATTTCAAATGATTCCAAAGATATCAAACTTGAGAAGTTGAGCTGATTGTCTACATAATAAATCACACCACAGGAACATGTCAAAAAAGACTAATGCAAGTTCTTTGCCATCCAAAGTTGTGTTTCTCCTTGTCAGAGCTATGTGAACATATACAATTGCTTTCTTTTCCCGAAGAAGCTATAGCCAAAGACACACTGTTATTAAACTCTCTATTTCTCTCTGTTTAGAATTTGTCAAATTGTAATTCCAAGTCTGTGACTAAAACTAATTCTAGCCTATAAAAAAAGAGTTTGTTCTAATAATTGAATGTGATGTAATTTTTTAAAAAAAAATTGCTACAATTACTTTTTTCACACTAAGCTAATTTGCTTAAATGAAGAAATAAAGTCAGGTATAACATTCTAATGTCAACATCCCCTAATGTTTGAAAGTAATGTTTAACTTGGTAACACATATATTCTTTCCTTGATAGAACACTAAACACATTGTGTGTGTGTGCACGTGCGTGTGCATGTATGTATGCACGTGTAAAGCAAATATTCCATTATGGAATATCCAAAAGTATGATCATGGTAAGAACTCAAATCGGGCATAGAAATCAACATATGTGTTTTTATTTATTTATTTTTAAATATTTTATTTATTTATGAGAGACACGAAGAGACAGAGAGGCAGAGACACAGGCAGAGGGACGAGCAGGTTCCATGCCAGGGAGCCTGACGTGGGACTCGATCCCGGGTCTCCAGGATCAGGCCCTGGGCTGAAGGCAGTGCTAAACCGCTGAGCCACCCAGGATGCCCCAACATAGGTGTTTTTAAAATGGTAACAAAGTTAGGCAATAAAGTACATGGAAATAATACTAATATAAAATGTTGAATATTTTAATGTTGAATTAAAACAGTGAAATAGAACACATGGTAAATTCTAGGCTGCTTTTTGTTTGCAGTCTTTCACTCATCCTCACAAAAATTATTTTCCGTAACATTTGTCATGGCATCTCTTTCTCTCCATGACAGAGTGAATCTTCTTTGTTTTTTAAAAAAATCTACATTTTCTAAATAAGAACTGTCCTAAATATGACATATACATATCAAGCATCCATGACGGAATCTCTTTAATTCCTACCTTAATTTTTTTTTTTTTTTTTTGCTAAGTTCCTCTTGATACATGTGGTTTGAATCAGACTCATGGAACTATCATCAATGGCTTATTTTCATTGTTCACTACCTGTTTCATGTGTTTATGTTTTATCCTGGATTTGAACATAGGGCAATGGCACTGTACAAACTAACTTCCAACAATCCATCTTTTCCAACCCACCTTCTATAATACTTCCATCATAGGGGCACTAGCTTATAAATAAGTATATAACAATAACCAAAAATAGAGAATTGTAGCTTCAGATGTGTTTAGGAACTGGAAGGAGGATCAGATGTTTCAAGCTGGCAGTCTAACTCTCCCAATGGCCATTTTATTTGCCTCACACAGTGTTTAAATATTTCAGTACATCGGAAGCTTAGCGCTTATTGCTTAGTCCAGTGTGTCATCATGCTTCTCTGTTACCTGCCTAGCTCACGTCTACATTGCAGTTTCCAATACCTGCGTTAAGTGCCAACACACCAACACTTTGCTGTCATGCTGATACAGAATAACTATCCTCATGTCATCCATACTTGCCTAACTGAGATCTGGAGCTCAGCGGCAAAAATACCTTCACTTCTGTAGCTGGGAGCAGGCTCTTTTATCTTCTGCTTCCATTGTACATATTGCTACGAGTTCCCCATATATCTGGGTGCATAATGGACACCCAGTGGTAATAAATGTACTTAAAGAATGAATAATTTGGCCTGCGACATGGTGACAGAAATTACGTTTGTATGCCCAAGATAATCCTACCATCTGTTTTTGAACTTTAATATAGCCATACCAATGGTGGATGATACGGTTCCTGGATGGTTAGCAACATAATCTTTAGAAAACTTATCTTTCTTTCTTCTGTTTTTATCTTAAAAACAAAAATGGATGAGAGAAGGAAAGTTCTTGAATTGAGACAAATTGTTGTGGAAAATGGGGCATGTAGTTTTAAAATAAGTTATGTTTTATATTTAGTAAGACAAATACAACACATAGATCAAGATAATTTTTTAGTGTCCACAACTTATAATTACCAGCATTAGCATGCTTTTCTCACTCAAAAAAATGTAGAAAAGACAGGTGAAAAACTTTAGACAGATGGAGATTTTAGCAGGGATGTTTTCATTTTTATGCAATATTATCAGAATATATAAGTATTAGTTCAATAAATACAGAAGTCACTTGAACTAATTATTTAATTCAGGCCACAAACATGAGAAAGAATTCATATTGTGATCCAACAGGAAATGATGTCTGCCATGAATTGTAACAAAGAGAACTCTTCTCATTCAATTTTTGTTTTTACCTGTATTACATTTAATACACTTAGTAACTATAAGTATCCACATGCCATCTTGATAAGATTTTAAACCCATTCAATGTCCTTATGAAAGAGAAGTTTTAGGGATTTGAAAAAAATGTACTAAATCTAAAATTGAAAACTTCCTACTGCAATCTATGATTAGCAAGGTAACCTCAGTATAAACTTGAAAAGCTAGGCTAAAATCCTTATCTAAATGAAAAGTAACCATTAGCTTAAATAATATGACAGTAGCCATCACAACACGTAAGTAAAGTAGGTGGGATAGTGTATAGAGTCACAATTTTAAAGCCTCAAGTTGGGACACATTGACCTGACAACCAGACAGAATATTTATAACCTGTACTGATTATATTCTGAGAGATTTCAGTCATTTGGCCTCTCCATTACAGAGGAAGCGCCCAATCCTTACCATGAAATAAATGGGAGTATATGAAATTTTACAAGTTTGGTGGACATTATTATGCCTTGCGGTGACATCAGATCTAAGTATCTGAAATCACAACTGCCCTTATAATTTGAAATTGAATTTACTTCACTTTGATATGGCATAAAAAAAGAAGCACACCGGATTTCTTAAAGTTAATGAGGATCATTTTATATTTGAAGGACTTTTCTCACATACTTGGTCCAGGGAGAGTTGAACATTGAATGGATATAAAACCAAAAAACATTCTAATAGCAATAGAGTTGTAGGTAACACACTTTCTAAAAGCATCAGAGAAAGTTCTACAACTCTTTAAAGTTTTATCTATGTTATACATGGGTTTTGAATGCTTCTTTCTGTATATTTGTGGATCTTTTTTCATTTGAAACAGTAAAAATAATTTCAATGAAGCATTTTAAATAGTGGTGTGATGCGTTAATGACTGCATACAATTTCACTCATTTAATTTTATTTCATCAAATTAGCCTTCAAATACTACAGACCATCTGTGAAAATCTGGTTGATTTGTCAGGGTACATTTTGCCTGTATTCAAGGGAGCTATGAATTTTGTACTCCAACTTAAATTTAGTACCTCTAAACACTGTTCCTTTGAATTTGACATCTGATGTGATGTCTTTAATAGGCAAAAATACCTTAATTACCTGGATTTCATAAATCAAGCCACCAGGATAATGTTGCTACATTTTTACCCTAAATTGCCAAGGAGGGCAATATGCCAAGGTGGGAAAAATATGAAAGCGTGTTAATTAGGAGATATTTGTTTAGTGTATCAGTCAGCAGGAGGATAGTAGGTAACCACAGGGGGTACAGACACAGAAGTAAAAGGGGGAAACTAGAAAGCAGACCTAAAGACAAACTTAGGACTGGCGATCCAATGGGTATGATCTGGAACAGAGTTTGTTTGATGAGTGCAATTTTAATTTTCTAGGCTAATACTGGATGTCTCAGAACTAGTCAAACTCCCAAAACTATAGAATTACATGAACCATGAAGTTTATAAGAGGATCTTTTTAGTGAGGTCAACAAGTTTGTATACCATATGGGCTTCTTGGATATAGAAAACAAATAGGTTCTGGATATCAAAATTAGTATTGTAGCCTTTGAGGGAATTCTTAGTAGAAATGGCAAATTCTAAGCTACATATAGGATTTCTTAACTATGTAACTCTAAGCTGGTAAAGACTTGGACTGCCTAGAGCTCATTAAGCTAACAAATAAATGGGTGCAGTCTAAAAAGTAAATCTCTGTGATTTATATCATGCTTCCCAAAAATATCACTTACTAGTAAAAAGAAGAAAACTTAATCTTGAAGACTAGAGAAATCATACATGAGAAAGCAAATACATGACCTGATATTTTATTTTTTGTCTTTATTTTCTCTTCAGTGATAAGTATGAAGAGAAATATTTAAAGTTAGAAAACTAATCCAAAACTTCTTAGTGGTTGCTCTGAAATTGATTTCTCCATTCTCTTGGCATTTACTAGCATTATTTAAATTTCACAGCATAATCTAAAAACTCTATGAGATAAGTCGCATTGTAAATGAATTATATTACCATGGACTTGCCCATTATTTGTGCAGGCGTCTTTATCTGCCTTGCTCGCTATATTAAATATAGTTTATAGACAACTTGGCATTTTATTTTCCCTCTACTTTATTTTTATAAAGTATTCTGCATCTTGAAAGGTTGAGTCCTAATATATGTGACAAATGTAATATTAAAAATCCCTTACCCTCCAATGACATGTTTTTCTAATTTTAAATTCAACTGGTTCATGTATTTCCAAAATACTTTAAAATTATCCTCTTTTATTTGAGATTTTAAAATTGGTATTCTATACAGCAGTATTTCATATAGATTAATTTCCCCTTTAGGAGGAAACGATCTAGTGAATAAGATATTTTTACTCCTTAATGATGTCTTCTAATTAAAAAATAATTTTTTTTGAGAGAGAGAGAGATGGAGAGGACAGAGAGAGAGAGAGAGCATGAGCGCTCATACACAGGCACATGCGAACAGCGGGTGGGGTGGTGGGAGAGGAGGGGCAGAGGGAGAGGAAGAGAGAATTAAAAGCAGACTCCACACAGAGCCTGACTCTGGGCTCTATTTCACCACCCTGAGCCCAAGAGTTGGACGATTAACAGACTGAGCCACCCAGGTGCCCCAGAAACCAGAAGGGCCCACATTCACTGTGATTTTAACAAATAATTTCCTTGACTGTTATTTCAAGTAAAGTTCTAAGGAATTCATAATTTCCTACCCATTTTTTCTAAGTTAGTGCTTCAAATATATCTTAATCACTGTAAAATAACTCAGGATGTGGTCACTAATTATTATGTATCATGATAATTAGTGCTTAAGACAAGGTATCCTCTGATGAAGTTTCCCAGGGCGCTGGCTACTTTAGTAATTTGCTTACTAGAAATATAAAAGCAATTAACCTTTTTTTAAAAAAAAATCTTATGTAGCTTGGAGAAAGAATGTCTCCAGAGTTGAGCTTCTTTTCCTAGTTACACCTTTTCCTTTAACGTTTAGCTTTATTATCTTATAATTTTGTCATTTCCTACTTTTTAGTATTTTAGATACCTATTAATATATTTTTAGTGTTTTATAGTTTACAAAGTACCAACATGACAGCCTTTAAAGTAGGCAAGAGTGCTATTATTGATGTTGATTTCCAAAAAAACTTTAGGGTTAGCCTGAGATTAACCAACAAACAAATGACATAATTAAAACTAAATACGATGGTTATGACAGTATAATATCACAAGGCCAGGGATCCCTGGGTGGCGCAGCGGTTTGGCGCCTGCCTTTGGCCCAGGGCGCGATCCTGGAGACCCGGGATCGAATCCCACGTCGGGCTCCCGGTGCATGGAGCCTGCTTCTCCCTCTGCCTATGTCTCTGCCTCTCTCTCTCTCTCTCTGTGTGACTATCATAAATAAATAAAAAATTAAAAAAAAAAAAAAAAACAAGGCCAGTCTACTAAACGTATACATTACAAAGGTGTACCCGTGACTTCACTTAGCATTTCTTAAACAAAGATTCAGGACAGATGGACAGACATTCAAAGACACTAGATGGAGGTGGGGGGTGGGGGGTTATTGGGAGGGAAACTGAGGCAGGATGCTGGCCACACTCTACTAGCAACTACCAAATTTCCCTTGACGCCTTGACATTCCTTCCTTAATAAGGTCACTTCTGTTTTTTGAGGCTCCTCATAAATTGAAAATAGTGGAAAATTGGTAGAGAGAAGGTATGGTGGGGCACCTGGGTGGCTCAGCGGCTGAGTGTGTGCATTGGGATCAGATCATGAACCCGGGGTCCTGGCATTGAGTCCCACATCAGGCTCCTGCAGGGAGCCTGCTTCTCCTTCTACCCATGTATCTGCCTCTCTCTCTGTGTCTCTCATGAATAAATAAAATCTTTAAAAAAAAAAAAAAAACCCTTCAGCGTTCCCTCTTTTCCCTGTATGGGATGTTTCAGAAACTTAGCTATACCCCAGTATCCCAAATAAACACGCCACAATCCGACCCTCCAAAAACGGTTATAAAACGAAAAAAGCTCATATTTCTGCTATCCCATTAAACTGTCCCAATATTTCTACAACTACTATCCAATATATATATATTTTTAACAACCAGCCCTTCTCTCTCTTTTCAGTTCCTCAACAAAAATCCTACACCTCAGCAGCCTCAGTGGCCCACACAACCCTGCAACAGTATTTACAGCGCTCTTAAGTCTTCCTGCTACCCCTTTTATTCCTCCAGGAGCTGGAACTAAAATTGCTTACATGCTATGGGAAAACCCCTTTCAAATACTCCTCCAATACTACTAAACTCCAGGGTAGCCCTTTCAGCCCTTAAAATTTAAAACCTCAATTTTTTTCCAACCCCTAATGGTATTTAGAAGTTATTAGTTCTCCCAGCATTAACAACTCTAGGATAGTATTTTAAAATCCCCTCAATATCCTTGCTATCATACTTAACAGCTTTCCAGTAATTCCCCAAAACACCTCAATGCCCACATAGCCCTTTCAACTTTTTTTTTTTTTTATTCAAGATTATTTTAGTTATTCTGTGTCCCTTGAATTTCCATACGAATTTTAGGACTTATGAATTTCTGTTAAAACAAACAAACAAACAAACAAACAAAAAACCAGTTGGACTTTCGGTAGAGATTGCATTGAATCTTCAGATTAATTGCAACTTGGAGGATTTTTGCCATTTTAGTCAACTCAATTTTAGGATGGCTAGTTGTGCAATGGTAACTGATACACCATTCCACTCAGGGGAAGAATCCATTTTATTGTGAAGACAAGGGAGGGTGACTGCTTCTTAAGAGAATACAATTTTGTCTGCAAGGTATCTCCCTCTAGATGGCAAACAGAACATTTCTTAGAACAAAGACTGTAGGAAGAATTAAAAAGCAACTCTTTTAGCTCTCTTTTCCAGTACTCTTGCTCTGAGATGTAGATTGTTTCCTTTCTTAATTGGCAAAAAGCTGCAGACTTTTTCAGCTCCTCAGTGAAAGTTACTTAGGAAGAGGCATTAATTCTTTTGGTTCACTAGGACATCACTTGGCAAATTATTATCTGTGAGCAATAAATCACAGAGTTGGGGGATGCCCTGAGAAATTTTCCAGGTTTTTTCTTTTGCCTTCTGGTAAATTTAGAAACATTACATTCAATAACAAGTGTATGCATATTTTTGTATTATAAACATTATGACTACAAAATCACGAATGAGCTATTAGCATTTCACAACCCCATATTTTTTAATGTTTACCTAAGCATATATATAGTATTTATTTATATTTTAAATTGTGGCTAAAATTCCTGGAGGACTACAAAGGAAACTCAACCATTCCACTTGTAAACATATCTGATGAGTTGCTCTTACTCAGAGCTCTTTTAAGTTCTCAAGTAGTGATAATCAAAAGTGTAAAAATGCAAAACAAAAGTATATTATATTGTAACTTATAGGATAGTAGAATGGAATTAGTTGTGAAAATTTATGAGAGATGATGAACTAGTATTATTTTGAGTTGGTACATACACAAAATTCTGATTGAGACATATTTTCATATCTCCAAAGAAACAGTATAGCATTAACTAAATATTTAAAAAAGACAAAGTCCATTTCAACCATAAATTGCAATGGTTATTATTAATTAATTAATTAATTAATTAATTTAGAGAGGGAGAGTGGAGAGCAGAGGGAGAGAGAATCTCAGCAGGCTCCATGCTCAGCACGGAGTCCGCAGCGGGGCTTGATCCCAGACCCTGAGATCATGACCTGAGTTGAAATCAAGATTCAGAAGTTTAACTGACTGAGCCACCCAGGTGCCCAGACATAATTATTATCTCATAATACAAAGTTACTAAATATGGAAATATTTTATAATACTTTTTAGCAATTAATTACACAAAATAATAACGTAATCATACCACATAAAGAAAGACAAAAGACATTTTAAGACAAATGCCTATATAGCAAGTAACAATTTTTCACCAAGTAAGGGAATAAATAGGCACATAAAAATTCTCAAACTTTTCATATTTATAAATCAGAAAAATGTTATTTAACCCATCATATAAAAGCCATGTCATTTAAAGAGCTGTAGCTCTAAACAATAGTCATCATACTGCAATTTTACTTTATAATGCTGTTTATCTGTTCATATACACATCCTGCCTCTTCAGTGAACTTTTAGGACTAATGAACTAGGGGTGGTGGAAGGGGAGGAGGGCGGGTGTTGGAGGGGAATGGGTGACGGGCACTGAGGTGGACACTTGACGGGATGAGCACTGGGTGTTTTTCTGTATGTTGGTAAATTGAACACCAATAAAAATTAATTAAAAAAAAGAAAGCAGGTCTAAGTGCTCTGCATTCCCCAGTCTCCGGTACATTAAAACAACATATAATATATTTATTTTTTAAATGTGGGCTAATGAAGAAATTGCATTCACTACCTAAGGAATTAATAGAAAGGAGTATTGAGGGATACCTGGGCAGCTCATTCTGTTAGGCATCCAACTCGTGATTCTGGTCTGGGTCATGATCCTATCAGTGGTGAGATCAAGCTCTATGTCAGGCTCCGCACTCAGTGGGGAGTCTGCTTGCGATTTTCTGCTTCTCCCTCTGCCTCTCACTCCTCTCTCCCTCTCTCTCTCAAATAAATAAAATCTTTTTAAATAAAAGAATATTAGTGGAATATATTGTAAAGAGAATATTTGCTTCAAGACAGAGTCAGAAAACAATAGTATGTGGGGCAACTCCCACCCGCCACCTCTGTGTATGTGGTACAAAAGCTAAGAATGGTTTTAACATTTTAAATGGTTGGGGTGAGGAAAAAAATAATAATATTTTGTGACATATGAAAATTATATGAAATTCAAATGTCACACATCATAAATAAGGTGTGATGGAAACAAAACTCATATATTGTCTATGAGAGCTTTCTCACTACAACAACATGTTTGCATAGTTGCAGCAGAGACTGGATAACCTGCAAAGTCTGAAATATTTACTTTTATAGGAAATGTCTATTGCCTCTTGCTTTAGGAGAAAGCATATAGAAGAAGGTAATAAAAAAAGACAATCAAATTCTGGTTGGACCACAAGAGTTCAATTACCGAAAGTGAAGGAAAAAATTCAGAAGAGAGGAGGAGAGCTAAGGGGGAAAGGACTTGGAGATTTAGTCAGAGGATTCATGTTTACATCCTAATGTTGCCATGAAATCATGGGAAGGGGGCATTTTTTGCTCTAAAAGGACTTTTGAATAAACTGTAGAGGGAAAAGGCAATGAAGAGAGGGAGGAGAGCAGGGGAATAAAACTACTCAGAAAAAGCTCTAATTAAAAATGTAGTTGGAGAAGATAAGTTAATTCCCCTTCATATTTTCTTCCCTGTTTCTTTCAAACTCTAAGCATGAGTAAGTTTTAATGGTAAGTCAACAGTTATTCTCTCTCTCATTCTAAAAAAAAGAAAAGAGGCAGAGAGACTACCTATAAAGTTAAACATGAACTATGAGACTAACTCTTCCATTTATGGAATTTTTCAAAGGAAGAAACCACCCAAGCAGGAAGGGTACTTGCAGAAGTTCTATAATAACAATGGAATAAAAAACAGTCACAATGAACATGCACACTTTTATGCTTTCACAAAAATCATTCCTATGAACAAATAAAATAAAATTAGGCTATTGGTGAGCAAATGAAACATACAAATACTTATTTTTTGGCAAAGGCTTATTTATTGTGAGGCATTACAACCGTCTAAAAAAACTGTAACAAGGTCTTTCTTGCCAAACTGTTGTTTATCTCCCAAGTTCTTACAGATAGTTAATTCTACATCTATAATTTTTCTAGCCCTCTAGCTACCATAATGTTTCTACAAAAAAATGGGTCTTTTGGGATTCCACATTTAATCTCTCATTTATTCTAAGGAAATAATCTCTTCCCTGTATTTATGGATTCTGTTTAACAAACAGTTATTCAGCACTCACTATATGCGAGGCATCGTGCTGGGTGCTACGGGAAAGACAAAGGAATGGAAAGTAATGGTGCTCCAGGGGATCATAACCTGGGTAGGAAGACAGACAAGTGTGCAAGTAACTATGATACAAGGCAGATGGAGATAAGTGCTGTAATAGAGCTAGATAGGGGAGGGAGATATTACCTCTGATGGAAAATTTCAGATGGCTTTCATGAAATTTTGGGCTCAGGCTACAAAGGAAGCATAAGACTTCCTTAAGAAGTCCAAGAAAGAACATTCTAGGAAGACATTATCATATTACAGAGGTATGAGAGAGTAGGGTGTTGTCTACCGTACTCTCAGACTCCGAAACCTTGATAGGGGTCCAGGGTTATCAAACTTCCTAGTTGATTCTGTTATAGGAGTTCTGCAAACTGCACTTTAAAATTAATCTAGGGTATTTGCCAAAAAAAAAAAAAGAATAGGGAAGGATAGTAATACGGTATAGTGTGAAAACTATAGGTTTTATGATAATGAATTGGGAAAGCAAGTCTAAGGTCATGTAATGAGGAGGGAGACAGAGACTGTGTCACTGTCAGTGCGACAATGAGTGCCTTACAATGTCAATTCTAAATATTTAAAGTCAAGTGAAATAGATTCCACTTACATAAAGTTCAAAAACCGGCAAGATTAATCTATGCTATTAGAAGTCATGATAGTGCTTTTTCATAAAAGTAGCAATGAATGACTAGAAGGGGATGTGAGGAAGTATCTGGGGTGTTGTTAAAGTTTTGTTTTTAAGCTAGGTGTTCATTACAAAACTGCTCAGTCTGGGAAAATTGATCAAGCTATACTTTTATATTACATGTGCTTTTCTTTTTTTTTTCTTTTTTTTAATGTGTGCTTTTCTAGTGAGGTACATTATAGTTCAACAAGTTCTAGAAATTAGACCTAGTATATTTCAACTAAAGGAAAACATCCTCTAATTATTATCCTATTAAAGCTTAACAGCTTAATATCTCTTTCAATTCTCTGAAAGTTATATAAGTTTGATACAATGGAACATAAGATAGAAATGATCAAAATATTTTCAGACCATTTTACCGGGGAAAAACAAGTTATTAAAATTTCCTTCCTAACATTTGAAACTCATCTGGTTGAAATTCATCATTCTAAACTCTATTATTTATCATCGTCTCATCCTGCTGTGCCTCTTTAGTGAAGCTTGGAAGAGTTGTCTATAATCATTGTATGCATGTCCCCACCTCATATTATCTACTTAAACCACTCTCTGGGCTCTCCAACCTCACCATTCTACTGAGGCTATTCTTGTCTAACTCATCAAAAGCTATATGTTGTGAAATCCAATGGCTACTTCTCTTTTCATTGTATTGAGCTCCTCATAACACGTCATATTGTTAGTCTCTCCTTCCTCCCCTCCTCTTACAACTTTCTTCTTGTGTCTTCCATGTTGCCACACTCTCCTAAATCTACTGATTCTCAATATTCTATGTTAGATTCCCTTCCTCTGTTCTACTTCTAAAAATAGGAGTGCTTCAGGGCTTATTCTGAGATCATTTGTCCTCTTCATCTATACACTTACTCTTGAAGATCTCTAGTACCATAGCTTTATGGAGCTCCTTAATATCTATCTCCATTCCCAAGCTCTGCCCTCAAGTCCAAATTCATATTCAGTTGCCTATTCAACATCTACTCTAGAGTATCTAATAAACATTCCAAAATTAATGTGTCCAAATGAAAATGCTTGATTTTTCCACCAAATATGCTCTTCCTCAAATATCCCCCACTCAGCAAGTGGCATTGCCATCTTTATGATTTTTCAAGTTAAACATCTGAGAGTCAACACTGATTTCTCCCTTTCTCTTACCAACAAAACATTGGTAACTTCAAACCTGAAATCTGTCTCTTCAGCCTCTCCACTATGGCCATTCTTGTCTGAGCCCCCGTTACCTCACCTAGACTATTCCATTTAATGATGATCACTTTATTCCACTCTTACCCCCTACCTCCCATTTGCTCTAAACCATTCAAAATGATGTAAGTACTCTCCAATCACTTGCTGTCACCATTACAATGAAATCTAAACAATTTACAGTGACTCACAAGACTTTATACGAACTGGCCACTGCCTACTTCTCCAACACACTATGCTTTAATGCCAGGCCTTTTGTTGTTGCTATTGTTCCATGAATATGACAACTCATCTTCACCCAAGACACTATGCATTGGTGCCCCCCTGTATCTAGCATGCTGTACCTTTCAATTGCTACATATCTGGCCCCTTCTTGTCAATCAGGTATCAGTTTAAACGATGGTGTTTAGAAAATATTTCCTTGACAGCCCAAATCAAAGTAACTACACAATCAGCATCTATTATATTAGCTTATTTTAAAGACTTTATTTTTATGGTTTATTTTTATTTTTTTGTTTTCTGTCTTCCACAGGAGAGTATAATCTCCATGATAGTCCAAACCTTACCTTGATTATTAATTGCTATATGCCCAGTGCCCCCAAACAGGGAGGGTCCTACAATAGGTGTTTGATAAACATTTGTGGAATGCTGAATTATAATACCTTCAACAAGGAACCGGATATGATAAATGAAAAATTGCTGAGTGTAAGGACAAAGAATATTTCCATTCAGAAGTGTTCATTCTAATTAGCAGTGGCCAGGACTTGCGAGTGGCAATAAAGGCCACCACAGATTGAAGAACTATTTCTGTTAGTCTCATAACATGAGAAGAATGTATATTATTAACTGGCTACCCCTCTGATTTTTAAAAATGTGACTCAAATCTAGCAAGGAGATGAGTAATGCCTGGTGCCAAGTTTAACTTCTGTTCAGCTAATAATGGACTTTTTTTCCGTAGAAGCATATGGAATTATAGAGTTGCAAACAACAAGGAGAGGTACCTCCTTCTGTAATCAGTGTTGCTATAATTACAGATAAAGGTTTGTCAGCATTTCCATTAAAAGAACTTAACTCAGCTGTTAAATGTCCATTAACCTAATATATGGCTTATAATATCTTAGCTTAACTGCCTATTAGAAACAGCTAATTAAAAAATGGATTGATATTTTTTATAAAATTATGTAAATACCCAGAAGAAACTAGCCCTTCCAGTTGTGCATTTCTGTAACAATTAAGGTGCAAGTTTCTTCTCAACACTTGAAATTTCTATGAATACACGTAATTTTTAAAAGTTGACCTAAAAAGTCCTGCAAAGTGATTGTTGACCAATAAGCACAACACTGTCATAAGGCCAAACAATCATTTAACTACTTTAGTGGATGCTGATGAACTATTCTGATTCTCCTTCAATGAAGAACTTGTTGCCTCAGCAGCTGGGAGCACTGTTGGCAGACTGCCTTCAGCTAGCGGTCCCTTTAGGGGGTGCCTCAGCTGCAGACAGTTTCTCTGCCCAAGGTCGTAACCCCTTCTGAGGAGGACTGATTAATGTAAGAGTATAAAGCCCCAGCCATCTCAGCCCACTCAGGATCCCCGCGAAGGGTCGTTCCAGCTCCAGAGCATCCCACAGGGTTGGCCAACTGCTGGGAAACAGCTCCATGGAAGTGCCCAGTGACACTGCAAGTATCCACAGAGGCCACAGAGGTAAGCTCAACTTCAAACTGACCTAAGCTGTGGTGAACACTCTGTGATCCTCTCAGAACATGGGAAGATGTGCAATCTTGAAAGAAGGCGTACCTTCCTTGAAGGAGGGTGCTATCAGGCAGTTTCTCATCTACCTGCCTGGTTCCTGGAAGATGTGAGATGTTTCCCCTCATCTCCATTCAAAGTACAGCCATAGGCTGAGAAACTGCTTACTTGCCCCATGAATGTGGCTTCTCAACCACAGAGGGCCCCACCATTTATGTTGCCTTTCATCTGGTCCCTTTCCATGAGGTGTCATTCTGTGGGACAAGTCACATGTGAAGCTGACATCATGTTCATTATGCTTTTGCTGCCCATTAAACTACTCGAGTTTACTCTCTTCATACTGGCTGAAAATGTCAACCTACTTTGCCCCAGGCTCTTGTTGGGACTGCACACAGCTCAACCTCTCTGTCAGTCCACTTCTGCTTTCTACCTATCCCTTCCTTATAGACGATCCAAAGGGCACTCCCTAGGAAGTATCCTGCACACTAAACTCCATCATGGAAACTGCTTCCCTGCAAACCCAACCTGTCCCACCTACCCAGCATTTCAAAGAAAGCAAGGAGAGCAGTATTATGTCATATCATTTCTCTTTTTGTTTGGCTACCAGGAGAAGTTGTGTTTATTACTCTGGCTGAAGAGTACATGGAGTTATTTCATGTGCATTATCTCCCTTTGAAACTGTATAATGCATGTTTTCAGGTGCTTTAGTAGATGATTACTGAGCAGGCACCTAGGCCACCTCCATTAAATCACTCAGCCTCTTCCAGAACCACTTCAGCAATCTACAGGTATAGAAGTATTCTATTTGGTGAAATCTAAGAAATATGTCCCTTTGTTACTTCCATCCACTTACTATATGTGTCTTTTTCTGAGCAAAAATTGCATTTTAATGTCTTTCCTTAAAATATCCCCCAAGGTTAACACACAACTCTCTCTCCTTGCTTTTCCCCCAACTGATTCTTTCTACCTCATTTCCTATTTTCAATTACAGCTAATCCTGAAATCATCTGTTTTCAGGTTTACTTTTCAAAAGCCCTGTAGGACTTGAAGGCCCAAGAAAAGAAAAGATCCCTCCCAGCCATATTTCCCCAACATGTGTCATGAAAGCTTCAAGTGTGCTAGATGGCCCCTTAAATGGTGTTTTTAATTTATACCAGCTCTTTATGGTAGAGGAAATAAAGGAACTCCCCAAAAGGATTTAGGCATGGGAACCAATATGAGATCCAAAGCAAGTGCCATATTATTCTTATGTTCATATGGGCTTTCTCATTTAGTCAGTCTAATATTTATTAAGCACCTCTTAATGTATAAGATACCACCCTGGATGAAATGTAAAGAAACAACTATGTCTGCTTGACATTAAAAAATAGTAGAGGTTCTCTTCTGGTTTTTATAATAATGTTTTTAAAAGTTCTGCATAATTCCTTTTCTATTATCTTTGAACACAGTCTGGCAGCTTCTAACTAGCAGCTCTTGAATTTTTTTATTTTTATTTTTATTTATTTTTATTTTTTAAGCAACCCTTAAATTTAAACTAAGTCTCCTATTTAACGAACCTTATGGTCAGCTGAATAAAAAAGCTTTTATATAAAGGGGTGCCTGGGTGGCTGAGTCAGTTAACTGTCCGACTCTTGGTTTCAGCTTGGGTTGTGATCTTGGGGTGTTGCGATCTTGGGGTCATTGGAAAGCTTTTATATAGATAAGGCCAAACAAATAGTGTTGTAGAAGGGGGCCCAGAGACATCTCATGGATTGAGGTACCTTGCAAACAAAAGAGCAGGGACGTTCCACAAAACTATTTGATGTGTGACTACATTCTGTCAACCGAATCCTTGAAGAGTGCTCAAACATCCAAAATGTAGGAGATAAGGCCATTTCAAACCATCATTTCATCTAGAACTTCTGCCCACTCCTTCTGTTGTAGTCTTCTACGTGTTGTAGCCACGTTTAAATTACATGTACAGACTGCCGAGCAACCTTTGCATGAGGAATATATGCATAATTATTTGGTTATGCTTCCTACCATACTTATAAAACTTTGTTTCTTTCTCCTTTCAAAATTCTCCTACTCTTTCACAAATAGGTCTACAACTTTCACCTTAAGTCTGAATTTTCTTTTTGTCTATAATTGTATTTTGTCAAGCTGTTTTTTTTCGAATATTTAAATCGAACTATAAATATCTCTGAATTTAAATACTGGAGCCACAAATATTTTGCACATTCATCTTAGGTTAATGAAAAGGCTTCAAAGCTTGACTTAATTAAAAACGAAAGACAGAGTCAAGAAAGGGACAATATATTAAGTGAGTATGTGTGCTCATGTGCATGTGTATGTTTCATATGAGCAGAGATGCCACATATGTTGAGCTGTTTGTGTACTGCATAAAGATATCCAGCCCAAAGCAGAGTGAAGGATGTGAAAGCCAATACATACTTCACTCTCTAGGTCTTGTTCCTTGTTTCAGGACTGCATCCCATCATCCCCCAGACCTAGGATGGGGTTCCTTTTTCAAATGTGTTTGCCCAAAGAGGGAACATATTTTTATTAAATCATCAAACCAAAAGAGACGGCATTCCTAATTCACACAAAGACTCTAGATATGCCAGAAGACGACCTGCAGATAGGTAAGGCTTATTTTCAAAGATAAGTATCTCATTACAAATAAGATACTTATCTGAGATTAACGTTAATAGGCACAAAGAGTATCTGCTTTATAAATAGAGTATGGTCTTGACTGAATTTGAATATGAGATATTTTCAATGGAAAACCACAGAATAAAGTGTAGGTTGGTTTCTAGCTCAACCACTGAATCTAACTTAAACTATTTTAATAAGTGAAGTTGATCTGCTACCAGGAATATAGAATTCAGGGAGCAATAAATGCAATCAGAGAACAATGGTAATCCCCTGAAGTCAGTGGCATTTCTATACACTAACAATGAGACTGAAGAAAGAGAAATTAAGGAGTCAATCCCATTTACAATTGCACCCAAAAGCATAAGATACCTAGGAATAAACCTAACCAAGAGGTAAAGGATCTATACCCTAAAAACTACAGAACACTTCTGAAAGAAATTGAGGAAGACACAAAGAGATGGAAAAATATTCCATGCTCATGGATTGGCAGAATTAATATTGTGAAAATGTCAATGTTACCCAGGGCAATTTACACGTTTAATGCAATCTCTATCAAAATACCAGGGACTTTCTTCAGAGAGTTGGAACAAATTGTTTTAAGATTTGTGTGGAATCAGAAAAGACCCCGAAGAACCAGGGGAATTTTAAAAAAGAAAACCATATCTGGGGGCATCACAATGCCAGATTTCAGGTTGTACTACAACGCTGTGGTCATCAAGACAGTGTGGTACTGGCACAGAAACAGACACATAGATCAATGGAACAGAATAGAGAATCCAGAAGTGGACCCTCGACTTATGGTCAACTAATATTTGACAGAGGAGGAAAGACTATCCACTGGAAGAAAGACAGTCTCTTCAATAAATGGTGCTGGGAAAATTGGACATCCACATGCGGAAGAATGAAATTAGACCACTCTCTTGCACCATACACCAAGATAAACTCAAAATGGATGAAAGATCTAAATGTGAGGCAAGATTCCATCCAAATCCTAGAGGAGAACACTGGCAACACCCTTTCTGAACTTGGCCACAGTAACTTCTTGCAAGATTCATCCATGAAGGCAAGAGAAAGAAAAGCAAAAATGAACTATTGGGACTTCATCAAGATAAGAAGCTTTTGCAAAGCAAAAGATACCGTCAACAAAACTAAAAGACAACCTACAGAATGGGAGAAGATATTTGCAAATGACGTGTCAGATAAAGGGCTAGTTTCCAAGATCTATAAAGAACTTATTAAACTCATCAGCAAAGAAACAAACAATCCAATCATGTAATGGGCAAAAGACATGAACAGAAATATCACAGAGGAAGAGATAGACATGGCCAACATGCACATGAGAAAATGCTCTACATCACTCACCATCAGGGAAATACAAATCAAAACCACAATGAGATACCACCTCACACCAGTGAAAATGGGGAAAATTAACAAAGTTGAAATGGGATCTTTGAAGTAGGGGGAGTAATAACAAGGCCACAAAAGCATCCTCCTGATAGGAGTAGAGAAAGTGAAATAATCAAGCCATGAAACCTGGCCCAGGCATCTGTCCGCTCAGAAGAAGGGCCACTATTTTGTATTTTTCAAAGGATCCATGGG
This sequence comes from Vulpes lagopus, assembly GCF_018345385.1. Lineage (NCBI taxonomy): Eukaryota > Metazoa > Chordata > Mammalia > Carnivora > Canidae > Vulpes > Vulpes lagopus. The sequence continues at coordinate 27,304,564 of NC_054848.1, forward strand.
GGTTTGTAGTCATTCTGAGTGTATGGGTTATCACTTTGATCACATACACCAGAAAGGCAAACCAGATTATTCTAAGACATGGAGTACTTGCCACAAGTCTGGATGGACAAGTCTTCTGTAAACTGAGCATTAATTGCAGGATACATGCTTATTTTAAGTGAGAAAATATACACTTAAAATATGCATAATTATTTGTTTATAATTGCATTTACAATTACAGGTTTTTAAAGTGTATAGAGACATATACGTATACATAAAACAACAGTATTGTGGCTTTTTTCTAGCAAAAGCACAGATTACTAAATTTACCAACTGTATACTTACAACATTTGGCAATATCCACTAAAACTAAGTGTATTTAATGTACCCTAAGACCTGGGAAACTCACTTCTAGGTATATCCTAATAAAAAATATGTGCATATGTGCACCAAAATACATATTAGGATGTCCATAGCAACACTATTCAAAATAGCTAAATAAACAATAGGACTGTTATATTCACCAATGGAGTATTATGGAGCACTTAAAAATGATTGTTCAACAATAACACACATGAGAATGGATGAGTCACACAAATACCATGAGATAAAAACTAGTAATAAAATATCTCATATGATCTGATTCAGCAAAACAAATTATAAGATAAAATCACTCTATGCTGTTGCAGATCAGATTAGTGATTACTCTTGGGGAGTTAATGACAAAAAAGGGGAGCTGCCAGTCTTCTGGAGTGCTTTATTTGCTTTGTTTCTTAAAGTAGGTGCTGATTAAATAGCTATGTCCTATTTATGAAAATGCATTGAGTTATACGCTTATAATAAATGCACTTTGTATGTATGTACACATCAACAACTTTATTAAAGTTTAGGTCCCTAAAATACTAGAATATCATAATTTCCATCTTTTAAAAAATATTTTATTTATTTATTCATGAGAGACACAGAGAGAGAGGCAGAGACACAGGTAGAGGGAGAAGCAGGCTCCTTGCAGGGAGCCTGAAGTGGGACTCGATTCTGGGACCCCAGGATCATGCCCTGGGCTGAAGGCAGGTGCTCAACCGCTGAGCCACCCAAGTGTCCCTAGTTTCCATCTTTTTAATGTTGTTTTGAAACACATCCTATGTCAGGTGTCTCATATATATGTGTGTGTGTGTGTGTGTGTGTGTGTATATATTAATATTTTATTTATTCATGAGAGACACACAGAGAGAGAGGCAGAGACACAGGCAGAGGGAGAAGCAGTCTCCTCATAGGAAGCCCAATGCTGGACTCGATCCCCGGACCCGGGATCCCGCCCTGAGCCGAAGGCAGGTACTCAATCGCTGAGCCACCAAGGAATCCCTATATATTATTTTTAATCCATGTAACAGGCTTGTCTGGTTAACATAATTATCCGCACCATACAGGTGATTCACATTTTTACACAGAAACTGCATACATTTATTGGCATCTATACTTTGTGGGTGAAAATGTGGATGTATTAATATGAATAGTCACCCCAATTTCCCTGATTCGTTAGGAATATAAAAGAGATGTCCTTATTTGAGGTTAATCTTTTTAAAAGCAGACTACAGAGGCATGTGAATAGTGACAGTGTGCTCTCATTTACATGCTTATTTGTGCTAATAATATAAGAATTTTTGTCCTGCATATTGGATTAGTCTCATTCTGATTATTTACAATGCCAAAAAAGAGAAGCTTTAGGTAAATAGAATTTTTTTAAAGATTTTATTTATTTATTCATGAGAGACAGAGAGAGAGGCAGAGACACAGACAGAGGGAGAAGCAGGCTCCATACATGGAGCCTGATGTGGGACTAGATCCTGGGTTTCCAGGATCACACCCTGGGCTGAAGGCAGGCGCCAAACCGCTGAGCCACCTGGGCTGCCATGGTAAACAGAATTTTAAAAAATCTTCAGAAAAACAAAATAAAACAGACAAAAAATCCTTAGGTAACCTGTCACTCCAATCACAGATGGTTGACAAGGAATGCTTTGCACACATCATGGACATTACCAAAAATCCTCCAATATACTCAACAGTTCTCTTCGTTCTCTGGATATTTTATTTCATACCCCATTCACTTAAAAATTTTAATTTTTAAGAATTGGTAAGAGACTAGTATCATTATAAAGCATTCTTGCCTATAATGGCCACCATTCCCTTCCTAATGATCAGGGAAGAACATAAAATAAGAAGATGATTTGCAATTTGTGATCATAAAATAATTAACATTACAGGATTTTCCCTTTAATTTATCCACTTAATTAGGAATAGTCCTATGATTGCTTGAGGAAAACAGTAAAATGAATGTTGACAATATTTCTCAGAAGAACTTAAAAATTTGAAATATTACCCTGATGGTGATATTCCATTATATATGGAAAACAGTATGCATTTTCCTCAAAAAGTAAAAAATAGAACTATCATATTATCCAGTAATTCCTATAATACCCCCCAAAATGAAAACACTATTTCAAAAATATATATGTACCCCTATGTTTATTGCAGCATTATTTAAAATAGCCCAGATATGGAAGCAACCCAAATGTGCATCTATAGATGAATGGAATATTCCTCAACCTTCTCTCAATTTTGTTGTGAACCTAAAACTGCTCTAAAAAAATTTCTTTTAAAAAATAAAGTTAAGGCTCTCCTTACTGATATATTGTGCTGTGTGTTGCGGTCTTTTGCCCGAACATTCATCCCTTCATAGCCTAAGTCCATCAGAACTGCAATTCTCCTTGTGACTGGTTTTGGATTAAGAGGAGTCTCTTGTATTAAACTGGTTCAACTGTATTGAAGAAAGACTTATATTCTAAAAGTGAGGGGATAGGTTTTCTCTCTCTTCAGCTTGTAGTCTAAAAGTCATGTATGACAAAATAAAATAAAATAAAATAAAATAAATAAATAAAATAAAATAAAATAAAATAAAATAAAATAAAAAAGTTAGTGTGTGACTATCGGTGAAATAAACCTTAGGAGTTCATGAAAATAAAGACTAAGGCCAATAATCAGAACCTCCCTTCCATTTGGAAAACTAGCCACTCTGAGCCTTGTCTTTGGAAGATTCTGTTACATTTGGACAATGGGTTAGGGGTATTTCTGGATACGTTAGGCCCTATTGGGAATATATAGATAAATCAGACAGAATTCTGTGGTGAGTTTCTCCAGAGAATGGTGAAGTTTGGTAAGGGGTAATGAGAGTGGGGGAGTGCACTATATTTTTTGGATAAAACTTCTAGGATATGGCTGACCAGTATTATTTCTACAGTCTTATGGCAAATCATTTAACATAAAAGACTTTCTTCATGTGCTAAATTAAGCTACTAAGATATATAATGTAAGGACATATAGACACATGGATTTCTTTGAAAAAATCCAATACTAGTTAATATTCCTAGGGGGCTTCCTATGTGCCACACACGTGCTAAGCACTGAATAAGCAATTTCTCACTTTATCTTCATGCAATCCCTATGGGCTAGATAAAGCCATTCTCCCATTTTACAACTGAGAAAATAGACTCAGATATTTTAGCCACTTGTTCCAGGTCAGACAGGTAAAAGGTGGTAAAGTCTGAAAAGCAATCTCAGATAGTTGCTCAAATTCAAGCTCTCAATCAGGAGCTCTTAATATCTCTAAGATACATCAATAGCTATTATAAGCAGAGGGAAAAGGTAACTTTATGAAGCAATGACTAAAGAAAGATAGAAATGAGTTGTTTTAATTCTCAAATAGATCAAAAAGAAGCAAGCTAACCCAGGTAGAGTAAAAGAAGGACATGAGTTGATGGACAATGGGAAAGAATTGATTTTGAGGCAGAGGGCCTTAAAAGAGTACAATAGATCATAAAATAGATCATAAAATGAAAGGATCTGTGAAATCAATGAATCAATGAATCAATCAATCTTGGTAAAAACAGAAGTTCCATAGTTAAGCACCTTCTCTGTATCAACTATTGCTAGGCACCATCAGTACAAAGGGGAATGGTCCCAACCTCTTTCTTTTACTACATATAAATAAAGAATTCCAGTCTGCTATGACAGATCCTAAGATTGAGGTTCATCTAATGTGCAAACAGAATCCCAAGGGAAGATCACCACCTATATGTGAAGGCGAGTAAGAAAAGGCTTTCTGGATGACATGAAGCCTAGGCTGAAACATGAAAAGTGTTTTTCTTCTGGAGATCCATTCAATAATCAATACTAGGGTATCTCTTTTCTTAAAAATGAATATGTGTTTTAAATTTACAGGTAGTTTAATATTACACTGTATGTTCACTAACTGGAATTTAAGTAAAAACTTGAAACTACAAAAAAAGAATCATGGTAAAACAATAAATTAGTCAATGGTTGCTAAAGCCATCAACCATCCACATACATTGAACTAAGAAAAATTAAAAATTGGCTTTTAAAGAATATTTATTTTTAATATATTCCTCACATTATAAAACCAATTAAGTTTGAGAGTGGTCTTTCTTTAATTTTATTTAGCTAACATTCTCTCACTTTTTCTTTAGCTTTGAGCACAGATTCCTTTCTCACACTCAATTTTCCTCAAGTCTCTACTTAGTTCAGGATTTTTGAATTAAAATAATTGTTAAATGGTTTTGTCTGTACCAAGCTCCTATTGAGGCACTCACCTATTTTCCACAAACATGGAGGCTGGTTACTTTTTCTTCTTTTTAATTCTACTAACATCCTCTCCAAATTTCTTAATTACTAAGAAATTGTCTATTCTTGTTGGATGTAGTATTGTCTGTATTTTGCTGCATGGATTTTTAACATAACATTTTTCTTAGTATTGCCAAGGATAAGGATAATGATGTGTGATTTTGTTCCATTTGGCTTTCCATTTGAAGCTTTAGTTTATCTCCAATGAAAATTTTAAGGCCTTTACTTAGCTTAATCTCTGTGAATTAAAAGAAAGCTTTCTTTTATTTAAAACAATGACATCTTTCTTAAAATAGAGACTGAGTATAGGATAAAAGCAAGCTTTCTCTCTTACTACCCATTCATTCTATCTCACTGTCAAATAAAACTGTAACTGTTACCTTTTATAAAAAATAAATAAATTTAGAGATAGGAAAACCCACTCCTTTTGGTGTAAAGTTCTAAGTTTTGACAAGTGCATCATTGTGTAACCATCACTGCAACCAAGAAACGGAATAGTTGTGTCACCTCACAAAATTCTCTTGTCAACCACTCCCCCAACCCCAAATGATCACAGCCAATCTCTTTAAATCTTTATGTTTTACTGTTCATTGTGCTGTAAGGAAGAGATGTTAAACTCCTGCCCTTCAGAGAAGTTATCATTTAAACAGAAAAGAACTACACACATGGAACACTCAGTGAAAGATTTAAAAAGTAATTGGCATATTACAGCTACTATTATAAAAAACAATATTTGGTGCTACAGGGTTAATAAAGATTTTTCACCTACATTATCATGTTTAATGAGTCCACATCAAGAAATCATGAGTTAAATAAAGTCAATAAAAAGAAATGACATAGTAAGATCTTTAAGAATTTGAATCAAAGATTACCCTCATAGTGTACACCTGGAAAAGTCAACAGCAACTGCATAGATTTAGAAAGATCAAGAATTTCCTTTGGAGGGAGGTTAAATTACTTTCAGAAATAAAACAGGAAGAGTAGATAGATATCCAGGGAAAATGCATGAAAGGTATATTCAATTCTCTGACATTAAAAAATCTGAAGGAAGAGTGTCTTCAAATTAGAGAGGGTCTCTATCTACATGAAAGCCTGTGAAATGAGCAAGCAGTGAATACAAGTTTGTCTCCTTTAAGAAGGAAATGTCCTACCTTACAGCCATTAGAGTGATAAGCTCTGGTGGTGAGAATTTTTCAGGCTTTTCCACAACCCCAGAGAAATGCCCCTCAAAGCCATCCCATACCATTGTTCTAATGCTCTGACTTCTGATTATGAAATCAGTGACTTGGTTAATATGGCAGACTCAAGTATTCAGTTCTTGAAAAGGTAGAACAATAGCACAAATGAAAGGGCACTCTTGTCTGGATATAACTTTTAATTTTAACTTTTCTCTGGTAGAATAATCCAATCTGTGTGAGGGGAGCCAAAGCTCAGGGGCAGACACTAGTCAAATGGAGATGCTTTGGAATAGGCCATCCCATGAGGTACTGCCTGAGGGGCCAGCCAGTTGCCCTCTGTGATAGCTCCATTCATGTGTTTAATATTTAGCAGCAGACACTAGAGGAGGAAAGCATTCTCTGTCATCTAACCATGAGGAGGCAACCAGTAAGTAGCCTAATTTTGGCTTAAATGTAAATTTTTTGACCAGAGCCCAAGCCAGTTCCTGAGGCTATGTATCTTTCCAGGCAATGGGAACACAATGATGGCCTAACATTGAAAGATGAATTCTCAGAGAAAGAAAAAAGACATCTTTGGAAGAATAGTGATGATTACCTGCTAACTGATGGTTTTGACAGACTATTAAGAAAAACTGATTTTCTTAGTTTTTCTTTGCAACATCTCTGTTATTCTTAAATTGAATTCATATTCCACACATCAAAAAGCACATCAAAGAAACACCAAGGAGAATTCTTTCAGGGTCATGGAAACTTATTTATTTTTCAATGATAAGCAATTTGATTATGAAAGGTATAAAAATATGACTGATAAAAAACTCAGCTTAGATGTTGAATAAATATTGTACCTAAATCCTGAAAGCTCAACATCGAGAAATAATGGAAGCTTTAGAAACCAATGCTCTGGAAAATGTCCCTATTTTAGAATACTCAAAGGGCTGCTTAAGCAATTTTTTTGGCAGTTCTAATCTCCACAAGTGATCTATAGCCTGAGCTAAACCTAAACCCATCAGATTTCCTAAGTTCAAAACATTTCAAAGTGGTCCTATTCATAGATTTAAAAAGTGACAGTTAATAATGTTATTAAAACAGATATAAAACATTAGAATTAAAAATATCCATATATTTATAATACAAATTGATTTTAAAAATGAAAGAAAATAAAATGGCTACCAGAATTTTCAAGAATTTCTCATAGCTAGTAGTCAATGTATTGATGAGTATGAGGGCTTAGGTTTAATTAATACTTCTGAATAGTAACGAATTCAAATTCTTTAATCTGATAATTTGTTGGATTATCTGAGAAAATATTCATATCATCGTATATAAAATGGTAGCTTTCCTTTGATGTGCAGAACTTTCATGAAAGTATTATTTGTTATTTCAACATATAAGGTCAGCCCAGGGAGCAGCAGTATCCCTGACAGCCTGGCTTATGCTATGATTTGGTGTTAGGATGGAAAGGCTGGTTTAGAGATATGTTCTAGGTTCAATTGCCAGTGGTTTAAAAGATTTCTTAGGATTCAATTATGCATGATAATGTTTCTCAGTCTAGATGAGACATGGAGAACTCCCAGCATGCCAACAGGGCTTCTCAAGTCATGGGTTTTTTATACCTTTTGAAACTCCTACTGAATTCTTCTACCTTTTACTCAAGCAGCAAAAGCATGAAGGAGGGACACTTTACATAAAGTTTCTTGTAGGTCTCTTTCTCTTTCAGTCCCACATTAAAAAAAAAAAAGACACAATAGTAGCAAAAGCAATAAATGACATTTATGTTTGAACCACTACTGAACCACTACAATCACTTTCTGACTAGAAATCAAAATTCCCTTGGTATTTCTGTTTCAAATAGTTATAGGCGCTGGGCTGTGAGCTTCACATATGTTATCTCATTTATTTCATTAATCATTTATCATTTTTTTATGTTTAACGTAGAGCAATGATGTAACATTAGATACATTCAGAGACTGCAAAGTCGAGAAATATATTATGCTATGTTATATCAGCAAAATAGTTGCAAAACCAGCTGTGTGATTTTTTTCCAAGGTAGTATTTTGGCTTTTATATTTTCTCAAAATGTTCATCATTCAGTTTTCTTTCTCTCTTTTCTTTCTTTCTTTCTTTCTTTCTTTTCTTTCTTTCTTTCTTTTTCTTTCTTTCTTTCTTTCCTTCTTTCTCTTTCAAGGAGGATGGAACTGACTTTATAATTATTCAGGGAGAAAGCTCCTTTAGTCTTTAGAGAAGCCTTCCTGGCTAATTCTCTTAGGAATTAAAAAAATCCTAATTATATAAGATAACTAAGTAAAAATGACAGCAACAAAACCATTTTTACTATGTTTCAGCTTTTCTCTTACTAAGCCACCTTGTGCTCATTCACTGTTTCTACCGATGTTTTTATTCCCTTTTAGAGAGATCTGTTTCTTTTCTTTTAAAGATTATTATTATTTGAGAGAGAGCGAGAGAGAGAGTGCTCACATGTGTGAGCCAGGGGAGGTTCAGAGAGAGAGGGAGAGAGAGAATCCCAAGCAGACTCTCTGCAGACCCCATGCAGGGCTCAATCCCAAGACCCTGAGATCATGATCTGAGCTGAAACCAAGAGTCAAGCTCTCAATAGACTGAGCCACTCAGGTGCCCCTAGAGAGATCTTTTTCTTTACATGCTGTACCACCACCACTAATGTTTTAGCTTTTGCATTCAATAGACTTACTCATTGGTGGTAGCTATCAGGTATATGAAGTTAAATATATATAATGGAAAGAATAATTTCTTATGGTAATATTCATTTTAGTTTTCACAACAGAATTATTTAATTCTATGACTCAATAGTTAACAGCTGAGAATAATATGTGTATTTACTATAAAGTACCAATTTCCTTTTTATTAAGAAAGCATTTACAACATTAATGCTCAAGAACATTCAACTAGCTCCATATGATGCCATTAAAAATCTATTAGAAGGTTATAAACAATATGTAAATTATTTTATCAAAAATTAAAAATTAAAAAAGCAAAACAGTCTGAAAAATACCAAACTAGAAGTTACTATTAGAATATTAAAGTTGCAAGACACACTGAAATTTTGGGGGTATATGTAATACATGGATTTATTACTTATCAACAGGCATATTATAAGGTATATTGCTTTTGTGTTTTGAACAAGGCACGTAAAAAACACAAGTGTTTAATGCCTCTTTTTCAGTGGCATTAAACACTTTTGCCACTAGAAGTAGAATTAAGACAATGGCCAAAAGTATTAGGAGTATATTGAAAGAAATTATCCCTAAATTTCACAGAAAATAACACATGAAAATTTTTATAGATAATCTGCAAAACAAAAATTGGTTTGAAATGTCATTTTTAATCCTCATTTTAAAAACAAAATTTATCTAAATTTATTGCAGATATCACTGAGGTTCTGAGGAGCTTATTTTAAGAAATGTGAAAAAGAACCACAATGGTTTTGTGCTCATTAACATAATGCTGCATAATTTCAACTGATGAGGATAATCATGCCTTCCAAGTTGTAATGTTTACTTTCTTAGAAAATAACTCAAGAGTCCTACTGATTGATAGCAAGGTGAAAAAACTCAATGTTTGTTAACAGATTAAAAAGTTTTCACACACTTTGCCTTTACTGAAGTGGTTAGCAGTGACTATAGCCGACCATACTTTCAATACTTTTCAGAGCAACTTACAAATAGTTCTTGAAATAGTGCAATAATTATCAGAAAGAGTAAATAAAATAAATAAATAAAATATTTGTGAATACACTATGTCTGAGCTACATATATACATAGTTGAGTTTCATCAATATTGCATAATTGAAGAATGTGCCAAGAGAATCACTGGTGTGTATGTATTTTTCTTTATTTACAATATTTATACTGAATATATAACATTGTTAACCCCCAAAATATTTAATTGTTTTTGGTGAAATATCTCAATATTCAAATAAAAGATAAGGGAAATATGAAGAAATGCTTATTAAAGCCAGTTTATTTTAAATACATGGATCTTCCTTCAACAGCATTAAGATATACACAATATTCTCTAGTGTGGGGCCTCTTCATAGAAAAACACTATTACTATGTAGAGTGTTATCCTGAAATGCAGGGAAGAATCAAGAAATAAAACAAATAGTTACTGGGTTCCTATTATACTGGAAAGTATAGTCCTAAAGCTTATAGAAAACAACAAAAAAGGCAAGATAAGGGTTGCATTTTCAAAGATCTTTACTAAAGCTAAAGCTATCAGTCGTGTATTCATAAAGGGATGCTTAGTGGCTTATGGTAGTAGTACATAGTAAATACCAGATGGGTTGCATACGATTTGGAGAAAGAAGTGGCTTTTGGGAGTAGGTAAGGGAAGTCTTCACGGAGACAGTGAGTTGTGAGCAGAGGTCTTGGCATGATGGATGCTATTTACACATTGCGCAAGGGTCAATGGCAAGCAAGAGACCCAGGGGTAGAAAAGCACAAGACAAATTCAAAGAGAGAGTTAATTGTAGTTTTTGGATGATATGGCCAGAGATGTGTAATCAAGAGTTCAATAGGACTTGTAGATCATTCCTCCTTTCGGAGCTGAAGAAACAGGCTCAGAGAAATTCCATGACTTTAGCAAAGAGTATAGCCCTGGCCTTCTGAATCATAGTCCGTTGCCTCGAGCTATTGCCACTTCTCTCTATTCTTTTGCTTGTTAAATCAATTATTTTACTTTGTGAAAATAATGTTAGTGAGGGTGACATAAAATATCTCCATTTGGAGGAGGGGGCTGTGTTTCAAGTTGTGATGGTGATAGTGTGTTGCACCAATGAACTAAAGGTGGTGATGACAGAGATGTGATCAAAGAAGATCTGGTGAGTGGTTACACATGGGGAGAATGCAAAAGGGAGTTTAAGACGGCTCTCTTTCCAAGCCCAGATTACAAAACTATATTTAACAGACAAGCAGAAATATGGAAGTCACAATGGCAGCTTCACATAATATAACAAGTTTTTGTCAATAAAATTATTTGGAGGAAATTACTTACTCTTTAACTGTTGAAAGCATTTAGTTTCCCTCCCCAAGAAAATCCTACATTCCTTGCAAGCTGGTCTGTACATGAATCAGCTGAAATCCTCCCCACAGGGCTGGCTGGGGGCTTTAGCAAATCGTAAGTGCTTAGTAAATTATGAATTAAAGTTGAACAGCAACAATGATTATTTACATCACAGTGCATTTTATTTCTTTACACCCCATGAGATACAAAGCTTTTTCCTATAAATGTCGTAAACATACAAGAAAAGACAACTAATTTAGAAAATAAGTGTCAATCCTTCATTTTAATTCTTTCTTCTTTCACATTACTTATATAAAAATTTGTTTCTGAATTGATTTTCTATGAATCAAAATTATTTTTATGAGGTTATAAGCTCATGATAGTAACAGTAAAAGCATAACAGTAGTTTCTTGTATGTATTATGCACTTATTAAGTACATCGATATATAATACACACACACATACACCCCTGGCAAAATAACAAGCAGTTTATATGCCCGAATGTTATGCTGAAGTATATTTCTTAAAGTCAGAGGTCATATGTTACTCATTTTTGTATCTAAGTGTATAATCCTTGACATATAGTATGTGTCATTAAGATTTGAAAATGAATCCCCTAACTTTATGCTAAATGTTTCACGTGCAGAATCTCATTCAATCATCCCAAAAACCTCATTTTACAGATGGAAAATCCAAAACTTCAAAAATAAAACATGCCCAATATTGCACAGCTAGAAATTGGGGGAGTTAGGATTCAAACTCAGGCCTCTGACTTCAGAGTTCCTGCAATAAAATAGGAGTCTGTACTGCTTTGACAGAGCTCCTAAATCCAAATACCACTTACTTATGCTTAATGGTTTCAACAACAGTTTCCAAGATTCTAGCCATGAGAAAATATTAGTTATTAATTTGGACAATTCAAGGATTGTTATTACCAAACAAAATATGAGGCCATTGTTAGGAGACAGTGATAACAGTGGAAAGCTCTCATAAATAATAACATTCCAAGATCTCTTTTCAAAGTATATAGCAAATCATCCAAGCAAGTATTTTATTAATGGTGAATGGCCTGAGCATAACATAGGCTACATATTGTTACCATGTTAGAAAAGAAAGTAATAGATGTTTCCTTAGGGAGGTGAAGCCCAAGTTAGTTAGGTCCCAGTTACATTTACCAGAGTGGTTATGAGGCACTTTATTCAATCACTTCAAGCAACTGTACATCCATAGGATGAGCCAGTCAACTGCTGTTAAGACAAGCAGACTTTTTCAAGTCTAAGTGTGATCAGATGACTCACCGTCCTCTGGTCTTCAGATGCCATATACAATATATATTTGCGTATTTCTAATATATTCAAGTATTACTGTTTAAAATCTGATAGAACACTTAATAGAATTGAGTTTGGATGGCTTGAATAGCAAGATAATTCTCTCAAGACACACAAAAGTATTGAAGTGTTAGTCTGCTTAGAAATAATCATTTAGGCTCCCTGCATGGAGCCTGCTTCTCCCTCTGCCCCCCTCCTCTGTCTCCCATGAATAAATAAATAAAATCTTTAAAAATAAATAAATAAATAATCATTTAGGGGCAGCCCAGGTGGCTCAGTGGTTGGGCACTGCCTTCGGCCCCGGTTGTGATCCTGGAGACCCGGGATCAAGTCCTGCGTTGGGTTCCCTGCGTGGAGCCTGCTTCTCCCTCTGCTTGTGTCTCTGCCTCTCTCTCTCTCTGTCTCTCATGAATAAATAAGTGAGATCTTTGGGAAAAAAAATAATCAAAAAAGGAAAAAAAAGGAATAATCATTTAACTTCTACTAATGAGTATTTATAAAGATCAAACTATAATACCTTAAGGACAACTAGAAATCTCTATAATGGGACCAGAAATATAAAATGACTTTTTTAAACCATGAATGAACTTTAAAATTTAAAATCAAAGGGAGTATATATATAATTTAATGTATATAATTTATATGGAAATATTGTAACAACCAAACCCCTAATGTTGACCTAGGACTTGAGAGTGTACAAATTCTTTTCTATATCACATAGTTTAATCATGTTAGCAAATCCTGTGAGGGTAGGCATTTTGTGCATTTCTCAGTTCAGGAAATACATTTTTTTCCAAGTACATCTCAACTAGGAAGTACTGGAAGCAGGGGTTTGAGCATCTGTTTCATACCCATATTCAACATGAACCATATAACATTTTTTTTTTAAAATTAATTTATTCATGAGAGACAGAGAGAGAGAGAGAGAGAGAGGCAGAGACACAGGCAGAGGGAGAAGCAGGCTCTATGCAGGGAGCCCCATGTGCGACTCAGTCCCGGGACTTAAGGATCATACCCTGGGCTGAAGACGGTGCCAAACCGCTGAGCCACCCGGGCTGCCCCCATGTCACATTTTCACCCCTGTGTCATTAACCAATGAAGTTAATATAAAAGTTACTGTAGATTCAGGCTTTCTACTTTTTCCCTATACTGCTAACTACTGGTTTCATGGCAGCCATACCAGAAACACCAAAAATACTCAAAGAACATTATAAATAAAAAAATATCATATTGAGAAAATACACTGTCTATGAAAAATATTTATTTATTTATTTATTCATGAGAAACACACAGAGAGAGGCAGAGAGAGAAGCAGGCTTCATGCAGGGAGCCCGATGTGGGACTCGATCCCAGATCTCCAGGATCACTTCCTGGGCTGAAGGCAGCACTAAACCGCTGAGCCACCCAGGCCGCCCTATGAAAAAAAAAATTTAAAAGGGGTCTTGAAGGTTGTGTGTGTGTGTGTGTTCTAGAGAAACAATAAAGCTTAATTGCTAAAGAAAAATCACAGTTAGCTATCCTTCAAATTATACAGAAAAATTATTCATTTTTTTCCCCTTAGATTTTTACTAATTTTACAAGAAAGCACAAATGATCAAAATTGCCAGTTTTCTGCCGGGGACCATGTTGATGGCATGGCCATTCTGCTTCACTAATTATCCAGCTTTCATCCACGACCTTGTTTGATTCAGTACTTTCATGTGAAGTCAGGTCTCTACACTGAAAACATGCAGTTTTCCAACTCATTCTACATCTATTCACATTCTCTTTCGACCGCATGGAAAATATTCACCACATAATGTTAGCATCCTTTGCTCCTAGCACAACGTTTGGCACACACAAACCAAACAATATAATCCCCTTAGGAAATTCAATGCCATACCCAGACTTCCCCTTCTTCTATTCTCCCTGGGCTAAATATAATTACTTCAATCAGAACACTCATAAAACAGAATCATTTGATTAATTTAACTTATGTTTTTTATGAAGTTTAAATCAAAATCATTTTGTTTGTTTCATCTCTGCATTTTAAAACTGCTTTAAAATAGATTAGTCCACTTTATTGCCTTGGTAAATATAGAATGTTGAATATAATTTTAATCTTTGCTAATGATTGGGGCCATTAAAAAGTTCCAGAATCATCATCTTTACAATTATTCTCCAAGTATATTGCTGTGCATGTAGACGGTTTAGGCCTTTGAATTTGTGAGGCACGCCTATGGCCTGCAGTGTGCCCTATGATTAGGAATAAGTTTATGTTAAGAATGTATCCTACAGTGATGTGCCTTTTTCCTAGGATTTGCATAAAAGAAGCCAAGCTGGCTAATAAATGATTTCAGTTTATCCTCATTTTATCCTCTGACCTCATGCATAACTAAATATGATCTAATTTTATGTTATTTCTGAATGCAATGCATTTAAATACTTCTCTCCAGGATCTATCTGTTCCTCATCAAATTTGTGAATTAATTCTACACCAAAAATGAGAAGAAAGAAAGGAACAAAACATAACTTCTTTAAAATACTCCCCCCAGGAGAAATTGCTATTAAAGCCCAGAACGAAAAACTACACAAGGGAAATACACTACCTGGGACACACAGTTGCTTAGAAGATTACCTGACTTTCTTTATCATTTAATTTAAAGGCTCCCATTAGAATAGCCTACTTTTGTTTTCAACCAAGTATATGAAAAACAGAAAATCATTTTCTACTGTCTTCCCAGATATCCTTCTTTGGCTACTAAAGAAAATGTACATGTATTGATCCCACAAGGAGGCTTGAAACCTTGGGAACATCCTTCTGGTATTAAAACATTTTCATCGCTTCTTCCTCTACAATTGCTTTTTGGAATTATGCTTTTTGAAAGCACAATCACCCCCAGTTTCTTTTGCTGCAATGAGGAAACAGCATGGTATATATCTTTTGCTAGCTGTCAATTTGCTTATTAAAATATTTTACATCTTTTCTTTGGAGGGTTTTTCTTTGCCTCTTCTTTCTTGACTAACATTTTTTTTGCCACTTTTGCATCCTTCAAAGGCTTTAGCCCTTCTGTACTGTTTGTTCAATTCCTACCTTTTGGGAGCTTGGGATGGTCTTGGCTTTCCTCTTGCTATTATCTGCTCTTAAGAGATCTATTTTTAAGTTTACATCTCCCTTCGTCGTGCTCCTTTTGCCTAGAACAACATAACCCAGCAGCCACAGCATCAATTGCTTTAGCAGGATTTGACATTGTACCCACTTCCATGTTCCTATTCATTTATTTGTCTTTACTTTTTAAGTTTCTTGAGGCAAAGATTAAGTTTTCTGTAACCGTTCCTGTAAGCTGATGCTTGGTTGCCAGAGTTGTTGAGCATAGACACAGATACATCACTACAGATAATGTAATGAACACATTTTGTCCATGGAAAATGCTTATGTCAGAGTCTTTTCTATGGTAAAGATAGACAGATATCATATATACATATTTATATACATTAATATTTTGTCATAGTCTGTTATATAACATTGTCTTTGCCCCCTCCCCTTCTTTTCACCTAGATTTTGAATTTTATGTTGGAGAGGCAGTGGTAATTAAAAGACCAGATTGACGTCAAGCCAGCTGGAATGCAAATTTAGGTTTAAATACTCAGTGGCTATGCGACACTGGGCAAATTACTTAACTTTTCTAAACTTTCGGTTGGAAAGATTTTTATGAGCAATCTTGCAAACCTCCTAAATGGGAAAGGCACAGAGCAAGCTTAGCACAGGACAGGACTGCAATAAGCCCTCAATCCCTGCTCACTGTTATTCTCCTTCTCATCCTTATCATTGCTATTGTTCCCAGAACTTTTCACAAACTGTGAGCCTTAATATTTATTGAATTATTTATCCTAAATATTTCCAGCTTTCCTGTTGCTGACAATACCTATTAAAAGGTTCTATCCATACTGAATTGTAAATGTAAAGTTCATTTTAATAAGCTTCAATTTCATCCCTATGTTTAGAGGAATTCACACTTTTCCAAATAAAATAATCAGTGAAAATATTTCTCTCACACAATGTTTTTTGTGCAATTATTTCAAAGGATAAGGTGTTGTTGGCACACAGAATAATGCGATGGTTTTGTTTCTGTTTACCAATGTTAGGTTTATACTAATTTCATATTTTGTTTCTACTGCATTCAAAAATCAAATGAAGGGCATATAAGAAAAATTTAAATGTACTCACTAACGAAAACCATACGTGTAAGTGTACGCATATTTGCTTTTCAAAGATTTATTTATTTATTTATTTATTTATTTATTTATTTATTTTAGAGAGAGGGTGCGTCAGAGCAGAGGGGAGGGGCAGAGGGAAAGGGAGAGAATCTTCAAGTCCCACTTGGGGCTCTATTCTACAACCCATGAGATCATGACTCCAGTCTAAACCAAGAGTCAGACACTTAACAGACTGAGCCACCCAGGTGCCCCAACTCACTTCTCTTAAGAAAGAAAAAAAAAAAAACAATTTCTAATGGAGTGGGAGAACAGTCATTGAAATAAAATTTGGTTTTGACTTACACAAATCCTCCTATGCATCAAGCAACTGCTTATTTTTTTTAATAAAAAGCTAGTTATTCTCATATTTATAAGTAAGGCTGAATCTTCTTATCTTGATCAGAAATGTAAATGTCTTACATTATCTTAGGGAAAAATGGATTTTTAAGCACATGACTTATCACTGATAACTTACAAAGCACTTTATCACCTGTTATAAATTATCTCAAACTTACGGAACATATAACTTAGAGGAACTACATTTAGTCCAACTAAACTCCATTTAGGTTACTTTTTGTGATTGATTTTGAACTTGGTATCACATCTCTATGGTAGCACTGTTGTTTTGAGACAGTATTGCATTAGGTTCATCTTATTGGACATGTCCTATAATTTCCTTGACAGTATTCAAATTATTAACAATTGCTATGCCAATGTACAGTATACTTTGAAAATCACTATTTTTTCTGTATGTTGGTAAATTGAACACCAATAAAAATTAATTAAAAAAAAAAAAAGAAAATCACTATTTTATATGTGTGTTTATGTTAATAACAAATGAGAAATAATCAATGGCAGATAGTATAACTATAATGTAGGAATAAAGTGTTTTGTAGCTGCCCTACAGTCGTTAGCACTTGAATAAATGTGGATATAAAGTGGAATGAGGGAAGAGATTAAATATCAAGTGTTAATCTACCATTATGTGATTTTCACTAGGAGAGGAGTCTTTCCTCTCATGATGACTCTATAAATTAGCTGAAAACCAAAGCACATAAATGGTCTCTCTTGCCAGTGTGTCTGTCATTCTTTCTGATGGCATATCAATTATAATCTGAAACTCTATAAAACAAGATTTCTAAAGATCTAATGATTGATCGCTGCACTCCGAAGTGCCTCTGATGATACTGTTTACAAATATTTTACTTAAAAAAATAAAACACACCACTAATGAGTAATTTTGCTTTAACAGAATAAACATAATTTTCCAAAATATTTCTCAAACAACTATTATTCCTTTCAGATATATTATAATAATATATATTCAGATATATATATATAATATATATTCAGATATATATTGAGATATATATAACATATATTCAGATATATAAGAAAAAGCTATATCTATATCTGTATCTATCTATCTATCTATCTATCTATCTATCTATCTATATCAATACTGCAAATGGAAAAACTTGTTTCTAGGTCCCAGTAAATGATTAAGAGAAACTCAGATAGTTGATCTGATCTGCCTGTGTCAGTTTCTCACAGTACACAATCTTGTATAACTATTACTTTTTTCCCCTGGTGCCCGCTCATTTACATTACTCTATAACAAAACCACAAGACTGAGTGTCATTTATATTACTGGCACAATGAAGGGAGTAAGCTGATAGCCATAGCCTTCTGTTATTTTGGGTTTTCATCACTGGAGGGCAATTATAACAGAACTGGCCATGGCAACACCCTCCTCAGAGTTCAGGGGTGGGTTGAAGTACATAAATGAGGAAGCAAAGCCAGGGACCTGTTTAGCAAAAAGGGGAGCAAAAAAAAACTCATAATGTTTATCCCCACTCACTGGCCTACTGTACGCTTGTTAATTTAGGCATGATTTTTGCACTATATACTCTTTGATGTGAAAAGTATACTTTTGATCTATTCTGGAGGTAATACAATACACTACTGACAAGTAGAATTTGTTGATTACTTTACTTGTAATTGTGTTTGGTGCTTTATTACACCCACAATTGTCCCATGATAGAGATATGATTAGTAGCCTTATCTTACAAAGGAAGAAACTAAAACCCAGAGGTAAAGCAACTTGCCCAACACTGAATATACAGTTAAGTAATAGCCTGGACCGGAAGCCAGATAGGTCTGGCTGTGTCCTCTAACAGTAAAAGTGCACAAGGTTTAGATCTGTTGTTCTGAACTGTATAAGACCTAACGTCCACCTTCTAAGGACAAATATTTGGTAACAGCCACATTTACTGATCTGAAATGGAATGAATAGATTCCATAACCTAGCTTGTGAAGTGCTCTAAGTATAACATAAGGGAGAAATGAAATGATTTTATTTACTAATGATAATAACAATTTTATTTAATAACAAAACACAACATTTGTTTGATTTTAAAATGCTTTTGTATGTGTGTTTGCATGGCCACACTAGAAGACTTTATTAAAGAACTCAGACACTTGTACCTAGGGGTAGAATCCCCGTTAATGTGCACATTTTTAATGCCGACTGAATAGGGATGACTTTTTTTTAAGATTTTATTTATTTATTCATGAGAGACACACAGACAGAGGAAGAGGCAGAGACACAGGCAGAGGGAGAAGCAGGCTCCATGAAGAGAGCCCGATGTGGGACTGGATCCTGGGTCTCCAGGATCACGCCTTGGGCTGAAGGCAGCGCTAAGCCGCTGAGCCCCCAGGCTGCCCCACTAGAGATGATGACTTGTACAGGACACTCCAGTACCAGAAGGAGCACCACTCTCCATGTTGTCTGATAAAGGAAACAGCTCTAGGTAAAGTTCTGAACATTGTTACTTCATTCCTGAAAAATTTAGCAACTATTAAAACTGTGTTTCCTCTCTCTCTCTCAGAAAAAAAAAGGGGGGGGGCACACATACACATACAAAATCCACTTTGTGTTTATCTGTAAAATGGATTTAGGTTCTGGGTGCATTTAACTACAAATTGGGTTTTTACCCATTTGCACGTCCAGGGTCGCTGGGAAGGACAGCCTGTTCTTGCACCCAAAAGAGTCTAGTCCTTAGCCACATCCATCCAGGCTGGTAGTGTCTACCTCTGATTAGAACAACTAAAAATGTCTATCTGGTTCAACTTAGATTCTATTCAAACAGAAGGATCTGAGGTGAGGCTTTTAAGATCAAATGGAAAATATATGCAAAGATCTCAGAGCAGTATATTTGCACACAATAAGCACTGAACAAATGGTGACTATTATTGGATAATGAAAATTCACCATTTAAACAGAATCACCCTAAGAGAAGTTATATTAACAGCTTAAAGACAATTGTAACATATATAGCTTCAAATTAATAAGCCTATTTGTGACATTTCAAGGAATTTAAATTAAAAAAACAATGTAAGAATGAATGTGGAAAACTAGTTTTAATTTTAATTATTTCACACAATATAAACGTTTGCATTTATACACATCTTATTGGGTACATTATAGATGCAGACTTTCTTCTAAAAATAATCATAATTAATGATTTAACCAGAAACTTGAGTTTAAAATGCTTCATTATTCATGTTTTGTAACACTGACCCATCTATTCATATTTAACTGTCACTCAAAGCTAGTCCTTTTACATGGTTATAAATTGCATTTCAGAACTTTGTGCCTTTATGCTGCCAATAAGTTGTATTTTATAATCCAGTATATAATGAAAGGATAGTGTACAACATTAATTACAAGGTCAGTTCAGTGTCAAAGTAGAAACTCACTGAATAGTATTTTCATGGAAGTAGCTAGACTCTATTATGTTTAAACTTCACCATAATGAATACTCTGTACCAGACTCAATTCATGAGAGAAAAATTTAAGTTCTGTGGCAAAGTGCCTTTTTTTTTCCCTTGGAATAATGTCAATAATTGAAGGCTTTCAAATTTTTATCCTGTAAATTTCAGATATGATTAAATGCTGACTTTTTAAAGGCTGGAAACACCAAATACCCTAAAGTAAAATTATATTTTCATCTTATTTTAATGATGAAAACATACTTAATGCTATCTAATAGATCTGAGAATTTTCTACTTGAAAAGTACTAAATTCAATAAAGGAGAGTGTAAAAAGAGCATATTCTTTAATACTTAAGTGACATTTTTTTTAACATGCTGATTTTAACAATATTTTCAAAATAATTTGAAAATTCTTTTTTTAAATTTTATTTATTTATTCATGAGAGACACAGAGAGAGACAGGCAGAGGGAGAAGCAGGCTCCATGCAGGGAGCCCCACATGTGACTCAATCCTGGATCTCCAGGATCACACCCTGGGCTGAAGGCGGCACTAAACTGCTGAGCCACACTGGTGCCCTGAAAATTCTTGTATTAGAGTCCATAAGGCCAGAAGACAGACATATAGAAAATTTACCTCTGTCGGTAACCACAGTTCCATGGTCATTAATGAGCTCAACTCCAGAAAAAGATATGAGTATAATCAGGACGAGGATAAATGTTATTTTGAAGGTGAAAGTTTAAAAGGAATGATTTCCTTCCTTTTAGTAGCAGATTATTAAAATGGATTTGAATGGGATTTTTAAGATGCGATCCTATGGGTGTCACTTGACGTCTCTATGCTTTGGTTTCCTCACCTACAGGAGAAGCTGTTTACATAGAGAATCATGAGTATCTTTTTCAGCTTTTGCAGTCTATGGTGTTTATATCTGCATTTCTATCCAGTGATTCATCCTTTTTTCCCATCTAGCAGGATGGTTTCTGCCCCCTGTCTGAGAGAGCCAGAGACTCCAAATTGTATCACAGTCTCTAGTTAGATTTTGCTTCATTGAACCTCAGCCATTTCTCTGCGGATCTGTATTGTATACCAAACCTTCTCACAAGTGGGAGAATTTCCTCTTCCAACTCTTCATTTTAAAGCTTCCATAAGCAGTGCCATCAAAAGGCATGTAAAAATGCCATGAAAGAGAGAAAACTATTTCTCTGGGACCTAGGCAAAGCTAATTCCTTTACTTTTGTGCCAAATCATGTATTGAACTTTACCCCAGAATGGTGCTGCTTGGGCAAGGGAGAGGGCATCTTTCTCCAGTTTTAGAGATCCTTGAGAAGGCAGGAAAATCAACTGGAACTAATGCTGTAATGGTCCATGTCCCATCTGGGGGCACTTATGATGGGTTTAAGAGGAATGTATTTGTTGAGGAACTATTTGATTTAAATACCTTCAGGTCTGATCCCATGTTCCTTAGTGGAGGGAACTGTAATGTGTTATGAAGAAAGTAATTTATAAGTGACCTAAATAACTATTATCTGACCATTAAAGATTAGCAGAAGAGCTGGTAACACCAGGAGTGGAGCTTATGCCCTTGGCTTTGGGGATCTCCAAGGCCAGAGAAAGGGCAATAGGGAGTATATTCAACAGGGTTCTCCAGAGAAACATAACCAATTGGACAAAAAGCGATTTATTATACAGAATTGGCTCATGCGATGAAGGAGGCTGACAAGTCCCAAGATCTGCAGGGTGAGTCAGCAAGCTAGAAGCCCAGGAGAGCCGATGGTGTCGTTCCAGTCTGAAGGCTGGCAGGCTCCAGTCAGTAAGAGCTCATATGTCAAATCAAGTTCAAAGGCAAGAAAAAGTCAATGCCCCAGTTCAATGTCCCAGTTTGCACTCAGGCACAAGGAATTCTCTCATACTCTGGGAGGAGAGCTAGCCTTTTTGTTCTATTCAGGTCTTCAAATTATGGCATGTGGCCCACCCACATTAGGGAAGGTAATCTGCTTTACAGGGCTTATGTATTCAAGTGTTAATCTCATCCAGAAACACCCACACAGACACATCCAGAAAAATTTTGACCGAATATATCTGGGCATTCCCTGACCCAGTCAAATGACACATAATATGAACCATCACAGGAGGGTGATGACAAATCACAAAAGTAGAATAGTAGATACAAACTGAGCAAGAGTATCATGAAAGGGAGGATGTCCAAAGCTCCTCTGAATTCCAAGAACAATACTGACCTGGTTTGATGCTCCATAACATTATAAATAATACCTAATCCAGATAACACTTAATGTTCATATGATTTTCCTTGGAGGAAAAAGAGACACTTCTCCCCCATCCACAACATAAAACATAGTGCGTGTACTGAAACCATGAAGGATGGACTGACCAGAAACAAGGAAATAGCAACTCGCAGGGGTCCACCAAGAAGATAACTGATGTTTTGTTGTTTTGTTTTGTTTTACATTCTTAATGCTTTAGTGATCCTGGCTTTGCATTTTCAAAATTGCAAAAAGTTGGAAACAACTTTTATGTCCAAAAAAGTAAGATTGTTTCAATAATTATTGGCTCAAATACAATAAGATACTATTCAGCCAAATTTACAGGGAAGGAGAATGTTTGTGCTACAGGAATTTCTCTTACAGTGAAAGTGTTCTAAATTCTCATGGCTAGAATGCAACAAATTATTTAGGAAGAAAGATTTATAAAATTTGGATTGCCACTGGTTACAATCCTATTAAATCAGAGCAAGAGCAAACAGCGGGACAAAAACACCACCAGAACAAACACTAAAAAGCCAAAAATAAGAGTGCCCTGTCCTAAAGATAGTGGATGAATATCATAAAATTATGGCTTTCACAGGAAAATGGGTTAATGAGACATAGAATAATAGGGAGAGGAAGGAGGGCTATTGCTATGGAGCCAAACAGACATTCAAAGGTCAGATTTTTATCTCTGTTGTAGATTTTATAATACTATACTCGTTATTTTTTAAAAACGGAAATATAGCTTTGATATTGATCATCTGAAATTCTCTACTCCGACCTCTTTTCTCCATTGATAGCTATTTTAAGACAGTTTTTGATAACACAAGGTTTAAATTTTTTTTAGAACATAAGCAGTATGTTAGAACAGACTGCACGTTGTCAATTAAACATGTTATAAAACAGCATGTATCATTCCATTTTCATAAAAATATGGAGGCTTTTTAAATCCATATGCACATAACAGAAAAAAGACTATTAGAAAATGTTTTCACATGGAAATGTTAAGAGTGATTTTCTCTGGAAAGTGGCATTAAAGGAGAGATGTCTTTCTTTTCTATACTCCTCTATATTCCTCAAAAACTTTCAAAACAAACCGATATAATTTTCGTATTCTGAAAACAGTGGTGGCTTCTTGTAAGCTCAAGTTTCTTGTTATTTCCATGTCTCTTGGCCACAGCTCCTCCTCTCTCCAAACTCAATTTGCCTGAGGAAAACCAGTAGCTATAAGGTTTTGCATTTAAAGACTTCATGCACCCACTATCACCCCATTCTATGTATTTCTTCTTTTCCCAAACGTCTACATAGACAGGGGGTTCTGATACACGATCTCTTCGCTGAACTCTTGTTGACTATGTGGTGTGAAAGTTAATCACGGAGATACCCCGCAGTGATGTGTATCAATAACTTGCGAAAATGGGAAATTCATTTGATACTTTTATTTCCTAGGGTGAAAAAAAGAAATTAGAGCAAGGTAATATCTGGTACAGAAATAGCTAATGTCATGCAAAATTCATTAAAGAAAATGTGATTGCGGAAATTATCAAATCACAGAATATTAGGGCTGGAAGAGAGTCATTTTACGATTCAAAATTTCAAAAAAAAAGTAGAGAGAAAAATTGATTAGTCTGCTGTCACATGGATAAGTGTCTTCAC